>NC_051318.1:98955327-100295657 GCF_015220235.1 Choloepus didactylus
GCTTAAATTTTTCACAGACAAACAAATGCTGAGAGAATTTGCTAACAAGAGACCTGCCCTACTTGAGATACTAAAGGGAGCCCTACTGACAGAGAAACAAAGAATGGAGAGAGAGATATGGAGAAAAGTTCAGTACTAAAGAGATTCAGTGTGGGCATGTTAAAGGACATTAAGACAGAGAGGGAAAAAATATATCTGACAACCCTAAACCAAAGAATAGTATGGCTGATTCAAGAAATGCCTTCACAGGAATAACATTGAATGTAAGTGGATTAAACTCCCCAATTAAAAGATATAGATTGGCAGAACGGATAAAAAAAAATGAACCATCAATGTGTTGCATACAAGAGACTCATCTTAGACCCAGGGACACAAAGAAATTGAAGGTAAAAGGATGGTAAAAAAATATTTCATGCAAGATACAGCCAAAAGAAAGCAGTACTAGCAATACTAATCTCAGATAAAATAGACTTTAAATGCAAGGAAGTTATGAGACACAAAGAAACCCCTACATACTAATAAAAGGGGCAAGTCAAAAGAAGAAAGAAAAATTAAATGTTTATGCACCCAATCATGGTGCCACCAAATACATGAGAAAAACACTGGCAAAACTAAAGGAAGCAATCGATGTTTCCACAATAATTGTGGGAGACTTCAACACATCACTCTCTCCTATAGATAGATCAACCAGAGAGAAGACCAATAAGGAAACTGAAAACCTAAACAATCTGATAAATGAATTGGATTTAACAGACATATATAGAACATTACATCCCAAATCACCAGGATACACATTCTTCTCTAGGGCTCATGGAACTTTCTCCAGAACAGATCATATGCTGGGACATAAAACAAGCCTCAATAAATTTAAAAAGATTGAAATTATTCAAAGCACATTCTCTGACCACAATGGAAAACAGAAGTCAATAACCATCAGAGACTTAGAAAATTCACAAATACCTGGAGGTTAAACAACACACTCCTAAACAATCAGTGGGTCAAAGAAGAAATAGCAACAGAATTGTTAAATATATAGAGACAAATGAAAATGAGAACATAACATCCCAAAACCTATGCAATGCAGCAAAAGTGGTACTGAGGGGGAAATTTATAGCACTAAATGCATACATTAAAAAGGAAGAAAGAGACAAAATCAAAGAACTAATGGAGCAACTGAAGAAGCTAGAAAATGAAAAGCAAACCAATCCTAAACCAAGTAGAAGAAAAGAAATAACAAGGATTAAAGCAGAAATAAATGACATAGAGAACAAAAAAAAACAAAAACAATAGAGAGAATAAATAACACTAAAAGTTAATTCTTTGAGAAGATCAACAAGAACAAGCCCATAACTAGACTGACAAAATAAAAAAGAGAGAAGATGCACATATGCAAAATACTGAATGAGAGAGGTGACATTACTGCAGATCCCAAAGAAATTTAAAAAATTATAAGAGGATACTAGGAACAACTATAGCCAACAAACCCGGTAATGTAGAGGAAATGCACAATTCCCTGGAAACATATGAACAACCTAGACTGACCACAGAAGAAACAGAAGACCTCAACCAAACAAGCACAAGCAAAGAGAACCAGTCAGTCACCAAAAAGCTTCCCACAAATAAATGCCCCGGGTCAGATGGCTTCACAGGGGAATTCTATCACACTTACCAACAAGAACTGACACCAATCTTACTCAAACTCTCTCAAAACATTGAAGAAAATGGAACACTACCTAACATATTTTATAAAGCTAACATCAATCTAATACCAAAACCAGGCAAAGATGCCACAAAAAAGGAAAACTACAGGCCAATCTCCCGAATGAACACAGATGCAAAAATTCTCAACACAATACTTGCAAATCAAATTCAAAGACACATTCAAAAAATCATACACCATGACCAAGTGGGGTTCATTCCAGGCATGCAAGGATGGTTCAACATAAGAAAATCAATCAATGTATTACAACACATTAACAAATCAAAACAGAAAAATCAAATGATCATCTCAATAGATGCTGAAAAAGCATTTGACAAAATCCAACATCCCTTTTAGATAAAAACACTTCAAAAGGTAGGAATTGAAGGAAACTTCCTCAATATGATAAAGAGCATATATAAAAAACCCACAGCCAGCATAGTACTCAATGGTGAGAGACTAAGAACAGGAAAGAGACAAGGATGCCCACTGTCAGCACTGCTATGCAACATTGTGCTAGAAGTGCTAGCCAGGGCAATCTGGCAAGACAAAGAAATAAAATGCATCCAAATTGGAAAGGAAGAAGTAAAACTGTCATTATTTGCAGATGATATGATCTTATACCTGGAAAACCCTGAGAAAGTGATGATATAGCTACTGGAGCTAATAAACAAATTTAGCAAAGTAGCAGGATACAAGATTAACGCAAATAAGTCAGTAATGTTTCTATATGCTAGAAATGAAAGAAGGGAAGATATACCATTTTCAATAGCAACTAAAAAAATCAAGTACCTAGGAACAAACTTAACCAAAGATGTAAAAGACCTATACAAAGAAAACTACATAACTCTATTAAAAGAAATAGAAAGGGACCTTAAAAGATGGAAAAATATTCCATGTTCATGGATAAGAAGGCTAAATGTGATTAAGATGTCAATTCTACCCAAACTCATCTACAGATTCAATGCAATCCCAATCAAAATTCCAACAACCTACTTTGCAGACTTGGAAAAGCTAGTAATCAAATTTATTTGGAAAGGGAAGATGCCTTGAATTGCTAAAAACACTCTAAAAAAGAAAAACAAACTGGGAGGACTTACACTCCCTGACTTTGAAGCTTACTGTAAAGCAATAGTAGTCAAAACAGTATAGTTGGCACAAAGATAGATATATCAACCAATGGAATCAAATTGAGAATTCAGAGATAGACCCCCAGATCTACAGCCTAGTGGTCTTTGATAACGTCCCCAAAGCCACTGAACTGGGACATAAGAGTCTTTTCAATAAATGGGGCTGGGAGAGTTGGATATCCATATCCAAAAGAATGAAATAGGACCCCTACCTCACACTGTACACAAAAATTAACTCAAAGTGGATCAAAGACCTCAATATAAAACACAGTACCATAAAACTCCTAGAAGATAATGTAGGGAGACATCTTCAAGACCTTGTATTAGGAGGTCACTTCCTAGACCGTACACCCAAAGCACAAGCAACAAAAGAAAAAACAGATAAATGGGAACTCCTCAAGCTTAGAAGTTTCTGTACCTCAAAGGAATTTGTCAAAAAGGTGAAGAGGCAGCCAACTCAATGGGGAAAAAAATTTGGAAACCATGTATCTGACAAAAGACTGATATCTTGCATATATAAAGAAATCCTACAACTCAATGACAGTAAAACAGACAGCCCAATTATAAAATGGGCAAAAGATATGAAAAGACAGTTCTCTGAAGAGGAAATACAAATGGCCAAGAAACACATGAAAAAATGTTCAGCTTCACTAGCTATTAGAGAGATGCAAATTAAGACCACAACAAGATACCATCTCACACCAATTAGAATGGCTGCCATTAAACAAACAGGTAACTACAAATGCTGGAGAGGATGTGGAGAAATTGGAACTCTTATTCATTGTTGGTGGGACTCTGTAATGGTTCAGCCACTCTGGAAGTCAGTCTGGCAGTTCCACAGAAAACTAGATATAGAGTTACCCTTCAATCCAGCGATTGCACTTCTCAGTATATACTGAGAAGATCTGAAAGCAGTGACAAAAACAGATATCTGCACGCCACTGTTCATAGCAGCATTATTCACAATTGCCAAGAGATGGAAACAACCCAAATGTCCTTCAACAGATGAGTGGATAAATAAAATGTGGTATATATACACACAATGGAATACTATGAGGCAGTAAGAAGGAACAATGTCGTGAAACATATGACAACATAGATGAACCTTGAAGACATAATGCTGAGTGAAATAAGCCAGGTAGAAAAAGAGAAATATTATATGCTACCACTAATGTGAACATTGAAAAATGTAAAATAAATGGTTTATAATGTAGAATGTAGGGGAACTAGCAATAGGGAACAATTAATGAAGGGGGAATGATAACCCAGTAAGAACAGATAAGCTATGGTGGGTAAATTTAATGTTCAGGAATGCTCAGAAATGACTATGGTTTGTTAATTTCTGGTGGGTATCATAGGAATAAGTTCACAGAAATTTGCTATGTTAGGTTATTTTCTTGGTGTAGAGTAGGAACATGTTGGAAATAAAGTATTTTAGGTTAGTTGTCTTTTTCTTACTCCCTTGTTATGGTTTGTTTGAAATGTTTTTTATTGTACTTTTAAAAAAAATTTTTTTTAATATAGTTAATTAAAAAAAAAGTTAATTAAAAAAAAGAATCAAAGAAAAAAATATGCAGAGCCCCCCTGAGGAACTGGTGGATAATGCAGGGGTGTTGGGCTTCCCAACCTAGATGGTTGCTGATGTGCTCAGACATAGGGGACTGGTGGTTTGATGGGCTGAGCCCTCTACCACAGGATTTGCCCTTGGGAAGACTGTTGCTGCAAAGGAGAGGCTAGGCCTGCCTATAATTGTGCCTAAGAGCCTCCTCCTGAACGCCTCTTTGTTGCTCAGATGTGGCCCTCTCTCTCTAGCTAAGCCAGCTTGGCAGGTGAAATCACTGCCCTCCCCGCTATGTGGGATCTGACACCCAGGGGAGTAAATACCCCTGGCAATGTGGAATATGACTCCCGGGGAAGAATCTAGACCCGGCATCATGGGATGGAGAACATCTTCTTGACCAAGTGGGGGATGTGAAAGGAAATGAAATAAGCTTCAGTGGCAGAGAGATTCCAAAAGGAGCTGAGAGGTCACTCTGGTGGGCACTCTTACGCACAATTTAGACAACCCTTTTTAGGTTCTAATGAATTGGAATAGCTAGCAGTAAATACCTGAAACAATCAAACTACAACCCAGTAGCCTTGAATCTTGACAACAATTGCATAAAAATGTAGCTTAGGAGGGGTGACAATGTGATAGGGAAAGCCATATGGACCACACTCCCCTTTGTCCAGTGTATGGATGGATGAGTAAAAAATGGGGGCAGAAAAAAAAAAAGGCACTCAGTGTTCTTTTTTACATTAATTGTTCTTTTTCACTTTAATTTTTATTCTTAGTATTTTTGTGTGTGTGGTAATGAAAATATTTAAAAATTAATTTTGGTGATGAACGCACAACTATATAATGGTACTGTGAACAACTGAATGTATGCTTTTTAAGACTGCATGGTATATGAATATATCTCAATAAAATTGAATAAAAAAAGAAGTAAAAAATTTTATCAACAGAGAGATGGAAATTACAAAACGAACCAAACAAAGCTGAAGACCACAATGACAGAACTTTAAAATTCCCTAGAGAGGCTCAACAGCATATTGAAGCTGTCATAAATATCAGTGAAGCTGAAGATAAGACAATTGAAATCATCCTGTCTGAGGAGCTGAAAGAAGTAAGAATTAAGGAAAGTGAAGAGAGCCTGGGGAACCTGTGGGACACCATCAAGTATACCAATATATGCATTGTGGGATTTCTGGAAGGAGAAGAAAGAGAGAAAGGAGTGGGGAGAATATTCAAAGAAATAATGGCTGAAAACTTTCCAAATTTAACAAAAGACATGATTATACACATTCAAGATACTCAACAAACTCCAAACAGGATAAACTCAAATAGATCCACACTTCACCATGTTATAATTAAACTGTCAAAGGTCAAAGATAAAGAGAAAATTCTGAAAGCTGCAAGAGAAGTAACATGTCATATACAAGGGGGCCTCAATAAGCTTAAGTGCCGATTTCTCACTGGAAACCATGAAGGCAAGAAGGTGGTGGGAAGACATATTTAAAGTGCTGAAAGCAAAAAAATAAATAAATAAATAAATAAAAAATTGTCACTTAAGAGTTCTATATCTGGCAAAACTGCCTTTCAAAAATGAAGGAGGGAGCATTGCGGCTATGGCAGAACCGCAGCCCGCAGCCGGCTTTACCCACGAGGCTGCCCTCAGTTGCTGCTCCGATGCGGACCCCAGCACCAAGGATTTTCTATTGCAGCAGACCATGCTACGAATTAAAGACCCTAAGAAGTCATTAGATTTTTATACAAGAATTCTTGGAATGACGCTACTTCAAAAATTAGATTTTCCCACTATGAAATTTTCACTCTATTTCTTGGCTTATGAGGATAAAAATGACATCCCCAAAGATAAAGATGAAAAAACAGCATGGGTATTCTCCAGAAAAGCTACACTTGAGCTGACACACAATTGGGGTACTGAAGATGATGCAACTCAGAATTACCACAATGGCAATTCAGACCCTCGAGGATTTGGTCACATTGGAATTGCTGTTCCTGATTTACATGGTGCTTGTAAAAGATTTGAAGAACTGGGAATCAAATTTGTAAAGAAACCTGATGATGGTAAAATGAAAGGCCTGGCATTTATTCAAGATCCTGATGGCTACTGGATTGAAATTTTGAATCCTAACACAATGATAACTATTATTTAGTTCTATGAGACTACGTCTTTGTGATTTCAATGAAGACATTGTAGAGGACAAAAAGGAAACAATGTGGTTCAAGGTAGTTATGTAACAAAAGCATTGAGGACTAATGGATCATTGTCCTAGTTCAAATTATTCTTAAATTCATTTCCTTTTCCTACTTCACCTAACTGTTCAGTAATTCTGGTTTTAAAATAGTGCTTTTATCTTATGCCCTTGAATGTAATTCTGTAACTTTACTTTTGAAGTAATAATTAGAACAGTTCCCTTCAGACACTGCATTGGCCTTCATCTGTCTTCTAAATAAGACATCTTTTAAGCCTTTCTTTGAATCATCATTTTCAAAAAAACATTTAACATGTTTTTGTTGTGGATATCTTCTGGGGTTTCATTCCTCAGAAATAACTCTTCCCAATGAAAAGTAAGGAAAACACTGAACAAAAATGAAACCTCATGTGTACTTCAAACAGTATAAAGAATTGTGTTACAAAAGAAAAGTTCCTCTTGGGAGCAATTGAGAATCATGCTGACAAGGATGCTGATAGAAAAACCAATTTCTGTTCATTTATAAAGTACTTCCAAAGTTCAAGAACTAACTTCATTTTTTTAGGATGGAGAGGAGGAGGAAGGGGATATTGTTTACTGGATACCCAGACGCTGGACTTGGCTGTCACATGCTTTATCTCATTTAATCCTTACAACTATCCTATGAAAAAGGCTAAACATATAAAATAACTTTAATAAATTGAAGACAATATAAATAGGCTGAAGTCCTCAAGATCTCATCATCATGTTTAGTATTTAGATTGTGTCTCAAATATTAGTACCTCACAATACCTCCTTTGCTAATTTCCTGTAAAATCCTTGGACAAGTTTGAACATCATCCTCTCAGCTCTCAGGCCTGATTACCACAGTGAGGAGTAAGCAATGGAGGAGGTCTTTAGCACATAACTCCCCTGGGGACAGCCAGGTGACTCCTGCACAGGTGGTACTTACATTACTCCTGAAGAGTCTCTATCCCAAGGTCTGCATTATGCCATTAACCATTTATTATCAATTATATTCAGTGATAGCGTAACAGTTATCAGAAGTCAGCTAAATGATCTTCCCTGCTGTGACTCATATTTGGTTTTAAAAATCAAAGTGATTTTGAAAATCTCTTATGGTCTTAAGAATAAAAACATCTAGTTCATGGTTTAACTACATTTCAATTTTTTGCAAACTTTAATGAAAGATCTTCGGATAGGCCTTGCCAACTGTGCTACCACTGCTAGAAGCTCTTTACATTTCCTTTTTAGATGGATTGGATTTATGTGACCAGTTCGAACAAATACGGGTACTTATGAAGTTAAATAAAATAAAATTGTAAATAAGTCTATGTTTAATTGCAAACTTCGGTCCAGCACATTCTTTCTAAAAAAGGCTGCTCTCAGGGAGTACTACAAGGATGTGAAAGGGCTTGCATATTCATTCTGAACTGGGAATAATTTTAATTCTGTACTGCCTATAAAAAAGATAATTTCCGTGGATAAAGAAGTATAGAAGAATGGGAAGAGGAAAGTAAATAAGGAATAAAGGATTGTGGTAGATAAT
Organism: Choloepus didactylus; assembly: GCF_015220235.1. Taxonomy (NCBI): domain Eukaryota; kingdom Metazoa; phylum Chordata; class Mammalia; order Pilosa; family Megalonychidae; genus Choloepus; species Choloepus didactylus. Next base: position 98,963,465 of record NC_051318.1, read on the forward strand.
GGGCAGAAGGAAGAAAGGCTAATTATGAAAAGGTGAGTTGTAGGAACTGAAGAAAACCAATTTCATGTATTGAGTACTAGAATTATCAAAATGGGGGGGGTGTAATTAGATTCATAAATTATCATATAAACCTTATTTCCAGCCTTCTCCCTTGCTTACTCCTTAAGTCCACTTGTACACCTCATGCATTGGAAAAAAAAAAAAGAGAGAGAGAATGTATTGTATTGCCAGGCCTTGCTAGGGATTGGAAACCTTATTTCCAAATTAACTTACCTGACAAGTGGTGATATGAAAGGATGAAATAAAGCACCAAAAATGTTTTCTCATTCTTGTTTTTCATTACTGGACAGCAGTACTGTGTCATTTACTGTTAACATAAAATAAATTGGCAGTCTCCCATGAGTCCTACACAGCTAAGACTGGAACTCTTAATACCAGTTGTTTGAATTAAGAGTTGATGGCTGAGAGAATCACTCATGGCTTCCCTTAATGGCATTCTGACCAGAATTTTACACAGTGTATATAAATACTCTTCTGTAACACAACTGTTTGTGCAGAGTAAGGATCAGTAAAGATACTTGCTGCTGGCAATAAGAAAAAACTCTATTTGATGTAACAAGCACATAAGCTGACTGGCTCTAGAATAGGTTGATGGAGGGTTCAGTGATAACAAGAACCCCCAGATTCTTTCCATCTTTCTCAGCCTGTAATCCTCAGCATTTTCTTTTTGGCTAATAATACTATGATTACAGACACCTACCATGATTCCAAGTGTCACGCGTAGATCTGCAATGGCCATTGAAAGAAAACCATTTGTTCCTTGTGTGTCTCTTAAATGAGGGGTAAAAAACTTTTCCCAAAGCTGTCTAGCAGACTTCCCCTCATCTCTCCACCAGAAGTGGATTATTTGCCTGTTTATAATTGCTGGCAAAGGAAATGGGACCGCTCTGACTGAGATGGATCATATTTTCTCAAGTTGCCTGCATGTGGGTAAATACTGGATCAAAATTGAGACTGCTAGAATGGAGGAACAAATAAGGTCTTTGGGGTAGGCATAAACACACTGCAACAGGCAAAATTAAATATCGAGAACCTAGTTGGTTCAGGGTGCCATAAGAAATAAGACATTTCCTGCCCTCAAAGAGTAGAGCCAAGATTGTGATTCTCAACCGTATCAGACCTAGCAACACTTTATAACCCTGTAAAATCATATCCCTCCTCTCAAACTATCTTAAAATGAAATACATATATAAATAACCTACATATATACGTGATTTCATAAAGGCCCAATGCCTTCATTGTAATGTAAAGGAGAAATGAAAAACATGAAGTAAAGTACTAAGCATTTCAATATGTAAGTGCCCTGGTGCTATTATACTAGAACAGAAAAAATCAGGTGTTTACCCTTAAGAATGGAGGAAGAAAAGAATTGTGGGGAAATAGCATTAGTCCCTCTGCCAAAATAATTACTGAACTGGCAGGAATGTTCTGAATCAACTATTTAATATTTCATTTATTTTAAAGAAATGTGTGAAGTTACCTGGCCTGAACATTTTGGTAAAGGACATAATTGTGGCAGAGAAATTCACAGGTGTCCCAGAGTAGTAGGCAAGTAATATTTAGCCAAGTACAGCATCAGTACTTTGGTAAGGTAATGTTGAGTCAGATTAATCCAATAATCGGGGGGTGGGGAGTGGGGGGTAGAAATTGGCTAAGAGGATTTCTACTTATTATGCATTGATCTGAATCCTGTCAATATAGGCAAAGATTATAAAAGATGTTTTAAATGCCAGTACCTAGGACTGCTGAAACTGCAATGAAATAGGCATTTTCATAGACTTTATCCAAACTGTCTACATATCAATTTTGCAATAAATGTCAAGAATGTTTAAAGACTAAAAAAAAAAAAAAAAAAAAAAAAAAAAAAAAAAATGAAGGAGGGATTAAGACATTCCAAATAAATAAAAGCTGAGGCACCTTGTCACCATTAGACTGGCCCTACAAGAAATGCTAAAGGGAGTTCTGCTGGTTGAAAGGAAAGGAGAATAGACATTAACCGAAGCCACATAAGAAATAAGATCTCAGTAAAGATAATGACATGGGTAAATATAAATATCAGTACTACTGTATTTTTGATTTGTAACTCTGCTTTTTCACTTCCTACAGGATCTAAAAGGCAAATGCAGAAAATGTATTGATAAGTCAGTGGTTTTAGACTCACAGTGAATAAACATGCAATTTGTACCAAGAACTATGGATGGAGGGGTACAGGAGCATAGCATGTGTATAATTTGAAGTTAAGTTGGTATCAAGCAAACAAGATTGTTATAGATTTAGGATGTTAAATTTAAGCCCCATGGTAACCAAAAAGAAAGTAACAGAGAAATGCAAATTCATAGATACAGAAAGTAAAGTACAGGTTACAAGGGATGGGTACAAGGGCAATGATGAGTTAATGCAGTTAGGGTTTCTGTTTGGCTTGAAGGGAAAGTTCTAGTAATGGGTGGTGGTGAGGGCACTACAAATCATGAATGTGATTAATCTCCCTGAAAGGTATGATTGGGAGCGGTTGAGATGGGAAGATTTATGTTGTGCATATGTTCCCCTATTTTAAAAAAAGGAAGAGAAAATAAAGAGATAATGACAATTAAATGCAATACATGATACTAGATGGGATCTAAGATTGGAGAAGAAAATGCCCAAAAGGACATTATTTGGACATATGGAAAAATGGAATATAGCCTATAAGCAATGTTAAATTTCTTGGTAACTGCACTTAAGGTGGTTACATAAGTGAATATCCTTGTTCTCAGGAAACGTGCATGGCAGTTTTAAGTGTTCAGGGAGTGTGATGTATACAACCTATTCTCACATGTTTAGAAAACAGATATATGTATGTATGCATGTATGTATGTATGGATGGATGGATGGATGTATTCAATGATACTGAAAATGTGGAAAAATGTTAAAAGTTGCTGGATCTGGGTATCTGGGTAGGGATATGTTGGAGTTCTCTGTATGGGCCTTGCATTGTTTTTGCAACTGTCCTGTAAGTTTGAGATTATTTCAAAATTAAAAGTAAAAAACCACAACTCCAGTGTTTTAAATTCTTATTGTTAGATTCATGATAGAAATAATTTAAGCGGTGAAACAAATGGTACCTGAGAGATGACTTTACAGGATATTTCTTCAAGCCATAATTCTACACTGTGATTTCAAATAATAAATAGTCAAATAAAGTTAACGATCTTCAAAAATGTCATTGAGAACTAACAGTGTTTCAAAAATAACTCTGAATGGCCTAAAACCATTTCTCACAAGTTAATTTAACAAGATTTCGGAGGATTTTAACCTTTGTTTTTTCTCTTGCCTGCTTTTAAAGGGGTGGTGTTGAGGACATTAGGGACACAGAAGGGAACGTGTCCATTCAGCAGTGCCATCACACTCTCAGGTTAGGGGCTTCCCTTTCACAGCTGAAGACAAGTGGCCCTATCTTATTTCAGACATGAACTTGCAGAAACTGAACAAAAACAGGAAGGAACATTTGTCTTCACCTCACACCTAAATTATATCCTTAATTCACTTTAATGCTCAAAGGAAACAAGCCTCACCTAATCTCTTCTATCTGGGCTTAGAGGCCAAACAGCCTGCCCATGTGCTATGCAGAATTTAATTAAAAGCATAACAAGAATTTTAAAGCTTTCCAAAGTAAATTATTTATTTTATAAAATACTTTAATACACATTTAATTAAAATTTCCTAAAAGCACACAGAAGATACACAACATAAACCTCACAGAGAAAAAGGTGGTGGCAGCGTTGGCAAAAATAACTTATTTCTATAGTAGTAAAAAGAAAAGGCAAAATATTTAAAGCATTTGTACTATAATTTTCAAGTTCAAAAAAAAAAAAAAAGAGAGACTGCCTATTAATTTCCTGTTAGTTATCATTGCATATGATAGACTCTGAATGTCTCAGTGGAAACAAGGCACCTCTTTTCCTGTGGCTGCTCCATACCATCTGGAACTGGAATTTTAAAACGGGAAAACCCTCTACAGGGTTCCACGCCCAGACTGTTCAGGATCCTGAGTCAAACTAGGCCCTAATATCAGGGGGCCCCTGAGAGAGAGATGCTGGGCCACAGCATCCCCAGGGTCCCCGATCTTTCCTAAGGCACCACCCTTCCCTCACCTTGTAGGACCCCCCAGGTTAGAAGGGGGCTCTCTTCAGGGGCTGTGGCAGATGTAGGGTTGCTGCCCCTGGGTCCCCCCTGTGTCCCCACTGGGGGAGCACTCTGGGGGGCCTGGGCTCCCGCGACCTGCAGGCCCTGCATAGCCACGTGACCCTGTGGAGGGCAATCTGCCATGAGGGCTGCCTGCCAAGGTTTTCCATTAGTTAGACAGCAGTGCTATCCCAAGGAACGAGGAATCAGGAGGGAGCTCTGTTAGTAGCAGTATCTTCAAATTCCAACGGAGAAAAAAACCTTCAAATAATTTAAATATCCAATAATAGGAGAAAATAGTAAGGTAGGATATAATTCCTCCAGCATGTATATGATGGATACAGCCAGAAAATCCTGCTTTCATACCCCTCCCTACACACATACACTTGAATGTGTAACATTATATGTTCATAGATATACCCTCAAATTTATGTGCATAACAAATGTATGCACAAAACTGGAGGAATTATACCATATATATGCATATATACTCACACACATACAACTACTCATGTATACATGCATAATACATAGACAAATATGATTGCTACATTATTACAGATTGTATAATTGAATGAAAAAAGAAAAAGAAAGAAAAACTGGCTGGGATCATACCCAAAAAGGAAAAAGCAGAAAACTGCAAAGGAAAATAATTTCAAATTTCAAAGAATTCAAAATTTAAAAAAGGCACTTGAAATGGTGTACTCTTTCTTCCTATCTCCTAACAATTCTGTTTTGACAGAGCTAAGTTTTGCCTGGCCTAAGTATTATGCTGAAAATAAATCTGACATGGATGCTTTTAGAGAATTCTGCAGTTTGGGAGAAACTCTGCATGGAGTTTCACAGACACGCTTTGCTGCGGGGACATGATAATAAAAGCAGCCAGTGTGGCCATCATTTACTGATGGCTTTCTAAGCGCCTGTAGCGGGTTGGGTACTTTGCGTAAGTTATTTTTAACCTTTACAACAACTCTACAAAGCAGGTATTCCTTGTACAGATGAGTTAAATGAAACTCTCAGGTTGAGTTTGCTCAAAGACACACAGCTAATTAGGTGGCAGGCAGAGATGGAAATCAAACCACTTTTATTAATTAGCTTCTTGAAGGGATGAGAGAGATAGTGAGTGTAAGGAATCTTGGTTGGAAAGGACTATTTGTGGAAAACACCATGACAAAAACATAAACTTACAATGTTAAAACATTAATGGTTAAACTAGGCAAAAGTCATCTTGGAGTGCAAAAAAGAAGTGAATCTAAGAGGTTAAAAACAAAAACAAACCCAAACCCAAAACAAACAAAAAAACCCACTTGAATCCAGTTACTTAAAAAAAAAAAGTGACTTATGGTCATTATTACATTGAATTAACCAAAAGTACTTTGGTAAAATATTGAAAATGGGTATTTCCAATATTGTACATACTAGAAAGCTCTTTATGGTTATTCAAATTTTCAAATAATTGACTTAAGTTCAATACAAAATAACCTTAGGAGAAATCAAAACACCATAATTTAATTTTGTGACTCAATATTGTTGAAAATGAAATTGGATGAATACATGATAACAAGAAATTACTATCAAGTATATTTTATTCTATTAAACAATGAAAAATCTTTGGGAAAATTTTCAAAATACATCTTCATTAGGTACTTGCTTTTTTCCCTCCATTAGCATTTGTTCTATGTTTATAATTATTTGTGAAGTCTTACTTATGTTTTCTTTTTTTAAAGAGTAACTAACTTGTTTCCATGACAGCAAAGAGCCATCTGATAGAAATGGGGGGAAAATGCAACAACAATATCTATTATTAGAAAACTCCTTAGTTGCTTAGGTACTGACATTTTGCCAGAAAGAAATGGAAGCAGCCTCTGAATTAAATGTTATTCTCCATATATTTATATCACCATGTGGTCCAGACTTGCCCCTTTTGGTGGCTCATCTGTAGCCACCGAACAATTTTTTATGACATTGTGTATATGGAGTGGCCTGAGAAACAGAGAAGGTTCCAGGATCCCACAACATGCCCCTGAGCACATTTCCCTGGCTCCCTTCCCTCCATCACCACTCAGCTCTCCTCAGAGTCTGCTCCCTGCCCTTTCTTCTCCTTTGTAACCCTTTGCTCTTTGCTGTTCTCTCTAGTTTTCCTTAAGCTTACTCCACGTCTTTGTCCTTATACTCCCTCTCTTTAACCCCCCTTCTTCCATTCCCTTTCTTTCCCTTGCCCTTTTCTGTCTAGCCCAGACTTGGCAGCACCGGCTCTTTCTCTCCTCCCTGTTCTCCTCAGGGAGAATCTAGGAGCCAGGCAGTACTGGATGGAGACGTGGAAAACCTGAGCAGGCTGGTGACCTCCATCCCTTCACACCCAGACTCGACTCATCCCGTTTATTTCAGGCATGGCTGAAGCACTTCGGGAAGGCAGCATGGCAGCTCCTTCCCTCTATTCTCTCAGGCAGTTCAGATCTGGTCCCAAATCCGCACCCATTTGTTAAATCAAACAAAACCGCCACAGTTAACTGGGCTTACCTCCTCGGTGGGCAGCTTAACAACCATCTGCTGCGTAAGCCTGCCCTGGGATGTACCACCCCACTCCACCCCAAGTGGCTTCCAAATGTTCCCACCATCCTCAGAGTACTTCTTCTCACAGGAGCTCCTGCCAATTCAACTTTCCTCGTTTCATTCTACTCATGGAGAGGTTTTGGTTCCCTTTACAGACTGGGTCCCAGGCAGCTGCCCAGCCTTGCCTGCCCCTCGACAAGGCTGAGCTCAGGGCAGAGCCCACTCATCGCTGTCTGGCCTTCTCGGTCACACCAAGTCCCTCCCTCTGCCACCAGCCTCGCCTCCCTGGGACCAGCCCGCCACCCGTCCCTTGGCCTGGCCCCTTCCTCTCCACTCTAATCTCTGACCAACACATCGACTCCATCTGCTCCCTGTCACTCTCTCAGACGTCTTGGGTCATGCGAGCTAACAGCCTTCTCAGTAGATTTGGGGAGTCTCCTCAGGACAGGCAGGGCAAACTCCTAGTTTTAGCACAGCAAATCACTGCTTTCCCCCTTTCTCCACCTCTGGAAGGGTTTTAAATAGAACTTGTTATCACTCAGGTCACAGGCAACTTTCAAACTGGGTCTATAAAGCAATTAAGATTAATATATATTAATATTAGCAAAAGAACTAAGTCAATACTGTTGAAATAGGTATTTAACGAACATGAACTTCATAATCTACTCAAAAACCAGTTTTTTCCATGATGCTAAAATATTTTTAGAATTCCTCTTCTAGAATGGGCTTCAGAGTCAACTGGTAGACAATGAAGAAAATTAGACTCTATTTTACTTATTTTAAATTATTTTTATTATATTAATTATTACCATAAAACGGTTCGAACTAACTTGATCACCTACTATATCCACTAATCTTGATGTCAAATAGTTTTTCAGTTTCCAAAAATTTTATCTGCCCTCAAAGGATAAAGATTTGCCATCAATGAAAAAGAAACATGCTGCAGACACTGATACCAAATCCAAAACATACTTTAAATAATGGCAGAATCCTAAGAATAAGTGAATGGTTTACTAAATTAGAAATTTTGAAGGTTATATCACTCATTGGATGCATAAGTTGTGCTATTTTTATTTTAAAACAAGCTACTATATTTTCTGTTACACTCTCAGAATATCTTTTTGATTGTTTTAACAATCCTGGGGGCCCTTAAAATTAAGTTAGAGGAGAACTTCAGGTTGATCAAGATAGCCATAGAAGATGCTACAGGGTGCTGCTCCCCAAAAGAATCTTTGAACAACTAGCAAAAAAAACTGGCAGAGCCAGCTTTCTCAACAGTGAAAACCAGTTAAAGGGTTGCAGTAACTGAGCAAGTTGCAAATCAACAAAATGCATCTTTTAAAACAATAGCAGAAGCTCCTGTTGCCCTTACTGTACCCATCCTCAACCCCTCCCCAGCATGGTGTGAGCCAGTTTGTGCTCCCATTGTGGGTCACTGGCCCTGTTCCAGAGAGAGCAGAGTAACTCCTACGTGCCTGAAAGCAGATGTCAATCTATTGTGTGGCTGCATGAAAGACTGAACCAGGAAACTCATCTCTGGCTCACCTCCCAAAACTTGCCCTGCAGGCAGAAACAGCTAAAACAGTGTAAGAAACAATTAAGTCAAAGTGAGCTGGGGCAACGGATTGCCCACTGTAAGTCATACAGTAGAGCACCCATGAGGGGGAGAAAGGGTAGGGAATAGAGAGGGCATTTGAATTCCTGTAAACAGGAGAATCCATAGGGCCATGAGCAAGCACAATCCCAGAACAAGAGTCAGGCTCCACCAAGGCTCAGATGAGACAGAGAAGACAATGGACTCTGCATTTGCCTTGGGCTGATCTTTTCGATAAGAGAGCTAAATTCTAAGGAAGAGCACCAGCCAAAGCAGACCCAATTTACAAAGATGGTAAAAGGTGTATTTTTGCATTGGTTGGTTTGTTTTTGATAGCATCTAGCACTAAAAGAAATCTCTGTCCTATCACTAGCTTGATACAAACTTAAGGAACAGACAGCTCAGAGACTAAAACAAATGGCTAACACTTCAAAATATTAAAATGTACAGTATACAACAAAACATTACAAGACGAATAAAGAAATGGGAAATGATGGCCCATCCCATCATTATCAGTGAAGAAGATCCGATTTTCAACAGGTAAAGATTTTTAAAAAATGATCCACAAAATGCTCAAGGAGATAAAGGAAAGCATGGAAGAAGAATTAAAAGATAAGGGGTAAACAATGAAGGAACAATACGAGAATATCAATAAAGAGATGGAAATTATAAAAAAGGAACATACAGCATATTAGAGCTGGCAGAAGAAAGAATCAGTGAACTTGGAAGCAAGACAATTTAAATGATTCAGGCTGAGGAGCACACATGCACAAAAAAACACATGAGAAAAGCAAACAAAGCTGTGCCAGTTTGGATGTTTTATGTCCCCCAAAATGCCATGTTCTTTAATGCAATCTTGTGGGGCCCGAGATATTAGTGTTGATTAGATTGGAGTCCTTTGATTGAGTGTCTCCATGGAGGTGTGACTCAATCAACAGTGGGTAAAATGTTTTATTGGATTATTTCCATGGAGATATGGACCCCACCCATTGAGGGTGGTCTTGATTTAATCACTGGAGTCCTATAAAAGAGCTCACAAACAGAAGGACCTCAGAGCAGCTGACAGTGACATTTTGGAGATGGCTGTTGAAAGCAGACTTTTGCTAATGCTTCAGAGATGCTAGCCTAGAGTTTGCTCCAGAGAAGCTAACAGAGGACAAAATGTCCCCAAAGCAACATTTTGAAGAATGCACAGGAGCTGAGAGAGGAGCCGGAACAATACAAAGGGTCACAATACAAACTATCAAATAAATATGAATGTAAGTATTAATGGAAAAATGGAGGGTCAAAAAAGGTATAATACTTAAAAAGACCAAATAGCCATTTGGCAGAAGAAAGTAGTACATTATCCCTAGCTACTTGAAGTATAAAGGGGTTAAACTTTCCAGTCAAAAAGCAGATTGGCAGAATAGAGTAAAAAAGCATGCCCTGGAGGAGCTAAGATGGCGGCATAGAGAGGAGTGGAAGACTGTTAGTACCCCCTGAAACAATTCATAAATGACCAAAATACTAGTAAATAACCTGGAATAACTGTGGGGAGACAAATGTGACTGTCCACTCATCATCCACCAACCTGAATTGGGAGGAATGCCCGAGATCGCAGCATAAAATTTGTAAGTAAAAACTACGGACCCACGTCGAGGGCCAAGAGCCAAGAGCCTCCTCCCTCATGGAAGTCTCGCAGTGCTAGAGAGCAGAACTCTCCAAATAAGCTAGTGTACCTCAGCCCAGCTGCAACTGGGGTTTTAATGTTAACTGCTCAATACAGACAGCGAATCCCCAAAAAGCAGACAGAGGCTTTTGGTGACAACTGACCTTGGGAGAGTCAGGGGACATATCTGTCTCAGGATGGGGAGCCCAGAGGATCGGGTGCTATCTCTGGCTGATGGGTGAATCTGGGAGCTTTCTGTCCCTTTCTCTCTCTGTGGAGAAAGCCTCAGCCATTTTGAGCCTGCAGCGCTTTGCAGTAAAAGCCTCAGCCATTTTAAAATCAAAACACTTGATCAGCAGAGTCAGAGAAACAAAGAACTTATTGATATTCAGATGACTTCTCTGGAGGGGGCATAGCTTCCCAAGAGGAAAGGGAGGGGCCCAGCTCTACTGCTTGCCTTACTGGAACCAGACCTCAAAGCCTGGAGGAGGAGAGCCACGGGCCACACTCCCTTACACCAGCCAGTGACAGGCTGACAGGTGCACCTGCCGGGCAGAAAAGCACAGGTGTGTCAATCCTCTAAGAAAAACCATCAGGGAAACCAGATACTGAATATTTCCTCCTTCTGTGACCTGAGCCTGTTCTCATCTGGGAAAACCTGATTGGGGTCGCCTAGGAGGTCAGATGCCCAGACAACAGAAAACTACAACCTACACTAAGAAAAATGAAGTTATGGCCCAGTCAAAGGAACAAACGTACACTTCATTTTAAATTTAAACAACTAATGCTAAATCAATTCAAAAAGTTTAGAGAAGATTTGGCAAGAGATAAAGACTATAAAGAAAACACTGGGTATACATAAGGCAGATATCGAAAGTTCAAAAAAACAACTAGCACAATCTATGGAAATGAAAGACACAACACAAGAGATGAAAGACACAATGGAAACATACAACAGCAGATCTCAAGAGGCAGAAGAAAACACTCAGGAACTGGAGAACAAAACACCTGAAAGCCTACACGCAAAGGAGCAGATGGAGAAAAGAATGAAAAAATATGAGCAACGTCTCTGGGAACTTAAGGATGAAATAAAGTACAAGAATGTATGTATCATTGGTGTCCCAGAAGGAGAATAGAAGGGAAAAGGGGCAGAAGCAATAATAGAGGAAATAATCAATGAAAATTTCCCATCTCTTATGAAAGACATAGAATTACAGATTCAAGAAGTGCAGCGTACTCCAAACAGAATAGATCTGAATAGGCCTATGCCAAGACACTTAATAATCAGATTATCTAACGTCAAAGACAAAGAGAGAATCCTGAAAGCAGCAAGAGAAAAGCAATCCATCAAATACAAAGGAAGCTTAGTAAGACTATGTGCACATCTCTCAGCAGAAACCATGGAGGCAAGAAGGAAGTGGTGTGATATATTTAAGATACTGAAAGAGAAAAACTGCCAACCAAGAATCCTATATCCAGCAAAGCTGTCCTTCAAATGTGAGGGAGAGCTCAAAATATTTTCTGACAAACAGACAATGAGAAACTTTGTGAAGAAGACACCTGCCCTACAGGAAATACTAAAGGAAGTACTACAGAGTGATAGGAGAAGACAGGAGTGCATGGTTTGGAACACAATTTTGGGAAATGGTAGCACAACAATGTAAGTACACTGAACAAAGATAACTATTTATATGGTTGAGATAGGAAGGTTGGGAGCACATGAGACACCAGAAGAAAGGAGGAAAGATAAAGACTGGCACTGTGTAACCCGGTGAAATCTAGAGTGTTCAACAATTGTGATAAAATGTACAAATACATTCTTTTACGAGGGAGAACAAGCAAATGTCAACCTTGCAAGGTGTTAAAAATGGGGAGGCATTGGGAAAGGATGCAATCAGCATAAACTAGAGACTGTAACTAATAGAATCATTGTATTATGCTTCCTTTAATGTAACAAAGGTGATATACCAAGGTGAATGCAGATAAGAGGGGGGATAGGGGAGGCATGTTAGACACTTGATGTTGGTGGTGCTGTTTGATTTAAGGTTATCTTTCCTTTTGCTGCCTCCTAGCAGTTATTTTTTTTCCTCTTTCTTTTTTCTTTTTTCTTTTTCTTTTGCCTCTCTACCTTCTTTGACTCTCCTTCCTGCCTTGTGGAAGAAATGTAGATACCCTTAAATAGATAGTGATGAAGGTGGTGAACACATAAATATGTGACCATACAGAGAACCATCGATGGTTTACTTAGGATGGAATGTATGACATGTGAACAAAACCATCTAAAAAAAAAAATGGATTGATGAAGAAACCTCGAGGGCAATATACTGAGTGAAATAAGCCAGACACATAGGGACAAATATTGTAGGATCTCACTGATAGGAACTAATTATAATATGTAAACTCATAGACATGAAATATAAGTTACCAAGATATAGGACAAGGCTAAAGAATGAGGAGTGGTTGCTTAGTATGAGCAGAATGTTCAACTAGCATGAACTTAAATGTTTGGAAATGAACAGAGGTGTCAGTAGCAAGATGTGAGAATAACTAACAGTGCTGAATGGTGCGTGAAAGTGGTGGAAAGGGGAAGTTCAGAGTCATATTTGTCACCAGAAAGAAAGTTGGAGGTCAAAAGATGGGAATGTATAAAACTGATTCTTACGGTGGGCAATGTCCATGATTAACCGTACAAATATTAGAAATCTCTTCCATGAACCAGAACAAATGTATGACAATACTATTAGAAGTTAATAATAGAGGGGCATATAGGGAAAAAATATATACCTATTGCAAACTATATACTACAGTTAGTAGGATTTAAATGTTCTTTCATAAACAGTAACAAATGTACTATACCAATACTATGAGTCAACAATTGAGGGGGGTTGGTTAGGGATATGGGAGGATTCGAGTTTCCTTTTCTTTTTTCATCTTTCACTTAATTTCTTGTCTGGAGTAATGAAAAGTTTCTAAAAATTGAACAAAAATTAAGTGTGGTGATGGATGCACAGCTGTATGAGGATACCAGGGGCAACTGATTGTACACTTTGAATCTTTGGATAATTGTATGGTATGTGAACAATCTCAATAAAAATTAAAAAAAAAAAGCATGCCCCAACAATATGTTGTCTACAAGAGACTCACTTTAAATTCAAAGACACAAGTAGGTTGAAAATAAAAGGATGAAAAAATATATACCATGTAAATAGTAACCAAAAAAATCTGGGGTAGCTACGCTAATACCAAATAAAATAAGCCAAAAACTATGATGAGGGACAAAGAAGGTCATGATATACTGACAAAAGGGTCAATTTAGCATAACAATTATAAATATACTTGCATTTAATGGCAGAGCCCCAAAATACATGAAGCAAATATTGACATATTTGAAGGGAAAAATAGACAGTTCTACATTAATAGTAGAAGGCTTCATTACACCACTTTCGATAAGAAACGGAACATCTAGAAAGAAGGTCAATAAGGAAATAGGAAACTTAAAAGATACTCTAAATCAACTAGACCTAACAGACAAATAAAAGCCTTCAACCAATCGCAGTAGAATACACATTCTTCTCTTGTGCACATGGATCATTCTGCAGTATAGACCATATGTTAGGTCACAAAACAAGTCTCAATAAATTAAAAAATATTTAAATTATATAATGTATCTTCTCCTACCACAAAGGAATGAAGCTAGAAATCAAAAACTGAGGAAAAAATGGAAAACACCAAAATATGTGGAAATTAAATAATGAACTCAACCAATGGGTTAAAGAAGAAAACACAAAGGAACTTAGGAATATCTTGAGGCAAATGAAAATGAAAACACAACATAACAAAGCTTAGTCAAGGCACTGCTGAGAAGGAAACTTATAGCTCTATATGCTTAATTAAAAAAGAAATATCTCATTACTCCAAAAAAAAACAAACAAACAAACAAACAAAAAAAAAAAAACCACCTCAAATTGGAGACCTAACTCCACAACTTGAGGATCTAGAAAAAGAAGAGCAAACTAAACCCAAAGGGAGCAGAAGGAAAGAAATAACAAAGATTAGAATGGAGATAAATGACATAGAGAATTAAAAAAATATAGCGAGAATCAAGAAAAACAAAAGCTGGTCCTTTGAAAAGATCAATAAAATATAAAAAACCTTTACGTAGAATGACAAAGAAAAAGAGAGGACACAAATAACTAAAATCAGAAATGGAAAGGGGGACATTACAACTGCTCCCATAGAAGTAAAAAGGACTATAAGAGGATACTATGAACAACTGTATGCCAAAAACTTAGAAACCTAGATGAAATGGACAAATTCCTAGACACACAAATTGCCTATACTGCCTCAGGAAGGAATTAAAGATCTCAGTAAACCAATAACTAATAAAGAGATTGAATCAGTAATCAAATATCACCCAACAAACAGAAGCCCAGGACCAGATAGTTTCACAGAGGAATCTTATCAAACATTCCAAGAAGAATTAATACCAATGATACTCAAACTCTTCCAAAAAAAATTGAAGAGGAGAGAAACTCCCTAACTCATTTTATGAAGCCAACATCACCCTCACACCAAAGCCAGAAAGAATTACCACAAGAAAAGAAAATTACAGACCTACATCTCTTATGAATATCGATGCAAAAATCCTCAACAAGATACTAGCAAATCGAATCCAACAGCACATTAAAAGAATTATACACCATGATCAAGTGGGATTTATCCAGGTACGCCAGGGTGATTCAATATAAGAAAATCAATTAATGTTATACACCACATTAACAGAATAAAGGATAAAAAACACATGATCATCTCAACTGATGCAGAAAATCCACAACAAAGTTACTAGAACTAGTGAATGAAATCAGCAAAGTGGTGGGGTACAAGATCAATATGCAAAATGGTAATGAACAATCTGAAGAAGAAATCAAGGAAAAAATCCATCTGCAGTACCAACTAGAAGAATCAAATACCTAGGAATAAATTTAACCAAGGATGTTAAATGTGAAAGACTTATACATGGAAAACTACAAAACACTGTTATAAGATATTAAAGAAGTGCTAAATAAATGCAAGGACATTCCATGTTCATGGATTGGAAGACTAAATATTGTTAAGATGCTAATACTACTCAAATTAGTTTACAGATTCAATGCAATTCCAATCAAAATTCCAACAGCCTTCTTTGAAGATATAGAAAAGCCAATCATCAAATTTATATGGAAGGGTAAGGGGCCCCAAACAGACAAAGTCATCTTGAAAAAGAAGAAAGATAGAGGACTCACATTTCCTGATCTTAAAAGTTATTACCAAACAGTACCAGCAAAAAGGACAGACATACAAATGGAATTAAGAGTTCAGAAATAAACCTTCACACCTATGGCCAATTGATTTTTGACAAGGGTGTGGAGTCTGCTCAATGGGGAAAGAATAGTTTCTTCAACAACTGGTGCTGGGAAAAGTGGATATCTACGGCAAAAAGAATGAAGGTCAAACCTGACTTTATACCATACACAAAAACTAACTCAAAATGGATCAGAGACCTAAATAAAAGAATGTAAGCTATAAAACTTCTAGAAGAAAATATAGGAAGCATCTTCAGGACTTTGTATTAGGCAATGGTTTCTTAAACTTAACACCAAAGTCATGAGCAACAAAAGGAAAAACAGATAAATAGAGCTTCATCAAAATTTAAAAATTTGTGCATCAAAGGACTTGATCATGAAAGTGAAAAGACAACCTATTCAATGGGAAAAAATATTAAGAAACTTACAACTCAACCACAAAGAGACAAACAACACAATTTAAAAATGGGCAAAAGACCTGAATATACATTTCTTCAAAGAAGATATACAAACAGCCAACAAGCATATGAAATGATGCTCTACATCATTAGCCATTAGGGAAATGGAAACCAAACTGCAATGATACTATTTCACACCCACTGGAATGGCTACTATTAAAACAATGGAAAATAAACGTTGGCAAGGATGTGGAGAAATAGGAACACTCATTCATTGTTGGTGGTGATGTAAAATGGTGCAAACGCAGTGGAAAACAGTCTGGCAAGTCCTCAGAAAGTTAAGTCTAGAATTCCATTTGATCTAGCAATACCATTCTAGATATATACTCCAAAGAATTGAAAGCAGGGACTTGAGCATATATTTTCACATTGATGTTCATAGCGGCATTATTCACAATTGCCAAAAGATGGAGGCAACCCAAGTGTCTATCAACAGGTGAATGGTTAAACAAAATGAGGTATATACGTAGACTCGACTATTATTCATCCGTAAAAAGGAATGGAGTTCTGATACATGCCACAACATGGATGAACCTTGAAGACAGCACATTGAATAAAATAGGCCAGACACAAAAGGACAAATATTATATGATCTCACAGAATTGACATAATTACAATAAGCAAATTCATAGAGCCAGAAACTAGAATACAGGTTATCAGAGGGCCAGGGTGGGGGTAGAGAATGGGGAGTTAATACTTAATTGGTATACAGTTTCTGTTTGGGGTGATGGAAAATTTTCAACAATGAGGGAGCTGATGGTAGCACAACATTGTAAATGTAATTAACACAACTGAATTATATATTTGTGGTTTAAAAGGGGAATTTTAGGTTGCATATATGTTTCTATAATAAAAAGTAAAACAACCATAGGACTAGAAAAACAATTAAGTGAAATTCATTTCCTACATAATAATAAAGTAGATAATAAATTTGTAAAAAATACAGATGGTTACTAAAAAGCAATATAATTTATTAGAATTGTGTTTCCCAATTTGAGAATTTAAAAATTACACTGATAAAATGATTTGATGTCCTTTACATTCAAAGATGCATTTCTCCCTCTCCTTCCACTACTCAGTTCCTTTCCCGAGGTAACCATTGTAATTGTTTCTTAAATATCCTTCCAGAGGTTTCCAGTGCGTATACAATTTACACAGCAGCTTACACCCTTTAAATTGTTTTTAACATAAATGGTAACATGTTATACTACATGTTCCTTTTTCACTTAACCACATACAATGAAATTCATACCATTTGTGCTCACAAGTATTTTGATTTGTATTTTCCACAATGCACAATGTGACAGGTTGGCCTAATAGATTACATTCTCTTTACTGATGCCTCTTAATGATCCACATCATACATGGTTGGCTATGTTCAGGCCTTAGGAATAGAACTTTTTCTTTTTAAAATAAATTGCCTCTCCAAAGGCCAATTGACTTTAAAGTGAATGCTGAAACTAAATAACCTAGCTGATTCGGGGAGGGGGGGGCGGGGGGGGGATAGGTGGAAGAAGAAGAATTATTATTTACCTTAAATGTTGCAAAGGCATCTGAAGCAATATCAAACGTTGACAACTCCACATACTTAAAGAAATCTCTGAATTGATTAGAAAAGAGGATGATTTTGGCAAGTGGTTCATGTCGAATACATTCTCTCAACATAATCCCACAACGTAAGGCAATCTGTGGGGCTTCATACCTAAAGCGTAAATAAGAGTAATAGAGCACTGTGTTATCTCATTGGCATCTTACCAATATTAATGATATCAAAAGAACCATTTCACTACTGCTGTTAATGGAAGCAGAGATACCATTAGTCCAAGTTCATTCAAACTTTGTTCATTAAATACTCATGGAATATCTACTATGTGCCTGCACTATTCCAGATGCTGGGAATACAGAAGTAAACATGACAAGGTCACTGCCTTCTTGGCATTTACTTTTCGGTGACTGTGTATCTGATGGGGGGAGAAGTCAGTAGTTTCATTTACTGAGAAGTGCTATGAAAACTGAAGACAAAAGAATAGGCAAGACTGTAGAGTTAAGACTGGGGGGGCTACTTTCAACTGAGTGGTCAGGGAAGGAACAAAGCCTTCCGGGCAAAGGGGACCAACTGTGCAAAGGCCCCCAAGGCAAGAACAAGCTTGGTGACCTAGAGGAAGAGAAACGAGGCCAGTGTGGTTGGAATGTGAGGAAGAGGAGTGAGTGGTGGGCAAGGGAAGCCAGAGTGGAGAGAAGGGCAGGGGCTAGATTACGTAAGGCTTTGTAAGCCAAGGTGAGGAGTTTGGTTTTTGAGAGTGATGGGAAGCTACTGGAGACTGTTAAGCAAGACATTTGTATAGCTTAGTTTATGTTTTAAAAAGTTCACTCTGACTACTCGTGGAGAATCCATGGTTAAGGTAGAAGGAACAGGCTGGGGAGCTAGAATGGAAGCAAAAAGACCAGGTATGAAGAGGGGCAGAAGTCCAGCCAGAGATGATGGTGGCTTGGACAGCGGTGGACAAGGGTGGACAGGGGTGGACAGAGGTGGACAGAGGTGGTGGTACAGAAACGAGAGGGCAGGGGACAGAATGTGATAGTGTGTGCAGAAAAAGTCAATGAACTTGCTGGTATCAGAGCTGGGGTAGTGTAGGGGATGAAGTCAGGGTGAGGGAAACTGAGAGTTCAGGAATGATGCCCAGGTATTCATCTTGAATAATCAGGTGGTGGTTGCACCATTGATTCAGATGAATAAACCAGGAGAGTAGCACGTTAGTGAAGAAATCAAGTTTGTTTCTGACCACCTTAACTTTGAGATGCCTGCTATCTAAGTACAGATGTCTCCTAGGCAGTAAAAGATACCCATGTGAAGTTTTGGGAAAAATAGGGCCCAGAGATATGAATGATTTGCATACAACAGAGGATTGACAAATAGCTGTGGATTGGTTGACTCATCGAAATCATGAAATGGAATCATGGCTCACAGCAAGAACCACACTAGAAAAATACAATGTTTCTATAGAAAATAACTCAGGGCTGGCATACTAGGTCTGTTCCCTTTCTAATTTAACAAGAACCTCTCAAATGTCAAATTTCACATCAAACTAAATCTGGGCGTATTAGACATTCAAATGTCTAATAAGATTTCAAGAAAAAAGTACAATGTTTAGCCCAAGGAAGACAAGTTGTGTGTTGAAATGATACAGTGGACAATTGCATGGTAAATAGTGGAAGAAAAGAACAAAGGAAGATATGATTATAAAAGATGGGAAGTAAAAAGAATATAGGGTAAAAAAAAATCTTGCCAAGTTTTTGAAAATATTGTATCATTCAACATTTTAATTGAATATAATGTTTGTTTTTACTGTTTTAGTCCAAAGACCATTTTTTAAAAACACAATTTTAAATGCCTCAATTGTTGAAAAAGTACTTTCTTACAATGTCTTTGAAATAGGGGGGAAATAAATTCCTTTGCAATATTAACTTTACAAATACAGTAAGGGAAATAGCAAATAAGGACGTTTGAGAAAATTTATTAAACCAGAGTGCTATCCTGTTTTATGATAAATAATATTCACAAATATTATTGAGTTTTTCCTGAGTAACTGGTATTAATCAAATGCTAGTATTTTCAGATAGACATGATTCTTTATAGAATATAGAGAAAACCAATTTATAGTATATGTTAGCAATGTCTCTTAGAAAAATTAAAAAATCATCTTAATAGCAAATAGAGAAGAGTTATAAGGTGGGGTATTACGATTTTGTAAACAGAGATTTTCTTCTGAAATATTTAGGAGAAAAACATTATTTACTGACAGAATACAGAGTATAAACAAAGACGTTGGCCTAGTGAAAGAACCTAAGTGAGAGATAATTAAAATCCAGGCTTATTAGTAAGATATTTATAGACATTCATAATTTGGGCCTATGCCTAACTTTCCAAATCAATTTCCAATCACATTCCCCAAGTAAACTATGCCTCCAGTCCTTGGAGTATACCATTTCCTCAAGTCAGAATAATGCCTTTTTCCTTACTTCTTCATCTCTAAGACTTGCACTCACTCATCTTTCAAGGCTTAGCCCAAATGCCACCTCCTTGGGTAAGAACAGTCTCTTCCACAAATTTTGCTGGGATAACTGAAGATCCACATGAAAAAAAATGAAGTTGGACCCTAACCTCAAACTACATGCAAATCTTAATTCAGAATGGACCAGCCACCTAAATATAAGAGCTAAAATCATAAAACTCTTAAAAGAATATATAAGGGCAAATATTCACGACCATGGATTTGGCAATGATCTCTTAAATATGATGCTAAAGCTCAACTTTTGTGCATCAAAGGATACTATCAAGAGAGTAAAAAGACAACCCATACAATGGAAGAAAATATTTGCAATTCATGTATCTGATAAAGTTTTAATATCCAGAATATATAAATAGCCCTTACAACTCAGCAGCGAAAAAAAAGGCAAACAACCCAATTTTAAAATGGGCAAAGGATGTGAATACTTATTTCTGCAAATATACACTAATGGAGAATAGGCACAAGAAATGATGCTCTATGTCATTAGTCTTTAGAGAAATGCAATTCAAAACCACAAGGAGATATCACTTCATACCCATTAGGATGGCTAATATCCAAAAAAGGACAGAAGAAGGAAGGAAGGGAGGGAGGGAGGAAAAAAAGGGAAAATAAGTGTTGGTAAAGGTCCCATATGGTATGATCCCATTTATATGAAATATTCAGAATAGAGAAATCCATAGAGACAGAAAGCAGAGGCGTGGCCGGCAGAGGCTGGGGGAAGGGGGAATGGGGAGTGGCCACCTAAAGAGCTTGGGGTCTCCATCTGGGGTGATGACTGTGCAACACTGTGAACATGCCTAATGCAAATGAATTGTGCACTTAAAAATGGACAAAATGGTAAGTTTGTTATGTGTATTTTATCACAATTATAAAAATTTTTAAAAAACACCTACTCCTTTTAAGTCTTTCCTAATTACTCATCATTCAAGACTATTCTCTCCTTCCCACACTCCTACAACAGCTTGTCTGTAACTCCACTTTATCATTTTTTTCATTATTATGTTACATTGCAGTAAGTTATAATTCCGTTTTCTTTGCCTCATTACAAACAACTGAATTGCTGGGAGTATGTGCCTTCCTTCCTTTCCTCCCCTACACCATCTCCACAAGGTGTCCATGTATTATTTATTGTGTTACCTTCCCCCACCTCCACCACAATCTCTGAAGAGGGCCTAGCATAACATTTTTCACAAAGTAGGCATATGATGAAACTACTGAATCTGAAACTCAGACATTCCTAATACAAGAGCCTAATGAGACACTTTTTGGCTTATACAAAAAGCTAAATGATCTCTAGACAGTATTTTCTCATTTCTTAGCTCGATTTCCAAACTGAGACAATCTATAAAAAGTTTCCCCTCCATCTTTTGGGTATAATTAGTTCTCTTTTTCCTTTCATTTGGTGAAGTTTATTGGTACCATCTGTGATGCACTGACTGATGATTTATTCCTGAGAACCAAGATATCATTTTTAAAAATACTTCTCGGGTGAGGACATTTGCTATTCCATCCCAGTAGTTTGCTCCTAACAGTGGAAATGCCATGCTCTGAGACGACAACTTCTAAAAGTTAAGAATACATTCAGATATATAAGGAATTCCTGTTTTTTCTCAGCATCCTTTGAGGGAGATGTAATTCATATATATCAGACTGACTGACCTCTAGATTATTGACTTTTGATAGCCTGTATATAAGGAAGTACAACAAAAATTAAGCCTACCTTAAATTTCAAATACCACCAACATCAGTATCTTTATGTTTGGTAAATAATTGGTATTTATCTCAATAATTCTATTCCACCAATGGATAAGTTTCCAGAGGGCAGGAACCACACATGACTAATCACTCTGAGTTTTCCACAATGACTATGCCAGGCTTCCAGTAAAGATTAGTCCAATGAATGCTGAATCACTATTTTATAGAATTGGACCATATCTTCCTATAGACTGAACTTTAGGAGTGCTGAGCTCATGAACAATGAATATCTTAAAATGCATTCAAGTTAGCCATTAATTCCATTTAGCAAGTGGATTACTGCTGTTTCATAATGAAGATGGCATTTCTGCACTAATATGGTAATAACTGCTGACAGTCTATAATCAGAAAAAAGATGAGTCATTGTCAACAGAATAATGAAAAAGCAAAAACAAAATAAAGTGATCTAAAAAAAAGAAAAAACTCCTCCATAAACCCTCATTATTCCTTTTTTCTAAAGTACTTTCAAGCTTTTATACATATACATACATATATACACACATATATATAGTTTTATACAGTTATAACTCTAAGAAGATAGCTTGCATTCTGCTTTCTTCATGTAACATATCAAAACCTTTTTAAAAGTATACAGATTTCCCCACGTGGGGAATTACTGATATTCTCACAAGCATTGGGGTCTACCAATTTAGAACTTTGAGCCCTTGATATTGGTGCTTGCCCTTCTGAAGCTTGTTACTGCAAAGGAGAAGCTAAGCCTACTTACAATTGAGCCTCAGAGTCACCCCCAGAGAACCTCTTTTGTTGCTCAGATGTGTGGATGTGCCTCTCTGTCTTTTTCTCTAACCAACTCTGCAGGCAAACTCACTGCTCTCCTCCCTATGTGGGACATGGCTCCCAGGGGTGTAAATCTCTTTGGAAATGCAGGACATGACTCCTGGGGATGAGCCTAGACCTGGAATCATGGGATTGAGAAAGCCATCTTGACTAAAAGGGGGAAGAGAAATGAAACAAAAGTTTCAGTGGCTGAGAGATTTCAAATGGAGTCAAGAGGTCATTCTGGAGGTTATTCTTATGCATTATATAGATAGCCCTTTTTAATTTCTAGTGTCTTAGAATAGTTAGAAGGAAATACCTGAAACTGTTGAACTGCAATCCAGTAGCCTTGATTCTTGAAGATGACTGTGTAATTATCAGCTTATACCGTATGACCAAGTGATTGTGAAAACCTAGTGGCTCATACTCCCTTTATCCAGTGTATGGACCGATGAGTAGAAAAATGGGAACAAAAATTAATAGGGGAGGATGGGATATTTTGGGTGTTCTTTAAAATTTTAATTTTTCTTATTATTTATTTATTTTGGAGTAATGAAAATGTTCAAAAATTGATTGTGGCAATGAATGCTCAACTATATGATTATACACTTTGGATGATTGTATGGTATGTGAGTATCTCTCAATAAAATTCAATAAAAAAGTATACAGATAGCACTTAAGTATTTATTTTAACAAGAGTAACAGATATTAAATAATACTTGTTTTGGTCACTTTTGAGTATCCTAACATCCTTAATAGATTATTTCAATAAACCATCACTCTAGTTCTACTTATTATACATGATATTAACACTCATATACATTATTTTTATCAGGGCACTCTATCGTGATGAGAGTTTGAACTAAGGCAGTGGCAGTGGAGTAGGGTTCAAGAGCTATTTAAGAACTGAGGAGGAGGAGGAAATTGACCTTCAGCACCAGCGCCATATCCTCTCTGCTCCTACAGAGCCTCATGACTGGAAGAAAATATACATCTTTAGGGAGAGCACATATGGTGGTATTTATTTTCTATCCTACATTTTTTTTTATTTTCTAAATTATCTATTACATTTAGGTATTGATTTATAACAAAAAAAAATTTCCTCTACAAATAGTAATTGTTTTATGTGAATATAGATGGAAGTGGAAGGGGAGCAGAAGGTAAAGAGAGATTTTCTTTTCAGATGGAGAAGAGACTTGACTATGTGTCTCTGCTGAGGGAGAGAAGCCAGCAGGGAGGGAGGGAGGTGGATGAAGAAGAAAAAGTGAGACAGGAAAGGAGGGATCTCAGAAGCAACGGCTTTGCAGGGGAAAGAGAGAGAGAAACATGGCTCTAATCAACATAAAAGGAAAGCTGTAAGTAGAGAGGCAGAAACAGATTCATTTGTAGGTGGGAGGCAGGGAATTGAGGAGTCTCTGATGAAGAACTGATCTTGTTACCTGGAGAGGAGGAGAAAAGCTGGTTTGCTCAGCTTGAGAGGGGAGGTTGAGTCATGGGCTTGGGGAACAAGGAGAGAGTTTGGAGTAGTCACTATCTTTGTTACTTAATTTGGTTAATATATGATAATTTATTTATGTAGTGCTACTATTACTGAGCATTTTGGTTGATGCCCATTTTTTAGAAATTCAATTTTATTGAGATATATTCCTAACTAGACAATCATCCACAGTATACAATCAATTGTTAACCGTACCATTATATAGTTGCGCATTCATCACCACAATCGATTTTTTCACTTACTAATAGTATACTACAGCACTATTCTTTAATACTGTTTGTGGTGCTATTAGTCTAAAGAGGAAACTCTCAATTTGGGAAATATAGTAACAGAGTAAAAAAACTTACTTAGAAATTTAAAGATTGTGTGCTTACATTCTGTTTCTCTAAGATAAAATCAGCCATTTCTAAATAACTAGTTACCATGAACTAGAATTAATGAGTTGCAAGTACAACATGCATGATTTTTTTTAAAAACGGGGAAAAAATGTTGAAAACATAACAGTCCTTTAGCCATTTTGGTGGTTTCCCAAACATGTTATCTGTTTCTGGTGGAGGCAATATTGTCTTCTATATATATCAATTTGTCTTAATTTATACTAAACTACCAATCTACTTTCCCCCATATCAACTCAAGAATCCATTTTTTGTTGGTTTGTTTTTTTTGTTTTTTTTTAATCTTCATTTTATTGAGATATATTCACATACCACGCAGTCATACAAAACAAATCGTACATTCAGTTGTTCACAGTACCATTACATAGTTGTACATTCATCACCTAAATCAATCCCTGACACCTTCATTAGCACACACCCAAAAATAACAAGAATAATAATTAGAGTGAAAAAGAGCAATTGAAGTAAAAAAGAACACTGGGTACCTTTGTCTGTTTGTTTGTGTTCTAGTTTGCTAATGCTGCGGAATGCAAAACACCAGAGATGGATTGGCTTTTATAAAAAGGGGGTTTATTTGGCTATACAGTTACAGTCTTAAGGCCATAAAGTATCCAAAGTAACACATCAGTAATCGGGTACCTTCACTGGAGGATGGCCAATGGCGTCCGGAAAACCTCTGTTAGCTGGGAAGGCACGTGCCTGGCGTCTGCTCCAAAGTTCTGGTTTCAAAATGGCTTTCTCCCAGGACATTCCTCTCTAGCAAGCTTGCTCTTCTTCAAATAACATCACTCACAGCTGCACTCCATCCGGTCTCTTTGAGTCAGCATGTTTTATATGGCTCAACTGATCAAGGCCCACCCTGAATGGGTGGAGACATGCCTCCATGGGAGTATCCCACCAAAGTCACCACCCACAGCTGGGTGGGGCACATTCCAAGCAAATCTAACCAGCACCAAAATGTCCGTCCCACAAGACCACAAAGATAATGGCATTTGGGGGACACAATACATTCAAACTGGCACAGTTTGTTTGTTTCCTTCCCCTATTTTTCTACTCATCCATCCATAAACTAGACAAAGTGGAGTGTGGTCCTTATGGCTTTCCCAATCCCATTGTCACCCCTCATAAGCTACATTTTTATACAATTGTCTTCGAGATTCATGGGTTCTGGGTTGTAGTTTGATAGTTTCAGGTATCCACCACCAGCTACCCCAATTCTTTAGAACCTAAAAATGGTTGTCTAAATTGTGCATAAGAGTGCCCACCAGAGTGACCTCTCGGCTCCTTTTGGAATCTCTCTGCCACTGAAGCTTATTTCATTTCCTTTCACATTCCCCTTTTGGTCAAGAAGATGTTCTCCATCCCACGATGCCGGGTCTCCATTCCTCCCTGGGAGTCATATTCCACGTTACCAGGGAGATTCACTCCCCTGGGTGTCTGATCCCACGTAGTGGGGAGGGCAGTGATTTCACCTTTCAAGTTGGCTTAGCCAGAGAGAGAGGGCCACATCTGAGCAACAAAGAGGCATTCGGGAGGAGGCTCTAAGGCACAATTATAGGGAGGCCTAGCCTCTCCTTTGCAGCAACAGTCTTCTCAAGGGTAAATCCTATGGTAGAGGGCTCAACCCATCAAACCACCAGTCCCCTATGTCTGTGGTCATGTTAGCAACCATGGAGGTGGGGTAGGCGAATACCCCTGCATTCTCCAAAGGCTCCTCAAGGGGACTCTACATATTTTTTTTCCTTGTTTTTTTTTTTTTTTTTAACTTTTTTTTTTTTAAATCAACTGTATTAAAAAAAAAAAAAAAAAAAAACATACAATAAAAGAACATTTCAAAGAGACCATAACAAGGGAGTAGGAAAAAGACAACTAACCTAAGATAACTGCTTAACTTCCAACATGTTCCTACTTTACCCCAAGAAAGTTACCTAATATAGCAACATTTCTGTGAACTTGTTCCTACTATATCCATCAGAAATAAACAGACCATAGTCATTCCTGGGCATCCCCAGAACGTTAAATACCTTATCTGTTCTTCTTGGATTATTGTTCCCCCTTCCTTAATTGCTCTCTATTGCTAGTTCCCCTACATTCTACATTATAAACCATTTGTTTTACATTTTTCAAAGTTCACATTAGTGGTAGCATATAATATTTCTCTTTTTGTGCCTGGCTCATTTCGCTCAGCATTATGTCTTCAAGGTTCATCCATGTTGTCATATGCTTCACGAGATCGTTCCTTCTTACTGCCGTGTAATATTCCATCGTGTGTATGTACCACATTTTATTTATCCACTCATCTGTTGAAGGACATTTGGGTTGTTTCCATCTCTTGGTAATTGTGAACAATGCTGCTATGAACATTGGCATGCAGATATCTGTTCGTGTCACTGCTTTCCAATCTTCCGGGTATATACCGAGAAGTGCAATCGCTGGATCTAATGGTAACTCTATATCTAGTTTTCTAAGGAACTGCCAGACTGACTACCAGAGTGGCTGAACCATTATACAGTCCCACCAACAATGAATAAGAGTTCCAATTTCTCCACATCCCCTCCAGCATTTGTAGTTTCCTGTTTGTTTAATGGCAGCCATTCTAATCGGTGTGAGATGGTATCTCATTGTGGTCTTAATTTGCATCTCTCTAATAGCTAGTGAAGCTGAACATTTTTTCATGTGTTTCTTGGCCATTTGTATTTCTTCTTCAGAGAACTGTCTTTTCATAATTTTTGCCCATTTTATAATTGGGCTGTCTGTACTATTGTCATTGAGTTGTAGGATTTCTTTATATATGCAAGATATCAGTCTTTTGTCAGATACATGGTTTCCAAAAATTTTTTCCCATTGAGTTGGCTGCCTCTTTACCTTTTTGAGAAATTCCTTTCAGGTGCAGAAACTTCTAAGCTTGAGGAGTTCCCATTTATCTATTTTTTCTTTTGTTGCTTGTGCTTTGGGTGTAAAGACTAGGAAGTGGCCACCTAATACAAGGTCTTGAAGATGTTTCCCTACATTATCTTCTAGGAGTTTTATGGTACTTTCTTTTATATTGAGATCTTTGATCCATTTTGAGTTAATTTTTGTGTAGGGTGTGAGATGGGGTCCTGTTTCATTCTTTTGGATATGGATATCCAACTCTCCCAGCCCCATTTGTTGAAAAGACCATTATGACTCAGTTCAGTGACTTTGGGGGCCTTATCAAAGATCAGTCAGCCATAGATCTGAGGGTCTATATCCGAATTCTCAATTCGATTCCATTGATCTATATGTCTATCTTTGTGCCAGTACCATGCTGTTTTGGCAACTGTGGCTTTATAATAAGCTTCAAAGTCAGGGAGTGTAAGTCCTCCCACTTCGTTTTTCTTTTTTAGAGTGTCTTTAGCAATTCGAGGCATCTTTCCTTTCCAAATAAATTTGATAACTAGCTTTTCCAAGTCTGCAAAGTAGGTTGTTGGAATTTTGATTGAGATTGCATTGAATCTGTAGATGAGTTTGGGTAGAACTGACATTTTAATGGCATTTAGCCTTCCTATCCATGAACATGGAATATTTTTCCATCTTTTAAGGTCCCCTTCTATTTCTTTTAGTAGAGATATGTAGTTTTCTCTGTATAGGTCTTTTACATCTTTGGTTAAGTTTATTCTTAGGTACTTGATTTTTTTAGTTGCTATTGAAAATGGTATCTTTTTCTTGAGTGTCTCTTCAGTTTGTTTATTTCTAGCATATAGAAACATTACTGACTTATGTCCATTAATCTTGTATCCCTCTACTTTGCTAAATTTGTTGATTAGCTCTAGTAGCTGTATCGTCAATTTCTCAGGGTTTTCCAGATATAAGATCATATCATCTGCAATGACAGTTTTACTTCTTCTTTTCCAATTTGGATGCCTTTTATTTGTTTGTCTTGCCGGATTGCCCTGACTAGCACTTTCAGCAAAATGTTGAATAACAGTGGTGACAGTGGGCATCCTTGTCTTGTTCCTGATCTTAGAAGGAAGGCTTTTCAGTCTCTCACCATTGAGTATTATGCTGGCTGTGTGTTTTTCATATATGCTCTTTACAATATTGAGGAAGTTTCCTTCAATTCCTGCCTTTTGAAGTTTTTTTTATCAAAAAGGGATGTTGGATTTTGTCTAATGCTTTTTCAGCATTTATTGAGATGATCATTTGATTTTTTCCCTTTCAGATTTTTAATGTGTTGTAATACATTGATTGATTTTCTTATGTTGAACCATCCTTGCATGCCTGGAATGAACCCCACTTGGTCATGGTGTATGATTTTTTTAACGTGTCTTTGGATTTGATTTGCAAGTATTTTGTTGAGGATTTTTGCATCTATATTCATTAGGGAGATTGGCCAGTAGTTTTCCTTTTTTGTAGCATCTTTGCCTGGTTTGGGTATTATATTGATGTTAGCTTCATAAAATCATTTAGGTAGTGTTCCATTTTCTTCAATGTTTTTAAAGAGTCTGAGTAAGATTGGTGTCAGTTCTTTCTGGAAAGTTTGGTAGAATTCCCCTGTGAAGCCATCTGGCCCTGGACATTTATTTGTGGGAAGATTTTTGATGACTGATTGGATCTCTTTGCTTGTGATGTGTTGATTGAGGTCTTCTGTTTCTTCTCTGGTCAGTCTAGGTTGTTCATATGTTTCCAGGAAATTGTCCATTTCCTCTACATTATCCAGTTTGTTGCCATACAGTTGTCCATAGTATCCTCTTATAATTTTTTTAATTTCTTCAGGATCTGCAGTTATGTCAGCTTTTTCATTCATTATTTTGTTTATATGGGTCTTCTCTCTTTTTGATTTTGTCAGTCTAGCTAGGGGCTTGTCAATCTTGTTGATCTTCTCAAAGAACCAACTTTTGGTGATATTTATCCTCTCTATTGTTTTTTTGTTCTCTATGTCATTTATTTCTGCTTTAATCCGTTATTTCTTTTCTTCTACTTGGTTTAGGATTGGTTTGCTGTTCATTTTCTAGTTTCTTCAGTTGATCCATTAGTTCTTTGATTTGGGCTCTTTCTTCCTTTTTAATATATGCGTTTAGTGCTATAAATTTCCCCCTCAGCACTGCTTTTGCTGCATCCCATAGGTTTTGGTATGTTGTGCTCTCATTTTCATTTGTCTCTATATCTTTAGCAATTTCTCTTGCTATTTCTTCTTTAACCCACTGATTGTTTAGGAGTGTGTTGTTTAACCTCCAGGTATTTGTGAATTTTCTAAGTCTCTGGTGGTTATTGACTTCTAATTGTATTCCATTGTGGTCAGAGAATGTGCTTTGAATAATTTCAATCTTTTTAAATTTACTGAGGCTTGTTTTATGTCCCAGCATATGATCTGTTGTGGAGAAAGTTCCGTGAGCACTAGAAAAGTATGTGTATCCTGGTGATTTGGGATGTAATGTTGTGTATATGTCCATTAAATCTAATTCATTTATCAGATTGTTTAGGTTTTCAATTTCCTTATTCGTCTTCTGTCTGGTTGATCTATCTATAGGAGAGAGTGATGTGTTGAAGTCTCCCACAATTATTGTGGAAACATCAATTGCTTCCTTTAGTTTTGCCAGTGTTTCTCTCATGTATTTTGTGGCACCTTGATTAGGTGCATAGACATTTATGATTGTTATTTCTTCTTGTTGAATTGCCCCTTTTATTAGTATGTAGTGGCCTTCTTTGTCTCTCAAAACATCCCTGCATTTGAAGTCTATTTTATCTGAGATTAATATTGCTACACCTGCTTTCTTTTGGCTGTAGCTTGCATGAAATATTTTTTTCCATCCTTTCACTTTCAATTTCTTTGTGTCCCTGTGTCTAAGATGAGTCTCTTGTATGCAACATATTGATGGTTCATTTTTTTTTGATCCATTTTGCGAATCTATATCTTTCAATTCAGGAGTTTAATCCATTTACGTTCAACGTTATAACCGTGAAGGCATTTCTTGAATCAGCCATCTTATCCTTTGGTTTATGTTTGTCATATATATTTTTGCCCTCTCTCTATTAATATTCTTTATTGTACCCATACCGAATCGCTTTAGTACTGAACCTTTCTCCTAGTCTCTCTCTCCTTTCTTTGTTTCTCTGTCTGTAGGGCTCCCTTTAGTATCTGCAGTAGGGCAGGTCTCTTGTTAGCAAATTCTCTCAGCATTTGTTTGTCTGTGAAAAATTTAAGCTCTCCCTCAAATTTGAAGGAGAGCTTTGCTGGATAAAGTATTCTTGGTTGGAAATTTTTCTCACTCAGAATTTTCAATATATCGTGTCTCTGCCTTCTTGCCTCCATAGTGGTTGCTGAGTTGTCACTACTTAGTCTTATGCTGTTTCCTTTGTATGTGGTGAATTGCTTTTCTCTTGCTGCTTTCAGAACTTGCTCCTTCTCTTCCGTGTTTGGCAGTCTGATCAGAATATGTCTCAGAGTAGGTTTATTTGGATTTATTTTATTTGGAGTTCGCTGGGCATTTATGATTTGTGTATTTATGTTGTTTAGAAGATTTGGAAAGTTTTCCCCAACAATTTCTTTAAATACTCTTCCTAGCTCTTTGGTCTTGGCTGCAGAGACGAGATGACAAAGGGGACGTCATCGTTTGGAAAGCGTCGCAATAAGACGCACACATTGTGCCGCCGCTGTGGCTCTAAGGCCTACCACCTTCAGAAGTCCACTTGTGGAAAATGTGGCTACCCTGCCAAGCGCAAGAGAAAGTATAACTGGAGTGCCAAGGCTAAAAGAAGAAATACCACAGGTACTGGTAGAATGAGGCACCTAAAAATTGTATACCGCAGATTCAGGCATGGATTCCGTGAAGGAACAACTCCTAAACCCAAGAGGGCAGCTGTTGCAGCATCCAGTTCATCTTAAGGATTTCACTGATTAGTTGGGCAATAAATGTTCTGATTTTAAAAATAAAAAAAAAAAAAAAAAAAAAATACTCTTCCTAGACCTTTACCCTTTTCTTCCCCTTCTGGAACACCAATGAGTCTTATATTAGGACGTTTTATATTATCTATCATATCCCTGAGGTCTGTTTCGATTTTTTCAAATTTTTTCCCCATTCTTTCCTTTATGGTTTCATTTTCCATTCTGTGATCTTCCAGGTCACTGATTCGTTGTTCAACTTCCTCTAGTCTTGTACTATGAATGTCCAGAATCTTTTTAATTTGGTCAACAGTTTCTTTAATTTCCATAAGATCGTCTATTTTTTTATTTAGTCTTGCAATGTCTTCTTTATGCTCTTCTAGGGTCTTCTTGATATCCTTTGTATCCCGTACTATGGTCTCATTGTTCACCTTTAGTTCTTTGAGTAGCTGTTCTAGGTGCTGTGTCTCTTCTGATCTTTTGATTTGGGTGCTTGGGCTTGGGTTATCCATATCGTCTGGTTTTTTATATGGTTTATAATTTTCTGTTGTTTTTGGCCTCTTGGCATTTGCTTAACTTTATAGGGTTCTTTTAGGATTTGTAGACCAACTGAAGTCCTTATCTCTAATTTATCAGATCTACAGCTTCATGGAGTACACTTTCTCTAACTAACCAGCAGGTGGCGTCCACAAGCCACCTGTTCTCCAGAAGTCAGTTCTCCCCTGCTTTGCCTTTGTGGTGAGTGGGGGAGTGAGTCTTGTGGGGTCCAATTGGTGCACCAAGCTTGCATGTGTAGTCGGTGTTGCCCACCCTGTATATGGGGCGTGTTTCTGGGCGGTCAGGGAGGGGGGGTGGCTCTAACAATCAAATCTCCCTGGTGATCCTGGAGTTTTAAAGCTGCTGCAATAGTCTAATCCTTCAGTTCAGTCCTGCCACAGTTTGTCTCTGCCACTGACCCACAAGTCCTTGGCATTGGCGTATGGCTCCTGAGACTTGTGAGTGGATCCCTCTTCCAGGCCATGCACCCCCTGGTCCTCTGTTGAGGGATGACTGTGCTATGTCACAGGTGAGTGCCGTCCCCCCAGGGCGGTTCTGGGCTGCTGGGCTGTGTAGGGAGGCTCCCAGTCTGCTGAGATTATGGCTGAATGGGGCTTTGTTAATTCACACTGCTCCACCTTCCCAACTCTGGGACAATCAGCTGAGGTTGCAGGGAAGGCTAATGTTCACGCCCAGTTTTGTGGTGTGTGCCTGTTATTTGAAGCACTTCCATCACACTGGGCTGTCTGGGGCAGCTCTGGGCTATGGGGCTGGCAATGGGCAGGAGTGTTTCCTGTCCACCAGGATGATGGCTGTGAGCAGACACCCCCCTTTTCATGGGAAGTTGTGGTGTTTAGTGAATTTTCTCAGCCACTGGATTATTGCCTTTTGTCTCAGAGCTCTCTTAGTTCTGCTCTTGTCTTGACCTGCCCAAATTGCAAGTCTTTGAGGCTTTCTGTATTGGGCTTCTTAGAGTAATTGTTTTAGAAAAAGAAAAAAGGATAAAAAGAAGAAAAAAAAAAGGACCCTCTTCACAGATTTAATGGGTTATTGAAATGTTAAGAGACAAAGCAATTAGGGCCATTAAGGAAAGATCCACAGGGCAGAGAGATCAGCTTTTCTTCGGGATTTGCATATGAGCCTGAGGGCCTGAGCTCTGCCCTTCCCCTTTCTATGTTCACCAGAACTCCAAAAATCCTCCGCTTTTATTTTGGAGCTGTTTTTTTTCTATGCCTGTCTCCTCTCTGCTGGGCTGGCTGCTCTCAGATTCTCTTGTGTCTGGTCTCAGTCTATCTATGGTTGGAGTTTGGATCAGTAGAATGAGTTTCCGATAAGGGCTGCCACTGCAGTTCTCCCTTCTCCTTCCCGGAGCTGACAGCCCCTCCTCCCACGGGACTGAGCCTGGCAGGGAGGGGCGCGGATCCCCTGGCCACAAAAACTTACAGGTTTTGCTGATCTCAGCAGTTCCACATTTTTATGAGTGTTGTATGAAGTATGCCCAAAGTCAGATTGCTCTGCGGTGTCCAGTCCACGCAGTTCCTGGCTTTCTACCTACTTTCCTGGAGGAGTAACTCACTTCTCCGTTTTTTAAATCCTTCTGTGGCATTTGGCTCTGCGTCCTCTCCCATCAGTCTCATACTGGCCACGTTAAAAAAATCAAGAATCCATTTTTATATCAGAGTAAATGAAAATGTTAGAACCACAACCAACTTTACAGATCGTTCCACTAGAACTCATCATTTTACGGATCAGGTTAGTGGTTTGACCATACAATAGCCAGAAATACAGTTACTGTGTAAAATTCTTGATTTAACAGTATAGCTCATACACCCTGCACTTTAATTGACTGTGTTAGTGAAGAGGAGGCATGCTTATTCAAATAATGACAACATATCATAAGAGCACTTCCAAATTTTAATGATAGCCAAAATGTGAGAGTATTCATCTCAGCTAGCAATGGCTACAGCACACAGTAAATGGCTAAGAGAGAAATCCTGAGCAAGAATCTATCACTTAAGAACAAAAATTATATTATGTAGAAGGGAAAAATGACTTTTGCCATTATTGCTGGAAGCAAACAATATCAGTCAGCACTTGGAAAACTTTTGTAAAATGCCATTCAACAAACACTATGCCTCCTCAAAATAGTCAAGAATTTTGGTTTCTAATCTAGATATGTTTCTAGATATAATTCTAGATATGATTTGGTTTCTAATCTAGATATGTTTACCTAAAAAATAATGATCTAAAAACTTCCAGAGAAGATGGCAGAGTGGGAGCTACATGACACACTCCTCCAAAAGCAGGTAGTGAACAGGGAAAAACTGTTTGAAACAATAGTCCTGGGGCTCCAGACACCAGGGGAGCACTGTAGAACATCCAGTAAAGAGCAAGACATGGGAGACTGAGAAGCTGCAGCAAAAAAAAGCTGTGAGTGAATCACACTGCAGCAGTGGCTGGTGCCCATCCCCCATCCTCAAGGTAAGCAGCCTTTGTACCGTAAGTGGCTGGCCGCTGAGGACAAAGAGTCATGCGGAGGATTTCCTCCCAGGAAACAGCAGGAGGCACAACCGAGTGCCAAGAATGGCTTCTGATCAGTGAGTTTGGAACACTTGGTCCTGGCTCTGGATCTCAGTTTTAGCCTGCTGTGGACAGGGATACCGGTGGCCACAGTTTCAACACTGCCCACACCAGGGGTGGAGACTGAATTGATTGCAAAAATACACTCCATCTTTAGGGCTGCTGGGAATAGTAGGTCAAAGAGTTCCATCTGTGAGGCAGGCACCTTCAGGGAGACCACAAAAAAGGCGTTTTGGCATCATTCTTGACCCTCTCCCCAGGGCCCTTTGGAACTGGTCTGCACCCACTTCATGGGCCCCTGGCCCTGTTTTGATCAGTTAAACATGGGCAATTCTAAAGGTTCAGAATAAGCTGAACCAAGTGTCAAAGAAGAGCCTTAACACAAAGCCAATCAACAAAAAATCCCATGCAAGAGAGAGAAACTGACCTTCAGAGTAAAGGCATCAAGATAATCAGATGCCTAAATATCAGCAAAAAGTTACAAGCCATATTTCAAACAGAAATATATGGTTAGTCAACGGAGCAAATTAAAAAGTTAGAGGAGACAGAATTAGAATAACTAATCAAAGATGTTCAAACAAAACTCCTAAATCAGTTCAAGGAGATGAAGGAAAATATGGCTAACGAGATAAAGTATCTTAAGAAGACGCTGGGTGAGCATAAAGAAGAATGTAAAAGTATACAAAGAAAAACAGAACTTATGGGAATGAAAGGCACCATAGAAGAGATTAGTAACACAAGAGGCATACAACAGTCAGAAAAAAGAATCAGTGAACTGGAAGAGAGGACAATCGAAATCTCACAGACAGAAGAAAAGAATGAAAAAATTGAGCAGCGTCTAAGGGAATTGACAGAGAAAAGAATGGAAAAAATTGAGCAGTGTCTCAGGGAATTGAATTACAGTACGAAGTGCATAAACATTTGCATCATGAGTTTCTCAGGAGGAGAAGAGAAGGGAAAAGGGGCAGAAAGATATTTGAGGAAATAATGGCTAACAATTTCCCAACTCTTATGAAACACTTAAATATACATGTCCAAGAAGTTCAACATATTTCAAACAGAATAAATCCAAGTAGACCTACCCCAAGTCACATACTAATCAGAATGTCAAATGTCAAAGATAAAGAAAGAATTATGAAAGCAGTAAAAGAAAAGTGAGTCATCATATACATAGTGCTGATAAGACATAGGCAATAAGACTAAATGCCAATTTCTCATCAGAAACCACGGAGGCAGGAAGGAAATGGTTAAGATATATTCAAGATACTGAATGAGAAAAACTGCCAGCCAAGAATTCTTTATCCAGCAAAACTGACCTTCAAAAATGAGGGAGAGTTTAAAATATTCACAGATAAACAGAAACTGAGAGAGTTTGTCAACAAGAGACCTACCCTACAAGAAAGAATAAAGGGAATTCTTCCAGCTGGAAGAAAAAGACTGGAGAGAGAGGTCAGAGGAGAGTGTAGAAATGAAGATTATCAGAAAGGGTAACTAAAAAGGTAAAAATAGAGGCAAAAACAAGATATGATATGTATAGAACAAGGATAAAATGGCCAAAGTCATTCTTTGAAAATTGCTAACTACTTGTCAAATCATACTTCGAAAGTTATCACTGTTATGTATATACGTTAAATTTCACAATAAAATATATTTAAAAATTTTTAAATGGCTAAAGTAAGTATTGCCTTTATAGTTAATAACCGGGAATTCTAATGGATAAAATTCTCAAATCAAAATACACAGATTGGCAGAATGGAAAAAAATATGATCCATCTACATACTGTCTACAAGAGACTCAGCTTAGACCAAAGGATAAAAATAGGTTAAAAAAAGAAAGGTTGGAAAAAGATATTCCATGCAAATAGTAACCAAAAAAAAAAAAAGCTAGGGTAGCTATACTAACATCAGACAAAAATATACTTTAAATTTTTATAATTGTTCTAAGAGACAAAGTAAGACACTGTATATTAATAAAGAAATAGCAAACATAAATATGTATGCACCTAACCATGGTGCCCCAAAATATATGAGGGTAACACTGGCAAAACTGAAGGGAGTAACAGATGTCTCTATAATAATATTTGGAGACTTCAATACACCATTCATATCAATAGATACAACATCTAGACAGAAGATCAATAAGGAAACAGAGAACTTGAATAATATAATAAATGAACTAGAACTAACAGACATATACAGAACACTGTACCCCAAAACAGCAATATGTACATTCTTCTCAAGTGTGAATGGATCATTCTCCATGACAGACCATATATTTCATCATAAAACAGGTCTCAATAAATTTTAAAAGATTGAAATTATACAAAGCACTTTCTCTGACCATAATGGAATGATGTTTGAAATCAATAACAGGGAAAACTGGAAAATTCACAAATATATGGAGGTTAAACCACTCTTAAACAATCAGTGGGTCAAAGAAGAAATAGCAAGAGAAATCAGTAAATATCTCGAGAAGAATGAAAATGAGAATGTAGCATATCAAAACTGATGGGACGCAGCCAAGGCAGTGCTGAGAGGGAAATTTATAGCCCCAAACACCTGTATTAAGAAGGAAGAAAGAGCTAAAACCAAAGACCTAACTACACACCTGAAGGAAATAGAAAAAGAACAGGAAACTAATCCCAAAGCAAGCAGAAGGACAAGAAAGATTAGAACAGAAATAAATGAAATGGAGAAAAAAAAATAGAATCAACAAAAACAAAAGATGATTCTTTGAGATAAATAAAATTGACAAACCCTTAGCTAGACGAAAAAGAAAAAAAGAGAGAAGATGCAAATAAATAGAATCAGAAATGAGAAACGGAACCTCTTTACTGACACCACAGAAATGAAAGGATCATGAGAGGATACTATGAACAACTGTATGGCAACAAATTAGACAACTGAGATGAAATGGACAAATTCCTAGAAATGGAAGAGCAACCTACACTGACTCTAGAAGAAACAGAAGACCTCAACAGACCAATTATAAGTAAACAGATTGAATCAGTCATCAAAAACCTCCCAACAAAGAAATCCCAGGATCAGATGGTTTCACAGGTGAATTCTACTAATGATTCCAAGAAGAATTAATACTAATCCTGCTCAAACTCTTCCAAAAAACTGACAGTGAGGAAACACTACCTAACTCATTCTATGAAGCCAAATTTACCCTAATACCAAAGCCAGATAAATATATTACAACAAAAGAAAATTACAGACACATTTCTCTAATGAATATTGATGCAAACATCCTCAACAAAATACTTGCAGATTGAATCCAACAACACATCAAAGGAGTTATATACCATGATCAAGTAGTTTTATCACAGGCACGCAAGAGTGATTCAACACAAGAAAATCAATTACTGTAACAGACTATATTAACAAATCAAAGGGGAGAAACCACATGATCATCTTGATTGATGTAGAAAAGGCATTTGACAAATTCTGCATCTTTTCTTAATAAAATACTTTGAAAGACAGGAATAGAAGGAAATTTGCTTGATATGATTAATGGCATATATGAAAAACCCACAGCTAACATTGCAGTCAATGGTGAGAGACTGAAAGCTTTCTCTCTAAGATATGGAACAAGACAAGGATGCCCACTGTCACCTCTGTTATTCAAAATTGTGCCAGAAGTTCTAGCTAGAGCAGTTAGGCAAGAAAAAGAAATAAAGGGTATTCAAATCGGAAAAGAAGTAAAACTTTCACTATTTGCAGATGACATAATCCTATACATAGAAAGTCCTGAAAAATCTACAACAAAGCTACTAGAGCTAATAAACAAATTCAGCAATGTGACAGGATACAAGATCAACATGCAAAAATCAGTAATGTCTCCATACACTAGTAATGAGCAATATGAGGAAACAAATCAGGGAAAAAAATCCATTTACAATAGCAACTAAAATAATCAAATATCTAGGATGAATTTAACCAAGGATGTAAAGGACTTGTACACAGAAAGCTACAAAACATTGATTAAAGAAATAAAAGAAGACCTAAATAGATGGAAGGACATTCCTTGTTCGTGGACTGGAAGATTAAATATCATTAAGATGTCAATTCTACCCAAATTGATTTATAGATTCAATGCAGTACCAATCAAAATTTCAATGGCCTACTTTTCAGAATTGGAAAAGCCAAATATTAAATTTATTTGGAAGGGTAAGGGGCCCCAAATAGCCAAAAACATCTTGAAAAAGAAGAACAAGATTGGAGGACTCACACTTCCTGATTTTAAATCATATTATAAAGCTAAAGGAACAGTGGTCAAAACAGTATGCTACTGGCATAAAGATAGATAAACTGACCTATTACGAACTGAGAGTTCATAATAGGCCCTCACCTCTACAGCCAGTTGGTATTTCAGAAGGCTGCCAGGTCCAGCCAACTGTGTAAGAAAAGGGTTAAGTTTAGCTTTCACATAAAGGTGACATGGAATAGGGGAAATAAAAGCTAAACACAACTAGCACAAACTGACTCTACGATTAGAGGGAAAGAAAAAGCCTCTGACATAAGCCTAAGGTTAATGCCAGTAACAACCAAGGTCACTAAGATGTGAAAAAATATGAGGTGTAATCAAAGGCGGGTTAGTCAGCTCTCTCGGATAAACTGTAACCTCTGGAGTATCCAGCCAATGGGGAATCAGGGGAGGACTTGCATGTTAGGCTTAGGAAATAAATTGTGTTGCTTCCTTTGTCCGGGGAGCCGACCATTTCATTTTCTTTTGGTCATGCGCCCACTCTTGCAAGAACGAAAATAAATTTCTTTTCTCCTCCACAATTGGGTGAGCCTTTGTTTTCTTCCAGGTACAACTCTGTTTCTAATAAAGTGGGGCTCATCTGGAATCTGAAGCATCAAGGGGAACCCCCTGGGATGGAAGAAGGGAAGGTGCACCCCGCTGTTTAAGCGGTCTTGGACTCTTATCACTGGGGGCCTGCCTCTGACTGCTGGTGAGACCTGCGATCAGATGCTTAGGCCTGCCAATTGTGGACAAGAAAAGGGGAAGGAAAAATGCGCGTCACAGTGCCCAAGCAACTCTATGCATAGACCAAGGTAAGAAAATAAAAAGGACTATTAAGTATTGCCTTGGTGGTCAGGACATTCTGACGAGTCTGAGGCTAATTCTAAGGGAAAGACGCCCAGACAAGACTCAGAATGGGGAATAGAGGCAGTTGGTCAGCCGGGGAGAAAGGGAAGGGGGTACCTGTAGGGTCCCCCAGGGACATTCCCCTGAATAGTCCATTGGAGAGAATGTTGAAACATTGAGCCGATAGTGATCGGACCAAGGAAAAAGATAAAAAGAAAATGATCAAATATTGTTACATTTGGGGGAAAAAAAAAAAAGAAAGCATTTTGTTGCCCGATGTATTCTGGCCAAATTATGGGGCAGATAAGGATTGACTCTGTTCTGACCTTGTACTTTATGTTAATAAAAAGAAACCTTTTTCTAAAGAGGAATCTGACTATGCCACGTGCTGATTGCAGGGAAAAGAGACCAGTTTTTACCCCATGAAAGTTAAAACCCCAGAGCCAGAGAGTAAATCTTTAGAAACTAAACCCTGGGATCCTTTATTAAAAATCTCTCTTCCCACTTTCTGTAACCACAGAGGGGAAAGGGAAATCTGTCCATGTAACCATAGAACAGAAAAAGGTGGAGGGAAGGATACAGAAAAGCAATGACAAAATGATGGTAAGATAAATTAAATAGAAACAAATACAAAAAGCTGAAATTGTATTGAGGATATTTCATAAATTATCATGATGTGAATCTTGGATTTTTGTATTTTTTCCTTTGACTATACTTACTATGCTTATTAGTAAAATTTTCTATCTTACATCTTCTAAAAATAAAAAAAATAATTAAAAAAAAAAAAATCTCTGTTCCCTATGTTCCCCTCCCCGTCCAGGGCAGGAACTGCTAAACCCTGAGAGTCCAGCAGAACCCACCCAAGACCCTGGGGAGCCAGAAAGCCAATCAGTGCCAACCGCTCCACCAGACACAACCCACCAACTGTGAAGGAAGGAATTGGCACAATGTAAAAAAAGAAAAAAAAAGGATATACAAAATTTTCTGTTTCCAAAAACTCCTGAGGAGAGAAGAATAAGGGAATGGAACCCCACTAAGCCCCTATACCCTTTAAGAGGAAACACTCAGGAATAAACCCTGATAACCCTGTGGCCCAGGGAATGTTAAAGATCAGTTATGTGAAGGGGTCTTGGCCTGATATTCAGAAAAAGATCCAAAAAATGAATGGATGGCTAGATAGGCCATTGAAGGAGTTATTAAGAGAGTCTCAGAAAGTGTTTGTAAGAAGGGAGGAGAAAAACCAGAAGCAGAAAGCCAAGGTCGTGATAAGCGCAGTTGACCACATGGTCAAGGAAAGATGAGGGATGAAGCAGGGAGGAGGCAAACAGAGGCGAGATAAAGAAGTAGTTGGAGCCAGTTGGAAAGAAGGGATGAGAGCACAAAACTTCGCAGGGTGCTGTCACTGTGGGAAACCTGCTCATTTCAAAAGGAAATGCCCGAGTTTAAAGAAAGAAGGGCGGGCTGGGGAGGTTTCTGGGACTGGTGGGGTGCTGTGGATTGTGGGTGGACTCTTGTGCGTCTCAAGCTAGGGGGCTGTACCGGGGACTGCTGGAAGAGGAGCCTGGCGGATTGGAGTGGAGGGAGGGGAGATGGAGGCCTTGGGGGGGGGCTCGGACAAGTGCTGGTGCAGGCTCCTGTTCCGTCTCTCCCCTCCCTCAAAGGGCCTTTCCGCCTGTTTGATACAGTGGATACAAGAACAGCCTTAGGGGTACTAACCCCAGCCTGGGGAGGCCAGAAAAGACCTGTAGCCTTCATTTCTAAAATTTTGGGCCCTGTCTCTGAAGGGTAACCTGGATGTGTACGGGCTGTTGCGGCAGCCACTCTCCTGGTGGAGTAAAGTGGAAGGTTAACCTTTAAACGGTGTTGGTTGTCATCATCGCTCATCTCAGGGGGCAGGGAAATATCTGGCTAATTCCCAAATCCCAAAGTGTGGGGTGGTCCTAATGGGAAAAAAGTTGGTCCACGAGGAATTGATAAAACAAGTGTTAGCTATCTACTCTCAACTCGAAAAATATCGGTGGTGCATGTAAATGAACACCAGAAAGGTCATACTTTTGAGGCAAAGGGCAATAGATTAGCAAATGAAAATGCTAAGGAGGCCTCCCTCTGTCCCCCTTTAAAGTTAATGGTTCTAATACCCTCCATTCCCAAAAAGTTTGAGGTCCCTACATTCTCAGCAAAAAAATTAGGAAGCTGGAACAGTTAGGAGCGACCTTAAATAATCAGGGGAAATGACTCCTCCCAAACAGCAAACAAATGTTAAATAAACAAATAATGAGGGAGGTATTAACAGTTTTACACCAGGGAAGTCATTAGGGAGTACAGGCCATGTATGATCTGGTTCTTAAGCATTTTAAACATGTGGGCCTTTATATTGTAGCTAAACAAATATGTGAATGATGTATAATTTGCCAAAGGTTAATAAAAAAGTCCTAAGAACACAAGTATATCGGGGAAGAGAACCAGGCCTCAAACCATTTCAGAGAATTCAGGTTGACTATAATAAAATGCCCCTGGTGGGTTGGCTAAAATATATCCTAGTTCTTGTAGACCATCTGACAGGAAGAGTGGAGGCGTATCCTCTCACCTCAGCCACAGCATCAAGAACTTCCAAAATCATCCTAGAACAAATCGTTCCCCGCTATGGGTTAGTGAAAAATATAAACCCAGATAAATGGTAGCCAGTTCACCTCCCGTGTATCACAAAATGTTATGCAAAGCTTAAACATTGGATGGGATTTCCACCGTCCTCAGGGAGGATGGAGAGAATGAATGAAGCCTTAAAAAACAACAACAACAACAAAAAAGACAACATCTTTCTAAAATAGTCTTGGAGACAAAGTTACCCTGGACCAAGTGTTTACCCATAGCCCTATTAAGGATTAGAACTGCCCCTAGAAAAGAACTGGGAATTTCCCCTTACAGAATGCTTTTTGGCTTGCCTTTTCCCAAGAGGACTGGAGAACTCCCTTTCTTAGATTCGAAAAATCTCTTCCTTAAAAATTATATACTGGCCTTGTCTTCTACTTTATCATCCTTCAGACTTCATGGTTGGCTGGCCCAGACCCCGCCTCTTGAATTTGCCGTCCATCAGCACCAACCTGGCAGCTGGGTCCTAATCCAGTTGTGAAAGGAGTCCAAACTTCAACCAGCCTGGAAAGAAGCCTATCAAGTCTTGCTGACAACTAAAACGGCAGTTCAAACAGCAGAAAGAGGCTAGACTCACTATATCCAAGTGAAGGGACCAGTACCTACACTGGAAGATAAGTACCCAGCAACTCAGCCCAAATCCTGAAAAATAACTTCAACCTCAGATCCCTTGAGGATCACTCTAGAAAGACAATAACTGGGAGGGTATATCGGGAAAAGGAGAAAGGGTGGGTCAAACCCTGTATTTTACTAATACTACCAAAAGCTAACAGATGAGGGGTTTCAGGCTCAGCCTAAAAATGAGAATAATTATTTCAATTATGGTGTTTCCAACAATAAGCCTTGCCAAAAATAACTTAGTAATAACAGTAATGGAGGGCCTAGAGTCCCAAACCTTGCAGTTTGACACTTGCCAGGTAATACCCTGTGGGAATTTAAAACATCAGTAGGAGATAAGTGGGAAAAATAAGTACCTTTGTCCAGGGGTAGAAATAAAAAAAAAAGTATAATGTCATTTTCTTTTGCCCCAGATAAAAAATGTATGGTGGACCACCCAGTATAAAGGGTGGACTGCAGAGGCATGGGGAAAGCAAAGCTTACTAAAAAAAATAATAATAATAAAATAACTTTTACAAAGGTAGTGCCCCACTGGACTGCATAAATCTTCAGTGAAACCCAGTAGTATTAACTTTCAAAACAAGCAGACGGCCTAATTAACAGAGTATATTAAATGGGAGCAGATGTCACTGGTGAGGACCCTCCGGGAATGTTCCGTATACAGGTCCTCCCCTCCCTAACAAATGCACTCCCAAAAATGTCTTCTCCAGTTAGTGTGTCAGTGACACCAGGGAAAGGTTAGCTGGAGACCAGCTCCCAAGTTCAAAATGTTCCCAAAGTCATTAAAATATTCAAGGCAGAAAACTTAAAGCAGACCATAAAAATAGAGACAGGTTATGGAGATACAAATGCCTGGGTAAAGCGGGTTAAATATACAGTCCAGAGTCTAAACAAAAGCGACTGCTATGCTTGTGCAACAGGCCAACCCACTGCTCAGACCGTGCCCTTTCCGATAGGTATGAAGATGCATGAGGAGTTTAAGTGTGCAGTACTCCTCTTTCAAAAAGCTACTCCTGGTGAAAATCATAGCACGTTGTCCTCTCTCTTCTCTCAGTTCCGAAGGGGAATGTCAAGGCTGTACCAGCTTCTCGCCTTGGTCCAGGAAGCCACTCTGCCTGTCTCTCTAGATGGGAAGAAGGGCTCCAGAATCTTAAAAACATGGCCTTGTGTACATGAGGGTAAAATATAAGCAAGGATAGTGCTGGCAATTTCTGCAGTGCAGGCGACTGCGGAAGGGGCATCCTCCGGCCAACCTTACCTGAAAAGTGGGGAGGGACCTGTGCTCTGGTTCAACTGGCTATCCCATTCACCTTGGCATTTAAAAAGAAAAAGACAATGCAAACCCAGCAGGAGAGAAAGAAAAGAAATACACCTGGCTCCTTTAATGAACGAATTTACCTAAGTAATACAGAAGTTCTCCAGGGCATCCCAAAAGAATTTAAGGCCACAAATCAAGTGACTGCAGGGTTTGAAACATTTTTATTCTGGTGGGTCACTATTAACAAAAATGTGGATTGGATTAATTATATATATTATAATCAGCAAAGATTTATCAGTTACACCAGAGATGCAGTTAAGGGAATAGCGGGACAGCTAGATGCTACTGGCTGAATGGCATGAGAAAATAAAATGGCCCTAAATATAATGCTGGCTAAAAAAGGAGGTGTCTGTGTTATGACTAGGGGTAACTGTTACACATTTATCTCCAATAATACGGCACAAAATGGAACCATAACCAAGATGTTTCAGGACTTAACAGCCTTGTCTGAGGAATTAGCAGGAAATGCTGGCATTAACAACCCACTCACAGGATGGTTAAAAAACAGGTTCAAAAAAATAAATAAATAAAAAGGAGTCACACTATCCATATTAACTTCCCTTATCATTTCAGCTGGGGTACTCACAGCAATTAAATGCTGCGTCATCCCACGTGCCCGAGGGTTAGCTCAAAAACTCATTGAAACTGCCCTAACCAACCAAAAGCCCATGCAGTATAAGCAAAACATCCTATACCCC
Source organism: Choloepus didactylus (assembly GCF_015220235.1). Taxonomy (NCBI): domain Eukaryota; kingdom Metazoa; phylum Chordata; class Mammalia; order Pilosa; family Megalonychidae; genus Choloepus; species Choloepus didactylus. Next base: position 99,008,121 of record NC_051318.1, read on the forward strand.
TGCAACAAGAGAGATCCCTATAATAAAAACTGTGAAAAAGCTCTTAACAAATTTGAAAAACTAAAATGTGAAAACTAAAAGAAGTTTAAAAGAAAGAGCGGAAAAATCTGCAAGAAAAGGGTTAAGTTTAGCTTTCACATAAAAGTGACATGGAATAGGGGAAATAAAAGCTAAACACAACTAGCACAAACTGACTCTGGGATGAGAGGGAAAGAAAAAACCTCTGAGGTAAGCCTAAAGTTAATACCAGTAACAACCAAAGTCACTAAAATGTGAAAAAATATGAGGTGTAATCAAAGGTGGGTTAGTCAGCTCTCTCAGATAAACTGTAATCTCTGGAGTACCCAGCCAATGGGAAAACAGGGGAGGGACTTGCATGTTAGGCTTAGGAAATAAATTGTGTTGCTTCCTTTTTTCGGGGTGCCAACCATTTCATTTTCTTTCGGTTGTGTGCCTGCTCTTGCAAGAACAAAAATAGATTTCTTTTCTCCTCCACAATCGGGTAAGCCTTTGTTTTCTTCCAGGTACAACTCTGTTTCTAACAACTGGGACACAATAGTCTGTTCAACAAACGGTGCTGGGAGAACTGCATATCCATATCCAAAAGAATGAAAGACGACCCCTACCTCAAACCTTATACAAAAATTAACTCAAAATGGATCAAAGACTTAAATCTAAGAACCAGGACCACAAAATTCCTAGATGAAAATGAAGGGAAGCATCTTCAAGATCTTGTGAAAGGCAATGGTTTCTTAGAGTTTATACCCAAAGCAAAAGTAATGAAAGAAAAAATAGATAAAAGGGACCTCCTCAAAATAGAAGACTTTTGTGCTTCAAAGGACTCTGTCCGAAAGGTGAAAAGGCAGCATACTAAGTGAGAGAAAAAATTTGGAAACCACATATCCAATAAGGGTTTACTATCCAGAATATATAAAGATATCCTACAACTCAACAATAAAAAGAGAAACAACCAATTTAAAAATGAGCCAACTACTAAAATAGACATCTTTCCAAAGATGGCCAAAAGGACACGAAAAATGCTCAACATCAGTAGCTATCAGGGAAATGCAAATCAAAGCCACAATGAGTTATAATTTCACTCCTACTAGAATGGCCTTTGTTAAAAAAAAAAACACAGAAAACTTCTGGTGTTGGAGAGCATGTGGAGAAACAGGAACACTATTTCACTGCTGGTGGGAATGTAAAATGGTGCAGCTGCAGGGGAAGACAGTTTGGCAGTTCCTCAGGAAGCAATTCCTTTAGAATTGCCATAAGATCTGGCAATCCCGCTACTAGGTATATTCCCAGAAGAAATTAAAGCAGGGACGCAAACAGATATTTGCACACCAATGTTTATAGCAGCATTATTCGCAACTGCCAAAAGATGGAAGCAACCCAAGTGCCCATCAAATGATGAATGGATAAGCAAAATGTGGTATATACATACAGCAGAATATTATTCGGCAGTAAGAAGGAATGAGGTCATGAAGCATGCAACAATATTGATGAACTTGGAGGACATTAGGTTGAGTGAAATAAGCCAGACACAAAAGGAAGATATGGTATGATCTCACTAATATGAACTAAGAATAATAAGCAAACTCATAAGTTAGAATCTAGAATATAGGTTACCAGGGGATAGAATAGGGTAGAGAATGGGGAGATGATGCTGAATTGGAGCAGAATTTCTCTTTCGGTTGATTGTGTTTGGAAATGGATAGGGGTGGTCGTAGCACATTACTGTATGTATGAATAACAGTGCTGAATTATATATGTGAATGTGGTTGAAAGGGGAAGTTTTGGTCGTGTAAGTCACTAGAAGGAAAGCTAGAGGATGAAACTGGGAGTGAATAACACACTGAACCCTGTGGTAGATGATGCCTGTGGTGAACAGTACAAATGTAGGAATGTTCTTTCATGAACTATAACAAATGTACATCATTATTACAAGGTGGCACAGGGGAAAAATATAACTAATGCAAACTATGGACTATAGTCACCAGTGATATTTTAATGTTCTTTAAATATAAATAAATTGATAGAGGCAGAATTAGATTAGTGGTTATGTCAGGCTGGGGAAGGAGAGAGGGATTGAGAGATGACTGCTAAGGGGTTTGGGGCTTTTCTTTTTGGAGTAATGAAAATGTTCTTAAAGTGATTGTGGTGATGAATGCACAACTTTGTGATTATATTAAAAGCCACAGATTGTACACCTTGGATGGATTGTGTAGAATGTGAATATATCTCAATAAAACTGCTTAAAAATATAATGGGCTAATTCTGTCCACTGAAAAGCCCTATATGCAGCAAGGAGATCAATGGCAATGAGAACCTTTGATACACAGAGTGTAGTCTCTAAGAACCATTCCTCACTAAAAGGAACTGAGTTCCTTTGTAAAGATGGTTGATACCAGAAAATGTACAAGAAAATGTACAAGACGATCCCAGTGTATCCCATTGCACCAGAAAGCATGGAAGCTCTCACAAACTAATAGAGGTAATGTTAAAAGGATATGGGTCAACCTGAAGGGGCCACAGATGGATAATTGACCATCAAAAAGAAAAATGGTGCAATTAAATCAGACATATGGAAAACATTAAAACCATTAGTTTGTAATGATATGAGGGGAAGGAGAAGAAAATGAAACTCATTGGACATCAATGGCTGTTCCTAGGGCAACAACTTATTACACTCTAAACCGATAATTCGAGGGAAAAATTAAACATTTATTCTGCCTTTCTGGTATGAACTGCATTTCACAGTAATCAAATAGCTGTGATGGATGAGAGAAAGTTCTTCTCCATAATGCTATAGCCAATAAATTCACAAAGAATGACAGAATTAGAAAATCACCTTGTCACTTGTAATGAAATGACTGAATCAGGCAAAGTTCATCAATGGATGGTAGAACAAAACGGGTAAGGTTGGTGGGGACCTCTGTAATGGATTAGCTTGTCACCATCTGAACCCACTGTTCCATCTAAGCATTACTAAAAATATGCTTCCTGATGTGATAAAATATGAACTACACAGTGCCACTTACAAAGTCTCATTGTCAAATAAAATTGAATCTGAACCTAATCAAGCCTTTAAATATAACCTCCAGTCTAAAAATACATGGGATAATGGAACAAGTCAAAAAAAGACAGAATGAGGGACTTTATATAGGACAATGGACTCAGTTTTTTGACGAGTCAATGGCATAAAAGAGATGGGACTTAAAAGAGACTTAAGTAACATTACAACAAAATACAGTATGTGGACTTTTTTTAGGATCCTAATTTGAACAAACCGACTACAAAAAAAGATTTTTTTTTTTTTTGGCCATCAACAAAATTTGAGTATTGATTGGGTATTAGTTATTAAAAAACTGTTAATTTGTAAAGTGTGATGGTGGCACTTTGGTTACATAAGATTTTCTTTTTGAGATGCATATTGAAGTGTTCAGGGTTGCATGTGATGAGGTATGATAAAATATGATGATATGATGAGATATGATGATATGGATTTGGGATTTGCCTTAAAATACTCTAAAAACTGGGGAGGGGGTTGTGGGGAGACAGATGAAACAAACAAGCAAAATATTGATGATTGTTAAGGTTGGATGATACGTATATGGGGTTCCTTTGTACTTTCAACTGTAATAAACTATGTTAAGATAGGATTGTTGGGAGAAATTGTTGATTTCAACACTAGACTTCTGTAATATCTTCCATGGGCCACGATTCTTTACAAATCATTTAGAGTAATTTAGTGACCTTATCCTCAAGTTCTCTCAGTACCCTGGAATGTCATTTGGGCCAGGAGACAAATTCATATAAAGTGAAAAAGTGCTTATGTATAATCTTTTCATAAAGCTTGAGTTCCAACTCCTTCACACCATGTTTTGTATCCCATATCCAGATGATTCTCCTTGAAGGACAAGCATGAATTTCTTCCTTTCAATCTTTATTATTCTGTTTAGGTTAAATATAGCATGTTATTAACATAGCTCTAAATAACATTTTGTCTGACAAATATATTAATGCATCAATCAAGTCATGTTCCAAGTTTTCAAGTAACTATACACAAGACAATCCAGTAAAAATGCTGACCTTTAACAAAGGGCTAAATTTCTAGCATTCACAAGCTAAACTGAAAAGGGCAATGGATAGAGCTGAGTATGGTGCAGCTGATCCAGTTAGAGCATGTTGTTCTACACCCTATCCTCAAGGCCATCAACAATTCCCTCTCCGTTCACACCTGAATGGTCCTCAAATCTAATTAAGGAGATCTTAATGGTAAAGAAACATGGGATTTAGAATCAGATCTGGAATGGAATCTCGGCTCTGTCACTCATTAGCTGCAAAACCTTGAGCAATATCCCTATTCCCTCTGCATGTCAATGCCCTCATCTGGAAAATGGTAAAAATAATTTCTCGTCCTCATGGATTTATTGGAAGGATTAAGCTAACTAACATAAATAAAGACACTGAATACCTGGCACATAGCAAGCACTCAATAAATGATAGCTATAAAACAGAATGTTAAGAAAAAAAAAGAATCGTCATCATTAACAGACAATAAAACCAGAGGAGTAGTCACCAAATTGTTGATAATGGTTTCTTTGGGAGGGATCATGGGGTGCACCCACTTACTACATTATACATTTCTAAAATGTAATTTTGCAATAACAAACATGTATTTTTTGAATGCATTGACTCTTCAAAGCCAGAACCTCATTCTCCTGCCATCCGAAGCCATTTTTCACGTGGCCACCAGAACTCATTATTTCGTTGTTGCCTATAGACGATATTCTCACTCTGAGATAGAGCCCATGGACTCTTCGTCATCTGGCCTCAGACTTTCCAGCTTCATCTGCCATCATGCCTTCCACTCATACTGGGCTCTAGACACATCAGAATTCTCATCATTCCCCAAACACAATGTGCCCTTTCATGCCTCAGTGCCTTTGCACAGGACATATCCAATCCCTTCACCCTCTTTGCCTATTTGGTAGTTTGCCACTTCAAGATCTGCTCCATTTCCATCTCTATGTCCCAGGCAGAGATTATGACTCCTTCAGCTGAACTCCCGTGGGATATACTGGAATACTAACCACAGTGAGTTATAATAAATTGTCTTTCTTCTCATAGTAGATTATAACTGCTTGAGGGCTACTAGGAAGCTGAATAGTAAAGTTCTGAGGGCACAGACTCTGAGGCCAGACCACCTGGGTCTAAATCATACTAGCCATGAGACTTCGGATAAGTTAGATGGAGATAGTGTCTCCATCTATCAAAGAGGTGTAAAACTAATACCAACTACCTACAGGACTGTTATACAAAGTAAATTAAATGTAAAGCAGGACCTAACATGCAGTAAGTACTGTTAACAGCTACTACTACTACTGCTACTACTACTACTACTGCTATTTTAGAGCCTTTATAATAATAAGCAGTTTTAGACTTACAAAGTAAATATTACTTTTTTGAAGAAATGGAAAGGCAAAGACATTTTATAAAACTTTCCTAATGAATCAGAGTTGAGGGCATTATGATTAAAGAATACCTATTTTTATACTGTATGCTATAATTACATGAAAATGGAGTCTTTCTTAGAATAAAAATCTGTATATTAAGAAAGTGGCTTTTTTAGGCAAATGATTCAAAATTATTTTCCCCACATAATATTAGAGAAATGAAAGATATTTAAGTTTTTATCTTAACATAGAAAAAGAAAGGTTTTGACATAGAATTATTGCAAATGAACCATTAAAACAGCATCACTGGTAAATACAGTTATTAATGAATAGATTAAGAATTCATGTTTTAAATTTAAGGAAGATCTCTACTTATACCAATTTCGTAATTTGTTTAGAAGTGAATAATTTGTGTAAACACATTTTAAAATGATAATTAAAGATAATATATTGTTCACATTCAATAAACTTTATATATAATCCTAATTTTAAGAATAATCCAAGGCTCCAACCAGTTTTACAAGGTCACAAATAAAGATGCATAATCCAGTAGCAAAAAAGTTATTAAAAGAGGTTCCAATCTTCAGATATGTGTCTCAAAACTATCCATTGTAACCTACAGCATTCCTTCTCAAATTCCTTTCCTTTCTCAACTCACTACACAGCTACTTTGAAGACTCCCAGCTTCAAAGGAAAATAAAATGGAAAACAAAATTAAGGACATCGTACAATAAGTAAAACAGATAACAAAGAGATAGAAAATAAAAGAGATTTAAAAAAAAATCAAGCCAGGAGATTCAATGCTGAATAATAGGAGTTGTAGAAAGTGAGATCAGAGAAAATGGAAAGGAAATTATTAAAAAAAAAAAAAAAAAAAAAAAAAAGTGACAAAGACTGTTAGCCATCCACCTTTCTTTTTGGGCATCTAACCAGACTACATTTCCCAGATTCCATTAGGAATTAAGTGGGTCATGTAACTAAGTGCTTACACACAGGATATGAGTGGGAGTAATATGGGCCAATTTTCCTGACTTGTAAAACCTCCATGAATTTTTGCCTTCCTGTGGCTGAAACAGCAGTGAATGATCCAAGTGATCTTAGAAACCACATGTTGAATATGGCAGAGCCCTATCAGCTTGGAGTCCTCGGATGACTAGTGTGGCAGAGACTTCTACTTTATAGCACATTAAGTGAGAAATAAACTTATGTGGGGTTGGATCGTTCCATTTTGGGGCCTATTTGTTACAGCACTTCAGTCTACCCTAACTAATATGTAATACAAGTAAATTTCCCTTTCTAAAACTGAAAGCCACAGTTTTCCAATGAAAACAGTATTTTGTAACAAAAACCAAAGTAATCACAGTACACTACTGTAAAAAGGAATGAAGCTCTGATACATGACACAACGTGGATGAACCGTGAAGGCACTGTATTGAGAGAAATAAGTCAGACACAAAAGGGTAAATATTGTATGAACTCACTGATGTGAAATAATTAGAAAAAGCAAACTCATAGAGTCAGAATCTAGAATACAGGTTACCAGGAACTGGGGTGGGGGGTAAGGAGTGGGGAGTTAATTCTAAATTGGTGCAGAGTTTCTGTTGGGGGTAATGGAAAAGTTTCGGTAACGTATAGCGGTGATGGCAACACAACAGTGTGAATGTAATTAAACCACTGAATTATGTACCTGAATGTGGTTAAAAGGAGAAATTGTAGTTGGGAAATATGTTGCTAGAATGAAAAAAAAAAACAACTCAGAACCACAGGACTGTACAACACAACAGTGAACCCCAATGTAAACTATGGCCTATAGTTAATAGTATAATTATAATAAAATTCATCACATCAATTGTAACAAAGGTTTCACACTAATGCAAAATGTTAAAAATTGGGGTGGGTAATATGGGAACTCTATTTTCTGCATGATCTTTTTGTAAACCTACAATTTCTCTAATAAAATTATCATCTAGCCTATGAAAGTGTCAAAAGATAGTGTTCAAAATTGATAAATCAAAAGAGTAGTAAATACCATGTTAACAAATGGGTGCATGAGACTGAGGAACAGAGAAGGAAGAGACAGGGACCTATTGTTTGTTGATATATAAACGATTATCAAACTCTGTGTTATGTATTACTTCGATAAAATTAAATGTCAAAAAATTTACAGGGGAGGAATTGGGAATCAAACACAGATGAGCTGCACGAGGTATGGAATGAAAACAGGAGCGCTGCAGAATAAAAAGCCATGCTAGGTTGGAGAGTGTGTGGTAGAAAGGCAGAAAAGGGGAAGAAGACAGTCTGCTATCCCCAAGCCTTGTTACACTTAGATCTCTGGTCTTCAGAATTTAAAGGAGCCTCAAAATGCCCAAGAAACATTTGTAAATAAGTATACGCGAAAAATAATACAGGGTTCCTATCATCCGTTTCTTGGCTTCTCAATGGCCCCGTATGCACAGAGTGGTATTCACCCTATATCCATGTCACTTTGGCACATGCAAGCCACTGGAAGAAACTATATTTCGGTTCTCAGGGATAGAGTAATTGTGTGTGCGCGTGAGGGTGTGTGTGTGTGGTAAGGGGAGTCAGTCTCCAGTAAAAGACAAGGGTAACTGGGCAGCTAGGAAAAGACTGGAAAGCACAGCAATCCAATAATGGGAAGAGACAGGAATAACCAAAAAAGTGGAGGAAAGAAAGGCAGTAAGTGGAAGAAACTTCATTTAGAAATAAAAAGGTGCAAAGAAAGGGTTTTGCTGCAGCCTAAGTGAACCTAGCAACATGGTTCTGGAGGGCATGGCCAATTTCTTTACCAATTCATATCTCAAGTGTGGCTAAGGCTGCATGCTTTTAACAACTGTTCTAAGCTTGAACCTACCCTTGGAGGAGCATAAACAGGATATGAGGATGTGCACTGATGTACTCCACAGTCGGACTCCGAGTACCTATCTGTCTTCTCAGGATGTTGTTAAATATCTGGGTCACATCTTTTTTCCCCTGTTAAAGAAACAAACAACCATTGAATGCACATTTTCCCCCCAGTTACCTTGGAGTTTATTTAAACTAGAAAGAGTTCATAATGTTTTCAAGCAATACATACTTGGTGCTTTAACTAGTTGTAACAAATAAAAGGATCGAGGAATGCTGCGCTGTGATCCATGCAAAACCCCAACATTTTGGGTTGTACCTAATTAAAGAAATGTCCTAGACACTTTCCAAAATGCTGCAGTGGTCAATACATGGAGGCGTGCCTTAGGTGGGCACAGGAATGCAAGTTAGAAAAGGAAAAAACAACAACAACAACAACAAAAACACTGGAACTACTAGATTTCTTTAAGATCACTGAGCAAGAAAAACTACATTGAAGTTCACATTCTGATTTTACACTTCTGTACAGTACCTCAACTTTAACCCAAGAGCAAAAGTTAAGACTCTCCTCCTCTATTTTTGGTAAACTACTCCAAAATAAACTTAGATGACTTTTCCCCCTGATTTTACCTAGGAATAGTCTTCTTAATTTCTTTATTTAAAGAGGGCAGGTGCATGGTTATCTCATGCATGGTCAGGACTATGTCCTTATCTTCAACCAGGTGACTTGATCGAAGCCAAGCTCCACCATGCACAGGATACCTTAGGAGTGGATGATGATCTTCCATATTCTGATTCGATCCCCTGCCACTCCCAACACTGCAACTCAATGCATGTCCCCATGAAAAGGGAGGCTATGATACTGGCTTACCCAATCAAGACTGGGAAGGAAATAGTTAATTCAACTCTGTAACTCCCTCCTCCTTGTAATTTACAAGTAGGAAGATAACCCAGGAAATTCTCATCTAAGCATGTTTTTAGTGGTCTTTCTCTATTCCTTATTGTAAACCAACCTTGAATTTATGGATTATGGGGCACAACTGGAGAACAGAAGTTAGTCATGTAAGTACCACCTACGTGACTGATGGAATATAAAAACTACGATGCTCTAAATTTAAATGGCCTCTTAAGGCTAACTTGCATAGCACAGTTGCTACACACACAGCAATGCTCATCTCTTACTCTGAAGCCAAAATAAATCCCAGTGTGTAGAAGGAATTTTTTTTTTGGAAGTACATCTGATGGTTTTGGACTCTTTCAAAGATGGACATTGCTGTCTTAGTGCTTGTTTTTTGCTTTTATCCACTAAAGTTTGGTGTGTGCTTTCTCTGTATCTGCTTTGACAATTCAACATGAAGTGTAATGACTTAATCAGAACTGTGCCCTTCAACCAGCTTTTGGCCACTAGGTCCTTGGGCTGGGTTTCTCATTATTATCTTCTTTTGTTCAATATTTGTTAATATCTCACTGCTTCAAGATTTCTTGCTTTTGTTTTTCTGCTACCTTTGATCATTCAGTTTAAATTGTTTACAGAATTTTTCTCTACCTAAATTAAACAAAAGATGAATAGTCCTACCTTGTGGCTCACACTATTCAGAATGCTAAAACTAGAACCACAACATTTTTAGATATTGGTTTCTTAGGTAAGCTCCTTACCTCTTCCTCATTTCATAGTTTTAGGGAAAGCCCCAAAAATTCTCTTCAAGGAGTTATGCCAGAGTGGTCCACCTGGTGAGCAAGGCTTCAGGGTGGCAGAACATGAGAGAAGCTGGAGAGACCCAATCCCCCACCCCCACATCGGACAAAATGTAAAACCACACTCAGAGAACAGTAGAGCAGATGCAAAAGATGTATTTTTCATTGACTCTCCAGTGGTCCTGGTGACTTAACTTCAAAGACAAGCTCCTGGTCTATCCTCAACTCCAAGTTCAACCAGAAGAAGGAAACAACTTTACTTCTGTTGCAGGTTGGCTTCTATATCATTATATCTTAATTGCCTTGAGAAGTGTTTTAAAAGCTGAGTATGTTTCTTACATATTGTCGAGTTTCTAATAGCAAGGAAAATGATATTGAGTCTCTGTACTATACTTTTTAGGCAATCTTCCCAATAGCAAGTGAAATGTATTATTCAAAAAATCCTACCTGGACTACAGCAGCTAGTATATCTTTGCTAACTCAGGTGTAAAATGAAATTCAGCATGCACAATGTACTTTCTAGAGCTTAGGTTTCTTAGCAGATTCTAATTTTAAAAAATAATAAATACAATGAGTGGTAGTAGAAAAATGAATGGAAAAAAAATAAAGAGGGCAGGTGTGGCACTTTTATATTGGTGTCACCACTGATAACATTTTGGGGGTCTCAGAAAGAGTCTCACGCTTTACAGCTCATACAGCCCAGGATGGAGCTCTTGCTAAGCCAGCCTCAGATTTCTCCAGTTCATTTTGTGCATCAATTTGTGTAACACTCCTGTCCATGTTGGTCTCCTAATAGGAAAATTGTGTGGCATGTGAATTATAGGTCAATAAAACTGACATATATGACAGAAATAGCACTATCCTTTATTAGCAAAAACATTAATTTACTCTTTTCATATATCTTTACAATGAGCTGTGCTTTCAATTCAACACAAGCTCTACAAAATGGATGCAGCACTTTCCCACAGGGCTCGTACTGCAGGAAATTTGACTATTTGGAGGTCCATTTCTCACAGTAGTAAACTAAAAGGCCCAAAAGGATACAAAATAGCAAATGTGATAGGACTGAATTATTTTTCTTTTTTAATCTTTTAAGCTTTAGTCAAGAAAAATTATAATTAACACTTTTAAATCTTAATAAATGAGGGAAAATAGACAAAGAAAATAAAGTTAAGATTTTAGTAAAATTATGTAGGATAGAATCAAACTCCTCTTTCTTATATGTATGTCTTGGTAATTTTCTCCATTCACTTTATCAATCCCCTTCCCTCTTGGTGTCTTACTTTTTTTTTTTTTAAGTTAGTTTTCTACTGGGTGGGTATGTTTGACTTAGGGGATGGTAAGAAATCATATCTAGGCCTAGAGGGATAGAAGGGACCATTCAGTCCTAGTAGCCTGAGTCAAAGGAACTAGAGCCAAGCTCGGAAAGGACTTCTCAGAGCCCTTGTGGAACTTCCACTCTCATGCAACTGACAACCTGAGTCTGGATTGGGCTCTCCAAGAGAACCTTTGGCCTGGACTGGATCGCATTTTATGGAAAATAAAGAGAAGAATGGCAATTCATTCTCTATCACTATTTGCCCTGTTTCTGGCCTTCATTGTGCAACTGAACTATTAAAGACCTTTCTCTAGTTATGCTCATCAAACTATCCTTCAGTCTGCAGCGTTAAAAAAAATTAAAAAGTCAACCAGACCATGCCATTTTCTCCCCTTGAACTCCTCCATGCTTCCCCTTTGCTTAGGAAAAAAACCCTTACCCACCTTTCCAGCCTTATCAGCTACCCATCACTTTCCAATTCCTACTATCAGTTCTACTAATAACCAAATTGCTATTCTACTGATACTCATACCCTGAGTCTCTGACCTCTTTACCTTTGTCTGTGCTATTCTGTTTCTCCTGGATACTTTTCCTTCCTTTCTTTTTCTAGCTAACTTTTACTCTTCCTTTAACTTTCAGTTCAGGAGTATTCTCTTCTGGGACAATACCCCTCTCTGTATTACAGCATCCTGTGCCTACATCAGTCACTACTGCTGTTCCCCACTACCTCCACCTCCACCTCCACCACCATCACAGAAGCTAACATTTGATTGCTTACTCTGTGCCAAACACTTGTGCTAAGAGTGCACATGCCATCCAGTCTGCACAACAACCCTGTAATGTGCATTTTATAAATAAGGAAGTTAAGAACAAGTGAAGTTATTTTACCATGATGGGATATGGTGGAGCTAGGACTCAGTCCCAGGTTGTTGGAATCCAGAGCTTGGGTTCTTACTCATCTTACTAAACTGACTCCCAATATTTAACATGGTACATTGAAATGAATGAGTTGTGCCTCTGACAATCATCATACCATAAGCTTTCAAGCATACAGGCCATGTTTTAACACCATATTAGGGCCCAGAATATAGTACATACTTAATAAGTATTTATTCAACTGATTTATCACTTTAGAGGCACAGCCATTTATAAATCCCTTATCACAAACATGGGCTGTTGATCCCTCTTATTTATTAATGTGGCACTTTTTTTTTTTAACACTACAGGGACAGTCAAAGAACTAAGATCCTAAATGAAGAGAAGACAAATGAGATTATTCAATTAATTACTCAATATTAAAGCTACTAGTCATATAAAATATGGCTAGTACCAATTAAGAATAATAATATAGAGAAAAAAATTTTAAATGTTATCATTCACCTTAAAAATTAATTCAATAGCTGCCATTAAACAAACAGGAAACTACAAATGCTGGAGAGGATGTGAAGAAATTGAAACTTTTATTCATTGCTGGTGGGACTGTATAATGGTTCAGCCACTCTGGAAGACAGTCTGGCGGTTCCTTAGAAAACTAGATATTGAGTTACTCTTTGATCCAGCAATTTCACTTCTCTGTATATACCCAGAAGATCTGCAAGCAGTGACACAAACAGATATTTGCACACCAATTGTTCATAGCAGCAATATTCACAATTGCCAAGAAATGGAAACAATCCAAATGTCCTTCAACAAATGAGTGGATAAACAAAATGTGGTATATAGACACAATGGAATACTATGCAGCAGTAAGAAGGAATGAGGTTGTGAAACTTATGACAACATGGATGAACCTTGAAGACATAATGCTGAGTGAAAGAAGCCAGACACAAAAACAGAGATATTGTACGCTACCACTAATGTGAACTCTGTGAAAAATGTAAAATAAATATTTTTATATCATAAAATGCAGGAGACATAGAGATAGACAGCAACGAGTGAAGGGAGACTGATAATCTAATAAGAACAGATAAGCTATTGAGGGTAATCTCAATGTTATAAGAATGCTCAGGAATTATTATGGTTTACAAACTGTCTTGGGTAGGGTAGGATCATGTTGGAAGCAATATAGTTATTTTAGGTTATTTGTTTTTCTTACTCCTTTGTTTTGTTGGTGTGAATTGGTTTTAAAAATTTTTTTTGATAGAGCAAAAAAAAAGCTATTGCATTAAAAAAATTAGCTTCAATGTAGTTATTTTAGGTTATTTGTTATATCTTATACCTTTGTTTGATTACAGTTTGTTAATTTTCTTGGGGTATGGTAGGAACATGTTAGAAACAAAGTAGTTATTGTAGGCTACTTGCTTTTCTTAATCCTTTCCTTTGTTTTGTTTGAAATGTTGTAATTTTTTTGTTTGTTTGTTTTAATTTTTCGATAAAGTTAAAAATTTAAAAAAATTAAAAAATTAAAAATAGATCATGAACTTAAATGTAAAATATAAAACTATAAAACCTGAAGATGAGAAAATCTTCAGGTCAGGACTATACAGAGAGTTCTCAGCTATGACACCAAAACCATAATCCATAAAAGGAAAAATAGATAAATTGGGCTTCATCAAAATTAAAAACTTTTTTTCACAAAAGACTATTAAGAGGATGAAAAAGAAAAGCTACAGAATGGAAGAAAATATTGCAAACCAGATATCCCATGAAAGACTGGAATGTAAAATATGTAAAGAATGCTCAAATTTCAAAAAGTTAAAAAAACAAAACAAAACAAAAAAAACCCAAACAACCCAATTAGAAACTGGGCAAAAGATATGAAGAGAGATTTCACCAAAGAGGATATGCAGATGGCAAATAAGCACATGAAAAGATGTTCAAAATCATTAACCATTAGGAAAACGCAAATCGAAACCACAGTGAGGTATCACTACTGACCTATAAGAATGGCTAAAAGAAAAAATAGTGACAACCAATGCTGGTGAGCAGGCAAAGAAGTTAGAGCACTCATACATTGCTGGCGGGAATGTAAAATGGTAGCCTCTCTGGGAAACAGTTGGGCAGTATCTTTAAAAACTAAACATGCAACCACCATTCAACCCCTCAGTTGCACTCTTGGCATTTATCATAGAGAAACGAAAACTTACATCCATGCATAAAAAACTCACGTGGTGATACTCATAGCAGCTTTATTCTAATAGCCACAAGCTGGGAACAACCCTGATGCCCTTCAACAGGAGAATGGTTAAACAAACTATGTGGTATATCCACACGAGGGTTTACTAATCGGCATCAAAAGGGAACTAATCATTGATACATATAGCAATTGGATAAATCTCAAGAGAATTATGCTAAGTTTAAAAAAAAAAAGCCAATCCCCAAAGATTACACCTGTATGGTTCCACTTACATAACATTCTTGACATGACAAAATTACAGAAATGAAGAATAGATTAGCAGTTACCAGTATTCAGGGATGGGGTGAAAGTGGGTGTGGCTATAAAAGAGCATAAGGAGATCCTTATGGAAATGTTTCATATCTCGATGGATTCAATGTCAGTATTCTGAACATGATATTGTAACACAGTTTTGCAAGATGCTACCATTGGGGGGAACTGGATAAAAGGTACATGAGATCTCTCTGTACTATTTCTTACAACTACATGCCAATCTACAATTATTTAAAAATAAAAAGGTTAATTTTTAAAAAAAAAATCATTTTTAATCCAGCAAATTTAAAAAAATAATAAAATTCAATACCACTTCAGTGAAACAAAGAATTTTATTTACCATGGATTGGTGGTGATATAAAGCAATCTAGCAACACAATTCTGGAATCAATGTCCTACAATTCCACTAAAATCTAGCCTAAGAAAATAATTCTAAATAAAATAACCCTAAATACAGAAAACAGTTTCAGGCACAAAAATCTATATCATAGCTGTAATAAAGAGTTAGAAACAACCAACATGTGCAGAACTAGGCATGGTTAAGTTAACTGTGGTATACCTAATTGGTAGAAATAAGAAACTGGAATATCAAAATGTTGACAATGATTTAAATCTAAGAAATATATACAGCTATCCATTGCTTTCACTTTATTTCATGAGGAGAAATAAAGACAGGGGTGGAAATAGGGAGAGAAAGAGAGAGGACAAAAGGGACAGAGATAAAAAGCAGGTACACGGGAAAGTACATTATAAGTATTATTTCCCTTTAAGAAAAAAATGCTATATCAAAATACAAATTTTAACAGAAAATTAAGAAGCAAATCTTTGATTTAAAAGGAAACTTCAGAAATAGTTGCTCTCAGAAATTTAAAGTACTAAAAAAAGTTCATACCACATAAATGCAATTTATACAGATATTAAAGAATATATTTATTGTTCAAAAGAAGTAGAGCTATAAATATAATGGAAATTTAAATGAAATCATCTGCTTTGTTCAAATCTTTCTAGATGCCAGTGTAATACAGCAGAATAAATACCAGCCCTTTTTGAAATGCCATAAGAGCACATTTTTCATACTTCCCAGTAAAATGCCTCAAGAACATTTCCGTAAGGCATTCCAGTGAACAGGAGCCAGGAGGCACCACAGAACTCTATCCAACCTCTACACAGAGGGAAACATTCTTCTAGTTCATTAGCAAATGTGTGCAAAAGCAAAGGAAGTTCCCTGTGGATAAGAAAACCAAGTTCTGCTACCAGGGACAGCTTCCCAAAAGAAAGGAAAGAATTAGGATGGAAAGGATCAAAGAAAATTGAAACAAATACAAGATGGTGCATGGTGGTCTCCACATTACATGCAACTTTTGTAGATATCCACTCATCACACTAAACTTAACTGGAGTAAAACCTTAACTATTTCAAAAGCAGTCTTCTGGAACCCTCAGGCTGCCATATCTCAAGCCTGGACCTAGACTTGGCCACAAAACAAAACAAAAAATCTCAAAACATCTCTGATGACAAAGAAACAACATCCAGAAACTTCCAAATTAGCCAGCAATTCCAAGGTTACATATGATGTAACAACTGATCAGATCTCAAACCTGAAGAAGTGCTTGTGTTAGCCGTGAGACTCAAAAGGTCAGACATGACATGAGGTGCTCAACAATTGTTTACTGAATGAATGAATGAGATACATGGCAGTCCCAACTGGAATCAAATAAGGAAAGAGAAAAGAGAGAAGAAGTGATGGCTACAATTGCAGCAATCAGAAGGAGCTGTGGGTACAGGACATCCCTCCCTCACCACGGAGATGAGAGCAGGCAAAGGAGAGGGGAGAAAGCGGCCATTGGCTTATATCCAGAATATATAAAGAATTCTCAAAATTCAACAACCACATGAAAAGAGAAGAAAACATTTGAATAGACACTTCAGAAAAGATGATATATGGGTGGGCAATAGCACATGAAAAGATGCTCAGTATCATTTGTCATCATGGAAATGTAAATCAAAACCACAATGAGATACCACTTTCCACCACTAGGATGGTTACCATTAAAAAAACAGAAAACGATAAGCACTGGTGAGGATGTGGAGAAGTTGGAACCCTTATACATTTTTGGTGGGACTGTAAAATGGTACAGGATAGCACTGTGGAAATCAGTTTGGCAGTTCCTCAGAAAGTTGAGCATAGAATTACCATATGACCGGGCAATCCCACTCCTAGCTATACACCCAAAAGAACTGAAAGCAGGGACTTGAACAGATATTTGCAAACCAATTTCACAGGAGCATTATTCACAATAGCCAAAGATGGAAGCAATCCAAGTTTCCAACAAAAGATGAATGGACAAACAAAATGTGGTATGTACACACAATGGAATATCACTCAGCTGGAAAAAAAGGAATGAAGTTCTGATACATGCTATAACAAGACATCTTGTTGAGTGAAATAAGCCAGAGATTAAAAAAAAAAAAGACATATATTGTATGATCTTGCTTATATTAAATACCTAGAATAAGCAAATTCTTAGGGACAGATAGTAGATTACAGGTTAGCAGGGGTGAAGGAAAGGGGGATTGTTTAATGGGTACAGAGTTTCTGTTTGAGGTGATAAAAAGGTTAGGGTAACAGATGTTTGTTATGATAATTCACTGTTATGAATGTAATTTATACCACTGAATTGTACACTTGAAAGTATTTAAAATGGGAGATTTTGAGTGGTATATATGTTACTATAATAAAAAGTTTAAAAAAAGATGCTGAACATCATTAGTCATCGAGGAAATACCAATTAAAACCACAACAAGATACCACTACACACTTATTAGAGTGGCTAAAATTAAAAAAAACAAAACAAAACTGATACAATCTAACAATACCACTCCTACCTATTTACCCAGGTAAAATGAAACCCTATGTTCACACAAATGACTGAACACAAATGGTTGTGGTGGCTTCATTTATAATTGCTAACAACGGGAACTACCCCAAATATCCCTCAACTGGGAATGGATAAATGATCTGTGGTGTATCCATGCAATGGAATACTACTCGGCAATAAAAAGAAACAAATTCCTGATACCTGCAACAACATGGATGAATCTCAAACGCATTACGCTAAGTGGAAGAAGCCAGCCTGTCTTCTGTCCGATTCTGCTTACATGACATTTTTGCAAAGGCCAAACCACAGGGACAGAAAACATACCAGTGGTTGCTAGAGGCTTTTTCACACTCCTCTCCTTCTCTGGAGGCTGCTTTCTCTAACTTCTTTTTTTTTTTTTTTTTTTTTTTTTTTTTTAATCATCATTTTATTGAGATACATTCACATACCACGCAGTCATACAAAACAAATCGTACTTTCGATTGTTTACAGTACCATTACATAGTTGTACATTCATCACCCAAATCAATCCCTGACACCTTCATTAGCACACACACAAAAATAACAAGAATAATAATTAGAGTGAAAAAGAGCAATTGAAGTAAAAAAGAACACTGGGTACCTTTGTCTGTTTGTTTGCTTCCCCTACTTTTCTACACATCCATCCATAAACTAGACAAAGTGGAGTTTGGTCCTTATGGCTTTCCCAATCCCACTGTCACCCCTCATAAGCTACATTTTTATACAACTGTCTTCGAGATTCATGGGTTCTGGGTTGTAGTTTAATAGTTTCAGGTATCCACCACCAGCTACCCCAATTCTTTAGAACCTAAAAAAGGTTGTCTAAAGTGTGCGTAAGAGTGCCCACCAGAGTGATCTCTCGGCTCATTTTGGAATCTCTCTGCCACTGAAGCTTATTTCATTTCCTTTCACATCCCCCTTTTGGTCAAGAAGATGTTCTCCATCCCACGATGCCGGGTCTACATTCCTCCCCGGGAGTCATATTCCACGTTGCCAGGGAGATTCACTTCCCTGGGTGTCTGATCCCACGTAGGGGGGAGGGCAGTGATTTCACCTTTCAAGTTGGCTTAGCCAGAGAGAGAGGGCCACATCTGAGCAACAAAGAGGCATTCGGGAGGAGGCTCTTAGGCACAAATACAGGGAGGCCTAGCCTCTCCTTTGCAGCAACCGTCTTCCCAAGGGTAAAACTTATGGTAGAGGGCTCAACCCATCAAACCACCAGTCCCCTATGTCTGTGGTCATGTTAGCAACCATGGAGGTGGGGTAGGCGAATACCCCTGCATTCTCCACAGGCTCCTCAAGGGGGCACTACATCGTTTTTTTTTTTTTTTTTTTTTTTTTCCTTGTTTGTCTTTTTTCTTTTTTTTTTTTTTTAACTTTCCCTTCTTTTTTCAAATCAACTGTATGAAAAAAAAAGTTAAAAAGAAAACAAACATACAATAAAAGAACATTTCAAAGAGACCATAGCAAGGGAGTAAGAAAAAGACAACTAACCTAAGATAACTGCTTAACTTCCAACATGTTCCTACTTTACCCCAAGAAAGTTACATACTATAGCAACATTTCAGTGAACTTGTTCCTACTACATCCATCAGAAATTAACAGACCATAGTCATTTCTGGGCATCCCCAGAACGTTAAATAGCTTATCTGTTCTTCTTGGATTATTGTTCCCCCTTCCTTAATTGCTCTCTACTGCTAGTTCCCCTACATTCTACATTATAAACCCTTTGTTTTACATTTTTCAAAGTTCACATTAGTGGTAGCATATAATATTTCTCTTTTTGTGCCTGGCTTATTTCGCTCAGCATTATGTCTTCAAGGTTCATCCATGTTGTCATATGTTTCACCAGATCGTTCCTTCTTACTGCCGCGTAGTATTCCATCGTGTGTATATACCACATTTTATTTGTCCACTCATCTGTTGATGGACATTTGGGTTGTTTCCATCTCTTGGCAATTGTGAATAATGCTGCTATGAACATTGGCGTGCAGATATCTGTTCGTGTCACTGCTTTCCGATCTTCCGGGTATATCCCGAGAAGTGCAATCGCTGGATCGAATGGTAGCTCTATCTCTAGTTTTCTAAGGAACTGCCAGACTGACTTCCAGAGTGGCTGAACCATTATACAGTCCCACCAACAATGAATAAGAGTTCCAATTTCTCCACATCCCCTCCAGCATTTGTAGTTTCCTGTTTGTTTAATGGCAGCCATTCTAACCGGTGTTAGATGGTATCTCATTGTGGTCTTAATTTGCATCTCTCTAATAGCTAGTGAAGCTGAACATTTTTTCATGTGTTTCTTGGCCATTTGTATTTCCTCTTCAGAGAACTGTCTTTTCATATCTTTTGCCCATTTTATAATTGGGCTGTCTGTACTATTGTCATTGAGTTGTAGGATTTCTTTGTATATGCAAGATATCAGTCTTTTGTCAGATACATGGTTTCCAAAAATTTTTTCCCATTGAGTTGGCTGCCTCTTTACCTTTTTGAGAAATTCCTTTGAGGTACAGAAACTTCTAAGCTTGAGGAGTTCCCATTTATCTATTTTCTCTTTTGTTGCTTGTGCTTTGGGTGTAAAGTCTAGGAAGTGGCCTCCTAATACAAGGTCTTGAAGATGTTTTCCTACATTATCTTCTAGGAGTTTAATGGTACTTTCTTTTATATTGAGATCTTTGGTCCATTTTGAGTTAATTTTTGTGTAGGGGGTGAGGTAGGGGTCCTCTTTCATTCTTTTGGATATGGATATCCAACTCTCCCAGCCCCATTTGTTGAAAAGACCATTATGGCTCAGTTCGGTGACTTTGGGGGCCTTATCAAAGATCAGTCGGCCATAGATCTGAGGGTCTATCTCTGAATTCTCAATTCGATTCCATTGATCTATATGTCTATCTTTGTGCCAGTACCATGCTGTTTTGGCAACTGTGGCTTTATAATAAGCTTCAAAGTCAGGGAGTGTAAGTCCTCCCACTTCGTTTTTCTTTTTTAAAGTGTCTTTAGCAATTCGAGGCATCTTCCCTTTCCAAATAAATTTGATAACTAGCTTTTCCAAGTCTGCAAAGTAGGTTGTTGGAATTTTGATTGGGATTGCATTGAATCTGTAGATGAGTTTGGGTAGAATTGACATCTTAATGACATTTAGTCTTCCTATCCATGAACATGGAATATTTTTCCATCTTTGAAGGTCCCCTTCTATTTCTTTTAGTAGAGTTATGTAGTTTTCTTTGTATAGGTCTTTTACATCTTTGGTTAAGTTTATTCCTAGGTACTTGATTTTTTTAGTTGCTATTGAAAATGGTATCTTTTTCTTGAGTGTCTCTTCAGTTTGTTCATTTCTAGCATATAGAAACATTACTGACTTATGTGCATTAATCTTGTATCCCGCTACTTTGCTAAATTTGTTTATTAGCTCTAGTAGGTGTATCGTTGATTTCTCAGGGTTTTCTAGATATAAGATCATATCATCTGCAAACAATGACAGTTTTACTTCTTCTTTTCCAATTTGGATGCCTTTTATTTCTTTGTCTTGCCGGATTGCCCTGGCTAGCACTTCCAGCACAATGTTGAATAACAGTGGTGACAGCGGGCATCCTTGTCTTGTTCCTGATCTTAGAGGGAAGGCTTTCAGCCTCTCACTATTGAGTACTATGCTGGCTGTGGGTTTTTCATATATGCTCTTTATCATGTTGAGGAAGTTTCCTTCAATTCCTACCTTTTGAAGTGTTTTTATCAAAAACGGATGTTGGATTTTGTCAAATGCTTTTTCAGCATCTATTGAGATGATCAATTGATTTTTCCCTTTCGAGTTTTTAATGTGTTATAATACATTGATTGTTTTTCTTATGTTGAACCATCCTTGCATGCCTGGAATGAACCCCACTTGGTCATGGTGTATGATTTTTTTAATGTGTCTTTGGATTCGATTTGCAAGTATTTTGTTGAGGATTTTTGCATCTATATTCATTAGGGAGATTGGCCGGTAGTTTTCCTTTTTTGTAGCATCTTTGCCTGGTTTTGGTATTAGATTGATGTTAGCTTCATAAAATGAATTAGGTAGTGTTCCATTTTTTTCAATGTTTTGAAAGAGTTTGAGTAAGATTGGTGTCAGTTCTTTCTGGAAAGTTTGGTAGAATTCCCCTGTGAAGCCATCTGGCCCTGGGCATTTATTTGTGGGAAGATTTTTGATGACTGATTGGATCTCTTTGCTTGTGATGGGTTGGTTGAGGTCTTCTATTTCTTCTCTGGTCAGTCTAGGTTGTTCATATGTTTCCAGGAAATTGTCCATTTCTTCTACATTATCCAGTTTGTTGCCATACAGTTGTTCATAATATCCTCTTATAATTTTTTTAATTTCTTCAGGATCTGCAGTTATGTCACCTTTTTCATTCATTATTTTGTTTATATGGGTCTTCTCTCTTTTTGATTTTGTCAGTCTAGCTAGGGGCTTGTCAATCTTGTTGATCTTCTCAAAGAACCAACTTTTGGTGATATTTATCCTTTCTATTGTTTTTTTGTTCTCTATGTCATTTATTTCTGCTTTAATCCTTGTTATTTCTTTTCTTGTACTTGGTTTAGGATTGGTTTGCTGTTCATTTTCTAGCTTCTTCAGTTGATCCATTAGTTCTTTGATTTTGGCTCTTTCTTCCTTTTTAATATATGCGTTTAGTGCTATAAATTTCCCCCTTAGCACTGCTTTTGCTGCATCCCATAGGTTTTGGTATGTTGTGTTCTCATTTTCATTCGTCTCTATATATTTAGCAATTTCTCTTGCTATTTCTTCTTTAACCCACTGATTGTTTAGGAGTGTGTTGTTTAACCTCCAGGTATTTGTGAATTTTCTAAGTCTCTGATGGTTATTGACTTCTAATTGTATTCCATTGTGGTCAGAGAATGTGCTTTGAATAATTTCAATCTTTTTAAATTTATTGAGGCTTGTTTTATGTCCCAGCATATGATCTATTCTGGAGAAAGTTCCGTGAGCACTAGAAAAGTATGTGTATCCTGTTGATTTGGGATGTAATGTCCTGTAGATGTCTGTTAAATCTAATTCATTTATCAGATTGTTTAGGTTTTCAATTTCCTTATTGGTCTTCTGTCTGGTTGATCTATCTATAGGAGAGAGTGATGTGTTGAAGTCTCCCACAATTATTGTGGAAACATCAATTGCTTCCTTTAGTTTTGCCAATGTTTCTCTCATGTATTTTGTGGCACCTTGATTGGGTGCATAGACATTTACGATTGTTATTTCTTCTTGCTGAATTGCCCCTTTTATTAGTATGTAGTGGCCTTCTTTGTCTCTCAAAACATCCCTGCATTTGAAGTCTATTTTATCTGAGATTAATATTGCTACACCTGCTTTCTTTTGGCTGTGGCTTGCATGAAATATTTTTTTCCATCCTTTCACTTTCAGTTTCTTTGTGTCCCTGTGTCTAAGATGAGTCTCTTGTATGCAACATATTGATGGTTCATTTTTTTTGATCCATTCTGCGAATCTATATCTTTTAATTGGGGAGTTTAATCCATTTACATTCAACGTTAAAACCGTGAAGGCATTTCTTGAATCGGCCATCTTATCCTTTGGATTATGTTTGCCATATTTTTCCCTCTCTCTATTAATATCCTTTATTGTACCCATACCGAATCTCTTTAGTACTGAACCTTTCTCCAAGTCTCTCTGTCCTGTCTTTGTTTCTCTGTCTGTAGGGCTCCCTTTAGTATCTCCAGTAGGGCAGGTCTCTTGTTAGCAAATTCTCTCAGCATTTCTTTGTCTGTGAAAAATTTAAGCTCTCCCTCAAATTTGAAGGAGAGCTTTGCTGGATAAAGTATTCTTGGCTGGAAATTCCTCTCACTCAGAATTTTAAATATATCGTGCCACTGCCTTCTCGCCTCCATGGTGGCTGCTGAGTAGTCACTACTTAGTCTTATGCTGTTTCCCTTGTATGTGGTGAATTGCTTTTCTCTTGCTGCTTTCAGAACTTGCTCCTTCTCTTCTATGTTTGACAGTGTGATCAGTATATGTCTCGGAGTGGGTTTTTTTGGATTTATTCTATTTGGAGTTCGCTGAGCATTTATGATTTGTGTATTTATGTTGTTTAGAAGATTTGGGAAGTTTTCCCCAACAATTTCTTTGAATACTCTTCCTAGACCTTTACCCTTTTCTTCCCCTTCTGGGACACCAATGAGTCTTATATTCGGACGTTTCATATTATCTATCATATCCCTGAGGTCCATTTCGAGTTTTTCAATTTTTTTCCCCATTCTTTCTTTTATGTTTTTATTTTCCATTCTGTCATCTTCCAGGTCACTGATTCGTTGTTCAACTTCCTCTAGTCTTGTACTATGAGTGTCCAGAATCTTTTTAATTTGGTCAACAGTTTCTTTAATTTCCATAAGATCATCCATTTTTTTATTTAGTCTTGCAATGTCTTCTTTATGCTCTTCTAGGGTCTTCTTGATTTCCTTCATATCCCGTACTATGGTCTCATTGTTCATCTTTAGTTCTTTGAGTAGCTGCTCTAGGTGTGTCTCTTCTGGTCTTTTGATTTGGGTGCTTGGGCTTGGGTTATCCATATCGTCTGGTTTTTTCATATGCTTTATAATTTTCTGTTGTTTTTGGCCTCGTGGCATTTGCTGACCTTGATAGGGTTCTTTTAGGGTTTGTAGACCAGTTGAAGTCCTTATCTCTAATTTATCAGATCTACAGCTTCGTGGAGTACACTTTCTCTAACTAACCAGCAGGTGGCGTCCACGAGACACCTGTTCTCCACAAGCCAGATCTCCCCTGCTTAGCCTTTTTGGTGAGTGGGGGAGTGAGTCTTGTGGGGCCCAATTGGTGTCCCAAGCTTGCGTGTGTAGTTGGTGTTGCCTGCCCTGTATGTGGGGCGTGTTTCTGGGCAGTCGGGGAGGGGGGGTGGCCCTAACAATCAAATCTCCCTGATGATCCTAGAGTTTTAAAGCTACTGCAATAGTCTAATCCTTCAGTTCAGTCCTGCCACAGTTTGTCTCTGCCACTGACCCACAAGTCTTTGGTATTGGCGTATGGCTCCTGAGACTTGCAAGTGGGCCCCTCTTCCAGGCTGTGCACCCCGGGTCCTCTGTTGAGGGATGACTGTGCTATGTCGCAGGTGAGTGCCGTCCCCCCAGGGCAGTTCTGGGCTGCTGGGCTGTGTTGGGAGGCTCCCAGTCTGCTCAAATGATGGCTGAATGGGGCTCTGTTAATTCACACTGCTCCCCCTTCCCAGCTCTGGGACATTCAGCTGAGGTTGCAGGGAAGGCTAATGTCCACGCCCAGTTTTGTGGTGTGTGCCTGTTATTTGAAGCACTTCCGTCACACTGGGTTGTCTGGGGCAGCTCTGGGCTATGGGGCTGGCGATGGGCAGGAGTGTTTCCTGTCCACCAGGATGGTGGCTGTGAGCGGACACCCCCCTTTTCTTGGGAAGTTGTGTTGTTTAGTGAATTTTCTCAGCCACTGGATTATTGCCTTTTGTCTCAGAGCT
Organism: Choloepus didactylus; assembly: GCF_015220235.1. Lineage (NCBI taxonomy): Eukaryota > Metazoa > Chordata > Mammalia > Pilosa > Megalonychidae > Choloepus > Choloepus didactylus. The sequence goes on from NC_051318.1 coordinate 99,033,242, forward strand.
CTCTTAGTTCTGCTCTTGACTTGACGTGCCCAAATTTCAATTCTTTGAAGCTTTCTGTATTGAGCTTCTTAGAGTAATTGTTTTAGAAAAAGCAAAAAGGATTTAAAAAAAAAAAACAAAAAAAAAAAAAAACGGCCCACCTCAGAGATCTAATGGGTTATTGAAATGCTAATAGACAAAGCAACCAGGGCCATTAAGGAAAAGTGCCCAGGGCAGAGAGATCAGCCTTGCTTCGGGATTTGCATATGCGCCTCAAGGCCTGATCTCCGCCCTTCCCCTTTCTGTGTTCACCAGAACTCCAAAAATCCTCTGCTTTTATTTTGGAGTTTTTCGTGTTGTTTTTTTTCTATGCCTGTCTCCTCTCTGCTGGGCTGGCTGCTCTCAGAGTCTCTGGTGTCTGGCCTCAGTCTATCTATGGTTGGAGTTTGAATCAGTAGAATGAGTTTCCGGTAAGAGCAGCCACTGCAATTCTCCCTTCTCCTTCCTGGAGCTGACAGCCCCTCCTCCCCCGGGACTGAGCCTGGCAGGGAGGGGCGCGGGTCCCCTGGCCGCAAAAACTTACAGATTTCGCTGATCTCAGCAGTTCCACGTTTTCATGAGTGTTGTATGAAGTATGCCCAAAGACAGATTGCTCTGTGGTGTCCAGTCCACGCAGTTCCTGGCTTTTTACCTACTTTCCTGGAGGAGTAACTAAAACATACAGCTCACCAGTCTGCCATCTTGCCCCGCCTCCCTTTCTCTAACTTCTTTAGTCCACATGGGGGTGGAAGGAGAGGGAAACACAGCCACTGATGGTGGCTAGGCTACAGAAGTGAGTTATTTAATTAAATACTAATCTAGATGTTTCTGTAAAGGTATTTTGTAGATGTGGTTAACACCTACAATCAGTTGAGTTTAAGGAGATTACCCCCAATAATGTAGGTAGGCTTCATTCTAGCAGCTGAAGGCCTTAAGAGCAAACACAGGTTTCCTGGAGAGGAAAGGCTCCCTGGAGACTGTAGCATCAACTCCTGCCTGAGTTTCCAGCCTGCCAGCCAGCCCTACAGACTTCAAGCATGCTGCCCCCACAATCACATGGCCAATTCTTGAAATAAATGAAATATATATGTGTGTGTGTGTGCACATGTATATATAAGGGTGTGTGTGTACACCTAATACACATACACAACATATATATATAAGTAGTCCTTTCTAGAATATATATGTGTGTGTATATATACATATAGTTCACACCCACATATGCACGTGTGCACACGTGTACACACACATATTTCCTGTTGGTCCTGTTTCTCTGGAGAACCCTGACTGGTACAGATGGAGAATCTACATCTAACACTTACTTTTAGCTTGCTGTAAGCGAGTGGAGCTTGTTCTCAGCTCTAGTTCCAGAACCCTGGCAGGATGCCTTTGGCCCTGCTGTGATCAAATGTCCACCGCTGGGGGTGGGGGTGGGGGTTGTCATGGTAGACAATGTGGTTCCTCCCACATGACCAAGTAGATGGGGAAGGAGGGAGATGATAAGCTCTAGAAAGCAAAGGGGCTAAGCAGACAAAACATTTTGTTCATTGTACATGTCACGAGCAGTCTTTATCTTACACGATGTTACATTCCTTAAAAAGTGTGGGAAGGTCAAGTTAAAATGGCCATTGTCTTAATTTTTATGGAGGGAATATAAACAATTAACAGGGTATACCTCTGATTAAGGGCCTGATGCCAAATGCCATTTCTAATCACCTATAAATTATGTACCTTTATAGGGTAAATGTTTCTAAAGTTTACATTCATTAATTTAAAAGGGTAATAGAGTAGCAATTACATAAAATTCTATTTTGTATGACATCAAGATTGCAAATTCATTGACTTAATTTGTCTGTGACTGGTACAAAATACATAAACGATCAAATAGAATCAAGACCAAACAGAATCAAAGCCCTACCCACAAAGCAAGCATTTAAAAATTTTAAATGCATGAAGCACAGTCAACATTTTTACCTTAAAGCTTCATGATTTCTGTCTCATTTTTGCCATAATAAAACCAAAGGTGAAGGACCCCTTCAATCAGGGCCAGGGAACAAAAAGGATTTGTTTGGGGGATGTGGAATTCTCTAAAACATAGGACCATAAAACAGCCTATTGAGAAGCTAAATCTGGAGTGTTTGTTTTGCTGATTTTTTTTAACATTGCAAAAACTAATCATTAGAGATTAAGTTACCACAGAAGTTTTTCTGCTTCTTTGAGCCGCCTTCTTATCAGCCCATACAGTTGACTTTGTGTCCACCCTGGTTATGCAAGACACACACGCCTTTAAAACGAAGGCATTCACTCTCATATGCAATAAAACTTCATCCTTTGAGCTCTTATCACATGGTGTTTCAAAACATCAGAGTCTAAAACTGTCCTGAATAGAGGCCAAACCTCAAAATCACAGCTCCGAGTTTGATCCTGAGCCCACAAAATCAGAAGCCTTGCAATCCCAGACACAAATTATTTTTTAAATCTCATAATAATAGGCCAAAGTGGTTCTTTTCAGTTAGCAATTTTAAGGTTTAAAAGATTAGATGAAATTTATGGTTATAAACTAAGGAGATTGGTTTTATTTAAAAAAAAAATATTTTAACCAAAAAGTCTGTCTCCTAACTTGCCCTTATTCACCTAAGACCAAGATCCTCCAGTACTCACCCTGTCCCAGTGGGCCACTTTTCTCAGAATTCTTGAAGGGGAAATAGGTTTGTCACATTCCTGATTAGTCCATGCTTTCCAATCTAGGCCATCACCTCCGGCCACCACCACTACTAGCAGCTCTGAATTCCAAATCCCTGCACCCAGCTGTTCTCAACCCCTCTTCACTGGCTTGCTTCCCAAAACTGGTTATTTTCTCAGCACCCTGTTCTATCCCAAGTGTGGGAAACCACCCTTCTCCTTCATTTCTCAAAATGTAGTTATTAATACCTATTTATTTTATTGACAGTTTAAAGGTATTTACAGCACATTGCAGAAAAGAACTACAAAGTGAATTCTACATATCATTATTAAAGGTTTCTCAGACTCCCTGAGCACCTCTCTTCTTAGGCCTCTTCCTTCTACCGAGGTTCTGGGGCGTCCCACTCCCTCAACTCTAAACCCTCTCCTAGATCTCTTCTATTACCCACCCTTACCAACTGTTCAGGTTTATTAGAGCTGCCATTATGCAAAATGCCAGAAATGGACCAGCTTTTATAAAGGGGGTTATTTGGCTACAAATTGACAGTTCTAAGGTCATACAAGTGTCCAAACTAAGGCATCAACAAGTTGATACCTTCACTGAAGAGCAGCCAATGGCGTCCGTAACACCTGTCAGCTGGGTAGGCATGTGGCTGGTGACTGCTGGTCCTTTGCTCCTGGGTTGTGTTTCAAAATGGCTTTCTCCACAATATCTCTGGGCTTTTGCCTTAGCTTCTCTCTCTGCTTCTATGCGTCACTGCTACTTTCTCAGGGCGTTTCTCTCTAAGCATCTGGGAGTCCTCTTTTAGCTTCTCCATGGCAAATTCTGGATTTCCTCTCTTAGCATCTCCAAACGTCCTTCTGTTCACATCTCCAAGCATCTCTCCAAAAGTCTCTCCAAAATGTCCCTCTCAGCTGCTCTCGGGTCCTTCTGTTTGTGAGCTCTTTTACAAGACACCAGTGATTAAATCAAGACCCACCCTGAATGGGCAGAGCACATATCTCCATGGGAATAATCCAATCAGACGTTTCACTCACAGTTGATTGAGTCACATCTCCATGGAAACACTCAAAGGATTCCAACCTAATCGACACTAATACATCTGCCCCCACAAGATTGCACTAAAGAACATGGCATTTTGGGGGACATAATACATCCTAACCAGCTCACCAACCTTAGCCAAAGAGAGGGCATTTCTCAAATTTCTGTCACTATATTTTTCTTTCCATTTTTTCCTTCCAGACACCGCTTAGAGATTTCACCTTTCACAACTGGGAAAAAACCTGTCAAAGTGTCTTCCAAACAAAAGCTATAACCCTTCCCTAAAATAATATTTTTCTTCTTCCAGTCATAAAAAGCACGACAGAATTTTTATAAATGACTGTGATACTCTCCAAAGAAGCCCCATGAGAAAGTATTCACTTACTAAAATGATGTTATCACTCAAAACGGTTTGAATTATCTTCTAAACAATGTAACAACTCCCCAAGAAAAGTTACTTATTTCTGTGTAATCTCATGACACCTTCCTTTGGTTCAATTCCTTTGTCTGTCACCTGCTTTCATCTCTCACGCCACCATTCCTCTATGTTCATTCAACCAAGCAACCAATCAACATGGTGCTGGATGTAGGAAACACATTGCTTGTTCTCAAAGGACTCTCAATACAGAAGGGGCTACTATACTCATATTACCTATGAACCAAGAGACCAAAAGACAAAAAAGACAGGTGAGAGGTGGGAGGAAGAGAGGGAGGGAGAAAGGAATGAGTTTTATATGATTAGGCTGAGTTTTGAAGTCATGGGATTATTATCAGGCTGTCATTAGTTTACACGGGTACTGCAGGCTTGAGAAACAAAGTTGCTACCAGCCCTTAGAGATCCACGACACATTTCTGCAAGTAGGCTAATAATGCTACTAATTCTGCTTCCATAGTGAAAATACTCTAAAAGTCTGTGGTTGGTGGAATGCTTAGAACAGAACTGTCCTAAATTTGAATTGCTTACAATTGTTTGTAATGTATATTATGACACTGTAGGAGTAAAATACATGACAATAACATCACCATCATTGACACAGTTTAAAATTATTACATTTGGGAAGTGGGGAATGGGAAGTGGAAAGTGTCAGGAGTGAAGTGGGACATGGTACAATACTGACACTAAATTATTTGAATATAGATATGTATTTCCCTCAAAATACAGAACACTTTCAGGAGTTCCTGAGAAGAATAACTCATTCTCAGAAGGATTAAAAGCCCACAAAGAAACCCTCCATTACAAGAGAAAGCAGATATGAATTTCATACTCAAGGTACTACAAATAACAGGACTATCTGAAAAGAACTTCAAAATATGGATCTTATGGGATGTTAAGAAAAATAAAAGGAAAGAATACATATTCTAAAACTTAACTGGTCCTAAATTTGAATTGCTTTTCATTTGTTCATTCATTCATTTGTTCATACAACCAAGAAGTATTCACAAGTATTAATTTACTATGTGCTAGAAGAGAACAGCTTGTAATGCACCTACAACTCAGCTGTATCTACTGAAGATCACATTCACTATACCTATGTGCTGGGGATTATGTTACATCAATTGAATTCAATTCTTACATCAATTGAGTTCAAAGTCAAGAACTACCTGCTATTTTGTTATTACAATAACAGATATTCATAATGATAATTTTGAGTCCTCAGGAAAAACTTACCATATCTAGTAAATTATTTGGAGGGAAGGCAAGTATACAGTGCATTTTATAAAAACTTCTGCAAAAGTGAGCATTTTAACTCCCTTCATTTGAAGAGTTAAGCTTCAAGAGTTAATTTTCCAGATACAGAAAATTCAAATATTCAGAAAGACACACCTTTTTGCCCCAAGGAGTCCAGAGAGTTTACTCTGCTTGATAATGGATGAGCCAATTTTTAGACAATTGAATGTCTTAACTCCAAAACAATTTTTAAAATAAATTTCTTCTCTATTTTCATTATATCACATAAAATAAGGGAACCATGCGTAATTGTTTTCTTAGTGCTCCTCTTTTGTTATCTAAGCTAATGCTATACAAAGTTGCAAAACAGACAAAGTACTTCTTTAGTATACTGCTCTTTCCCCATATTGCTACCCTGTAGTTGCTCAAAGCTTTTCCAGGTCACTAGATCTGACTACCTACATCTCATCCCTAATTCATTCTTCAAAACATAACCATCCTTGGTCATATTCCTTCCAGTACCCTATTGCAAGTAATTCAAGCTAATGTATGAATTAATGATAATAACAACTTAATATATTGCTGCTCTCTGGGAAATGTACAAAACAATAGGAGATAGAGAAATATAGAATATTTTTCCTATTAAGGGTCACTGACTAAGAAAAACTTAAAAAAAAAAAAAAAATCAATGGTTATAAAAAGATCCCCCAAAAATCAAGGGTTATAACAAGAACAAACCAGTTTGTATTTAACACTTAGCTGGAGGAAAAGAGAAAATGAAAATACTATTGGCCTGACATTTGTATATCATTTGCATTTGTATTTAGTGCTCTTACATAATTTGAAACAATGCTACAAGTTCACATTCTTTCTATTGGACAGATGAGAAAACAGGCTCAAAAAGGTTAAGTTACTGATTACCAGATGGCAGAGCAGGGACTCTAAACCAAATTCCAAATTGAGTGTTTTCCAACATAGAGATTTAGATTTCCAATATAAATCTATAAATTTATATTTATAGAAGCTATGCCACAGCTTCTATAAATATAAATGTTCACTGTATCTAATTTTAAGCTAAATAAAAGAAACATAAAAGTATTTAAACCCAATGATGAAACTGCTTTAATTCCACATATGGCCACTTTAAAAAGGAGATAGGGTGAGAGCTGGAGAAGGAGAGGAGCAAGCTAAGGAGGAAAAAGTAGAAAAACAGGAGTGACAAACAGAAGAAGGGAGGGGAAGAAAGAAAAAGACAGACAGGTATATCTGAAGGGAGGGATGTCAGAGCTGAAGTCTGGGCACTTTGGGGCCCTCCAACCAGGCCTTTACACTTTGCTTCCAGCCCCTCATCTGACTGCACAGCTCCAGCACAGCCCTGTTCTATGAGCCCCCTCATCCATCTGAGCCACCCAGAAAGCTAGTATTTCCATGGATCCCCAGAGTCCTGACCTGCTCTTGGTCCTGATCATTATAACCACTGCCATCAGTCTTACCTCCACTTGCTCAGTCACAAAACTAAAAGCAATTTACTTCAGGTATCTGTGTATCTCCTCCCTCTCTGAAATTAGTGGCGGCTCAAGCATTTATCTGACACTACTAAAAGTCTTTAGCTATGATGGTAGAGACAAAACAACAAACACACCAAAACCAAGACTTCGATCACCTAAACAGCCAGTGCCCCAAATTACCTTAGGTACACATTTTTCACTTAAAATTACTATTCCAATTTAGATATACTATGGACACTAAAATGTTTACATATATTTCTAGCTTTTTGTTTTACTTGTTACTACTTAGACAAATTAGATATAATTTTTATAACTTTTTTATTGTGGTAAAATATCTGTAACATAAATTTGCCATTTTAACCATTTTTAAGTGTAAATTTTAATGCAATTACACTCACAATATTGTGCAACTATTACCGCTATCTATTTCTAAAAAGGTATAAGTTCTTTTTAAGTGGTGTAAACATCCTACATCACTAGTACTTAATAAACTTCCTATCCATAGGTATAGTATTTTAATTAAAAGAACCAGCTTGGGAGACATGGCCTGGGTTTGACTCTCAGCTTAAACTCTTAGTAACTGAGTAACTTTGGGAAACTCCTTAACCTATTTTGAAACTTAGGTTCTTCATTTATAAGATGGGGCTAATAATACAGTACCAACAACATAAGGTTGCTTTAGGAATTAAATGAGTTAAGTGTTTGGAACTGTACGTGCATGTGGTATGTAGTCAATCCATGTCATCTATTATTATTGTCACTACTATCAGCCACTGCCCCTGCTACCTAACTGCACAAAACTCAAGTATATCTTTTTGCTTTCTCAAAAAAAAAAAAAAATTAAAGTGACTTTAGAAGTTTTAGAAAAACCTTTTTTTAAAATAATACATGAACAGCAAGAATAAGAAAATAGAAGCTAAATATTGAGAGTCATTGTCTATTAAAATTGCAAAACAGAAATGCCATGCTTTGACGGACAGCTTACTTCGAAGTCTATCAGCTGCAGGTTGGCAATCAGTGTCACCAGCAGCCCAGTGTTGTACAGCTCTTGCGCTAGCTGGGCCACTGCTTCTGTTGGGGGTTCCTTGTCACTTGTACCACACAGAATTTCTTTCATTGCTTGCAATGATTTTGACACTTCTTCTGAAGCCTAAAAGTTAAAACAAATAAGAATTTTCACGGTGCAAATAAAGAAAAACCTCATTTATTGGTTCCTGTTTAAATTTATAATCAGACAACGTTGTATGGCTACAAGCAAACAAAAACATAAACCATTTAGTAGGAACTGCTTTTTTTTTAATTTTGGGACATGTTACTAAAATTTATTTATGCAAAAATAATCTCTAGTATTAGTACTTGGGTAACATACTTGAAACAATCTTCCTTTAAACCGTACCCAGACATAGTCTGGTTTAACTAGCAGGTATAAATTTTACTCATGGAAAAGTACATTGACTCTGTCTTGAAGACTGAGCAGCAGTGACTAGTCTTCATTTAAAACATCGTTTAGTGAGGCTAAAGAATGGGGAGCAGTTGCTTATTATGAGCAAAATGTTCAACTAGGGTGAACTTAAATATTTGGAAATGGACAGAGGTGATGGTAGCACATTGTGAGAATAACTAACAGTGCTGAATGGTGTGTGAAGGTGGTGGAAAGGGGAAGCTCAGAGTCATGTATGTCACCAGAAGGAAAGTTGGAGGTTAAAAGATGGAAATGTATAAAACAGTGAATCTTGTGGTGGACAATGTCCGTGATTAATTGTACTAATACTAGAAATCTCTTTCATGAACTACAACAAATGTATGACATGATAACTAAGAAGTTAATAAGAGAGGGGCATATAGGAAAAAATATACCTATTGCAAACTATATACTACAGTTAGTAGTATTTTAATATTCTTTCATCAACAGTAACAAATGTACTATACCAAAACTATGAATCAATAATGGAGGGGGGGTTGGTTAGGAGTATGGGAGGATTTGAGCTTCCTTTTTTTGTCTTTATTTCTTTTCTGGAGTAATGAAAATGTTCTAAAAATTGAAAAAAAATCATTGTGGTGATGGATGCACAGCTGTATGATGATACCATGGGCAGTTGATTGTACATTTTGGATCTTTGGATAATAGTATGGTATGTGAACAATTTCAATAAAAAATAAAAAAATTTTAAAAAAACATCATTTGTTTTTTGTGGTTTTTTTTGTTTTTTTTTTTAAACAAATCCTTAGTTTCCTGATTTAACAGACTAAGTATAAAATCATAAGCTGGCAAAACTCGTAAACTTTCTTGTCAGTCTACTTATCACTCATACATAATCATTAGCTTCTCTGCTATCTATGAAACCTAAAAATAAAAAACAAAAAGAACTATAAATTTTAAAGAACAGGCAAACCCAAAGAGACAGAAAAGTAGATTAGTGGTTTGAAGGGCCAGGAAGAGAAGGGAATGGCAAATGACTGCTAACAGGTACAGGGTTTCTTTTTGGGGTGATGAAAATGTTCTGGAATTAGATAGTGGTGATGATTTCACAACCTTTGTGAAAATACAAAAAACTATTTAAGTGTATGCTTTAATATGGTGGATTTTATGGTAGGTGAATTATATCTCAATAACAAAATTAAAAATGATGGCTAGAGATGGGGAAAGGAACGCAGACTAATTTCGTTAACAATTTGATTTGCTGGATATTTTTAAAGAAATGTAGTTTGATTACTTTCAAGTATAGAATTGTAATTATTATAAATGAAGAAGGGAAGAAGCACAAGGCAAATTAAATAAAAATAATTCATAGCTGAATGGCATTACTTATAAAAAAAGTAATTTCCAGATACATTTTTATGGTCTGACTGAAGCAATCCTTAATTTATTAAAAGCTGGAATTTGTTGATTTTTAAATGGTAAGATCTACCCACAGAGGAAGACTTTAAACATACATGTGGGACTTAAGAATAATTATAAAGCAAACACCTGTGTGACCATTACCCAGGTTGAGAAATGGAACATATTTGGCATCCCAGAAGTCACCCAAATGCCCTCTTTCCAGCCTAGAAAGAAACACTGTTGTGACTTTTGTGACAATTATTTCTTTACCTTTCTTTACAGTTTTGTTATTCACGTTTATATCCCAAAACAGTATGGTTTAGTTTTGCTGACTTTTAACTTCATAGACTGGTACATGTGCCCTATTGTGATTTGCTTCCTTCATTCAACATTATAATGTGAGATTCATCCAGGCTGCTCCAGGTAGAGAGCTCTCAAATTTTCATTGCTCTGTGGCATGAAAATTCCACTGATGGCTGCGCCATGACATCGCTTTCAGTCCTGCCACTGATGGACATTTCTTTCCAATGAGGGGTTAGGATAAACAATAATGCTACGAATATTCTTGTATAAGTATCCTGGTGCGTACGTGCAAGACTATTTCTAGAGTTCATGCCTGGGGTGGAAGTGCAGGATTTTAGTGCATGTGCATCTTCATAGTTAACACAGAGTATCAGATTGATTTCCAAAGTGGTTAAACAAATTTATACTCCCACCAGAAGTGTATGGAAGTTCTCAGTGATCGCCATCCTCGTCAGCACTTAATGTCATCAGACATTCTCGTTTTTGTCAATTTGGCAGGTGTGTATGTTAAATTATTGTGGTTTTAATCGGCCTTTGTGGATTACTAATGCAAATGAGTATTTTTTATGGTTTTTCACTTTTTTCTCTTTTATGCCATTTAGATTTCCTTTTATGAAGGTCATTTTTTTTTTTTTCTATTTTGGCCAATATTTGTCTCCATATTACCAAGTACACTAGAATTAAAAATAGATAATTCTATGTCCCTTATAGAATCTATGATTCTACCATGTTCTGAGATAGAAAGGCAACTATGAATTCAAGGGCATGTATTTTACAGATATCTTGAATCTTGCCAGTAAACTAGTCACCTTAAGAGAAGATACTAACATGTAGGATCCAACTTCCCTTCCAAGGAATAAATAGAATACTAAAAGACCTTTCCTATGAGGTAGTCCTGCTCACCAGGGTCTTAAAATAATGATAAAAATTAGGTTCCAGTATAGTAAAATTTTTCAATTTTTAAATAAAATGCTTTTGCTTTTCATGTCAATATAACATTATACACTGATATTATCTCTTAGATCTTTAAGCACTATAGTGTAGAGGGACCTAAGTTCAGTCAGAGGCTCTAAATAGTGAACCAAGGGTTCAAGATAACAGACTAAACAATTCCAGAAGCATAAAACTTGAGATCAAATTAAATGTATTTATAGAGGCCCTATGTGCATATCACTGACAAATTTGGGATTCTTCATTGAGCTTTTATGTTGGTTTTGGCCTTTAAATACATGTATTTTTAAATGCTACTGCTTTGATTCATACCTTGTCTGTCTTTTTGTCTTGCTTTTCCAAAATGGCCATGTTGTCTTTCAGCGTTTTCACAATTTCTGCTGGATTTTTGTGTGATTTACTAAACAAGGGCATTTTTTTCAGGTATAGAAATCTCTTCTTCCAATATGGAATGCTAAAACAAACACATGAACAAAATGATATATTCAACTCAATATGCTTTGAATTGTTATATCAAACCATCTTATAAGTTTTCAGTAATATCAATTCAGTAATTTGTAAGATTGAAAGCTATCAAACTAAATGAGCCACATTTTATGGCCAAATTTAAATATTTCTAAAATATTTTAAGATAATTAAAAACTTTTACATAAAAGTTTTTGCTCTCTTTAAAAATTTTTCCTGCAGTAGAAACATAAGGATTATGTAAGAGTGGAAAAAAGTACTTGCAGAGTATAAGTTGAAATTTAAAACTAGGTATTTTGACTGTTGAAAAGTGTAATAATCATCATAATAATAGGACATACAAAACAAAAGTTGGATTAGGATCCATATATTACTGTAAAGCAATATTTTGAAAAGCATACCACTAACTACTACATGGCAATCACAAAATTGAAAGTAAAATTATATCAAATTTGTTCTTTATTTTTTCTTCAAATCTGCAGTTCGCCATATCCACTGATGACAAAGCCCCCTACATCCTCCCTTCTGGACTGCACCCTGCCATAGTGGAGGGGAAGTGGGGTGAGGAAAGGAGAATCAATTCTTGTTGTTGAAAATATCTATTTATATAGAGCAGAGAAAGTCAAATATGGGTGTCATTTCTTTAAGTGAACTAAAAGTTTAAGTACTAGGGGAAAAAAAATTTGTAACTGAAGGCTCCAGTTAGTAGAGGCATATTCATTTACTTAACATTTATAAACAAAAAAATTTCAAACATTACAGAAATAGGATGAAATAAATCAAAGGCTCCCATGACCCAACACCCCACAGATGACAACCACTTTCAGTTTAGTATATAGCTCACCAGAATTTTCCTATATAGATACAAATAAATATATTTGAAAAATTAAAATAGGATCATATTAAACAAAGTATTTTGCAACTTTTCCCCTTTTTTATATCTTGGATATCATTCTATGCAGTATTTTTAGAGCAATATAGTACTCTATTATACAGATACAATATAATTTATTTTACCAATAGCCTATTGATGGAAATTTAGGTCACTTCCATTTTTCCCCAATATTTCTCTAATTAATAATGCCACAATTAATCAATGAAGGAAGAATATTATAGGTGTGCACATGTACACACCGGCTATTTCCAAGGTAGAACTCTGGCTACTGCTCTGACTTGTTCATTCCCTTAGCTTCCCGTAGAGTGCCCAGATCTGGCTCCCCCTTTGCTGCAATCAATTCCTTCTCTGTTTAAGGTAACCAAAGTCAGTATCTGTTATTTGCAATCAAGAATCCCAGTCAGATATATATACATATATGTGCTATGAAATAGACATCAAAACTTGGTGTGAATTTTGGTGACAAGACACAAGACTTTAAAAAACAATTCCTGCTTTCCCCAGGGGTTAGGCACTGCAATTCATCTCAAAAGCTGGAGTTGATTGCAGTGGATGCTGAAAGTTGACACATATTCAAAGATAAAATATGTGAAGATCATCTGCAAATCTCAGTGGGGCAGTATCAGGTGCAAAAAAGTGAGTGTGTTAGTAGAACATGGGGTCTTGCCCCTTTATAAAATTCAAGGATAAAATTATAAAGATGTACTAGGCTTTTGTTTAATAACCAGACCCAAACATAAATAAGCAAAGGTAGAATGCATTTAAAAATTTACATAGTGGGAGGTGCTAAGTTTGAAACAGTCATTGGCTAGTCAGGCAGAACCAGCATGTGTTGTTTACTACCTGTGTGACCAGGGCACATTTTGTGACCTAAGACCCTGTAAGTTCTTCTCATCTGCAAAATGGGGATGATAACATCTCCCTCTTAGCGATGTTATGAGGAGTAAAGGGCCTTGCTCAGGGCCTCACATAAGTTAGGTACTCTGTAACTTTTGGCTGCTCTTATGGCAAAAAGTTACATGACATACATAACGAACTATTTCACTGAAGAGAATGGCATGATAATTGAGATATGATTCTGTTTTAATTAAATGTCCTAGACACTTCTGGTTCCTTAATTACACATTTTTCTCATTATTTTTAAAAAATATGTTTACTCTTTAGACATTTACTATTCAATGTTCAAATATTTAGAATTCAAACAGCTTTTCTAAAAGGAGGCTAAATACATTTGTATAATTGTTCTCTTTCTCCATGTAATTATAGTGCACTAAAGGGAAGATTTTTATTTGAACTGTAGGAATATCAACTAAATAATACTCTCCAACATCAAAACAAAGTACCAATTATGCTATGGTGTGTTTTTGTCCATTACCTGTTGCTCTGCTTTGTTCTCACTGTGCAAATGCTAATTCTGCTGCAAACACAAACATTTTCAGGACTTCCAGGTTAATATGGTAGATAGCCAGCATTTCCTGATTCACTCTCTCCCAAATATTCGTTTACCTGTTGGTTCGTTCACTTATTCATTTATTCATTGAACAAATAATCTGAGTATGTACTGAGCACAGGCATCTTGCTAATTACTAGGGATAGAGCCACAAATAAGAAAACCCTAATCTCTGCTCTTTGAAGCTCTTATTAAGTGGGAAAAGCAAACATTTTAGGGGGACGGGGAGTATATAACAGTTGTACATAAAACACATTATCTTCCCTTTAATACAGTATTCCTTTTTTTAAATTCATTATTTCCATACTTCAAATGTTCCTATTTACTGTTACAACAATAACATAAAATTAGTTTAACAATGTTTTAAAATTTCATAGGATCATTTTTCCTCAATTCTGAGACCCATCTTTTGAAGAAAATCAAAATCCATACTCCCAAACTATGCAGTTCCAGCCCCAAGATCCCTGCAAGTTGAGGTGGAACTCTCCTGCCTGCCCAAGTACCCCAAGACCCCACCCTCACACCCACTGAACACCTCCCCAGCTACCCTCAAACTCCAGGCAGCCCCTGCTACCCTCTGGGCCACCCTGCGGGTCACTGCCATATCATTAACCCCACCAGTCATTTAGGAAATGAGCCCACTGGCATTCAAAACCACCCACACAACAAACACAGCTACTCAAACCCCAGTCCTGAGCTGGAAACTGATCCATCGTATGAATCAGGACAAGTCGTCAGCCCTGCCTGGGTGCCATGTGTCCCATCTATAATATGAGGGCATTCTTGAAGCCCGACAGGGGCTCATCTTTAGAAATTAGACAGGCCATATACCATGACTGTCCATATCCTCTCCACTTCTTTGGCTCCTAGTATCCATCATGACCAGGGACACAGTGCTTCAGGTGGGGACAAAAGGGATGGAGAGTCCTGAGAATGGTGCCTTCTGGGGACAGAGAAGGAGTGGTAATTTTTCCATAATGTCCACTTCTCAGTTTTTAGAACATACGTTATATTCCAGTAAAACAGGCAGTAGGGACAGAAGAAGACACCATGCAGTCCAACAGATTGGCACTAGAAGAATGCCTCCTTGCACGGAAATTGTGTGAAAATTGGGCTACACACATCAACCTGCCCTCCAGTGTCAGCTCAGAGAGGGGACCACGTACCACACCAATGTCAGTGGACTGCTACCGGCCCTGTTGTACCTTTGGAGGGTGCTTAAAACTGAATAAAGAACAAACAATGTAGGTTCTATTTAGAAACAAACAAACAACTGTGGAGAGAAATGCCCTGTGGACTTGGACAGGAAAGTCTGCTTCTGAAATTAATTCTCTGTAGGAGATAGAAAGGATATAATTGAAAACAAAAAAAAGGACTTAGACAAAATGAGAGCTGGCTAAGACAAGAGACTGAAAACACATACCTGTATGTACACGGATGCATGTGCACACACAGACACTGTGTGGTTTGATTGTACTATGTCCCCCAAAACTCCACGGTCTTTGATGCAATCTTGTGTGGGCAGATGTACTAGTGTTGATTAAGTTGGAACCTTTTGGAACAGGTTGTTTCCATGGAGATGTAACCCACCCAACTGTGGGTGATAACTGATTAGATAATTTCCATGGAGGTGTGGCCCTGCCCATTCAGTGTGGGCCTTGATTAGTTCAGTGGAGCCCTATAAAAGCTCAAACAAAAAAGAGCTCACTGCTAGCTGCAACTTACAGAGATGTTTTAAAGACTTCCATTTAAAGCAGAGTTTAAAGCTGATGCTTTGGAGGTACTAGCCCAGAGTTTGCTCCAAGAAGTTGACTCAGAGACATTTTGGAGATGCCATTTTGAAATGCAACCTGGGAGCAAGCAAACACCAACCACATGCCTTCCCAGCTAACAAAGGTTTTTGGATGCCATCGGCCATCCTTCAGTGAAGGTACCCTATCGTTGATGCCTTATCTTGGATAGTTTATGGCCTTAAGACTGTAACTTTGTAATCAAATAAACCCCCTTTACAAAAGCCAATCCATTTCTGGTATTTTGCATTCTGGCAGCATTAGCAAACTGGAACAGACACCAAACACAGCACAGTATTCCAAATCTGCACAGAGCAGAGATACATGATGGAAAACTGAGAGCAACCAAAAGGTATCTAGTCAGTCAATCCACATTTATTCATTCAAAAAATATCTACTGAGTACCTATAATCTGCTAGGCATTGAAATTGAACTGCAAAATGAATATACCTCCAAGTACTTACAATATTGTAAAAGACACAGACATACAAGAGGTTCTCCCAGAATGCCAGAAAAGTCAAAGAAACTAAAATGATGCAGTGAGAAACACAGTGTATATAAGTAGAGATATGTAAATATGCTTCAGAGAGATGGAGAAGATGGAGTATCATCCTAAAAAAAACAGGCTTTAAAACAATGCGGGGAGGTGGAGGAAGCCCATAACAACAAACTGAACTAAAAATGGAGCAGACACAACGATCAGATATAACAGAAGAATATTTTCTTAAGCAGAAAAAGCTTCCAAACCTGATCATTGAAAGGTTTCTTTCTAGTTGAGATTAACGATGAAACCCAAATTCAGTATGTCTTGTGGCTTTCAAAAAAAACAAATACTCCTCTCTCAAAGCACGTTCAAACAAACCAACCAAAAAAAAAAAAAAAAACAAAAGGACAAAAATCAGGTTGTCTTTAGACTTTCACAAAACTAAATGCCATAAATCTACAGAGCTCCGAGAGGGAAAGACTGTAAGAATTAAATCTCTATCAAAGATATCATTTATTTGTGAACAGACCGTAGACACTTACTAAAAATTATACAAAAAGATGTGATGCATCGTGGGATGGAGAACATCTTCTTGACCAAAAAGGGGATGCGAAAGGATATGAAATAAGTTTCAGTGACTGAGAGATTCCAAAAGGAGATGAGAGGTCACTCTGGTGGGCACTCTTATGCACAATATAGACAACCCTTTTTAGGTTCTAATGAATTGGAATAGCTAGCAGTAAATACCTGAAACTATCAAACTACAACCCAGAACCCTTGAATCTTGAAGACGATTGTATAACAACGTAGCTTATGAGGGGTGACAATGTGATTGGGAAAGCCATGTGGACCACACTCCCCTTTGTCCAGTATACAGATGGATGAGTAGAAAAATGGGGGCAAAAAAAAAAGCACCCAGTGCTCTTTTTTACTTTAATTGTTCTTTTCCACTTTAATTTTTATTCTTATTTACTTTCGTGTGTGTGGTAATAAAAATGTTCAAAAATTAATTTTGGTGATGAATGCACAACTATATAATGGTACTGTGAACAACTGATTGTACTCTTTGTATGACTGCATGGTATGTGAATATATCTCAATAAAATTGAATTATTAAAAAAAAAAGATGTGACATAATCAAGCCCACAAAGAGCCTAACAAAATAAATGCTAAAACTCAGAAATAGTTCTTGAAAGGGAGCCTTTATGATGTTGGCTGCACATGTGGGAGAGTTAGAATCTACAAATGTAATTCATTCATATGGGAATAAAAATACCTAAGAATTCAACTTAAGATATTAAACAGTAAACTACCCTAAAAAACTCCAAGTAAAGAAGGAAGGAAATAATAAGAATAGAAGTAGAAATAAATGAATCTGAAAAGTAAAAGGAAATCTCTGGTAACTACGTGGGTCCTGCTTGTGGTGATGCGCTTGTCTGCCCCGGCTACAGTGACTATTTCACAGAAGGGCTGACATAGTTAAGCTGGTCAAAATCCTTTGGGTGCTACCCCATGGTATTTTAATTTAGTTTAAGTAAAATATTTTGGGCATATAGAAGAAATAGAGGAATATGTTGATACTGATCAAAAGCAGTGGGTCCTCTGCCCGATGCATTCAAATGACGAATTCCTGAGACACCGGGGTTTCAAAGAGAGAGTTTATTGCTAAGCACAAAGCAGGAGATCAGACGGCCTATCAGCCTAAAAATCTTTCTCCCCAACTGCTATAACTCTGATAGTTTTATAGTAACAAAACATGGGCAGGTTTTAGGATAATGAGCACAATGGCCCAAGATGACAAAGTTAGAGATGATCTAATTATTGAGCATGTGCAGACTGATTACATGCTTAGCCACACAACATATATAAGAAAGTGGGAGCCTTAATATGATGATGGGTAGGATTTTTAGTATTATAATGAGGTACAGGTCATCTGTAGGTTAAAGTTGAAGCTACTGTACTTGTCAGGAAGGCTCATTCTGGTTAGATCCAGCTCTGTCTACCAAGATAGTTCTGGAATTGGGGTGGATTAGTTCTGGGCTAACTCAAGGTCCTTCATTAATTAGCATTAGGGGCTGTCTTTAATGTTCATAAGACTCTAAAGTTGAAAAACAGGACAAGGGGGTAAAAGTGGGGGTTAGTCACAAGGTTTTTACAGTCACAAGACAAAGGTTATATGGCTATACAAGCATTATAATAGATCAAGGCAGCTGGATTACAGTTCAGAAATTTCAGGTATTTCCCTCTGGCTATTCTAATTACTAGAAAGTAAAAAGAAATAATCTATATAATGATCCTGTAATCATAATCATTTGTTAAATCCTAACTTCTCAGTTACAATGTCCCAAGTGCCTGTATATTTACCACCCAGCTTAAAAATGTAAAACAAATGAAACAATTCATATCCCTGTTCCCTTTCCCCTAATCTCATTCTGTATGTTTATCATTTATTCTTCCTATATGTAGTTTCACACTTTGACTATCTATAGACAAAACATGGTGTTGTAGTGCATGCTTTAAAGCTTTATAGAAATGGTATCACACTGTCAGTTTTTTTTTTTTTTTTTTTTTGCTCAACACTATTTTTGAGATTTATTCATGTCCATACACACATCTCTAGTTTATGCATCTTAACTGCTGTATGGCATCCCCATTGTATTTCTATACCATGGTTCGTTTACCAATTCTCTGGTTTCCAGTTATTTTCAGTTGTTTACTATTAAACATTATAATATAGATTCTTTTACAAGTTTCTTTGTATATTTATATGAGAGTTTCTCCAGAGAAGTGGTTTCAACATTTTTTTTACATTGACTTGGATTAAGAAATGCATTTTACTTTCTGACCCAGGACAGAGGAATACATAAATGATTGTGTAATTTTACTGAAACAATACCTGCCCTCTGATATTTTCCATCCTATTCTATTTATTCTATCCTATATCATATAAAAAGTGCTGATTACTATCTGTTAAATTGACTTCACTATCTGTTAATGAATTACAATCTGAAGTCTGAAAATCACTGCTCTAAAGTAGATTTAAGGGGGTAAAAAGTATGCTCATCTTTACTAGATATGGCCATCCTGTTTTCTGAAGTTCTCAGATAAATTTACTCTCCCACCTGCAGTGCACAAGCCCTAGTTGTCCTCTATCTTTTCCCACAATTGAAACTGCCAGAACTTAAAATGTTTGCCAAGATGATGGCTGTAAAATAATATCCCTTTACTGTTTTAATTTGTGGTTCTCAAATAACTGAAGAGAACGGGCACTTTTTTATACCCTTATTGGCTACTCAGCTTCCTTGTTCTATAAATTCCCTATTCCTATATTTTGCCCATTTCTTTTAGGTGCTGAAAAAAACAATACCAGCTGCCAAATCTAATTAATGTTGTCCCTCACTATAAATGTAAATCACAACAAAGAATCACCAGGCATTTGAGGAAAATCAAGAAAATGAGAAAGAAATAAAAATATAAACAAAGCCTGGAGGTGGGGGAGATACTAAAAGCAGCAACTAGAAAAATATTTATATTTACATAGTATTCCCCAAGATATGATTTGCTATCACACCCATAAAATAAAAACAAGCTGCTATGAAAAACAAGTAAACAGTGAACAAGAAAACATTCTTAGAACTAAAATCAGCATGATTAAATAAAAAATTCAGTAGAATGGCTGACTGGTAGAATGGTTCAAAATTGAAAAACGAATTAGCAACTTGAAGACCAAGCCATGGAAATCTCCTGGAATGAAAAGCAAAATACAAGTAAAAACAAAGATGAAATAATTCAAAGCAATATGCAGGATAGACTGAGAGAGCTGTTACTAACTACAGAGACATTCTTAAACTAAGAAACAGGAGATACCTGACAAAGAGAATAACACAGAAAACAAGAGAGAAAACAATGGACAATAATTTCCTTTGCTAAAGTAAGGCACAAGCCTTCAGATATAAGTTAGTGGTTATCATTCAAAGGGAATGACAAAAAAATAAAAATAAAACGATTCAAATATACATTCTGAAATTTCTGAACACTAAGACTAAAGACAAATCCTGTAAACTTCCATGCCAGGGGTGGTGGGGAGTAGGAAATCCATAGTAGTTCCTAAGGACCAGACTCTAGGAGTAGAAGTAGGGTTTATAACTTGACACCAAATGCTAAAGACAATGAAGCACTGTTAACACAGTTTCTAGGGTAAAAGAGTCTTAACCTAGAATTCTCTACCCAGACAAACTATTTATTAGGCATGTGTGAAGGTGTAACCAAGAAGTTAGGATTCAAAAAAATGATTGATTACTGAACCGTTATATAGATATTTCTTTTTTACTTATTAGAATAGACAGAGGGAATACATGAAATTTCTTAATTGTAACCCAGGTGCCTTGATCTCTGATAGTGATTGTATAACCATATAGCCTCTACCTTGGATTGTAAAAACCTTGTGACTGACCCACACTTGTACTCTCCTTATCCTGTTTTTCAACTTATGATTGCTCAAGACAGCCCCTCATGTTTATTAATGAAAGACCTTGAGTCAGCCCAGAACTAACCCACCCCAATCCAAAACTATCTTGCTAGATGAAGCTAGATCTAACTAAAATGATAAAACGATCAGTTACTGCAGTTCAAGGAAAGAGATTGTTAGGCCCACAGGACATCTAATCTCCTGCTTCGTGCCTAGAAATAAATTCTTTTTCTCTTTGAAACCCTGGTGTCTCATTAAGCTTATTGGGCAGAGAATCCACTGCTTTTGATCGGTTTCAACTGGCGACCCAGATGGGACCAAGGTTCCTAAGAAGGAGTATGACTGCCTGAAGTTTGGGAGCCCCAGTGGGACTGGTGGGCACAGTAATTGAGACTCTTGCAGCTGCTAGACTCTTTTGGTCTAGAGACTCAACACTGGGTCTTTGTCTGCTCTGCCAGCCCTTGGCACCTTAAAAAGCTTCAAAGAGAGAAACTGTTCCCAGCTCCACCTCCAGACATCAGACTGGGTGAGTGTGTCTTCGAGGTAAAAGTTGGTTTGAAGGTTAGTATGGGGGTTTGAGTCCCCTGGACCTGGGTTTGAGCCTGGGCCCTGCTTCTAGAATGATCCCCCTTTACTCTGACATCAACACCTTTCTGAGTACCATTCTGTAAAAGGTTGAGACCCTGATCTGAATTTGTCTGTTGAGTGTACTCCTAAAAAATAAGTAATCCAACAATTAATTTGGTATTTAATAAAATTTAGTAAGTGTATGATGTCTGCTTAACTGTTAATTGGCATGTTACTTCTAAATAGTAAGTGTTTAGTGCCTGTTTGTTAATCAGTGTGTTCAGTTTAGTTATTAATTGGTGGGTTACTTAAACATATAGTAAGTGTTAAAAGTCTATTTAAACTTATTAGTTGGTATGTTATTGCATTTATATTGTTCAAGTGTTCCTAACTGGTTACTAACTGCAGAAATTCTTTAAAATGGGAAATTCTAATTCTAACAGCATTCCTGAATATAGCCCTTTGTGCTATATTTTACAAAAATTTGCAAGATTTTAGTTATGAACCTACGAAAAAATACAACAGAAAAGAGTTTATTTCTGTTACACAGTCTGGCTTCAATACAATTTAGAATCAGGAAAGAAATTTTCTGAAAATGTTTCTATAGAAAAGGATATTATATTAGTTACGGTTCTTCTGCAAAAGAAAGGAGAAATTGGATGAGATTATGTATATTCAATCATTTATTTGTCTCTCTCAAAAGTATATTTCCATGTTTCTGTTTTTGTGTGTGTGTGACTTTCTATTTGTGTCTGCTTGTTCAATCTACATTTCCATACCTCCAGATGGTAATCACAAATTAACAAAAAAATTCTTAAAGAGCTCTATCCAAATTGTTTAAAGATAAACAATCACTTTTATACTTTTATATATCTAGTATCCCTGGAGTCCTAGAGAAAAAGGAAAAAAAAAAACACCCTCTAGGTACCAGGGCTCAAGGCCTTAATTGACTTACTGTAAAAAAAAAAAACCTGGGCATTGGAAAGAAACACCCAAATGGAATTTCCCAAAGCCAGCAGAGAGCTGCCTCAGGAAACAGCAAAGACTTTCCCAATTGTCTGGGTCACAACTTTAAGTGAAATACTCTAATAATTGAAAAAAATTCAAAGAAGGGCTTAGGAACTCTCATCAACACTAAGGCCACCTTAGGGGTCTTAAGTCCCACCGCCCTCATTTAAAACTTTTAAAACCATGTTCAACAGACCATGCCACATGATTTTTGTCTCACCTCTCCCTGCTCCCAGGGCCTAACCAGTAAGTCAGCTATGTGGGAATGGCTGGGTACAGAAAAATGGGGGAGGTGCATGCTTGGTTTAAAATTCTTTCTACTGAGCCTGGAGATTAGAAATGGTAGGTACAGAAGAAATGCTGCAGAATAGGCCATGTTTATTCTAAAAGAATTCCCCAATTAAAGTTATTTTTTTCAGTAATACCTTTGCAATGATAACCATGATAAACAAATCATTATTAAAATATAAACAGCCTTTGGATAGGAGTAATTGAATAAGATCTAATTGCTAAATTTCCGTAAGTAAAAGAAAATGTCCTTGAGAGCTATGGAAAATTTTCCTGGATTTATGCTTGGGACAAGTTAAACAATTGTACTATATTTTCCAGAGCTTGACAGTCAATATACTTTGAGGTTGTTCATAAATTTAGTATATTATGAAAACAAAGAGCTTTTTCTTAGCCTCCAATAGAAGGAATAAAAAAGCAAACACAGCATAAAACATTGCAATGACAAAGTCTACTCCTAAACGTTTTCCTGATGACTTTTTGAATAAAAAAAAATACAGTTTTATTCTACTTAAAAGTTCTCCCAAAATTTATATAAGTTTACCAATAAAATAAGCTGGCATTATATCTATCAGATCTTTATTACGTCAAAAAAATGTAAGTTTGTGTTTAATGAAATTATTCTGACAAAAACTTTATTTAAAAAATAATTATGTTTTATAGGATGTTTAAAGACAGTATCAGAGATCTTTTTGGTAACTTAAAGTATGCAGGTATATAAAATATACAAAATGTTCTTTGTTAAAGAAAAGTGTGTAGTTCTATACTCGAGAATGTGTAAGACAAAGGCTGAGTGAATACGGAAAGTTGTAGAAAGTTTGTGAAACTGAATTTTGTTTGTTGTAGTCATTACTGATTACAAGACCTGAATGGATATGGAGAGCTGCAGAGGTTTTTGAAAGTGAATTCTTTCTGTCAGAGTCAATGCTGACCAAAAATTTGATAGACCCATTTATAATATTATTAAAGAGCTTTTGGGTCAAACTGTGTATTCATACAAAACTGGGGTTTATTTTTGTCTCTGTTAAAATAATGTGGATTGTTGGTATGCTCTTATTGAAAGGTTATAAAGTGTTTTCTTAACCATTTTAATACTCTGGACAACAAAGATTTTATATTATATGAGAATAATCCTTGTTGATGTTTCTGTTGACTTTATCATCCTTTATTTCAGAAGACAAGTCTTCTCAATTTTAAGGGAAAACTGTTGCAAAGGATTTGTTCATTCACCCTGCAAAAGTGAGGTGCTAAAATAGTCAACATATTACATAGAAAGCGTTTAGGAAGTATTCCAATAATTAAAAGGGATTTTCTCTCCTTCTCTTAGTTAAATTTGTATGTATAAAATTCCTAAAGACTTGACAATGTTTTCACTGTCCATGTTATATCCCAATACTGATCTGCATGATGTTAGACAACAGTATGAGGTTATTAGTCATGGTTTAGTTATTCTTAGAAGAAAGGTTACAGATCATGAAAACAACCAAATTTACTTGTTAGTTGCACTACTTTGTTCTAATGTTATGAAACATTTCTGTAATGGTGAAGCTAAGCCCACTAATAATTAATGCCTAAGAGTCATCCCCAGAGAACTTCTTTTGCTGTTCAGCTGTGGTCTGTCTCTCTAAGCCAAACTCTGCAAATAAATACACTACCTTCCCCACTACATGGAACCTGACTTCCCATGGTTGTTAAGTCTTCCTGGCAATGAGGGACAGGACTTTCAGGGATGAGTTCTGGCATCACAGAATTGGCAGTATTTTCTTGACCAGAAAGGGAGAAATAAATAAAACAAAATAAAGTGTCAGTAGCTAAGAAATTTCAAATAGAGTCAAGAGGTCATTCTGGAGGTTACTCTTATGCCAGTTTCAACCAGATATTGCAAACTGCCACAGCACGCCAGCCCCAATCAACAGTGTTCCTGAAAAACCTAAAGAATACCCTGGGCTCCATCTAAGCCTCTTTAAAAGTTTTACTTACTAAGTTTATTTTTCAGAGATTTAAAGCCTCTGGACTGTTCCTATGCCAGATAAGCCCTGGAACCCAGAGTTACTGGTCTCTCCAAGAATAACAGCCAGTTTCATTCCTCTACTCTATAATGTTGATGCCCTTTTTCAGCAGGAAGAAGTTAGAATCATCATCACCCAGATTTCCCTCAAGATTGAGAGAATGATCAAATGAGAGGAGAAGTTGTAACAGGATTTAATAAACAATTACGACTACTGAATTATTCTATAGATACTTCTGTTTACTTTGTAGTACATTAGAATAGACAGAGGGAAATACATGAAACTTCTGAACTGTAAACCCAGCAGCTTTGATCTCTGATAGACTGTATAACTATATAGCCTTTATCTTTTGATTGTAAAAACCTTGTGACTAACCCCCGCTTGTACCCCTCTTATCCTGTTTTTCAGCTTCAGAGTCTTATGATCACTAAAGACAACCTCTAATATTTATTAATGAAAGGTCTTGAGTCAGCCCAGAACTAACCCACCCCAATCCAAAACTATCTTGCTAGATGAAGCTAGATCTAACTAAAATTGGACTATAAAACCATCAGAGTTACTGCAGTTCAGGAGACATATTTTTAGGCCAATAGGTCATCTGCTCTCCTCCTTCGTGCCTAGCAATAAGCTCTTTCTCTCTTTGAAACCCCAGTGTCTCAGGAATTGATCATGTGATTGCATTCGGGAGAAAACCCACTGCTTCTGATCAGTATCAAGGGTGAAGTAAAATTACCTAAGAATAGAGACGAAGAAGGAGTAGTGGGAAGAGAAAGAAAGGAGGAAGGAGAAACAGGAAAATAAGAAAATAGTGCAAACAAGATATAGAGCTCAGTAAGGAAATTTATAGTTAAGTCTAAATGAAGGGTGATAATGTGTCTATGAAGCTTAATATAATTGTCAAAACCAATATTTCTAAATTATTTTCATAGAGGTAACATGTAACAAAAATAACAATCTAGAAAAAATACAAATAAGTAAAATCTTTCTTAGTTTCTATACTTTGAAATGCTAAGTATATTTGTTTGTCAAGTATTTATCCAACCTGTCAAATTCTTTTAATTTAAGTCTCTGGGTTTTCTAAAATCATGTCATTCACAAAATAAGATAATTTTGTCTCTTCTATGCTTGCTAAAAATTTAACGGTGACCACTAGAATAACAGAAGTAGGATGCAGAAACTTCAACCTTCAGAGGGGGAAAAGGGAATAAAAATAATTTTACCAAATCAGCCAGAATCAGGAATGGAAGGGGGAAGAGAAGAAAGTGATATTTAGTAAATAGAGAATATAAAACAATATAGAAAGAATAAGAGTAAATACCAGTGGGTGGGCAAGATGGCGGAGTGGTGAAGTGTAGGTTTTAGTTACTCCTCCAGGGCAGTAGATAGAAAATCAGGAACTGCATGGACCGGACACCACAGACCAATTTGACTTTGGGCATACTTCATACAACACTCATGAATGCATGCATGGAACAGCTGAGATCAGCGAAAGCTGAAAGTTCTCGCAGCCAGGGGACCCATGCCCCTCCATGCCAGGCTCAGTCCCATCAGAGGAGGGGCCATCAGTGCTGAGAATGATGAGGGAGAACTACAGTTGCAGCTCTTATCAGAAACTCATTCTACTGATCCAAACTCCCAACATAGATAGACTGAGACCAGACACCAGAGAATTCGGGAGCAGTCAGCGGTGGAGAGGAGATAAGGATAGCGAAAACAGCAAGGAAAACCCAAAAATAAAAGCAGAGACTTTATGGAATTCTGGTGAACATAGAACTGGGAAGGGCAGGTCTCAGGCAGAGTCAGGCTCATATGCAAATCCAGAAGGTGAGTTTCATTGTCTGAAGAGCTGGTTTCTCTGCTCCCTTGATCATTCCTTAATGGCCCTAATCTCCTTGTCTCTTAGCATTTCAATAGCCCATTAGATCTGCAAGGAGGGCCCTTCCTTTTTTTTTTTTTTTTTATCTTTTTCTAAAACAATTACTCTAAGAAGCCCATTACAGAAAGCCTCAAAGACTTGCAATTTGTCCCAGACAAGAGCAGAGCTAAGAGAGCTCTGAGACAAAAGGCAACAAGTCCAGTGGCTGAGAAAATTTGCTAAACACCACAAGTTCCCAAGAAAAGGGAGGCGTCCCTTACAGCCATCTTCCCGGTGGGCTGGGAATGCTCCTGCCTGGCACCAGCTCCACAGCCCAGAGCTGCCCCAAACAACCCAGGGTAATGGGAATTGTTTCCAACAACACATGCACACACCACAATATCGGGCATGGACAATAGCCTTTCCCGCACCCTCAGCTAACTGTCCCAGAGCTGGGAAGGCAGAGCTATGTGAAAAGGGGGAAATTAACATACCCCATTCAGCCATCCTTTCAGCAGACTGGGAACGCCCCTACAGAGCCTTGCAGCCCAGAACCTCCCTTGGGGGATGGCGCTCACTTATGACATAGCACAGTCATCCCTCAGCAGAGGACCTGGGAGTGCATGGCTTGGAAGAGGAACCCACTCACAAGTCCCAGGGACCATACGCCAATACCAAGGACTTGCAGCTCAGCAGCAGAGAGAAACTGTGGCGAGACTGAACTGAAGGATTAGACTATTGCAACAGCTTTAAACCTCCAGGAACACCTGGGAGATTTGATTATTAAAGCTGCCCCCCCTCCCTAACCGCTCAGACACATGCCCCATAAGCAGTGTTGGCAACACCAACTACATATGCAAGCTTGGTGCACCAATTGGACCCCACAAGACTCATACCCCCACTCACCATGAAGACAAAGTGGGGGAGAACTGGCTTGAGGGGAATAGGAGGCTCGCGGACACCAAGTGATGGTTAGTTAGAGAAAGTGTACTCCACAAAGCTGTAGATCTGACAAATTAGAGATAAGGGTTTGAATCAGTCTACATATCCTAAAAGAACCCTATCGAGTTAAGCAAATGCCAAGAGGCCAAAAACAACAGAAAATTTTACAGCATATGAAAAAACCAGACGATATGGATAACCCAAGCCCAAACACCCAAATCAAAAGATCAGATGAGACACAGTACTTGGAGCAATTAATCAAAGAACTAAAGACGAACAATGAGAGCATGGCACAAGATATAAAGGACATGAAGAAGACCCTAGAAGAACATAAAGAAGAAATTGCAAGAGTAAATTAAAAAATAGATGATCTTATGGAAATAAAAGAAACTGTTGACTAAATTAAAAAGATTCTGGATACTCATAGTACAAGACTAGAGGAAGCTGAACAGTGAATCAGTGACCTTGAGGACAACAGAATGGAAAATGAAAGAACAAAAGAAAGAATGGGGAAAAAAATTTTAAAAATCAAAATGGACCCAGGGATATGATAGATAACATAAAACATCCAAATATAAGACTCATTGGTGTTCCAGAAGGGGAAGAGAAGGGCAAAGGTCGAGGAAAAGTATTCAAAGAAATTGTTGGGGAAAACTTCCCAAATCTTCTAAACACCATAAATACAAAAATCATAAATGCCCAGTGAATTCCAAATAGAATAAATCAAAATAAACCCACTCCAAGACATATTCTGATCACACTGTCAAATACAGAAGAGAAGGAGAAGTTCTGAAAGCAGCAAGAGAAAGGCAATTCAACACACAAAGCGAACAGTATAAGACTAAGTGGTGACTACTCAGCAGCCACCATGGAGACAAAAAGGCAGTAGCATGACATATTTAAAATTCTGAGACAGAAAAATTTCCAGCCAAGAATACTTTATCCAGCAAAGCTCTCCTTCAAATTTGAGGGAGAGATTAAATTTTTCACAAACAAATGCTGAGAGAATTTGCTAACAAGAGATCTGCCCTACTTGAGATACTAAAGGGAGCCCTACTGACAGAGAAACAAAGAAAGGACAGTGAGATATGGAGAAAGGTTCAGTACTAAAGAGATTCAGTATGGGTACATTAAAGGACATTATGAGAGAGAAGGGAAAAAATATATCTGACAAACATAAACCAAAGGATAAGATGGCTGATTCAAGAAATGCCTTCACAGTAGTCACGTTGACTGTAAATGGATTAAACTCCCCAATGAAAAGATATAGATTGGCAGAATGGATTAAAAAAAAAAGAACCATCAATATGTTGCATACAAGAGACTCATCTTAGACATAGGGACACAAAGAAATTGAAAGTGAAAGGATGGAAAAAATATCTCATGCAAGCTACAGACAAAAGAAAGCAGCAGTAGCAATACTAATCTCAGATAAAATAGACTTTAAATGCAAGGATGTTAGGAGAGACAAGGCCACTACATACTAATAAAAGGTGCAATTCAACAAGAAGAAAGAACAATCATAAATGTTTATGCACCCAATCAAGGTGCCACAAAATACATGAGACAAACACTGGGAAAACTAAAAGAAGCAATTGATGTTTCTACAATAATTGTGGGAGACTTCAATACATCACTCTCTGCTATAGATAGATCAACCAGATAGAAGACCAATAAGGAAACTGAAAACCTAAACAATCTGATAAATGAATTGGATTTAACAGACATATATAGAACATTACATCCTGCGCCAGTCTGAATGTATTATGCCCCCCAAATGCCATTATCTTTGGTGTAATCTTGTGTGGGCAGACCTATCAGTGTCAATTAGATTGTAATTCTTTGCGCCCCACCCAACTGCGGGTGATGACTCTGATTGGATAATTTCCATGGAGGTGCTGGCCCACACATTCAGGGTGGGTCTGAATTAAATTACTGGAGTACTATGTAAGATCAGACAGGACCAAGCTGCTACAGCCAAGAGGGACACTTTGAAGAAAGCATAGGAGCTACAGATGAGAAACAGTTTGAAGATGGCCATTGAAAGCAGACTCTTGCTCTGGAGAAGCTAAGAGAGGACAAACACCCTAAGTGCAACTAAGAGTAACATTTTTGAGGAACTGTAGCCCAGAGAGGAACGTCCTGGGAGAAAGCCATTTTGAAACCAGAACTTTGGAGCAGACGCCAGCCACATGCCTTCCCAGCTAACAGAGGTTTTTCAGACACCACTGCAATCCTCCAGTGAAGGTACCCGAATGTCGATGCATTCCCTTGGATGGCCTTAAGACTATAACTGTGTAACCAAATAAACCCCTTTGTATAAAAGCCAATTCATTTCTGGTGTTTTGCATTCTAGCAGCATTACCAAACCAGAACACATCCCAAATCACCAGGATACACATTCTTCTCTAGTGCTCACAGAACATTCTCCAGAATAGATCATATGCTGGGAAATAAAACAAGCCTCAATAAATTTAAAAATATTGAAAGTATTCAAAGCACATTCTCTGACCACAATGGAATATCACTGGAAGTCAATAACCATCAAAGACAAAAAATTCACAAATACCTGCAGATTAAACAACACGCTCCTAAAAAATCAGTGGGTTGAAGAAGAAATAGCAAGAGAAACTGCTAAATATAGAGAGATGAATGAAAATGAGAATACAAAATACCAAAACATATGGGATGCAGCAAAAGCGGAACTGAGGCGGAAATGTATAGCACTAGATGCATACATTAAAAAGGAAGAAAGAGACAAAATCAAAGAACTAATGGAGCAACTGAAGAAGCTAGAAAATGAACAGCAAACCAATCCTAAACCAAGTAGAAGAAAAGAAATAACAAGGATTAAAGCAGAAATAAATGACATAGAGAACAACAACAACAAAAAAATAGAATAAATAACACCAAAAGTTGGTTCTTTGAGAAGACAAACAAGATTGGCAAGCCCCTAGCTAGACTGACAAAATCAAAAAGAGAGAAGAACCATATAAACAAAATAATGAATGAGAAAGGGACATTACTGAGGATACCAAAGAAATTACAAAAATTATAAGAGGATACTATGAACAACTGTATGGCAACAAACTAGATAATGTAGAGGAAATGTACAATTTCCTGGAAACATATGAACAACCTAGACTGGCCAGAGAAGAAACAGAAGACCTCAATCAATCACAAGCAAAGAGATACACTCAGTCATCAAAAAGCTTCCCACAAATAAATGCCCAGAGCCAGATGGCTTCACAGGGGAATTCTACCAAACTTTCCAAAAACAACTGACACCAATCTTACTTAAACTCTTTCAAAACATTGAATAAAATGGAAGAGTACCTAACTCATTTTATGAAGCTAACATCAATCTAATACCAAAATCAGGCAAAGATGCCACAAAAAAGGAAAACTACAGGCCTATCTCCCTAATGAATATACATGCAAAAATCCTCAACAAAATACTTGCGAATCGAATCCAAAGACACATTAAAAAAATCCTACACCATGACCAAGTGGGGTTCATTCCAGGCATGCAAGGATGGTTCAACATAAGAAAATCAATCAATGTATTACAACACATTAACAAATCAAAAGAGAAAAATCAAATGATCATCTCAATAGATGCTGAAAAAGCATTTGACAAAATTCAACATCCATTTTGGATTAAAACACTTCAAAAGGCAGGAATTGAAGGAAACTTCCTCAATATGATAAGAGCATATATAAAAAACCCACAGCCAGCATCATACTCAATGGTGAGAGACTGAAAGCCTTCCTTCTAAGATCAGGAACAAGACAAGGATGCCTGCAGTCACCACTGTTATTCAACATTGTGCTGGAAGTGCTAGCCAGGACAACCCAGCAAGACAAAGAAATAAAAGGCATCCAAATTGGAAAGGAAGAAGTAAAACTGTCATTGTTTGCAAATGATATGATCTTGTACCTGGAAAACCCTGAGAAATCGACGATACAGCTACTAGAGCTAATAAACAAATTTAGCAAAGTAGCGGGATACAAGATTAATGCATATAAGTCAGCAATGGTTCTAAATACTAGAAATGAACAAATTGAAGACACTCAAGAAAAAGAAACCATTTTCAATAGCAACTAAAAAGATCAAGTACCTAGGAATAAACTTAACCAAAGATGTAAAAGACCTATACAAAGAAAACTACATAACTCTACTAAAAGAAATAGAAGGGGACCTTACAAGATGGAAAAATATTCCATGTTCATGGATAGGAAGGCTAAATGTCATTAAGATGTCAATTCTACCCAAACTCATCTACAGATTCAATGCAATCCCAATCAAAATTCCAGCAACCTACTTTGCAGACTTAGAAAAGTTAGTTATCAAATTTATTTGGAAAGAGAAGATGCCTCGAATTGCTAAAGACACGCTAAAAAAGAAAAACGAAGGGGAGGACTTAGACTCTCTGACTTTGAAGCTTAATATAAAGCCACAGTTGTCAAAACAGCATGGTACTGGCACAAAGAGAGACATATTGATCAATGGAATGGAATTGAGAATTCTGAGATAGACCCCCAGATCTACAGCCCACGGATCTTTGCTAAGGCCCCCAAAGCCACTGAACTGGTACATAAGTCTTTTCAACAAATGGGAGAGTTGGATATCCATATCGAAAAGAATGAAACAGGACCCATCTCACACCCTACACAAAAATTAACTCAAACTGGATCAAAGATCTCAATATAAAAGACAGCACCATAAAACTCCTAGAAGATAATGTAGGGAAACATCTTCAAGACCTTGTATTAGGTGGCCACTTCCTAGACTTTAAACCCAAAGCACAAGCAACAAAAGAAAAAATAGATAAATGAGAACTCCTCAAGCTTAGAAGTTTCCGTACCTCAAAGGAGTTTGTCAAAAAGGTGAAGAGGCAGCCAACTCAATGGGAAAATTTTTTGGAAACCATGTATCTGACAAAGGACTGATATCTTGCATATATAAAGAAACCCTACAACTCAATGACAATAGTACAACAGCCCAATTGTAAAATGGGCAAAGATATGAAAAGACAGTTCTCTGAAGAGGAAATACAAATGGCCAAGAAACACATGAAAAAATGTTCAGCTTCATTAGCTATTAGAGAGATGCAAATTAAGACCACAATGAGATACCATCTCACACCAATTAGAATGGCTGCCATTAAACAAACAGGTAACTACAAATGCTGGAGAGGATGTGGAGAAATTGGAACTCTTATTCATTGTTGGTGGGACTGTATAATGGTTCAGCCACTCTGGAAGTCAGTCTGGCACTTCCTTAGGAAACTAGATATAGAGTTACCCTTCAATCCAGCAATTGCACTTCTCGGTATATACCCGGAAGATCTGAAAGCAGTGACATGAACGGATATCTGCGGGCCACTGTTCATAGCAGCATTATTCACAATTGTGAAGAGATGGAAATAACCCAAATGTCCTTCAACAGATGAGTCGATAAACAAAATGTGGTATATACACACGATGGAATACTACGTGGCTGTAAGAAGGCACGATGTCGTAAAACATATGACAACATGGATGAACCTTGAAGACATAATGCTGAGTGAAATAAGCCAGGCAAAAGAGAAATATTACATGTTACCACTAATGTGAACATTGAAAAATGTAAAACAAATGGTTTATAATGTAGAATGTAGAGGAACTAGTGATAGAGAGCAATTAAGGAAGGGGGAATGATAACCCAATAAGAACAGGTTAAGTTATCGTGGGTAAATTTAACATTCTGGGAATGCACAGGAATGACTATGGTCTGCTAATTTCTGGCGGGTATGGTAGGAACAAGTTCACAGAAATATTGCTATATTAGGTTATTTTCTTGGGGTAGAGTAGGAACATGTTGGAAGTAAAGTAGCTAACTTAGGTTAGTTGTCTTTTTCTTACTCCTTTGTTATGGTTTGTTTGAAATGCTTTTTATTGTATGGTTTTTTTTAGTGTTTTTTTTTTATATAGTTGATTTAAAAAAAAAAGAGTTAATTAAAAAAAATGAAAAAAATATGCAGAGCCCCCTTGAAGAGCTGGTGGAGAATGCAGGGGTGTTGGGCTTTCCCACCTCAATGGTTGCTGATGTGTGCACAGGCATAGAGGACTGTCAGTTTGATGGGCTGAGCCCTCTACCACAGGACTTGCCCTTGGGAAGACTGTTGCTGCAAAGGAGAAGCTAGGCCTGCCTATAATTGTGCCTGAGAGCCTCCTCCTGAATGCCTCTTTGTTGCTCAGATGTGGCCCTCTCTCTCTAGCTAAGCCAGCTTGGCAGGTGAAATCACTGCCCTCCCTGCTTTGTGGAATCTGACACCCAGGGGCATGAATCTCCCTGGCAATGTGGAATATGACTCCCGGGGAAGAATCTGGACCCTGAATCGTGGGATGGAGAACATCTTCTTGCTCAAAGGGGGGATGCGAAAGGAAACAAAATAAGTTTCAGTGGCAGAGAGATTCCAAAAGGAGCCAAGAGGTCACTCTGGTGGGCACTCTTACACACAATATAGACAATGCTTTTTAGGTTCTGGTGAATTGGAATAGCTAGCAGTAAACACCTGAAACTATGAAACTACAACCCAGAACCCATGAATCTAGAAGACAATTGTATGAAAATGTTGCTTATGAGGAGTGACAGTGTGACTAGGAAAGCCACCATACCCCTCTTTGTCTAGTTTATGGATGGATGAGTAGAAATATGGGGGAAGAAAAAAAAGGCACCCAGTGTTCTTTTTTACTTTAATTATTCTTTATTCTTATTATTTTTGTGTGTGTGGTAATGAAAATGTCAAAAATTAATTCTGGTGATGACTGCACAACCATGTGATGATACTATGGACAACTGAATGTACGCTTTGTTTTGTATGACTGCATGGTGTGTGAATATATCTCAATAAAATGAATTTTTTAAAAAAGAGTAAATACCAGTAATTATAAAATACACAAATACATACATATAAATTCTACTACTAAAAAAATTAAGACTTCCAAATCAGGTTAACACACACACATACTAAATTCAGCTACAAACTCTGCAAAGGATGTAACTGAAGCATAATGACGTAAAACTGTTGAGAACAAAGGGATGTATAACTATATACCAAGCAATGTTAATATTATAACACAAACATAAGACAAAGCAGAATTCTAGACCAAAAGATATTATCTATGTCATATATACGTAGGATAATTAATTACCTTCATAAACTGAACATTTTATATATATATATATATCTTACATAAAATATACATGCATTAAAACATAAAACAGTATTTTCAACATAAGTATAAATCTGAGGAAATATGTGACAATACGATGCTATACACACACAAAAAAAAACCTGAGATGAAAAACCTAAAAACAAAAGACAGAAAACGAAAAACTCCTATTTGGAGTCAATAGGAATTGGGTAAAGTAGTCAGATGCATGATAAATATAAACCAACAGCTTTCATACATAAGCAATAACCAATTAGAAAATATAATTAAAAAACATATGCCAATTACACTGACAACTAGATAAAAAAAATATCTACCCCAGATACATATTTGAAAAACAACAAATCTTTACATTTAAAACCCACATAACTAACACATACCCAGCAAAGCACTTGCATCTAGAATAAAGAGCACCAATAATCCAATTAGAAAATGGGTAAAAACATGAACAAGCATTTTACTGAAGAGAATATACAGATGGCAAATAAGCACACAGAAAGCAGTTTAATTTCATTAGCTATTAGAGAAATACAAGTTAAAACCACTACACACCTATCAGAATGACTAAACTAAAAAATAGTCATAACGCAAAATGCTGGTGAGGATGCAAAAAAAACGGAACAACTCAAACATGGCTGATTCTAGAGAAGGATATGGCAGTGTCTTACTAAACACACATGCTTACCATGCAACACAGCAGTTGCACTCTCAGCATTCATCACAGACAAATGAAAACGTATGTTCCCATAAAAAACTGTACATGAATGTTCATTGTACTGTTATTTGTAATAGCCAAAAACTGGAACAACCCAGATGTCCCTCGAAGAATGAATGGTTAGATAAACTGCAGTGCAGCCACACCACAGAATACCACTCAGCAAAAATAAAGGACTTATTGAAAATACAGAACTCAAAGCTCAAGGGAATTATGCTGAGTGAAAAAAAGCCAATACCAAAAGGTTACATATTGCATGATTCCATTTATGCAACATTCTTGAAATGTCAAAATTAGAGATGGAGAACAGATTTCAGAGGTTGCCAGGAGTTAGGGAGGTAGGGGCAGGGGGTGACTGGGGCAAAACAGAATAAAAGAGAGCCTTGTGATGGCACTGATCTGTATCATGGCTGTGTGGGTAGTCACACAAATCTACACATGTGACAAAGCTGCACAGAACTACAGCTATGCACAGACGCACAAATGAGTAAATCGGTGGATTGTATCATGAGTCAGTTTTCTGATTGTGATTCTGTGCTACAGCTCTGCAAGATATCACTTTTGTGAGAAACTGGGTGAAGGGTATAGGGGATCTCCCCAGATTACTTCTTACAATTGCATACGAATCTACAATTATCTCAAAATAAAAAAGTTAGAAATAAAGAATCTAATTATTATGGAAAACTGACAATGATGGCGCAATATAAAAATAATTACTGTTCCTGAAGTAACAAATGGAACCAAAGATGTACTTAAAGTTATTTCAGATTTATCTATTTACTTATTCATCCCCTCAGCCAGTCATCCTTTTAACTGTATATATCCACAGAAAGATTTCTGGAATGTGGTTCGTCTAATCTTAATAGTACTATCTGAAGTATGGGATTTAAATTCTTTTGTCTTATTTTTCTGCATTATTTGGACTTTGCACAATGAGAACATTTATTTTTTCTGAAAAAATGAAGAATCTTGAAGGAAAAAAAATCACGTAACAATATAGGAAAAACTCTATTTGTTGTTGAATAGAAAGACAATATAATATTATTAAAATGTCAATTATTCCTGAAGTCCATGGTTCAATACAATTTTAATTAAAAGTCCAAAAAATATTTTTGGTAACTCAATTAAGACAAAAATACCAGAGGCAAGGATAACAAACTTAGAAAAGGAAGATTACTTTGAGGGAATGAATTAAAAGTGTTCCAAAGTACTATAAGTGAAACACTGGCACAATATAGACAGACAGATCAATGGAACAAAATTGCTCAAATACAGACATTAATAAGTGATTTCCAGAAGTTCCACTCTGGCAATCTGTACTAAGAAAATAAACTAAAATAAGGAAGTATCTTTACATGCAAAAATGTTTACTGTAACATTTATTATAATAGTAAAAAATTGGGAACAATCTAAATGTCTAACGGGAATAATTAAACAAATTATGATATAGCCACTTGATGGGATATTAGTGCATATCCTAAATTTTTAAACACTTTTTAAAAAACATGTTAACATCTCTAAAATTTAGGTTTGCCTTATAATTGATGAGATCTTATATTAACTGTCAGTGTTTTTTCTTTCCTCACTTGAAGGTACATAAAGTAATAAGATGCCTTACAACCAATGCATCTTAGATTTGATGAAATATGGCATATGGCTATGAAAATGCTTATAAAGGATGTGAAATAACATGGAAACGTTAATGGTGAAAAACCATCATCCCACCTAATGGAGTACAACTACCAGAACACAAAAGCAAAGAAAAACACAAACAAAACCCATGCATAGAAAAACAATGATTACCTTTAAGTGGTGGGCTTATGAATGCTCAATTTTCTTCTTCCCCCAACTCTTGCATTTTTTTCCTAAATTTTGTATAATAGAGCATGCAAATGTTTTATAATGGGAACACCCTCTCTTAAACGATATTTTTAAAAGAATAAAGAAATAACTTTTTTAAAGTTCACATTGTGGGATATCTGATCTTAATGTCTCTTCAAAGCATTAGTCAAGCACATACGATTTCTGTTACTTAGGCTATGAAGTTTCATAAAGTGTAGTACTTGGCTCAGATTCTGGAGAGAAAGCCAAAAGAGATTGTTCAGCTCTGCTCCCAAAGAACTCAGGCAGTACATTTGGCAGCATTCCCTTTCCTAATACACAGTAGAAAAAATTCATATTCCCAATTTATGATTGAGTACCATTGAAGATGGCTCAGATTCAATCACCCAAGTGAGTCATCTGAATACGTTCAGTGACTTAAGTGGAGGGGAGTGCAGAGAGGGGAAAAACTAGCAGAAGAGGTCACTTGGAGCATTAAAGGCTCTCATCGCTATTCTAGTTAAAATATTTTAAAGGGGAAAAAATATGTCTGTCTGTTGGTGACTGATACATATTTCCAGGCCTTTATGTCTAATCTCTGCCTGTGCTGTTCAGTAAGCCTCTGATTTCAAAGGTTTCCCAAGAAATCTTAAGGGAATGGGAAACATATCTTAAGCTAAAAGAGAAATCTCAGGTGTCCCATAGGTTAAAAAAAACGGAAAAAGAAAAAAGAAAAAAGAACAAAAGAAAAGAAAAAGAAGAAGTATAACCAAACTGATCACTCATTGTTAAGAAAGCCAATGCAAAACTGAGGCTTCCTTCCTTTCAAATTAATCTATTTGCCTGTTGACAATGAGTGATAGAGGAACCTTTCCAAAGTTCTTTCTTGGGGCTTCTCTTAAACTGAAAAAAATCAAAACAAACCTACCACCACATTTTTTTTTAAAAAATCAGAAAAGTGTAGGGATTACCATTCTTTTATCAGTATTCTTAATAGGACTCCCAGATAGAAATAAATGTAATCAAAAGTGCAACTATGGCCAATAACTGGACCTGTAAGATTTATTTTTAAAAAATCAATAGGACATTACATGAGCGTTTTGGTATGTTAACACTCATTAAACTGTTCACTTAAAATGGCTGCACTTTATTGTATGTAAATTTTAAAATAAAATAATACACCTAAAAGTTCTACTATACTTGCTTTTTCCAAGAAGGCATCCCCTTGCTCCCCCAAAAATCATAATTTAGGATTACCTTCACAGAGGTACAAAGCATATAATTTGTTATATATCTTATGACATCAAATCATTAGAAACATATTATATTTG
Source organism: Choloepus didactylus (assembly GCF_015220235.1). NCBI lineage: Eukaryota > Metazoa > Chordata > Mammalia > Pilosa > Megalonychidae > Choloepus > Choloepus didactylus. Next base: position 99,071,545 of record NC_051318.1, read on the forward strand.
TTAAAGTATCTTCCAATCAATATATACCAGTCTTCAAATTTCCCATTTCAAATACACATCTTAAATGTAATTAGGAGATACCATAACTGAATTTTGTCCTTAAAAACCTAAGAGTAAAAATCAGCAAAGTGTAAATGAGGACTTTTACTGATAATCCTTTTTTTTTTTTTTTTCAGTTAAAAATGGCTAAGAATGACTACGTTTTATTTTAGAAGAGTTTGAGGGAGAGATGTTTTCTAAAAACGGGCAATTTACACAGAAATGGAAAACTTGTAAGAAGTTTTTAATGCACTCTCATTCATCCGAAAGCCTTCATCAGACTTATATAACAATGAAAACCTTTATGAGAAAGGAAATCCATGTTCTTTGGGACTTGATCTTTAATTCTAAAATACTGTAACCACTGAAATAAAGTTTAATACAGAATGCATATACGAAGCTAGGAAGACATACAACTACTATATTTGTTATCTAAGAACCCTACTAGACTAATATTCCCAGAAAAGCAACTAGTAACTTCATTTATTAGGTCCATAACAATGTTTCTGTTGACAGCTCCAGTCATTTGTTGGAGTTAAAATTTTCTATATTTATTAGCTATTAATGACTCTCAATGAATGATAATTTCTTATTAGAAGTTTACAATCTTACATTTATACCCAAGTTCTGAAGCCAGAATTCAAAAACTGATCTGTAATCATAGCATCAGATCTTGCTGAAATTCACAAATGGTTATTCTTCAGAACAGAGTTATCAGAGGAAAACTTATAGTTCACTTTTAAGTAAGCCTTTCCTGTAAGCAATTTTGGTCAGACACTGTCATTGGTATTAAGATAAGGTTTATAGTTGCAGTGTGATAGCTTCATTAAGCCCCACGTCTGTCTATGAACTGTCAATCTATAAAAACATTAACATGGGAGAACAGAGATGAAAGTGCTTTCGGTGAAACCTCTCATCCTATGGAATTCTAGGTTGATTCTATATCTCTTCCTGGGTAGGTTAATATATCCTTTCATCCTTCCAAAGTTGGAAGAGAGAGTGGATGGGTTTTCTGCTAGCAATTTAAGACATATAAGTCACAAAACTGGGAAGTATATTATCCCATTTATAAGCAGTAAACTTTTTATTTTAAGCCAATTATTTTAATTATCAATGGAAGAATAAATACGACAATAAATAGATATGCTAATGTACTTTTAATAGATTTTTTCCTTGCTAAGGGAATATCAGTTAATATTATCTTTAAGTACATTTTAAACACATATGTACATGTCTAAACACGGACATAACTACCACACATACGGAAAATTGCCCAAGCTATTTCACTATTATTCGTTCAACAAATATTTATTAAGCAACTATTATATGCCATTTAGGACTATTCAAAATCATTAGGACTTTTTAAAACATGATTTGAGGTAGAACGAAGAAAGTTTCGTGATCAAACAAAAGTTTTTCTGCCACTAAAAACCATTCAAGATAAGTGGAACCTGCAATCATTGTATTATTTATTTCATTATTTATTTTTCCACCATGTATGTTTCTTGCATTACTCACTTTTCAATTTTATACCTTGGCTCTTCAGAGAAACTTTTAGGCCCAGTGTAATTAAATTTAATGAGAGTAGACTTAATCTGAGCGTGTCAAATGGGCCACATTTCCTCATATGTGTCCTAGTACACACATGGAAGAACATTCTTTTTCTGAGTTAAAACTGACAACTGACTTCAGAATGTCCCAGACACTCAAGATCCTGGGCTTGTACACTGCCTCCTTTCTTCACCATCCCTGCTCACTCAAGACAGCCACCAACCACTACCACAGTCCTTTCTTGGTCTTGGAAGAGTCAGGCCTGTTCTGTACAGCTTCTGCTTTGTTCATTTCCCACAGTTAATTTAATTCTATGCCAGGCCATCTCTTTCTCATAATGAAAAATGTACGTATCACCTTATCTCATTTTTTTCAGCCCCTTGGAAAAATTACTCAGTTCTATTTTTGTGAATGAAAGAAAGAAGTTTAATACTCAGTAATTCAGTAGCTATTTATTAGGTCCCTAGACCTCAGGGAGAGCTGTGAAGAATAAAAGCAGTGGTTAGAAGTATTCCTATGAACAAGGAAAAGAAAACCATAGATTTTAACATGAGATTAGACCTCATAAAAAGTGCAATCAACCTTGGAAACTTTTGAAAGTATCTAGAAATCCTCTTTATAAGCATCTTTCCAAACACCTATCCACCTCTTATTAAACTTGCTTTTCTTCAAGCATTACTATTTAGGATAAATAAAAATAATGTCCTATTCAACATAATTGTTTTTAGATTTATATTTCATTTTATCCTAGAATTGATTTTCCGGTATTTTTTTAATGTGGCATGGTTTTTCTGTAAGGTGAATAAAACATATTCTTAGGCTGTAATAAAAGCCAAACCACCATTTGTTAAATTGTATCTCAAGGAAAAGGGAATCCAAATTCCACTAACAAATAAACTTATGAAATACAACCCATTTATAAATTAAGAATGACTTATTCTTTACTTCTGTATTTGCATTCCTGTGGGCTTAAGAAATTACACATCACTAAGGTAACACCTGTGAATTAATAGTTTTAAAAAATATATTATGATAAAGATTATGAAGCTGAATGCAAATTTTCCATCAGTCCAAAAGGATTGGATGTGTGAAATTCTGTAAAGAAGTGAAAGTTGCTTTGTAATATTATCTCTATTGCATTTACTTTTGACTTTAAGTGCAAGAGACTGGTCCAAAAAAAGATTTCCACAAACCAGCTGAGTTTCTTCTCAACATAGGTCAACAGAATTGAAAAAAAAAAAAAAAAAAAACCACAAAAACCCATAAAACAAAACCTGTTCTGCAGGCTTCTACACATATAGAGGAAATATTAGAGAAAGTAAAGCCATTTTATATTCTGTCTAGGGTACAAACCCTTTTAATTTGTTTACTGACACTCTGCTGAAGTTTTCACTTCAGCTAAATTGTTTTGTCTTAAAGGACTCACATGAATCTATAACTAAGGAAAAATTTCTTGAGGCTGCCAGGGAGCAGATTAGAAACTTGGCTTAGCACAGTACATCTTTATGCAATGACTCAATTTAGCAGCTAACAATATATATTTCCTCCCTCCCACAGAAGAATGATCATATGCCTTCTATCCATGCCTTTAAAAAGATACATAAAATTAGCATACAACCTCTGATGTCAAGCCTGCACAAATAAATTTTCTTTAGAATGTGAAAAGATATTTTTAAAACTTACCTTATATACATTTATGCAAGTGGTCATAATAGTTCAACAGAATAACTATAAATATGAGAGTTGATATGAACTCTAAGACCAAATTAACTGCTTACTTCTTTAATTAGAAATCCATGTGAATTAATTTTGTATCAAATGGTAAATGTGATAGGTAAATTGTCTAATTTTTATTTTCATTACAGGACTTTAAAAAAATCAGTGGCTCTAACAGAAGCATTCGACATTTAAATTAAATATTAATTAGTGGTATCGTTAATGTTATGACTTGGAATTATGAGGGAATGTTGCCAATTTATTATAAGTTACACTGCCAAACATCATAATGATAATTTTAAATTAACTGACAATAGGCAGAAAGAAATAACTTCTGAATTTTCATGCAGTTGCAAGAGAAACATGAAAAATGGTATACTGCCACTATTTTATTTTTAGAAACTCTTTGTAAATAAAAACCCATTTCCAAAATAAGATATTCCATGGACACAGAATAGTTGGTCATGGTTCAAGTGCCTGAGGCAACAGAGAAGTATTGTTTTGTAGTTGTTTTTTCAAACCTCCCTAGTAACAGCAGTTAGTCATGCACAAAGCAACAAGGTAACAACAATGGTTTAAAATGAATATAGAAGCAGTAACTGTAAAACCTCAACTAAGACTAAAGTTTGTCACCTGAATTCCATTTATATGAATTGGTAAAGGAAACCAGGTTGCTACTCACCGAATGTTACAGAAATGCCCAGGCTTCTCTAAGCCACAAAAAGTAGACACATAGTGAAGTGCTGAAGACAGCTCTCTCTTGGCTTCAGAGCACTTCAGATGAAGTAGCCTGTATCTTCCCTGCGACAGAGGTTGCCTCCGATTACCAAAGCAGGGCAGAGAAAGAGTTTCCACAACCGTGTCTTGACTTTCTTCTCTTTCTTTGAGGAGTAACAGTTACCACCCGAAAACGTTCGCAGAAAATGATCACTGGAACACTCACACAGAGCAGCTGTAAATTTCCACTCTCTCCTTGCTTGCTCTCAGATTCCAAGCCTTGCTTGTCTTTTAATCTGTCACAGGCAGTTCTGTTTCTGGTCAAACCAGCTTGCTTATATGTGCTCCCTCTCTAACAGTCTTTTAGATACATACCACATAAGCACACAGCTTGGCTCCCTTTTTTTTTCCTTCCTTCCAATCATGCAATGTCACAAGAATGTGTGTAAAGTAATTAAACCAAGGCAAAATTAATTCTTGGTCCAAAAATATAAAAATCTAGGGATAAACAATTTTTTTTCCTCATTATTTTCGCCCTTAAGTCCTATACTTGTTTCTGCATGGGGCTTTCTTAGCTGATTAAACTGCCCTGAGCATCTTGTTTAAAGGGAAGATGATAGTGATAATACACCCAACTGCTAATACGTTAACTCCTCAGGGAAGATGCTATTTCTAATCATAATCAAGAAGTGTAGCAAGTAAATACTCCAGTAGTATGAATTTACCCTTGAGAATTAAAAAGCAAGGAAGATTTTAGAATTAGAATATTCAAGATTTATTTCATTTGGAAAGGAAGTCTTTTTCCCCCTAAGGATTATTGGTCAGGATACATAATACCTCTTCAATGAGAATTTAAAAAGCTAAAGACTTTTTTCATAATTTTATGCATATAATTATGGAGTAAAATCTTAAAATTTTGGATCTCTGCAAGGTCTGAGGATGAAGAATTAGGCGGAAAGCTGCGTGGGAGGGTTGCTGACAGGCTTGGTTGGCATTTGTAGGATTCTCTGGAATTTAGGAGATGATGTTCCCAGTTTAGAATATATGTTGGCTCTCTGAAAGTGAATATAATTTGAATATATTATTTGGTGATTGGGTTCTTAACACCTAAAGAAACAGGCATCAAAGAAAGCCAAAGACTAGTCTGAAAATTATTCCTTCAATAAGTGGTTTATTAAAAATTAGAGTTTTCTTAACTATTTTAAAAGACATGTTAAATGGAAATTAACCTAAATCACTAAGGGATATTAAGTGCCTAGTATCCCCCTGGGTCTGAGATTATCCCAACATTGAGTGATGGTATAACTGAAGAAATTCAGGATTTCTAAGGGTAGCTCTTAGAATAGCAAAAGGTTAATTTTTTTTGAAGATCCCTTAAAATTGGGAGACTTTATATCAATCTACAGTGGATTTGAAGGCTCAAAATAAAGACAAAACTTTAAAAATATAATTAATAAGACAGACATGTGAGAGCCTGTATGTTTATATTTCGATATTACTAAACACCATTTACAAAAATTATTACCGTAATATATATGCAACATCTAAATACCGTTTTAAAGACACACACAAATAAATCACAAAAAGTAATCTTATATTAAGCCACAAAAAAGTCTCAATAAGAGAAAGGGTAAAAGCTTCATTCTCTGACCACAAGACAATAAAACTAGATCATAATTTTTTAACAAATTTCAATAGATAAGCAAATGTTTTTGTCTTTTTTAAAAAAAACATTAATACTTGGAAATTAAATTTTAAAGAACATTAAAATTTATTTCAACAGAGAAGAATTAAAAGTACAATTACAGGAACTTCTGCTTCAGGATATGATGGAGATGTAACAGGGACTGGATTTACCCTCCTGTTCACACAACTAAACAACTGGACAAAATGTATAAAACAATGGTTTTCAGATATTGCACAACACCAGGGCTGCCCAGTAATCCCCAAGAGAAAGGACACAAACAAGGTAAGCCCTACAATTACCCCCAGGCTGCAAAGCAGGGAGAGGGACACAAAACAGAGCCCAGAAAACAACCTGAGTTGAGCAAAGAGAATTGAGAATTCAGGGAAGACACGATTCCTAGAATTCGCAAGGCAGAGTCTGAGAGGAAAAATTTCCAAAAAGAGCTCTAGAGATCTGCAGGGAGTGCTCCTCAAGTCTTCATCCGAAAACCAAACTGTACAAATGTGTGAGAATGCTCCTCAAGGCCAAGGGAAAAACACTGGAAAGGAGCAGGCACAAAAATTTCCAGTACTCACACAGGACTCAGAATAGACAAGGCATTGAATTGAGTACTCAGAAGTGGAGGCAAACTAGCCCTAAAGGTTGTGCTGGTCTCACATAACAGAGTTTAAAAGTAATATTGAACAGGATCAAATTCTTCCCAAATATCTTAACTGCATTTTAATGTGAAGTTTAAAAATATAAATTAAAAAAACAAAACCTATGGCATAACAATAATTCACAATGTTTGGCATATAGTAAAAAATTACCAGGCATGCAAGGACTTCTGGGAAAACAGAGTGTGGGGCTCATTCCTCTCCCCAAAACAGCAAGTGGACAGGCAGAAACTGTCCAAATCAACAGTGCTCTGGGGCTCTGGAGACCAGGGAAGTTCTGTGTACCACCCAGAGAAGTGTGGGAGGAAGAGACTGAGAAACCACGGTCAGAGACTATGAGTAATTCCATCTGTGGCTTCTGGCACCCACCCCCAACCTGGAGGGAAGCAGCAGCAGGCAGCCCAATCCTTGTCTTGGTGGCTACTGCAGACTGGTATAGCCATGGGAGTCCTTCATCCTATGTACAGAGGGGGACACCACCCAGTACAGACGCAGCTACGGGCCGGCAAACTTAGACTGTTGATTCCCACTGGTCTAGCCTGACCTGGTCAGGTGCTATGTGCCATTGTTTCCAACACTTCAGGGTTGGAGATGCAAAAGTCTAAAAATACCCTGCTTTTCTAGGGTGGAGGGTACTAGGTTTCAGAAGAGGGCCATCTGCTGGGCAGGTCATGAAAGCACATTTTCAGGGAAATGTCAAAAAGACGTTTTGACAAAGAGCACCATCTGCTGGGCAGGCCAGGAAAAAGCAGCCTTGGGAAGCAGAAGGAAAATAAAAAGGCTTTCTGGGGTCTTTCCTGATCCTCTCCCCAGGGCCTATTGGATCTGGTTTGCACCCCTTGTGTGGGTAGCTGGCCCTGTTTGGGCTGAGAAATACTGAGGAATCACCTGTTAAAGAAGAACCTTAACACAAACTCAATCAACAACAAAATCCTAGACAAGAGAGAGAAACTGACTGTGCTAGTTTGATTAGTTCACTGGAGTACTTAAGGGAGAAACTAAGAGCCAGTACAGACTCAGATGCTTGCTGATGTTTAGAGATGCTTGGAGATGTGGACAGAAGTATGTTTGGAGATGCTAAGCTAAGAGATGAAGCCCAAGAGTCTGCCCCAAAGAAACTAAGAGAGGAACCCCAGATGCTTAGAGAGAAAGCTAGTGTCTGGAAAACCTCTGTTAGCTGGGAAGGCACGTGGCTGGCATCTGCTCCAAAGTTCTGGTTTCAAAATGGCTTTCTCCCAGGACGTTCCTCTCTAGGCTGCAGTTCCTCAAAAATGTCACTCTTAGTTGCTCTTGGGGTGTTTGCCCTCTCTTAGTTTCTTAGGGGCAAGAGTCTGCTTTCAACAGCCGTCTTCAAACTGTCTTTCATCTGCAGCTACTCTGTCAGCTCCTGGGCGTTCTTCAAAGTGTCCCTCTTGGCTGTAGCTGCTCTTCAAAATGTCACTCTCAGCTGCACTGAGTTCCTTCTGTTTGTCAGCTCATTTATATGGCTCCAGTGATTTAATTTAGACTCTCCCTGAATGGGTGGCGTAGCACCTCCATGGAAATTATCCAATCAGAGCCATCACCCACAGTTGGGTGGGGTGCATCTCCATGGAAACACTCAAAGAATTACAATCTAATCAACACTGAAACCTCTATCCACACAAGACTACATCAAAGATAATGGCGTTTTGGGAGACATAATACATTCAAACAGGCACCACCCCCAAACCTTAAGTGTCTAGCCTTTTCCCCTGTTGAGTTTTTAGTCTCTTGTGCTGTGCCTAGTGACCCCTGCGCTGGGGAGGACACTGCCCCTGCCTAGGTTTTTATAAATGTCTTACTCAAGTTCAAACCTCCAGCTTGTTGATCAACTGTGTCTCTATTTTGACTTGGTAAGCAAGAATTAGGCTTTGGGGGTGGGATGGGAAGACTGTAATGTGAGACAACTTCTTGTCTTCTTTTCCCCCTCTGCCTTATAAATAACTTTGAATGGTCAAACCCCAGATTTCTATTTTTTTTTTCCTAACTGCTAAAATCATTCTCTTCCATCTGGCTTTACTATAATGTTTGGAAAAGGAATAAATATTCTCTCTTTAACAAAAACAAAACAAAAAACTTCATCCTTGCAAAAACTTTTTGATCAATTTATTCGACATTTATTGAGCAATAACTGTGCCAAACACCAAACACAAACATGAATAAGCCTTACTCTACCACCAAGAAGCTCACAATCTAAAGGGTGAAATAGAACAAAAAAATAAATAAATATATTCCAAGGAAAGTCCTCCTCAAAACTAGGAAGGTCATAAAAACAAGGAAAGTCCAAGAAACTGTCATAGCCAAGAGTCGTCTCAGGCGACATGACAACTAGATGTAACATGGTATTCTAGATGGGATTCTGGAACAGAAAAAAGATATTAAAGCTAAAACTAAGAAAATCTGAATAAAGTATAGACTTTAGTTAATAACAATATATCAATTCTGGTTCACTAATTAGAACATGCTAATAGGGGAACCTGGTTATAGAACATATGGGAACTCTCTGCATTATTGTCACAATTTTTCCACATATTTAAAACTGTTCAAAAAAGATAAACTTATTTAAAAAAAAACATTAAAAATTTGAGAATTGATTTACTAGGGTATCAGTTTTTTTAATTATAAAACTCCAATGATGAAAATAAAGGAACAATTGAATACATGGAGATTTGCTCCTTACTTGAATCACTAAATAAGTTTAATGTACATTTTATAATAAGAAAATGAGAATACCGAAAAATATATTTTTAAGCTGATGATAAAGGATTCATTTAAGAATTAGAATATTGTACAGCTACAATTGTCAAAATACACAATAATGCATTAAGCAGAAAACTTGATCAAAAAAAATTTCAATACTAAAATGAATCTAAAATATTACAAACACAAAGCAATTCCAATTAAATAAATATTTTTAAAAAAATAGGATGTCAGCCCTGAGGAGCTGGGGAAAAATGCAAAGGTGTTGGGCTTCCTCACCTGGATTGTTGCTGATGTTCTCACAAACACTGAGGACTGACAGTTTGGTATGCCAAGCCCTCTAACTTGGGGCTTGCCCTTATGGAGCTCGTTACTTCAAAGAAGAGGCGAAACCTTTTTATAATTCTGCCTAAGAGTCTCCCCCTGAGAACCTCTTTGTTGCTCAGATGTGGCCCTCTCTCTAAGCCAATTCATCGGGTGAACTCACTGCCCTCCCCCTACATGGGATATGACTCCCCAGGGTATAAATCTCCCTGGCAATGCAGAATATGACTCTCGGGGATGAATCTGGACCCAACACTGTGGGACTGAGACCATCTTCTTGACCAAACGGGGATGCAAAATGAAACAAAATAAAGTTTCAGTGGCTGAGAGATGCCAAATGGATCTGAGAGGTCACTCTGATGGGCATTCTTATGAACTATATAGATAATCCTTTTTAGGTTTTAGTGCATTGGAATAGCTAGAAGTAAATACCTGAAACTATCAAACTGCAACCCAGTAGCCTTGACTCTTGAAGACTATTGTGTAACAATGTAGCTTACAAGGGTGACAGTGTGATGGTAAAATCTTTGTGGATCACACTCCCTTTATCTACTATAACTAGTTTATACAACCAAAAGAAGATTTTGAAAATTCTTTATTAAAATGAGAAATACATTGACTATGCTAATACTTGGAAATTCTAGTATCTGTAAGTGGCATCAAGGATAATGTGTATAATTTAATGTTCAATTCTCTTCCTTCTTCCTTTCCACTGCCTCTAACCACCCTCTTCTCCTTCTCCAAATTCCTATAACACAAAGGGCCTGCAGCTATCTGATAGGAGCCAGGGCTACTTGTGCCTTCTGTTTTAGCCCAGGATTGAGGTTGTCTGGGCTTCTCATCACTCTCAATGTCTTTTTCTTTTCCATGTCCCACAGCAAAAAATCCAGCTATTCTTAGTTTTTAGCCCCACATCCAAAAGTAACAAACATTTCCCAAGTGTCTTCTATATACCACATACCAAGCTAGGTACTTTCATCTAAATTATTCTCCCAAATGATGCAAGACACAATACTACTACCCAGAGACAACCCCTGATAGAATAAAATGGGTCTCCCATTACCCTGTTCTGGCTGTCACTAAGTACCCTCCATTTTAATGGATGCCTACCATTCCACTGGAAAAAATGTACCATACTTAATATGAAAAAGCTGTTCTCATAGGTGGTTTAGGCTGCATCCATTTTTTTCTATCATAAATTATGTCACACATACCCTTTAAATAAGTCCTTGTGCACATTTCTGATAATTTTCTTAGTATTAATTATGTGCATAAACATCACCTGAAAGACCATTCTTCTGCCCAGCGATTCACTCCTTTGCTCCCATGTCTTTAATTCAGGCATTCTAGGGCACTCCTGGTTGGCACTGTATCGTGCCAACCCTACCTCTTTTGTCCTGGGTTTCAGTTCCCAGATCAATTTCCAATACTTCTCTTCATCTAGACTGCAGTGTCCACCATCACTGCCTTGGCCAACTTCCGTATCCCCCAACCTCAAAGTCTCCCCTACCCTAAGCCTTTTGACTTTCAGAATACCCAAAAGGCAGCATAGTATAAATTAAGCATAGAATTAATTACTGCCAATTTCAAATTAAGAACATGAAAATGTAGCTTTAGTTCTAAATTACTTGGCAGAGGGTAAAAATGACATGGGGGGAGATTATGAAAAAAATTAGAGTTACAGATGTAATTACAGCCAAACACCATAACACCTTCTGACTTGTAATTTCGAAAGCATAATTCAGAAGTTTGCGATATAATTTATTGGCAAAATGGAATGCGGGTATCTCAAGCAAGAATAAAGTATTAATACCACTTGATAATTCAGAAGTCATCATTTAATTCCTCTATTAAATGTTGTCTTCAAAAAGATAAAAATGCTTCTTTTATACACCACAACAAAGTTCTGTTTTTTTTCCTAATGTTCTAAGTCCCTTCTTAGCTTTAATTTTATAAGGCCATCCCTAAAGATAGCTTTTCAAACTTTCCTTTTAAAATCTCTGTATTATAATTGTCACAACAATCTATGAGATTAAACTATCTGTACATATAAACTCCATTCTGTCTCAACATTCCTTTGAACTATAGCTCACATATACATTCAATGCTCTGGACCAAATTATCTACTTGGGAAACATTATGATCATGTCTGAATCAACCTCATCCGCATGGAAGATGAATTAAATGATAATATGCATTATACTATCATGGTTTTATTGATATGAAAATATCAAAACCATTTATAACACAGTATTTAGTTCTAATAACAGATAAAATAATTCATGAGCTCATCCTGAGCAGATGACCTCTAGCTCTGTAATCAGACATTTACTTACCCAAGTTAAAGTAAATGACTTCATGCAGCTTGATTATAACTCAAATAAACAAACCTTTTGAGTAACATGCAATTTGTTCAGTAAATTGACAAAATATAGCACCAATCCCAAAAAAATCAATGACATTCCTATATGCTAGTGATAGAAAGCCAGGACAAAGTAAAAAGAGATTTCATTTCAAAGCACAAAAAAAAAAAAAAAAAAAAAAAAAAAATTAAATATTTGAGAATTAACTTAACTCACGACCTCAACTAATTTTAAGAAAAGAATGTACCCGCAATTATAAGTTTAAGTCAATAAGCACTCACTTAATTCTCTTAAGTTGTATTTTTTCCATTCAAAAGTCATTTTTAAAAATTTTGGAACAATAACAAACACATACAAAATCCCACCTTGTTAACACAAAAGCCATTTTTATTTCAAAATATGTCCTATGCCACATCCCAAAGTAATTTGGGCAGGGAATAAAAAATATATTTACAGCCTCCCCCCACCGCCACCCCGAGGAGCTGGGGGAAGGTGCAGAAGTGTTGGACTTTCTCACCTGAACTAGTGTTGATGTTGTCACAAACATTGGGACTGGCGGTTTGATGTACCGAGCCCTCGATTGTGGGACTTGGCCTTATGAAGCTCATTCTTGCAAAGGAGAGGCTAAACTTGCATATAATTGTGCCTGAGTGTCTCCCTGAGTGCCTCTTTGTTGCTCAGATGTGGCCCTCTCTCTCTCTCTAACTGAGCCACCTGGGCAGGTGAACTCACTGCCCTCCCCTCTACGTGGGACCCGACTCCCAGGGATGTAGATCTCCCTGGCAACGCAGGATATGACTCCTGGAGATGAATCTGGACCCAGCATTGTGGGATTGAGAATACCTTCTTGACCAAAAGGGGGATGCAAAATGAAATGAAATAGTTTCAGTGGCTGAGAGATTTCAAATGGAGTCGAGAGGTCACTCTGGTAGACATTCTTATGCACTATATAGATAACACCTCTTAGGTTTTAATGTATTGGAATAGTTAGAAGTAAATACCTGAACCTACCAAACTCCAACCCAGTAGTCTGGACTCCTGAAGACGATTATATAAGAATGTAGATTACAAGGGGTGACAGTGTGATTGTGAAAACCTTGTGGATCACACTCCCTTTATCTAGTGTATGGATGGATGAGTAGAAAAATGGGGATAAAAACTAAATGAAAAATAGGGTGGGATGGGGGGGATGGTTTGGGTGTTCTTTTTTTACTTTTATTTTTTATTCTTATTCTGATTCTGATGTAAGAAAATGTTCAGAAATAGATTGTGGTGATGAATGCATAACTATATGATCATACTGTGAACAGCTGATTGTATACCATGGATGATTGTATGGTATGTGAATATATTTCAGTAAAACTGAATAAAAAAAAAAAAGTCCTATGCCTATTTCATATGCATATTCATTTCACATAACTGCAGTAAAAGTATAAAACTTTATCTTAATTACTGTAATATAATTATATTAAACATTTACCATGTTTCTATATAGTCTTAATTATAATCTTGGCAAACTGGACAGTATTGACTTATCTGTCCTATTTACCTAATCCATTATTGCTGACATGTAGATTATTTCCCATTTGCCATTCTGCAAAACATTTTTCAGGCATTTTTTTCCTTCCCTGCTTGGGTTCTTTTGTTAAGATAAATTCCCACAAATGGGTCTACTGGGTCAAAACATATAGACATTTTGAGGACCTTAGTATATATCACTGATTTCTAGAAGTATTGTACTAATTTTAAATGCCACCAACATCAGAACCTCACCAGCTCCAAGAATCCTTTTTGAATTCTTTCTTACTTAAAAAGATAATTTGTTTGGTTATCTATGAGTATGAACATTTCTCATTGTTTGTTTTTGAATTTCCTTTTAGGAGAACTCAAGTTCATATCTATAATTCACTTATCTGCCAGGATGTTCAGAGTTCTCTTACAAAATTTAATAAAGTTCTTTATTGCTAATAAACATTAATCTTTGTTATTTGGTTTAAATGTTCCTCCTAATCTGTTTCCTATTTTCATTTTGGTTTTATTAATATTCCTTTGTATAAGACATGTTAAAATCTATAAAGCGCTATTAAGTTTTGTTTTTACTCCAAAGCTGAGAAAGCTACCAGTCACCCACAAAGTTCATAAATATGCTAATACGCTACTGGTTATAATGCTTATTTTCCTTTTAATCAGCAGTGGTTTATTTTGATCTGTGATGTTTCATTGAAATCTAAAATTAAAGAATTAGAAATCTGTATTTAGCTAGAGATATCCTTTTTCATGCTGCTAATTGATGTGACTAAAGATAGGTTTCTTTATGGTGTAGATAGTTGGGGGGGCAGAGAAGATAGTTGGTAGTGGGGGATAAGATTGCCTTCTGTGAATTTAATTGTAAAAATCTGCCATAGAAAATCAGTAATATGTGTAACATTACCTAAAATAGACAAAATGGCTCCCAGACCTGCACAACTTGTCTGTAACCTAATTAAAGTGTTAACCTATCTATTCTTAAAAATGGATGGGTCATTCACAAAGGGCAATGGTCAGCCACTGGACCATAGCGGGAGAAAAAAGTTAAATTTGTCAAGGCCCAATCTCTCTCTAAGAGAGTTATCTGGTCCCAGGGTCAGGTAAATTTGGGACATTGGGAAAATGCTGGCACAGACATGGCTGCATGAGGATATATTTGTCTGAGTTACTAATTATTTGATTCCTAATTAATAATTCCTGTTTTTAATATTTAGAATGTCATACCTCCTCATTTCACATTTTCACAGAATCACACTGAAAGGCCTCAAGGTTATAGAATCCATATTTGAACCCAATCTGCAGGCCCTTCCCATGAATTGTTACTAAGACATGTCCCTTTATTCACTACTTCTATTCCATCTTATTTCTTTAAACATAATTTTTTTGAGAAATAATTGACATAATTATAAACTGCACCTATTTGAAGTATACAACCTGATACATTTTGACATGTGTACATGTACCTGTGAACCATCCCCACAATCAAGATAGTGAACATAACAATCACCCCCAAAAGTTTCCTCTTGTCCTTCTGCAATTTCTTCCTTCCACCCCTTGTTGCCTCTCTCCCCTCCCCCATTTTATATACTTTTATCAGTATAGACTAGTTACATTTCTTAGAATTTTTAATAAGTGGAGTCAAATGGCACATCTTCTTCTTTGGTTTCTTTCATGAAGCACAATTATTTGGAGATTCATCCACTTTGTGAGTGATATTGCTGAGCAGTACATACAATTTGGTTATCCATTCACTTGTTGATAACTTTGGAAAACAAGTCTAGGTAGTTCCTTAGAAAGCCAAACATCCACCCACCATATTACGCAGCTGAATGTACTCCTAGGTATTTGCCCTAGAGAAAAGAAAGCGCATGTCCATATGAAGACTTGCACATCAGTATTCACAGCAGCTTCATCTGTATTAGCTATGACTAGAAACAATCCATTTCCATCAACATGTGAATGGGTGAACAAATTGTGGTACCTCCATAAAAGGAAATACTACTCAGCAATAAAAAGGAATAAACTATCGATACATGTATTAATATGGATGAATTTTAAAATAATGTAGCTAAGTAAAAAAGCCTGACAAAAAAAATGCGTGGTTATTTCTTGCCTTCTTTTTAATTGTTTATTTTTTGTCCTCGTGCATTTTATTTTTTTCTACTAGTTTAAAAAACAACACTCCATTTGTCTTCTTTTAGTAGTTACACTTGAAATCTACCTTTACCCTTTAGTTCACATAACTCATGGAGCCTAAATACTGAAATCTGATAAGCACCTCCTGGCTCACATGCCACTGTAGGCCAATACTATATTATAATTCTACCTTGTTTGTTAACCCCAAATTAATCATTATTATTGTTTCTTTGCGCGAATGTTGGCATACATGTATTCATGCTTACCATTTTCTTTACTCTTTCCCTACTCTTTTTCTATTATGTCTTTCTTTTCACACCTTTCTTTTAGGACCATTTTTCTTCTTCTCAAAGTATAACATTTAAAATAGTATTTTTTAAAGTGTGGGTTTGACCTTCTGGTAAGTCTTTCTGTGTTTCTCATTCTGCAACTATGTGCTGGTTTGAATGTATTGTGTCCCCCAGAGAAAGCCATATTCTTTGATGCAGTCTTGTGGGGCAGACATAATGGTGGGGATTAAGTTGGAATGTTTGGATTCGGAGATACGCCCCACCCAACTGTAGATGATAACTGATGGGATACTCCTATGGAGGTGTGACCCCACCCATTCAGGGTGGGCCTTGATCAGTGGAGCCATATAAAACATGCTGACTCAAAGAGACTGGACGGAGTGCAGCTGTGAGTGACGTTTTGAAGAAGAGCAAGCTTGCTAGAGAGGAATGTCCTGGGAGAAAGCCATTTTGAAACCAGAACTTTGGAACAGAACTTTGGAAGCCACATGCCTTCCCAGCTAACAGAGGTTTTCCGGACACCATTTGCCATCCTCCAGTGAAGGTACCTGATTACTGATGTGTTACCTTGGACACTTTATGGCCTTAAGACTGTAACTGTATAGCCAAATAAACCCCCGTTTTATAAAAGCCTATCCATCTCTGGTGTTTTGCATTCTGCAGCATTAGCAAACTAAAACAGATTTTGGTACCGAGAGTGGGGTGCTTTTGCTGCTGAGTTTGCAAATACCAAACATGTTGGAACGGCTTTTTAAATGGATAAGGGGGAATTTCTGGAAGAGTTGTGAGGAGCTTGACAGAAAAGGCCAAAACTGCTTTAAAGAGACTGTTTGTGGAAATATGGACTCTAAAGATACTTCTGATGAGGACTTGAACAGAAATGATGAATGTGTTGTAAACTGGAAGAAAGGCGATCCTTGTTTTAAAGTGGCAGAGAATTTGGCAAAATTGAGTCCTGGTGTCAGATGGAAGGAAGAATCTGGAAGCAACAACTTGGAATACTTAGCTGAGGAGATCTCCAGACTACGTGTGGAGGACGTATCCTGGCTTCTCCTTGCAGCTTATAGTAAAATGCGAGCAGAGAGAGAGAAACTTAGAACTGAACTCTTGGGTTCAAAGAAACCAGAAGTTGATGGCTTGGAAAATTACGGGCTTCCAGTGGGTAGAATCCCAGAAGCTACAGACCAACATGAGGATGTAGCCAAACATGGAACCCAGCCACCATTTCAGTACAAGCCAAGATTGGAAAAGGAGTTAAGCAGAAAGGATTTGTGGAAAGTCCTATTGTCTGATGGCTTTGACCCCTGCGTGCTTCATGCAAAGCCAACAGAATTTTTGCGAGATCTTTATAGACAGAGGCATTACCAGTCTGGACTGGAGGAGACAGACAAGGAAAAAATTAAAGGAAAAATCTCTTCAAAGACAGAGCCATGGAGGTTGAGGTCTGGAGTCAGGAGGTCTTGGGGTGGGAGAGCAGAGCAGCCCACACGCATGGAAAGGGTGAGTTTGCCCTGGAGGTTGAGGGCGGGCTTTCCGCCTCGATGCTCTGGAAGAGTTTTACCACCTCAGGTCCCAGAGAGGGTGGAGCACATTTCCAGGGAATTGGGGAGAGCCTGGCTGCCACCCCACTGTTCTGAAGGGGTTGAGCGTTTGCCCCGGAGATGGAATGGAATCCGGGAGCTGCCCCGATGTTTGAGGAGGGTGGGGCCGAGAAGGTGGTCTCCCCAATGTGTGGAAATGTTGGAGCACTCACCTAAGCATTTGGAGAGGAAAGGGCTGCCGAAAAGGCCCTTAGGAAGGGTTAGGCTCCCGCTGTCTCAAGCCCCAAGGATGCAACATTGCTCTGTAAATGACTCTCAGACTTGATGGCAATGTGACTGTGTATTTCTTTTTATTTATCCTGCTTGACATTCAGTGGGCTCTTTAAACCTGATGATTTGCATCTTTCATCAATTCTGGCAATATATCTATGAATATAGCCTTATTCTCATTCTATGTTTCTTTCTATAACTCTAACAATCTCTTTTGTATTTTCTCTATCATTTTTCTCTTTGAATAGCCTCTATTTAGTTTCTTTCTCTTTTTAACTGTGTCTCATCTGCTAGCTTAACCCACCATTTAATTAATTTCTAAGTCCAATTATTGTATTTTTCATTTCTGATATTCTGCTGATTTTTTTAATGTGCCCGGTCTTTATTCATATTTTAGAATCCCTCTTTTATTTACTGAACATATTAAACATATTTATTTAATGTATTGGCTATTTATAATAGCTGAACGCTTTGTAGGTCTTTTTCCATTGTTTGGTATTTCTGCTGACTCTTGCCCACAGGTTTTGATTTTTAACTATTGCTATTTTTGTAGGGTTTGTGTGTTTGTGTGTGTATGTATGAGAGGGAGAGAGTGAGCAAGAGAGCTCACATATTTGTTAGAATTGTAACTGTGATTATTTGATAAATAGGTTGATAGCATATTCCTCCATGGAGGGTTTGTGATTGCTTCTGTCAGGTACCTAAGAGCAAGCCACTTGGGGGTTTTAGGAACCATGCAAATATGAAAGCTCCCAATCCAAGTGACTATCAGCTTGTAAGTAGAAATTATCAGGGAAGATTTTAACTCCACCCAGGGCTGTTTGCCTCTGCAAGATGGTGTCTGATCAGGTTCCCAACCTGTACAGGACCCAAGCCTGTATCCATAGATGCCAGCCCCCTTTCGGCACAGTTTCTGTGCCAACAGGAATCCATGGAGTCTCTGAAATTATTCAGTGATAGCAGCACCTGCTTACCTTTGTTTTTTTCCTAGTCCCAAAAAATTTCTCTAATATTCTGACCGATTCATCCATTTATTTGAAAGGATTTTTACCCTGAATCTAGCAATTCACATGTTTGGTAGAGAAAAGCACTCAAGATCTCTATTTATCATATTGCTGGAAACGGAAGTCTATTTACTTCAACTACTGCTTTATAAAATTTGAATGCAGGGAGTGACACCATAGACAATGGTATAATAGGTCAGTTAAAGAATCAGTCCCTCCAATGAAACAACCACAAACTGGCAAAGATTGACAGAATCAACTTTTCTCCGGAATATAAGAATCTAATCTGAAATTTACACCAACCATGAGTCTGCTTAATGAAGAAAAGGGCCGCTGAATTTCAGTAAGAGAGCACAGCAGCATTTTCACCCACTGGACTACCACCCCCCACTGCCCAGCACAGCACCAGTGGCGGCTATTGTGGGGAAGGTGGCACCCCTTCCTGGTACAGCTTGCTGATACCAGAAGGCTCATACAGACATTGTTTTTAAAATAATGTGTTTGTGCATTTTGACCTATCTGGGGGTTCCCTGAAGAACCAGGGGCAGCGAAAGACTTCTGTTGAAAGATTTAAACTCATACACATCACATGCCCACTTGGGACTAGGAACAGCAGACAGGATGAGCAGCTGAACCCAAAAGTTCAAAAGAGAGAAGGCTGAGAAGGAAGGTTACTATGGGAAAAAAGGTTAGGAAGGGCCACTGCACAAACTGGGGAAAACAGAGTGTAACATACACAACTAGGACAGAACACATGCTCAGAAAAGACCTGAGAGGTTCGCAGGCTTGCACCTCTGGTGGATCTGTGGGCTCTACACAATGCGTAGGTGAAGGCTAAGAGAGAGATACAGGTGGCCTGGTTTAGCACCCGAGGAGTGTCCCAGGTCAGAACCAAACTGCAGAAATGGGAGGAGTAATATCTTTTCTTTCTGAGGAAATCTCTGTCACGTCTCTGGCTGACCACTGAGAAACTGAACAGACTTTAGACCACTCATGACAAGTAAAACTGTATTTGCAAAATTAGTTTGGAGAAGTCACTAAACAAACAGACAAGGGGAGACATCAAGTATCAACAAAAGCCAATGCTGTGGAAGGAAGAAAATCTGATTTTCAGAGTTATCACATTAAAATAATCAAAATGCCCAGTTTTGAAAGAAAAAATACAAGGCATATAAAGAAACAGAAAAGTATGGCTCATTCACAGGAAAAAAAAAAAAAGAGAGAGGACATACAAATAGCCAAAAAGCACATGAAAAATGCTGTACATCATTAGTCATTAGGGAAATGCAAATCAAAAACCACATTGAGCTACCACTTCATAGCCACTAGGATGGATATTATCAAAAAATGGAAAATAACAAGCATTGGTGAGGATGTGGAGAAACTGCAATGCTTGTATATTGCTGGTGGGACTATAAAATGGTACAGTCACTATGAGTTTTAGTTTGGGAGTTCCTAAAAAATTAAATGTGAAATTACCATATAACCTGGCAACTCCACTGCTAGGTATACATCCAAAAGAACTGAAAAAAGTAATTTGAAAAGATACTTGTACACCTCTGTTCAGAACAGCACTATTTATACTACTCAAAAGGCAAAGACAACTCAAGTGTCCATCAACAGATGAATGGATAAACAATATGTAATACACAAATATTATAGAATATTACTTAACTCACAAAAGGAATGACATTCTGATACATGCTAGTAGATGTTATGAACTTGAAAAACATCATGATAAATGAAATATGCCAGACCCAAAAGGACACATATTGTATGATTAGACATAAATGAAATATCCAAAATATGAAAATGCATAGAGACAGAAAGTAATTGTAGTTACCAGGGGGAGGAGAAAGGGGGAATGAGAAATTACTGATCAATGGGTACAGAAATCTGTTTGGGGTGATGAATGGGACTTGGAAATAAATAGTAGTGACACAAGTGTGACTGTAATTAACGCCACTGAATTTACACTTAAAAATGGTAAAAATTGCAAATTTTTTGTTCTATATATAGTTTACCTCAATAAAAATGTTTAATGCAGGACAGTACCTATTTATTCCTGATAAATTTTATTTTAGTATGTTCAGTGTAGTCTACAAGTCTATCAAAAATTCTTAAAATTATGATTGAGTTGTAATATTAGCTTACCTTAGAAGTTGTGTATTATCTATAAATGTTTAAACTTCCTCAATCTTCACTCAATTCACTGATCAACACAGCTTCTGACCAAAAAAGACTTAAAAATTAATTTTGAAAATGCAGAAAATCCAACATCTGTTCTTATTGCTATCAGATGTATAGAATCAGTAACTTAAATTTCCATCATAATCAAATACAAATAAATGAAATCAAAACAGGAAAATCCCCTATCCAATTTACAAGTGGTAGTCCTTTTAAAAAGTAGTACATAACTGACTGATAAATGTATTTATCATCAAGGGAAACCAGCAGAAGTGTGAAGGGGTGTCTTTGGTAAAGGAAATGGCTCTAGCCTCTAAAATCTCCCTCAGTCCCCATTCCCCACTGGGGGAAATAAAACTTATTGAAACTACTATCTTAAAGGCCACTGTTTTATTAAAAAGCTGTGCAAAAACCCTCTCTTCCTATCAGATTGTTTAATAAAGTTTTAGCTCTTTCATCTTTGTCTTGTATAGTACAAAGCTTATGAGAACAGCTTTGAAGTGTCACAAAGGAAAACCTTGAGGGTTTTTGTTTTAACAGCATCAATGCCTGCCAGTTTTTTTTCTTTTCTGCTTTACCATACTTTTAATTCACATTTTTTACTAATCTCAGCCATCAATGGCAAAATTTGTAAAATGTTTATTTCCAACATCAATATAAGGACAGTTGCATGTGTGTTTATGTTTGTGTTTGTGTGTGTGTGTGTGTGTGTGTGTGTGTACATGCAAGTTTCTACTGGAAATAACAGAAAACTTATACTTCTTTCCTTTTCTACATGCTCTTGCATGAAGAATGTATAAACCACTAATTTTGGATCTGCATCTTTATGTTCTGTGCAGCAACTACAGGTTTAAATTGAACTCTTAGCGTCTGTTGTTCTTTCTTTTCAATATTTGATGTATATCCTGTAATAATGCAGTAGAAAAAGGACTGACTCTGGAGTCACACAGATCTGAATTTAAATCTCTTTGTCAGTTTAGTACCTGTCTAAAGCAAATTACTTAACCTCGCTGAACCTTTCAGGGAAATAATATCAGGGGTTTCAATAGAAAGCTGGAAGGCTCCAATAACATAGCATTAGAGAGTGCATAGCACAATGCCTGCCATGTAATGTGCATTCTATTGTGTTAGCTCTCCTTTTGTGTAATTTTGTACTTTGTTTTCACTTTGCTCAGTCTGTCAAAGGAGTTTTTAGACTAAATTTTCTTAAATCAATAGTCTTGATAAAACTTCTGTATATTGGTTCAACTATGAGCATTCAACATTTATTTTACCCAAAATTATGCATTAAATATTTTCTAAATAGGAATATACCAATGATAGTACTGCTGAATATTTGCCACTAAGAAAGTACAGTAGAAAATCTATGTCCTAAAAGACACCTGAAATGTGTTGTTTTGTCACCAAAATGCTACATAGTTACCTAAACTTGTTTCAGTTCCTTTTCAGATTTTTCTTTTCATTCCTCCTCTTTAACTCCATTTTTGAGTATGTAAACATACATGATCCAAGTTGGAAAACTACATAAACGAGTTCTATTTAGAGAATCCTTGTCCATCATTTGCACCTTTCTCCTGACCCCTGCCCTGCCTATGTTACTCTATATGCTGTTTCCTGCCTTGTTTTTTTGTTTTCACTTCACAATATATCCCTGAGGTCATTCTTACAATGGTGCACAGACTTACCATCCTCTTTTATGGCCCCATAACATACCATTGTTTGGATATACTTTAGTTTATCCTATCAGTTCCCTATTAATGGGCATGTTGGTTGTTTCCAATCGTTTGCTAATATAAGTAATGCTGTAGTAACTAATCTTATGCAAATACTAGGTCATATTTTATGCCAATGTGTCTTTGGAATAGATTCCTAAAGTTGAATGCGTAAGTCAAAGGGTAAATGCATATGTTAATTTTGCTAGATGTCCCCAAATTTCGTCCCACAGGCTTTGTTTTTGTATCAGTACTGCCAATGTATGAAACTGTCTGTTTCTCACACTATATAGTACATTGTATAACTTTTGGATTTTTGGATTGTTTACCTTGATTTTTAGGATGTTTCCAATAAGATGAATTCTTCATGATATAAGTTCCAAATATATTTCCCCACTTTGTCACTTGTTTTTTGACTTTTTTAAAATGGCATTTTCACCATGTAAATTTTATTTTTTAAAAAAGTGGAATTTTTCATGTTTTAAATTTCTTCTGAGGCTAAGTCACAGTTATAAAATCCTTATAACTGTTATAAAAATGTTACTCCGTGGTTGTTTTGCTTCCTACATTGCTATTGAGCAATCTGTTGATAACCTCATCTTCCTGCCAGGAAGCCTGGAGGAGGAATTTTTCTCCATTATCTTGAAAGTTAAACAGTTATATTAAGACATGGAGTTGAACATTCTGGACCAATTTTTCTTGTGATTTCTTCTTTGACTCATTGGTTCCAAGAGTGTATTGTTTAATTTCTACATATTTGTGGATTTTCCAGTTCTCCGTCATTGATTATAACTTCCCATTCCATTGTGGTAAGAGAAGACATTTTGTATGATTTCAATCTTTTTAAATATTGAGACTTGTCTTTTGAACTCATATGATCGACCCTAGAGAATGATCTGTGTGCAATTAATAATGTGTATTTTGCAGTTATTTGATGGAGTGTTCTATACATGTCTGCAGAATCTAGTTGGTTTATAGTATCGTCCATGTCCTCTATTTCCTTATTGACATCTGTCTAGATACTCTATCTATTATTAAAGGTGGTATATTGAAGTCTCCTACTATTAATGTAGAACTATCTATTTCTCCTTTCAAATTACTTCACTTCATATACTTTGGGGGTCTCTTGGTAGGTACATATATGTCCTTAATTGTTGTATCTTCTTGATGAATTGACCCTTTTTATCAATATATAATGCCCTTGTCTCTTGTAACAGTTTTTGACTTAAAAGTCTATATTATATAGTCTGTTATTAGTATAGCACCCCGGGTCTCTTTTGATTATTATTTGTATGGAATATTTTTTCCATCCTTTCAGTTTCAACCTACTTCTGTCTTTGAATTTAAGGTGAGTCTCCAGTGAACAGCATATAGCTGGGTCATGCTTTTTTCTACATTCTGCCAATCTCTCCCTTTTGCATGGAGGGACTGACCCATTTACCCTTGAAGTAACTACTGATAATACAGGACTATTTTGGTTTTCTGTAAGTCTTGTACCTTTGTTACCTCTCAATTCTTCCATTACTGCTACTTTTGTATTTAGTTGACCTTTGTAACGAACTCTTCCTTCTGTGCATATATTTTTTCACGAAATACGCTAAAAACAGCCAAGCAATAGTAGGCCTTAGTAAGTATTTGTTGAACTGAATGAAATGAAATGTCCTGAATATTACAAAGCTACAAATTCCAGTGTAAAATAGCAAGCTCTACTTGATTTTTTTAAACAGTTTTATTCACACACCATACAGTCCATCCAAAGTGCACAATCAATGGCTCTTGGAATAATCATAGAGTTGTGCATTCACCACCACAATCAATTTCAGAAAATCTCATTGCTCTGAAAAAAAAATCCCATACCCTTTTTTTTCAATAATTTAATTTTATTGAGATATATTCACATACCATGCAGTCATACAAAGCGTACAATCAATTGTTCACAGTACCATCATATAGTTATGCATCCATCACCAAAATTAATTTTTGAACATTTTCATTACCATACACACAAAAATAACAAGAATGAAAATTAAAGTGAAAAAGAACAATTAAAGTAAAAAAGAACCCTTGATGCCTTTTTTTTTTGCTGTTTTTCTACTCATCCATCCGTACACTGAACAAAGAGGAGTGTGATCCACATGGCTTTCCCAATCACATTGTCACCCCTCATAAGCTACATTTTTATGTATTTTATACATTTTATATATTTTATATATTTTATTCGTCTTCAAGATTCAAGGGTTCTGGGTTGTAGTTCGATAGTTTCAGGTATTTACTACTAGCTATTCCAATTCATTAGAACCTAAAAAGGGTTATCTATATTGTGCGTAAGAGTGCCCACCAGAGTGACCTCTCAGCTCCTTTGGGAATCTCTCAGCCATTGAAATTTATTTCATCTCACATACCCCTTTTGGTCAAGAAGATGTTCTCCATCCCACGATGCCAGGTTCAGATTCCTCCCTGGGAGTCATATTCCATGTTGCCAGAGGTATTTACACCCCTGGGTGTCAGAGCCCATGTAGGGAGGACGGCAGTGATTTCATCTGCCAAGCTGGCTTAGCTAGAGAGAGAGGGCCACATCTGAGCAACAAAGAGGCATTCAGGAGGAGACACTTAGGCACAATTATAAGCAGGTCTAGCCTCTCCTTTGCAGTAACAGTCTTCCCAAGGGCAAGTCCAGTGATTGAGGGCTCAGCCCATCAAACCACCAATCCCCAATGTCTGTGAGCACATCAGCAACCATCAAGGTGGGGAAGCCCAACACCCCTGCATTCTCCCCCAGCAATGTTCACATTAGTGGTAGCATATAATAGTTCTCTTTTTCTGCCTGGCTTATTTCGCTCAGTATTATGTCTTCAAGGTTCATCCAAGTTGTCGTATGTTTCACATCGTTCCTTCTTACTGCTGCCTAGCATTCCATCGTGTGTATACACCACATTTTATTTATCCACTCATCTGTTGAAGGACATTTGGGTTGTTTCCATCTCTTGGCAATTGTGAATAATGCTGCTATGAAAACTGGCGTGCAGATATCTGTTCCCGTCACTGCTTTCAGATCTTCTGGATATATACCGAGAAGTGCAATCACTGGATCGAAGGGTAAATCTATATCTAGTTTTCTAAGGAACTGCCAGGCTGACTTCCAGAGTGGCTGAACCATTACAGAGTCCCACCAACAATGAATAAGAGTTCCAATTTCTCCACATCCTCTCCAGCATTTGTAGTTTCCTGTTTGTTTAATGGCAGACATTCTAACTGGTATGAGACGGTATCTGGTTGTGGTCTTAATTTGCATCTCTCTAATAGCTAGTGAAGCTGAACATTTTTTCATGTGTTTCTTGGCCATTTGTATTTCCCCTTCAGAGAACTGTCTCTTCAGAGAACTGTCTCTTCGTATCTTTTGCCCATTTTATAACTGACTTGCCTGCCCTACTGTCATTGACCTTTAGAATTTCTTTATATATTTGCATACATTTTTACAATATTTTCTTTGTTGTTACCATGGGATTTAAATTTAACATTTGTTTTGGATTCCTAAAGCTGACTAAATGCAATATACCAGAAACAGGTTGGCTTTTACAATGGAGATGTATTAACTTACAATTTACAGTAATCAGGCCATGAAAATGTCCAATTCAAGGCATCGACAGGACAATACCTTCCTGAAGAAAGGCTGATGGCAATCCAGACTCCTATCAGA
This sequence comes from Choloepus didactylus, assembly GCF_015220235.1. NCBI lineage: Eukaryota > Metazoa > Chordata > Mammalia > Pilosa > Megalonychidae > Choloepus > Choloepus didactylus. The sequence continues at coordinate 99,097,683 of NC_051318.1, forward strand.
TAGCAAGGCACACGGTTTTGTCTGCTGGTCCTTCTCTCCCAGGTTTTGTTGCTTCAGCTTCTAGCTTCTCCATCTGTGGCTTTTTCTCTAAACTTCTCTGGGGCTTATTCTGTAAGCTTCTCTTAATTTCTTCGCTTAGCTTCTTATAAAGGATCCCAGTAAGAGGATTAAGATCCACCTTGAATGAGGTGGGTTACATCTCAATTGAAATAGTCTAATCAAAAGTCCCACCTATAATATGTTTGCGCCCACAGGAATGGATTCAAGGAACATGCACTTTTCCAAGGTATGTAACAGCTTCAAACCACACCATCCTAAACATATAACAATTGTGTTTAGCTTGATAGCAACATGACTTCAACAGCATACACAATCTCTGTACCTATACTCCTTTGTCCCTCCACCCTTATGTAACCCTTATCACAAATTAACGTTCATACATTTTAATTCAAAACCATTAGTTTATCCTTACTTTTTATGCATTTGCACTTTAGATCCTGTAGAAGGTAAAAAGTGGAGTTACAAATCATCAACACTGGCATTTATATTTACCCATGTCTTTACCTTTATCAGAGATCTTTATTTCATCATTCTGCTTCCATCTATTGTATAGTGTCCTTTCCTTTCAACCTGAGGAACTCCCTTTATTTCTTAATTTCTTGCTTATAAGGCTGGTCTAATGGGAACAAACTCCCTCAGCTTTTATCTGGGAATGTCTTACACTCTCCCTCAGTTTTGAAAGACAGTTTTGCTAGATATAGAATTCTTCGTTAGCAATTCTTTTCCTTTCAACACTTTAAATATGTCATCCCATTGTCTTCTTGCCTCCATGGTTTCCGATAGGAAATCAGGACCTACTCTCATTGAGGTTTCCTTGTACATGACAAGTATCTTCTCCCTTATGGCTTTCAGAATTCTCTATCTTTGCATTCTACAGTCTGAGCTCAATATGTGATGGTGTGGGTCTATTTGATTTTATTCTGTTTGAAGCTCACTGAGCATCTTGGATGCATGTCTTTCATTAAATCTGGGAAGTTTTCAGCCCTGATTTCTTTGAATATTTTCTCTGCTCCTTTCTCTCTTCTTCTGGGACTCCCACAATGCATCTATTGGTACACCTGATGGTGTCCCACAGGTTCCTTGGGCTCTGTTCACTCTTATTCATTCTTTCTTCCTTCTGTTCCTCAGACTGAGTGATTTCAATAGTCTCACCTTGAAGTTCACTGATTTTTTTCTTGTATCACCTCCAAACCAACATTGAACCACTCTAGGGAATTTATTTCTGTTACTGTACTCTTCATCTCTCTGATTCCTTTTCATGACTTCCATCTCTTTCTTGATATTGTGCTCATCTATCATTTTCCTGATTTCCTTTATTTCTTTTCTCCATGTTTTCCCTTAGCTCTTTGAGCACAGTTAGTACCATTTTTAAAAGGTCTTTGAATGGTATGTCCAAGATCTGGTCTTCCATGTAAATGGAGTCTAATGCTTTATTCTGCTTCTCTGCATGAGCTACCATTTCCTATTTCTTTGTATGTTTTATAATATTAAGCTACATCCTGGACATTTTGATATTTTAATGTATTATCTCTGAAATTAAGACATTTAGGTATCTGTTCCTTAAGTTTGTAGACAGCCAATGTTATGACAGTGGTTTCCTTGAATGACAAGAGCTAACAAAGAAGAAAAGAACTTTTCCAGTCTTTGTAGACTTCTGCATGAGTGTTCTCCTTCAGAGCTTAGCCTTAATACTAGAGACGATCCCTAGGAAAAAGCATAGGGAACTCCCCGGTTATTTTTGAGCATGTGTCTTGTCCTTGGCATGTGCATGTTGCCCTAGGAATTCCCCCATTTACATGGACCCAAATGTCCCCTTTTCCTTAGGAAGTGTTTCCTCATGGTTCTGGGTACCATAGGTATGTTCCACAGCCAGAAATCTTTTGCTTAAGGCTGCTGTGATTTTACCATTTTCTCAGTGGTCTAGGGGAGACTCTGCAGCCCACCTTTACACAAAGGGTAAGTTCTGGGACAACAACCTGGAACAAGTGTTCTGGTTCCGTCTTTCAAGCTGCCACCAGACAGACCACATGTACTCCAATGTGCACAAGGGTTATTATACTCCCTCTGGAACTGGAACCAGGGACCAGAACCAGTGAGTGTGGGCTTGATCCATGCTGACCTGGTGAGGGTATGCAGGAGGGGCCAGTAAGGGTGCCATGCAATCCTATCATTTTTTAATGCAATTTTATTGAGATCTATTCACAAACCAGACAATCATCCAAGGCGTACAATCAATGGTTCACAGTATCATATAGTTGTGCATTCATCACCACAATCAATTTTTGAACATTTCCATTACTCCAAAAAAAAGAAAAATAAAAAAGAACACCCAAAACATCCCACTCCCCTCTTATCCCACTCCCCTCCCATTATTATTATTGTTTGTCTTTGTTTTCTTACTCATCCGTCCATACGCTGGATTAAGGGAGTGTCAGTTGCAAGGTTTTCAGTTATGTAGCACACCTTAAAAGCTATATGGTTATACAATCATTTAAGAATCAAGGTGTAGTGCCCCCTTGAGGAGCCTGTGGAGAATGCAGGGGTATTCGCCTACCCCACCTCCATGGTTGCTAACATGACCACAGACATAGGGGACTGGTGGTTTGATGGGTTGAGCCCTCCACCATAAGTTTTACCCTTGGGAAGACGGTTGCTGCAAAGGAGAGGCTAGGCCTCCCTGTATTTGTGCCTAAGAGTCTCCTCCTGAATGCCTCTTTGTTGCTCAGATGTGGCCCTCTCTCTCTGGCTAAGCCAACTTGAAAGGTGAAATCACTGCCCTCCCCCCTACGTGGGATCAGACACCCAGGGAAGTGAATCTCCCTGGCAACGTGGAATATGACTCCCGGGGAGGAATGTAGACCCGGCATCGTGGGATGGAGAACATCTTCTTGACCAAAAGGGGGATGTGAAAGGAAATGAAATAAGCTTCAGTGGCAGAGAGATTCCAAAACGAGCCGAGAGATCACTCTGGTGGGCACTCTTACGCACACTTTAGACAACCTTTTTTAGGTTCTAAAGAATTGGGGTAGCTGGTGGTGGATACCTGAAACTATTAAACTACAACCCAGAACCCATGAATCTCGAAGACAGTTGTATAAAAATGTAGCTTATGAGGGGTGACAGTGGGATTGGGAATGCCATAAGGACCAAACTCCACTTTGTCTAGTTTATGGATGGATGTGTAGAAAAGTAGGGGAAGCAAACAAACAGACAAAGGTACCTAGTGTTCTTTTTTACTTCAATTGCTCTTTTTCACTCTAATTATTATTCTTGTTATTTTTGTGTGTGTGCTAATGAAGGTGTCAGGGATTGATTTAGGTGATGAATGTACAACTATGTAATGGTACTGTAAACAATCGAAAGTACAATTTGTTTTGTATGACTGCGTGGTATGTGAATATATCTTAATAAAATGATGATTAAAAAAAAAAAAAAAAAAAAAGTAAAGCCAAAAAAAAAAAAAAAAAAAAAAGAATCAAGGCTAGTAGATTACAGTTCAACAGTTTCAGGTATTTCCTTCTTGCTATTCCAATACACTAAAGACTACAAAGGAATATCTATAAAATGCACAAGAATAACCTCCAGAATGACCTCTTAACTCTATTTGAAATCTCTCAGGCACTGAAACTTTGTTTCATTTCTCTTCACCCTTATGGTTAAGAAGATATTCTCAATCCCACAATTCCAGGTCCAGGCTTACCCCTGGGAGTCACGTCCTTCATTGCCAGGGAGATCTACACCCCTGGGAGTCATGTCCCATGTAAAGGGGAGGGCAGTGAGTTTACCTGCAAAGTTGGCTAAGAGAGAAAGGCCACATCTGCACAACAGAAGAGGTTCTCTGGTGGTGACTCTTAGGAATAATTATAAGTAGGCTTAGCCTCTCCTTTGCAGTAACAAGCTTCATAAAGGCAAGCCCCAAGATCGAGGGCTTCACCTATTAAATTGGTAGTCCCCAATGCTTGCGAGAATATCAGGAATTTCCCAGGTGGGGAGGTTTAATATATCCACATTTTTCCCTCAAGGAAGCTTTGCAAATACTTTATTAGTCTCTGCCCAAACTACTCTGGGATGTATCAGGGCATCACACTAACCTGTACAAACCAACAAGATCTCACTCCCTATTCAAAGTTCCATGTAATTATGGTATTTGAATATACTGATCATACAAGTTAAATTAGATAGTGTGCTACAGAAGGTATAAATTTTGCACCAAATAAATATCTCTTCCTTTGGTCTCACACAAAAGTTGAAGGTTTTTTTGTTGTTGTTGTTGTTTTTTTACACTTTTGCATTTTAGTAAAATTGGAGATTGTACGGTTAATCTGTTCATTTCCCACATTGCTTAACATGCAATCTTTCTTAGAAACAACTAACATGCAAACCAGTGAAGTCTGAAATAACAGAATCTTTGTATAAGCATATGGTTTTGGTTTTCTCTTTAAAATGATTCTCTTATTAGAGCATTTCCCTTGCTGGAATGAAGAGATGGGCTGTGCCTGCTCAAGATAGCACCTCTGCAGTAATGTCCCCCTTTGCAGCCTGAACTGCAAACACTGGGCACCCCACCTCTCTGCCTGCACGGTTTCTAAAATCTCAACACCAACACCTACTGCTTGAAGCAGATGCTCATGGGACTGGAGCCCACGTGCAGGCTGAGGAGGAATAAAGATCCAAAGGGAAATCTTTGGTTCCTTATTAAAAAAAAGTCCTGACTGAGCATGGACCTCTCTTCTCTAAGAAGGGACATACCCCTTCAAATGCTGGAAGGACTGCTGCACAAAGAAGGGACCAGGCTTGTGCTATGTGGCGCAAGGGCTGGAGCATACAGAGAAAGAAGAGACCTTTCCAAAGACAAAATGAGCTGCCTCCTCAGGAGGAAGTGAACTCCCTGTCACTGTGAGGGCAGAGCAGGAGTGAGGATGTTAGGGTTGGTTTAGATGAATTAAAGGTCTTTCATGGACTAAAGCTAATTGCCACCTTCTTTGGAAAAAAAAGAACTTCCAGTTCTTAGCCAGTGTGTATGGTAGCCCCTTCTAGTCATCTATATGTTAAAGGGAAAAACAAATAAGTAACAATATGGAGCTAAAACTTTAGCAAGCTACCACAAAGTAAATGTCACTCATTCAATGCTTCGCACACTCATCCCAAGAAATGGTTTGTAAAAACAAGAAACCTCTTGGCCACAAAGAAACTAGGTCTTTGAAATCGAAGCTCTGTGGCTAATTTTGTTTCTTTTGGTCACTTCTTCCTGGTTACTCGGCATCTCTGTGATTCACATGAAGATGACCACCTAAGAGTCGTCTACAACTTGAACAGGTGGAGTCATTTATAAGACTAGCTAAGGTCATCACCTTGGATTACCAAAGGCTATCAGTTATAAAAGACTCATGCATCTTGAGAAAACTACTAAAAGTGCACATAACTGGTTCTTTCAAGGACGTGTTGCATCCATATGCTTCAGCCCCATGTACCAATCCTAGTTCAGAGCAGAACTGATCCTCAAGTACTGTGAGACTGGCATTACATTCTTCAGATTTTAAAACTGAAAGATGGCCAAAAGGGATGTTGAAAAATGATCTAAGGCCTCTACAAAATTCTCCAGGAAGATGGATGAGGCCCAGAGTTGACTGGGGTCCTGTTTCTATGCCTCACATGCTCAGAGCCAGGCCTGGTTGCTGATGGCAGCACAGAGGGGACTCGGTTGCAGTGAGCTTGGGGTCATTCCCCACACTGAGGAGGAAAAGCCCCTTCCCTCTCTTCTGACAGCACAAAGACAGTGCCAGGAAACCACCCCAGTCCCTGGTGGCTGAAGAAAGCCCCTGGCCTGGTGGCAGTGGGTGTGACTGCACTCTCCATGCTCTCCTCTCCAAAGCCATGGTTGCTGTCACCCTCCAAGGCATGGGCAGGCACACACTGAGAATCCGAGGAGCTGAAGCCTGAAAGATGGCTGAGTGGTTAGGTGTGAACTTCTTCCTTACCTCTGGGACCTGGAAGCTGGCCCCAGGACTGCTGTCCCATCCAGAGGTGTGGGTTGTGATTACAGTGGCTGGTTTCACCTTGGTGGATCTCAAGAGCTACACTCCAGTGCAGGCCTGGAATTCCTGTCCATATGAAGTGGTCTCTGCTGCAGCCGCAACCACATTGACAATGGGAAGCACGTAAATCCCCCGTCGCCAGGCATGGGGGGGGTGCAGGATGTTTGTCCCTGCAGTCACCCATCCCCGTCCTGCACCCCTAGGGTGCATCTCTGGGCCCCGCAAGCACCACACACATGCCACGCTGGTACTGAGTAAGTGGCACATCCTGGCCGTGGTCCCGGGCACCAGCGGGAGCCAGGTCCCCACACCAGGCTATGCCCAGGGACAGCTCCTCGTTCTCTAGGTGCGAGTAGTGCGCAGGGTCAGCAGCATCGTCAGGTCTGAGCGATCCAGTCGGTTCCGAGGCACCAGGCAGCAGAGGCGGCTGATGTAGGGTCATGCCATGTTGTGCTCCCAGTTGCTCCAGCCGGCCTCCCCCATCCAGCACATCCCCCCACCCCCCACTCCCCAGAAGTTGAAGTTTTAAAACACCGTCAATATCATCCTTTACCCTTTGGTCTGATTTGTCTTAGTCCTAATCAGATCAGCTTCACTGATATCTCTAACTGAAGTCTGATCTCTTTTTCAGCTTTTTTAACAGTTGCCGTATGGGGTATACTGACTTTCACACTTGCAGAACTGTAGCTCAGTCTCAGGTGTCACAAAAAGATACCTGAAGTTCCAGGAAACAACCAGGTGGTAGACAAAGACCCCAGCATCTCAGAATTGAGAAATAAGGTAACAACTCAGGAATATATGTGACTACTCTAAGAGCTTACAATCTAGAAAATTTACAATAAGCCTTCCCCTGATAACCTATGCTCCTGAAATCAATTATCAGAGTTTGCACATTATATTTAGTCCATATTAGTGAGGCCTCATATTAGCCTTTATGTTTCTGGCTTATCTCACTCAACATACAGTCCTCAAGGTTCCTTCATGTAGCCACCTCATAACTTCACTCTTTCTCGCAGCAGCTCAATATTCCATTGTATGCATATACCACTGTTAGTCAGTGTATCCTTAGGCCATCCCCATCCATTGCAAATAGTGAATACTGTCGCCAAAAATACCAGTGTGCAAATGTCCATTGATTCTATCATTTTTAAGTTGCCTTTTTCTTGATTAGGCATTTGCCCTGTTGCTGCAACATTTAACTATTTACTGGAGCTTTGAAAAAGATGATTCTACCAGATCATTTATTTAAAGCTCCAGTAAGAGAGCAGTGCCCTGGAGCATTGCCCTCTGCTACCTTCGTCCCATAGGACTCCTAACCACTATCTCTCTTATTGGGCTGTCTGTGATGAATATTCATTCCTTCATTTCCTGATTAAATTTTTTTCTTCTCTTTCCTAATTCTTCACCCAGTTCTGTCAGCTGTCATATCCTTCTAAACCTAGTCATTTCATTTCTAACCTCTATTTTTGATTTGACCTGTTCTTTCAAAAATTCCACCTTTTCCTTAGTTTCTTAGCTCATTTTGAAATATTTAGATTATCATTTTCATCTACTTTGAAACCACATTTTTTTGTTTTCACTATATAATGCTATATGGTTTCATTTCATACATTTTTTCCTATCATAACTTAGTATGTAGTTACATCATAGTCCTTTTCTGCACATATTTATATATTTTCCTGGACTAATTAAGAGGAGGCTCCTGTGCTACAATAAAGGACACACTTGTAATTATCTATTCCCCAGCCGAGGGACATTTGGATTTCTAGTTTTGGTGATTACAAATAAAATTGCTAAAAATATTTGCAGAGGTTTTTGTATGAGGGTAGGTTCTCATTTCACTTTTCACAAGAAGAGTTCAAAATAGTTATTGGGGGAAATTTAAATTAAAGCTACAATGAGATACTACTACACATATCTTAGAATGGCTAAAATTAAAAAACAAAAAAACACTTTAAAATGCCAAGTGCTGGCAAAGATAAGAAGCCACTTGATTTCCCATACCTTGCTGTAAATTTCAAGCTAAGAGTGGGTTGCTTGGAAATTATGTTAAGGGTATGCTGCGCTTGATAAGAAACTTTCAAACTGTCTTCCAAATGGCTGCATTATTTTGCATTCCCACCAGTAAGATATGGCAGCTCCAGTAGCCTTACATTCTTATCAGCACCCAGTATTGTTTTATGTTTTGTTTTTGCTATTCTAAGAGGTTGTATGGTGATATCCCATTGTGGTTTTAAACTGCATTTCCTCCATGACTATTCTATACTTTTCTCATTTAACAATAAATACTGACCATTTTCCTATGTCATTAAAAGTCAGTGTTTCTAAATATCCTTTAATAGCATTGTTTTTTAAAGGCTGAAAAACAGTCTATTATAATGGATGTGCCATAATTTATAAAACCATTTTCCTACCACTGGATATTTGTTATGTCCAATTTTTAACAAATATAAAATTACACTGTGATCATAAAGCTATGATTCTATCACTATTTCCTTAGGCGTTTCCTGGAAAATGTTAATATTTTTGTCTCTTGATGCATTCTGACAAAGTGCTTTCTAAAAGATATACTAATTTACTTCCCTATAAATAGTGATTAAGCATTTCTTTTTTGTCTCAGTATACCCTAGTCAACAATAAACCTTGGAAAGTTTATAAAAAAGGTATTTCACTGATTTATTATTTATTTTGATCATGCTTTAGATGTAAGCAAGATAGACTTACCTTTAACCACCCCACTTAATTCTTTATTCTGTTTGAAGTATACTCAAATGAGCAAAAATTTATCAAATGTCAACTATATGCCAAACACTTCACTACACTCAGGAAGGAGTCTTTCTCCTTCCAGGAAGGAGTTCATAGTCTAATGAAACCTGTGAGAAAACAAGATAACAGAGAAGCAAATTAAGAATTTTAATATATGGTAAGAAGAGATAAATTCTGATTGAATGGATCCTGTCTATACTTCAAGGAGGATGAGGTGGTTGAGGCAGCCATCAATTACTTTCAGAACAAAGGTCTTAACCAATGGAGACCATCTGTATAAAGAAGGAAACTAAAAAGTAATGCCCAGGTCTGCAAGTAAAAATTTAGACCATAAGCACACTATTAAAAGGGGCACATGTCCCCTACCATATGCCCTGCCAAATTAAACTATTTGAATCTGACAGAACCATGAAAAATTCATGAAATCCTAAGAGAAAATGATCAGATTGCTGTTACAATTTTTTTCGATGACAACATAAAAATAATTTTCTAAAAATTAAGGTATAGAAGAAAGATTCTACCACCACCACTTGCAAACCTTCCATGTCTCCTCCACAAGACATTTTGATTTTAGTTTTCATCTTAAGTATGTGGTATGTAATGGCAGGAGGTACGGTAGCCATCTCGGTCTACAATGTGGAGCCACATGGACCAGGATGGCAGAGATACATGTTAGGAGGAGTTTGGGCCTAGACAACTTTGTGTGGCAAATCTACCTTAGCAGCTTAAACTTTTACATAGGAAAGAAGTAAACTTTTATTTATTTTAAGCCACAATTAATTTTCAGTTTCTCCATCACAGCACCCAAACTTGTAGCTTAACTAATAGAAATCCCAAGCTGAGGAGTGTGGGCTTTGCCAGTACTACAATGGCAAATAAAATGTTTTTAGCAAAAAGTGCCTAAATTAGGGCCGTAATAGGAAAAGCATTTTGGAGGTTGAAGTTATAGATTATCCAGTTGGGTGAAAAGAAGGGGGAAGAATTTGAAATCTGAGCCACTCAGAAGATGCTTATATTATTAATCAAGATAGAAAATATAAGAGGGAAGAACTGCTTTATACAAATTGAGTATATAATTGCCCCAACGGTCACAAGAAAAGTGGATTAAGTGCTCAAGAGGGCAGAACTTGACACAGATTTAGAGACCATTTGCATAAAAACTGTAGTTTAAGCAGTAAGAACTAATGAGTTTACCAAGGGAGAAGTCATAGGTTTAGACAAAGTGGCAAAACTTTGATGTTTCAATTTCTCCATCCTTTAAAAATAATCAAATAAATAAAACAGTGCTTTCCTCTTGATGTGGGACAATCTGAACACTCCTGGTGTTTATCTCGTGGTTAACCACTTTCAGTGGTTAATGGTAATCCTCAGGATTCAGGCATTCAATCAATTTCACTGATCAGCTGGGCACCACTGCCATGCTAATTTTGAACTTTGGCCAGTTTTAAATTGTTTTTTTAAATTTTTAATCAGAAATTGTTTCATTTATACCTGTAATGGACCATACTGGTTAAAGACCAGAAAGGTGATGGTGAAATACACTAAATTAACCAAGAATAAAAAAATATTTCTGCAAATTAATTCACAAAATGTTACAAACTGATATTTATATCATCAGAATGATTACACAAAGCACAGTAGGATAGTTGTAGTACTTCTGAAGAAAGTTTAAGAAAAGAAAATGACTAGTAGATACAATATGGTTTTTCAGTTTTCAAGGGTAAAAAAACCTAAAACATTTTAAAGGCATTATTTACAGAAAAGTGCTTTCAAACACCCTAAAATCTTCACTCATAAAACCATTTAGATTTTTAAGATACTAAATGCAAGAATTCCAAATAGGTTGTGAGCGCAGTTTTTATTGATTTTTTTATGCACAATCACATAAGTAAACTTTACTCTACATCCCATCACAAAACACATTCATTTAAAAGGAATTATTTTAAAGGCGTTATAAACTTTTTTCTTTTATAATTAAACTGCATGAAACAATAATGGGAAAGTCTAAATTTGTATGTACTATGAGGTTCTCTTGAAATATGTAATAGATCCATCTAAAGAAAAACCATTTTAAAGTTACTTACCATAAAGCACACAAAAATGGCATTTTAAACAATTTCTAAGGATCTTCATATTATATTGTATGAAATCTAGAGGATTGAGTCTGCAAAGGAAAACCTGAAAATATTTACCTAATTTACTATGCTAAAATTACTATTTAAAAGTACAGAACAAACATATTTCCATAATAATGTAAAGCTGGGTATTTTGATTTTAAGATGTGTTCAAAAGAAACTAGAAAAACAAATTGTCTTCAGCAGAAGACATCTAAGACACCGACTTTAAATTTGACATTCATTTACTGATTATGCCTATAATTTCAAGTGGCAAATAGCACATTATGGCTTGAGGGAACATCTTAATTACCTAAATTTCTCTATGGTAAGTAAGGTCTCCCAAACAGATGTCTCACAGAAAAAGGTTATGACTCTACTTTTAGTATTATTTGCATGCATAATTTGGAAGCAACAAATAAATTTAGACCAAACAAACAGAAAGTCACGTAGTCCAGAAAACAAGTTATTTTTCAGTTAGGCCAAAAAGATGTATAAACCTATCTCCCAAATACTGCATTATTTTACTTATTCAACAATTATTATCGTGTAATATATACTAGGCACTATATAGATGACGAAACACAAATGTTTTAGCAAACATTTACTGAGCTTCTACTGTGTGTTACTGCTATTACCAGTCACCACCTCTTACCTAAGATAACTTGTACAAACACGTACCTTAGCCCTCAATTCCACACTAAACTACTGATATTCGAGCTATCTAAATAATCACTTAGTTTTTCTAAGGCTCATGGATAAAAAAAAAAAAAAAAAGAAAGAAAATTAATTTTAAATTTTTCCAGTTTTTCACTTTTGTTTTCTTTGGTGTTCCTGACACAAAACGTCTACATCATGTACTGCTGACTCGTTGGGTCATCAGTTTACCTTGAATAAATGAAAGCTAAACTCAAAGTTTTAAGTATCTCTGCATTTCTTCTCCTGCATGTTTCGGATCGGATTAAAAAGTTTCCCCTCAAATACGGACAACACGTGAACTTTCTACCTCGATTAAACATATAACGCGGAAGAAAAAACGAGTTAACTCCCGTTCCCTTCCAACCACCTCCCCCAAAAAGCTCAGATCTCCTGCCCCATGACGATTCAACCAAAACAATGCCCCGGCAGACCCAGCGAGTTCAACATCTTCATCAGACCGCAACTGGGGAAATCAAGAGTTAACACCATTCTTCCTTCACTTCCAACTGTCTCTTCAAAGTCATCTGCGTACCCGCCGCTTTCTAGCTTTTAACAATACACAGCTGCAGGAAGGCTGGACGCGCAAGCCAAGCGACCCAAGAAGGGCAAAGGGAAGGCCCGATTAGAAGAGCAGACCGTCGGGGGAGCCGCTCCCCGGCACACAGCAAGCAATCAAGAAGTCTCTGTCGAAGCCGAGGAGAATGTGAGGAATCGCCCCCTTCCCGTCCACTCTCAGCCTGGCTCACTTCTGAATCAGCTGGCCCCTCAGCCAACCTCCTTTGTCAGTAGAGGGGGTTGATGAGCACACTCTCTCCAAGACAAAGATGACTGGAAGCGCTTCCCGGAGCCCAAGAAATTGATGCTTTTAGCATCAAAGCCCCAGCCAAGGCCGACAAAGCAAAGCCGGGCTCCCCACCCGCACCACAATCACTCGCACTCCCCAGCCAGGACTCAGACCCAGGCGAGGGAAACCTTTCTCTTAGGCGAGCGAGAAGGCGCTGGGCCTCCTTCCTCAAGACCCTTCTCTTCCCCACTTTTTCCCGAGGACCCCTTGCACGCCGACCAGCCGCCAGGTAAGCGATCAAACCTCAAGAAGTCCAGTCCAGCCACACACAACATGGCAGCCGCACACCTACCGGAGGAGACGGCTCGCCACCACTCCAACGAGGCCGGCCTCTTGACTGCAGGCGACCCCATTGGCTCATCCAGAACTCGCGAGATAACGCGAGAGCGCAGGCAGCCAATGGGGTGGTGGAGCGCTCGGGCTGCGCCGCGGTGCGGGCGGTGCGCGCGCGGGACCTCTGAGACGGGGACGCGGCGAGGTGTGCAGCCAATGGGCTCCCGGTCAGGGAGTTGGGGGCTTTGGCGCCCGGCTCCTCCCTCTCAGGGGTCACGCTCCGCAGGCCCGGGTGTAGAGGTCGCGTGTTTCCCCTCCCTCAGCCGAGGTGAGGGCTAGTAAATGCTGAGGTTCTTCCCGCCTAGCTTGCGCCCGGGGCCGTGGGGCGTCGGTAGCGTGGAGTCGGGAAGGATCCCGACCCGGGGGGAACCCGGCCTCGCCCTCGGAGAGGGCGGAGCACAGCCCCCAGGGCGGCGTGCTCGGAACGCCCCGCGTCTGGCGGCGTGGAGCCGGCCGTGGGGTCCGTGCAGCCGGTCCCCCGGCGGCTCCTCGGGAAGAAGGCGCGCGGGAGACCTGGAGACGCCGCGAACCCTGTGCGGCGTGAACTGGGTCCATACCAGGCTGGAGACGGGGGCGCGGCGTCCCGAATTCTCAGCCCCTTTCCCAGCCTTAAAAAGAGGTGATTCCTAAGCAGCCGGGAATCCGAGGCTGCGGGAAAAGCACTGCAGTTAAAAATGCAGGAGCAGAACTTGAATGGTTAGCCACTGACCCATTTTACAGGTAAGATTATGCACAAGCCCCTGAAACCATCGAGTCGCGATCGGAGCCCAATCAGCCACTTAATAAGTAATTAAGTAAATAGAGGACCGTATGTAATTAGCTGTGCTGTTCTGCACTTGGAAACCTGCAACAGTTCTGTATACATTAATGAAGGGGAGGCGGAGTCCTCAAAATAGCCTCTGAAGCCTGCCTGCCTAGTTCCTTCCTCTCACTGTGTGACAATCCTTAGTTTCCTTATCAGAAAACAGGCAGGCTAATTTATCTCGTGGTTGTTACGCGGGTTAAATAAAAACACCTGAAGTGTTTAGAAGCCTGCCTGACACATGGTTACTCAATAAAATGTTAATTATCACAATTATTTCAGAGATAAGTTGAGAAGAAATGATCACGGCTTCTTAACAATCTGTTTTTGTAAACGAAAAGTAACTAAATTGAATCGAAACAGCCTAACTTAATTTTCTGCCAAAATGGAAAAACAAAGAATGAGAAGGAGGAAACAATGAACAAATTTCTAAGTCCCAGTTCCACCACCAAAATGTGTATACCTTTTATCTGTGGTTGATGAGATTGTGGGTGATTTGAATTTTCTTCCTTATGCTTTACTGTATTTTGCAAATTTTCTTCAGTAAAAGTGTTATGTTTTTGTAAATTCTGTTATTTTTAAATTTTTGGAAGGTGGGAACAGCACTGGGTGTTCTTTAAAATGAAGCTACTGCTGAGTTTGCTGGCGCTGTGAGAAGTAGAAATTGGTAGAACCTTTCTGGAAGGCAGTTTGGCAACATGCTCCAGAAGGTTTTATAATGGACCATCTCTTTTTGAGAATTACATATTTAATTTTTAAATTAAGTACTCTTTTACGTTCTTTTTACTAAATTAGAATTTTACAGATTAAAAACGCAATCCACAATCCCTTAACCCTCATCCTGTTCCACCCACATACACTTTTAAGACTGATGGAGAGCCTTCAAGTCCTTTTTTATACTTATATATTCTTTATAGGTACATATATACATTTGCCATTTTTTATGTAAATGGTATCAGAATGTATCATTCTGTAACTTGATTTCTTCATTTGACAGTCTTTTGCAGTTTATTCTTGTTGTTAGATCTGGTTCATTTCTTTTACCTGCTCCATGGTGTTCCATGGCACGTTTTGTTTATCATTTTCCCCTGGATGAATTTTAGGTTGGTTTCAGTCTTTCGCCTTATAAGCAATGCTGCAGGGACAATCTTTGTACATCTTTTCTTGTGCACATGTGCTATTTCTCAAGGATACATATACCTAAAAGTAGAATTGCTTGGTTTTGAGTTCTGACTGTTTTTAGTCTTTTAATAGATAATGCCAAATTTGACTACAAAATACCTCTACTGTTTTTTACATCAGACCAGTAATTTGAGTTCAATTTCCTGACAGTCTGACCAACACTAGATATTATCTTCTTGATTTTTGCCCATATTTGGATGATGATGATCCTCATTTTTCTTCTAGTTTTCATTTTCTGATTACTAGGGAGGTTTGAGTGTCTACTCATATGCTTGTTAACCTATCATTTATATGGATTTCTATATTTTCCTTAAAAATTTTTCCTGTTTTTCTATTGGGTCATTTTTTTCTTAATGATTTACAGAGTTCTTTATATGTCCCAAGACTATGTGTCCTCAATAATTTTTTTACTTCTTAAATTTTCTTAGCAAAGTTTAAATTTAATCAGTATTGATATTCTCCCTGCAAACAGGAACCTTATATTCTCCTCTCTATCCCCTCTCCAAAAAAGACCAAAATCGCCCATGGTGAGATCTTCTAACATTTTTATTTCATTTTATTATTAAAACCCATTTTCAATCCCTATTTAGTATTCATATGCTTTACTGTTATTCACCTTTGTTTCTTGTACCTCTTTCTAGGTTCATTTTTCTTCGTAAAGTATTATTTACTGAGAGTCTTTGAGTGGTATGCCATTTGGGTCTGTAAAAGTTCTTTTTTTCAATCTCACTTTTGAAAGGTTGGCTAGAAATAGAATTCTGGGTCCAGACATTTCTTTGTACTCCGCACCTGGCATTTCTGATGAGAGGTCAGATTACACATTCCTTCATAGGTAATCTAGATTTTCTCTCTGGAAGCTTCTAAGACTTTGTTTTTATCCTTGACTATTCTGAAGTTTATCCACAATTTGTCTAGGGTTATGTATTATGAATTTTATCCTGTTTGGCACTCAGTAGGCTCTTTTAGTCCAAGGGCTTATGTGTGTTTACAGTAATGAGAAATTCTTGGTCATCTCTGTCTCTTTCCCATTCTCTCTGTTTTCTCCTTTATTTTGTTATTTCTTTGCTTCTTGTTCCTGGTGAATTTCTCAGCTCAATCTTCCAGCTCACTAACTGGCACTTCACGTGAGTCCATTCTATTATTAAGTCATCTGTTGAGTTTATTTCAACAACTCTTTTTATGTCCAAGGTATCTAATTGGTGGTTTTTCAAAATTGTATATTATTTCATGGACAAGGTTTCCTTCTTTAGCTCTTTGAGGATTTTAAATACAACATATTTGTTTTAAAATCACTTTTAGGGTGCCCTATTGATTCTCTTTAGTGTAAGTCTTCAGTTTGGTGGGCTTGTTGCACGTCTTTCCTGGCATTGCTGTTCTCAGATGTTTGATGACTCTCAGCTATGCGCGCATCTCCCCTGGGCGGATTCTCCCATCTATATACTATGTTTTGATGGTGGCGACAGTGGCAGTTTACTTCTGCAGCTTCCCATATGTTTCCTTTCCCCAGAGAGCCTCACACACTTGGCCTCTGAGAGTTCCCTTTTTGTTTTCACCATGATTGTATCTTTTTATTTTCTTAAAAATCTGACATTTCTAAGAGTTGGTATGTAGGTGGGAGAATAATTCACCATATGCTTGACTAGCGTCTTGAAACTGAACATTGTTGGTCCCCTTTGACCTATTAGTTCCATCTTTAGGTGTATAGCCTAAGGAAATAATCAGAGATATGTATAAAGTATATTGTTCCCAGTTTTTATTTGTAAGACTGAAAAAGTAGAAGCAATCTAAATGCCCAATGTAGAGGTTTATTTCTATTACTAATTAATAGTTTATTAAAATTTTAATTATTAAAAATTTTTAGTGTACCATAATATATAGATTATTGTCCATCATACATACATTATGCAGCCACTTAAAAATTATATTATAGGAAAATATTAATGACAGGCAGGAAAGTACAGGATATATTCAATGAAAGATTATAAAATATTATATCCTCTAAAATTTAGATTGTGTTCTAAAATTATATACTGAAAGAATAATAATAATCGCTAGCATTTGTTCAGTGTTTACTTTGTGCCTGGCCCTAATCTAAGTGATTAAGTCTTAACCACAGAACAATTTTATGGGGTAGTTAATATTCATTATCCCCATTTAAAGAGTTTTAATAAAGTATTTATAAAATGGGGATAGTTTAATTGTTAAAAAATTTTATTCAAATGTTAACACGTGTTAAATATGGGTGATAGGATTATGGGTGATTCCTAACTTTTCTTCTCCATAATTTACCAAATTTTGGTATTTTACAAATTTTCTCCAATGGGTGATAGGATTATGGGTGATTCCTAACTTTTCTTCTCCATAATTTACCAGATTTTGATATTTTACAAATTTTCTCCAGTTAATATGTGTTTCTTTTGTAATAGTTTGTGTTAAAGATGTAGAGTTGTTATAGTAATTTTTTTCTTATATACCTTATTTTTACAAATATGCACTGTTCTTTATTGTTTTCCTTACAGAATGTTTCATGGATGTGTGGACCAAAAGTCAGAGTTATTTTTTACTTTTAAAAGATGTCAGTGATCTGATAGACAATAAATAATTGCTTGATGAAGATGCATGGAATTGTCATTATGTTGGACTATTGGTCATTTCTGAAAACTTCTTCAACCACAATTTCCATTTGAAGATTCAAGTATCAAAGAATATTGGGTTTAGAATTTTGTTTGAGGACTTCAACTTTTATAGAGCCTACAGTTGGATTCTAATTTCATTCTCCAATCAAAGTAATTCATGTCATTCAGTCCTTTGAAAAAGTTAATTTTGAAGAGCTTTATATTTGTAAACAACACCAAAAGATGGGAGAAAAAAATGGTAGGTTGAAGAGCACATTGCTAAACTTTTTATTTATTTATTTAAAAACATATAGACTTAATGTAGCTGAATTGTGGAATTTTCAAAGTTTTTCATTGAAAGTGACTTTTCTGAATTAGAGGGAATTGATGGTTTATTCTGACATAGCTATCAAATCTATCTTTATAATTGTGTATCAGTACTTTTTTTAAAAATAGATACTACTTTTTGGTACAGTTTTAGATTTACGGAAAAATTAGGAAGAGAATTCACAGAGTTCCCACATACCCCCTTCCAGTTTCCCCTGTGATTAGCATCTTACATTAGTATGGTTTATTTGTTAAAATTAATGAACCAATATTGACGTATTGTTATGAACTAAATTGCATAATTTATTCATATTTCCTTACTTTTTACCAAATGTTTTTTTCTGTTCCAGAATCCCATGTAGTAGGATGCCATCTTACATTTATTTCTCATGTCTCCTTTAGGCCCCTCTCAGCTGTGAGGTCAGTTTCTCAGACTTTCCCTATTTTTGGCAACCTTGACAGTTTTGAGGGTTACTGGTTGTTTTAGTTTGCTAAAGCTGCCAAAAAGCAGATACCATAAAATGGGTTGGCTTTTACAATGGGGATTTATTGACTCACAAGCTTACAGTTCTAAGGCCATGAAAATGTCCAAATCACATCTTCAGTAGACAATGCTTTCCTCCCTGAAGACCAGCTGCCAGCGAGCCTCAGTTCCTCTGTCAGATAGTGTTCACGTTTGCTAATGCTGCTGTTGCTGTTATGTAAAATACCAGAAATGGATTTGCTTTTATAAAGGAGATATATTTGGTTACAAATTTACAGTCCGAATGCCATGAAAATGTCCAAATTAAGGCATCAATACAAGTATACCTTCACCGAAGGAAGGCCAGTGGCATCTGGAAAACCTCTCTTAGCTGGAAAGGCATGTAGCTGACATCTGCTGATCCCAGGTTGTGTTCCAGCCCCTCTCTCAGCTCCTGTGCATTCTTCAAAATGTTGCTCTTGGGGTGTTTTGTCCTCTCTTAGCTTCTCCGGCACCAACTCTGGGCTAGCATCTCCAAAGTGTCAGCAAAAGTCTGCTTTCAGCAGACATCTCCAAAATGGCTCTCTAAGTTGCAGCAGCGAGCTCCTTCTGTCTGAGCTCTTCTATAGAACTCCAATGATTAAATCAACACCAGTGCTGAATCGGTGGGGCCACACCTCCAATGAAATAATCTAATCAAAGGTATTACCCAAAGTTGCTTGAGTCACATCTCTGTGTAAACACTCAATCAACGGATTCCAACCTAATCCACACTAAGACGTCTGCCCCCACAAGACTGCATCAAAGAACATGGCGTTTTGGGGGACATAGTACATCCACACCAGCACAGATTGTGAGGCACATGGTGACATCTGCTGGTCTCTTATCTCTTCTGGATTTTATTGTTTTCAGCTTCTTGCTTCAGTGGTTTCCTCTCTGTTTCTGTGGCTTTCTCTGTGCTGCTTTATCTGAATTTCATCCTCTCATAAAGGACTCCAGTAAGGGGCATGCCTTAGCTGAAATAACCTAATCAAAAGGCCCCACCCACAGGAACGGATCAACTTTAAGAACATGATTTTCTAGGGTACATACAGGTTCAAAACATCACACTGGTCAAGTATTTTGTAGGATACTCTCTACTGGAATATGTATGATGTTTTTCTCATGATTAGATTGGGGTTATGAGTTCAAAGACTACAGAGGTAAAGTGCCATTGTCAATCACATGTATCCAGGGTACATGATATCAACATGATTTACCACTGTTGATATTGACCTTAAATCACATGGCTGACATAGTGGTGCCAGGTTTCTCCACTATAAAATTACTCTTTTTTTCCCTCTGTCTCCATACTTTACTCTTCGGAAGAATTTTACCATGCACAGCCCACACTTGAGTGAGGCTTTATGTGCCCCCTTCTTAAGGGAGGAGTAACTATAAATTACTCAGAATTCTTCTACAAAGGAGATTTGTCTCTTTTCCATCATTTGTTTATTTATTCAGTAATTTATATCAGCATGGACTTGTGGATATTATTTCATACTTTGAGTTAAAAGCCAGTAGTAATTTACTTTGTTGCTCAGATTGTTCCAGCTTTGGCCATTGGGAGCTCTTTCAGTTGGCTCCTGTGTTCCTTTGATAACCCCATCAGTGTAGGGTACTTATTTGTTTTTGTTATTTAGCTCTTCCTTATTTTCTAGCACTACAAAAATGCTCCAGAATCATCTTATGTATTTCCTGCCACAGTCCTACAACCAGCCATTTTCTTGAATGAGCCCTGGTTCCTTTTATTGGAGAATGGTCATTAGAAACAAAGATGTACTCATTGCCCCTGGAATGTTGCTTCTAGGCTCTCTCAGGTGACAGAGCAAGGAAATATATGTGTGTATACTAACCTGTGTATATATACACATACCTAGTCTGACATGTAACCATCTAAATCTGTATTAAGTTAAACATGAATATATTATGTTTTCTGCTCTATCCATTACTACATGGATCATTCTAGCCTATTTCCCTTGCTTTTATGTAAAATCCACCTCCAGTAATGAGAAGTCTTCCTCCCGCCATCCTTCATCAATTTATGTAATTGTTCAATTCTAGTATAGTTGCATAGCAATATCAAAATTGTTAAGCCCCATACCCCCATGAAAAACAACTCTGTCAGCTGAAGTACAGTATTATTTGTAGTTCCTTTTGCCTTGAGTTTTACAGACTCCACTGATTTCCAAAGATCAGCACCTTTTCCTTTCAACCCATCAGTAAGGTTGTTTCATACATTTGTGGCACAATTGGAGTTTTTGGTCATAGTCTGTCTGCATTTCTTCCTTGAATCTCCAGACATCATAAATGATTTTTTTAATATGTGTATGTTAAGGTTCACTCCTTGTACTTTAAAGCTTTATGGGCTTTGGTAAATAATTGTGGATAATTTTCTTTGATAGTACTCCAATATTTAACAAGTGGTTTTTTAAAGGTTAGTTGCAATGTAGAATCTTGCCCCATATCAATGAACTTAATACATTCCGTTACGTTGAAATCCATTGGTCTGTCTTGTACTCTGAATGATCTTTTACTCATGTATGATTTTGTAACATTATGCCATGGTCCTTGGAAAATCTTGGTTCCTTGAATCATACAGATCTTCCAAATGTTGACACGTTTCATCATACAATATTTTAAAAATCGCCTTTGTTAATGTTGCCAGCGATGTTAAAAAAAAGTGTTTAATTATTGAGAAGCTGTCAAGCTTACCATGGCAAATGCAGAGTTCTGTAAATTCTCATTTTCACTTGGAAGCTTGTATTTTATCATTAGCAACAAGTACTGTCAGTTTTGTCCTTCAAGGTATCGGCCCACTTTGTTCATTTTTGAGAAAATATGTGCCAGATACCCGAGTTGGCAAGTCGTAATATGTCAGTGGTTCCTTCGGGTAAAAATGGTTTTCCGTGAATAAAATAAAAGCGGCTAGTTTAGCTTGCAGCGCAAACAATTCTCTAGGCAGCTGTTGTACTTCAGTAATCGGGTTTTTTTTGCTTCATTGAGGACATTCTCAAGTGAAATTGGTGGTGAAGAATGCATTGATTTACTGGTATTTGGTGCCACTGCCTTGATTTCTGCTAAGATACCAACAATTTTACTCACCAATGGTTTTGCATCATCAGTTCAAATATCAATACAGTAAAAAAAGGTGAATAATTTCTTAGTATTATTATGAAAATAGTTTGACAATTACAGGTTCCCTGAAAGGCTTTAGGAATCCTTAAATATTCATGGACCATTTTGCTGATCATGGGCTCAAAGATGCCTTAGAAATCTTTTGGATCAGTGATCTGAAGCTCCTCAAGAGAAATACACACACACACACACACACACACACACACACACACACATACATTCACAGCCCTGGGTCATTATCAATGTATTTGATAAGTACTCCCTGACATCTAGTAAATTTCAGATCAGTGTGATTGGTGAGCATTGTCTATATATGAAGATTGTCTATCTCAGATGAGATTGGGAGTCACAGTATGTAACTAATTTAATTGGCTACCTTATTTATAAAGTTGCTATACTTCGTGCTTCATGGTTATGTTCTTACAATAGTCATATTTGCCTAAGTAAGCAAGTTTGGACAGTCAGTCGAGTTCTCCGATGGTATTCTTCACTTCTTGAGACAAAAGCAGCAGTATTAATACACTGAATTGATCTTCAAGTACCTGCTCCTGTATTCCTTGTAAATATCTTCTATTTGAAATATACCGAAATATTAACAGTTTTGGATTGTAGCCCTGAACATGCATACCTTGCACAAAGAAGCAAAGATCTGAGCAAGAACTTACAATTGTTTATATTGTAGAAACCATCTGTACAATCTACAGTTGAAATGAAAGTTACCTAGATGCTTCTTAAGATACTCATTTAGCTTCTTTTTTGTTCACAAAAGTTATTAACTAGCTCTGTTAGTTTTGTTTTTCTGAAAGGTTGATTACCTCTTTTCTTAGTAATATTATTGTGGTTAAAGGCTTCTATAGCAAGAAGACAGACAAAAATAAGAGGGAAGAGATGAGAAATGAGTGCCATTTTAATATAAGAGTTAAACCAAGCAAGAGTAATCTGAGATAATAAGGCTGGCATAAGGGACAATATATAAATAATGCCACCAAAAGCTATTTTTACGTACCTTTCAAAATCTTTCCTCTAAATGTCTACCTCAAATAAAGATAAATCTCTTGTATGGAGTTTTGACTCATATCAATGGAAGGAAAGATGGTAACAGTGATCAATTATGTGCTTTGAAAAGTGGTTTACCTAAAAGCAGTGACACTTTTTGCTTATATCGGTAAAAAAATGATTTTAAGAACACTGGGCAAGCCTTGCTTCATAAAATATTTTCCCCACTAAGCTGAATGATCCCTAAAATTCCACAAAGATTAATTCCTTTTGCCTGAGACTGTATTTCTTGTTAAATTACATACAGAAATTTCTTGCTGATTGCCAGGTGTTACTTGTCCTGTATAAATTAATCTGCATATGAATTCACAAGGTAGATACTATTATTCCCATTTTACAGGGATGGTGTGCCAGTTTGGATATATTATGTCTCCCAAAAGCCATATTCTTTAATGCAGTCTTGTGGGGGCAGACATATTAGTGTTGATTAGGTTGGAATCTTTTGATTGACTGTTCCCATGGAGATATGACCCAGTCAACTGTGGGCGAAACATCAGAATAAATTATTTCCGTGGAGATATGGGCCCTGCCCATTCTGGGTGGGTTTTGATTTAATCACTGGAGTCCTGTAAAAGAACTCACAAGCAGAAGGAGCTCAGAGCAGCTGAGAGGGTCATTTTGGAGAGAAACTTAAAAGAGCTGACAGTGATCCTGACACTTGGATTTGCTAGCCCAGAGTTTGCTCTGGAGAAGCTAAGAGAGGACCCCGATGCTTAGATGCACAGGAGCTGAAGAAGCTAAGAAAGACTCAGAGACATTTTGGAGAAAGCCGTTTTGAAATGCAGCCTGGGAGCAAAGGAACAGCAGATGCCAGCCACATACCTTTCCAGCTGACAGAGGTGTTCTGGACATCATTGACTGTTCTTCAGTGAAGGTATCCTCTTGTTGATGCCTTAGTTTGGACACTTTCATGGCCTCAGAACTGTAAATTTGTAACCAAACAAATCCCCTTTAGAAAAGCCAATCCATTTCTGGTATTTTGCACAATGGCAGCATTAGCAAACCGGAACACGTGGTAACACAGTAAGTGGCAGTGCTGAGATTGAAATCAAAATACAACTAAAAAGCCCATCCTGTTCTTTCTTTGACTCCCAAGATCCTACCCTCCTGGTTTTTCCTTCCACCTGTTTACTCTTCAGTTTCCATGGTTTTTTTCTTCTTGTACTCATCCCTTACATACTGGTATTCTACAGAAGACCCTCTCATTCTACCTAAGAAATCATATCTACTCTGTGGCTTCAACAAGCATTTGTGTGCTGTTGACTCCAAAATTTGTCTCTCTGGATCTGTTCTCTCTTTGAGCCAATGTGTCTAGTTTGCTCATTGAGCCTATACCTACTTGAGTTTCACACTTGTCCCACTACGTTTATTCCCTCTCTCAATGAATAGCATTTCTATCCTCATGGTTGCTTGAGTTCAGAACTTGGAATCATTCTTGACTCTCTTCATCCACTGCCACCTGCGTGATCTTTCTGTGAAACATCATGAGATACTTCACCTTTCAAGTGGCTCCCGGTTGCCTTGTGTATAAAAGTAGAGTTGCCCACCATGGCACACAGGCCCTCCCGGCCCTGCCCTGCCTCCTAAGCATCATTTCTCATCGTCCTTGTCTTCTCACACTGCATTTATTTCAGATATTGAAATCTCATCTCAGCTGTGCTGTGGGGAATTGGAGGTAAGCTTAGGCCTGTACAGCGGAGAGTGTGGGTCTGCGTTAATGTGGAAACAGCTCCCCTCCTGAGGCCACTGTGGTGTCAGCGGTCCTAATTAGCTAGAGTTCCCCTTTGCTTAAGACTTTCCCAGTGGGATTTGAGACTCTGAAGCCCAGGCCTTTCTTCTTATGAAAATTCTCCCTCCATTGTCAAACTTGGAGGTTCTAGGTTTATTTTTCATTTAGAAAAATGGGTTCCTTGGAACTAAACTGGCTGCTCTGCGCACTAATCCCCCTTCCCCCAGTGCTTCTCAAGACATTTTTCTACAATGCAGTTCTTACCATGCTGCCTGCTTAAGGCCCTATTTCATGTTTCATAAGTAATTTTATACATGAATTTTAATGTTTTATAAATTGTGCTCAGAATTTTATTTTTATGACTTTTAAACATGTAAGATTTGGCTTTTGCTGATTTGTTGTGATTATGTTTCTAATATTTCTGTTTTCCAGTTTGAGAAGGTTATTTCTCGAAAATTTTGATTAAGGTGTTAGCTTGTTATATGTCTGAAATGTTGGCTCATCTATATAACTTGATCTGTTAAAACTTTAAACGTTATTTTGTCTGTGCAGTTATTAAAAAGTATACATAAATTATTTTTAAAAGGTAATATTGGACATTTAATTATTTCAGCAAGTGTTGAGAGGTTTCATTGTGAAACCATCCGCTCCCATGCTCAGTGAAACTTCTATCCCTGAAATTTTAGAAATGCTAGTATAGCTATATGTATGCCCCACTCTAGAATGAAGCCATTCCTTCTGTCTTCTAGTCAAGACATGGTGTCACAAAAGTTTTCAATATATTTTTCAAAATTAGTAGAAATAAGTGAGATACTTAGATCACAGTCTTTATTTCTAGTTCTTTGTAAACGACATGACTAAAATCTTTTTTCCTCAAGGAAAGCGATAGACCAATTGAGTCCTGATTTTGTTTAGAAACCGAGTGGATTTTCTGTAACATGTACCTTGGGGAAATTACAGTGCATTTTTATTAAACTCTTGGGATATTCATTTGTTTTTATTTTAGGTGATGCAAAAACATTCTGGATGGAGCTGGAAGATGATGGAAAAGTAGACTTCATATTTGAACAAGTACAAAATGTGCTGCAGTCCCTGAAACAAAAGATCAAAGACGGGTCTGCCACAAATAAAGGTATGAAGCAATAAAAGTTCTGAACACTTTTAATCCCAAATATTACCCACTGGCCGCACAGTATAATTCATTTGTTTTAACAGATAATTTCTTTTATATTCTAGGGACCTAATATCAGTTCTATTTGCTTTTTGGTGTGATCTGCTTCTATAAAAATGTGCTTTTAATATACCATGGACATTTTATAAAAGTAAAGGGGAAAGATGATTACTTGTGAATAATAGCTACTGAATTTATCTCTTTGTGTCCCAGGCTACCTTTTTTCCCCCATCTTCATCTTCATTCTTCCTTTGTATCTTTGTTTGTTGGGGAAGGGGGTATTACAGAAATAATACCTGCTTATTGTACAACATTTGGTACATGTATAGAAAAGAGAAAAATTGCCCCATTATTCAGAGATAACTAATCTGTTTTTATTTTAATATCAGCATACATAGAACTATATTTTGTTTGCTTTAAATAGAACTTGCGCTAACAGTCTTTTGAAAGTTGGTAAAAGGAAAACTTTTCCTGCCATTTAGTATCTCACAGCTTTATTGAGTGATTCATGAGTTGGGCAGCAGCCCTTTCAGAAAGCAGGAGGAGCTCTGCTGAGGGAGTGGAAAGGGAAGCTTATGTAGAGCAAACATGGAAGCAAGTGAGGAAATGTTCGGATTGGCTGACATTAAGTTTCCATTTTACACGGGGCGGGGGGGCCGGGTCTTAAAAGTGGGGAGCAGATATGCATTGATTAATATGGTACTGGATGGAAGCCACTTTTATTACCAGGTATTGCTCATCAGCAGTTTTGTAGGGTGTGTTCCATTTTTTCTGAAAGCCCCTGCAGGTAAATTTTTGTTTTGTTCAAGAAAACCCCTTTTAGGAAAGGGGTCCCCTCCTGCCACACCTAATGCAGGTGACATTTTATTTTTTTTAACCGATTAGAATTTGTGTTCTACGTAGGCCGTCAGTTCAGTCATCCAGGTTTTTATTTTTCCTATTTCTTTGTCTTCAACTCTGGTTGATTTTAGAATGTAAGACTTTGATGTGGAAACCTCCTTGAGTATATCAGGACACATGGTTTTGAAGCAGAACTTACACCAAATTATTCTTAATGCTTTCTGAATAGTCTTATGACATTACCTATTAGGTGATTGTCAAAAAATTAGTACTGTTTTACATCTCATTATTCATGAGTCAGATATATCTAGATTTGAATTCAGTTCTACCATTCCTTGTTGAATGACCTTGAGTAAGTAGCTGAACTGCTAAGCCTCAGTTTCTTTATCTTTAATGCAGGTAATTATAAAAACCGCACAGTGGAGTTGTGAAGATTAAATGAGAAGTATGTAAATTGTCTAGCCTGCCACCATGAATAATGGGTGATGGGGGTTGTTACCATTCTTTTTTTTTCTCTCCTTCACAGAATACATCCAAGCAATGATTCTGGTGAATGAAGCAACTATAAGTAACAATTCAGCATTGATAAAGGGTATGTACATCTCTAATCCCAGCCTAGGGTATTCTCTGGTGTTTTCTTGGCATGAAACAAGTCAGCCTTGACATCTCAGATTAACTAAAGATAATTTAAAATGTGAGGTCCATATTGCTAAGTTATATAAATCATAGTTTCCTTTATTAAATGAAAAGTCTGACCCATCCACAGATAGGAAATGCATACCCTATCAAGCCTCCTAGAGAAAGAGGGAACAAATGTTTGTCTTCTCCAAAAAAACCTTCTTCTCATATAAGGAGGGCGAATAGAATTCTAATACTCCAAACCACTATAAACCCACTTTGGGTTAAAAAACAAAACAAAACTGTACTAAGAACATCTATTCTGGTATACCTTGTAGATAAATTTTTCATTTTTTATATTGCTGTGAGGCCTTCAGTCTTCCAAACTAAAAATTTCAATTGAGAAGAAATTAATCAAAGATAACGTACCAAGACAAAAGAGAAGTTTTTATCAGAATCACCAATTCACAAATCTTAGTGTATCACTAATTTCCTAAAGTGGTGAGAAAGTACATCTACTAGATTTTGATTAATACTGTTAGATATTGTCAGCATAGTTTAATAATTTTTGTTTTACTATCATGATTTGGAGTCTTAAGGCATCTTTAGTCTATTTTAAAGAAGCCTTTTATTATTCAAAAGTATTCTCAAGTCCACTAACTAAAATATAGTTTAGAAGAATAGTTTTTTGAAGAAAAATCAGCCTCCGATAGCAGTTGGAATCAGTGTACCCTGAAGTGATTGCATTAGTTTTGCAGGAGGAAGTTTTTAAATGCAGGAGGTGGTAACAAGGAACTAACTTTAAACAACTTTTCATTTTCAAAAGGAAGTAGGTTGGATTTTTGTTTTTGTTTTGGCCTTCTAAAGTAATCATTTCATCAATAGAAATGCTGAATATTATAATTTTATAGTTTTATACAAGTTTGTTTTCTTCATCTGAAATGTAATGAGAGTATCAAAATAAAGTATGTCTATTTGCTTGTCATAAAGAAATGTATTAAAGTAAATAATTGGAGAGAGATATTATTGGCAAATGTGAGAATTAAAACTTACTAATAATAGTTTCAAGTTAGCATTTACTTAAACAGTTTTGAGACTGGGAGGAACAAAAGGACTTAATGTTAAGATGAAAAAAGCCATCACAGATCCAGCCTGGACTTCCAGGCTATGACCAAACCACTAATTACCTTTATTTTCTTAGCTTACGTGTAAAATATTTGCTGCATCTCCACACGAAGGATTAGAACTATTTTCTTGAGAGGAAATGATTAATTTTAAATCTCCATGTTTTCCAGTAAATCATATTCTAACTATGCTTGTATACATTTGTTTTATTCATATTTGTCAATACAGATTTATAACTCGTTCAAAGATACTAGCTAGGAAAAGGGGAAATTCTTAATTTGTACAACTTATTTAATTTTTAACTAGTTATTATACTTTCTTTGATTGTCAGACTATAAACCTCTCTTTGCCTAGATAATTTAAAAAGGATGTCTGTTTTCCAGTTTGCCAAGGAGAGAATTCCTTGGATTATAACTTAAAATACTCATTTATGTACTTAAACCTTTTTTTTGTTTTTAATAAGTCTGGTCTAAACTACAGAAATTACCTAAAACAAGATGACAATCACTTTTTTTTAAGGTCCATCTGTGCATAGGAAGTAAAAGTTAGCACATTAAAAACTATTTTTTTAAGTCAAACAATATTTTACATAGCTATTTTTCAAAATAAGTGCAGGAGATCTATAACTTTTTCACTAAATGCAATAGCCTTATTTCTGTATTGTAGTTCATGTTAGAGAGTAAGAAAAGATTAAGTAGAAAAAGAAGAGACAAAAAAATGACTCAAAATTAAGTACAGAAAGATACAAGAGAGAAGAGACTGAGAAATATAAAAAGACCAATAGACAGAAAAAGATTCCCAAATACTCCCCCGTCACCACCATAGAAAACATAGAACCAGGGGAGTCACATAAACTTTCTATTGTGTGGCCTTTCATAGAACCTTTAAGAGTTATGTTACTTATCTGTAAAATACAGGCAGAGGTAGGGACAGTTGATGTTCACTTTCAAGGTTGGTTTAAGTTCAGATAAAGTTCTTGCCAAGTTAGAGGTGCTCTAGTAGAAATCTCCTCTATCCTAAGTCTTTTATATTATTCTATCTTATTTTCTTAATATTTTTAAAAATAATGACACCTGATCTCTTGGTTTAATCTTGAAATTTTAATGTTTGCAGATTGTAGGACTCCCTATGGGCAGAAGAATCTCTGGACAGTGAAGATATTGTTGGGATTTACAGTGAATGGTTTTTAACTTGGTGTACTTGTTACTCACATCTATATATATACATTTCTTCTAATGTAGATGGTAGACCTGTGATCCAGAATGAGCAGGAAAGCAAATCGAATGCATTGCCCTCTACGTCATGTGAAGACTCCTCTCCAGAAGACTGTACATTTCTGTGTGTATCTAAGTTAAACTTACCTTTGTTGTTAATGCTTTTGTGCCTAGAAAGAGATTTACTCAATTATTTGACCTTAGACTATATATAATATATAATAAGGATTTTTTTCCCGTCAAAAACTTTAAAAGTTGTAAATTTTAGTACTTTATGTAGGAAGATAAGGTTCATGAGTCCTTGATAAATTATTTCTTAATATTCCTAAGATATCGAGTCTTTTTATAATTTAGCTTAAGACATCTTTGTATTAATTATTAATGCACTGAAGTCTACCAAGATGGCTACTTTTTTTAGCTAGGAACTTATGTTTTCTGGATTATTTACGTTAAAGTGGATTACCAAAAAGGGGCAGAAGTGTTTCTTTCAGTATCAGTTCAGTTTTTTGTTTTTTGTTTTTTTGTTTTTTTAATTAAAGTAGTTATGGGTTACAGAACAATGATGCACAAAATACAGGGTTCCCATATACCACCCTTTTTTTACCGCCTTGCATAGGTGTGGAATATTTGTTAACAACTGATGAAAGCACATTTTTATAATTGTACGATTAGCTATAGTCCATGGTTTAACTTAGGATTCACTGTTTATGTTATGCAGTTCCATGGATTTCAGTTCAGTTTTGAAAATGCATAACAGCTCCAAAATAGTGTCATAAAGTTTGTAAGAGTAGGCTAAATTTTTGTGACCTTTACTTTCTCCTTTCCTGCTAATTTCAGTAAGGATTCCTCAGAATAAAGGATAATTTTACAAGGAGGATTCTGACACTCTGACCTTAGTCTTTATTTATTTTTAATAGGAAATGTTTGTACCAAAATCTTCAAGTATTAATTAAAGTTTCTAAAAGTATTTTGTGTTAGAGTAGAGAACATTCTCAGTTTCAAAAAACCACAAAGTATCTTCAGAAAGTTCTTAAATTGCTGCCTATTTCCGTTGCCCTTTCAGCTAAATATTAAATTGATAAAAATAGTTCTTAACTTAGAATTCTTTTTCTTTTCTCTTTTTAGTCTGAGAAGTGTAGGTAGACACTAATTACGTGTGATTTTCATTTATAAGTATTATAGATGTCATTACAGTTTCAGACTACAAGACCCATAAAACTTATTTTTAAATGCTGTCAGAAAACTCCTTATCTGACCATTCCAGTTGCTCACAAAAGTGTTCTAGAAATTCTGACCTTCTAATCTATAGCCTAAAATTTCATTCTCTTTTTAAAAACAGATTCTGTCTTAATGACTAACTATAAGATTATTTTTCATATAAATTACCACCAAATAATTCTCCCCCATCTTATTTAGACAGTTGTATATTAAACCTAAATTCAGGAATTGTTTGTCTCTTTTTGGTTCAAGTTCATTATTCCAGCCTGCAAGGGCCTTTGTGAGTTTTGAATCTCTTATGTTCTATTTTTTGTCCTTTCTAGCTTTGCGTCTTGTATAAATTGCTTTCTAGTCTTTATTATGGTCACTGAAGACTATTGAATAGGACAGGACCACTGTTAGAACAGTGTTGATTGCTTTATTAGCATTTTTTTAGAAGCCTCCATTCTTACTGGACTTTTTTGTGACACTTCTCTTACAGATTCATGCCATGATTTTGTATTCATAATTTGATATGTACCCCTTTCTAATTCCTTTTTTACATATTCTTTTTAAAATCTGAGCTTATCAGAGAAATTAAATTGGTGTCTCTAACTGGTTTCTCATCTCATTAGGATTATTTGTGATTGTATAATTAGAACATCGGTTCCTTAGAACCTTCTGTCCCTCTTGTGCCCTCAGAGGCTTTGTCCGGGAGATCATACCTGACTTGGAGATCTCTTCAGAGGAGGCATATGTCCAATTAGCCTTAGGATTTCTTTCCTTTGCCATTAAGAATTCCAAGGCAATGTGGTCATTCTACCAGAAATATGTTTCGACAATTCCTTTTGAGTTTCCTCTTCAGATCATGAATTTATTACTTATTTTGATTTTAGTAATTGAATTCCTAGCACACAAATCATCACACAGGCAGACCGGCAAACTAAATGGTGACTGACAAGCCAGTGGTATTCAATCCCCAGCTGAAGTGCTCAAAATCATACAGTTTGTTGATGAAACCAGGGATCAATTCTAACAGGAATCAGGCTTTCTGTATTTGATTCTTGAGTTGAATTTCCGCTTCATATAAGCGAGCTATTACATAGGTAAAGGTAAAAAAAACAAAACTTTTATTCCAATGGTAATCCCTTTAAAAAGGAATTTAGTTTTGTGATTGTTAAGAAACCCAGCTTAATTCTTTTTCTTGGTCAAGGACTTTGGTTTGCCAAAGTCTGCTAGTTTAAATAATGAAATTTATGAGAGATATAACAGGGGCATACTCCCTATTAATTGGAGGAAAACAAATTAAGAAGTGATAAAATACTGTTTTTCATCTATCAAATTGATTAAAAATTTACAGATGATACTCCATGTTAGAAAGAATGCATTTAGTTAGCATTCATATTTGCTCTTGAGACTGTAAATTGGCCCAACCTTTTTGGAAAGCAGTTTGGCGGTCTGTATCAATTAAACTGTGTGCGCTCCTAGTACCATGATTAGGATCGCTAAATGTCATTTCTTATTTAATGGAACCATAGTTCCTTGAAGAAATGGCTGATTCCAGACCTGGTGCAGGAGTGTACAAGATGAACCTGGGACATCTTGTGACAGAAAATAAAGAAGCTATGAAAGACTGCTAGTTTGAAGGATACAGGAGCAAACTTGAAGCTCCCACTGGCCGAAAGTGGGATAGTTTGAATATCACAAAGAGTAGTCACTGTGATGGATCTAAACACATCAAACATAAAACTCTGTGTGTTTCATAATTACATTTTAAAAAGTCAGTCACTTTGGCAGTTGCTAAGATACAACTCATTATTCTGAATATTTGTAAATAAAGGGAAAGAATCAAGCATGTATCTTACTTTTTCTCTACTCCTTGTATTTCAGGACATCTCAAGAGTTCTTAAGGGAAATTTCTTCATTATAAAAGAATTCCAGCCAGAAAATGCAGTAGGGATGATAGAATTAGAAGATTGTTACTTTGCGACTTCCCATATCCCAAGAAATGATGGCCTTAAAGGCCTGTGCTTGTCATACTAACTGTGGAAGAGAGGTGTTTTTTGTTTTAAAGTTCCAATTCACTGAAAATTGGTAACTCTTTTAAAATGCAATAAAATGTTGCAGCAGTGTTAAATTCCTGTAAATTGTTAAATTGCTATAAGTTTCTAAACACACTCAATTTCTGTACTTACCACAAACAGGTAGCAAACCAGTGGGGACTGGCACCACCATACCTTGAGTAGCAGCGACCTAGGCAGTGATCATCTTTAGGTGAAAGAGTCACAAGGAACAGACAGATTTGGCTGAAAACACCCAAGCATACTGATCAATTTTAGCATCATTAAAAGTGAAAACACCCAGATGTTAAAGTATCTTCCAATGTGATGCAACAGGAAATACCCACCACCTAGAAATTATTCTTGCCCCTCTCTCTAACCAAAAAAAAAAAAAAAAAAAATTGAACCTGAAGCTAAGCAAGCTTCTAGAACTCCCTACCAGTTTACAGATCTATTAAGGATAGAGGAACAAGGTAAATGACAACAACGCAGGGCAGCATCAGCCAAATTCCAGAATGTGGGAAATACTATAGGACAAATGACCCAATTTATTCAAACTCAACAAATAAATGTCATTTTTAAAAAAAGAGCACTTCTCTAAGATTAGAAAAACAAACAATGTATGGGACTTGTGTGGATTCTGATTCAAACAGATGTCAAGACAATCAGGGAAATATCTATGAAGATGGACCGTTGAGATTCTATTTTTTAAAGCCTTATCTGTTAGAGATAAATACTAAATTATTTCAGGTTGAAATTTGTGATGTCTGTGTTTTAAAATACACAGAAAATGTGTGTGCAGGGGGTGGGTGTCAGGGCAAGGCAGGAGAGGGGAGAATAGATGACGTAAAATAGGCAAAATGGTGATTATTAAGGTCTGGTAACAAGGACATGGGGGGTTCATCGTATTAGTCACTTTATGAGAAAAATACACTTTGATGTTTGAAAATTGTCTTGATAAAAAGTTTGTTTTAATGTACATTGCTCTTGACCTAGTAATTCCTCTTAAAGGAGCATATATCCTAAGGTAATAATCAGGAATTTGGTCAAAGATTTACGTTTAAGGTGTTCTTCATAATATTAACATTCAGAAAAATAGGAAACAAAAGTGTCCAACATTAAAATATTTCTAAATAAATTACAGTGTACCCTTTCAAAAGCATCAAGACCCACTTGGTTGGTGAGGCTCTTGGGAAAACAGGCCCTCTCATAAATTGCTGAGTACGTACAGGTCCCACGCAGGGCAGTTTGGCAAAATTGTATTAACAAAATTACTAATTTGTTTACCCTGTGAGCACTCCCACTTTTGGGAACATAGTCCACAATGGTATCTTTACACAAATGAAATGATTATATAGAGAGAGTTATTCATTGCATCATTATTTGTAATTGCAAAAGGTAGAAACAGTAGAGGACTAATTAAATAAATTATGGAATGTCTATGCAGAAAATTACATATTCCTGCATCCAGTATGATACCACTAGTCACATATGGCTATTTAAATGTAAATTAGTTAAAATTAAATAAAATTTAAAATTCTCTTCTTTGGTCACGCTAGCCACATTAAAAGTACTCAGTTCTACATGTGGCTAGTAGTGGCCATAGTGGATAACACAGATATAGACCATTTCCATCATTGCAGAGAGCTCTATTGGACAGTGATTATTAAAGTATCTCTAAAATGAGTAACAGACACTAAAGAGACAAAAATCAGTGTGTAAGACAAGACTGAGGTTCTTTGTGTAAGTTTAAAACCTGAGTTTCAAACATATGGAATCCTTTTACATATTTCTTCTTGGAGTCAATAGCAGCCCCATTTTCTCCTGTCATGTTTCCATCATTTTCAGATGTGTCAGTATGTTGCCAAGTTGATTACATATTTATGAGGAAACTTCAGTCAATACAATTGTTGAAGGCAAACAAGCAATGCAAAATTCTTGATGAGTTGTTTATTTTGTTACTAGCTTTTACTGGTGTGTGTGTGTGTGTGTTTTTTTTCCAGGCAAAAATCTTGTACCAAGCATACTTAAAGACATAACCTTCCTCAGCTCTTTATTGAGTGCATGCTCTAAATGAGCTCTAAATTTGCTAGGTGCTATAAAGTACCAAGCAAAAAGTTAATTATAATCACAACTTTCTGGAGTTCTGAAATTAGATATATTCTTCATATGACCAGAGAATATAGTAAAATGTTTATTTCAGAGTCTGACTTATTTTAGTATTGTCTAATAAGACAACAGGAAATAATTACACTTTAGTGTACAGTGTTTTTTTTTAAATGCAGAATTGTACTATAAATTTGAAATACTAATAAATAATAAATGTTAACAGGCCTACAGAAAATAAAGAAGTTCTCCCTTTGGAAAATGAAGTTACAGATTTTAAAGAAAAAGCATCTTCAGATTTATCCTACCGAAAGCATGACTGTTCTAGTGCGTGTCTGTTGAAAATGCCACTAACCTCTAAGGGGGAGAACCCTCTGCAGCTACCCATCAAATGCCAGTTCCAGAGGCGACACGCAAAGACAAACTCTCATTCTTCAGCGCTCCACGTGAGTTATAAAGCCCCTTGTGGAAGGAGTCTACGAAACATGGAGGAAGTTTTTCGTTACCTGCTTGAGACAGAGTGTAACTTTTTATTTACAGATAATTTTTCTTTCAACACCTATGTTCAGTTGACTCGGAATTACCCAAAGCAAGAAGAAATTGTTTCTGATGTGGATATTAGCAATGGAGTGGAATCGGTGCCCATTTCTTTCTGTAATGAAATTGATAATAGAAAGCTTCCACAGTTTAAGTACAGAAGGACTATATGGCCACGAGCATATTGTCTAAACAACTTTTCCATCATGTTTACTGATTCATGTGACTGTTCTGAGGGCTGCATAGACATGTGAGTAGAAAAACACTACCTTTCAGAAACTCTTCTGAGTGTAGGAATTCTTGTCAAAAAGTCCCATTATGTATCAATTTGTCTGTCTATAGAATCTAAATTTTAAGGATGCACCCTTGCTAGTAACAAGAAAGAAAACTCTTCAGCAATTATTATAGTAATTTGGAAATTATGTCTTCTAAGGATATTTCCTTTACTCTAGTACCATAATCAAAATAATAGCAATCACAAGAAATACCATTTTTTGAACACTCGACACTACTAGAATACTGTGCTAAGTACTTCACATACATTTTCTTATTTAATCCTCATAAAACTCATGAGGAGATAATATTATGAAGTTACATCTGAGGAAATTGAGATTCAGAGAAGACAATTATAAGGTCATAGGGCAAACATTGTAGAGCCAGGATTTGAACCCATCTTCTTAACCACTATGTTATATGTTGTATTTTATGTTTACAAATCATTTAAAAATTATTTCCTGGCTAATTAATAGTGTTTATAACTAGTAATCTCTTGATCATAGCATCAACATCCCATAACAAAGCAAAAACATATTCTGATATATTAAGACTTTGAAAAACATTTTGCATTAAGGTTGTAATGCACATTTATTTGCAGGTATGCATAAATGAAGTGGATTTGCATTATTTTTATGTTTAATTTAATGCAAAATCAACTACCTATACTAGGCAAAAGAAAAAGAATGAGGGAGAGAAATAATTTAGAGTATACATGGTATTTTTCACCATTCTCTCAGGTAGAGTGGGATGGGAGAAATTAATTTGCTGATACTTCAGTTTGACTCATTTCATTTTGGTATCTCATAGAGGAAACCTCTCACTGCATTATTTGATTCTGTTTAAAAATGTGTATTCTTTTTTTTGTAAACATTGCTTCTAAATGTAACCCAAATACTTCATCTGGCCAAGCCCAATCTGTTTCAGGGCTAGAGGAAAATGTCGAACAGTGGTTAGTGTACTTTAGGGTCAGTTTAGGGGATTTTTTTAAAGAGGAATTTTTTTAATCATTTTTTTTTAATTGTGGAACATAAAAGATATATATAAAAGTGATAACTTTTTTCCTTTTTTTTAATTCGTTTTTATTGAGGTATATTCACATACCGTGCAGTCATACAAAGCGTACATTCAGTTCACAGTACCATTATGTAGTTGTGCGTTCATCAACAAAATGAATTTTTGAACATTTTCATTACCACACACACACAAAAATAATTAGAATAAAAATTAAAGTGAAAAAGAAAAAGTAAAAAAGAACACGGGGTGGGATTTTTTTGTTTTTGTTTTTTGTTTTTGCTTTTGTTTTTTTGCCCCCATTTTTCTACTCATCCATCCATACACTGGACAAAGGGGAGTGTGGTCCATATGGCTTTCCCAAAAAAGTGATAACTTTTCAAGTGTAATTTCACAAGTAGAGAGCAAATTTCAAAGAATATTATAGGTTACAAGTCCACAGTTTATTTCTTTAGTATGGAATATATATACAAAAAGGCAATATCCTTCAAAGTATGATTTAACTAGTAGATTTATAGGAAATTTCCAGTTATTATGAGTTATAGTACCATAGTTTCAGTTATTCCTTATTGTGAAATCTAACATATGCAAAAAGATATAGCTTTCAAATTACAGTTTAACAAGTAGCTATAGAACAAATTTCAAAGGATACTATGGGTTACAGTTCCACCATTTCAATTGTTTCCTTCTAACTATTCTAATACCCTAGCAACTAAGAAAAAGATTATATAAAGATTCACTATTCATAGTCCTTTGTTAAATTCCATCTTGTCTCTTGCTACCCCTTCCTCTAGGTTAATCACTTTCCTAGACTTCAGGGATGTCTAGGCAGTGACCACCCTAACCTGTTCACGTTGAAGAGGGGTATGAACTTTATGAGCAAAGGGGTCACATCTAGTTGATGTTCTTGAAGAGGCTATTGCCTCTGGGTTTGGGGACTTAGCTGGCATAGGAGCACTCTGGAGGATTTAAGTTTCTGAAGAATAAACTTAGTAAGTGAAACTTTCTCAGATAGGGATCCAGGTATTCTTTAAGGTTTGGGGGACTACTGTTACTTGGGTTTATCTTATCGTGATCATTTGGCATATCAAGGTGAAGCCTGTATAGGAGTAACTTTCAGGGCAGCCTCTTGACGCTATTTGAATTCTCTTAGCCACTACAACCTTATTTTGTTGCCTTTCTTTTCCCCCTTTTGTTCAAAAAGGTAGTCTCGACTCCTCGATGCCAGGGTCAGGCTCATTCCTGGAATCCATGTCCCACATCCCAGGAAGGCTCATTCATCTTGGGGGTCCTGTCGCATGTCGGGAAGAGGGTGATGAATTTATTTACAGAGTTAGGCTTACAGAGAGAAAGTCCACTTTTGAGCAAAAAAGAGGTTCTCTGGAGGTGACTCCTAGGCAAAATTACAGGTAAAGAGTAATTTTGACTATGTGTGATTTTTGCCTTTAGACTATAGAAACTAAGCCCTCAGGTAACTTGCCACCACCACTGTACATATTTTCATCCATGGGTCAGAAATTACAAGAGAACTCACAAAGCTAAACAGCGGCTGACTGGGATCTGGAAACAGACAAGAGCAGTGTCGTCGGGGATTCTAATCCTTACCGAAGTGGAAACTCAGCATGTCCCATGCATGGCAGAAAGCAGGAACTGAGCTTTCCAGAAGGGTAGGGACATAGGCAGCTGCACAGGCCTGGGAACTAAGCTAGTATCTCACGGGGCCTGAAACTACTGGGTGCTAATGCAAACCTGGTTCAGAGCTGTGAAATCCATAGGTAGAGCCAAAGCCATGGATAAACCACCCAACACAGAGGCATGCAGGAGCAAATCTCACTGAAGGCAGGATTTCCAACAAACATTAAAAGCACACAGACAAGCAGACAGAGACATTTAGGACCATGAAAGACAGTGTGAGTTCCAACAGATGGAAGATTTCATACCTGAGGAATCAGATAAACCACAATCTGACTGATAGGGATTTTAAAATAATTATGTTTAAAATATCTATGAAGCAATAAAAGATTACAAAAGAAAAATGGTGTATATGAAAAAGAACCAGTTTTGCAAATATTAATAATAAAACATATGGTAACTGAAATAAACTAAGTAGGTGAACTAAATGGTAGGCTTAGTACAGATGAAGAAAGAAATAGTAAATTGCAAGGCAGAACTGATGAGTTCTCTCCCAGGATGCAGAGGGACAAATCACTGAGGTTAGGAAATATGGAGAATAAAATAAGAAACTCCAACTTACAATTGAGAAGAAGAAAAGAGAATGGGAAAAACACAACATTGTTTTCTAGAATTGAAAGACATGAATCCTCAGATTGAAGGAAAAATTACATAAACGTACATCTAAATATATCATGATGCAACTTAAATATCTGGGGTCAAGAGTAAATCTTAAAAGCGTTCAGACATAAGACATTTCTTGCAAAGGAAAAACAGTCATACAACACACTTTTCTTCAGAAACAATGGAAGACAAGGAAGAGGTATATTAGGTTAAAATGCTGAAGGAAAGTAAATGTAAATCTAGAATTCTGTACCCAGCTAGACAATCATTTGAGTTTTTTGTTTTCCTTTTTTTTTTCCTAAATAATTACACAATTGAAGACATGCATACCTACTTCCCAGAAAGTACTTTTAGGTATGTCTAGAGCATTTTCTAAACTACAGGTTTAGTGGAATGTAAAGTCATTGTATTGGGTTGTGACTAGCATTTTTGTAAGTAGTACATTAATACCCAAGGGTATTAACGCATAAGAGTAAAGTTTCATGAAACTTGTTTCAGTTTATACACGCACACACACATACAAGTATGCATGCATGTACAAGATCATGAAGGAAATGTGCTTTTTTCTGTGGGCCATGATAAAAAAATATTTGAAAGCTACTGTGCTAGTGATGCTCGCACATGTACATAAGAATAAGGATGTTTGTGATATTGAAAAACTTGAAGCAATTTAATTGTCTATTGGGCAATAGATAAATGTTCAATGAGAGTTGATCAGATTTGTATATAATGGAATTAAAGGAATTTACTGGATTTCTATATAATAACAGGTAGATTTCAAAAAAATATTAAAAAGTTGTAAAATAGTAAATTCTTTAAAACATGAAAAACAATACTACAGTATATTCTTGTGGATATATGTGTATGTAAAAGTGTAAAGGATGTCACAACAAACCACTTGAAAGTGTAGTTTTATCTGTAGTGTTTTATTTTTACAGACCATACATATGGTATGTAAGTTTTAAATTATATACATACAGGAAAGAAGGGCGAGATGAAATGCTGTCAGCTGGTTCTCAGTGGTAGAAATGTTGGTGTTTGTTATATTATTGTATTTTTCTATGCTTTTTAAACTTTGCAAACAAAATCACGTGGTAAAATGCAACTGCAGGTTTCTACATCTGAAAACAGTATCCAAATTAATGAATTTTTGGATTGTGGTTTCTGTTTCAAATGGTAATCACCACTATTACCTGTTCTATGTACATACGGAAGAGAATCACAGAGGAAAAGACCTCCAAGTCATTTGTTCAACAAAGGAGATGAAGATCCAGAGAATTAACAAGGTCACCGGTCATCATGGATCTAGTTTATAGTTGAGATGCCCAGGCCCTCTCCTCTGTACCAAGTGAGGACTCCCTGTGAAGATCAATAACCCTCTAATCTAGATTAAATTTTATCATTGCAGGTTGTCCTGCCTAGCAACAATATGAAAAACAGATTCTAGTAGCCAGATGCCCAGCATCAATCTCCCCAGTCTGTTTCTATGTCTTTGGAATTGAAATAGCTTAAAACATCTGCAGAGATGAGCCCTTGCAAGTTTTATGCACATAAGTTTATCCACTGTAGGAGAGCTGAACTTTCACAAATAAGCTTCTGCTGAAAAGGAAATGAGAAGACCTCATTTTGAAAAGTGAAAGAAAACCACAAGTATTTCATGAGCAAATAGAGCTATAGTGTAGTTTATAATTATTGACAAACTTTTGGTAGGTGTCCCTCATTAAAAGTCTTTTCCCTATAGGAAAAATGTCCATACCATGCTAAATACAAATACATCCTTTGCTACATCATTCACATATTTATCGATAGTCTCTTTACTTAATTAACTTGGTGCTTTTTTATTCTGACTTCTCCATTGCCTTCCTTTTAGAACAAAATGTGCATGTCTTCAGCTGACAGCAAGGAATGCTGAGACTTGTCCCTTGTCAAGTAGTAAAATAACCACTGGATATAAATATAAAAGACTCCAGAGACAAATACCTACTGGGTAAGATACCTTGAGGACTTGTTGCAGGGTGTTTGTATCTTTGAAGGTGGGTACTTTTTCACTGTGGCCTACAGGGTTAGAGATGTCTTTATTACAAAAATTTTAATTAGTAAGGAATAAAGAAAACAAAACCATTATCTTGTTCTGGGAAATGGAAGTCAGAGACCACATATATATGCAAAGGACTTGATCACTTACCTACTTTGAGGCTGGCACTTGCCCATCTACGGTTAGTCTACTCTGGACAGCTACTTCCCCAATAAGAAATATATGGTGCAGAGCTCTCCTGAGAATTGGGAATTTTCATCTTTTAAGGTTTAAAAGGAGTAGAGAATTTTTCTTTCTAGATATCATCCTTTAAAAAAAGCTTGTGTTTACTGTTTTACTATTGTCCCAAGCATTTTGTAAATATTGACTCATTTAATCTTCACAAAACAATCCTGTGAGGTAGTTACCACCATATATCCCCCATCTTTAGAAGTGGAAAACAGGTGCTGAGAGCTCATCCAAGGTCTTCCAGCTAGCTTAGCTGGAGCCAAGATGGGAACCCAGGTGTTCTGGCTTTAGGAGCCTTCATTCTTAGTCATCTTCCCTTTCTGTCAGAGTCCCAGTGACTTAACCATGTAAAGTGCTTTTGTTTTTGATTCGGGAATCTGACTGCCTTTCCTCTTGTGTATTTTATTGACAGCATTTATGAGTGCAGTCTCCTGTGCAAGTGTAATCGACAGATGTGTCAGAACCGAGTTGTCCAGCATGGTCCTCAAGTGAGGCTCCAGGTGTTCAAAACTGAGAAAAAGGGCTGGGGGGTACGCTGCCTAGATGACATTGACAGAGGGACGTTCGTCTGCATATATTCAGGTAAAGCTTTTTCAAAGTATTCTACAGTAGGCTCTCCATTTCTGAATCCCCATTTTACTAGCCAGGGCCATTGAGCAAGAGCAAGAGCAGCAAGATCTAGGAGGATTACCAGAGGAAGGCCAGAGGCCGGGGACCTGAGCCCTGGAGGGGTGAGATGCTGTAAGAGGCACCAGGTGTTCTAACAGAGAACTTGGGTTATCGCTTGAGGGAATGTTTCCGACGAGGCATACAATTTTTGCCTCCATGGCTACCATTGCTTTGAGGTGAGGGAAGAAGACTTTAAAATAGGAAAAGTAAGTTACTAACTTCTGAGGTAAAGATTATCAGTCAACAGACTATCTTGTTGAATGTTTTCAGCTATTAGAATTTAACAAATTAATTTTGTAGTAAATGTCTATGTGTAATGATTCAGTGACCCTAGCCAACTCACTCCATTTCAGGGACTCTGGAGAATTGCCCATGTTTTAGAGCAAAGATTCCTAACCGCTGTGTGACACTTGGGCAGTTACTGATTCCTTCAGGCCAGACACATTGGTTTCCAACCATCTTGTCCATTTACCCCAGATTGCCAGGCAGAAATCCTCGTTTTCTGGGTGTGCCATGAATTAAGAAAGGTTGGGACACATAGCTCTAGAGCCAGTCTAAAGGAATATGCTGGACAGAACCTTGGCAGGTAGGCAGCTGGACCCAGAGCAGCCCTCCTCACCTGAGATGGCAGGTGTACTTCAGTCAGGGCAGGAGAAGCTTGGAGAGTGAGCAGAATTCAGGGTGCTGATGCTTGGCTCCCTGCCACATACCACATACATACACATAACATGAGCTGCCTGGGTATCTGTCTCTCATGTTTCCCAAAATAATTCTCTGATGAAAATCAAGTCCCTTCAAAAATGCCAAATGGTAGCCAGGAAGTATCACTGCCTTTATCCCCCTTCCTAGAAAATGCTCCTAAGGTATCTCTCTCTGATCTGATGGTAAGTGAGAATATCCGGTTGATAATTTTGGCTTGGTAACTGTCATTTCGAGAACCTTGAAAGAAAAGGCCTAAACTTCAGATGAAGATTTGGTTACTCCAGGACTTAATATGAGAACAATAGGCATGTATCACCACACATTAAATAGATCTCTTTATTAAAAAGAGTGTAGGTTTCAAATGATAAAACATTTTTAACTAGACATGAAAGCTACATTTGAAACTAGAGTTCACCCCTCTAATTTTCTACAGTGCTTTCTGATGTATAGTTTTGCTTTATATTAGTGTAGCTAAATATCAACCCTTTCACGTACCAAAATGGACAAATGCTCCTTTTAAACGCCCTGTATTCTTTTGTATACTGAAGGACGTTCAGTCCTTCATTGGCCTTTACCTATTATTTCTTGCAGCAGTTATCTAAGATTAATTAATGCGTTTAACTTCATTCTAGAGGTAAGGTACATAGCCCAAGAGTTCTTTAGCCATCAAACAGAAACAGATGTTTGTTTGCTGCTTAGCAATTATATTATGTTTCCTCTTGTTCAAGCTCTTAACTTTTTCCTTCAGGAAGATTACTAAGTAGAGCTAATACTGAGAAACCTGCTGCTGTTGATGAAAATGGGAAAAAGGAGGATACTATGAAAAATATATTTTCAAAAAAGAGGAAAATGGAAGTTACATGTTCAGATTGTGAAGTTGAAATTATCCCATTAGAATTGGAAACACATCCTAGAAGT
This sequence comes from Choloepus didactylus, assembly GCF_015220235.1. Classification (NCBI taxonomy): domain Eukaryota; kingdom Metazoa; phylum Chordata; class Mammalia; order Pilosa; family Megalonychidae; genus Choloepus; species Choloepus didactylus. Next base: position 99,140,887 of record NC_051318.1, read on the forward strand.
GCTGAGGCTGAGACATGTCTTCCCAAGTTCAATAATGATCTAAAAGAGCCTGTTATGTAAGTAAGATTTTAGGATCCCAGTCAAGATTGATCTACTTACGACTGATCAACAGTGGTTCTTTTTCTTTTCCTCTCTTTCCGACTGACAACCCCCCACCCCTCCATGTATATATCATCTTGCTTCAAGGTTGTAAATTTACACTTTGAGAAATCTAGGACACTTCGATGTAAAAATACAGCCAAAAATACTCTATGTCTTCAGTGTCCCATTTTGGAGTTTTCCATTGCATGACTTTAATAAGGTTTTTGATGGAGATTCATAATTTTTGCCATTCTTTATACTTGCTGTCACCATTTGATTTCAGATTACCTTGCATGACTTTAATAAGGTTTTTGATGGATATTCATAATTTTTGCCATTCTTTATACTTGCTGTCACCATTTGATTTCAGATTACCTTGCATGACTTTAATAAAGTTTTTGATGGATATTCATAATTTTTGCCATTCTTTATATTTGCTCTCACCGTTTGATTTGCAAAATTTTCGTAGGTTTTCTTCATCTTTTTACATCAAAAACGATAGATTTTAAAATATTGTATTTCCTTTTTCCTGTGAGGGGTAGGCATAGATGTTTATTTAATTTCAATAATAATAGATATTTAGATAACAATTGTATTGATTTTTTTCAAGGTGCATTAAAGTAAGTTTTTAGTGATACATGAACTAACAATTTGTGTTCCTTTCCAGGAAAATGAAGTGTGACAATATTTCAAGACTTCAGTATCATTCAGTCATTAGAAGTCCTCAAAACAAGACAGCCATTTTTCAATGCAATGGGGAAATGATGGTAAAAACATCAAAAAGTACATTGGGCCTGTGGGAAAACATTAGCTATCATCTCACCTTTTCTATCCTTTACTTAGTTTAAATTGTTTGTGTTACTTGACAACATGTAGAATTTTTTTTATTGTTGTGGAACAGAGGCCAAAATAATGGTGGCTCACAGTAGGACTTGCTGATGAAAGATAAAATCTCTGCTTTAGGTGTTGTGTAAATACTTGTCTTCTGCCTAGAGACAGTGCAGTAGAAGACTCCTCAGTGTTGCCTATTGATGGGAAGACCAGGCCACGGGGTCAAGTAGAACTGGGTTTTACCTCCACCTCTGCTGCTTACTAGCTGGGTGACATCTCTCGGTCCACTTTTCTTTATCTTCAAAATGAGGTTGATAGTATCTCTCTTGCAGAATTAGGATTAAATGAGATAAACCTCATAAAGCTTCCTTAGCAGAATGCTTGGCCCCCAACTAAATATTGACCATTCAGATACTGAATACTTTGATAATAATGATGATAATAATGATAATGGTCAGCATTCATTGAGCAGTTAGTTGGGTGCCAAGCATTGTACTCAACATGTACACTTCTTTTAAAGTCATTACTATTTAAAGTAACTGCAGGGTCTATAACATTATAAAGACAGGCAGCCTCTTTAACCTTTCCTTTGAAGTAAAAACCAGCCAAAGAGTGTTTTTATCTTTGCACATCTTGTAGTTGAAGCCAAGTTTATAATCTGGTATCCATACTTTCTTAGTACTGAGGACAATTAGAATTGAGGGGTGTCCAAAGAGTGTCTTGACAGTCTTTATAGCTGTGACTTGATGACATGCCTAGGAGTAGAACACAGTCAGAGGGGGCTTGTACACGTTAGCTCTGTTGGTCCAAAAGCTTACGATGTCAACTTTGAGACTTTTCAAAATTAACTTACTACCTTCAGGCTATAAATATTGAAACTTGATGAAAGAGGCCTAAATGCTAAATACTAAATACTTTTTCCTGACCTACAAAGTAAAGACATCTTTGTTGTTCTCTTTCAAGGGATTTGCTTCCTTGGAGTCTGTCACCTCAGAAGATGATGATAGATTTGAATCACCGCTAGTACATCTGAACTCTAAAGCCAAGGAAGCACAAAGTAGGCTATTTCACTCTGATTGCCTGCTCTTTTTCTCCTTCTTCTGCCCTTTTTTTTTTTTTTTTTTGGTCTCTGATGCTCAATACCTGTGGCTCTTTTTCTCAGAGTCCATAATAAATTCTTCATTCCTCATGAAAGTTACAATTGGCCTATTCAGAGGTCAGCAAATTACAGCTTGCAGGCCAGATCTGGCTGGCCTCCTGCCTGTTTTACTATGGCCCATGAACTAAAATGGTTTTTACTTTTCAAATGGTTGAAAAATCAAAGAATAATATTTCATGACATTTAAATTACATGAAATTACAATTTTGTGTCCATAAGTAAAAGTTTTCCTGGAACAGGCCACACATTTATTTATATATTGTCTAGGACTGCTTTCACACGATAGCACCAAGTTGAATACTTGTGACAGAAACCGCATGGTCTGCAAAGCTGAAAATATTTACATTGCAAAAAAGGCTTGCTGACCCCTGGCTAGATACCAACAGTGATGTATGATGCAAGGTGGGAAGGTGATGGGGTGGACATCTCTGACTCTAATATAAAGTCCACAGGTGCTGTCGGTGTCTTTGGAAACATTGGCCTAAGCAGCCACTTTCTTCCTCTTTACGTCTGGCACCCTTAAAATAAAGACACGTCCAGAGGATGCTCAGCATGACTAGCAAAGAGCTGGAATGGTGCTGCCCTCAGTGCTTGTTCAGAGTTCCCAATCCTTCAGTGAAGTTTGCTACGTAGTTAATATTACAGCAGGGAAAACCTGATTTTTGGTCCTTTTGCATTTCATTTTTCTCCTCAGCAGGGAGACATTGCTGAGAGATGTCCCTTTTTGAGGAACTGAGCAGGCATTGCTGCCTCTTCTCCCCTTGAGCCGCCTTGAACTTGTACCCCCAACTCCCCACCAGATCTTAAAGGATGGAGATTGGGGAAGGAAGGGCAGCTCCTCAATTGAAGAGGTCTGTTAAGAAAGGGCATTTTATGTACAAGCCCATATAATAATTATTTCACCATTTGGTACATGTGAGCCATAAAGAGTACTGTCGTTTTTAGTTCTTTTGCCATTTTTGTTGACTGCTGCAATGTATGTAGCAGGTACTCCAAAAACCAGTTATAATCTTAGGACTCACACAGAGCTCATGTTTAAAATGTAACTACATTTAGGAACAGCAATAGTAATGAATAAAACTGGAGCATTAATTTTAAAGTCATGTGGCCATAATTTTATTCCATTTGATGTGTATTTATTGCTTTGAATATTCTCAAAAAAATATTTCCCTTATTCGGTACAAAAAGTGATTATGTTCCTCTATTTCTAAAGTGTCACTTATTAGAAAAGTGAGATTATTGAATGAGTGTCTAGCAAAAACACCAAACACTGATGTATACAAAGCCTGTAGCAACACCATCGTTGATCCCAGGACTTGCAGAGCATGACTCTCATTGACGGGCTTCTTAGGCTTTTCCGTGGCATTGTGGGGACTAGAGCACCTCTCTAAACGGCCACTTCTGTTATAGCTGTTTCAAATACACTGAAATGAAGATTTCAAAGTTGAAGAGGGGAAAGTCAATTTGTTAGGAGTACAGATTAAATATAAGGGGAAAGAAGCAACCTGTAGATTCGTAAGAAGGCAGTATGTTGTAGAAAGACGGCAGACGTTGGAGCCAAGCGCTTCTGGATTTGATACCCAGTTCTCTCATTATTATGGGGCAGGCAAATCCCTTAACCCTCAGAAGCTCAAAGTTTTCATTTGTAAAATTTAATACATTGTAAGGATTAGTGATAATTAAAGCAACCAGCATTCAATTAGTATCGTTAATCTCAGCACTGTCGCTTAGCCAAGTATATTTCCTGACAAATGCTTCCAAAATTTCTTTTAGAGGACTCAGACCAAGTTGAAAATGCTGGCAACCATCTGCTGATCAAATCAGATGTGATAGATATAACGAGATGTAGAGAAGAAAGTCCACCAGAGGACAGGTATAAGCAGCTGTCCACATTGGATAATCAGAGTGGTAGAAAGGAGTTTACAGCTCAGATACAAAAGCCCCAAGAGGAAGAAGCTCCAGCATATCAAAACCAGCAGGCCTTTAGTGCTGAAGAGTTGCCAAGTGAAGCCAAGAATTGTTCACCTCCTTCTCTGAAAAAGTTCAATAAAGGGGATATATTTTTACTGGATGCCACAAGAGAAGGCAATGTGGGCCGCTTCCTCAATGTGAGTAAATGGGCTGAGATTCATGTTCTAAACAAATGTTTTGCTCTGCCTCTTGGCAAAATTGTGAGGAAAATAAGATTAGCAGACTCTCCAGCCAGGCTGCCAAAGTTAGAATTCAAGCCCCTTCTCTTATTAGCTATGACGTTGGGCATGTTAATAAACTTCTCTGTCCTCAGTTCCCACCTCAATGGTACAAAAATAATAGTAGCTGTCCCATAGGGTGCTGTGAGGATTAAATGAATTATTATATGTGTAAGTTTATCAAATATGTTCACAATTTGTTATTCCAAAATCTCAGTGAGACACACAGAGGAAGTTTCTCTTTTTAAGTCTTATGTAATACAATAGGTCTTATTCAAAAATACTTCTGTTAAAAAATCAGTTGGAGATTTTTGTTCTACCTATTCTCCCTAAATTTTGAATGATTTAGTAGCTTAATATAGAAAACCAGTACATTTGTTAGAAGACTCCTTTTTACTATTTTATGCCTTTTTTTAATTCCCAAACCATAGCTATTTTGTATTTGTGTGTATGTTTGGGATATCTGTAATGAGATCTTTTCCATTTATATAGAGAGATGCTTACAATTCTTCTGATTTTAAGGTTAATTGATGCTTAAGACCCATGTCATCTCAATGATAAAAGGGATAATTGCACTGTTGGTATCTCTTATGTGGGGGTCGAGTTATAGTTACCTTGTGAGCTTCCTGTTAGACTCCTATCCAGCCTTGCCTCTTGCCATTATACTTTTGTGTGTGTGTGTATGTGTGTAATAATGCTTTATTTCAAAGTATCCAGTACATAAAGTTACTCCTTTATGTGTGCTTCTTAGTCCCACCTTCACATGCATAGCTGTTCCTCAATGATCCGGCTTAAAAACACCTGTGTTGTGAAGCCTTCTTGATATCCACAGACATTTGATGCTCATACATTGATCTCTCTTTTTTTTTTTCAAATAATTCCATTTTATTGAGATATATTCACATACCATACAGTCATACAAAGCATACAGTCAGTTCACAGCACCGCCATATGGTTGTGCATCTATCACCAAAATTAATTTTTGAACATTTTCATTACCACACACACAAAAGTAATAATAAAATTAAAGTAAAAAAGAACAATTGAAGTAAAAAACATCACTGGGTGCCCTTTTTTTTTTTTTTTTTTTTTTGCCCCCATTTTTCTACTCATCCATCCATACACTGGACAAAGGGGAGTGTGGTCCACATGGCTTTCCCAATCACACTGTCACAGCTCATAAGCTACATTTTTATATGATCATCTTCAAGATACTAGGGTTCTGGGTTGTAGTTTTATAGTTTCAGGTATTTAATACTAGCTATTCCAATTCATTAGAACGTAAAAAGGGTTATCTATCTTATGTGTAAGAGTGACCTCTCAGCTCCTTTTGGAATCTCTCAGCCACTGAAACTTACCTCATTTCATTTCACATCCCCCTTTTGGTCAAAAAGATGTTCTCCATCCCACGATGCCAGGTCCAGATCCCTCCCCGGAAGTCATGTTCCACGTTGCCAGGGGTATTTACACCCTAGGTATCAGATCCCACATAGCAGGGAGGGCAGTGATTTCATCTGCCAAGCTGGCTTAGCTAGAGAGAGAGAGCCACATCTGAGCAACAAAGAGGCATTCAGGAAGAGACACTTAGGCACAATTATAAGCAGACCTAGCTTCTCCTTTGCAGTAACAGTCTTCCCAAGGGCAAGTCCCGTGGTAGAGGGCTTAGCCCATCAAACCACCAGTCCCCAGTGTCTGCGAGCACATCAGCAACCATAGAGGTGGGGAAACCCAACACCCCATGCATTCTCCCCCTGCAGTGTTCACATTAGTGGTAACATATTATATCTTTTTGTGCCTGACTTATTTCACTCAGCATTATGTCTTCAAGGTTCCTCCAAGTTGTCATATTTCAGGACATTGTTCCTTCTTACTGCTGCCTAGTAGTCCATTGTGTGTATATACCACATTTTATTTATCCACTCATCTGTTGAAGGACATTTGGGTTGTTTCCGTCTCTTGGCAATTGTGAATAATGCTACTATGAACATTGTCATGCAGATATCTGTTCACGTCACTGCTTTCAGATCTTCCGGATATACACCGAGAGGTACAATCGCTGGATCGAAGGGTAACTCTATATCTAGTTTTCCAAGGAACTGCCAGACTGACTTCCAGAGTGGCTGAACCATTATACAATCCCACCAACGATGAATAAGAGTTCTAATTTCTCCACATTCCCTCCATCATTTGTAGTTTCCTGTTTAATGGCAGCCATTCTAATTGGTGTGAGATGGTATCTTGTTGTGGTCTTAATTTGCATCTCTCTAATAGCTAGTGAAGCTGAACATTTTTTTCATATGTTTTTTTTTGGCCATTTGTATTCCCCTTCAGAGAACTGTCTCTTTATATCTTGTACCCATTTGATTATTGGGCTGTCTGTACTCTTGTCATTGAGTTGTAGGATTTCTTTATATATGCAAGATATCAGTCAGATACATGGTTTCCAAAAATTTTTTCCCATTGATTTGGCTGCCTCTTCACCTTTTTGACAAATTTCTTTGAGGTGCGGAAACTTCTAAGTTTGAGGAGTTCCCATTTATCTGTTTTTTTCCTTTGTTGCTTGTGCTTTGGGTGTAAGGTCTAGGAAGTGGCCTCCTAATACAAGGTCTCCCTACATTATTTTCTAAGAGTTTTATGATACTGTCTTTTATATTGAGGTCTCTGATCCACTTTGAGTTAATTTTTGTATAGGGTGTGAGGTAGGGGTCCTCTTTCATTCTTTTGGCTATGGATATCCAACTCTCCCAGCCCCATTTGTTGAAAAGACTGTTATGTCCCAGTTCAGTGGCTTTGGGGGCCTTATCAAAGATCAGTAGGACGTAGATCTCGGAGTCTGTCTCCGAATTTTCAGTTTGATTCCATTGGTCGATATATCTATCTTTGTGCTAGTACCATAGTGTTCTGACTACTGTTTCTTTATAATAACCTTCAGTCAGGGAGTATAAGTCCTCCTACTTTGTTTTTCTTTTTTAGAGTGTTTTTAGCAATTCGAGGCATCTTCCCTTTCCAAATAAATTTGATAACTAGCTTTTCCAAGTCTGCAAAGTACGTTGTTGGAATTTTGATTGGGATTGCATTGAATCTGTAGATGAGTTTGGGTAGAATTGACATCTTAATGACATTTAGCCTTCCTATCCATGAACATGGAATATTTTTCCATCTTTTAAGGTCCCCTTCTATTTCTTTTAGTCGAGTTATGTAGTTTTCTTTGTATAGGTCTTTTACATCTTTGGTTAAGTTTATCCCTAGGTACTTGATCTTTTTAGTTGCTATTGAAAATGGTATCTTTTTCTTGAATGTCTCTTCACTTCTTTCATTTCTAGCATATAGAAACATTACTGACTTATGTGCATTAATCTTGTATCCCGCAACTTTGCTAAATTTGTTTTTCAGCTCCAGTAGCTGTATTGTCGATTTCTCAGGGTTTTCCAGATACAAGATCATATCATCTGCAAATAATGACAATTTTACTTCTTCCTTTGCCATTTGGATGCCTTTATTTCTCTGTCTTGCCAGATTGCCCTGGCTAGGACTTCCAGCACAATGTTGAATAACAGTGGTGACAGTGGGCATCCTTGTCTCTTTCCTGATCAGTCTCTCACCATTGAGTACTATGCTGGCTGTGCGTTTTTCATATATGCTCTTTATCATATTGAGGAAGTTTCCTTCAATTCCTACCTTTTGAAGTGTTTTTATCAAAAAGGGATGTTGGATTTTGTCGAATGCTTTTTCAGCATCTATTGAGACAATCATTTGATTTTTCTCTTTCGATTTGTTAATGTGTTGTATTACATTGATTGATTTTCTTATGTTGAACCATCCTTGCATGCCTGGAATGAACCCCACTTGGTCATGGTGTATGATTTTTTCAATGTGTCTTTGGATTCTATTTGCAAGTATTTTGTTGAGAATTTTTGCATCCATATTCATTAGGGAGATTGGCCTGTAGTTTTCCTTTTTTGTGGCATCTTTGCCTGGTTTTGGTATTAGATTGATGTTAGCTTCATAAAATGTGTTAGGTAATGTTCCATTTTCTTCAATGTTGTCAAAGAGTTTAAGTAAGATTGGTGTCAGTTCTTTTTGGAAAGTTTTGTAGAATTCCCCTGTGAAGCCATCTGGCCCTGGGCATTTATTTGTGGGAAGCTTTTTGATGACTGATTGGATCTCTTTGCTTGTAATTGGTTGGTTGAGGTCTTCTATTTCTTCTCTGGTCAGTCTAGGTTGTTCATATGTTTCCAGGAAATTGTCCGTTTCCTCTACATTATCCAGTTTGTTGGCATACAGTTATTCATAGTATACTCTTGTAGTATCCTCTGCATTATCGAGTTTGTTGGCATACAGTTGTTCATAGTATACTTTTTTTTAATTTCTTCAGTATCCACAGTAATGTCACCTTTCTCATTCATTATTTTGTTTATATGGGTCTTCTCTCTTTTTGATTTTGTCAGTCTAGCTAGGGGCTTGTCAATCTTGTTGATCTTCTCAAAGAACCAACTTTTGCTGTTATTTATTCTCTCTGTTTTCTTGTTCTCTGTGTCATTTATTTCTGCTTTAATCCTTGGTATTTCTTTTCTTCTACTTGGTTTAGGGTTAGTTTGCTATTCATTTTCTAGCTTCTTCAGATGGTCCATTAGTTCTGTGATTTCAGCTCTTTCTTCCTTGTTGATCTATGCATTTAGTGCTATAAACTTCCCCCATCAGTACCGCTTTTCCTGCATCTCATAGGTTTTGATACGTTGTGTTCTCATTATCATTCATTTCTATATATTTAGAAATTTCTCTTACTATTTCTTCTTTAACCCACTGGTTGTTTAGGAGTGTGTTATTTAGCCTCCAGGTGTTTGTGAGTTTTCTAAGTCTCTGATGGTTATTGACTTCTAATTGTATTCCATTGTAGTCAGAGAATGTGCTTTGAATAATTTCAGTTTTTTTAAGTTTATTGAGACTTGTTTTATGACCCAGCATATGGTCTACTCTGGAGAAAGTTCCATGAGCATTAGAGAAGAATGTGTATCTTGGTGATTTGGAATGTCATGTTCTATATATGTCTGTTAAATCCAATTTCATTTATCAGATTGTTTAGCTTTTCAGTTTCCTTATTGGTCTTCTGTCTTGTTGATATATCTATAGGAGAGAGTGATGTGTTGAAGTCTCCCACAATTTTTGTAGAAACATCAATTGCTTCCTTTAGTTTTGCTAGTGTTTGTCTCGTGTATTTGGTGGCACCATGATTGGGTGCATAAACATTTATGACTGTTATTTCTTCTTGTTGAAGTGCCCCTTTTATTAGTATGTAGTGGCCTTCTTTGTCTCTAACATCCTTGCATTTAAAGTCTGTTTTATCTGAGATTAACATCGCTACTCCTGCTGTCTTTTGGCTGTAGCTTGCATGAAATATTTTTTCCGTCCTTTCGTTTTCAATTTCTTTCTGTCCCTGTGTCTAAGATGAGTCTCTAGTATGCAGCATATTGATAGTTCATATTTTTTTATCTATTCTGCCAATTTGTATCTTTTAATAGGGGAGTTTAATCCATTTACATTCAATGTTATTACTATGAAGGCTTTTCTTGAATCAGCCATCCTATCCTTTGGTTTATGTTTGTCAGATATATTTTTTCCCTCTCTCTCTTATTGTCCTTTAATGAACCAGTATTGAATCTGTTAATTACTGAACTTTTCTCCATCTCTCTCTCTCTTTTGTTTCTCTGATGGTAGGGCTCTCTTTAGTACCTGAAGTAAGGCAGGTCTTTTATTAGCAAAATCTCTCAGCATTTGTTTGTGAAAAATTTAAGCTCTCCCTCAAATTTGAAGGAGAGCTTTGCTGGATAAAGTATTCTTTGATGGAAATTTTTCTCTCTCAGAATTTTAAATACGTCACGCCACTGCCTTCTCGCCTCCATGGTGGCCACTGGGTAGTCACTACTTAGTCTTATGTTGTTCCCTTCGTATGTGTTGAATTGCTTTTCTCTTGCTGCTTTCAGAACTTGCTCCTTCTCTTCAGTATTTGACAGTCTGAAAGGAATATGTCTTGGAGTGGATTTATTTGGATTTATTCTATTTGGAGTTCACTGGGCATTTATGCTTTGTGTATTTCTGTTGTGTAGAAGGTTTGGGAAGTTTTCCCCAACAATTCTTTGAATACTCTTTCTAGACCTTTACCCTTCTCTTCCCCTTCTGGGACACCAATGATTCTTATATTTTGACGTTTTATTTTATCTATCATATCCCTGAGGTCCATTTCGATTTTCTTTATTTTTTTCCCTATTCTTTCTTTTATTCTTTCATTTTCTGTTTTGTCATCCTCCAGATCGCTGATTCGTTGTTCATCTTCCTCTAGTCTTGTTCAATGAGTATCCAGAATCTTTTTAATTTGATCAAGTCTTTTATTTCTGTAAGATCATCTGTTTTTTTATTTACTCTTGCAATTTCTTCTTTATGCTCTTCTAGGGTCTTCATGTCCCTTATATCCTGTGCCATACTCTCGTTGTTTGTCTTTAGTTCTTTGATTAATTGCTCCAAGTACTGCGTCTCCTCTGATCTTTTGATTTGGGTGTTTGGGTTTGGGTTATCGACATCATCTGGTTTCTTTATATGCTTTAAAATTTTCTGTTGTTTTTGGCCTCTTGGCTTTTGTTTAAGTTAATGGAGTTCTTTTAGGATATGTAGGCTAATTCAAAGTCTAATCTCTAATTTGTCAGATCTACAGCTTGGTCGCATACATTTTCTCAAACTAACCAGCAGGTGGCATCCGCGAGTCACCTATTCCCCTCAAGCCAGTTCTCCCCCACTTTGTCTTTGTGGTGTGTGGGAGTCTGATTCTTGTGGGGGTCCAATTGGTGCACCAAGTTTGGGTGTGTTGTTGGTGCTGTCCGCCCTGAATGTGGGGTGTGTGTCTGAGTGGTTAGGGTGGGAGGGCAACTTTAATAATCAAACCTCCCAGGTGTTCTTGGAGATGTAAGGCTGTTGCAAGAGTCTAAACCTTCTTTTCAGTCTCGCCACAGATTGTCTCTGCCACTGAACTACAAGTTCCCAGTATTGGCGTATAGTCCCTGGGATTTCCAAGTGTGTCCCTCTTCCAAGCCTCTGCTGAGGGAAGGCTGTGCTACGTTACATGTGCACCCCATCCCTCAAGGGAAGTTCTGGGCCGCTGGGCCATGTAGGGACATTCCCAGCCTGCTGAAAGGATGGCTATGTGGGCGTGTTAATTTCCCCCTTTTCGTGCAGCTCCGCCTTCCTCGCTCCAGGACCATTAGCTGTGGGTGTGCAAAAGGCTGTGGTCCACACCCGATATTGTGGCATGTGCGTGTGATGCTGGAAACACTGCCCGTTGCACTGGGTTTCTTGGCACGGTTCTGGGCTGTGGTGCTGGGAAGGAGTGTTCCCAGCCCGCCAGGAAGATGGCTGTAAGGGGTGTGGTTATTTTCCCGTTTTGGCTAACCCCTGCCTGCCTCGCTCTGAGACAGTTAGCAGGTTTGCGAAAGGCTATCGTCCACGCCAGGTATTGAGGTGTTCACACAGCCCATTGCTGCCATGCTTCACTGTGTGGTTCTCACTGCCGTATCTGTGGTCGCTTTGGGGTTTTTTTAAAAAGGAACTAGTCTGATTTCAGGTGCCAACCCACAGTTTCCCCACACCGCAGCATGGCTGCCGGAAATTCAGCAAGCTGACTCACTCGTTTCAGATCACAGACTCCCGGTTTCACCAAGTGCACGATCTCTGTTCACTTAGCAGACCTTGTCCTGCTGGTGCATCGCCGGAACCGGTGTTCTGGGTCACTTTCTGGCTTTTAGCTAGTATTTTCCACAAAGGTGTTTTTTCCCGTCTCTCCTAACCGCCATCTTCCGGAAGTCTCCTTGCCATCATACTTTGTTGTCAAATATATGATCCCAGGAGTCCTCCAGGAAAAAGACCCCCTTTCCCATTTGGTCCCAGGGTCCTTGTGCTCCCTCCTACCTTCGTGCGCTGGACCCTGTGGAAGCCCTGAGCTGCCTGGTTGAGCGCAGAGCCAGGCCCTCTGCATGCCCCCTGGTCTCTGGGCTCCCCCTTGCCCTTGCTTATGAGAGTGAAAAGTGAGTCATGTCAGGAAGATGAGAACGGGATCCCCCCTCACATATCCTTTGGAATATTCCACTCTAGCACACTCACCCATCAAAGTGGCCTTAATTTTTTCTTTTTGATCTGTATCAGAGCTCTTCTTCCTCCCTGTGGGCTAGAATTAGTCGGATAGGTGGCCTTGACTTTTCCCTTACAGGGAAGGTGAAGGGAGGAAGGGAAGCATGTGTGGCTCATGATTTTTTTTTTTAAATATACTCCTTAGTTTGCATTGTATTTTTTCCCATTTACCACCCTATTATTAACTCCTTGTATTAGTGGTATACATTTGTCCTAGTTCATGTAAGAATGTTCTTCTGTTTACACGATTATCCACAGTCATCATCCACTGCATTATACAGACCCGTGTTTTATTTCTGGCTTTCCTTCTAGTGACATACATAACCCTACCCTTCCCTTTTTTTTTTTTTTTTTTTTTTTCATTTTTATTGAGATTGTTCAGATACCATACAATTATCCAAAGATCCAAAGTGTACAATCACTTGCCCCTGGGTACCCTCATACAGCTGTGCATCCATCACACTTAATTTTTGTTCAATTTTTAGAAACTTTTCATTACTCCAGACAAGAAATAAAGTGAAAGATGAAAAAGAAAAAAAGAAAAGGAAACTCTAATACTCCCCATCCCTAACCAACCCCCCTCAATTGTTGACTCATAGTATTGATATAGTACATTTGTTACTGTTTATGAAAAAATGTTGAAATACTACTAACTGTAGTATATAGTTTGTAATAGGTATATAGTTCTTCCCTATATGCCCCTCTATTATTAACTTCTAATTGTATTGTCATACATTTGTTCTGGTTCATGGAAGCGATTTCTAGTATTTGTACAGTTCATCATGGACATTGCCCACCATAGGATTCAGTTTTATACATTCCCATCTTTTGACCTCCAACTTTCCTTCTGGTGACATATATGACTCTGAGCTTCCCCTTTCCACCTCATTCACACACCATTCGGCGCTGTTAGTTATTCTCACGTCTTGCTACCAACACCCCTGTTCATTTCCAAACATTTAAGTTCATCCAAGTTGAACATTCTGCTCATACTAAGCAACCACTCCCCATTCTTAAACCTCGTCCTATATCTTGGTACCTTATATTTCATGTCTATGAGTTTACATATTATAATTAATTCCTATCAGTGAGACCCTGCCATAATTGTCCTTATGTATCTGGCTTATTTCACTCAGTATATTGCCCTCAAGGTTTTGTCATCAACCCATTTTTTTTTTTAATATGGCTTTGTTCACTCACCATACATTCCATCCCAAGTAAATAATCGATGGTTCTCTGCATGGTCATACATTTATGTGTTCACCACCTTCACCACTATCTATATAAGGGCATCTACATTTCTTCCACAAGGCAGGAGGGAGAGTCAAAGAAGGTAGAGAGGCAAAAGAAAGAGGAAAAAAAAAATGACAGCTAGGAGGCAGCAAAAGGAAAAATAACCTTAAATCAAAGTAGAATAAAGAGTCAGACAACACCACCAATGTCAAGTGTCTAACATGCCTCCCCTATCCCCCCCTCTTATCTGCATTTACCTTGGTATATCACCTTTGTTACATTAAAGGAAGCATGATACAATGATTCTATTAGTTACAGTCTCTCTAGTTTATGCTGATTGCATCCCTCCCCCAGTGCCTCCCCATTTTTAACACCTTGCAAGGTTGACATTTGCTTGTTCTCCCTCGTAAAACAACATATTTGTACATTTTATCACAGTTGTTGAATACTCTAGATTTCACCAAGTTACACAGTCCGTCTTTATCTTTCCTCCTTTCTTGTGGTGTCTCACATGCTCCCCACCTTCCTCTCTCATCCACATTCATAGTTATCTTTGTTCAGTGTACTTACATTGTTGTGCTACCATCTCCCAAAATTGTGTTCCAAACCACGCACTCCTGTCTTCTATCAACCTGTAGTGCTCCCTTTAGTATTTTCTGTAGGGCAGGTGTCTTGTTCACAAAGTCTCTCATTGTCTGTTTGTCAGAAAATATTTTGAGCTCTCCCTCATATTTGAAGGACAGCTTTGCCGGATATAGGATTCTTGGTTGGCGGTTTTTCTCTTTCAGTATCTTAAATATATCACACCACTTCCTTCTTGCCTCCATGGTTTCTGCTGAGAGATCTGCACATAGTCTTATTAAGCTTCCTTTGTATGTAATGGATCGCTTTTCTCTTGCTGCTTTCAGGATTCTCTCTTTGTCTTTGACATTTGATAATCTGATTATTAAGTGTCTTGGCATAGGCCTATTCAGATCTCTTCTGTTTGGAGTACGCTGTGCTTCTTGGATCTGTAATTTTATGTCTTTCATAAGAGATGGGAAATTTTCATTAATTATTTCCTCTATTATTGCTTCTGCCCCCTTTCCCTTCTCTTCTCCTTCTGGGACACCAATGATACGTACATTATTGTACTTTGTTTCATCCTTGAGTTCCCGGAGACGTTGCTCATATTTTTTCATTCTTTTCTCCATCTGCTCCTTTGCGTGTAGGCTTTCAGGTGTTTGTTCTCCAGTTCCTGAGTGTTTTCTTCTGCCTCTTGAGATCTGCTGTTGTATGTTTCCATTGTGTCTTTCATCTCTTGTGTTGTGCCTTTCATTTCCATGGATTCTACTAGTTGTTTTTTTTAACTTTTGATTTCTGCTGTATATATGCCCAGTGTTTCCTTTACAGCCTCTATCTCTTTTGCAGTATCTTCTCTAAACTTTTTGATTTGATTTAGCATTAGTTTAAATTCCTGTATCTCAGTAGAAGTGTACGTTTGTTCCTTTGACTGGGCCGTAACTTTGTTTTTCTTAGTGTAGGTTGTAATTTTCTGTTGTCTAGGCATGGTTTCCTTGGTTATCCAAATCAGGTTTTCCCAGACCAGAACAGGCTCAGGTCCCAGAGGGAAGAAATATTCAGTATCTGGTTTCTCTGCGGGTGTGTCTTAGAAAATTGCTCCACCCTTTGATGCCTCAGGTCACTGTGCTTTTCTGCCCAGCAGGTGACGCCTGTTAGCCTATAATTCTTGACTGGTATGAGGAGGTATGGCCGTGTTCCCCCAGGCTCTGGGGTCTGGTTCTGAATGGAAAGGGCCCCACCCCTTTCCTCCTAGAGAAGACAGACCCCCCAGGTGGAGGTCATTAGCATTTCAATGGTCTCTCTCTCTGCTTGTGCTGTCTCCACCCTTCCCTGAGTCACAGCCCTGGAAACTGAAAATGACTGGGGCTTTCTCCACTGAGCCGAAAAAGAAACAGATAGTCCCCTTCAGACCCAGTCCAAGGCGACCCTCCGGCTCTCCAAGGTCAGTCGTCACCCAAAGCCTCTGTCTGTTTTTTGGGGATGCGAACCTGTAGTGAGCAGTTCACACTCGCTACTTAAAACCCCAGTTGGAGCTCAGCTGAGCTATATTCGCTTGCTGGGAGAGAGCTTCTCTCTGGCACCACAAGCTCCGCAGCTTGGGCTATGGGGGAGGGGATCTCACGACTTGGATCCGCAGGTTTTACTTACAGATTTTATGCTGCGTTCTCGGGCATTCCTCCCAACTCAGGTTGGTGTATGATGAGTGGATGGTCTCGTTTGTCCCCCCGCAGTTATTCTGGATTATTTACTAGTTGTTTCTGGTTTTTTGTAGTTGTTCCAGGGGGACTACTTAGCTTCCACTCTTCTCTATGCTGCCATCTTGCCCTGCCTCCTCCTACCCTTCACCTTTTAACTGTACTCACACTTAGCACTGTTAGTTACACTTGCAGTATTGTGCTACCATCACACAGTATGGTCCTTGATTGTTACAGGCATTCCCTTTGGACACCTTCAGGGGAGCTCAACACCTCTCTTTAAGTTGTGACCTTTGATTGGTTTGCCAATTATGTTCAGGGTGATAATTTTACATGTAATTTTGCTGCCATTAGGAAAGAAAATATTCTTAAGTCATAAAATCTTTAAAACCAAAGCGCTTTTTCCTCCCTAGGAAATCTGCTTATTGAGCTTCTTTCTCTCTTCTAGTTAGAAGGACACTTGATTAATAAGCAGGAGAATCCTCTCTCTCCCTTCCCTGGTCCCCAGTTGATGTTTGTACTCTGCTCTGACTACTGCTGTCCACTCTGAAAAGGGAACAAGTCAGGGAGCCACTAAGGAAGGGTCCCCACCATCGGACATTATAACTCATTTCCCAGCAGTTAGTTAAATGGTGGCCAGGAGAACATTAGGGATGGTTTCACCTCCCAGTCAGCACACTGGCCAGGTCCCTCCCTTGTTCCTTGGGGAGAAAAATCTGGGCTTTTTTTTTTTTTCTCCCACGTAGATAACACATTCATACAATTCAAAAATTAAAATGAAATGAAAAGCCGTATCTTGAGAAGTACTGTATCCCACTGACCTTGCCCCAACTCTACCACCTCTAGGTAACCATTGTTTTACTGCTTTCTTGTGTATTCTTTCAGTGCTTTTCAATGCAAATATAAATATGTATTCTTATTTCTTTCCTTTTTTATACAAAAAGATAGCATATGATATTCACTGTTCTATACCTTGCTTTTAAAATTAACAGTATATCCAGAAGATCTTCCCATAGCAGTATGGAGTGAGCTTCTCATTCTTAATGTTTGTAGTTGCAAAGAATTCCATTCTGTGGATATACCAAAGTTTATTTAACCAGTCCTCTGTAGAATGGAAATTTGGGTTGTTTCTAAATTTATTATTAAAAACAATGTTCAATGAATAATCTCCTATATAGATTACTTTATACTTATGCAGATGTAGCTGTAGGATACATTCCTGGATGTGGAATTGCTGAATTAAAGGGTAAATGCATTTATAATAATGATACACATTGAAAAATCTATCTTCTATAGGAGTTTGTGCTATTTTGCATTCCTACCAGCAAGATACAAGAATGTCAGAACAGGGCTTTCCTGAATGGATTCCAACTATTAACAGAACTAGCATATGCTATAATATTTTTTATATTAATAAAAAAAATAAGAAATCAGTGAGATATGCTACAAAGCCCAAGGCATCAATCCATAAGCTATATCTAACCTCTGTTTTTTGTGTGTGTGTGTGTTTTTTTTAACAGCATAGCTGTTGCCCAAATCTCTTGGTACAGAATGTTTTTGTAGAAACACATGACAGGAATTTTCCATTGGTGGCATTCTTCACCAACAGGTTTGAAATTGAATTTGCTTGTATGATTTAATTCTGAAACTGTGAATTTAAAAATAACTAGAAAAAAATACAAAGTAAATGTATAGTATAGCCCTTAAGCTATCTGTTCCCCTAGAACATTCAATTATCCCAACTGTTCTTAGTCCATAAAAATTTGAGCACTAAAATTTCAATTCTTATTTCTATTTAGAATTAATGCCTGAAAAGGCCAAGGTTGTCAGGTCTTGCCCAGTTCAGTTCAGAGGATAAATCATGCAGAGTGCTGCATGTTCTTTAAGTCATGATTATCTCCTCACTACTTTTACACTGGAAGCCTCAACACATTACTGAGTTCCACTGTTTTTAAAACATACTTCCCTCCTCATGAATAATGACAAGTTCATTAGGATTTTAGTAGACTTGAAACAAAACAAATGATTATTCCTAATAGAAGATCATTCCTAATTGGTAGGGAGAGGGAATAGATCATGCTTTTGAGGGTGATTAATGATGTTAATATTAAAATTGATTTAATCAAGTTTGGTTCATTTGATAGTTGTTCAGTATGATTTATGTTTTTGTTTTTGTTTTTTCTAGGTATGTAAAAGCAAGAACAGAACTAACATGGGATTATGGTTATGAAGCTGGAAGTATGCCTGAGAAAGAAATCCTCTGCCAGTGTGGGGTTAATAAATGTAGGAAAAAGATATTATAAATATATAGTTAATGCCCACTCATAAAATTTGTTTATCAGGCTGACATTAGAGCCATGTAAAAGAGCCCTCTGTCATCAGTGGAATTAATTTAGGTTTTGGTCCATGGAGGTAATTTCTCTCAGTTTATCTTTGTCAAAGAGTTCATATTTATTTCTAGTTTTATTTGTGTGACTCAGAAATGATAGGAACAAGATTAGGAAATTTGCATATATATAGGGAATTTCTATTCCTGCTGCTATTCAGCTTTTCATTAATGGGATGGAAGTGTATACTTTCTTTGAAACACTACTGTACATTTTGTAACTTATTTGTAAATTATATATTAAGAGAAACAAATGTCACAGTAGAACCCTGCTGTTTCTTTTCTTGCTTTTGTGATTATCATCTTTTAGTTTATGCCTCCAAAGGGCCAAATTTCACATCTTTACCTATAAAATTTAATTATGTTTTATTCCTAGCAAATCACTCACCATCATGAGAGCTATGTCGTATCAATTGCCTACTTACTCTATTTTTTCTCTGGTAGCATTCAGACATACTACTATTTTCATTGTTTTCTAACCTGCTTTTTTGCCCTCCTTCAATCTTCTCTTACATATAACTTTGTAATCATTCCCAGCCTGAATCTTCTATGATGTGCTTTTAGACTGGAGCAATATCCTCAACATCATAGTTTTCATGGCTAGTTTAAAAGTAGCCCCCTGTCCTGGTAATTGCAGTAAAGAAATAAGAAGGTAAAGCAGTGCCATGTATATAATGGAGAAAGTCTAAATTGAGATGGAGTCCTACAACCCAAGTCTTAACTCTTACCATTTTTTTAGATGTTAGCATTTGACAGAGTGATTTAATATTTATAAGCCTCTGAAAATTAGGTTTAGATTTCCGTATAGAAACATAAAAAGGGAGAATACTCCCCAACTCAGGAAGCTACCATAGCCTCAGTGTCAAAAATTGACAAGGACAGCCTGATAAAAGGAAATTATAGGCCAATTTTATTAATGAACATAGACCTAAGAATCCTAAAACAAAATATGAGTAAACTGAATCCAGCAGTGTATGAAAAGAATAAAAATATGTCATGACCAATAAAGTTAGTTTAATAGAAGAAAATCAGTTGATGGAGGCTTTAGGAACAAAATCAAGATAACATAGTTTTTGATGAATCCACTCATATAAAGAAAGCAGCTAGTATTACGAAGGAAGAAACCTACTGATGACATCTTTAACAAAGCTGGTAAAAAGGTATTCCAAAAACCCCGAATATGAGTGGTTGAAGGCAAGTCACCAACACTAGCAGGACCCACACAGGATTGGTGAGTGTACAGCAATTGTGTGGAGAGAGCAGAGGGAAGGAAAAGGGAATTTTCAGAGTCCTAAGAGCCCTGTAGAATTGTAAGAAATGCTCACCTATGAAGTGAGAGGACCCTGCCCGGAAGGGGATCCTCAGCAAAGTTAGATCTGAGACCAACCAACAAAACTGGGAGAAGGCTCAACAGGCAGTGATTTTGGGTGAGGACTGTAAAGTCCACAAGAACTCACTAAGGAACCACGGGAAGATAAGATTTAATAAGGCAGCCAAGCCCTCCAGGATTTCAGAAATACCCAAGTAAAACTCTCTCCCAATCTAGAACAGAGGCCCATCCTGAGGAAAAAAATAAGTGTGTGTGTATGTATGATAATTACAGAGGGGGGAACCTTTGGAACATGAAGCTAGGGACACTACCTGGCCCACCCCCTCTCTCTACACAGGAACCTCCAAGAAGTACTGAAAAACTGTGTCATTGAAACACAAACAGGAAAGGCTTGTGACCAAACACTCTACAAAGATAAGAAAACAAGAGGCAAATGAATAATAAACCAATAAGATAGTGAAGGCATATTGGAAAATTCTGACCACAGAGCAGATGAAAACTATAAACTATTTTGTAAAATAGGCTAAAAAAAAATTTAGAAAACTACTGAAGCTATGAAAAAGCATAAACTAAAGATGAAAAATCAATATAACATACCGCATTAATATTAAAGGAGAAAAATCATGATCATTTCTGTAGATTCAGAAAGTCCTTGTAAAATTAAGCATCTATTCATGAAAATAAAATAGACTCAGAATGAAAGTAGGAAGAGAAGGGAACTCCCTTTATTTGATAAAAGCTTTCCTCAGAAGATCAGCAGTCATCATATTTAATGATGAAATATTGACTTATGTATGCAAATGAGACAAACGAGCCTTCTGACATCAATTCTTTTCAATAATGAACTTAATATCCTAGCCAGCAAGTAAGGTAAGAAAAAAATAAAAGAACAAGAATTGAAAATACAGGAGATATGGTTGGTTATACAGAAATTAATTGTATTTCTGTAAACCAATAACAGTTGCAAAACATTTTATAAAAGGAAGATGCCATTTCCAAGAATATCAACAAATATAAATTACCTTGGGAAAAAAACTAGCAAAAAATGTGCAAGACCTTGAACGAGAAAATTACAAAACTTTATTGAGAAGTTTACTCAAACTTTTTTATTAAAGAAGATGTAGATGAATGGAGGGATGTACCATGTTCATGGACTGAAAGGCTTAATTTTTTTTTAATTCAGTTTTATTGAAATATATTCACATACCATACAGTCATCCATGGTATACAATCAATTGTTCACAGTACGATCATATAGTTATGCATTCATCACCACAATCTATTTCTGAACATTTTCCTTACATCAGAAAGAATCAAAATAAGAATAAAAAATAAAAGTGAAAAAAGAACACCCAAACCATCCCCCCCATGCTACCCTATTTGTCATTTTTTATCCCCATTTTTCTGTTCATCCATCCATACACTAGATACAGAGTGTGATCTAGAAGGTTTTCACAATCACACTGTCACCCCTTGGAATCTACATTATTATATAATCGTCTTCAGGAGTCCAGGCTACTGGGTTGGAGTTTGGTAGTTTCAGGTATTTATTTCTAGCTATTCCAATACATTAAAACCTAAGAGGTGTTATCTATATAGTGCGTAAGAATATCGACCAGAGTAACCTCTCGACTCCATTTGAAATCTCTCAGCCACTGAAACTATTTCATCTCATTTTGCATCCCCCTTTTTGGTCAAGAAGATATTCTCAATCCCACAATTGAAAGGCTTAATATTACAGTAAATTACCAATTCTCCCAAAATTCATGTATACATTCAGTGCAGTTCTGATCAGCATCACAAGGTGATTGTGTGTGTGTTTTGGTAGAACTTTATAAGGTGATTCTGAAGTTTATATAGACGTGCAGAAGACCAAGAAGAACCAAGATACTCCCAAGGAGGAGCAAGATGGAAAACTTGCTTTCCCAGATTTCTACAACTATTACAAAGCTGCAATTAAGATGATGTGGTAGTAGCACAGGAGTAGACAAACTGACTAGTGAAACAAGAGGAAGCACCCTAAAACACCCATCTTTTATACTTAGAATAGAATTGATATTGAGAAACCAGGGGAAAGATTCTTTTCAATAGATGGAGGTGTAAGAATTGGTTATCCTTTTGTGAAGGAGAAAGGGAGGAAGAAGAGAAATAGGACCAATTTCTCAACCCATACACAAAAATCAGTCCCAGGTTAATTAAAAAATGTGAAAGGCAAAACTAAATCCTTTTAAAATCAATATGAGAGAATACCTTTATGATGTTGAAGTAGCAGATTTCTTGAAACATGACAAAAGTGACATCATAAAAAGTAAGTTTTTATACATCAAAGTTAAGAACATCTTTTTTTTTTAAAAAGGTACCATAAAGACATTGAAAAGATATTGGCAAACAAATTTGCCAAACGATTGGTGTCTAAAATTTATCTTTAAAACTTACAAAAAATTTTTTGAAAGCAAATAAACTTTGGTTTATAGGGAAAAAGGCAAAATGGGAAAAACAATTAGGCACTTTGTTGAATGGCCAATAAGTATATGAAAAGATGCTGGGCTTCATTAGTACTCAGAAACAAAAAATAAAAAAGCACAATAAGATAACCATTACACACTCAACCTATTGGCACATTTAGAAGAGTGTTGAGAATGAGCACTTTGGAAAACAATTTGCATTAGTAAAGTTGGAATGTGCATACTCCCTAATCCAGCAGTTCTACTCCTAGATATAAATGAAGGAGAAACTCAATTTTTGTGTATGTGAAACATGCACCATTATAGTCAAAGTACTTTCGGTGATTTAAAACAAAATAATTTAATTGGAAACCATTCAAATATCCAGAAGAAACATGGACAAGTAGTGGTAAATCCTAACAATAGAATACTATTCAGCAGTGGAAATGAATCAACTACAAATACATAAACAATCAAAATGTTGACCCTAAAGAGCAATTTGCAAATACGTAAATTCTTCATGTGAAGTTCAAAACTAAAAAAACAAATAGTATACAGTTTACATATTTGAATATAATGTGATAAACTATAACAGAAAAAGAGAATGATAAGTGCAGAATTCAGGGTGGTCATTACCTCTGTAGCAAAGAACCAAGGGGAAGGGTGCACACAGGAACTCAAAGCCATCATAGTTTGCCAAGGCTGCAATCACAAATTCCACACACTGGCTTTGGCTTAAGAGGCATTTATTGGCTCATGATTTCAGAAGCCAGAAGCCCAAACTGAGGTATTGGCAAGACCTTGGTTTTCAGGGAATCTAGGATCTGGTGCTGGCTGCTGACATCCTTTAGGGCCCCTTGGCTTGGACCTCTGCTTCCAGTCACATGTGACGTTCTCTCCTTTCTCTTCCCGGTTCCTGCTGCCTTGAGGGTCCTCATTAAGAGGAGACCAGGAAGTAATCCAGATTATGACCCACCCTCACTCAGTGGGGCCACACTTAACATCTTGAGGAAATCCTATTTACACTGGGTTCACAGCCACAGGAATGAGGGTTAGGATCAAGAACATGTTTAAATTGCGGTACAAAATTGAACCTACCACAAAAGGTAATAATGTTGTTTAACTGGGTGGTGGTTACATGAAACCTTTCTACTTTATATATGCATCAAAACTAGTCATTTTAATCTAAATATTTAATAAACATTTTTCAAAATCAGTTTAAAATTAACACCAACAATAGCCGTGAAGACAAAAGCCATAAAATGGGCAACAGAGTCGGAGGGGATATATGAGGACTAATTTTATGCATATTACTTCCATGTATTCCAATACTAGTTGGAGAAACTATCTGGCTCCACAAACATTGTCCCATCAACCTATGAAGAAGGTTCTGGCAAACTCTTTGAGATGAAACTTCTTTTCCACAGGTTTCCTTCACTCCTTCAATACAAACAGACGAGAAGAGAATAGAAACCTGAAGGAACTTGAATATTTTTGTTCTAGGTAGAATACAGCAATAAAAAAAGGAAACCTAGAAATTAGTTAAATGTGGCTTATTTAGGACAGAAGGAATTCAGCTGGGTAAGAGTTTTACTTAAAAAAGAGAGAGAGAAGAGAAAGAGAGAAAAAATTACTTTTACTGAGCAGCAAAGTCTGAAATAGCCCCTTGGAATCTCCTGGACATGATGTGCATCTTGTCTTTCTAAAGGAAAACAGGTAGAGTTACTTTGCTACAACTTTGCTAGCCATATCTAGTGATATCTGGTGGAAAAGGAGACCAGGAATCGCTGACTCAAAACTAGTTTTATCCAGTAACAAAGATACATATTTAGCTGCCAGGAACTTCCCCTTGGAACCAGGATGGGAATAACTTTTGCATCCAAATAAAGTAAGTTCTGGCTTTTGAGGGGTTACAGGTGTTCGGTTGATTTGTTTCCTTTTTCTGGACTTCTGGGTTTAGTTTGGTTACTTTTCAAACTAGAATCTAAATTTGGAACCAAGTCAATTTTTAAGAAATACTGACTTAGATGAATATTTAACCTGATATTACTTTAAAGAATGGGAAACCAAAGAACAAGGAAAAGGAAATTGTAACACAACAGCCTATGGATTGATGAGGAAAGTTGAGAAGTTCATTTATTAACAATAAAGATACAGGAATTCTCCCCTGAAATCTTGATCTGCTTCAGCCTGAACTGGTTCTCACCAGTCATCTTTCTCCAGTACTCTAGAGATTCCCTTTTCCTCTCTTGTGTCAAATCCCGTCTGCAGTTAAATCTCATTTGTTGTTGGGGAAGCTGTCCAGGCTTGCCCTCGTCAGAGCCCTGGACCTAGCACGTTCTCTTGTTTGGAGGCTGGGCAGTGAGCTCAAGCTTGGCTTAGGTCCTTCCTTGTAGGGTAACCTCCCCTGTCCCAGTGCACTGGGAACTCGTGTGTCACCTGAGCGTGTGCATCATATGACACCTGGCCAACCCGTCGGGTATTTTTGTTCTCTCTCATCACACAACAAGAAGGGTTTGTGCAAATGATTGCCCTGCGTAGCTGTCAGCAGGGACCTGTTGGCCATGGGAAACCACCACCCACCACCGAGGCTGAATCTGCTGTCTCTCCTCTATGTGAGCAAAGTGTTTTTCCAAGCGGTGCTTGTGTGTGTTGTATCTTCCTTGGCAACTACGATACTGTGGTACAATGGACTCTTGGTAACTGGTGTATCTTGGCCATTTCCTGTGTGGTGGGCATTCTCCCCTGGTGGTAGGCGGCCCAGAGCCTTGGCTCCATATTTCTCCTTTCCTTGGTTTACTCTGACATATTGGTAAAGCACATCCTCCAATGGCTTTTGAGAAAGGAAAAATGAGTGGTAATTTTGTTGAGACCTTGCATATTTAAAAATGTCTTTTACATTTACTGTTGATTGATATTTTGGTAGGGTATAGAATTCTTGAGTAAACTCCATACTCAATTTTTTTTTAAAAATGAACTCCAAAATTTACAGGAAAGTTGCAAAAGTAATACAAAAACAATACATAGAACTCCAATATACCCCTTTACCCAGACACCCAGTGTTCTAGTTTGCTAATGCTGCAGAATGCAAAACACCAGAGATGGATTGGATTTTATAAAAAGGGGGTTTATTTGGCTATACAGTTACAGTCTTAAGGCCATAAAGTGTCCAAGGTAACACATCAGTAATCGGGTACCTTCACTGGAGGATGGCCAATGGCGTCCGGAAAACCTCTGTTAGCTGGGAAGGACGTGGCTGGCATCTGCGCCAAAGTTCTGGTTTCAAAATGTCTTTCTCCCAGGACGTTCCTCTCTAGCAAGCTTGCTCCTCTTCAAAACATCACTCACAGCTGCACTGAGTTCCTTCTCTTTGAGTCAGCTCATTTATGTGGCTCCACTGATCAAGGCTCACCCTGAATGGGTGGGGCCATGCCTCCATGGAAGTATCCCATCAGTTATCATCTACAGTTGGGTGGGGCGCATCTCCATGCAAACAACCTAATCCAAACGTTCCAACTTAATCCCCACTATTATGTCTGCCCCACAAGATTGCATCAAAGAATATGGCTTTTTCTGGGGGACATAATACATTCAAACTGGCACACCCAGATTTACTAACTTTTAGCATTTTGTGACATTTATTATATCATTCTATCTGTCTATGTTATCTATCTAGCTGTCTGTCATCCAAACATTTGAGAGTAGGTGGCATACATCATACTCCTCCAACATTTAATACTTAAAGGTACAATTCTTGAGATCAAGGGCTTTCACTATGTAACCACCTTAAGTACAGCTATCAACTTCAAGAAATTTAACATTGATATATTATACACAGTCTGTATTCCAATTTTTTCAGTGGTCTGATGTCCTTTTTTTTTTCTTTCTTTAGTAATATATATACAATCCAAATTTCCCCTCTTAACCACAGTCAGATATATAATTCTATGTTGTTAATTATGGTCACAATGTTGTGCTACCATCATCATCCTCCATTACCATAACTTTCCCATCACCCCCAACAGAAATTCTGTACCAATTAAGCTCTAACACCCCATTCCCTACTCCTTCCCCAGCCCCTAGTAACCTGTATTCAAGTTTCTGAGTCTAGGAATTTGCTTATTCTAATTATTTCTTATCAGAGAGATTACACAATATTCTTTTGTGTCTCGCTTCTTTCACTCGACATGTCCTCAAGGCTCATCCACGTTGTCTCATGTATCAGAACTTTGTTCCTTTTCACGTCTGCATAATATTCCATTGTGTGTATATCGCATTTTGCTTATCCATTCATCTGTTGATGTACACTTGGGTTTCTTACATTCCATACTCAATTTTGAAAGCATCTGCTAGCTGCCAGTGTTGCCATTCCAAAGTCTGAAGCCTTCCTGTCTTCAAGCTTCCGGGATGAAAGTTGGGAGTCAGATAAGGTTTCCTTATCTTTTGTTATATAACCAGTTTGTATCTCTTCTGAGGCTTACAAGATTATCTTTGTCCCAATGTTCTGAAGCCTCATGGTAATATGTCCCTGGTATGGGTCCATTTTCTTCCCTTGTACTGGGTGCTTGGTGGGCCCTTTCCATCTGAAACCTTTGTCCTTCAGTTCTAGGAAATTCTCTTGAACTTTTTCTTGAATGACTTCTCAACTGGTCTCTCCTAGAATTTTGGTTACCTAGATGTTAGACCTCCAGATTGGTTCTCTAATTTTCTTTTCTTCTAATTTCCATCTCTTTCTCTCTATTCTACTTTCTGAGAGTGTTTACCTATTGCATTTTTATTTCTGGTCTTATATTCTTAATTTCTAAGACCTCTCTTTTGGTCTCGGAATAGTCTTGTCTTTAATAGCATCCTAATTTTGGTTCCTGGCTGCAATATCTTATCTCTTTGAAGATTATTTAAGCACCCTCACACACATTCATACCTATATTTTCTTCTCTTTTCATATTGTCTCCCAAAGTCTGTTTTTCCTTTATGTTTGCTTTGATCTTTATTTTCATGTTAGGCTTTCCTCAGCTTTCCAGTGAACTTGGTGGTCTACTCATATTTAAGAATTGGACACTAAAAAACTGAGTATAAGCTGTGGAGGTGAGGAGGCTCTTGGAGCTTCACCACGATCTAGCTGCTATCTTCAGGGTTTTCTCTTTAAGCTAGTAAGGAATTCTCTTCCATCCTTCTGCCTAGAAGGCAAAACACTAGGCTGCCAGTGTCTGCTCGTTTTCTCTGTAGTGCAGTCTCACACTCTGGCTTCAGTAATCCATCTGTCCATTGTCAACTCTATCCAAGCTGTCCTTGATAGTAGTCTTTCTTTCTCCTGCTCCCAATTTGCATCTTTTCCTTCCTTTAAAACCTTTTCAAAGTGCAAGTCCTTTAGAAGTTTCCCTCTGAGTAATTCCTCTAGCAAACCAATTATATGCTGCTTTTATAACCATAATTTAATTATATACCTTTTATGTCCTCTGCATTTACATTTGTTACGTGCACTGAAAACCCCCTCCTGTACGGTGCTGTGTACCCCACAGGTGCTGAATAAAATCCTGCTACTGGCAACCCTCTTTAGGGTTGGTTAATTCTGCGCAGGTTTTAAGATCTACCTATCTAGGCCAAACTCGAAGTAAAAGTGTGACGGAAATTTTAAGGGGAAAAACCCAAACTCTCAGAAGAGTGATCATTTCCGCAGCTGAGCCCAGGGACTTCTTCACTTCCCCTCAGACCTCCAAGCCCTGGAAGAAGAGAAGGGGAGCGGGAAGGGAGCGCCCAGTTCGTTGTTTTTTTGTTTTGTTTTGTTTTTTGCTTGTTTGTTTGTAAAAAGTTCATATTAAGATTCGGCCCTGGAGAGATCCGCCCCTCGGTTAGAATGATCACCCCTACGTGCAAGCCCAGCTTCCCGCTTCCCGGCTCGGGAAAGCCCCCGCCCCCACCCCACGCGGGCGGGCGATTTCACGGAAACGAAACTCGGCGGCGTCGGTCCGGAAGCGCCGGCGGAGCGCGCAGTGTGTGCTCGGCCGCCACCGCGAGCGCAGCCATGTCCCGGGCGCCCGCCGCTCCTCTCCAGGACTACCCCCGGCCGCCCAAGGAAACGACGCCCGCGGGTGAGTGCGGCTCGGGGGCGCGCCGGGCCTGCTCTCCAGTCGCGGCCGCTGGGGGACCCCTCGGGAGTGCACCGCCTGAACCCCGCCGTGTGCCGGGACCCCGAGCGCGACCCTGCGGAATCGGGCGGGCGGCGCGGGACGAGGCGGGCCTTCCCTGTACTTCTCCCGCTGCGGTGGGGCGGTTGTGGAAGACACCGCTCCCGACGCTGCGTGGGCTGTGCCATCGCAACTCCAGGCGCCGAGCAGAGACGCTTGTAGTGGCACAGACAGGCCATCGGGAGCTGGACAGATACCCCATTCCACCCCTCGGCTGCCCACCAGCCCCTCCCCAGACACACATCCTGAATCCTGGTCATGCATTCTGAAGCTGTCCCCAGTAATGCATTCAGGCTGTCCCCAGTGCAAACTTAGTCCCCCGTAGCTAGAGCCGGCTGGACCATCCGGAGACCACGTGACGGCGCCATTCATTCTCCCAGGCCCCAGCCTCCGGGTAACGGCCCTCCCCTTCTGCTTTGGTCTTTATCCGGCTCCGCTGTGCATTCCCTGGACTCGGATAAATTTGGCTTCTCACACACCCGGTATACAATGGAAGAACTAAAATAGTAAACTGCAGTGAGGACTCTTTATCAACGGGGGAAAGAGGGAAAAAATCTCCCAGCCGGCCCCATTATCAGTCCAGAACACAGATCATACCCTGCTGGGAAGGGGGTGGGGTGGGGTCGGGGAATCGTAGGGCCAGCGAGTCTCATTCCAGAAGTCTCACCCATCTCTCTAGCGGTGGGGTGAGCTCCCTGGCTGCCCCAGATTCTGTCCTCTGGATGGACTGCCCTGGCCCGGTAGCTCAAGTCCGTCTCAGGGGAAAGGAGCGTTGGGGAGGGTGCCGCGGAGGGAGCTGTAGCCTTGCGGGTCCGATCCCGGCGCGGGGCGGGCGGGACTGGGCCCGGAGATTGCCTGCGAGGTGGCAGGTGGTGGATCGCCATGTTGGTCTGACTTAGGGCTAGTTCCTCGGGTTCTAAGCTTGTAGTTTTCCCGTGGCTTCGTTCTGTAGACCCTTACGTAGCTGCCGACGTCATTTTTTGGGGGAGAAACTGATTGCTAAAACTCTGTCCTCTTGTTGGATCAATCTCAGTGCATTTCAGGACTCCGGTGAGCCTGGCTGATCCTCACTCTGCTCACTCCCAACCCTTAAAGGACGGAGGCCGCCCGCCCGCGCCTCGCTGGCCGCTCCCGCGGTCCCCGGGCCTCGGCGCTGCGGCTGCAGGTAGGAGGCTGCGGGCGGGCGGGCTGCGGGGCGGAGCGCGGCCACCCCCGCGCGCCCGTGTGGGAGGTGCTTAGCTAACGGCCAGTAGAACTAGAGCGGAAAATGCAAAACGACGAAATTACTGAAACCTGCTCAGTTCTCAGAATTGGAAAAGGGCTTCTTGCTTGCTTTAGTAGAAAAGTACAAATAAGTGCTTGAATGCTAAAAAAAAAAAAATGATTCGCGAACTATTGCACACAAGCAGCGTACCTGGAAAGCACTCGCCCGCGAATACAACTCCAGTTCTGGGAGAACATCCAGGCTCGGACCAAAACAAATCACGGCCCCTGAGAGGAGAGAGAAAGTGAAACGGGGCGTCAGGCCACTACTGAGTACCCACGTCCTGGGAAAGGAGAAGACTGGCAGCCTGCTGCCCGAGCAGCCCTGCCTCCCGCAGAACCCTCCGGAAGAAGAGCCCAAGTACCGCCCTGATGCTGCAGCCCAAGAATCCTTTGCTGTTGCAAATAGAGAGCTCGTGCAATGATGAGGAAGAGTTCATACATTCTGGGGTATGTGAGGGGACCTCTCAACCTGAGCCCTCGTGTTCCGCTGTCAGAATAACAGCCAATAAAAACTACAGGAACAAAACCTCTCAGGAAGGGGCTTTACAAAAGAAGCGGGAGAAAGCACCCCGCCTCAACTGGCCGTCTTACAACTGCAGCGGATACAAAGGAACGAGGTACACGTGCCAAGATCCAGCAGATAGAGCGAGAGTGTGAGATGGCAGAGAGGGGAACACAGGATAAAAATGGAAGTTCTCAATAAAAAAAAATGTACCAGGAAAGAAAGCTACAAACTTTTACTAAGGAATGACCTGTGGCCTCATTTAACCAGCCGTTTTCAAATTCACCCTGAGACTTTGGGGGCACCCTCCCTTGTAATTAATCTGCATTGGCAAAGGAAGTCCGGGACATGGACAGTATCCTACAGCAGAACTCAACTAGGAAAATAAAGGTGGTGGGAGTCATTGATTTAAGAATACATTCAGGTAAACGGCTGCACCCTCTATACACTGGAAGTGGTAAAGAAGCTGTTCGAGTCCTCTAAAAATTATCACTGAGTGCTATAATTCCGAATGTAATGTCTCTTTAATTAGAATTCTTACAAGAACCATTTTTAAAAAAAGAAAGAATAGAGGACACTCCCTTTATCTAGTGTATGGATGGATGAGTAGAAAAATGGGGACAAAAACTAAATGAAAAATAAGGTGGGATGGGGGGGATAATTTGGGTGTTCTTTTTTACTTTTATTTTTTATTCTTATTCTGTTTTTTTCTGATGTAAGGAAAATGTTCAAAGATAGATTGGGATGATGAATGCATAACTATATGATGGTACTGTGAGTGGTTGATTGTACACCGTGGATGATTGTATGGTATGTGAATATATTTCAATAAAACTGAATTTAATTAAAAAAAAAAAAAGAATGAGGATAATGGGCTTGTCTTGGCAAGTCTTTCTTCACTTGCCCCAGGCCCTGTGATACAATTTAATTGAATATGTAATGTATTTGATGGTGGAAGATTTAGAAAGTCTTTGGGGAGATCAGCATTTCCCTATTTCTTCTGATCCTTCCCAGGAATACTCTGCTGGCTCAACCTTCTGCTTTTCTGATCAGTGCCTTCATCTTATCCATTGAAGTAGGCACGAACCAGGTAATTTGGCTCTTCCAGTCCATCCAGGTACAGCCATGCACTTGGACTTGACTCCTTTGCATTTGATTGCAAGTCACAAGGAAACCAAGTCCCTCACTCACCCTCACTGAGTGCATGGTCTAAATCCCAGGAAACAAGAGGCGAGTGTTTAAACAATGGCTCTATTGTCACCCAGTGTACACTGCTAGCTTCCCATCCTGGGATTGAGGAAACCGCAGTGTCTGGACTTCCCCTCAGTTCAACCAGCTCCTCATTTTTCTCTTGAATCAAGCTTTTCCTCATTTTTAGGCATTTTTTAAAAATGAATTCATTAGGTTCTTTTTCTTTCATTAACCCAATTTTTAAAAATACAAAATAAGGTGCTTTTCCAGTTGGGTCTCGATGATGATCATGATCATGATGATTGTGATGCAGATTTCTCCCTGGGAGTTGAAAATCTCTCATAAAATAATGCAAGCGCCCTGTCCCCGCTTGAAGACTGGCGGAGGAGTTAGCAAGACAAAGTTTTTCACTTTTCTGTTTCTCACCAGGGATGTTATTTGGAGGTGTCTCTCAGGATGCAGAAGAAAAAACAAAAAAGATGAAAAGAATGACATGTGCACTCTGCCCCAAAGACCTGGACTGCAGTGTACTGTACTTTGCAGAAAAAGAGAATATAGTTGCCCATGAAAGTTGTTTGGTAAGTTATCTGAAACCACATCAATACTCTCAGGAAAAGGCACACCAGAATAGATACATGGTACTTTGGGAACAAAGACTGACAAGTTGGCCAGGGTTTGGGCTTTTAAATGAGGATTAGAGGGCCGTATTTTTCTAACTTTTGTTTGTTTGTTTGACTGCAAATTTTATTGATACATTCACACACCATATATAATCCATCCAAAGTATACAATCAGTGACACACAGTATCATCACCTAGTTGTGCAGTCATTATCACAATCAGTTTTAGAACATTTTCATTACTTTTCTAGCTTTTTAAAAGTCTTTCAGCTCTTACATTATGATTACTCTTCATTTTGTTTATAACTGGTCCAACACAGAGGAAGAATTACGGTGAAAAAAAAACTTAGAGATATTTTAATGGAACATTTAAAATACAACAGAAAATCCAATAGACCTTCTACCCAGATTTATAAAATCGTAACATTATGTGATATTTGCTTCAACTTGAGGTTTTGTGTTTGTTTGGTTGGTTTTTTTTTAAGAAAAAGCATTATAGAATGTTAAAGGACCCTGCCTCTACCTCCCTTTAGTTCCCTCTTCCCTGCCCTCCCCCTCGAGGGTAATCACGCTCACAAATTTGGTGCTTATCATTATTTGCATCCTTATACTTCCACCACACATGTTTAAATACTTATAACCACAATGTGATACTGTTTTACATGCTCTTGAGCTTTATATAATTCCCACCAAACACTAGATCTTCACGATATATGCATGTTGATAAATGAAGCTCTAGTTCTTTCACGTTAAATACGGTAAGTCTTCCATCTCCTGATGAGATCAGTTTCTTTTGTAAATGGGCATTTAGGCTTTTCCCATATATATATATATATATATTTATATGACTAACAAGCTGGCATGAACATTCCTGTATAGTTGGCCTTATCTGAGAATTCTCTGGTCTGAAGTATCAGAGTTAAAAGCAGAATCCCTGGGGCATAGGGTGGGAGGGTTTTGCACTTGACTAAAAGGGCCAAATCGCTTACCATGTTGAACTTCCCCCACCTGCCTCAGAGCTTCTTTTCCTCTTCACCCTGGCCACACCAGTGATTGTGAGATTTTCCTTCTTTCCCTCCGATGGGCGCGAACAGCGTCTGTGTATCACAGGGATTCCGTCCGTCCCCGGTGGAGTTGGCCATCATTTCATGTGCTTCTGCGCCATCTGCTGTCCGTGTCTGTGAATTGCATGGCCATAGGCTTTACACACATCTTCCAGACGTTTGTTTTCACATCTATATATTGATTTATATAGAGATAGATTCTAACGCCTTATTATATTATGTTGGCTTTTAATTTTATCAATGGTGTTTTCCATCAGACAGAAGTGTTTAATGTAGTGAAATGTAGCATTATTTTCCTTTATAATCTGTGCTTTCCCCCTCCCCGCTAAGAAATGCTTTTCAGCACTAAGGTTCTATCGTTTTTTTCTCAGAAGTTTAAAATGTTTGCTTTTCTAATTTAGTTTCTTAATCCAACTGGAATTTACTTTTAACTACCATACATATCAGGGATCTTTTTTTTTTTTTTCCTATTTTCCCCAGTCCTATTTTTTGAGGTCTATTCTTTCCTCGCTGATTTGTAGTAATGACAATGATGAAGATGATGATGATTTGGTGTTACTATGTGTAAGGTAATAGGTCAACATTAAACCACTGATCCTCAGAACAGCCCTAAGCGTAGGTGATGTTTTTATCCCCAACTAAAGCTGCAACAACTGAGGCACACGTGCCAAAGTCACATGGCTAGTGAGTGAGTGGGTCAGGGGTCTGCCCAGGACCCCGCACTCAGCTACCACGATGATGTCTCACTGAGTGCACAGATCTGTTTCCGGCTTCTGTCCCGTTTCATGAGTTCCTTGGTTATCCCTAAGCTAGCACAACACTGTCTTCATAGCTATGGCTTTATTATAAGCCTTGGCTGTTTTGGCTGATTTTGGAATCAGCTTGTCAAGTTTCATAAGAAAAAATCCCTATTGGAATTTCGACTGGAAATGCATTGAATTTATAGATGAATCTGGGAATCTAGGTGTCCTTGTAATCGATGGGTCTTTACATCCGCAAACAGGGTCTACCTCTCCAGGTACTCAGGGCTTCTTTTATGAATTTCAAAAACGTTCATTTTTTTTTTTTTTTTCTATAGCAATCTAGAACTTTGGTTTTGGCTTATTCTTAGGGTTATTTTTTGTGATTTTTTTTCTAATACCTTTTAAAATGAGCTATTATTGGTATACACAGACACAATTGATTTTAATTTATTGATCTTTTCCACCAACCTTACCAAACTCTTATTAGTTCTAAAAGTATCTAGGTTCATTTGGATATTGTTTTTGGATGATCCTTATCTATAAATAAGGACAATTTTATTTTTTCCTTTCAACTATTTGGGCCTCCTAATTTCTTTTTCTTGTTTTATTGCCTTTGTCTAGAACAGTCTGGTATAGTGATGAATAGAAGCAGTGAAAGTGGAAGGCTTGTTTCTCATATTCAACGGATGCTTTCAAGTCTTAGTCAATTTGTGTATGCTTTCGGGTTTAATGGTTTCACTTTATTAAGAGAAGGAAGTTCCTTTTTATTTTTAGTTTGCTGAAAATAAGTCAAACTAGCCATTAGGAGTCAGAGTCACACAGTCTAAAGCATGGCTGGTTGCCAGGACCCCAAAGTTGGGGAATTCAGCCACCCCAAAAGAGAGGGATGGCGTGTGGTCTGCTCGCACACCCCAAAAGGGGGTCACTGCTCTGCCCACAATCCACTCCTGCTGAGTATTTTTTGGTAGCACTTTCTGACTTGCAGCTTTCAAGGCTACTTGGTGCCAACTTGTTTTGGTTTCATAGGCTGCTCAAGAAAACACCATGAAATGGGTCAGCTTAAACAACGGGTGTTTATTAGCTCACTGTTTTGAGGCTAAAAGGAAGTTCAAATCAAGGCATCATCAAGGAGTTGCTTTCTACCCCAGAGACTTATGGTGTCCTGGGCTGACAATCCTCGGTCCTTAGCTTGTCACGTGGCAACACACATGGCGGCCGCTCCTGCTCTTTCCCTCCTCTTCCAGGTTCCATTGATGTTCAGCTCCTGGCTGCTCCCTCTGTAGCTTTCTCTATATTCATCTGAATTTCATTCTGCTTATAAAGGACTCCAGTAATAAACAGGATTGACACCCATCCTGATGGAGGTGGGCCGCACCTTCACTGACGTCGCCTCATCGAAAGGGCCTACTCACAATGGGTTCACACCCATTTAATGCATTAACTTTAAGAACATATTTTTTCTAGGGTACATACAGCTCCAAACCATCACAATACTCTTTTTTTCCCCCAATCCAATCCATAGCTGTATTCTTCAGGACTTGTGGAAAATGACGATAATGATACATCTAATCATGATAGAAATTTTGATTTGGAATCAGTAAAGAAAGAAATCAGGAGAGGAAGTAAGTTGGTAAGTATAAATGATTTTATTATCTGTCCAGGATAAAGAGACCCTTGGGATGCTGTCAGAAGAAAGGCTCTCTGATAGGATAGAGAAATGTCTCTGAAAGCTGAAAGAAGTAGGACCTGTATTGGAAGTTTAGATTCAACTGAAATCTTAATATTTTAAAATAAAATGCAACAGGCTTTATCAGTAACATGGATCTACATTAGGATGCTTTGGGCTGGAGGTAGAGGGAACCCCCAACTCAAACTGGCTTCCACAGAAAGGGTGCCCGGCTCTTCCTCGCTGCCTCCTGTCCACAGCGGCAGGTCCCCTGGTGGCCCTGGGGTGGCTGCAGGAGCAGCTGCAGCGTCAGCGTCGGGCATGCTTTCCCTCCTCCTCCCTCCGTGTGTCTTCCCCTCCGTCCTTCTCCCTTTGTGGCTCTCTCCCTCGCCTTCCTTCCTTCCTCTCGCCCTCCCTCCCCTTCCTCCATCCCTCCCTTCCTTTGTTCTTCTCTTCCTTCCTTCTTCCTTTCTTTTGTTCCTTTCTCTCTCCCTCTCCTTCCTTCCTTCCTTCCAACACTCTCCCTGCCCGCCTCCTTCCCAACACCCTTGGAGACCTCTAATCTGCTTTCTGTCTCTGTGAATTTGCTATTTCTAGTCATCTCTTGTGAGTGGTACCATACAGCATCTGCCCTTGTGTGCCTGGCTCACTTTACCGAGCATCATGTTTCCAAGGCTCTTCCATGTCGCACCATGTCTCAGAACTTTGTTCTTTCTTACGGCCAAACAACATTCCATTGTGTGTAGGTACCACATTTTGTTTATCCATTCATCTGTTGATCAACACTTGGGTTGTTTCCACTTGTGGCTATTGTGAATAATGCTGCTATAAACACTGGTGTACAAGTATCTGTTTGAAACCCTGTTTTCACTTTGGGTAGATACCTAGAAGTACAATTGTCAAGTCACATAGTATTTCTATATTTAACTTTTTGAGCAACCGCCATATTGCTTTCCACAGTAGCCACACCATTTTACATTCCCATCAACAATGCCCTAGAATTCCAGTTGCCCTGTATCCTCTCCAACACTCACTTTCCATTTTTAAATAATTGCCATTATTGTAGTCTTGATTTGCATTTCCCTAATGGCTAATGATGTTAAGTATCTTAATTGTGCTTACTAGACATTTGTATATCTTCTTTGGAGAAATGTCTACTCAAGTCCTTTATCCATATTTTAATTGAGTTATCTTTTTATTGTTGCATTCTAAAAGTTCTTTATACATTCTGGATAGTAAGCCCTTAACTGATACATGGTTTGCAACAGTTTTCTCCCATTCTGAAGGCTCTCTTTTCATTTTTTTTGATACTTTCCTTTGATGTGCAGGAGTTTTTAATCTTGATGAAATCAAATTTATCTGTTGTTTCCTTGGATGTCATATCTAAGAATCAGTTGCTGAATTCCAGGTCATGAAGATTTGCCCCTTTGTTATTGTCTAAGAGTTTTATAGTTTTAGCTCTTATGTTTAGATCCTGGATCCATTTTGAGTTGATTTTTGTATATAGTGTGAGGTAAGGGTCTCAAATTTTGTTTTTTTCCAATTTTTCACTTGTCTTTTAACTTTTAAAATGCTGTCTTTCACCATAAATGGACATTTTAAATTTTTATGTAGTCAGATTCTTTATGGCCTCTGGGTTTCCTGCCTTGCTTAGAATGCCTTTTCCACCTCAATACCATGTATTTCTTTCTTTCTCCTATATTTTCTAATACTTTGTTTTGTTTTTTTTTTTTTAATTGTTTTGTTTGATATAGAGCTTTAATCCGTGTGGAATTTATCTGGGGGAATGCTGTGAGGTAGGACTCTACCCACACACATAACCAGTTGCATCCCCCCCCCCCAAATTAACTTTTTGTCCTCTGATTTAAATTTCACCTT
Organism: Choloepus didactylus; assembly: GCF_015220235.1. NCBI lineage: Eukaryota > Metazoa > Chordata > Mammalia > Pilosa > Megalonychidae > Choloepus > Choloepus didactylus. The sequence continues at coordinate 99,178,084 of NC_051318.1, forward strand.
TATATCATCTAATTTCTCACCTATACTTGAATATTAACTATTTATATGGTTGCTTGTGCTGACCTTGGGATACTGCGTGAACTGCCTCCTGTTTTCCAGGGTGATTTAATTGTGCTTCCAGTTCACGCAGGCAGAGTACAGTGCCAATCACACACGGCTCCGATCCCTAAACCCGTCAGGTTGCTTCTAGGCTGTGGCCACGTACTGTCCTCCTGTCCATCTCTAAACCACCTTCATATATAAAATATCAGACAGATAAACAAGCAAAAGCAAGGAGTTAAAGAAGTTGAGCTAAGGAAAAACAGTCAGTACTCAAGTCCTTTGTTTCCTTTTCTGTTTTTGGCCGAACTACATGGATTCCAAAGGGGGTTCACTAACTTCATCTCCTATTATCCTCAATAGTGATTCTGGGAGACAGCTCTTGTTATCCCCAGCAAGGAATCTGAGTCTAGGAGAGTGGACGTGATGAGCTCGAGCCACGCAGCTGTCTGCCGCACACCCGGGCTGCACGTCCAGTCCCGACCCGTGGGCTCGCACTCCTTAACACGGCCACTGGGCACTGATTAATTATAAGAGCCCAGGTCCGGGATGCCTGGGAATTAATCCCCGTTCAGCGCCGCTTTTCTGCACTGCAGAAGCTGCACCCAGCTTCCAACGGCTGTACATCCAGCCCAGTCGTCCTGGGTTCTGGACACGTGCATCCTGACTCGCTTATCCTGAAACCTCACTGCCCCCCACCCTGCTTCCACCCGCTTCTGCACTTCGCAGCCCACACCCTCATCTCCCTTACCTTTGGCGCTCAGCCTTGTGCTCTCGTTCCTGCTTGGGATGAACCTGCTATCTTGCTGTCACTTCACACACTCCTTGGCCCTTGCCTAGAGGCTGGTGATTTGCCAGCTTTGCTTTTTAGAAACGGTTTGTTTTTTTTTAAAGAGCAATTTTTTTTTTAAGATAAAGATTTTTGCTATTAACCAGCTCATTACAAAAGAGCCCGTGCATTCTAGTTAGCTGCGGTTTTGCTGCAGCTTCAAAATTCACAGCCCCAAAGTGCCTAATTACAGCTGAAGAAGGTAATTTTGCTAATGGAACCCATGATAAAAAGGTGGGGCTGCTGATCGAAATACTATTAAATACCAAGTTTAAAATTTAAGAGATTACCAAAAAAGGAGGTGTTTACTCAGTAAAATCCATTCTTCCGTAGACATGCAAACTTTGTAAAAACAAAGGAGCCACTGTAGGATGTGACGTAAAAGAATGCAAGAAGAATTACCACTTCTTCTGTGCCAAGGAGGATCACGCGTCTCTACACACCGACTCTCAAGGCACTTACAAGTAAGAAAACAATTTTAAAACCACATTTGGGGAGCTGGGATAAGAAATGGTGAGATTATGATAAAGAGACTGTTAAAGTTAATTTTACTCAGGTGATTTTCAAGTAAGAATATGGTTTGGGGGACACACAGTTGGAAACCTGGCTTCACAACTTCTTGCAATATCACAGGGATTTTTTTTTTTTTTTTTAAGGAAGTTTGATAAATAGTTTTAAATCTGCTTTTGAGCACGTTCCACTGGTATTTCATACCAGGAGACATTAGGAAAGGAAATTTGTATAGCTGTTCATTTTGTACCATACTTCTTTTTATAGTTGATTTGTAGAGAATATCATAGGTTGTAATATTCTCAGAGTTTCATTTTTATTTATCTTTCCAAAGAGCTTGTTTTATGATGACATTTACAATGACTTTAAATACCCACTAAAAAGATGAAGATTAGCAAAGGTACGAGATCAAACAAAAAGGAGTTGTTGTTGCTGTGTCTTAAAGCATATTTGAAAAAAAAATACTGAGCACATACGACTAATGAATAGGGACGCAGTAAAATAGTCATTTTTTCCCCACCATTTACCAAGTGTACCAGGTGAATTTCTACACATTTATAAATTGAATTTAAATATTTGATGTGGCCAGGATACACAAAACACCTTGCTAAGTGCCGTTGAGACTGTAAGACGGATAAGACGTGGCCCAAACCTCAGAAAAGCCGATGCTGATTGAGGCACGTGGCTTCCTGGCGGCAGGAGGGGTCACACGAAACGAGCTTGGCCTTGAGGTGATAATTGCTGGAACTGGGCGATGAGCAGGGAGCTGTGGGCTCATGATTATCTTTTCTCTGCTTTTGTATATGTCCAAAATTTTCCATAATAAAAACTTTGTACCTGGCAAATTAAAGGGCACAGAGATACCAGAATCCAAAGTGGAAGGAGGTTAATTTTGATTGGAGGAGAGGAGAGGGCACTGTCCCTGGGAAGGCTGCCTGGAGGAGGTAGAAATTAGTGTCAAATGGGGAGAATTCTTGCATTACCATAGGCAAGGAGGGACAGAGGCTGGAAGGAAAATGGGGCCTGGGAGGTTCCTTAAAATTAACTCTCTCCATTTCTTAGTCATAACCTACAGGCTACTTTCTTCTCTTCTAGGGCAGTGATCAATTCTAGGTTCTCTGTAGGTCAAATCTAAGATATGGGGGAAATGCCTTGCTGACTTGGAAAATTGCTTTTCTCCCAAATTGATGCATGCAATTTTTTGGTATTTATTGTGGAAAATCAAGAATTTGGTGAACTTGTGGAGATTTGCATGTCTTAGAAGATGTTCAGCTTTCAGGCAGTTTTATACAATAAAATCCCACTGACCAGTAAATGCAAATGAGCACTGTTTAAACTATTTAATCAGCACTCACTCCTTAGAGAATATAATGATCTTTCTGTGGTTCAAAGAGCACTGAAGACATCTGACAAAGCCTCCATCTGCACTTGATGTGGGTCAGTAATTTTACCCAGGTTTGAACAGCATTTTTCTTTAACTAGTAAATATTTAGGATGAAGCCATCATGAAAATAGGTTAGTTCCTTTTTAGATCATATGGAAAGAGACATAATGTCTGAAAACTGACATCAATAAAAATATCTAAGGATTCTTTGAAATTGCATATTTTCAGAGTATTCTGCCAAGTCCACAAATCAATGACTGATACTCCAAGAGGTAAGTTTCTAAAATTTATATTGCAGATTAAAGAAAAGTAAGCATTTAGAGAAGACAAGCAGTTGTCTGATTAACCATTAAAATTAAAATAAAATTAGTATTAAAATGTGAATTTTAGCATTTAGATTTTACCTGTTTGTAAAATTCAGTTGCCAATTTCTTTGTGCAGAATGTGACATAATTGACTGATTTTTGTCCTTTGTGGACAAGACCTACTCTCATTAAAGCTATTCCCTGGTATCTTCTGACCCCACGACAACCACAGGACCAGAGAAAGACATGTAAATAGCTTTGACTTTTGTGACTGTTACTTCTCTTCTAAAATAATATCAGAATTTTAGATGAAATTGGTAAGTTCCTTGAGTGAAAACTTCCTTAGAATGCACGGTTAGCATTTCCGTTCTGTTCAGGGAAAACCAGATCCTGGCTACCTGGAGCGCTGGGTGTATATTCACTCCTGAGTGGCCTCTGCGTACTGCCAGAACGGCAGGTCTTACTGAAGTCTGAGACGTTCACTGTGATCTGGAGTCGGCACCTCGTCAGAAAAGACTTAGTCCTGTGTCACGCCAACCGCATTTTGTGGTGGTAAACAGCGCTCTCTAAAGAAGAGCTGTACCTCATTTTCCAGTCTTTACCCTTTTAGTTTATCAGGAAATACAATTAAAATACTGCTGTCCATCAGGTTTATTGACAGGAAAAGATGACAGTGTATTAGGTCAAAAAGCAAATAAGAGCTCTGTTTATAATGAACCTTCTTCCCAGAGGAAACCATTAAGCTTTGTTTTAAATTTTTCTAAAATGTTTCTGTGTATATACAAACATACCTACCACCACTCTACTCTGCTTTTTACCCCATACTATATATCTGAGAGATCCACATCGGGCACAAGTGAATCTGCCTCATTTTTAAAGGCTGTGTAATATTCCATTGCAGAGCTGTCCTACAATTTAGTATGTGCTTGATGGACATCTAGGTTATTTCCAATTTATTCTATCACATTTACTATGGAAGTTAACGTTGGTCTCCATACATCTTTGTGCCTTCACGCTGATATTTTATGAGGGAAAAAATCCTGTTAGTAGAATTGCTGGATGAACGAGAACAAGCAATGAAACTCTGGAAAACTATTGGCTAATTACTTCCACAGAGGCTGTGCCAGCAGTACACAATTACTCAAATCTTTGCAAACATTATATATTAAACATCTTCATCTTTGACATCCTGATGGGCAAAAACTTCTGTCTCTGTTAAATTGAGTGAATTTCCCCCTATTTTGACCATTGCATTTGTTTCCCTATGACCCAATCTGTTAATGGCCTCTTCCAATCTTCCTACTCAATTATTTGTCTTTTTCATACTGATTAATAAGATCTCTTTATATGTTAAAAATGAATCCTTTATCACATGTGTTTCAAACATTTAGTCTAAGTTCTACACATCTTTTGACTTGGTTATAACTCTCGGCATGTGTATTTATTAGGGTTCTCTAGGGAAACAGAACCAACAATAGATATCTGTAAATATGAGCTTTTATAAAAGTGTCTCACTCAACGGTGGGGATGCACGAGTCCAAATTCCGTAGGGCAGGTAGCAAACTAGCAACTCCAATGAAGGTGTTTGATGAACTCCCCAGGAGACGCTAGCTGGCTGAAGCAGAAAGAAATCTCTCTCTCTTTTCAAGTCTTCAACTGATCAGATTAAATCCATCTGATTAAATTCTTTCATTGCAGAAGGCACGCCCTTCATTGATATAATCAGTCACAGATGCAGTCAATTGACTGATGATTCAAGAAACCAGCCTTCTGGTTTATTAACCAGCCATGAAATGTCCCTGCAGTAACGGTTAGGCCAGTGCCTGCCCATCCAGACACCTGGGCACCATCACCTGGCCAAGTTGACACATGAGCCCAACCATCCCAGTCCACCCCTTATCAAAATGGCAGCTATACACATCACCTTAAGCCATACTTAGTCTCTAAACAGAACACAATAACAGATATGTGTTTTGTCTAACAACACTCAGCTGTCCTGTATACAACCAAATGCACTAAATCTCTCCAAAATCCTTGGGTAACATTCACTCTTAAGCTTGATATCCTATAACTTAAATATTATGGAATGAACAATACAACTTATTTCATATGATAAGAGGGTTGATAGAAAAGAAAACAAAGATACTTGCTTTATGGACAACTAACAAACATACTTAAAACAAGGAGGAAGGATTCATGCCATCATAGTCCTCATTTCTGTAACTGGTCACGTGGCCATAGTTCATATTTATCACGACCTTCTTCCACTACCCATTCCATGTTCCCTTCACCCTCAGTAAGCACTTCAGCTGGCCGTGGTTCTTTGCCTGGTGGGGTGACCCAACCTTCATTCCTGAAGTTTCTTGGCCATTGGTAGTCCTCTCTGGATTGGGTTGTTGCAGTTTTCCATTGACTTTAATCACGGGGCATGGTAGTACTAAGAGACGCCCCAGGGGATCTCCTGTATTCCAGGAAAACTCTTCTTTACCTCCATTTGTGCAGTTGCAGTGCTATTTCCCCTTGATAGTCAGGATCAGTCACCCCAGCCAGTACAGCAATGTACTTACTTGCCTGTTGATTTAAAGGAACAAGCAGCCCGAAGTGGCCAGGTGGCAGTCTCAGCTTCCAGTTCAGTGGGATTATTGTTGTGTCTCCTGGTGGGAGCACTCCTCCTTTTAGGAAGTAAGACTTGTAGACCAGCAGAACTTAAGGTTGCAGGGACAGGAAGCAAAAATATTCCTAGTGGATCACTAGGAGTGAGTGAGTGGTGCCACTCCCATTTCCACCCCTTGATTCCTGGACCCACGAATCCTCGCTTTGGGAGAAACAGCACCATAGAGTGGACACTGATTTACAGCATACACAGGCTCCTGGAGAACACTGTCCCAGCCCTGCAAGGTGTTGCCACCGTAATTAAGTCCTCAGAAGGCGATTTCACTGTTTTATCAACCCAGCTGCCTCTGGATGATGGGGAACATGGTAAGGCCAGAGAATTCCATGAGCATGTGCCCATCCCCTCACTTCATTTGCTGTGAAATGGGATCCCTGATCAGAAGCAATGCTGTGTGGAATACCATGACAGTAGATAAGGCAGTCCATAAGTCCAGAGATGGTATTTTGGCAGAAGTATTGCATTCAGGGAAGACAAACCCATATCCAGAGTGTCTATTCCAGTGAGAACAAATTGCTGCCCCTTCCATGATGGAAGTGGTCCAATGTAATCAACCTACCACCAGGTAGCAGGCTGATCACCTCGGGGAATGGTGCCATGTCGGGGACTGAGTGTGGGTCTCTGCTGCTGGCAGATTGGACACTCAGCAGTGGCCGTGGCCAGGTCAGCCTTGGTGAGTGGAAGTCCATGTTGCTGAGCCCATGCATAACCTCCATCCCCACCACCATGACCACTTTGTTCATGAGTCCACTGGGCAATGACAGGAGTGGCTGGGGAAGGAGGCTGATTTGGTATCCACCAAACGGGTCATCTTATCCACTTGGTTATTAAAATCATCCTCTGCTGGAGTTGCCCTCTGGTGAGCATTCACATGGGACACAAATATCGTCATGTTTTTTTGCCCGCTCAGAAAGGTCTATCCACATACCTCTTCTCGGGGCAGCCTGGGGGTGGAGCTGTTTCCTCAGGGCAGGCCACGGCAGGCACCCTGGGTTTCAGGGTCCCATTCTTCTCCAGTCAGTGCCTTTAGTTCAGCAGCAGACTCCCTGCGTGGTTAAGATTTTAGTTTATGTTGTAAATCTGCTACTCACACAATCAGACCCAGGTCTGGTTTTCAGAAATCTCAAGTCTGCGGCCACAGGAAATAAGATTTTCTTTCAGGGCACACACAGAAACCTTTATATCTGACATACGGCTTTTAAGTTGCAAGTTTGAAGCCTTCAGCTTGTCCCTTTCTCTTATAACTTTATCCAGTGTATCTAAAAGCAACCAGCCAACATCATTATACATCTTAACTCTAAAAAACTGTAAAAGTGTCAAAAACACTGTCACCCAGCGCCTGGCCTCATAAAAGAGTATGATTAGGAGAATCAAACAGTGATATTTTGCTTATCTCCATTGCCAACTCACGCCATGGACTGCAGTGCCATCTGGATTACTGGAAATGGAGTCATTAGTGCCTTTGGATCTTATCAGAGTAGAAAACCAATTGTAAAAACCTGTTTTAAGATTCTGTTTCTCAAAAACCACTCCTGGTACCAAGCTGTATTAGTTAGGGTTCTCTAGGGAAACAGAACCAACAGGAGATATCTGTAAATGTGAGATTTTATAGAAGTGTCTCACACAACTGTGGGGAGGCAGGCAGTGAACTGGCAACTCCGATGAGGGTGTTCGATGAACTCCCCAGGAGACGCTGGCTGGCTGAAGCAGAAAGCTAGCTCGCTCTCTTCTCCCTTAGAAGTCTTCAACTGATTGGATTCAATCCAGCTGATGGAATTCTTTGTGTTGATCTAACCAGTCACAGGTGCAGTCAATTGGCTGATGAGTCAACAAACCAGCCTTCTGGTTTATTAACCAGCCAGGAAATGTCCTTGCAGTAATGGTTAGGCCAGTTCCTGCCCCTCTAGACACCTGGGTATCATCACCTGGCTAAGTTGACACGTGAACCTAACCATCCCAGTATGTAAAGGAGTTTTAGATTTTATGTAGCAAACACCAGTCTTTTCCTTGTTGATTCTGGTTTTTAAATGATTTATATTTTCAGGTAATTCTTCAGGAGTGAAAAGAAAAAGAGGGGGGAGCAAACATCTCTCAACAGACATTAAGGTAATTAGACTTAATTTTATCATAGCTTTGCATTTTTCATAGAAAGTCCTTATTTTAGCCATTCCGAATTACAGTGACCAGTCCTTGTTAAATTACTTGTAGACAGCATCCTGCATTTGTGTTCTCAGCCTAGAGGAGCTGAGGCTGCCTTTTTGAGGAGAATCCCATAATCAGATAATTCCTGGTTGACAGAATGATGAGTATTTAAGAAAAGGTGGAAGTGTCTTTGATGTCCAGACACATAACCCTCAGGAGGTGACAGTCCCACTCAGGAAGCATCCGCCGGTACCAAATTAGAGAGCGAGTCTGACCCCACAGGGTACAGAATGCCTTAGAATGGGTAGAGGGTGCAACTGAGCATTCTTACATAGCCAAATATTTCTGGAAGTTCTAATATATTTTCTAGTGGCAACATCTGCACCCAACCTAATTTGTAACTCAATTTTCTGGATTACTGCTGTGTTCACTGTATGAAAATGTCTTTGGGATTTGAAACAGTGTTTTACACATCAGATCTTTGAACATAAATTAATAGGAGCCAGCAACATTCACTTCATAAATACACTTGATGTTTGCATCTACAGATGACTGTGGAGCACGGCTTTACAGGCATACCACTGAATTACATGCAACAAGATTGGCTTTCACCTTAAGCAATATTAAATGCCAGTAGTGAAAGCAATGTAAAGTAATCTTGATTTTCTCATTCTAGCAAACCGAAAAAACGTCATTCGTTGGGTTTGAAGGACAAGTAAAGGAAGAGCATGACAAGCACGCAGGTTTGCTCTAACTGCTTTATATAACAAATGTGGCCTGCAGTATTTTTCAAAATGATGATCCATGTTTTTCAAAATTAATATCCTTTTTTTTTAATGGAATGGTCTCCTTATTTTGATATAATGGAAAGATATAACTATTGTTTGGGGAACCAGTCCTTCCTTTCCCCACATTCCACCAATGTAGATTTATACAAAATTCTGCCAATCCTGAATTAATTTCCTAATATTTTTGTTTACACCTGGGGGTAAAATCCTGTCTCTTCTTCGGTCTTTGAAAACCCTTGGTTTTCCTACATCCCCCCTCACCACCACCACCACCCCGCCTTTTATTGTGTGAACAGAGTTGTAAATATTGAGAGTATTTGGCACCACCCACTGGGCTGAAGGAAAAATTAAACACCACAGCTCATGTCTTTCAGAAGCCCATATTCTAGTAGAAAACCTAACATCCCATTTTCATCTTTCCTCTTCTAGACTTGTAGTAATTAATGAGAGTAAAAATCTTTATCTTATCTATTTGCTGTCTCATAACCTTAGCTACCAACTTGGGTTGGGGTGGGCCATTTGCCCCTCGTGTTAAAAAAGGATATACTTCCTAAGCCAGGAAGCTAGGGTTGCCCAAGCTCAAAATCCAGGGAACATGGTACCTGTCACACATCTTATCAATGAAGAGCTACTATGTTAGGAGCTTAGTAAATATTTATTGATTGAATGAATGAATGATGAGTGAGTAGCTGCAGTAAAATACAGTAAACTAGAGAACCACAATCTCCATTAAACAAGTTCTGTAAGGGTAAGCATTTTAAAAATAACTGAAACACTCCTCTGAGAATTTCTGTCACACATGACCCTCCACCAAGCAGAAACCAGCAAAGCGTAGCTCCCTGTTCTTTAAGGAAATGCCCTCTCCGTGACAACACATGGTAGCTGTGATGAAGACAGTGACAGACACCTGGCATCTCAAAGATTTGAAGCTAAAGTGAAAATCCGCTTGATTCAAATAGTTATTCCAAGTAGAGAAATTTCTGTTCTCTTTTCACTTCTTGTGACGTTTCATTCATTGTGTCAACTGGCAAAAATGGGGTGTGATGCAGCTACAATTCCTAAATGTTTTTCTTTTCTTGGTCCTAGAGCTGACTATGAAAGCTGCTTTCCTAAAGAAATGTAAGGAAGCGGGACTTCTGAACGACCTATTTGAAGAATTATTAGAGAAACTGGTTTTCATTCAGGAAGGACTCATGGATGACGCCACTTCAGAAGAAGGTACTCAGAAGAGCAGTGTCTCTGCATCTAGAGACTTCTCACAGGCCTCGGTGTAAAACCAAACCAAGCCCCCCATCAAAGTAGTGTCTTCTCATGCTATTTCTTTTCCTCACTTATCTCCTTTAAAATCATTGTACCAGCTCTTCTGTCCTTTATGAAATCAAAAAGATGTGGGTAGTTCACAAATTCAGTAATCTAATAAAAATACCTGATGCCCTGAAAGTTCTGGTGCGTTTTCTAGAGGTATGTAATTCAAGTTGGACACCAAGGGGAAGGGTATGTTCTGAACCAGACTCAATCACACGGTCCCCCCAACCTTGCACACTTATTGCTAAAATCTGAGAACGGTGCTGTTGTTGGTTTTGATTTGATTCAAAGGCCTAATGTCTTTTTTTCATAATTTAAAGTTTATTGAAGAAAAAAGGAATCCTAACGATTTGATTGACATTTGGTTTAGTTAAATACGATCTTTCATAAGAGCTGTATGGTAACCTGTATCCTTATCTTAACTGTGAATGTAAGGAAAAGTTTGACAGTCTATATTTTAGGCAATGGTGTAAAACAGAGGCTTAGCTAAAAAAGCAATTATTTTCTAGAGGACAAAACTGAGAAGTGAAGTTCAGCAGGAACATGCTCCAGAGCTCATTCATTACGTTCTTTAGTTGATTCTTCTCAGCAGACTGGTTGCTTCTCGAATTTGAGCGTGCCCCAGAATCCGCTGGAGAGCCTGTTACAACAGCATGCTCGGCCCCACCCCCGGGGGTTCTGATTCAGCAGGTCTCTGGAGTTGGGGCCAAGAGTCTGCGTTTCTCACAAGTTCCCTAACACTATAGTTTCTCAGTAGATGACTGCTCTGTTGACTCTTTTTGGGGGTTACTTTCTGAGGTGTTCCTGCTGATATATATAATTTAAATTAAAATTAATACTGAAAATGTTTTCCCCCTCCAGACTATGAAGAAATTGGGACTTCACTTTTTGGCTGTAGATTGTTTGAAGATACATTTGTCAGATTTCAAACAGGTATGTATGAGTTATAAAATAACCCAGTTTAGAAATATTTATCATATACTTAAATATACTGTACAGCTGATCAAATCATATTTTAGAAGAACATGCAGTGTATTATTACAAGGAAAAAGGTCATTACAAAAGCAGTATGCCGCAGTCTGGGGTTGTCAGCATCATCTGGGGCCCAGTGTTTGCACATGAAAGGGACTAGAAATGGTATATTATTTGTAATAAAACCACTGGAAAATCTGAAAATCACTTTATTTCTTCTTGTCTTAGTAATAAATAAAAAAATCATTCAATATGAAGAGAAGCAGCAGCAGCTGAAGAAGGAGACCGAGCTACTTCAGGACTTGGAACAAACCCTGCAATCTCTTCAAAAAAACAGAGGCCTCGGGTCAAGCACCACGTCAGCGTCTTCCATGTCTTTTTAACGGTTACCATCCCCTAACCCAGGGCTCCGGCAACCTTGCAAGCAGGTTCGAAACCAGAGGCCCAGCTTGCAAAAGCCACACCTCTTCAGGAGCAGGCTTCTCCTCTCTGTTCCGCAAATGCCACCCACAACAGTTTGCTGATTGAAAATCTGATGCCTGCCCAGTATACGGTGCCTTTCCCTTAGTAACCCCTCACTTCTTCCCCTATCGCTCCTCTAAAGTGAAATGCTTCTGCAATCCCCCGTGGCCCCGACCCTCCACACAGCAGATCCTTCAGGGGCTTCCTGCCGGTGCCCCCCACAGGGCCTGGGCACATTCTGTTCTAGAGTCAGAATGGCTCGTTCCTCTTTCTTTCCCTGCACCTCTTGCAGAGCCCACTGAAACGACCCCCCCCCCAGGCCGCCGCACAGTGCCTTTCCTTGCTGTCTCACTTGGTGTGAATAATTGGCTGTATCTCACATGACATCAGAGTTGAAGCTCTCTGAGGACAGAGACTCCTTATCTGCTAGCTCACAATTATCATTCTGTTTAGCTCACTATCCTATCCCAAGCACCTAACAGGCTCAATAAATATTTGTTGAATAAATGCAGAAAACCATTCTTATCTTGTGAGACTGGTCCCAGCCTCTGATGCTCTGAGGTATAATCTATTTGGATGCACTCGTTTACCTGTACCAAATTTACAAGTCGTTAGATCACAGGAAGTCTGCTTTTTAAGTTTCTTTTCAGCGACAGTCATCACCTGGGCATGTGTCATCTTTCAAACAAACATCTACATTTAAAATTGGGCTCCTATATAAGACCAGCGGTGGGAATGTGCAAGAATGAAAGGAATTAATAGTTCAGATTTCTTTAGCCTAACAATATAAAAATCAAAATCTTATGCCCACAGGTCCACATCTGATCCCTGAAAATGTCATATTCCCAGTCTAATTTATAATAGTTCTTTGATTTGTAAAAATGCTGCCTTTTCAATTGGGTTTGAGCTGATTCCCCAGCATGGCGTCTGGCACATAATAACCACTCAAAAGATACCGCCTGAAGGAACATGAAATAGACTAAAAGAACACGTCCATTGCTGTAGTCACAATTTCACTTGAGGGACAAACAGCCAAGTGGCTTTCAAATACAGCTGTGCACGAGAACCACCTGGGGCACTTTTAAAAAATTACAGACCTGCTGAACAGATTTCTATGAGTCTACAGTTACGGTAAGTTCAACTTCCTCCCTTAATGGCGCATCCGATAGCAAACTCATCTAGGTAATAGTTCTGATATCATGATCTGTGTTACAAACCTTTGTTTCCCACTTTACTTTCCAAATCTGACCCATTACTCATGGTCAGTAACTTGGCAGCATGCAGCAACACGGGCCTGGGAGTCCCAAAGCAGGCAGGTGTTGGGCCAGCTGTTAAGACAGACCTGGGTTTGAACTCAGCTTTGTCCCTTAACACTGAAAAACTTGCATCACATCATCTACTCCATCTGAGCCTATCTTTGTGGATCTTCTGGGACAAAATGTGGCCACTAAAAGAGAAAAGCTGTTTAGAGCACAGGGCACAACCCTGGCACTGTGGGAAGTGAGTTCCATCAGCTCCACGCACATGGGCACATACCCACACCCCCTCTTCAATGCTGTCTCCTACAGGCCCTGGCTTATCTTCTCCCTTCTAACCAAACAACGTGCTCACAGTAAATTCTGAGGGGCTCTCTATCCCCTGCCTTGAAGCCTTTGTTCAAGCCACTTACCTGTTTTGGTGGCGTGAGAGGACGCTTTGTGTTCCTCCTGCACTGCACAAGCAACATCTCATACTAACCTTCGTGGTTTTCTTCTCATTGCATATTATGACAAGCTGCTTATAAAGGTTGGGTCGTTGGTTCCTTGGCCTGTCTCTCCTCTTTCCTGTCAGTTTATACATTCCTTGAGGGCAGGGATTACATCTTTCCCTGCACTTAGAAACACCCCCAAAGAATCCAGATAAATCTTTCTGCTGTGAGAGTTGAAAAGGAGTGAAATCAGGATTTCTGTGATGTGATAACATGTGTGTGCACCTGTAGAAGGCCATGGTGGTAGCTGTTTTTAGTCTAAGAATTATACCATATTGGGGAGGAGGGGAGCAACTGTGCATGCCTTTTTAACAGATTACCTTATTAATATATCAAATTAACATTACATCAAGTTCCAGTAAGAAGTTCACGAGTACATTTAAGGGCTATTTTAAGAAACACTTTGGATTCCATTATTACATAAGATAAAAAAATCAATTTGAAGAACAGCTTTCATTTCTTGCTATGATGAACAACAAAACCAAGTAGAAAAATAAGAGCGAGTACTTTAAAAAAAAGATACTCAGAGACTTTTGGAAGGACTCATTCCTGTTCTCTTCACTATCATACACAGACAAATTGCTCAGTTATCTAATATGAGAAGAGGTGCTTCACTTTTATTAGGATCACAAATATTTATTGAATGAATGATCTATCTATGGAAATGGATCTACTACTTTAAGTTGTGCTTTTTCTTGAAGCTTTTTTTTTTCGAGTAAGAGTGACAGTAAACATATGAAGTCCTCATCTCATTCAGCTCGTAAGCCAACAGTAACTGGTACAAACACAACCCATCACAGCTACTGATCAAGTTAACGTGCCTTAGTAAGAAAACGTCTGTCATGTTGCAGAACTAACTAACCTAATAACTCACTGGGCTTCAATCATGTGCAACATAAGTGAAAAGAGAGGCTGGGACTAGCGGGTTGTGCTCATTTTGCCTATGAATGAATTCTTATGTTGGGGGTCTCAGTCCTGCTCCCCCGCATTTAAAATCATTGCTAAAAAGCAGTAGCTGCAGTGTCTCCTACACCCTTGTTAACTTGGCTGTGAAAATGGATTTAGGCTGCAAATTTAGACAGGGGCCTTCCTAGCAAGAAACAAAGATCACTTAGAGAACTCACACAAAGAGCAAAGGGCTCATGGACGAAAATGAAAACAAAACTGTTCCTAAAGCAAGCTCAATGGGACACACAAGATAAAACTCCAAGCTGAAAACTATTCAATCCCCAAGTCACATTTCATAACCTGACCAAAAATCACAGAGCAGCCATTTCTTTAAATTGAATCTTTCCAGGCAAACCATACTTTTGATGCTTTTTCAAAGTTAACGTATTCTAAATATTCCACCTAAGTCAATTAAAAATGAAAGTTGGTGAGGTTTCAAATAAGCAAATCTGTGATGGTATTTGGCTTAGATAAAATATATAAAGCAAATTCCACCAAATCCTGTAACAAAGTTGGTTTTAAGAACCACTTCTTCAACTCATGTATAGCAGATCTGATGATTTAGGAGCTGAAATTAAGGAAGGCAAGTGTATACTGAATATGTCATTTTTTCCTCTCATGAGTCAGCATTTATAGAGGCACCAGTGTCCTTTTTTACTTTAATTGTTCTTTTTCAATTTAATTTTTTATTATTTGTGTGTGTGTGGTAATGAAAATGTTCAAAAATTAATTTTGGTGATGAACACACAGCTATATAATGGTACTGTGAACAACTGAACGTACGCTTTGTATGACTGCATGGTATGTGAATATATCTCAATAAAATTGAATTTAAAAAAAAAAAACACCATTGGGGAAGGGGTGGAGACTTTATTGTAAAAAATGCCCCCCTTTATCCAAACAAAGTTTCTTTCATTATCAACTTTTCGCAGATAGTTCTAAATGACTACTTGTTATGTATGCTCAAATCTTAGGAGAAATCTTTGCTAACCCAGGAATTTATCTTTACATTAAGTATCCTTACAATAGGTTTAACTCATGTTACATTAAATAGTACTTTGATATGTCATGAAATTTAAAAAAAAGTCACATAGGTGCAAGCGCATCAACGAGAGCCTCCAGCTTGGCTCTGCCTTCAGGGTGGCATTTTGCACTAGCAGCTGACGCAGTCCATCCATAAGCCCCTGGGTCAGCATCTCCTCATTCATGTTGGGGCCTCGATGTTTATCTCAAAATCCAGAAAATATCACAAAAGGGTTGATGAGATGAGACCCAGGAGAGTGGCTTCCAATACCCCCTCTCCAAAGCTCAGAAGTTCCTCCAACCAAAACAAACAAACAAAAAGCCAAACAAACAAAAAAAAACACTTTCAGCCTTTTACAAGGTTCCAGCCCAAACATAAGTAAAGTCACATTTAAAATACACATATCTGGAAGCGAGGTGTGTAAGCGGGTACAGGAAAAGCTGGACATCCTTCACAGGTTCCTACATGAAGAACTGCATCTCGGGTGGCAAAGCAACCTGATTTCTTCTTCTTCTTTTTTTTAACCTGCAGAATTAGACCTCGGAGAGAGCACGACCAGACACATCACCACCAGGGCCCAGGGCACAAAACTCACAGCCTTGGGCTTCAGTTCTTAAAGGCTCCACATCTACTGGCTTTAGCAATGAATTCCTTCAGCAGAGGGCCGTCCATTTGCCAAAACGCCGCAGTCTGGGTGACATCTGTCAAATGATTGATGCAAAACTTAAAGCAGAATTCTTCTAAATCCTGGACACACAGGACAAAAATAAAAACAAGGAGAGGCCTTTTTAAATTCACTTTGGTTGAATCACGACTTCTCTTCCAAACCCCTCACCCCTCCTCTACAAGACACGTGTGAGGGTCTGAAAACCCCCAGCTAGACAAACAGGCGTGGAGGTGGCAGAAGAACACAGACTATTTGCTCCCCACACAGGAGAAGCAGGGGTTCCTCTGACTCACAACTGACTGCAAAACACACACACAGTCATTTACAGGGGGACGCCATCTCCCTGGTTATCGCATAGCCTAGTCACACTCCAAGCCCCGGTTAAGAAAGCAGAAAGCACTTCAGTCCACGTCACACTTTCTGCCACATTCAAGCAATTTAGAGAAAAGAATTAAGATGTGGGTTATTTAGTTTAAAGAACAGAAGGCTTTAAGACCAAGAAAAGTAATGAAGATGAAGTGATGAGATGTGGTTAACTTGAAGCAATACATTAAAAAAAAAATTCTGACGACCATTTCCATGTTCTTCTAGATAAAAATGCCTTCAATTGTCAAAGCCACATGGTATAAGAAACCGTAACTTCCACCACATTAATTCCTCAGATAATCAACCCCGTGGAAGTATATTCACACAGACTGGGCTTTTCAATCAGACAAATGGAAGTTCCAACTATCAGCATCGAGAAATAACATGCACAAGTAGTAAACCAAAACAATTAAAAAATCTATTTCTTTCCATGGTAATGCATTCTTTCATCTCCAGCAAAATTTGACCATAATACTGTTTGTTCCTTCAAATGTTGGAACACATTATTCATAAAAATCAATTAAGTGCCTGGAATATATACAAAGACTAAAGATAGAAAAGCAAATCACAAGCTCTTATCACAAACAGCTTGGTTACCCAGACGGGAACTCAACAAGATTTGAACTGCAGGGTCTCGGCTTCAAGTTTCCTGCCACCACGAAAGGAGAAGTTTAGGCAGAGCAGGGAAGGGCCGACACAAGCACAGAGACCCTCCCCTCCTAATCTCTCAGTGCAGGACTCTGCAAGCCAGCGTTCCTTATTCCCAGGGCCCTTCCGTCCTGGTTGGAAGATGCCCTGGGATTAACTCAGGAAACTCACCCCGTCTTGTAACCGCTGAGAGAGAAATCACACCTAACATTATACAGTAGCGCTGTCTCTAGATCCAAGATTTTAGTACGATATTTTCAGGTACGAGTCTCTTTGCCCAGGAGTGGGCCAAGCGTACTGCTGAACACTCTTGTGTTGTGTATAATAAACTGAAATGTGAAATGCCAGAAAACATTCCCTCTCGGATCACTGTTAAAGACAAAGCACTGCTCCTGGTGCTATAACCCAATGATTAGTTCATAGCTCTTAGGACTCTATTATATTCTGCAGGGGGATAAAAGTTAGATTTTTATCTTATTTTCTTATCAGAAATAAAAAACTAGTTTATCCAGACATAACTTAGGAAGATGGATAAGATCCTTCTTAGCTGTTCAGGAGCACAAGAAAAGTTCTTCCAACCACATAATGTTTCAGATAAGGATCTTTAAAAATGAAGTTTTAGTTATATAATTTCAAATTCAGAGGAAAGGTAGTATATACTAAATTCTGGCATCATAAAACCTTATCACTTCTGTGTCTATAAATTTGGAATTCAAGATCTTTGCAGTACACATGAAAGAGTTTATTCAGCTTACTAATTGTGCAGCAATTACCTAGAGTAAAAACTTTAAGAACTTTTTTACATAGTACAGGTATATAAGCAGTGCTTCAAATTATGACTCACTATCATATATTTATGAAAAGAATTCTATCAAACCAGCCTTCCCTTTCCCTCCAGTTTGACTGATAGGATATCTCAGTATGCAAAAACTTAAAACAGTTTTAAACATTAAAAGTGCAATGAATACTTAAAATAATCTAAATCTAGATTTTTAAAATAACTAACTAAGCCTTGGCTAAAGTGGATCTATGGAGAAGGAAGCAGATGATGCATCTGGGGAGATAAAAACTGAACTTTGCAAGCTGTGATTTACATGAACCAGTGCCTGTTTGCCTCTGACATGCGAACTGTAAAGGACTCTTCTGGCAAAGTAACTCTTTAATACTCTAAGACCCCATGTGACATGTTCACCTCAACCTGCAAATGATCTGATCTTCAATTACCTAGAAATAAATACAGCTCTTATCCAAGTAATAAGTCAACCACAACAAGGCTGCTGGACTTTAAATAAAACATTTCCAAGAAGGATGAGAAGGATCAATAGATGAAAAAAGTTCACAATCCAACGCAAGAGTCTTCTCAAGGTCCATAAATTAGGAAGGTGTAAGAGGATAGGAAATCAAGGGTCTGATATGGTCTTCCTGATACTGTAGAATGAAACTCCACGTTTATGGCATTCTGTGGTGAAAATTACTATTAAATGGTTCTGAGGCAAAGCAGATAAAATATGCGATTTATTGTAATTAGCAAGTAAGATCAACGTAAAAAGTTGCTAATTTGGAAATGTTATAAATTCATTCCAAATGTTTCAATGTTTAAATTATTCCAATCACTATATATATTTTGAAAACAAGTTGTTTTCCTTTCTTTAGCAATAACATAGAGAATTGATGGTCTTAATATCTACATTTAAAAAAATGCTAACGCAGCCTTTATTGGAGTTGGTAGCCAGTCTAGAATTCCAGAGCTAAAACAGGTGAATGCTGAGACTTAATACAGAAGACCGCCTGGCCAGGGTACGAGGAAGCCCCTCTGAAAGCTGTATCACAAGCCACCCTTGAGATGCACTGCAGATGGTAAGAGATGGCAAACACACCAAACTCTGCCCAAACCTGTCATGAGAACAATCACAGAACAAAACCCCCGAGACCATACCACTATATGCTGGATTGAAGCTGTTACAGACCCAGAAGAGCCACGATCTTTTAATCCAATCTTGTGGGGCGAGACCTTTTGATTAGATTACTTCCATGGAGACACCCATTCAGGGTGGGTCTTGATTGGTTTACTGGAGTCCTTTAAGAGAGCTCAGGAAGAGAAGGAGCTCAGAAAAGCTGAGAGAGACACTGGAGAGAAGCTAATAGACATAATCCAGAATTTGCCCCCAGGAGAAGCTAGCAGCTAACACAGACCCTGACGCTTGGAAATGCAGACAGAAAGACTTTTGGAGATGCTAAGCTACAAGAGGACCCACACACACGTAGAGAGAAAGCCACTAGAATCAGAAGCTCAGTGCAACACAACCTGGGAGCAAAGGACCAGCAGATGCCAGCCACGTGCCTTCCCAGCTGAAAGAGGTGTTCCCAACGCCATTGGCCATTCCTTCAGTGAAGGTATCCTCTTGTTGCTGCCTTAGTTTGGACACTTTTATGACCTTAAAACTAAATTCATAACCTAGTAAATCCCTTTTATAAAAGCCAATCCGTTCCTGGTATTTTTGTAAAACGGCAGCTTTAGCAAACCAGAACAAGCTATAACTCACTTTTTGGTATGCCAAATAGAAAATATCCCATATCAAAGTGATTTTTGCTTTTTTTTTTTTTTTTTTAGAAATCTACTTAAATTTCTTACCATATGGGAAAAACAAAGTGTCTCCTCTCATGACATGAAAAATCTTTTATAGCCTACTGATCATGGAAAACTTATAAGCTGGCCCTCTGAAAGGAGAAAAAATGCTGGCCATCTTGCTTTAATGCAGTTTTCCAAAAGGAAAAATCATAAGGAAAAGGTTGCTCAGCAGATAAGATTTTCTGGAAATTTCTTTTCTTTAGTTAAACAAATAGTACTGCCCAGCTGTTTCTCCCAATGTTCAAAAACACACAGAAGATAAAAATTTCATGATTCTATAGAAACAGTGTAAATGGAAGCATTTCAAAAATTTTTACAATGTGATACTGGATTCTCTTTCTGCTTTTATTCACATTTCCTCCCTTGATGTCAATATTTATTCAGGTCTGTAGTGGAAGAATATTTAAATGTTCCTTCTTCAAGCTTTCCTTTACTTTATAAAACTTGTAGAAAGTTGGACAATGTATTCATAAAGCACGGGCTCCACAACAGTTAACTTTTTAAAATCCTAATAATTAACGAGTCAATAAATTTTTGCTACTTTTATGTGCGTAAATCTGCTTCAAAATTATCTTGTCCAAAGGGGATATGGAGGAACTGCAATAACTTTTACAGAAAAGAGAGGAAATATGAGAAGCAGGTGGTCGCCATCTTCCTAGCTTTTGGAGGCAGAGAATGAAGGAAAAGTCATCTAGTATCCCAAAACTGAGCTTCTGAAAATAACTTTTTGAAGTTAATTTACTATCTGACTTCATAGAAGCTTCCCATCAACTAACAGAAACAGTAAGTGGGTTTTACTTTTGTGCTCAAAATACTTCACTTATGTACTTACTATACACTTACTATAGCACTGAGGAAATAAAATGTAAAAGTACATTAGTCAATTTTATAGCTCCTAGTGAAACCCAAAAAATATATCCCCACACCGAACTAGGAACATGGTTATCTGGAAAGAAAGGAGGTGATTATTTTTCTTTTTTCTTCTTTTTTCTAATTTTTCTACATTGAATGTGTTGTATTGTGGTATTTAGAAATAATTTTAAGTGTTTTTTAAATAAGCACATCTTTTTTTTTTTTTTTTTTTTATCATCATTTTATTGAGATATATTCACATACCACGCAGTCATACAAAACAAATTGTACTTTCGATTGTTTACAGTACCATTACATAGTTGTACATTCATCACCTAAATCAATCCCTGACACCTTCATTAGCACACACACAAAAATAACAAGAATAATAATTAGAGTGAAAAAAAGCAATTGAAGTAAAAAAGAACACTGGGTACCTTTGTCTGTTTGTTTGCTTCCCCTACTTTTCTACACATCGATCCATAAACTAGACAAAGTGGAGTTTGGTCCTTATGGCATTCCCAATCCCACTTTCACCCCTCATAAGCTACATTTTTATACAACTGTCTTCGAGATTCATGGGTTCTGGGTTGTAGTTTAATAGTTTCAGGTATCCACCACCAGCTACCCCAATTCTTTAGAACCTAAAAAAGGTTGTCTAAAGTGTGCGTAAGAGTGCCCACCAGAGTGATCTCTCGGCTCGTTTTGGAATCTCTCTGCCACTGAAGCTTATTTCATTTCCTTTCACATCCCCCTTTTGGTCAAGAAGATGTTCTCCATCCCACGATGCCGGGTCTACATTCCTCCCCGGGAGTCATATTCCACGTTGCCAGGGAGATTCACTTCCCTGGGTGTCTGATCCCACGTAGGGGGGAGGGCAGTGATTTCACCTTTCAAGTTGGCTTAGCCAGAGAGAGAGGGCCACATCTGAGCAACAAAGAGGCATTCAGGAGGAGACTCTTAGGCACAAATACAGGGAGGCCTAGCCTCTCCTTTGCAGCAACCGTCTTCCCAAGGGTAAAACTTATGGTAGAGGGCTCAACCCATCAAACCACCAGTCCCCTATGTCTGTGGTCATGTTAGCAACCATGGAGGTGGGGTAGGCGAATACCCCTGCATTCTCCACAGGCTCCTCAAGGGGGCACTACATCTTTTTTTTTTTTTTTCCTTGTTTGTCTTTTTTCTTTTTTTCTTTTTTTTTTTTTTTTTAACTTTCCCTTCTTTTTTCAAATCAACTGTATGAAAAAAAAAGTTAAAAAGAAAACAAACATACAATACAAGAACATTTCAAAGAGACCATAGCAAGGGAGTAAGAAAAAGACAACTAACCTAAGATAACTGCTTAACTTCCAACATGTTCCTACTTTACCCCAAGAAAGTTACATACTATAGCAACATTTCAGTGAACTTGTTCCTACTACATCCATCAGAAATTAACAGACCATAGTCATTTCTGGGCATCCCCAGAACGTTAAATAGCTTATCTGTTCTTCTTGGATTATTGTTCCCCCTTCCTTAATTGCTCTCTACTGCTAGTTCCCCTACATTCTACATTATAAACCATTTGTTTTACATTTTTCAAAGTTCACATTAGTGGTAGCATATAATATTTCTCTTTTTGTGCCTGGCTTATTTCGCTCAGCATTATGTCTTCAAGGTTCATCCATGTTGTCATATGTTTCACCAGATCGTTCCTTCTTACTGCCGCGTAGTATTCCATCGTGTGTATATACCACATTTTATTTATCCACTCATCTGTTGAAGGACATTTGGGTTGTTTCCATCTCTTGGCAATTGTGAATAATGCTGCTATGAACATTGGCGTGCAGATATCTGTTCGTGTCACTGCTTTCCGATCTTCCGGGTATATACCGAGAAGTGCAATCGCTGGATCGAATGGTAGCTCTATCTCTAGTTTTCTAAGGAACTGCCAGACTGACTTCCAGAGTGGCTGAACCATTATACAGTCCCACCAGCAATGAATAAGAGTTCCAATTTCTCCACATCCCCTCCAGCATTTGTAGTTTCCTGTTTGTTTAATGGCAGCCATTCTAACCGGTGTTAGATGGTATCTCATTGTGGTCTTAATTTGCATCTCTCTAATAGCTAGTGAAGCTGAACATTTTTTCATGTGTTTCTTGGCCATTTGTATTTCCTCTTCAGAGAACTGTCTTTTCATATCTTTTGCCCATTTTATAATTGGGCTGTCTGTACTATTGTCATTGAGTTGTAGGATTTCTTTGTATATGCAAGATATCAGTCTTTTGTCAGATACATGGTTTCCAAAAATTTTTTCCCATTGAGTTGGCTGCCTCTTTACCTTTTTGAGAAATTCCTTTGAGGTGCAGAAACTTCTAAGCTTGAGGAGTTCCCATTTATCTATTTTCTCTTTTGTTGCTTGTGCTTTGGGTGTAAAGTCTAGGAAGTGGCCTCCTAATACAAGGTCTTGAAGATGTTTTCCTACATTATCTTCTAGGAGTTTAATGGTACTTTCTTTTATATTGAGATCTTTGGTCCATTTTGAGTTAATTTTTGTGTAGGGGGTGAGGTAGGGGTCCTCTTTCATTCTTTTGGGTATGGATATCCAACTCTCCCAGCCCCATTTGTTGAAAAGACCATTATGGCTCAGTTCGGTGACTTTGGGGGCCTTATCAAAGATCAGTCGGCCATAGATCTGAGGGTCTATCTCTGAATTCTCAATTCGATTCCATTGATCTATATGTCTATCTTTGTGCCAGTACCATGCTGTTTTGGCAACTGTGGCTTTATAATAAGCTTCAAAGTCAGGGAGTGTAAGTCCTCCCACTTCGTTTTTCTTTTTTAAAGTGTCTTTAGCAATTCGAGGCATCTTCCCTTTCCAAATAAATTTGATAACTAGCTTTTCCAAGTCTGCAAAGTAGGTTGTTGGAATTTTGATTGGGATTGCATTGAATCTGTAGATGAGTTTGGGTAGAATTGACATCTTAATGACATTTAGCCTTCCTATCCATGAACATGGAATATTTTTCCATCTTTTAAGGTCCCCTTCTATTTCTTTTAGTAGAGTTATGTAGTTTTCTTTGTATAGGTCTTTTACATCTTTGGTTAAGTTTATTCCTAGGTACTTGATTTTTTTAGTTGCTATTGAAAATGGTATCTTTTTCTTGAGTGTCTCTTCAGTTTGTTCATTTCTAGCATATAGAAACATTACTGACTTATGTGCATTAATCTTGTATCCCGCTACTTTGCTAAATTTGTTTATTAGCTCTAGTAGGTGTATCGTCGATTTCTCAGGGTTTTCTAGATATAAGATCATATCATCTGCAAACAATGACAGTTTTACTTCTTCTTTTCCAATTTGGATGCCTTTTATTTCTTTGTCTTGCCGGATTGCCCTGGCTAGCACTTCCAGCACAATGTTGAATAACAGTGGTGACAGCGGGCATCCTTGTCTTGTTCCTGATCTTAGAGGGAAGGCTTTCAGTCTCTCACCATTGAGTACTATGCTGGCTGTGGGTTTTTCATATATGCTCTTTATCATGTTGAGGAAGTTTCCTTCAATTCCTACCTTTTGAAGTGTTTTTATCAAAAACGGATGTTGGATTTTGTCAAATGCTTTTTCAGCATCTATTGAGATGATCAATTGATTTTTCCCTTTCGAGTTTTTAATGTGTTGTAATACATTGATTGTTTTTCTTATGTTGAACCATCCTTGCATGCCTGGAATGAACCCCACTTGGTCATGGTGTATGATTTTTTTAATGTGTCTTTGGATTCGATTTGCAAGTATTTTGTTGAGGATTTTTGCATCTATATTCATTAGGGAGATTGGCCGGTAGTTTTCCTTTTTGTAGCATCTTTGCCTGGTTTTGGTATTAGATTGATGTTAGCTTCATAAAATGAGTTAGGTAGTGTTCCATTTTTTTCAATGTTTTGAAAGAGTTTGAGTAAGATTGGTGTCAGTTCTTTCTGGAAAGTTTGGTAGAATTCCCCTGTGAAGCCATCTGGCCCTGGGCATTTATTTGTGGGAAGATTTTTGATGACTGATTGGATCTCTTTGCTTGTGATGGGTTGGTTGAGGTCTTCTATTTCTTCTCTGGTCAGTCTAGGTTGTTCATATGTTTCCAGGAAATTGTCCATTTCTTCTACATTATCCAGTTTGTTGCCATACAGTTGTTCATAATATCCTCTTATAATTTTTTTAATTTCTTCAGGATCTGCAGTTATGTCACCTTTTTCATTCATTATTTTGTTGATATGGGTCTTCTCTCTTTTTGATTTTGTCAGTCTAGCTAGGGGCTTGTCAATCTTGTTGATCTTCTCAAAGAACCAACTTTTGGTGATATTTATCCTTTCTATTGTTTTTTTGTTCTCTATGTCATTTATTTCTGCTTTAATCCTTGTTATTTCTTTTCTTGTACTTGGTTTAGGATTGGTTTGCTGTTCATTTTCTAGCTTCTTCAGTTGATCCATTAGTTCTTTGATTTTGGCTCTTTCTTCCTTTTTAATATATGCGTTTAGTGCTATAAATTTCCCCCTTAGCACTGCTTTTGCTGCATCCCATAGGTTTTGGTATGTTGTGTTCTCATTTTCATTCGTCTCTATATATTTAGCAATTTCTCTTGCTATTTCTTCTTTAACCCACTGATTGTTTAGGAGTGTGTTGTTTAACCTCCAGGTATTTGTGAATTTTCTAAGTCTCTGATGGTTATTGACTTCTAATTGTATTCCATTGTGGTCAGAGAATGTGCTTTGAATAATTTCAATCTTTTTAAATTTATTGAGGCTTGTTTTATGTCCCAGCATATGATCTATTCTGGAGAAAGTTCCGTGAGCACTAGAAAAGTATGTGTATCCTGTTGATTTGGGATGTAATGTCCTGTAGATGTCTGTTAAATCTAATTCATTTATCAGATTGTTTAGGTTTTCAACTTCCTTATTGGTCTTCTGTCTGGTTGATCTATCTATAGGAGAGAGTGATGTGTTGAAGTCTCCCACAATTATTGTGGAAACATCAATTGCTTCCTTTAGTTTTGCCAATGTTTCTCTCATGTATTTTGTGGCACCTTGACTGGGTGCATAGACATTTACGATTGTTATTTCTTCTTGCTGAATTGCCCCTTTTATTAGTATGTAGTGGCCTTCTTTGTCTCTCAAAACATCCCTGCATTTGAAGTCTATTTTATCTGAGATTAATATTGCTACACCTGCTTTCTTTTGGCTGTAGCTTGCATGAAATATTTTTTTCCATCCTTTCACTTTCAGTTTCTTTGTGTCCCTGTGTCTAAGATGAGTCTCTTGTATGCAACATATTGATGGTTCATTTTTTTTGATCCATTCTGCGAATCTATATCTTTTAATTGGGGAGTTTAATCCATTTACATTCAACGTTAAAACCGTGAAGGCATTTCTTGAATCGGCCATCTTATCCTTTGGATTATGTTTGCCATATTTTTCCCTCTCTCTATTAATATCCTTTATTGTACCCATACCGAATCTCTTTAGTACTGAACCTTTCTCCAAGTCTCTCTGTCCTGTCTTTGTTTCTCTGTCTGTAGGGCTCCCTTTAGTATCTCCAGTAGGGCAGGTCTCTTGTTAGCAAATTCTCTCAGCATTTCTTTGTCTGTGAAAAATTTAAGCTCTCCCTCAAATTTGAAGGAGAGCTTTGCTGGATAAAGTATTCTTGGCTGGAAATTCCTCTCACTCAGAATTTTAAATATATCGTGCCACTGCCTTCTCGCCTCCATGGTGGCTGCTGAGTAGTCACTACTTAGTCTTATGCTGTTTCCTTTGTATGTGGTGAATTGCTTTTCTCTTGCTGCTTTCAGAACTTGCTCCTTCTCTTCTATGTTTGCCAGTGTGATCAGTATATGTCTCGGAGTGGGTTTATTTGGATTTATTCTATTTGGAGTTCGCTGAGCATTTATGATTTGTGTATTTATGTTGTTTAGAAGATTTGGGAAGTTTTCCCCAACAATTTCTTTGAATACTCTTCCTAGACCTTTACCCTTTTCTTCCCCTTCTGGGACACCAATGAGTCTTATATTCGGACGTTTCATATTATCTATCATATCCCTGAGGTCCATTTCGAGTTTTTCAATTTTTTTCCCCATTCTTTCTTTTATGCTTTCATTTTCCATTCTGTCATCTTCCAGGTCACTGATTCGTTGTTCAACTTCCTCTAGTCTTGTACTATGAGTGTCCAGAATCTTTTTAATTTGGTCAACAGTTTCTTTAATTTCCATAAGATCATCCATTTTTTTATTTAGTCTTGCAATGTCTTCTTTATGCTCTTCTAGGGTCTTCTTGATTTCCTTCATATCCCGTACTAGGGTCTCATTGTTCATCTTTAGTTCTTTGAGTAGCTGCTCTAGGTGTGTCTTTTGATTTGGGTGCTTGGGCTTGGGTTATCCATATCGTCTGGTTTTTTCATATGCTTTATAATTTTCTGTTGTTTTTGGCCTCGTGGCATTTGCTGACCTTGATAGGGTTCTTTTAGGGTTTGTAGACCAGTTGAAGTCCTTATCTCTAATTTATCAGAGCTACAGCTTCGTGGAGTACACTTTCTCTAACTAACCAGCAGGTGGCGTCCACGAGCCACCTGTTCTCCACAAGCCAGATCTCCCCTGCTTAGCCTTTTTGGTGAGTGGGGGAGTGAGTCTTGTGGGGCCCAATTGGTGTCCCAAGCTTGCGTGTGTAGTTGGTGTTGCCTGCCCTGTATGTGGGGCGTGTTTCTGGGCAGTCGGGGAGGGGGGGTGGCCCTAACAATCAAATCTCCCTGATGATCCTAGAGTTTTAAAGCTACTGCAATAGTCTAATCCTTCAGTTCAGTCCTGCCACAGTTTGTCTCTGCCACTGACCCACAAGTCTTTGGTATTGGCGTATGGCTCCTGAGACTTGCAAGTGGGCCCCTCTTCCAGGCTGTGCACCCCAGGTCCTCTGTTGAGGGATGACTGTGCTATGTCACAGGTGAGTGCCGTCCCCCCAGGGCAGTTCTGGGCTGCTGGGCTGTGTTGGGAGGCTCCCAGTCTGCTCAAATGATGGCTGAATGGGGCTCTGTTAATTCACACTGCTCCCCCTTCCCAGCTCTGGGACATTCAGCTGAGGTTGCAGGGAAGGCTAATGTCCACGCCCAGTTTTGTGGTGTGTGCCTGTTATTTGAAGCACTTCCGTCACACTGGGTTGTCTGGGGCAGCTCTGGGCTATGGGGCTGGCGATGGGCAGGAGTGTTTCCTGTCCACCAGGATGGTGGCTGTGAGCGGACACCCCCCTTTTCTTGGGAAGTTGTGTTGTTTAGTGAATTTTCTCAGCCACTGGATTATTGCCTTTTGTCTCAGAGCTCTCTTAGTTCTGCTCTTGACTTGACGTGCCCAAATTTCAATTCTTTGAAGCTTTCTGTATTGAGCTTCTTAGAGTAATTGTTTTAGAAAAAGCAAAAAGGATTTAAAAAAAAAAACAAAAAAAAAAAAAAAACGGCCCTCCTCAGAGATCTAATGGGTTATTGAAATGCTAATAGACAAAGCAACCAGGGCCATTAAGGAAAAGTGCCCAGGGCAGAGAGATCAGCCTTGCTTCGGGATTTGCATATGCGCCTCAAGGCCTGATCTCCGCCCTTCCCCTTTCTGTGTTCACCAGAACTCCAAAAATCCTCTGCTTTTATTTTGGAGTTTTTCGTGTTGTTTTTTTTCTATGCCTGTCTCCTCTCTGCTGGGTTGGCTGCTCTCAGAGTCTCTGGTGTCTGGCCTCAGTCTGTCTATGGTTGGAGTTTGAATCAGTAGAATGAGTTTCCGATGAGAGCAACCACTGCAATTCTCCCTTCTCCTTCCCGGAGCTGACAGCCCCTCCTCCCCCGGGACTGAGCCTGGCAGGGAGGGGCGCGGGTCCCCTGGCCGCAAAAACTTACAGATTTCGCTGATCTCAGCAGTTCCACGTTTTCATGAGTGTTGTATGAAGTATGCCCAAAGACAGATTGCTCTGTGGTGTCCAGTCCACGCAGTTCCTGGCTTTTTACCTACTTTCCTGGAGGAGTAACTAAAACATACAGCTCACCAGTCCGCCATCTTGCCCCGCCTCTAAATAAGCACATCTTGATGGTGAGATGTCTCAAATCTTTCCATTCATTCGTTTCATTCAACTACTTCCCTGCACTGGGACAGACTATGGAAATCAAACACATCTGCTGTCTCTCTAAAGGAAGGGTTTTAATTTGTTTATACTTAATATGAGAAAAATGAAAGCTAGCAGGGCAGAGCATCGGCTGCCAGGGGTAGAAAAGGCACAGACTTTTCTGTAAATATTCTGGTGTAGATTTCAGCTGAAGGTTGAGGAAGAAATTTTCAGCAACTAGAGCCAAAACATCTGCCTGGGCTGTCCTGCCTGCTGTCGGGAAGGCCCTAGTGGAGGGTGGCGCTCATCTGCAGCAGGGACAGGGACAGATGCAAAGGTTCTGGAATCCATCACCACGTGGAGAGAAAAGGTTTCAACCCAATTTGAAATTATACCACTGGGTGGAAATGAAAGCTACAGAAGCGGCATTTCTAATAAAGACATTTATGATGTCACAGGAAGGGTGGTTAAAAAAAAACCGCACACCTCTATTTTCCACTAGGAATGATTTTCTTTGATCGATCCTTACACCTATCATCGGCTGCAGATCAAGTCAGCTATGCCTGGCCTTATCAAATATTTATACCCATACGAAAATCTCCAAAATAAAAACAGGATACATTTTGAAAATAAAAGACATAAGGTCAATTTCAATCTCTAAGTGTGATAATATGAAGTTTTTCCTCTGCTGCATTTCCCAAGTCACAGCTTGGGAAACAGATAATTGTAGGAATCTGATAAAGTCAGATTTGCCTAGCGATGACAAAACACCTCTAAGAAGAGACCAACTGTGCCACTTAAGGTGTATGCCTTAGCTGGAAATCTTGAACCTCTAAGGCTATTCCTCTCCCCCTTTTATTCTCTTTGAACGTGTAAAGCCGGTCGATACCAGTCTCTTGCTCGTTGATTATATACTGGATGCAATCTTTAGAGGGTACTGCTTTCATTCAACAAACATTGATCATTAAGTACCTAATACATGACAAGCACTAGAAGGCACACAGATGAACAAGTAAAGTTCCTGTTCGTGAGGTACTTACAGTTTAATGCTGTGGTTCTTAACCTCAAGAAAATGTATTAAAAACATAAACACAAAATTTCAGGCTTCTGAAAGCCCTTGCATTCATAGATCTGCCAGAGAGACATAAACCCCAGATTAAGAATTCAATCCAGGGCAAAACAGAACAAAAAACAAAAGGGAGCCCACAGCAAATTCTTAACACAGGGTAATTGTGAGTTATAATTAGACAATGATAGACTGTCACAGCGCTCACAGATATAATTCATACAGCGTCCTGGTGGCCACAAGGTAGAGTCACGAAGAGAGCCTGGCAGGTCTTGAAAAAAATATAGATGCTGACACTGAGAAATACTTGACACTAAAATATGTCTGTTAGTCCAACTGGGTACTTGTTTTCCAACCTGCAGGACCACTGCTGAGACCTCAGTCAGTCAGTTTCTTATCTGAGTTCACAACAGAAGTAGAGGAAGGACCATTTTGAAACTGTGAGCAGAGACTATGAAGAAGCAAAGGCAGAGTTTACGTTCTAAGGATAGGTCAGTTCACTGAGTGCCTGAACAGAAGTGGCCTCCTCGCCGGGTTCCTCTGTCTCATACCAGAGAAAGGGGGAAATGAGCACTCAGTGAGCTAAGGGTGGTTTGGCTTTTCTGCTGGCTGTTTTAAGTTACCTCTGCGTCGTATCTGATTGCGGCAGAGAATAATGAGAAGGCATTCTCCACAGTAATTCCTTGCTTGATGATGTGCTGGCAAAGTTTTTTCAGTCTGTTTTCACAGTAAGATGTCGCCAAATCCAAAAGACCTAAAAGTAAACAGCATCAAGTTTATACAATGATTTTCCAGTTTTTAAACATACATATTTCATTTTGGTGAACAGTTATATAGATAAGTCAGCAGAAATTCCTTGGGGAGAAATATTCTTAATTTTATTAGATAAGTTCTCTCATTTATCGCCAAAACATACCTCCCTGCTACTTACTTTATGCAATTTCTTCTACAGCACAAAAGAAAGAAATAAGAAAGCACTCTCTCTCTCTCATCTTGTTTCCAAGTTCAGGATAAACTGTGTTCCCACAAAAATGATATGCTAAGTCCTAATTAGCAACAGACACTACAGTATCTAAAGATTGAAAAAAGTCCACAGTCATAAACTGTGTTCACAATTATTAATCATGGCAATTGGACAGTACTATTTTTAAAGATATTACTTCAAGTCTTAAAATCATGAAAAAGCCAACAGTGCCGTAAGAGCAGGAGGCGGCACGTTCTGGCCATGGGGCTTGGCCGGCCCCGAGGTGGCTGGGGTACCTATGGCATCTTCAGGTGGCAGATCAGCTGTGTCTGTGTAGAGGTACTGGAGGAAGGCACGATACACTGCGTACGGAAACTGGTCTATTTCAATCACCTCCTTCATGTCCTCATTCCAATAAGACTGGAACATGGATCGAAAGTGCTCACACCTAAAACCGAGAACAAGTTACCTGGTCAAGAGGATGAAATCAGGGAAACAAATGTTTACCCACTGCCCTTGGGCCTGCACACACCAGGACCGTGATTTGTTCGTCGGCAACACTGCACATGCAAGGGTTTTTATTTATGCCTTTTACATGCACTAACTTTCATTTCTGGTGAACATCACCTATTAAATACTAAGAATTATACACAGAGTCTACAAGTACCCAGCATTTCAGCAATTCTAGGGTTTTCCACTTGACAGCCTCTATTTAGTCCAAGTTTCTGTCCCTTTATTGTTTTTTAAAGAAGTACAGAAATGCATCTTAAACAATGAAGTTCAGAAATGAGTGTTCAGAACTTTGGACCTACAGATTAAAATCATTTAAACAATGCATTTGTTTTTGTTTTATATACCCAGGATATTCTTAAAATTGTTTTAAATGTTAATGAATTAAGTTCAGATGATTAGTCTTCTATTGACTTTCAAGACAATTTTTTCTTCTTTCCTGATCATCTTCAAAACAGCCATAGCTCCCTAGCTTTGCTTCTTTGCTTCACTCTGCCCTCCTTCCTCTCCTAAGCCTGGCATGTACACCTGCTTAAAAAACACTCACATGCACTGGAATAGTCAGGTATTTTAAGAAAACCTAAGAGGCTCTTTTTATATTGTTTTCTGCTTGGAGTAAATGAATTTTTTAATTATGCATAGAAGAGGACATAAACACTTTTCTCTGACAAACTTTTGTATTATTTTTTAACCACAGGAACAAATTTGTCAATGAAAATACATATTCACAAGAAACATCACTTAAAAAAAAAAAATAGAGACTAATATTTATACTCCCATCTATACTTTTCCTAAAGGGAACATATACACAATACTCATTAACAATAACTGTGGAAAAGTTATTAGTATTAAAAAAACTGATCGACACTAGCTGCGAAATATTAAGTTGTGACATTTCTCTCTACTACCAAGGATATTATTTTGTCCTCATTTTGTTGAATGTCAACGAATCAGAGATGGCAGAAAGAAAAAGACGCCTCTGAGATTATGCAAAAATACCTGATTTTTAAAACAGCTTTATGGACATGAATAAATTTCCCGTCAATGAGAAATTTCAGATCGGCAGTTTCTGGACTATCGAATTCTTTCTTCAACGACTCTGCAACTGTTAAAAAGTCTTCGTGCTCTGCAGGCAATGACAAATACACGATTAATAAAGAAAGCTGGGAAAACATATTCAAGATTCAAACAACTTCCCCGCTGGGGAGATAATCATTAGCGTGGCAGATAATTCCATTAGTTTTTTTTCCCCAGGAAAGCTCATGCCTTACTTGACAAATCAATCTCACGGTATTAAAATAAACATCCTGAGTTTATAAACTACCAAAAAAAATACAGGCACTTGGAAAGGCCAAATGCCAGTTCTACACACTAAGTTAAAAACTGGAAATGAGTGTTTGAAAAAAATAAAAAGCTGTAGGTAATCCATGATGAACCACTTGAGTGGTTCGCTTCTAGGGCTAAGAATTATTGAAATTCAAAACATCTCTGCTCTGCTTTGAGGTAATCAAGGGGTTGGCACAGTCCCAAGAAACAAACATGACTTCAGTGGTCTTGCTAAGCAGTCTTGCTCTCAAGTAGAGAAACCCTTTTTCCTAAGGACCTAGAATCTAAACGTCCCTCTTAATCCTAAAAATCAATGTACAGACAATAATCCTTACACACCATCTAAAAACAAAGTGAACTTACTTAGTTACAATGCATGCACAAAGGGGACAGTCCTACAAAAACATGTGCCCACATTAGCTGATGAGAAGGAGAACCCCTATTATGATTACAAGGTAAGTAGACTGCAGTATTATGAAGAAACAAAACGGTACTTGTTTGAACTCCTGAAAAACTTTCTTGGGCTTTGTATGTAAGAAAGGAAGAAAGAAATAGAAGGCGGCTCACGGAGCATGAAACCAAGCTGCTATGGACACAGGAGACAGGTGTCAACTGTCTGCAAGAACCGAGCTTCCAAGTCTAGGGGGCACCTTGAGGCTCTCAGTCACCTGGTGTTGCCGTGGCAGTTTTTAGGAAGAGACCACAGCTATGTACTAGGCTGAAACTTTGCAAATCGGCTTTCCACCAGCTTTCTTATAGGAGTCCCGAAGAAACACCATTTGCCCAGCTCCTGCTGACCCTGAAGGTCAGTCTTCTAATGCATGCTGTCAGTGTGCTCGGTGTGTCAGGCAGCTGGGTCGTCTCATCAGCATCAATCCGCAACCCTCCCGACAGCCCCACACAAACCAGAGGCCCCTGCACTATGGAGGAAGGAAGAAAATCTCTCAGAAGTAAGGCAATCCCTGACCTTGAAACCTGGATCACCACTGAATAAAACAAAGACAATGGCTAAGATGGGCGAGAAGTCCAGGGCTCCAGAATGCTACCCAGCCACCCCACAACAGCTTCTCGTCAGTGCCTCAACTTCTGCCTCCTGTCATACTGGGAGAAATAACCCTTCCCCCCCCTATATTTCTGGCAACAAGTACTGAACCTCTACCCAGAGAGGAACTGTTCCTTAGAGGTAGATTTCATCAAATTACTTTCTTCCTAATGCTCAGCTGAGATAATAAACTAAGAGGAAAAAAATCACTTCTGACACTTGGTACGTGGATGGGAAGGGAGTTATCTGGGAGACATGTCCAGTAACCACGGTATCCCAAACTTAACATTAAAACTGTTAAGATTACAACAAAGGCAACAGCAACTACAGCAGAAGGGAAGACTACTGACTATAAAGTAACAAGCACAGCCACGTGAGTAACGTCTGCCACAACTGACGACACCACACGCCCTCCGAGGCAGCACAGCTGAGCGCGACAGGCATCAGGAGACGGACCCTCAGCACCAGCCGAGCAGCCCACGCCCTCGGGTGTCACAGGCTGCACTCGTTTTCAAGCACAGGGCACCATGACCCACTCCCTCCTTCCGCTTATAAACAGGAACAACGTAGAAGAAACATGAGGGCAAAATGGCAAAATGAACAAGGAATACAAGGAAACGAGAGATGAAAACGACCTGGTTAATGACTACCCATAACATTTTCAACCAATAACGGTCTCTTAAGACAATATTCAGAAAAAGCACAGCTGATATGACCAAAGACCACCTGAATTTCGCCCTTCCACAAGAAAAGAGAGAAAGAAGGCAGGGTTAACTCATCACCTTAAAAACCACAGGTTCTTTACTTTTTTAAAGTTCATTTTTGATCAGTATTATATTGAATTATGCAATAAATTTAGTATTAACAAAACAGTTAAGACAGAGAAAATACTAAATCCATGGGATTATTTAATAATACATGAATAAAATCCATTGCATAAAGCTAATTTGGGGAAAGGTGTTAAACATTCTAGAACCTTAAGAGCCCACCACCAGCCAATGCGCAGGAAAAACAGTTAGTTCCTCCTCAGCAGACGTCGCCTTGAGCTTTCTCACCCACGGAGAGGAGGCGCCAGGTGACGGCGGGAGCGGCGAAGCAGGCGAACACGTCGTCGGTGCAGGAGAAGCGGGTGAGGTGGGGCAGGGTCACCGACTGGCCCTGACACTGGCCCCACATGTACACGTGTCCCCTCTGGGTCTTGGCAGCAGACGTGTGGGCAGAGTGGCAAGCTGCGATCTCTACCACCCTGAGAAGTTTTAGGAGAAAAGCACATCATTTCTTTACCACAGACACCCACAGACCGGCACACAAGGTAATGTAAATGTCCACGCTTAGAACAGCTCAAAAGACAGCCCAGGTTGCAGGGACGTTAGTGGCCAGGTCCTACTGCCCGGAGCTAAGGAGAAGGGCCGGACCGCTGCAGGTCTCCCCTCCCGAAAGCCCCACTCCTCGCCTTAACCCCTTTTTCCATTAGGACAGATAACACATAGTGTTGAGGAAAACAGGACTAGAAACCAAAGTAAACCAGTAAAGTGGACCCTGACAGAATGACCAGACAGTTCTGGGGCCTTGGACCAAAGCAAAAAATACCATGTCTTGAGTCAGAATCTAGAATGTAAGTTACTGGGGGACAGTCTGGGGATAGGGGATGGGAAGTGAAGGCTCAAAATGTGCAGGGTTCCTATTTGGAATGATGGAAAGGTTTTGGTAATGGATGGTGGTGACACTGGAATGTAATTCACAGCACTGAAATAGAAATGTGAACAGGATTAAAAGGGCAAGTTTTAGGTTGTATATATGATAACAGAATAAAAAATCTTTGAAAATCCATGCAACTACACTAGGTACACAGACAATTCTGTTGGTTCATAAACAGTGAACCCTAAGTTAAACCATGGACTATACTTAACAGTACAATTATAAAAATGTGCTTTCATCTGTTGTAAAGAACATACCACCCCAATGCAAGGTCTTAATAATAGGATGGTGTATGGGAATCCTGTATTTTATACATGATTGTTCTGAAACCCACAGCTTCTCTAATTAAAAATACATATCTATACTATGCCTTCAATATACCATTTCCTTACAAACGCAACTTTTCCCTCATCTCCTACCAGAGTTCGTAACAGCTGAACCAACTGAAAAGCACTAATCTAGATACTCATCGACTCCAAACACTCCAATCCTAATGGACATAAACTAAACTGGTTACATTTCTAAAGTATGCTTCCTAGCAGGGTCCCGGAATCAGAAGTCAACACTCCAAGTCTTAGTGGTTCAGACCCCACAATTTTGTTGAACAAATGTTAAACATCTATTCCAGTAACATGTATTAAATCAAGCCAATGTTTACATAGATAACATTCTTTTAAGAGCAGATTTTATTTATTTCAAAGTTGTTTTAGTTGGCTCACAGGAAAAGACTACTACACTTTGAATTTCAACATGTGCATAGACTCTATTTTACCTTCCCACTAAATGGGCAACAGGTTTATAGGAATTACACCAAGATGCATTCACATCTATCAATCACAGCTGGTTAGTTTGGAAAGCTGCACAACAATCACACCAACTTCACGTTCATTCCGACTGGTATGGAAACTCTTTTGTTGAAAACAAGAATGTTATTGTGGGGGTTTGGGGCTGTGTGCCCCAGAAAAACATGTTCTTAAACATCCATTCCTGTGGGTGTGAACCCACTGTACATAGGACCTTTTGATGAGGCTGCTTCAGCTAAGGTGTGGCCCACCTCACTCAGGATGGGTCTGGATCCTATTCCTGGAACCCTTTACAAACAGAATGAAATTCAGGCAGAGAGAGAGAGAGAGAAAGCCACAGAGGGAGCAGCCAGAAGCTGAAAGTGAACGGACCCAGGAGAGGGGGGTGAGGCCAGGAGAGGCCGCCATGTGCACTGTTGACACAGAGGAGCCCAGGACCAAGGATCACCGGGAGCCGGCCCCAGAACACCAGTCTTTGGGAAGAAGGCATTGCCTTGATGATGCCTTGATTTTGGACTTCTCCCAATCTCAAAACCGTGAGCTGGTAAATTCCCATCGTTTAAGCCAACCCACCGCATGGCATTGCTGGAGCAATGAGGAAACGTCAACAGTTACCAACAGAAGAGCCACCGAGCCAAACCCCACGGCTCCAGCACACGGGCCCTCAGCACATGCACAATCACAAGGCACGCCACCGGCATGTTACCTTTCTGTCTCCACCATGACTTGTGCTGGGCTTAGCAGGTTACTTTTACTGCCAGTTCCCAGCTGCCCGTACA
The DNA here is from genome assembly GCF_015220235.1 of Choloepus didactylus. Classification (NCBI taxonomy): domain Eukaryota; kingdom Metazoa; phylum Chordata; class Mammalia; order Pilosa; family Megalonychidae; genus Choloepus; species Choloepus didactylus. The sequence goes on from NC_051318.1 coordinate 99,214,645, forward strand.
CGTTAGCTCCCCAGGCATAGAGCAAGCCCTTATCCGTTAGCGCTAGAGTATGTGCGCAGCCACAGACGATCTGCAAGTAAATTTAAATGGTTACCACAAACAGGAAGGGCAGGGAAAACATCTTAAAAACCACCACCAGCTCCAGCAGAATGTCAATTCCTCATAGAGTGAGGAAGGACATTCTTTGGAACCTTAAATAAGCACCAGAAAAACCTAAACCTTTTCACTACTGGATTTTTCCATTAGTTTTTTTTGACTTCTCAAGGCTACTGTGCCAGCACCATGGTCTTTCTTCTGATCATGAAGATTTAGGGAAGATGTCCCATTAAGCGTGGATGCCAAAGGCACAGGGTATCTCCCGAAAAGAGGTGTTGAAGAGTGAATCTCCGATATTTCCCAAGTTCCAGTAAGAGCAGGGAAGACAGAGTCTGCCACACTTACCTGATTCACGCACACGCTTTGCAAAGCCGCCACTCTCACAGGGGTCAGCTGGTTGCCATTATTTCCCAGCCCCAGCTGGCCATTGCCATTGTAACCCCAGCCATATACCTTAGCAGGGAGAGAAACAGAGAGAACAGGGTTTTAAAACTGCTAATAGCAGGGAAGAGATAACAATGCTATCTAGCTAATGAAATCAAACGCTTCCCTCACTTCCGACACCCATACTCTATTCTATGTAATCCTACAACTGAGCACCAAATACAAGATACTTCGGGTACAGAGGTGGGGACAAAAGAATTTGACATCAGTCCCTAGTGCGTACCTAACTTGCTGGATAGCCTTAGGCAAGTCGTTCATTCCTAGTTTATAAGAGAGGAAGCTGAGGCTCATACACCCATTCCCTGAACACATATTAAGCACCCACTCTATGTCAAGACAGTCATGGTTTCACAGGGGAGATGGACGCACAAACCTTCTGCAGCAAGGGGGCAAGTGCTATACTGGGATATGTTCAAGGCTACAGGAACAGAAGGGAGAAAGGATTTAGCTCTAAGGAGAAGTTCAGGAAAGACTTTTCAGAAAATGGTTATCTAAGCAGGGATGAAGGGCGAAGGTTACATCGCTGTGCCAAGGAATTCTAAGTCACTGAAGATGATATCAGGATTTGATTCAAAAAATAAGTTAACATAGAAGTGCCTTCTATGAATGCTAAAGCACCCTGGAACCCCAATGCATGAAGCCATTAGCATCTGTGTCGTCCCAAGAAGCATCTCTGAATAATTTCAGTATCTTCGTATCTTACGTATCTTTGAATAATTAAACATGCACAGGTGGTAACAGGCCCATTTAAGTAGATGTTGCACCCAGAAATCGTTTCATAGAAAGGACTATCAGATCAAAGGTGGCCACCCAAGAGGGTCACTAAAGGGTGGGTTTCAAAAACAGCTAATAACAATTAGGACAAAAAATTCTGCTTTTGCAAGTTGCTTCCTCTTGCGAACAAGGATGTAGGTGAGTGGTCCTAAAAAGCCTTCTTGCCCATCAGAGTTCTTGACTGTTTATAAACATCATCTGTTTACTTTAGTGCACGGATGACATTTTCATGAGGAGAAAAAGAGGGTATCAAATCCTTTACATTTGCAAACAAAAACCTCTAAGCATTAGACTATATGGAACTTGTGAAAAAATAAAACTGAGACACACTGGAATATTCACTTGCAGATAAATCCTGGAATTTTACAACTTCAGCCTGTTAAGCAGACATAGCCTCTGGCTATCCCTCAGCCACGTGGGGACCAAAAGAGCTACTAAAAGGAAGCCCTCCTCCTTCCGCCCACGTGCCTTATAAGGAGACTGGCATTTCCTCCAAGTCAAAGGAGGAAGGGGAAGGCGAGTGGAGAGAGGACTCACCTCCCCGTTGTCCAAAACAGCCATGGACGACGTCTGGCCACAGGCAATGCCGACCACCTTCTTAACCTGTAAGCAGTTTGTGACTTTTCGAGGCGTAGGCTGACTTGCTGTAGATCCTGACCCCACCTGGCCACAGTTGTTATAGCCCCAAGCAAACACCTACACAAGAGACAGGAAACAGAAAAATAAAAATAAAATACCTCCAAAGCACAATAATTGTAAAATAAAAATAAACCTGTGTCGGGAGGACTTACGTGTGCTCAATAGTTCTACACGCTTTGCACATTACCCAATTTAATCCTCACTGGAAAATCCTGTAAGGGAACCCCAGGGTAGGTTCTGCTGTCACCTGTTTTACGTTACAGAAACCGAAACACAAGAGAGGTTATATGACTTGCTTGGGGTTCCACGAGTAGTAAGGAGAAGTAGAATTCGAACCGAAGCAATCTGGCTGTGCCCTTAACCATGATGCCAGCTTGCCTTGATAAATAAGGCAGTTTTTAAATTTTTATTTTAAATCTGGCATTAATAGGAAATGAGGTTAAAAAAAAGAGTTAAAAAAAAAAAAAAAGCAAGGAAAAAAATATGCAGAGCCCCCTTGAGGAGCCTGTGGAGAATGCAGGGGTACTGGGCTGCCCCACCTCGATGGTTGCTAACATGACCACAGACATAGGGGACTGGTGGTTTGATGGGCTGAGCCCTCTACCACAGGATTTGCCCTTGGGAAGACTGTTGCTGCAAAGGAGAGGCTAGGCCTCCCTATAATTGTGCCTAAGAGCCTCCTCCCGAATGCCTCTGTTGCTCAGATGTGGCCCTCTCTCTCCAGCTAAGCCAACTTGAAAGGTGAAATCACTGCCCTCCCCACTACGTGGGATCAGACACTCAGGGGAGTGAATCTCCCTGGCAACGTGGAATATGACTCCCGGGGAAGAATGTAGACCTGGCATCGTGGGACGGAGAACATCTTCTTGACCAAAAGGGGGATGTGAAAGGAAATGAAATAAGCTTCAGTGGCAGAGAGATTCCAAAAGGAGCCGAGAGGTCACTCTGGTGGGTACCCTTACGCACAATTTAGACAACCCTTTTTAGGTTCTAAAGAATTGGGGTAGCTGGTGGTGGATACCTGAAACTATCAAACTACAACCCAGAACCCATGAATCTCGAAGACAGTTGTATAAAAATGTAGCTTATGAGGGGTGACAATGGGAATGGGAAAGCCATAAGGACCAAACTCCACTTTGTCTAGTTTATGGATGGATGTGTAGAAAAGTAGGGGAAGGAAACAAACAGACAAAGGTACCCAGTGTTCTTTTTTACTTCAATTGCTCTTTTTCACTCTAATTATTATTCTTGTTATTTTTGTGTGTGTGCTAATGAAGGTGTCAGGGATTGATTTAGGTGATGAATGTACAACTATGTAATGGTACTGTAAACAATCGAAAGTACGATTTGTTTTGTATGACTGCGTGGTATGTGAATATCTCTCAATAAAATGATGATTAAAGAAAAAAAAAAAAAAAAAAAGAATTGGGGTAGCTGGTGGTGGATACCTGAAACTATTAAACTACAACCCAGAACCCATGAATCTCGAAGACAGTTGTATAAAAATGTAGCTTATGAGGGGTGACAATGGGATTGGGAATGCCATAAGGACCAAACTCCACTTTGTCTAGTTTATGGATGGATGTGTAGAAAAGTAGGGGAAGCAAACAAACAGATAAAGGTACCCAGTGTTCTTTTTTACTTCAATTGCTCTTTTTCACTCTAATTATTATTCTTGTTATTTTTGTGTGTGTGATAATGAAGGTGTCAGGGATTGATTTAGGTGATGAATGTACAACTATGTAATGGTACTGTAAACAATCGAAAGTACAATTTGTTTGTATGACTGTGTGGTATGTGAATATATCTCAATAAAATGATGATTAAAAAAAAAAATTTAAAAAAAAATAGGAAATGAGGTATCTACCACAAAAGTATTGGTGATGTGAAACATCTGCTTAATTATTTGGGCACAAATATTCATTGTTTTTCATGGAAATCTTTCTAAGCCATAGAATGCTTTTCCCTGTCTTACTAGTCCTTAATAATTCAGGACCATTACAATTACAATAATCCATCGTCGCTGCATGTCAAAACATGGTAATGCTCACAAGTGCTAAGGAGAGACCTGCCCCTATAGAAAGGACACCAGCCTTGCAGGCTTTTCTGAGTTCTGCTTTGCTGTCTGTCTCTCTCTCAACTTCAATAGCTCACCTCCTTCTTGGTTGCATCCTGTGCTTACTTTGGCCTGTTTTCTGCCATAACCTGAAAGTCAAAGATTTCTAAGGGAGAGGGACACAGATAGGTCTCTAGTTAGTTCAAAGTTCAAAACTAGCAACAAAGATGAAATACTTACTCCAAGTTAACTACCTACCTACCTACAAAACAGGAGTGTGGCCAGAGAAAACTTGGGCGGGGCGGGGGCGGGGAGGAGGAGGTAGCTGGCAGTAGAGAAAATAACTTCTTACAGCACTAGAAGGATTTCTAAGGACCGCCCCCACCCGTCAGTTGTTGCCGCAAGTGGCCCTCACACCTCCTGAGTTCTGGCTTCCAGAGTTAATTCTTCTCTCCTTCCTCTGTCAGCACTTCTACCTCAGTTAACATGCCTGACGCTGCCCAAAAGCAAGCAACAGTAAAGCCTGCAGCCGATTCCTTACAGGAATACATGCTGCAGGGCCACTGCACAGGCACAAAGGAAATAACCTGCACCACGTCCTGAAAGTGTGTTAGGGGACTGTCTCGTGTACCAATGAAAACACTGAGAACAATTATCCACCGTTGCACACGCTTAACGTTACAATAAACCAGGAATTCAGCCTGTAAGATTAGTGAGTTTCGTCTAATTTCAATGATCTTTCTTCTGGCACTTTTTCCCAAATATTTCAAGCTACCTTGTACAGCTGCCTTTTATTTAAAAATGGGGACTGTGGTTCCATTAAACAAGAAGTGGACTAGGAATGAGTAGATTCCAAGACATAAGGCCCATAGGCCTGGCTCGGGCACATCCCAGCCATGAAACCGTGGGCAAGTCACTTGTTCCTTCTGATCTTCTTTGGTCTTCTAGTCTGCATGCTGTCAAACTTAGTAAGATCACTGTAACACCATCAAAGGATGCCGAAAAGGGGAGTGATATGATCTGATTTGTGTTTTAGAAATCATGGGGGGACAGAGAAGTAACACCGGACAAGCAGACCTAGTAAAAGATATGGGGTCAATGATAAGAGGGGATAAAGGCTATCGAATGCTTGAGGTTTTCTTTTTTTTTTCATGGTATAATGAAAATGTTCTAAAATTGATCGTGGTGATAAAGGCCCAAATATGTGATGATACTGTGAACTAGTGACTATATCTTTGTGAATTGTATACTTTGTGTGACTACATCTCAACAAAATTGCATTAAAAAAAAAACTATGGGGTCAATAATAGGGGGAGAGTGGATATGGAATATTTTGGGTTTTCTCTTTTGTGTGTGTGGTATAATGAAAATGTTCTAAAACTGACTGTGACGATGAATACACAACTATGTGATGATACTGTGAGCCACTCATCCACTTTGGATGGATTGCATGATGTGTGAATACACCTCAAGAAAATTGCACTAAAAAATACAGCTCAAGAAAATCGCATTACAAAAGAAAAATAAAAACTATGGGGGAAAGAGACTATGGCAATAGTTCAGGCAGGAGATGACAAGGTTTGATCTAAGGCTGTGGAGGTGGAGAGGCACAGAATGACACAAAGGGCAGGAAGGCAAAAGCAATAGGATGAGTGACCTGTTAAGCATGGAGGGCAGGGTGAAACCGGTGGTGGAGGCGCCAACTAGAATGTTGTGACGTTATTTTCTTACGTCTTTACATCTACTGAAAAACAAAACAGACCTGAAGGGATGGCATCACCAAGAAAACCAAAGTACAGAACACTGTCTCACCAAAGAGTCCGAGACGCTACCACATTAAGGTTGAATTCTACAGTCATCAAGAGTGGTCCCTGTGTTTTAAAACTTCAACTTGTGAGACGAAGGGAAGAGATGTTTAGTTGGTGCAGGATCTGTATTTCCTAAACAATTTAACTCATACAATTTGTTCAAACACCATAATAACATGGAACTCTGAATAGGAAGTGAGACCTGGTAGGTTTATACAGGTTAGTGTGAAATAGCGACACATCCCAAAGTAATTTTGGCAGAGAATAAAAATATATATGCAGGGCCCCCTGAAGAGCTGGGGGGAAATACAGAAGTGTTGGGCTTCCTCACCTGGACTGTTGCTGATGTCCTCACAAACATTGAGGACTGATGGTTTGATGTGCCAAGCCCTCTGCCTTGGGGCTTGCCCTTATGGAGTTCATTACTGCAAAGGAGAGGCTAAACCTGCTTATAATTGTGCCTAGGAGTCTCCCCTTGAGTACCTCTTTGTTGCTCAGATGTAGCCCCCTCTCTCCAGCTAAGCCATCTGGGTGGGAGAACTCACTGCCACCCCCGCCCCCCAGGTGGGATCTGACTCCCAGGAGTGTAAATCTCCCTGGCAACGCTGGATATGACTTCCGGGAAGGAATCTGGACCCAGCATTGTGGGATTGAGAACATCTTCTTGACCAAAAGGGGGATGCGAAATGAAACAAAATAAAGTTTCAGTGGCTAAGAGACTTCAAATGGGGTCAAGTGGTCACTTGGGCGGGCCCTCTTATGTACTATACATAGATAACCCTTTTTTAGGTTTTAATGTACTGGAATAGCTAGAAGTAAATATCTGAAACTATCAAACTGCAACCCAGTTGCTTTGACTCTTGAAGACAATTGTATAACTATGTAGCTTACAAGGGGTGACAGTGTGATTGTGAAAGCCTTGTGGATCACACTCCCTTTATCCAGCATACGGAAGGATGAGTGAAAAATGGGGATGAAAACTAAATGCAAAATAGGGTGGGAGGGGGGGATGATTTGGGTGCTCTTTTTTACTTTTATTTTTTATTCTTATTTTACTTTTTCTGGTATAAGGAAAATGTTCAAAAAAATAGATTGGGGTGATGAATGCACAAAAAATGGTACTGTGAACAGTTGACTGTACACCACGGATGACTGTATGATATGTGAATATATCTCAATAAAACTGAATTTTAAAAAAAGAAAGAAAAGAAGAAGTTGGAAGAAATAATTAAAAAAAAAAAATTAAAAAAAAAAAAAAAGAGTGCTCCTGATCACATAACAGGTTGCGGTAGAGAAAGAGCCCATTCCACAATGCTTTTAGCTACATATCTAGTGCTACTATGCTCAAACCATACCAAGTGCATGTATGGTCTTTAAAAAAATAAAAGCCAGGCACTTACCTCTCCATCAGCTGTCAGAGCCATCGAATGATGAGAGCCACATGCTACTTCCACCACTTGCTTGTTCAAGAGATTGGTGCAGATCTGGATGGGAGCGAAGCCCGGGTTGGTTGACCCACACCCAAGCTGGCTATACCCATTGTGGCCCCAGGCGTATACAACTCCATCTGCACAACAGTCACACACAGACAATCAGCACCGAGAGAACAGCACACTTTGTCCTTTCTTCCCCACAATGCTGTGCAGCTTGTTTTCTAGCATTTATGTCTCTGGCATTGCCCCCTCCAGTCTGTAAAGCAACCACTGATTGGTGGGGGGAGAAGAGGTTTGCATGAGGAAGCTGAAGAAACAAATGCAAAATGATTAATGAAAGGACTTGATACTGACAAAGAAAGAAGGCGAGCTTTGTGTCATAAGTAAAAGTTTATAGCTACAAAAATGAGATCTTCTAGTCTCTTCATTCATTTTATGTTTCTGTGTCAGGTACTAAGCAAAAGGCCAAAAACACAGGAGAGATCAGCACAAATTTTACCATTAATTTACCAAATACCATGTCTCAGGGACCCCTTGGAGAACGTGTGTGAATGTGTGTGTGTAAGAAAGAGATACCTCTTTACAAGAGAAGCAGGTCGGAGCCCCTCTCGAGCAGACCCAATTGTGGTAGTGTGAAATCTGGTTGGATTTCTGTTATTGGCCTTATCTTTTAGAGATTCTCGTAGAGGCAGCTTCTCTGAGTTTTGAGTCCTCTCCTGAAGTATTGGTGTTTCGGGTACACACACACACACCACCACCACCACCCCCTGTCCCCAGCAAGCTGAGTCTCAAGAGCCCGTCTCCCAGAGTTATATCCTCTTCTCCTGCCTTCCCACGGTAACAAAACATCAACCTATTAAGGAAAACAGACAGGACAACAATGGGTCTCCAAGAGCAACAGTAGGAACCCAGGGGTTATGCTAGGCTGGCTGCAGTCCCCGAGCAACCAGGGAAAGGTAGTGACACTTAAATAGGCTTCTAGACTGATTCCAGACCTTGCCCAGTTGGGGCCCTCTTCCAGGTACAAGCCAGATGTAGAAAACCTCCAACATGCGTGTCACAGGAGGTTTTCCTATTGCAAAAATCATGACGGAAACCATAAATGGGAAATTTCATCCTAAGGACCCCCAAGACTGAAAGAGAACAAGAGCATAAAACCTTACAAAGTAATCCACAATGTCAAGTTAAAGTTATATCAGGTGTAAGAAATGTCCAAAACCTGTGAGTGTTTTAACTCCTAAAAGGCAGAAAAACGGACTTGAATGGTTGAGAATACGTCTTTGGAACTAGACAAAGTGATTAAGAAGTTCACCGGGAAGAACAAACAAATAAGAATAAATAGGAAAACTCTAAAAAAGAAACAGAGGGACAGCTAGCTCTACCAGATATGAAAACACATAAAAAGCTTCAATAACTAAGTTTTATTTTAAGGACATGAACCGACAGACCCATAAATAGAATTGAAAGTCTAGAAACAGACCAATTGCATAGGAAATAAAAGCAACATCTCAAATCAGGTGGGGAAAAAATGCACTTTTTACAAGTTGAGATGAGGTAACTGGACAAACGTATTGAAAAATTAGATTCATTCCTTATACCATATGCCATGATAACGCCCCAATGAATCCAAAATTTAAATGTAAAAAATAAGGCTATACAATAACTAGAAGAAAAAAAATGAGTGAATTCCTCATGCCCTGGGAGTAGGGAAAACTTTCCCATGACTCAAAATACAAAAACAAGAAAAAAGATTGAAAAAATCTAATTGCATTTAAAAAACAAATTTTACATGGGAAAAAAAACACCATGAGCAAAGGAAAAAGGAAAAGAGGAACTCGGGAAAATATGTGCAATTAACATCACAGCAAGTTAACATACCTAATATATAAAGAGCCTCTAAAAATAGAAATGAAAAAGATAACAACCCTACAGAAATAGGAATTGACAGTTCACAGAGAAAGAAATGTAAATGGCTTGTAACCGTATGAAAAGATGCTCAACCTCAGCCATAAGAAAAATGCAAATAACACCTTTATTTTTTCTCCATATCATCCTTAACTTTTTAATACGTTTTTTATTTTGAAATTACTTCAGATTTACAGGACAGTTACAGAAATACAAAATCCATACCAAGAATTCCAACATACTCCCCACCCAGAAAACCAGATCCAACAACTTTTAACACTTTGCCACATTTCCCATATCCTTCTAGCTATCTGTGTTATCTGTCTATATTCTAAACATCTGAGAGTAGGTTGTATATATCACGCACTTTGAACAACTAAATATTTCAATATACTTTTCCTGAAAACAAGGATATTCACTTATACAACCACCTTATTAAGTGCAGTTATCAAGTTAAGAAATTTAACACTGATATAAAGTTTACAGTCAATATTTCAGATTTTTTTCATATGTCCAATAATGTTGTTTTTGGGCCTTTTCTCCTCCATAATTAGGTTCAGTGCAGGATCATGTGTTGCACTTAACTGTTATTGTCTCTTTAGACTCTTCTTTAATTGTGGAAATATGGATCCAACATGATCGTTCTCATCCCCAAGCATTCAATTCAGTGGGACTCATCGTTTCCACAGTGTTGTGCTGTCTTCACCACCATCCATTGCTAGAACTTTCCCATCACCCCAGAAACCCTGTACCCTGTATGCACTGACTGAATTCTCACTGCTCCCCACCCCTGGTAACTTGTAGTCTACTTTCTATCTCTATGAATTTGCAAAGTCTAGCCATTTCATATATGTGAAATCATAAACATCTGTCCCTTTGTGTCTGGCTTATTTCACTCAACATGAAGTCTTCAAGGTTGATCCATGTTGTCACATGTGTCAGCATTTTGTTCCATATGGCTGAATAATATTTTATTGTGTTTATAGGCCACATTTTGTTTACCCATTCATCGGCTGATGAATACCTGGGTTGCTTCCACCTTTTGGCAATTGTGAATTATGCTGCTATGAACACTGGTGTGCTAATATCTGTTCAAGCCCCTGCTTTCAATTATTTCAGGTACATACCTAGAAGTGGGATTGCCGGGTCACATGGACTTCTGTGTTTAACTTTTCAAGGAACTGCCAAACTGTTTTCCACAGTGGCTACATCATTTTATATTCCCACCAACAATGAACAAATGTTCCTATTCTTTGCATCCTTACCAGCACTTATTTTCCATTTTTTAACAATAGCCATTCTAGTGGGTGTGAGGTAGTATCTCACTGTGGTTTCGATTTGCATTTCCCTAATGGCTCATGATATTGAGCACCTTTTCATGTGCTAAATTGGCCATCTGTATATCTTCTTTGGAGAAATGCCTATTCAAGTCCTTTGCCCATTCTTTTTTTAATTGGTTTGTCTTTTCGTTGTTGAGTTGTACAAGCTCTTTATGTGTCCTGGATATTAAGCCCTTATCAGATACATGGTTTCCAAATATTCTCTCCCATTCTGTTGGTTGTCATTTCACTTTCCGGGTAATATCATTTGATGCACAAAAGCTTTTACTATCGACAGAGCCTGATTCATCTATTTCTGTTGTTGCTCATGCTTTTGGCATCATATGTAAGAATCCACTGCCTAATACAAGGTCCTGCAGATACTTGCCTATGGTTTCTTCTAAGCAAATAACACCTTAACACAGCAGAAGACTGGGCTCCTGGTCACCCAGGCTGTTTTAGCTACTACCACCACCAAAGGTCTAAAATGCTAGCAATGGAGGCCACTGCTGAGCCCCTATATGGCACCACCCTTCAGGGAGACCAACTAGCCTTTCTACGGCAATGACCACCCTGGACCCATTCCACCCTGGGAGGGGCAGCCCCTCATTCCTATAGGAACTGACATGTATTCCTGCCCTCAGAGCCTCAGCCAGCACACTGAGGACTTAGAGGATCCCGCAAAACATTTCATCAGACCAGGGGACACACTCAACAGCAAAGGAGTGACTGTGGGGTTTGATGGTCCCACCACAAACTGCAATCCTCAAAGCTGCTGGCCTGACAGTGACGGACGAGCCTGCTGAAGGCACTGCTGAGGCACCAGACCAGAGGAGACAGCCCGTGAGGGTGGGATGCCATCCTCCACGCTCTACATCAGTGACCACCACACAGTGCTGGGCTCCTTACAGGAAGACTACATGGGTCCAGGAGCCAAAAGTAGATGTCTGAGTGGCCCTGTTTACCATCACTCCTGGTGACCACCTCAGGGAATTTGTGCCGCCAGTCCCAGAAATTCAGAAGTCCTGTTCCCAAAGGGTTGGACACTCCCACCAGAGGACACAGCAAGGGTCCCAGTGAACTTGGAGCTGTGGCTGCCACAGGTACCTGTGCCCCTCTGGCTGAAGAACCAACAAGCAAGAAGAGGAGTCACCATCCTAGGGGGCGACTGACACAGCTCATCTGACAGAGACGGCACTGCGGTTGCACAGTGGGGAGAATATGCTTGGCACTGGGTGATCTGCTTGCCCGGCTGTGATGGCACAAGGTCACGGGCAGCAGTGGCCTGAGTACAGCCTGGTGATCAGGGGCTCAGACCCCTATGAGGCTCTGGGTCACTCAGTCAGGTGAGCCACTCTGACCAGAAAAGGTTTCAGCCAGAAGGGAGGGGAAACTAAAACAGGTAATAAAGGAAGGAGGCTGCTCTGGTTTGCTAAGCTGCTTCTCTGAAGGAAAGATTGATGGCATCCAGAACACCTCTGTCAGGTGAGAGAGCACATGGCTGGCATCTGCTGGTTCCTTTGCTCCCAGGTTGCATTGCTTTCAGCTTCTGATTCCAATGACTTTCTCCTTAAGTATCTGTGGGTTCTCAGCTAGCTTCTCCGGGGCAAACCCTGGGGTTCATCTCTTAGCTTAGCATCTCTTGGTTCTGGTTTCAACGTCTATCTCCAAAATGCCTCTGGGCATGTTCTCTCTAAGCCTCTCTGTCTGTGTCAGCTCTATTCAAAATGTTTCTGTGTTTTATCCTCTCACAGATGACACCAGTAAACTAGTTAAGACCCATCTTGAATGGCCAGGGTCTTAACTAATCTTAGTCTAATCAAAAGATCCCACCCACTATTGGGTGGGTCATATGTCCATGGAAACAACCTACTCAAAAGATCCCACCAACAGCAGGTCTGCCCCCACAAGACTGCTTTAAAGAATGCAGCCTACATAGTACTCAATGGCGAGAGACTGAAAACCTTTCCAAGATTAGGAATGAGACAACGATGCCCACTGTCACCACTGTTATTCAACATTGTGCTAGAAGTGCTAGCCAGAGCAATCCAGCAAGACAAAGAAATAAAAGGCATCCAAGTTGGAAAGGAAGAAGTAAAACTGTCACTATTTGCAGATGATACGATTTCATATCTGGAAAATCCTGAGAAATCGATGACAGAGCTACTTGATCTGAAAGCAGTGACATGAACAGATATCTGCACACTGATGTTCATAGCAGCATTACTCAAAATTGCCAAAAGACAGAAACAATCCAAATGTCTTTCAACAGATGAGTGGATAAACAACATGTGGTATATACACACGATGGAATACTAAGCGGCAGTAAGAAGGAACGATGTCATGAAACATATGACAACATGGATGAACCCTGAAGACATAATGCTGAGCAAAATAAGCCAGGCACAAAAAGAAGGATATTATACATTACCACCAATGTGAACACTGTGAAAAATGTAAAATAAATGGTTTATATTGTAGAATGTAGGGGACCTAGCAAAAGACAGCAAAGTGAAGGAGGAACGATTATCTAATAACAGATAAGTTACAGAGAGTAAACTTAATGTTATGGGAATGCTCAGGAACGACTATGGTTTGTTAATTCCTGGCGGGGTATGGTAGAAACAAGTTCGCAGAAATGTAGTTATTTTAGGTTATTTGTTTTTCTCATTCCTTTGTTGGATTCTAGTCTGTTTATTTTCTTTGGGTAGGGTAGGAACATGTTGGAAGCAATATAGTTATTTTAGGTTATTTGTTTTTCTTACTCCTTTGTTTTGCTTTTGTTTGAAATGTTTTTTTTATTGTTTGTTTTTTAATTTTTTGATAAAGTTAAAAAAACAATGAATGTGTGGAAAAAAGTAAATGAACAATGGGGGAGGAGGAGAATAGAATGTTTTGGATGTTCTTTTTTACTCTAATTTTTATTCTATTTTTTGGAGTAATGAAAATGTTCGAAGATTGTGGTGATGAATGCACAAGTATATGATGATACTATGAACAACTGATTGTACACTTTGAAGGACTGTATGTTATGTGAATACATCTCAACAAAATAAAGAACATGGTCTCTTATGGAGTACACAACAGATTCAAACCAGCACAGACACGGTGAGCATCAGTGGTGGCCATGAACCCAAGTGTAGCTCTGTGGCTGTGGTTCATTCCACTAACAGTCCTCTTATAAACTTTTTCCCAGGGAAAGCAGCTCCCAAGAATCCTGGAGGAGCTGCGCCCAAAAACACACAGTAAGAAGGGGATCAGAGCTGCGTGTGGAAGAAGCTGCAGTGGACACGGCGCTGCACCCCCAGGTGTCCCACAGGTCTGAAGGAACTAGTCCCCGGGTGCCGGGGGGAGCTGCCCGCTGCCCCTTCGCAGCCATCGGTCCTCTCCGGAACTGCCCTTGGCTGAAGCAAAACAGCAAATGGTTACTTTCTTGTTAATACAGGATCTTACTACATAACTATTCTCAGGCATCTCTCTTTCCTCAGGAACTTCAGATGCTTTCTATTGAGGAAGGATAGGAAAAGTGAACTCAGTCACATGATGCACTTAGTCCCAATTCCTGGGGGAAACTTCAAAGCAACCCAATCCAACTGAACACCAGACCTCCGCAGCCCTGCTCTTGCCAGGCCATCTCTAAGACACCACGGATGAAACTTTGGGGTCGCCTGAGGCTTAGGAGATGGACAAAATTATCCAAGGACCTGACAGTGAAACACTACCAGGCTAGAAGCTGGGGGAGAAGAGGAGAATGGAGGGACGCAAAGCAGCCCCCATAATTTTCTGACCTTCAAGAAAACTCAGTTTGATCTTCAGGTATTGCATGAGTTAGAGAAGTAGCCATCATAATTTTATAATAAATAACTAAATTTATGGTTGCTGCAGAAGAGAAAAAAGAAATTCACAAGCCATATTTTTGTGAAGTGATAATGCCAAATGCATATTGTCCTTCAAAATATTCACCAGGTGGAGCAAGACATTCCAGCTTAATAACATGGCACTGATGAAAATATTCCTAAAGCACCCCTTTAAAAGACCCCACAAGGAATGTAAAATGAAATAGCTGTTATGGAAAAGTTTGACATTACCTCAGAAACTTAGAAGTACCAAATGACCTGGCGGTTCTACTTTTATATATATACTCAAAAGAATCAAAGCATGAACTCAAACATATTTATGCTGCAATGTCTATTGCAGCATAATTCAAAATAGTCAAAAGCAACCCTAGTGTCCATCAACATGCGAATGGATAAAAAAAATGTGATACATACATACCATGGGCTACTATCGGATTGTAAATAGGAATGATATTCTCATATATGCTTCAATGTGGATGAACCTTGAAGACATGTTGAGTGAAACAAATGAGACACAAAAGGAAAGGGAAAAAAATACCCTACAAGCTAGTAAAGCATGGAGAAGTGAACACATGTTTTTTCTTCACCACCTTCCCAAATCATACTGAAATGATAAGGAAAGGAGGGACAAAGGCATAAACACTCAAGGACAGAACATTAGAGAAGAAAACAGAGCATGAGGGAAGTCAACAGAATTTTGGAAGATGGCAAGCTGATGGTCTGTCAAAGAACACCAGAAAAGCTGACACCAAAGTCTGCACGAGGGAAAGCCACTGAGGAGCCATTCCCAGCCCACGAACCCCAGAAAGCCCCAAGGACTGGAGGCACCAGTGACAACAAGAACTGCAAGTTTATAGTGCAGCCAAAAATGGAAGCAGTTAGATGCAACCTGGTGTGCACAGATATGCTCAAAGAAGTTTCACTGCTCTGGGGAAGAGCTGAAACATACATTAACGATAGATGCACAGGAAAGCAATTAAATGAAAAAAAAAAAAATCACCAACTGCAGGAAAACAGAGAGTTGTAGCAGAAAGGAGATATCTCAGCTATAAACAACATATTTATAGTCCCAAAAATGCCAGTACTGAATACCAATTTGGTTACTATATTGAGAGGATAAAAGGAGGGAAAGTAGGGGAAAGAGAATTAAAATTCCATCTGCTACCATAAAAAGTCACAGGATAGATAGCTTAACACTGGCAATTCAGAAATAGCAGTATGAACATGTTATTTTAAAATATGAGATTAAATATCAGAAGAAACATCTGAAAGAGTTAAAAGCAGTTCTGAAGAGCAGTTGCGAAGAATGAAAAGGGGTAAGGCAGAGGAACTATTTGTCATTAAATGCTTATACTACTGGATGAGAAAGTATCCATTTAATCATTTTTAAACTGACCATTTATAACACATGTATAATACACGTAAACATATATACTATATATTATATATGATATGATGCATAGAATGCTTAGTGTATACTGTATAAAATGTATGCTAAAAATAAAAATTGAAGTAATAACAAAGAATATTTCCACAAGAAATTCAGTTATTTTTATTGATAGTTTAATTGTAACAATCAGGATATTCAAAACTGTATTATCTGGACTCTGAAAATCATTCCAAAAAGAAGAGTTACAGTTTCCTAAGGTCATCACTCTGAAGATGATCAAGTGTTTGAATGTACGTGTTTTAGTTGTTTGCTTTAAAAAACTGCCTCGGCATTTTAGGGTCAGATCTTTAAAAATACAAAAAAATCAATGACTTGCTAAAATAGAAACATGAGGAAAAAATTAAATCCTCACGTGACGACAGGTGACAAGCTGAACCAGTCAGTACTGCAGTAACAGTTGGAAAAAGCCTGACACCAGAAGGCCGATGACGCAATGCAGAAGTGAGATCACCACTTCCCCGTGCCCAGTTATATTCCATCAGCTGATGGTGCTCAGAGCTGGATCGCACAGCTCATGATGGATGCAGGGAACATGGAGAGGACTCAGAGATGAGTTACAGACAATGAAAATGCTAGAAACTCAGACCCAGGATGGCCTCCCAGGGAGAGCCAGTGAAGTATGCTGCCTTCCAAACGTCACCCTAGAGGTTACCCAACAAAAAGCTGAGGCCTATACTAAAGAGAGAGCAAAGTCTAATGTGCGTGAAACATAAAAGGAAGAATTTAGATGATCTATAACAAACTTCAAGAGTGCTGGCTACTCAAAGTGCAGATAAATTACCAAAGAAAAAGAACTCATCTCCTCTGTGGGCAAGGGGTGGTAGAGAAAAGAGTAGAAGCTGCTATCTGCTTGTATCCCCCATTCTTTCCACGATGGGACCAACATGACTACAGGGAAGAAATGAAGATTTCTCAGATTCAAGATTACACAAAGAAAGGAAAACAAGTATTCCAGTATTATCTGGGTTTATAAAAATGTATCAGGGAAAACCTGAGTATTGCCTTGCTACCACAAATCCACTGAAAGGTTAGGCTGGAAAGACCACTTACCTTGTTTGCTACATGTAATCTTCTCCAACTCCCATCAGTAGTCTAAAACCTCAGACGTCAGCCTAATTTGCAAAACATCCTACGGCTTCAAAGTTAGCCTGAAATGCTTAATTTTTTACCTGCTTTGTGTACTTCCCCTCAGAAATTAAGAAACAAAAAATCCAAGCTTAATTACCTGACACAGCCCTACCTCCTAGTGTGGAATTGACTGCCCCACCGCCCACCGAGTGCAAAGCTGGATGTGTTCTCTATTTACCTTCAGTGCTGAGAAGAACATGTGGTCCACTCCCGTAACTAAGGCTTTTAATCTTCTTCCCACATAAGGCTTCTAGCTTTTTGGGTACAAGTGTGCTCTGATTATCTCCAGTTCCCAAACAGTTACTATAGTTCAGTCCAAATACAAAGACCTAGAAAACAAATAGTTCTTCTTGAGTCATTTGGCCTAAAGTTAAGGACTCCATTCTTCACTCTGAAAATATGACACACGAGTTTGGTTTGATAGTTTAGTAGGAAGGAAGAGATAAGGTTGTTAAGAAGAATTCAGTCTCTGCTGCCGTTACTTCAGTTCCAGAACCATTCGGTTCTACCATGAAATGCAAACAGGAGTAGGAGGTAGAAGGTGTTAAATTGAGAAACTGAAAAAAAGAAAAATATCATCGAAGGCAAAGTCTTCCTGAATTTACATTTCCTTTTATCGTCCACCTTTTCTCAGACTTTAAAGGGTAGGCTTTAAAGCCCCGCCCCAAAATAAACCCAAAAACTAAATTCTAGGTTTTGAGAGCTTCTTACCTCATCATTGTCAGTAACATACAGTGCTTCATTGGCGGAAGCACCAAAGACGCACGCTTTCCGAATCGAGGCAATTTCTTGAGGAGACAGCAGTGTGAAGACTGGCCACTTTCCTAAATCCATCATGACTGGTTGCAAGCAATTCCTATAAATAAGGCAACATCTCTGCTGGAACAAACAGGAAGGATTCCAAGAAAAAAAATTACCGCTGAATTAACTAAAAAAGATGCTATTAATTAAAGCTCAGAAAAGTTAACTCCAAACTAAATCACCTCCCTTCAGTTAAATGGATCCCTCACTGCCCCCCAGCCATGTGCCCAATCCTTCCTCTGTCTTCGAAGTCAGCCTTGTCCTCTAATGAGTTGCTGGTCTGCCCAGTTACGAGTCAGCATTTACCTGTTACATGCATGCCTGCATGCAACCAGGTCATGGAGAGAAGACACACTAGCCGCGTGTATTTTTCCCCCCGGGGGAGTTAGATAAAATTAAAGGTTACAACACATGTGTACCTAAGACAGTTAATTCTTAACTAAGAATATGTTACATATGTGTGTGTTATATATAAAAATCAGAATCATTCCCTTCACCTCCTCACTCTCCCACCACCACTCCCAGGATACAATGAAACTCCCCCAACCCTCATGGAAAAATCACTGCCACACAGATGGGAATGGGTCATCCTTCAGAGAGAAAGAAAAAAATATCAGGAAGTACTAGCCTAAGACTTACTGGATGAAATCATAAATGAAAGTACTAGTGTTCTAGTTTGCTAATGCTGCGGAATGCAAAACACCAGAGATGGATTGGCTTTTATAAAAAGGGGGTTTATTTGGCTACACAGTTACAGTCTTAAGGCCATAAAGTGTCCAAGGTAACACATCAGTAATCCAGTACATTCACTGGAGGATGGCCAATGGTGTCGAAAACCTCTGTTAGCTGGGAAGGCACATGGCTGGTGTCTGCTCCAAAGTTCTGGTTTCAAAATGGCTCTCTCCCAGGACGTTCCTCTCTAGCAAGCTTACTCCTCTTCAAAACGTCACTCACAGCTGCACCGAGTTCCTTCTCTTTGAGTCAGCTCATTTATATGGCTCCACTGATCAAGGCCCACCCTGAATGGGTAGGGCCATGCCTCCATGAGAATACCTCATCAGAGTCATCACCCACAGCTGGGTGGGGCACATTCCAAGCAAATCTAATCAGCACCAAAACGTCTGCCCCACAACACTACATCAAAGATAATGGCATTTGGGGGACACAATACATTCAAACTGGCACAACTAGACTTTCTACAAATAGATTGTATTTCATTTCACATTGGGAAAAGTGAGCATATATAAACAATGATAAGACAGTTCACCCTGATCTTGGTGTTGAACCGGGGACTGCAGCCTTCATGCAAGCCACAATAAGCCTAAACAGCACCCGATTAAAGAGAGAGGGCTATAAACTCCCATAAAGCTCCAGACTCTCATCTGTGAAGGAGTTTTATGCAAAGAATCCTGGTCACGGCTCCCATTCTCCCAGGGTTAAAACTTCCAGAGGGCTGCACAAGTACTAAACTACATGGAGTCAAGTGAATTTCCATTCTGCCTCTCACCTCTGGAAACTGAAACAGAACCAAACAGTTGGTAAATACAACTGGGGTTCCCGAATGAGCTACAGAACTCTCTGGAGTTCCTTACTACTCAGCCTCTTCTTGGATTTAAGGTGAGGGTCTGGCTCTGGCCGCTACAGCACCTGTAGAGAGCCTCTGAGCTTGAGCACACTTACCAAGGCCTCAGTTTCCACCAAGCAAAGAGATTTTTTCTATCAGCACCACTGAATGACCAGGATCAGAGCCTGCTCTCAGCCCTGGATCACACCACCTGTCCAACAAGCATCAGACACCATCAGGTCAGGCTATGCCCTCCCACTTCACAACTAGACTCCTGGAACACTTCAATGTTCTGACAAGTGTGTGTACTGGTGGGGACAGGCAAAGGATGGGGGGGGGGTTGTAAATAATACATGAACATGGTAAAAAAAAAATGCGTTTCAAATGGTACAAAAGGGTACAGGAAAGTAGGTCTCCTTACCATCTGTGATGGTTAGATTCATGTGTCGACTTGGCCAGGTGATGGTGCCCAAGTGTCTGGTCAAGCAAGCACTGGCCAAACCATTACTCCAAGGATGTTTCCTGGCTGGCTGATAAACCAGAAGGCTGGTTTATTAAATCATCAGCCGGTTGATTGCATCTGTGGCTGATTACATCTACAATAAATTAAGGGAGTGTCTTCCGCAATGAGAGTATCCAATCAGTTGGATTTAATTCAGTGAAGACTTTTAAGGGAGGAGAGAGAACTTCCACTTTTTTCTTCAGCTAGCCAGCCTCTCCTGGGAAGTTCATGGCCTGCCCTACATAATTTGTACTTGAGCATCCCAATAGTTGTGTGAGACATTTTTTATAAAATCTCATATTTACAGATATCTCCTATTGGTTCTGTTTCCCTGACGAACCCTAACTAATACACCATCCGTTCCTGACCCTCTTCTCAAAGACAACCACTGTTACTAGCTGTTCAGGTTTCCTTCCAAAGACAGTACATGCTTATACAAGCATTATACGTACGTGTATAAATATCTTAAAAAACAAAAACCCAAGTGGAACAAGAAGACAACCACCACCACTCAACAGCATCTTGGAAAGCATTCTATATTGGCACAAGTAGACCTATTCCATTTCTTTTCAATAGCATCACAGCATTCCATTACATGGATTTAACCATTCACCAGTTTTCCTACCAAGAGACATTTAAGTCATTTCCAGTATTATGCTAACAAATAATATTGCAATGGATACCCTTGTATAAACATATATTTAAGTTTTATTGTAATAACCTGCATATAACATAAAATTTGCCATATTTTACCATTAATGAGTATCATTCACTGGCATTAATTATATTCACAGTGTGCTACCATCACCACCATTCATTACCAAAACTTGTTCATCACCCCAAACAGAAACTCTGTGCCCACTGAGCAGTCACTCCTTTTTGGTCTTTTTTCACACATAAACTTCTAAGAGAAAGTCCTAGAACTGGAATAGATGGGTCAAAGTCTAATAACAATTTTAAACTTAAATAGTTATTTCAAATGGTCCTCTTATGAAGTACCACCAATATACAAAATAACCGTCAAAGCAGGCCAGCATCTATTCACCCCCCCTTGTGCCACACAGTGAGTGTATTATCGTGTTTTGCTTTGTTTAAACTTGCGTTTCTCTTACTAGGAGTGAGGCCGGGCATCACATTAAAAAATAGCAACAAGGACAACTAACATTTATTGAGCGCCCAGTATGTGCCAAGCACTGCTCTAGGAAGTTTTATCCTAAACTCATTTAATCCTCACTTTACAGATAAGGAAATGGAGGCAGAGAGATTAAAAAAGCTCGCTCGGGCTGGTAAAGAGCAGCTTCAGGATCTGAATGCAGGCAACATGGAGCCAGACGTCGCACTCTTACCCGCCCCCTCCCATGTTTCTGTAAAGTGCCTATTTTTTCTACTGGACCACTGTCTGTCTTCTTGTTTTTGATTTATAAGTAGTCTTCATGTGGTAAGATGATGATCATACATGTTTTTAAAAGTAACAAAAAATATGGTCCCCCTACTGTATAACTACGTAGCTTACGTGGTGTGACAGTGTGATTGTGAAAACCTTGTGGTTCACACTCCCTTTACCCAGTGTATGGACAGATGAGTGGAAAAATGAGGACAGAAACTAAATGAAAAATAGGGTGGGATGGGGGTATGGAATGATTTGGGAGTTCTTTTTTTTACTTTTATTTTTTATTCTTAGTTCTATTCTTTTTGGTGTAAGGAAAATGTTCAAAGATTAATTGCAGTGATGAATGCACAACTATATGATGGTACTGTGAACAGTTGGTTGTACACCATGGATGACTGTATGGTATGTGAATATATCTCAATAAAACTGAATTTAAAAAAATATATATATATGGTCCCCCAATGGCCTGCCTCATGCCTCTTACAAAACAGACAGGAAGGAGTCGCAAGAAATCAAACTGTAATAAATGCCTTTAAGCAGGTAGATAAATTTCAAGAAAATCCAGAAGCATATTCCTCTAGAATATGAACCACATTAAAGTCAGTCTTCAAATTTTTAAATTGTACATAATACAGAATTAAATTAGCCAAAGTATAAGATTTACCACCTTTAGAACCACAACACAAAAGGATATTGTTACTATTTAGTGGCACTACCCTACCTGCTCTTAATTACTTTCAACTCCTAAACCATTTGACTGCTTGTCAAATAATTCCTGAAATATGAATTCTGGTCTTAAAAACAAAACAAAACAAAACAAAACAAAAAAAACCAACTCAGGGAAACACTGATAAGGTTTTACTCTTAAGTTTTAAAATCAAATTTCTAGAAGTGATCATAGAAGTCACTGGATCCAATTCTCTCATTTTACAAATGTATAACCCAAAGCCAAGAGATGAAGAGATTTGCCATAATCACACACATGATTAGGGATAAACACCAGCAACCAGTTTCTTGGCGCCAAGTCTGCACTGACTCTAAGTGTCCCAGTCCAACTTCTCCATGACTCTGTCCATTCAATTTTCTAACTGCAGTACAATTATTCTGAAGGCATTAATCAGTTACAGGTTACACTACCCAAGGGTACGGTACCCAACTGCTGGATGAACTAGCGATCACAAGGATGGTTTATAATACGAGCTGAGGTTACCCCTTGTTAAATTACCTGCAGCTTTATTTTATATTTGTCCAAAGACTTCTAATTTGAGTCAAAACAAACACCAGATGATATTTCCTACATGTCCACACTCATCAGAAAAGAAAAAAGCATCCCCAACAGCCTTGACATAGTAAAAAGGACAGAGACCAAGGGCCTCTGTTTCAGTTCCAGCTTTGCCTTTAATCAGTGAGACATGCCCCTCACCTCTCTGAGCCTGGGTTTCCCAAAAGTCTGTTCCAACTGTGTTAAAAAAAAAAAAAAAAAAAAAAATCTGTAATTTCCTGTTCAAGATGTAACTAAAAAGCTATGGGTAATTTCTTGAATGCATGAGAGCAGGGCAGTAATACTGGCCAATCAGGTAACGACCCCTTGCTACACAACCAGGCAAAGCAAATAAAAGGAACTGGAGGGAAGAAAAAAGTGGTCGAAAATGAAAATCTGTCATAGATACCAACATTTGGTAGTTTATATACATTATTTCATTTAATC
The DNA here is from genome assembly GCF_015220235.1 of Choloepus didactylus. Lineage (NCBI taxonomy): Eukaryota > Metazoa > Chordata > Mammalia > Pilosa > Megalonychidae > Choloepus > Choloepus didactylus. The sequence goes on from NC_051318.1 coordinate 99,237,519, forward strand.
TTCACAATAACCTCATAAAGAAGAGACCATAATCTTGTAAAACTTTTTATTGTGGTAACAAATATACAACACAATTTCCCATCCTAACCACTGTCATTTGTATGATTTATTGATATCAATTACATTTACAATACTGTGCTACCATCAACACCATCTTTCTCATCCCCCTTAAACAGAAACTTTATACTGATTAAGCATTAACTCTCCATTCCTCCACCCTATGCCGGCCCCTAATAACCTTTAATCTACTTTCTGTCTCTATGAATTTGCTTATTCTGCGTATTTCGTATCAGTGATATCATACAGTATTTGTCCTTGCGTCTGGTTTTATTTCATGATTTCTTGACTCAACATGATGTCTTCAAGGTTCATCCATGTTATAGCATGTACAGGCACTTCATTCCTTTCTCTGGTTATCCACTGAATGGACAGACGTTTCGTTTATCCATTCATTGTTGACAGACACTTGGGTTACTTCCACTACAGGGTATTGTGAATAATGCTGTGAAGAACCCTGGTAAGCAGATATCTGTTCAAGTCCCTGCTTTTAATTCTTTGGGGAATACACCTAGAAATGGCTTTGCCAAGTAATACAGTGATTCTTTCTCTAACTTCCTGAAGAACTGCCAAAGTGTTTCCCTTGGCGGCTGCACCATTTTACGTTCCCACAAACAACAAGTGTTCTTATTTCTCCACGGCCTCCCTAATGCCTGTAATTTTCTGTTTTGTTTTGTTTTTTTTAATACTAGCCATTCTAGTGAGTGTGAAATCTCATTGTGGTTCTGATTTGCATTTCCCTAAAGTCTAATGACATTGAGCATCTTTTCAGATACTTATTGGCCATTTGTGTATCTTCTTTGGAGAAATGTCTATTCAAATCCTTTGTCCCATATTTTGTACTTGGTTTGTCTTTTTGTCATTGAGTTGTAGTTCTTTATATAGTCTGGATATTAAACCTGTATCAAATATATGCTTTCCAAATATTTTCTCACATTCTGTAGGGTGTCTTTTTCACTTTCTTGATACTGTCCTTTGATGCACAAAAGTTTTTATTTTGATGCAGTCCAATTTATTTTTTCTTTTGTAGCCTGTGCTTTTGGTGTCATATCTAAGAATCCATTGTCAAATTCCAGGTCATGAAGATTTCCCCTGATGTTTTCTTCTAAGATTTTGTGGTTTTAGCTCTTATGTTTAGGTCATTCATCCACTACGAGTCAATTTTTGTATATAGTAAGAGGGAGGGATCCAATTTCATTCTTTTGTATGTGGACATCCAGTTTTCCCAGCACCATTTTTTGAAGACTATTCTTTACCCATTGAATGAACTTGGCACCACTGTCAAAAATTAATTGGTCATAGACATGTGGGTTTACTTCTGAACTCTTCATTCTATTCCATTGATCTATTTGTCTCCATGCCAGTAGCGCACTGTTTTAAGAACTGTAGCCTGGTAGTAAGTTTTTAAAAATCTTTTTATTGTAGTAACATATATACAACTCAAACTTTCCCATTTTAACCACTTCCGAATATTTTCCTAATATTGCGCTACCAACATCAAAATCCACTATGTAGTAAGTTTTGAAATTGGGAAGTGTAAGTTCTCCAACACAGCTCTTCTTTTTCAAAACAGTTTGAATATTCAGGGCCCCCTGCCATTCCACATGAATTTGCCATTTCGGGTAAAAAAAAAAAAAAAAAAAAAAAAAGGGCTGCTGGAATTTTGATCAGGAGTGCACTGAACCTGTAAATCGCTTTGGATAGTACTGACATCTTAACAATATTAAGTCTTCCAGCCATGGACATGGGATGTCTTTCTATTTATTTAGGTCTTAAATTTCTTTCAATATACAAGTCTTTTACTTGCTTGGCTAAATCTGTTCCTAGCTCTTTTATTTTTTTAAGCTACTATTATAAAAGGAATTGTTTTCTTCATTTCTTTTTCAGATTGTTCATTGCTAGTGTATAGAAACACAAAAAGGTTCTCGGTGTTGATCTTTTATCCCACAATTTTGCCAGATTAGTTTATTAGCTATAGTGGCTTTCTTGTGAATTTTTTTTTGGATTCTCTATATCTAAAGGACAATGTCATCAGCAAACAGAGAGTTTTACTTCTTTTCCAATTTGGATGTCTTTTTTATTTCGTTCTCTTGCCTGACTGCTCTGGCTTGAACTTCCAGTATCATGTTAAACAACATGGTGGAAGCAGGCATTCTTGTGTCTTGTTCCTGATCTTAGGAGAAAAGCTTTCATCTTTCAACACTGAGTGTGTTAGATGCAGATTTTCAAATAGGCCTTTTATAATGTTGAGGATGTTCCCTTCTATTCCTAGTTTTCTGAGTGTTTTTACCAAGAAAGGATGCAGGATTTTGTCAAATGCCTTTTCTGCATTAGTTGAGAGGATCACGTGTCATTGTTTTCCTTCATTCTATTAATGTGGTTCTATTACATTGATTGATTTTCTTATGCTGAACCACCTTTGCATTCTTGGGATACATCCCATTTGGTCATGATGTATAATTCTTTAAATGTGTTGTTGAATTCAGTTTGCTCTTTTTTTGTTGATTTTTGTAACTATATTCATAACAGACATCGATCTACAGTTTCTTTCCTTGTGATGCCTTTATCTGGCTTTGGTGTTATGGTGATGCTGGCCTCACAGAATGAGGTAGGAAGCAGTCCCTCCTCTTCTATTTTTTGGAAGAATTATTCTTTGGATATTTAGTAAAATTTACCAGTGAAGCCATTTGGTCCTAGATTTTGTTTGTTGGGAGGTTGTGATTGCTAATTCAATCTCTTTACTTGTTATTGGTTGACTGAGATTTTCTATTTCCTTGCTGGTGAGTTTAGGTGATTTCAGTGTTTCTCGGTATTTGACTATTTCAGCTGGGCTATCTGCTTTGTATGTTCCACCCTTAACTGACGGAGAATGTGGCTCACAGGTGAAACAACTTCCCAAGGTAACACCCTATTAAGTCAGGATTCAACCCCAGCCCCTCTGACTCTTCCTACAAAACTCTGCTTAAGGAAGACATCAGCACTGGCTCTTCCATGGCCAAACTTCCCCAACATTACTTCCTTCCGACTTTACCTTAACTGAATACTATATGTACATCAGCATCTGTTTTGTAAGTGCTTCAAACAGAAAAAGAACTTTTAAAAAAAGTGTTCCCCAAGTGCCTCCGCCCAGATGTCCCTGGTTAAACCACGCGAAACGTCACTCATCCCTCAATCTCCCGACCATCGGGGGCAGGTAGTGGGGGGAGAGGGGGGAGGTGGGCAGGCTAACCCTGGAGACAAAATGTTGCCTTTGTCTTCAGGCAACTCACAACAGTTCAGAGTGCAGCCCTGGGCTAAATATTGCTAAGGCAGCAAGCATGCCTTCATTAGACTAGACTCAACTTGGGCAGCAGATGACAGAAATGGGGTGTACTTGGAATTCGGTCAAGGATCTCTGAGAGGTGTCGTCAGGGTATTAAAAACCCACAGGATGAACCACGTGCTGGACAGAAAGACAGATCAGATACCCTGACATAGGCATGTGGTATATCCTGATGAAGGCAGCACCGTATAATTATAAATACCACCCTAATTTTCTAATTAGTTCAAAATTACCATCATCACAGACAGAATTAGATTACTGTGGTGAGCTGTTTAATTATTCCATTTTCCCCGGGGACAGTAGCACCTTTATTAGTACTAAGGAAACCATACCAAATGTCCTAATTCTATCAACTTCAGGAGAATCAGTGTTTGACCTATCACAAAATTATAAAGTGCATATACTATTAACCCAGGAAACTAAAGCAGGTGGAACCACTAAAACTCAGCTAGTATTTAATCTGTAATGAAATCTGCATTGGATTTAAGAACGCTGTGGCTGACAAAGACTCAGAAGTAACAAGAATTCATCATAAGTAAGAGCAATACTAGTCAGAACAGCTCTGAAGTCTTATGATATCTACTAAATTGGCTTAAACACAAGACAGAAGTATTAACAGTTTGGTTCTAATTGTATGGATTTCATTTCAAAGGAATATAAATACAGCTCAACTAAATTTCATTTGAATTGGCATTGCAGAGGTTGCAAAGTAATTTAGAGGCTTCAAATGGAAAGATGAGAGGTTCTTTTATTGACAAAGAGGAGGCGTTGCAAACAGGAGAGGATCTTCAACTGGCCTACTCCACCTGGCCCACCCTAATAGGCAAGTACCCTAGTAAGTATTTAGCACTTAGCAACACTAAACTACGCATCCTAAGCAAGGCAACCCAAATCTTTTCCTTACTCTGTTACTGTGCTGGTTTGGAGCTGCTATGTACCCCCGAAAGGCCGTGTTCTTTTAATCCAATTTTGTGCAGACCTGTTGTGGGTGGGACTTTTGATTAGGTTATTTCCACAGAGATGTGACCCTGCTCATTCAGGATGGGTTTCATTAGTTTAATAGAGTCCTTTAAGAGAGTTCATGGAGAGAGAGGGCTCAGAGAAGCTAAGAGAGAAGCTGACAGAGACAGTTAGGAGAGAAGCTAAGGTATGTAACCCAGAGTTTGCCCCTGTGGGCAGCTAAGAGAGGTGCTAAGAGAGACATTTGGAGAAAGCCACTTTGAAACCTGAAGCCAGGAGAGAAGGGCCAGCAGATGTCTCCACGTGCCTTCCCATGTGACAGAGGAACCCTGGATGCCAGCAGCCTTTCCTCAGAGAAGGTATCTACCCCTTGATGCCTTAATTTGGACATTTTCACGGCCTTAGAACTATAAATTTGTGACTAAAAAGCCAATCCGTTCCTGATATACTACACTCGGCAGCTTTAGCAAACCAGAACAGTTACTATGCACCCCCTAAATCATGATCATCCCAAGAAATGCTAACAAAAAGTACAACACAGTTGAACTACGTGCTTATTCCCAAGTTATAACATAACAAGCAAGTTTTATTACATGAGGTCAGAAAAGGCTTAACACCCTCAAAGGGTAATACACTGAAGCACTCAGATCACCTTATTTTCCTTGGCACTTGAAAATATCCCCCATATCTTCACTGAACTCATTGTGCATCTATCAGTACCACCGATCAATATCCCATTAGCTGGGACAGCTTTTCCTGGCTACCGGTGCTGTCCCTTGGAAAGCTTGTGGTATAGGGAGAAAAGGTTATTTTATTTTGTGTTACACTCTGAAAGCAAATTCAGTCAGGAGGACAAACACAGACCTTCCAATTTCAGAACTCGACATTTAGAACTGGAGAACAGAAGGAATAATACAGCAACTGATCTTTTCATTTCTCCAGAGCACGATTATTCCCCCTTCCCCTAGGAACCAAGTATTAACAGAGGTAAGAGGAAGGATTTTGTTTTACTGACCTAACAAAAAAATATATTGGAATATGTTTACAGAGTTTGAAAAATACCAGGAGAAGGAGAGAAACAGTACAGGAAAACTTTGTTTTTGGTAATACAAGGGTCTCGAAGTTAATCGATACTGGGAATTGGAGGCTGACCCATAAGCATGCGGCTTCCACACAGCTCTCAACCCCCCAACTGTAACCAGAATATATTCGGCACAAAGGAGACTGGGGCTGCTGATGGGACTCCACACTTCTGGACCTGCCTTCTGCTCACCTGGAAGCTTTCTAAGGAAAAGAGATGAGAGCAGAGTAGGCAATCCTTCAGAGCTGGCTGGCACCACAGCTCTGACACCTCTTCTCATGTCAGTCTTCCAGCATGAAGAACACCAGTGTTCCGGTTTGCTAATGCTGCCGTTACGCAAAATACCAGAAATGGATTGTATAAAAGGGGTTTATTTGGTTACAAATTTACAGTCCTAAGACCATAAAAGTGTCCAAACTAAGGCATCAACAGGAGTATACCTTCACCAAAGGAACGCCAATGGCGTCCAGAAAACCGTTAACCGTGACGGCACATGGCTGGAGTCTGCTGATCCGGGGTTGTGTTCCAGCTCCTCTCTCAGCTCCTGTGCTTTATTCCAAATGTTGCTCTTGGGGCATCTGTCATCTCTTAGCTTCTCTGGAGCAAACTCTGGGCTAGCATCTCCAAAGTTTCAGCAGGAATCTGCTTTCAGCGGCTATCTCCAAAATGTCTCTCTCGGCTGCTCTCAGCTCCTTCTGTTTGTAAGCTCTTTTATAGGACTCCAGTGATTAAATCAAGGCCCATGCTGAATAGGTGGGGCAACACCTCCATGGAAATAATTCAATCAGAGTTATCACCTGCAGTTAGGTGGGTCACATCTCCATGGAAACAACTTAATCCAAATATCCCAGAAGACTGGATCATGGCTTTTTCTTGTGGGAGATAATATATCCAAACTGGAATTTTTTTTATCTTGGAAGCTGATATCCTCACAGGAAACAGGAAGGACTCTGAATGTTGGGACAAGCCAGTTAAATGGCCTCCATGTGCTCTTTAACATACAAGCCATAGCCTGGTCACCTCGCATTTAGACCATTTGAAAGAATAATATTGAATTTGCAAAATGATTTTTGATTGCAAAGTATAAAATTAAATTAAAGCACTGACACACCCACACTGAAGACCCCTAATAAAGATTTCTCTTTTTGCATAAACTGGATGGGTGATGATTTCAGTTATCAGTTTAAAACTGCTAAGCTGCTTTAAAATAGGAATTTATTTAGTTAATGAGCTCTCCATAAACTCAAAGACACTGTACAAAAAAGCAATACGGAAAAGCAGTATGACAATGTGAATGAAACAACAGCGCATTTTAACCCTTCTTCTGACACTGGCCCAAAATACAAAGAATGCTGGGGCCATCATAAAGGACAATGCAATCATGGGCTCTGCCCTTAAGCAGCTTAGGCTCTAATAGCAAGCCAGCTCCTAAGTAACCGGAAACCCAGAAGGCAAATATAAGTGCAGTAACTAAGCCAAGTATGAGATACGACATGCAAGCATATAGCCCATGTGACGTACTGAAGTGTAAATGAAAAAAAAAAAAAAAAAAAAAGTATATAAAAAACAGTTACAACTTATAAAAATTGGGTATACTAGAATACTGTATCTGAAATCCCAGAAACCAAATTCTCAAAATTCTAGAAGATTATAAAATGTAAGCATTTCCTTAGTGAAGTTCATCCTGTTTCCTGCAGAAAGTGTTTTTCAAAGCCTTCTTCCGTTTTTAAGAATGGGAGTTCCCATTTGAGCACAAAAGATTTAAGGTGTAGTCACCTTACCTCTATTTTGACTACAATATATTGCAATTCTAGACAAACTTGCAAATAGAAGAGTCCTAGGATTTTAGGTAAACTTTACAACATACTGTGTTGTGGACCTATGCTATAATTTTTAAAAAGCAATTAAAGAAAAAATACTTCATGAGTTACAGAAGAGCCAAATGTTACCCTTATCAATTGCCTCCATACTTACTCTGATGAGCTTTTTGAGATGGAGCAGATGCTATCCCTCTGATTTAGACACCAAATGTATTCCCCAGGTCCAGACATGTGTCTAAGACAGGCTCAAAAACACTTTAACAAGCCCAAGTCAACAATAGTAGCAAAAACCCCAAAGAAGACCTGGGTCCCTATCAGAGACTCTATAAAAGTTTCACTCACTAAGTTTACTTTTCAATGACTTAAATCATCCAGACAGCTCCTATGCCAGCTAAGTCCCAAAACCCAGAGGCAACAGCCTGTTCAAGAACATCAACCAGTTGCATTCCCCTTTCCCATAATGCTGACACCCCTTTTTAACATGAACAAGTTAGGGTGGTCACTGCCTAGACATCCTTGAAGATCAGGAAAGTGATTAAACTAGAGGAAGGGGTAGCAACAGACAAGACAGAATTTAACAGACGATTATGAATACTGAATCTTCATCTTTTTCTCTAGGATATTAGAATAGCTAGAAGGAGAGAAATGAAATGGTAGAACTGTAACAGTTGACTGTACACCATGGATGACTGCATGGTATGTGAATGTATCTCAATAAAATTGAATTTAAAAAAAATTCCCTAGACGGGTTCAACAGTAAACTGGAGCTGGCAGAAGAAAGAAACAGTGAACCTGAAGATAAGACAATTGCAATTACCCAGGCTGAGGAACAGAAGGAAGAAAAATGAAGTGAGCAGGGCCTGAGGAACCTGTGGGACACCATCAAGCACCTCAATATACACACTGTGCGAGACCCAGTAGGAGAAGAAAGAGAGAAGCAGAGACAGCATTCAAACAAACAATGGCTGACAACTTGTGACATGAATATACATGTCCATGATGGTCAGCAAACTCCAAAGAGGATAAACCCAAACAGACTCACACTGCAACATATCAAACTACTGAATGCCAAAGACAAAAAGATAATTCTGAAAGTCACGAGAGACGCAACATGCCATGAACAAGGGAGCCTTGCCATGGAGGCAAGAAGGCAGTAGGCTGAAATATTAAAGCGCTGAAAGCAAAAAAATGCCACCCAAGAATTTTATATCCAGCAAAGCTGACCTTCCAAAATGAGAGAGAGATGAAGACATTCCCAGATATACAAAGTTAAGGGACCTCCTCACCATTAGACCGGCCCCACAAGAGATGCTAAAGAGAGCTCCACAGCTTGAAAGGAAAGGACACTAGACAAGAGACTGAAGCCACAAGAAGACATAAGGATCTCCAGTGAGGGCAACGATGTAGGTAAATACCAATGCCAGTACTATTATATGTTTGGTTTGTAAGTCCAGTATTTAAAAGGCAAATGCATAAACTGTAACCAGAAACCAGTGATTTGGGAATCATAAGGTATATCCATGCAATCTGTGAAAAGGTGGGGAACAGGAATACAGGAACATAGTTTGTGAGGACCACTGACATTAAGTTGGTATCTAAGCAAATGAGACTGTTACAGATTTAGGGTGAGAAATTTAATCCCCATGGTAAATACAAAGAAAACATCAGAGAATATGCAAACTCATAGAGACATAAATTAGAATACAGGTTGCCAGGGACAAGTGGCAGGAGTAATGGGGGGTTAATGCTTCATGGGCATAGAGTTGCTGTTTGGGGAGATGGGAAAGTTTAGTAGTGGAAGGTGGTACGGGTACCATAATACAGTGAATACAATTAATCCCACTGAATAGTATGCTTGGGACATTGGGTTGGGAAAGTTTATGCTGTATCTAAGTTCCCATAATTTAAAAAAGAGCAGCTAAAAAGAAAACCAACCATTTCACCCATTCTATGATATACGTGCTGCAAACAAGAAGCAAAGCTTGCTGAGACACTGATGTGTTACTGCAGCAGGCAGAACAGCTGCATGGACTATCCTTTTCTGCAAGCTTACATCACCGCAAGAATGAAAGGGAAAGGATTTCCTGAAGGCTTGACAAGTTCTACAAAGACCAAGGTGCTCTGAGAAGGCGGCATTCTCCGGTTTATTGCCATCCTTCATAAAGATGCATAAAGATGCAGCTGAAGCCACCTGGGCAGGTGACTAAAGAGAAGATAATGCTTAATGGGCACAGAGTTTCTGTTTGGAGAGATGGGAGAGTTTTAGTAGCGGAAGGTGGTGCAGGTACCATAACATAGTAAATGTAACTAATTCCACTGAATGGTATGCTTGGGACTGGTTGGCTTAGGAAAGATTATACTGTTTCTAAGTTCCCATGATTTAAAAAACAGCAACTAAAAACAAAACCAACCATTTCACCCATTCTATGATATAAGTGCTACAAACAGGAAGCAAAGCGTCCTGGGAATCAGACAGCTCAATGTAAGTGAACAAATAATTCTACTGGAGTCATGTGCTCAGGATCCAAAAGCAAACAACCCAAGTTGTGATACTACAAAGTTGCTAATACAACAAAAGTATTAGCAGCAAAAAGTAATAATAATCATAACATATCCAGGGTTGTAAAGCTGCCTGTGATCTTATAAAAGTATTGCTTTTACAGGAGACTTATTTTCAAAAGAAAACCAGAAAGAAACATTCTCAATAATTAGAAATAAAGTGCCTCCACAGTTTTGTGCTCTGTTGCACCAAATGCACAGGCTTCACAAAACAGACCAAATGACAAATGAGTCAAAGGCTGACGAAGTGCACAGAACGTAATAATACTTCATTTTGGTTGTTCTAATGAGTTCAAGGCTGCAACTGAGGGCCCAAGTTCAAATCTACAGTATCATGAACCCTGTATATGCAGATGTCTCAAAAGTGATTTCACCTTCTCCTCTCTGGCTACATGAATAGTATCCACTGTAGCCTGTACCCTGCAACAACCCAAAGCCAAACTAAAACTCCAGCAATGGAGAGCCAGAACCACACTCTTTCTTCACTCAAAAAATGTGTCCTCTAGGTAAACAAGGCAGAGCCAACACCACTACACCCAGAAGAATTTATGGCGGGCGGGGAGATTAGACACACATAAATAGATGCTTATGACTGAGTCTGGCCAGTGCTGCGATGGGGAGGTTCAGATCTCTGAAAGCACCGGTTTGGGAAGTGTCAACCACCTGACCAGAAGGCAGGCCCCCGGGACACTGAGCATATGTTACGTAAAGGCCTAGAGAAGAGAAAACACAGCAAGGTAGAGGAAACGAAAGAAATCTGGGATGGCTGCAGTCCACAGAGCAAGGACAGATGATACAGACATTGAAAGGAGAGATGGGGCCAGTGTGTCCACACCCAAAAGCTTAGGCTTTATCCTAAGAGCAACATGCAGTCCCTGATGAGTCTTAAACAACAGAGAACGGACATGCCCAGATCTAGGTCTCTGAAAGATTACTGTGGCTGGATGTAGAGACTAGATGGGGGTGAAGAAGTGGGGCTTAGAAGGAGGCTAAGGTGGCTACGGTAATCCAGGAAAGAAAGGATAGGAGCCTGTGTCAGGGAAATGGAAATGGAGAGAAATGGACAGAGACCTGGGAGGATTCTGTAATTGGCTCAACGAAGGAGGGGGCTGGATAAGAGAAAAGGCCGAGCCAAATATGACACCAAGATGCTCAGCTTGAGTGAGGGAAGGGTCATAGCACTCAATCAACAGAGAATATGGCACATTTCAGGGGAGGTGAGAATTTCCACTTTGAACATTTTAAGTTTTAGGTACCTGTGGGATATCAAAGTGGTTATGTCCAACAAATGTCTAAACCTGAACCTCAAGAGAGAGATCTGGATTGGAGATTTGGCAATTGGGCATGAATGAGATCACTCAGGGAGAAGCTGGTCTTGGACAGAACCCTAAGAAACTCTAACAGTAAAGGAACAAAGAGGACCCCATAGAAGAGAATGTGAAGGAACAGAGAGAAGTAGGAAGAAAACCAGAATTCAGCATCATGGAAGCCTAGGGCTGTGAGGTTCACGATGAGGAGGCTAATGAAAGAAGAGAAAGAGGGTGAGAGAGAAAAAGGTAAAAGAAGAGAGAATATAATCAAGTAAATGAGATTCCTGACAAAGCAGAAGGAAGTGGGAACTTCCACTATAATACATGAGAAGGAGGAAAGGCATGAGAATCCGAAGTTGGGGACATTCTCTCTCTTCTAACTAAAACATAACTCACCATAAAATTCACCGTCTTGGAGTGTACAATTCAGTGGTTTGTGGTATAGTCACGATGTTGAGCAATCATCACCACTATCTATTCCAGAATATTTTCATCACCCCAAAAAGGAAATTCTGCACCCATTAGCAATATCACTCCCCATTCCCCCACCCCACCCCCAAACCTCTGACAACCACTAATCTACTCTTTTTCTATGGCTTTGCCTAGTCTGAACATTTCACATAAAAGGAATCCAATAACATGTGCCCTTTAGTGTCTGGTTTCTTTCACTTACCAAGATGTCTTCAAGGTTCATTCATGTTGTAGCATGTATCAGAACTTCATTCATTTTTATGGCTGGGTGTTCTGGTTTGCTAATGCTGCCAGAATGCAAAATACAACAGAGGTATTGTCTTTCGTAAAGGGAGTTTATTTAGTTACAAAGTTACGGTCTTAAGGCCATAATGTGTCTGAAGTAAGGCATCAACAAGCAGGGTACCTTCACTGGAGAAAGGCTATTGGCATCCAGAAAACCTCTGTTAGCTCAGAAGGCACATGGCTGGTGTCCGCTTGCTCCCAGGTTGTGTCTCAAAATGGCGTTCCCCAAAATGTCAGTGTCAGCTTCCAATGATTGTCTTCAAAATGTGTCTCTTGGCTGCAGCTAGCTATGAGCTCCTTCTGTCTGAGCTTTTATAGGGCTCCAGTGAGCTCATCAAGGCCCACACTGAATGGGCAGAGCCACACTTCCGTGGAAATTAAATAATCGGAGTCATCACTTATAGTTGGGTGGGTCACATCCCCATGGAAACAACCTAATCCAAAAGTTCCTACTTAATCAACACTAATACATCTGCCCCTATAAGGCTGCATTAAAGAATATATAATATTTACAAACCAGCACACCAGGTAACTCTCCATTGTGTGGATATATCACATTTTGTTTATCTGCTCATCAGCTGATGACTATTTGGATTGTTCACCCTTTGGGGCTATTATGAACAATGTTGTTGAGTAGACATATGCTTTCATTTCTCTTGGATATATACCCGAGTCATATAGCAACTCTATGTTTACCTTTTTGAGGAACTGCCAAACTGTTTTCCAAAGTGGCTGCCTCATTTTACATCCCCACCAATAGTGCATGAGGGTTCCAATTTCTCCACATCCTCGTCAACACTTGTTATTGTCTGCGTTTTTAATCACTGCTATGCTATTGGATGTGAAGTGGTATCTCACTGTGGCTTTGATTTGCATTTGGGGGCACTTTCTTCTGAAGTCCTCTATTTTTCCCTACGAAGAAAGAGTTAAGGTTTTCGATGTGAAATCAGTGGGGAAATAGCAAAAAAAATGGTAAGACGTTTAAGAGTAGAGGCGTTTGAAGCAGCCACCTGGAGAATGGGAAACAGCAAGATGATAAAGCAGAGCACAATGGAAGTTCGAGACTGTAAGTTTATAAAGGTACCCATCTGACCTGATCTGTGAGATTTTCTTCTCCAGGAAAGAGGTTTATTTGTTTGTCTGTTTGTTTGTTTTTAAAAAAAAAAGCTGATCTAACCAAAAATAGAACTGAAAGCTGCTATGAGGATTTTTCTCATTTAAAGGCAGTGACAGAAGTGCATTATTAAAAAACAAGAATCCATTATTGTTTGCTTAAAGTCCTATAAGAGAAAATATACATTTGAAAGAACAATTTGCTTACTATTCACCCTCCTTGACCCTTGGAAACAAAGGATCTCTGATGCATGAGCTCACTGCAGCTCCTCTTATATTATCATCAGCATGGTAAAAACTATATCTGTGATCATGGTGCTAACTATCATCAAATGACAAAGTGTAGGAGAACATCACACATCCATCAGCTCAGTAAGGGGCCAATTTCTTTGAAAGGCTTCAGACAACCATACCAAAAGGTGCTAACTTAAAACTGATAACCACCACATACACAAACAATAACAATTGTGCAAAAGAAAAGATTTTTTATTTAATAAATTATTGGAAAATATGAGCTATAGCCACAAGTCTTTGGTTTAAATAATTCAGTAAGTGTATTCACCAAGACCTGATGAATTTAGAGATTTAGCATTAAAGCATGCTAATGCTTGGGCTGACCATAATTTTGTGCTCATGGTTCACATCTTGGGACTGACTTATATGGAACTCAGATATCTACCAAGGGTTTGATGGCACAAGGGGCTATGTTGTTTTCAGTTATCTGTCGCTGAGTAACTTACCATCTCAAAATGTAGTGGTTTTGAAACAAGGGTGATTTATCATCTCCCTTCATGCGATGTTTTGGCTGGACTCAGCTGGGCACTTCTGCCAACTCAGCAGAGGGGTTACCTGTGAGGTTGCAGGGACTGGGGACCTGACTAGGACTGAGACAAGCCTTGCTCACCTATTTGGGACACTCCTCCAAGCAGCCTCTCTTTAGCCCAAGCCTCTGTATATGCTGATGGGCTTCCAAGACAGTGAAAGCTAAAACTGCCTTGCATCTTAAGGACTGCAACCCAGACTGGCAGAGAGAATCCCTTCAGCCACATACTAGTGGTCAGAGCAAGCCACCAGGCTAGCTGTATTAGTTAGGGTTCTCTAGGGAAACAGAATCAATGAGAGGCGTCCATGACTATAAAATTTATAAAAGCGACTCACGCAACTGTGGGGTATGCATGAGTCCAGATTCTGTAGGGGCAGTCAGCAAACTGTCAACTCCAAGGAAGAAGTCCGATGAACTCCTCAGGAAACAAACCAGCAACTTCGACGAACTCCTCAGGAAACACTTCACTGGGCAGCCGAAGAAATAGTGAAGTGAAGGTCCTCTATCTGTCTTGCTTATAAGTCTTCAACTGATTAACTGGATTAAATCCAGCCAACTGCATTCTCTCATTGTGGAAGACACACCCTTTGGTGAGTCATCAGTCACAGCTGCAGCCAACTGACTGATGATTTAATAAACCAGCCTGTTGGTTTATTAACCAGCCACAAATGTCCTCACAGCAATTGTTAGGCCAGTGTTTGCTTGACCAGACAGCTGGGGTACTATCACCTGGCCAAGCTGACACATGAACCTAATCATCACACTAGCCTAGATTTAAATGGAGCAGAAGGAGACTCCCAACACTAGAGAAGGGAGGATCTGCAGTCAAGTCCATGGATGGGAGGAATTCTTGGTGGCCACCTTTGGAAGCAATCCACCATAGCTGGAAACAATACTACTGGATTGTTTCAACTACTCTGTTCAAGTTCAGTTCAGGGTTCAAGCCCTTAAGAGCCATAGACTTTGTCTATTTCCAACAAGAAAACTCTCAAAAGCCTCAAAACGACTATCCCAGCAAAGAAATGACCCTGTGGAATGCGAATCTCAGAAAAGCCACGGAACCTTCTTTTCTGGTGTTGCGGGAAGAAGACACCATCCTTCAGGGATGGTTTGAGTACAGTCTTCCCTGGAGAGATGAATCTCCTGAAATCATTTCACACCTTACATGTTATGCATGTATGAGTATGATGTCATTTTTTTAAAAAGCATTATCTAATTCTCAAAAATATAGAGATTACACAGGTATCCCTAGCTATTGAACTCTTGCTACCAAACTCTCTCTGAACTCAAGAATCAAACAGTGATGGAAAAATTCTTCCTCACCCAAACCCTTGCTACTTGCTCTCCTAAATTCAGGAAATGAGCTGGTGTTGGATGTCACAGTCTCCCTTACCATCTGAAACCAGCACTCTCTGAACACAGGAACCCAATTAATTTGCATAGCAAAAAGTACTTAGCCACAAAATACTAGCTATTATGTTTATATGTATAATTACAGGTGTAACCACAAAACATTAGCTATTATGTTCATATGTATAATTATGGAACATAGAAAAAAATGCACCTTCTTCTTTTTGCTTATCTGTATTTTCCAGATTTCCTTCCAGGCTTTGCTTGCAAATTAAGAATAAAATTTAGCCTATATTGTAGATTTAATGTAATATTGGAAGATTTTTTAAAATTAAGTCCATATATGTGGGTCCAAAAATATAATTCATTTAGACATTTATTAATTAACTGATCTCTATTCACTCTACTCTGGTTAAATTCAGCAGAATGTATTAAATTCACTATCATATATATATTTTTAGAAGGTTTTGAACCACAGAATATAAAAAATGTGACCTAATACCCTGCCTGGACTCTCAACTCTTTGAAGGCCCAAATCTTGTTTCCTGTGGACAACTGTTTAATATGGTACACACAAAAAGAATATTATAATAATACAGGTATTTCAATTCCCTTCAGTTTTATCTTCCCCACCCAGGCTCTCAGATAAAGGAGGATGTCTCAGACTTCCTGGCTTGAACTACTGATTATTAAGACAGGCCAACCTCTTGCTAGAAAAAATGGGCACCATTTAATTAAAAAATAAACAAAAAATAACTTATTTTTAAGCTACGAGTTTGATAATTGGCTTTTATGGCTGTTTGTTCTCTGAAGTTCCCAGAACCTGACCATTTGGATCCCATACATATAAGTCAGTGTTGAAGAAATTTCTTTACAGGTTAAATATCCTCCCTCTTCAGAGAGACAAGACTTAGGGGTAGAAGAAACAGGACCTGTCCAAAGTACTAATAGACTGGTATTTACACAATGGATTAAAGATTTCCATCCCAGATGAACTGCTTTATTAATAGCATCTAACTGTATAATTACATACGCAGCCTTGAAAGGAGTTCAAAGGGGTGAAAGTCACCGCGTGCTCACTTCAGATAGACACTGTAAATTTTAAAGCACACTATAAACTGCCTTCCGCATTGAATCATTTTCCCGTTTCCTCCGGCATTATATACCTGTATTTTAATGTTATTTCCCCGCAATACGCATCAGCTTCAGAACCCCGGCTTCTGCCCTCCAAGGACTTTAAACCCACACCCGCAAAAAGAGTAGGGCAAAGGCAAATAAGACCACGAGTCTTTTTTTTTTTTTTCCTTCTTTTCAAAGCATTAGGACAAGCTTGCTTGATAAAAGCGCAATCCCCAGCTGCAAAGAGTTCTGCACCACGTGGGGACGGAGTAGCTCACGTGCAAATAAGGAAGTAAATAAATCAATATCAAACGCCACTTACCAGAGAACACAGAGTGCCTACATGGTCACCCCAGATGGAACAGAAGGGGTCCTGGAGCAGAGGCCGGGCCGGGCTCAGCGCGCTCCTGTGTTAAGGGTCCCTATTGCCAAGAAAGCGCCCCGTGGAGGCCTCCGGGTCGCGGAGGAGCGGGAAGCAGCAGAGACGGAGGCCTGCGACGCCCTCGTCCCCGGGAGGCCACCGAGCGGATGCCGGTCCCGGGCCGGGCGGGACGAGGATGCCGAAGGCCGGAGGCGAGGGCCGCCCGGAGCAGCGACGCCTCTGCAGGGTGAGGGGATGCCCAGCGCCCACCAACTACCTGGAAGGCCCGCCTCCGGCACAAACCCTGCAGCGCAGCGGCGAGGACCTGGAAACCCGGCGCGCTGACGGAACCCCCTCCGCGTGACCCGGGCCGCTCCACGTGACCACGACGCCGCGCGCGCCCAATCCGCGCGCTCTCTAGGCGGAAGCCGCCCTTTGTTCAGTGCCGCCTGGCCGCCCCCGGGGGAGCCCCGCTGCCCTGCGGAAAGTCGCGGCGGCGCGCGGTGGCTGCCGGGAGCTCTGGGGGGCCACCGGGACGGAAAAGCTACCGGAAGCCCCGCTCTCCGCCCTAGCGCGCGGTCTGCCAACCCGAGGGCATGCCCGGCCCCGAGGCCCCCGGAGGAGCGGCTGGTTTGACCCTGGAGACGGGCCCCGCCTACTGCCCGGAAAACGCTCCTCAGACGGGCCAGGTATTAGGGAGGGTGGCAGCTAGCCCGAGAGCAGAAGGAAGGAGGCGGAGGGGAACGGAGCCCCAGGTAATGGAGGAAGCAGGTGGGAGTGACCTAGGAGGGCGTCTAGCCCAGCCTCTTCTTGTTATGAATGAGTAAACTGAGGCCGGGAGACGGATGCCTCTAGCCACTCCAGCTCGTCCCGCTGTTGGGACCACAATCAAACCGCTTGGCTGTACAGGATACAGCTCAAACTTCTTGGCAAACCTGTCCAAACTTACTTTCCCCGTTTGTGTTCCCATGAATAAACAGAGTAACATTCCGTTTTCTTAAGTATCACCAAATCGAAACAGGAAAAAACATTTCGTTTTCTAAGTATCACCAATTTGCTCAGGCTACTTTTCCTCATCTCCTGGCACTTCCCCCAGCTCTTGCTTTGGGGAATTCCCGTTTTCCTTGACTACTCCATTCTCTTCCAATTACTTACTTTTCCCCTAAATTGCTCTTCTCCTTTTGTGTTTGTTCAATTTTTGTCTCGGCCTGGAATAACGTAGTGAATCACCACTCACCCACCTGCAAAAGTGCACATCATCCTCCTCCTCACCCTTCAAAATCCGGGTCAGATGCTTCCTGTTCTTGATTGTTTTCCTTCTTTATATGCTCCTTCTTGATTGAACGGCTTAAGCAATTGAAGCGCAGTCAGAAGGCCTTCTTGTTATTTTTGTGTGTGGTAATGAAGGTGTCAGGATTGATTTTGGTGATGAATGTACAACTATGTAATGGTACTGTAAACAACTCGAAGTAAATTTGTTTTGTATGACTGCGTGGTATGTGAATATATCTCAATAAAATGTAAAAATGATTAAAAAAAAAATTAAAAAAAAATAGGAAATGAGGTATCTACCACAAAAGTATTGGTGATGTGAAACATCTGCTTAATTATTTGGGCACAAATATTCATTGTTTTTCATGGAAATCTTTCTAAGCCATAGAATGCTTTTCCCTGTCTTACTAGTCCTTAATAATTCAGGACCATTACAATTACAATAATCCATCGTCGCTGCATGTCAAAACATGGTAATGCTCACAAGTGCTAAGGAGAGACCTGCCCCTATAGAAAGGACACCAGCCTTGCAGGCTTTTCTGAGTTCTGCTTTGCTGTCTGTCTCTCTCTCAACTTCAATAGCTCACCTCCTTCTTGGTTGCATCCTGTGCTTACTTTGGCCTGTTTTCTGCCATAACCTGAAAGTCAAAGATTTCTAAGGGAGAGGGACACAGATAGGTCTCTAGTTAGTTCAAAGTTCAAAACTAGCAACAAAGATGAAATACTTACTCCAAGTTAACTACCTACCTACCTACAAAACAGGAGTGTGGCCAGAGAAAACTTGGGCGGGGCGGGGGCGGGGAGGAGGAGGTAGCTGGCAGTAGAGAAAATAACTTCTTACAGCACTAGAAGGATTTCTAAGGACCGCCCCCACCCGTCAGTTGTTGCCGCAAGTGGCCCTCACACCTCCTGAGTTCTGGCTTCCAGAGTTAATTCTTCTCTCCTTCCTCTGTCAGCACTTCTACCTCAGTTAACATGCCTGACGCTGCCCAAAAGCAAGCAACAGTAAAGCCTGCAGCCGATTCCTTACAGGAATACATGCTGCAGGGCCACTGCACAGGCACAAAGGAAATAACCTGCACCACGTCCTGAAAGTGTGTTAGGGGACTGTCTCGTGTACCAATGAAAACACTGAGAACAATTATCCACCCGTTGCACACGCTTAACGTTACAATAAACCAGGAATTCAGCCTGTAAGATTAGTGAGTTTCGTCTAATTTCAATGATCTTTCTTCTGGCACTTTTTCCCAAATATTTCAAGCTACCTTGTACAGCTGCCTTTTATTTAAAAATGGGGACTGTGGTTCCATTAAACAAGAAGTGGACTAGGAATGAGTAGATTCCAAGACATAAGGCCCATAGGCCTGGCTCGGGCACATCCCAGCCATGAAACCGTGGGCAAGTCACTTGTTCCTTCTGATCTTCTTTGGTCTTCTAGTCTGCATGCTGTCAAACTTAGTAAGATCACTGTAACACCATCAAAGGATGCCGAAAAGGGGAGTGATATGATCTGATTTGTGTTTTAGAAATCATGGGGGGACAGAGAAGTAACACCGGACAAGCAGACCTAGTAAAAGATATGGGGTCAATGATAAGAGGGGATAAAGGCTATCGAATGCTTGAGGTTTTCTTTTTTTTTTCATGGTATAATGAAAATGTTCTAAAATTGATCGTGGTGATAAAGGCCCAAATATGTGATGATACTGTGAACTAGTGACTATATCTTTGTGAATTGTATACTTTGTGTGACTACATCTCAACAAAATTGCATTAAAAAAAAACTATGGGGTCAATAATAGGGGGAGAGTGGATATGGAATATTTTGGGTTTTCTCTTTTGTGTGTGTGGTATAATGAAAATGTTCTAAAACTGACTGTGACGATGAATACACAACTATGTGATGATACTGTGAGCCACTCATCCACTTTGGATGGATTGCATGATGTGTGAATACACCTCAAGAAAATTGCACTAAAAAATACAGCTCAAGAAAATCGCATTACAAAAGAAAAATAAAAACTATGGGGGAAAGAGACTATGGCAATAGTTCAGGCAGGAGATGACAAGGTTTGATCTAAGGCTGTGGAGGTGGAGAGGCACAGAATGACACAAAGGGCAGGAAGGCAAAAGCAATAGGATGAGTGACCTGTTAAGCATGGAGGGCAGGGTGAAACCGGTGGTGGAGGCGCCAACTAAATGTTGTGACGTATTTTCTTACGTCTTTACATCTACTGAAAAACAAAACAGACCTGAAGGGATGGCATCACCAAGAAAACCAAAGTACAGAACACTGTCTCACCAAAGAGTCCGAGACGCTACCACATTAAGGTTGAATTCTACAGTCATCAAGGTGGTCCCTGTGTTTTAAAACTTCAACTTGTGAGACGAAGGGAAGAGATGTTTAGTTGGTGCAGGATCTGTATTTCCTAAACAATTTAACTCATACAATTTGTTCAAACACCATAATAACATGGAACTCTGAATAGGAAGTGAGACCTGGTAGGTTTATACAGGTTAGTGTGAAATAGCGACACATCCCAAAGTAATTTTGGCAGAGAATAAAAATATATATGCAGGGCCCCCTGAAGAGCTGGGGGGAAATACAGAAGTGTTGGGCTTCCTCACCTGGACTGTTGCTGATGTCCTCATAAACATTGAGGACTGATGGTTTGATGTGCCAAGCCCTCTGCCTTGGGGCTTGCCCTTATGGAGCTCATTACTGCAAAGGAGAGGCTAAACCTGCTTATAATTGTGCCTAGGAGTCTCCCCTTGAGTACCTCTTTGTTGCTCAGATGTAGCCCCCTCTCTCCAGCTAAGCCATCTGGGCGGGAGAACTCACTGCCACCCCCGCCCCCCAGGTGGGAGCTGACTCCCAGGAGTGTAAATCTCCCTGGCAACGCTGGATATGACTTCCGGGAAGGAATCTGGACCCAGCATTGTGGGATTGAGAACATCTTCTTGACCAAAAGGGGGATGCGAAATGAAACAAAATAAAGTTTCAGTGGCTAAGAGACTTCAAATGGGGTCAAGTGGTCACTTGGGCGGGCCCTCTTATGTACTATACATAGATAACCCTTTTTTAGGTTTTAATGTACTGGAATAGCTAGAAGTAAATATCTGAAACTATCAAACTGCAACCCAGTTGCTTTGACTCTTGAAGACAATTGTATAACTGTGTAGCTTACAAGGGGTGACAGTGTGATTGTGAAAGCCTTGTGGATCACACTCCCTTTATCCAGCATACGGAAGGATGAGTGAAAAATGGGGATGAAAACTAAATGCAAAATAGGGTGGAGGGGGGGATGATTTGGGTGCTCTTTTTTACTTTTATTTTTTATTCTTATTTTACTTTTTCTGGTATAAGGAAAATGTTCAAAAAATAGATTGGGGTGATGAATGCACAAAAAATGGTACTGTGAACAGTTGACTGTACACCACGGATGACTGTATGATATGTGAATATATCTCAATAAAACTGAATTTTAAAAAAAGAAAGAAAAGAAGAAGTTGGAAGAAATAATTAAAAAAAAAAATTAAAAAAAAAAAAAAGAGTGCTCCTGATCACATAACAGGTTGCGGTAGAGAAAGAGCCCATTCCACAATGCTTTTAGCTACATATCTAGTGCTACTATGCTCAAACCATACCAAGTGCATGTATGGTCTTTAAAAAATAAAAGCCAGGCACTTACATCTCCATCAGCTGTCAGAGCCATCGAATGATGAGAGCCACATGCTACTTCCACCACTTGCTTGTTCAAGAGATTGGTGCAGATCTGGATGGGAGCGAAGCCCGGGTTGGTTGACCCACACCCAAGCTGGCTATACCCATTGTGGCCCCAGGCGTATACAACTCCATCTGCACAACAGTCACACACAGACAATCAGCACCGAGAGAACAGCACACTTTGTCCTTTCTTCCCCACAATGCTGTGCAGCTTGTTTTCTAGCATTTATGTCTCTGGCATTGCCCCTCCAGTCTGTAAAGCAACCACTGATTGGTGGGGGGAGAAGAGGTTTGCATGAGGAAGCTGAAGAAACAAATGCAAAATGATTAATGAAAGGACTTGATACTGACAAAGAAAGAAGGCGAGCTTTGTGTCATAAGTAAAAGTTTATAGCTACAAAAATGAGATCTTCTAGTCTCTTCATTCATTTTATGTTTCTGTGTCAGGTACTAAGCAAAAGGCCAAAAACACAGGAGAGATCAGCACAAATTTTACCATTAATTTACCAAATACCATGTCTCAGGGACCCCTTGGAGAACGTGTGTGAATGTGTGTGTGTAAGAAAGAGATACCTCTTTACAAGAGAAGCAGGTCGGAGCCCCTCTCGAGCAGACCAATTGTGGTAGTGTGAAATCTGGTTGGATTTCTGTTATTGGCCTTATCTTTTAGAGATTCTCGTAGAGGCAGCTTCTCTGAGTTTTGAGTCCTCTCCTGAAGTATTGGTGTTTCGGGTACACACACACACCACCACCACCACCCCCTGTCCCCAGCAAGCTGAGTCTCAAGAGCCCGTCTCCCAGAGTTATATCCTCTTCTCCTGCCTTCCCACGGTAACAAAACATCAACCTATTAAGGAAAACAGACAGGACAACAATGGGTCTCCAAGAGCAACAGTAGGAACCCAGGGGTTATGCTAGGCTGGCTGCAGTCCCCGAGCAACCAGGGAAAGGTAGTGACACTTAAATAGGCTTCTAGACTGATTCCAGACCTTGCCCAGTTGGGGCCCTCTTCCAGGTACAAGCCAGATGTAGAAAACCTCCAACATGCGTGTCACAGGAGGTTTTCCTATTGCAAAAATCATGACGGAAACCATAAATGGGAAATTTCATCCTAAGGACCCCCAAGACTGAAAGAGAACAAGAGCATAAAACCTTACAAAGTAATCCACAATGTCAAGTTAAAGTTATATCAGGTGTAAGAAATGTCCAAAACCTGTGAGTGTTTTAACTCCTAAAAGGCAGAAAAACGGACTTGAATGGTTGAGAATACGTCTTTGGAACTAGACAAAGTGATTAAGAAGTTCACCGGGAAGAACAAACAAATAAGAATAAATAGGAAAACTCTAAAAAGAAACAGAGGGACAGCTAGCTCTACCAGATATGAAAACACATAAAAAGCTTCAATAACTAAGTTTTATTTTAAGGACATGAACCGACAGACCCATAAATAGAATTGAAAGTCTAGAAACAGACCAATTGCATAGGAAATAAAAGCAACATCTCAAATCAGGTGGGGAAAAAATGCACTTTTTACAAGTTGAGATGAGGTAACTGGACAAACGTATTGAAAAATTAGATTCATTCCTTATACCATATGCCATGATAACGCCCCAATGAATCCAAAATTTAAATGTAAAAAATAAGGCTATACAATAACTAGAAGAAAAAAAATGAGTGAATTCCTCATGCCCTGGGAGTAGGGAAAACTTTCCCATGACTCAAAATACAAAAACAAGAAAAAAGATTGAAAAAATCTAATTGCATTTAAAAACAAATTTTACATGGGAAAAAAAACACCATGAGCAAAGGAAAAAGGAAAAGAGGAACTCGGGAAAATATGTGCAATTAACATCACAGCAAGTTAACATACCTAATATATAAAGAGCCTCTAAAAATAGAAATGAAAAAGATAACAACCCTACAGAAATAGGAATTGACAGTTCACAGAGAAAGAAATGTAAATGGCTTGTAACCGTATGAAAAGATGCTCAACCTCAGCCATAAGAAAAATGCAAATAACACCTTTATTTTTTCTCCATATCATCCTTAACTTTTTAATACGTTTTTTATTTTGAAATTACTTCAGATTTACAGGACAGTTACAGAAATACAAAATCCATACCAAGAATTCCAACATACTCCCCACCCAGAAAACCAGATCCAACAACTTTTAACACTTTGCCACATTTCCCATATCCTTCTAGCTATCTGTGTTATCTGTCTATATTCTAAACATCTGAGAGTAGGTTGTATATATCACGCACTTTGAACAACTAAATATTTCAATATACTTTTCCTGAAAACAAGGATATTCACTTATACAACCACCTTATTAAGTGCAGTTATCAAGTTAAGAAATTTAACACTGATATAAAGTTTACAGTCAATATTTCAGATTTTTTTCATATGTCCAATAATGTTGTTTTTGGGCCTTTTCTCCTCCATAATTAGGTTCAGTGCAGGATCATGTGTTGCACTTAACTGTTATTGTCTCTTTAGACTCTTCTTTAATTGTGGAAATATGGATCCAACATGATCGTTCTCATCCCCAAGCATTCAATTCAGTGGGACTCATCGTTTCCACAGTGTTGTGCTGTCTTCACCACCATCCATTGCTAGAACTTTCCCATCACCCCAGAAACCCTGTACCCTGTATGCACTGACTGAATTCTCACTGCTCCCCACCCCTGGTAACTTGTAGTCTACTTTCTATCTCTATGAATTGCAAAGTCTAGCCATTTCATATATGTGAAATCATAAACATCTGTCCCTTTGTGTCTGGCTTATTTCACTCAACATGAAGTCTTCAAGGTTGATCCATGTTGTCACATGTGTCAGCATTTTGTTCCATATGGCTGAATAATATTTTATTGTGTTTATAGGCCACATTTTGTTTACCCATTCATCGGCTGATGAATACCTGGGTTGCTTCCACCTTTTGGCAATTGTGAATTATGCTGCTATGAACACTGGTGTGCTAATATCTGTTCAAGCCCCTGCTTTCAATTATTTCAGGTACATACCTAGAAGTGGGATTGCCGGGTCACATGGACTTCTGTGTTTAACTTTTCAAGGAACTGCCAAACTGTTTTCCACAGTGGCTACATCATTTTATATTCCCACCAACAATGAACAAATGTTCCTTTCTTTGCATCCTTACCAGCACTTATTTTCCATTTTTTAACAATAGCCATTCTAGTGGGTGTGAGGTAGTATCTCACTGTGGTTTCGATTTGCATTTCCCTAATGGCTCATGATATTGAGCACCTTTTCATGTGCTAAATTGGCCATCTGTATATCTTCTTTGGAGAAATGCCTATTCAAGTCCTTTGCCCATTCTTTTTTTAATTGGTTTGTCTTTTCGTTGTTGAGTTGTACAAGCTCTTTATGTGTCCTGGATATTAAGCCCTTATCAGATACATGGTTTCCAAATATTCTCTCCCATTCTGTTGGTTGTCATTTCACTTTCCGGGTAATATCATTTGATGCACAAAAGCTTTTACTATCGACAGAGCCTGATTCATCTATTTCTGTTGTTGCTCATGCTTTTGGCATCATATGTAAGAATCCACTGCCTAATACAAGGTCCTGCAGATACTTGCCTATGGTTTCTTCTAAGCAAATAACACCTTAACACAGCAGAAGACTGGGCTCCTGGTCACCCAGGCTGTTTTAGCTACTACCACCACCAAAGGTCTAAAATGCTAGCAATGGAGGCCACTGCTGAGCCCCTATATGGCACCACCCTTCAGGGAGACCAACTAGCCTTTCTACGGCAATGACCACCCTGGACCCATTCCACCCTGGGAGGGGCAGCCCCTCATTCCTATAGGAACTGACATGTATTCCTGCCCTCAGAGCCTCAGCCAGCACACTGAGGACTTAGAGGATCCCGCAAAACATTTCATCAGACCAGGGGACACACTCAACAGCAAAGGAGTGACTGTGGGGTTTGATGGTCCCACCACAAACTGCAATCCTCAAAGCTGCTGGCCTGACAGTGACGGACGAGCCTGCTGAAGGCACTGCTGAGGCACCAGACCAGAGGAGACAGCCCGTGAGGGTGGGATGCCATCCTCCACGCTCTACATCAGTGACCACCACACAGTGCTGGGCTCCTTACAGGAAGACTACATGGGTCCAGGAGCCAAAAGTAGATGTCTGAGTGGCCCTGTTTACCATCACTCCTGGTGACCACCTCAGGGAATTTGTGCCGCCAGTCCCAGAAATTCAGAAGTCCTGTTCCCAAAGGGTTGGACACTCCCACCAGAGGACACAGCAAGGGTCCCAGTGAACTTGGAGCTGTGGCTGCCACAGGTACCTGTGCCCCTCTGGCTGAAGAACCAACAAGCAAGAAGAGGAGTCACCATCCTAGGGGGCGACTGACACAGCTCATCTGACAGAGACGGCACTGCGGTTGCACAGTGGGGAGAATATGCTTGGCACTGGGTGATCTGCTTGCCCGGCTGTGATGGTACAAGGTCACGGGCAGCAGTGGCCTGAGTACAGCCTGGTGATCAGGGGCTCAGACCCCTATGAGGCTCTAGGTCACTCAGTCAGGTGAGCCACTCTGACCAGAAAAGGTTTCAGCCAGAAGGGAGGGGAAACTAAAACAGGTAATAAAGGAAGGAGGCTGCTCTGGTTTGCTAAGCTGCTTCTCTGAAGGAAAGATTGATGGCATCCAGAACACCTCTGTCAGGTGAGAGAGCACATGGCTGGCATCTGCTGGTTCCTTTGCTCCCAGGTTGCATTGCTTTCAGCTTCTGATTCCAATGACTTTCTCCTTAAGTATCTGTGGGTTCTCAGCTAGCTTCTCCGGGGCAAACCCTGGGGTTCATCTCTTAGCTTAGCATCTCTTGGTTCTGGTTTCAATGTCTATCTCCAAAATGCCTCTGGGCATGTTCTCTCTAAGCCTCTCTGTCTGTGTCAGCTCTATTCAAAATGTTTCTGTGTTTTATCCTCTCACAGATGACACCAGTAAACTAGTTAAGACCCATCTTGAATGGCCAGGGTCTTAACTAATCTTAGTCTAATCAAAAGATCCCACCCACTATTGGGTGGGTCATATCTCCATGGAAACAACCTACTCAAAAGATCCCACCAACAGCAGGTCTGCCCCCACAAGACTGCTTTAAAGAATGCAGCCTACATAGTACTCAATGGCGAGAGACTGAAAACCTTTCCAAGATTAGGAATGAGACAACGATGCCCACTGTCACCCCTGTTATTCAACATTGTGCTAGAAGTGCTAGCCAGAGCAATCCAGCAAGACAAAGAAATAAAAGGCATCCAAGTTGGAAAGGAAGAAGTAAAACTGTCACTATTTGCAGATGATACGATTTCATATCTGGAAAATCCTGAGAAATCGATGACAGAGCTACTTGATCTGAAAGCAGTGACATGAACAGATATCTGCACACTGATGTTCATAGCAGCATTACTCAAAATTGCCAAAAGACAGAAACAATCCAAATGTCTTTCAACAGATGAGTGGATAAATAACATGTGGTATATACACACGATGGAATACTAAGCGGCAGTAAGAAGGAACGATGTCATGAAACATATGACAACATGGATGAACCCTGAAGACATAATGCTGAGCAAAATAAGCCAGGCACAAAAAGAAGGATATTATACATTACCACCAATGTGAACACTGTGAAAAATGTAAAATAAATGGTTTATATTGTAGAATGTAGGGGACCTAGCAAAAGACAGCAAAGTGAAGGAGGAACGATTATCTAATAACAGATAAGTTACGGAGAGTAAACTTAATGTTATGGGAATGCTCAGGATCGACTATGGTTTGTTAATTCCTGGCGGGGTATGGTAGAAACAAGTTCGCAGAAATGTAGTTATTTTAGGTTATTTGTTTTTCTCATTCCTTTGTTGGATTCTAGTCTGTTTATTTTCTTTGGGTAGGGTAGGAACATGTTGGAAGCAATGTAGTTATTTTAGGTTATTTGTTTTTCTTACTCCTTTGTTTTGCTTTTGTTTGAAATGTTTTTTTTATTGTTTGTTTTTTAATTTTTTGATAAAGTTAAAAAACAATGAATGTGTGGAAAAAAGTAAATGAACAATGGGGGAGGAGGAGAATAGAATGTTTGGATGTTCTTTTTACTCTAATTTTTATTCTATTTTTGGAGTAATGAAATGTTCGAAGATTGTGGTGATGAATGCACAAGTATATGATGATACTATGAACACTGATTGTACACTTTGAAGGACTGTATGTTATGTGAATACATCTCAACAAAATAAAGAACATGGTCTCTTATGGAGTACACAACAGATTCAAACCAGCACAGACACGGTGAGCATCAGTGGTGGCCATGAACCCAGTGTAGCTCTGTGGCTGTGGTTCATTTCCACTAACAGTCCTCTTATAAACTTTTTCCCAGGGAAAGCAGCTCCCAAGATCCTGGAGGAGCTGCGCCCAAAAACACACAGTAAGAAGGGGATCAGAGCTGCGTGTGGAAGAAGCTGCAGTGGACACGGCGCTGCACCCCCAGGTGTCCCACAGGTCTGAAGGAACTAGTCCCCGGGTGCCGGGGGGAGCTGCCCGCTGCCCCTTCGCAGCCATCGGTCCTCTCCGGAACTGCCCTTGGCTGAAGCAAAACAGCAAATGGTTACTTTCTTGTTAATA
Organism: Choloepus didactylus; assembly: GCF_015220235.1. Classification (NCBI taxonomy): domain Eukaryota; kingdom Metazoa; phylum Chordata; class Mammalia; order Pilosa; family Megalonychidae; genus Choloepus; species Choloepus didactylus. The sequence goes on from NC_051318.1 coordinate 99,265,795, forward strand.
CAGGATCTTACTACATAACTATTCTCAGGCATCTCTCTTTCCTCAGGAACTTCAGATGCTTTCTATTGAGGAAGGATAGGAAAAGTGAACTCAGTCACATGATGCACTTAGTCCCAATTCCTGGGGGAAACTTCAAAGCAACCCAATCCAACTGAACACCAGACCTCCGCAGCCCTGCTCTTGCCAGGCCATCTCTAAGACACCACGGATGAAACTTTGGGGTCGCCTGAGGCTTAGGAGATGGACAAAATTATCCAAGGACCTGACAGTGAAACACTACCAGGCTAGAAGCTGGGGGAGAAGAGGAGAATGGAGGGACGCAAAGCCGCCCCATAATTTTCTGACCTTCAAGAAAACTCAGTTTGATCTTCAGGTATTGCATGAGTTAGAGAAGTAGCCATCATAATTTTATAATAAATAACTAAATTTATGGTTGCTGCAGAAGAGAAAAAAGAAATTCACAAGCCATATTTTGTGAAGTGATAATGCCAAATGCATATTGTCCTTCAAAATATTCACCAGGTGGAGCAAGACATTCCAGCTTAATAACATGGCACTGATGAAAATATTCCTAAAGCACCCCTTTAAAAGACCCCACAAGGAATGTAAAATGAAATAGCTGTTATGGAAAAGTTTGACATTACCTCAGAAACTTAGAAGTACCAAATGACCTGGCGGTTCTACTTTTATATATATACTCAAAAGAATCAAGCATGAACTCAAACATATTTATGCTGCAATGTCTATTGCAGCATAATTCAAAATAGTCAAAAGCAACCCTAGTGTCCATCAACATGCGAATGGATAAAAAAAAATGTGATACATACATACCATGGGCTACTATCGGATTGTAAATAGGAATGATATTCTCATATATGCTTCAATGTGGATGAACCTTGAAGACATGTTGAGTGAAACAAATGAGACACAAAAGGAAAGGGAAAAAAAATACCCTACAAGCTAGTAAAGCATGGAGAAGTGAACACATGTTTTTTCTTCACCACCTTCCCAAATCATACTGAAATGATAAGGAAAGGAGGGACAAAGGCATAAACACTCAAGGACAGAACATTAGAGAAGAAAACAGAGCATGAGGGAAGTCAACAGAATTTTGGAAGATGGCAAGCTGATGGTCTGTCAAAGAACACCAGAAAAGCTGACACCAAAGTCTGCACGAGGGAAAGCCACTGAGGAGCCATTCCCAGCCCACGAACCCCAGAAAGCCCCAAGGACTGGAGGCACCAGTGACAACAAGAACTGCAAGTTTATAGTGCAGCCAAAAATGGAAGCAGTTAGATGCAACCTGGTGTGCACAGATATGCTCAAAGAAGTTTCACTGCTCTGGGGAAGAGCTGAAACATACATTAACGATAGATGCACAGGAAAGCAATTAAATGAAAAAAAAAAAATCACCAACTGCAGGAAAACAGAGAGTTGTAGCAGAAAGGAGATATCTCAGCTATAAACAACATATTTATAGTCCCAAAAATGCCAGTACTGAATACCAATTTGGTTACTATATTGAGAGGATAAAAGGAGGGAAAGTAGGGGAAAGAGAATTAAAATTCCATCTGCTACCATAAAAAGTCACAGGATAGATAGCTTAACACTGGCAATTCAGAAATAGCAGTATGAACATGTTATTTTAAAATATGAGATTAAATATCAGAAGAAACATCTGAAAGAGTTAAAAGCAGTTCTGAAGAGCAGTTGCGAAGAATGAAAAGGGGTAAGGCAGAGGAACTATTTGTCATTAAATGCTTATACTACTGGATGAGAAAGTATCCATTAATCATTTTTAAACTGACCATTTATAACACATGTATAATACACGTAAACATATATACTATATATTATATATGATATGATGCATAGAATGCTTAGTGTATACTGTATAAAATGTATGCTAAAAATAAAAATTGAAGTAATAACAAAGAATATTTCCACAAGAAATTCAGTTATTTTTATTGATAGTTTAATTGTAACAATCAGGATATTCAAAACTGTATTATCTGGACTCTGAAAATCATTCCAAAAAGAAGAGTTACAGTTTCCTAAGGTCATCACTCTGAAGATGATCAAGTGTTTGAATGTACGTGTTTTAGTTGTTTGCTTTAAAAAACTGCCTCGGCATTTTAGGGTCAGATCTTTAAAATACAAAAAAATCAATGACTTGCTAAAATAGAAACATGAGGAAAAAATTAAATCCTCACATGACGACAGGTGACAAGCTGAACCAGTCAGTACTGCAGTAACAGTTGGAAAAAGCCTGACACCAGAAGGCCGATGACGCAATGCAGAAGTGAGATCACCACTTCCCCGTGCCCAGTTATATTCCATCAGCTGATGGTGCTCAGAGCTGGATCGCACAGCTCATGATGGATGCAGGGAACGTGGAGAGGACTCAGAGATGAGTTACAGACAATGAAAATGCTAGAAACTCAGACCCAGGATGGCCTCCCAGGGAGAGCCAGTGAAGTATGCTGCCTTCCAAACGTCACCCTAGAGGTTACCCAACAAAAAGCTGAGGCCTATACTAAAGAGAGAGCAAAGTCTAATGTGCGTGAAACATAAAAGGAAGAATTTAGATGATCTATAACAAACTTCAAGAGTGCTGGCTACTCAAAGTGCAGATAAATTACCAAAGAAAAAGAACTCATCTCCTCTGTGGGCAAGGGGTGGTAGAGAAAAGAGTAGAAGCTGCTATCTGCTTGTATCCCCCATTCTTTCCACGATGGGACCAACATGACTACAGGGAAGAAATGAAGATTTCTCAGATTCAAGATTACACAAAGAAAGGAAAACAAGTATTCCAGTATTATCTGGGTTTATAAAAATGTATCAGGGAAAACCTGAGTATTGCCTTGCTACCACAAATCCACTGAAAGGTTAGGCTGGAAAGATCACTTACCTTGTTTGCTACATGTAATCTTCTCCAACTTCCCATCAGTAGTCTAAAACCTCAGACGTCAGCCTAATTTGCAAAACATCCTACGGCTTCAAAGTTAGCCTGAAATGCTTAATTTTTTACCTGCTTTGTGTACTTCCCCTCAGAAATTAAGAAACAAAAAATCCAAGCTTAATTACCTGACACAGCCCTACCTCCTAGTGTGGAATTGACTGCCCCACTGCCCACCGAGTGCAAAGCTGGATGTGTTCTCTATTTACCTTCAGTGCTGAGAAGAACATGTGGTCCACTCCCGTAACTAAGGCTTTTAATCTTCTTCCCACATAAGGCTTCTAGCTTTTTGGGTACAAGTGTGCTCTGATTATCTCCAGTTCCCAAACAGTTACTATAGTTCAGTCCAAATACAAAGACCTAGAAAACAAATAGTTTTTCTTGAGTCATTTGGCCTAAAGTTAAGGACTCCATTCTTCACTCTGAAAATATGACACACGAGTTTGGTCTGATAGTTTAGTAGGAAGGAAGAGATAAGGTTGTTAAGAAGAATTCAGTCTCTGCTGCCGTTACTTCAGTTCCAGTACCATTCGGTTCTACCATGAAATGCAAACAGGAGTAGGAGGTGGAAGGTGTTAAATTGAGAAACTGAAAAAAAGAAAAATATCATCGAAGGCAAAGTCTTCCTGAATTTACATTTCCTTTTATTGTCCACCTTTTCTCAGACTTTAAAGGGTAGGCTTTAAAGCCCCGCCCCAAAATAAACCCAAAAACTAAATTCTAGGTTTTGAGAGCTTCTTACCTCATCATTGTCAGTAACATACAGTGCTTCATTGGCGGAAGCACCAAAGACGCACGCTTTCCGAATCGAGGCAATTTCTTGAGGAGACAGCAGTGTGAAGACTGGCCACTTTCCTAAATCCATCATGACTGGTTGCAAGCAATTCCTATAAATAAGGCAACATCTCTGCTGGAACAAACAGGAAGGATTCCAAGAAAAAAAATTACCGCTGAATTAACTAAAAAAGATGCTATTAATTAAAGCTCAGAAAAGTTAACTCCAAACTAAATCACCTCCCTTCAGTTAAATGGATCCCTCACTGCCCCCCAGCCATGTGCCCAATCCTTCCTCTGTCTTCGAAGTCAGCCTTGTTCTCTAATGAGTTGCTGGTCTGCCCAGTTACGAGTCAGCATTTACCTGTTACATGCATGCCTGCATGCAACCAGGTCATGGAGAGAAGACACACTAGCCGCGTGTATTTTTCCCCCCGGGGGAGTTAGATAAAATTAAAGGTTACAACACATGTGTACCTAAGACAGTTAATTCTTAACTAAGAATATGTTACATATGTGTGTGTTATATATAAAAATCAGAATCATTCCCTTCACCTCCTCACTCTCCCACCACCACTCCCAGGATACAATGAAACTCCCCCAACCCTCATGGAAAAATCACTGCCACACAGATGGGAATGGGTCATCCTTCAGAGAGAAAGAAAAAAATATCAGGAAGTACTAGCCTAAGACTTACTGGATGAAATCATAAATGAAAGTACTAGCGTTCTAGTTTGCTAATGCTGCGGAATGCAAAACACCAGAGATGGATTGGCTTTTATAAAAAGGGGGTTTATTTGGCTACACAGTTACAGTCTTAAGGCCATAAAGTGTCCAAGGTAACACATCAGTAATCCGGTACATTCACTGGAGGATGGCCAATGGTGTCGAAAACCTCTGTTAGCTGGGAAGGCACATGGCTGGTGTCTGCTCCAAAGTTCTGGTTTCAAAATGGCTCTCTCCCAGGACGTTCCTCTCTAGCAAGCTTACTCCTCTTCAAAACGTCACTCACAGCTGCACAGAGTTTCTTCTCTTTGAGTCAGCTCATTTATATGGCTCCACTGATCAAGGCCCACCCTGAATGGGTAGGGCCATGCCTCCATGAGAATACCTCATCAGAGTCATCACCCACAGCTGGGTGGGGCACATTCCAAGCAAATCTAATCAGCACCAAAACGTCTGCCCCACAACACTACATCAAAGATAATGGCATTTGGGGGACACAATACATTCAAACTGGCACAACTAGACTTTCTACAAATAGATTGTATTTCATTTCACATTGGGAAAAGTGAGCATATATAAACAATGATAAGACAGTTCACCCTGATCTTGGTGTTGAACCGGGGACTGCAGCCTTCATGCAAGCCACAATAAGCCTAAACAGCACCCGATTAAAGAGAGAGGGCTATAAACTCCCATAAAGCTCCAGACTCTCATCTGTGAAGGAGTTTTATGCAAAGAATCCTGGTCACGGCTCCCATTCTCCCAGGGTTAAAACTTCCAGAGGGCTGCACAAGTACTAAACTACATGGAGTCAAGTGAATTTCCATTCTGCCTCTCACCTCTGGAAACTGAAACAGAACCAAACAGTTGGTAAATACAACTGGGGTTCCCGAATGAGCTACAGAACTCTCTGGAGTTCCTTACTACTCAGCCTCTTCTTGGATTTAAGGTGAGGGTCTGGCTCTGGCCGCTACAGCACCTGTAGAGAGCCTCTGAGCTTGAGCACACTTACCAAGGCCTCAGTTTCCACCAAGCAAAGAGATTTTTTCTATCAGCACCACTGAATGACCAGGATCAGAGCCTGCTCTCAGCCCTGGATCACACCACCTGTCCAACAAGCATCAGACACCATCAGGTCAGGCTATGCCCTCCCACTTCACAACTAGACTCCTGGAACACTTCAATGTTCTGACAAGTGTGTGTACTGGTGGGGACAGGCAAAGGATGGGGGGGGGTTGTAAATAATACATGAACATGGTAAAAAAAAAATGCGTTTCAAATGGTACAAAAGGGTACAGGAAAGTAGGTCTCCTTACCATCTGTGATGGTTAGGTTCATGTGTCGACTTGGCCAGGTGATGGTGCCCAAGTGTCTGGTCAAGCAAGCACTGGCCAAACCATTACTCCAAGGACGTTTCCTGGCTGGCTGATAAACCAGAAGGCTGGTTTATTAAATCATCAGCCGGTTGATTGCATCTGTGGCTGATTACATCTACAATAAATTAAGGGAGTGTCTTCCGCAATGAGAGTATCCAATCAGTTGGATTTAATTCAGTGAAGACTTTTAAGGGAGGAGAGAGAACTTCCACTTTTTTCTTCAGCTAGCCAGCCTCTCCTGGGAAGTTCATGGCCTGCCCTACGTAATTTGTACTTGAGCATCCCAATAGTTGTGTGAGACATTTTTTATAAAATCTCATATTTACAGATATCTCCTATTGGTTCTGTTTCCCTGACGAACCCTGACTAATACACCATCCGTTCCTGACCCTCTTCTCAAAGACAACCACTGTTACTAGCTGTTCAGGTTTCCTTCCAAAGACAGTACATGCTTATACAAGCATTATACGTACGTGTATAAATATCTTAAAAAACAAAAACCCAAGTGGAACAAGAAGACAACCACCACCACTCAACAGCATCTTGGAAAGCATTCTATATTGGCACAAGTAGACCTATTCCATTTCTTTTCAATAGCATCACAGCATTCCATTACATGGATTTAACCATTCACCAGTTTTCCTACCAAGAGACATTTAAGTCATTTCCAGTATTATGCTAACAAATAATATTGCAATGGATACCCTTGTATAAACATATATTTAAGTTTTATTGTAATAACCTGCATATAACATAAAATTTGCCATATTTTACCATTAATGAGTATCATTCACTGGCATTAATTATATTCACAGTGTGCTACCATCACCACCATTCATTACCAAAACTTGTTCATCACCCCAAACAGAAACTCTGTGCCCACTGAGCAGTCACTCCTTTTTGGTCTTTTTTCACACATAAACTTCTAAGAGAAAGTCCTAGAACTGGAATAGATGGGTCAAAGTCTAATAACAATTTTAAACTTAAATAGTTATTTCAAATGGTCCTCTTATGAAGTACCACCAATATACAAAATAACCGTCAAAGCAGGCCAGCATCTATTCACCCCCCCTTGTGCCACACAGTGAGTGTATTATCGTGTTTTGCTTTGTTTAAACTTGCGTTTCTCTTACTAGGAGTGAGGCCGGGCATCACATTAAAAAATAGCAACAAGGACAACTAACATTTATTGAGCGCCCAGTATGTGCCAAGCACTGCTCTAGGAAGTTTTATCCTAAACTCATTTAATCCTCACTTTACAGATAAGGAAATGGAGGCAGAGAGATTAAAAAAGCTCGCTCGGGCTGGTAAAGAGCAGCTTCAGGATCTGAATGCAGGCAACATGGAGCCAGACGTCGCACTCTTACCCGCCCCCTCCCATGTTTCCGTAAAGTGCCTATTTTTTCTACTGGACCACTGTCTGTCTTCTTGTTTTTGATTTATAAGTAGTCTTCATGTGGTAAGATGATGATCATACATGTTTTTAAAAGTAACAAAAAATATGGTCCCCCTACTGTATAACTACGTAGCTTACGTGGTGTGACAGTGTGATTGTGAAAACCTTGTGGTTCACACTCCCTTTACCCAGTGTATGGACAGATGAGTGGAAAAATGGGGACAGAAACTAAATGAAAAATAGGGTGGGATGGGGGTATGGAATGATTTGGGAGTTCTTTTTTTTACTCTTATTTTTTATTCTTAGTTCTATTCTTTTTGGTGTAAGGAAAATGTTCAAAGATTAATTGCAGTGATGAATGCACAACTATATGATGGTACTGTGAACAGTTGGTTGTACACCATGGATGACTGTATGGTATGTGAATATATCTCAATAAAACTGAATTTAAAAAAATATATATATATGGTCCCCCAATGGCCTGCCTCATGCCTCTTACAAAACAGACAGGAAGGAGTCGCAAGAAATCAAACTGTAATAAATGCCTTTAAGCAGGTAGATAAATTTCAAGAAAATCCAGAAGCATATTCCTCTAGAATATGAACCACATTAAAGTCAGTCTTCAAATTTTTAAATTGTACATAATACAGAATTAAATTAGCCAAAGTATAAGATTTACCACCTTTAGAACCACAACACAAAAGGATATTGTTACTATTTAGTGGCACTACCCTACCTGCTCTTAATTACTTTCAACTCCTAAACCATTTGACTGCTTGTCAAATAATTCCTGAAATATGAATTCTGGTCTTAAAAACAAAACAAAACAAAACAAAACAAAACAAAAAAAACCAACTCAGGGAAACACTGATAAGGTTTTACTCTTAAAAGTTTTAAAATCAAATTTCTAGAAGTGATCATAGAAGTCACTGGATCCAATTCTCTCATTTTACAAATGTATAACCCAAAGCCAAGAGATGAAGAGATTTGCCATAATCACACACATGATTAGGGATAAACACCAGCAACCAGTTTCTTGGCGCCAAGTCTGCACTGACTCTAAGTGTCCCAGTCCAACTTCTCCATGACTCTGTCCATTCAATTTTCTAACTGCAGTACAATTATTCTGAAGGCATTAATCAGTTACAGGTTACACTACCCAAGGGTACGGTACCCAACTGCTGGATGAACTAGCGATCACAAGGATGGTTTATGATACGAGCTGAGGTTACCCCTTGTTAAATTACCTGCAGCTTTATTTTATATTTGTCCAAAGACTTCTAATTTGAGTCAAAACAAACACCAGATGATATTTCCTACATGTCCACACTCATCAGAAAAGAAAAAAGCATCCCCAACAGCCTTGACATAGTAAAAAGGACAGAGACCAAGGGCCTCTGTTTCAGTTCCAGCTTTGCCTTTAATCAGTGAGACATGCCCCTCACCTCTCTGAGCCTCAGTTTCCCAAAAGTCTGTTCCAACTGTGTTAAAAAAAAAAAAAAAAAAAAAAAATCTGTAATTTCCTGTTCAAGATGTAACTAAAAAGCTATGGGTAATTTCTTGAATGCATGAGAGCAGGGCAGTAATACTGGCCAATCAGGTAACGACCCCTTGCTACACAACCAGGCAAAGCAAATAAAAGGAACTGGAGGGAAGAAAAAAGTGGTCAAAAATGAAAATCTGTCATAGATACCAACATTTGGTAGTTTATATACATTATTTCATTTAATCTTCACAATAACCTCATAAAGAAGAGACCATAATCTTGTAAAACTTTTTATTGTGGTAACAAATATACAACACAATTTCCCATCCTAACCACTGTCATTTGTATGATTTATTGATATCAATTACATTTACAATACTGTGCTACCATCAACACCATCTTTCTCATCCCCCTTAAACAGAAACTTTATACTGATTAAGCATTAACTCTCCATTCCTCCACCCTATGCCGGCCCCTAATAACCTTTAATCTACTTTCTGTCTCTATGAATTTGCTTATTCTGCGTATTTCGTATCAGTGATATCATACAGTATTTGTCCTTGCGTCTGGTTTTATTTCATGATTTCTTGACTCAACATGATGTCTTCAAGGTTCATCCATGTTATAGCATGTACAGGCACTTCATTCCTTTCTCTGGTTATCCACTGAATGGACAGACGTTTCGTTTATCCATTCATTGTTGACAGACACTTGGGTTACTTCCACTACAGGGTATTGTGAATAATGCTGTGAAGAACCCTGGTAAGCAGATATCTGTTCAAGTCCCTGCTTTTAATTCTTTGGGGAATACACCTAGAAATGGCTTTGCCAAGTAATACAGTGATTCTTTCTCTAACTTCCTGAAGAACTGCCAAAGTGTTTCCCTTGGCGGCTGCACCATTTTACGTTCCCACAAACAACAAGTGTTCTTATTTCTCCACGGCCTCCCTAATGCCTGTAATTTTCTGTTTTGTTTTTTTTTTTTAATACTAGCCATTCTAGTGAGTGTGAAATCTCATTGTGGTTCTGATTTGCATTTCCCTAAAGTCTAATGACATTGAGCATCTTTTCAGATACTTATTGGCCATTTGTGTATCTTCTTTGGAGAAATGTCTATTCAAATCCTTTGTCCCATATTTTGTACTTGGTTTGTCTTTTTGTCATTGAGTTGTAGTTCTTTATATAGTCTGGATATTAAACCTGTATCAAATATATGCTTTCCAAATATTTTCTCACATTCTGTAGGGTGTCTTTTTCACTTTCTTGATACTGTCCTTTGATGCACAAAAGTTGTTATTTTGATGCAGTCCAATTTATTTTTTCTTTTGTAGCCTGTGCTTTTGGTGTCATATCTAAGAATCCATTGTCAAATTCCAGGTCATGAAGATTTCCCCTGATGTTTTCTTCTAAGATTTTGTGGTTTTAGCTCTTATGTTTAGGTCATTCATCCACTACGAGTCAATTTTTGTATATAGTAAGAGGGAGGGATCCAATTTCATTCTTTTGTATGTGGACATCCAGTTTTCCCAGCACCATTTTTTGAAGACTATTCTTTACCCATTGAATGAACTTGGCACCACTGTCAAAAATTAATTGGTCATAGACATGTGGGTTTACTTCTGAACTCTTCATTCTATTCCATTGATCTATTTGTCTCCATGCCAGTAGCGCACTGTTTTAAGAACTGTAGCCTGGTAGTAAGTTTTTAAAAATCTTTTTATTGTAGTAACATATATACAACTCAAACTTTCCCATTTTAACCACTTCCGAATATTTTCCTAATATTGCGCTACCAACATCAAAATCCACTATGTAGTAAGTTTTGAAATTGGGAAGTGTAAGTTCTCCAACACAGCTCTTCTTTTTCAAAACATTTTGAATATTCAGGGCCCCCTGCCATTCCACATTAATTTGCCATTTTTGGTAAAAAAAAAAAAAAAAAAAAAAAAAAGGGCTGCTGGAATTTTGATCAGGAGTGCACTGAACCTGTAAATCGCTTTGGATAGTACTGACATCTTAACAATATTAAGTCTTCCAGCCATGGACATGGGATGTCTTTCTATTTATTTAGGTCTTAAATTTCTTTCAATATACAAGTCTTTTACTTGCTTGGCTAAATCTGTTCCTAGCTCTTTTATTTTTTTAAGCTACTATTATAAAAGGAATTGTTTTCTTCATTTCTTTTTCAGATTGTTCATTGCTAGTGTATAGAAACACAAAAAGGTTCTCGGTGTTGATCTTTTATCCCACAATTTTGCCAGATTAGTTTATTAGCTATAGTGGCTTTCTTGTGAATTTTTTTTTTGGATTCTCTATATCTAAAGGACAATGTCATCAGCAAACAGAGAGTTTTACTTCTTTTCCAATTTGGATGTCTTTTATTTCGTTCTCTTGCCTGACTGCTCTGGCTTGAACTTCCAGTATCATGTTAAACAACATGGTGGAAGCAGGCATTCTTGTGTCTTGTTCCTGATCTTAGGAGAAAAGCTTTCATCTTTCACCACTGAGTGTGTTAGATGCAGATTTTCAAATAGGCCTTTTATAATGTTGAGGATGTTCCCTTCTATTCCTAGTTTTCTGAGTGTTTTTACCAAGAAAGGATGCAGGATTTTGTCAAATGCCTTTTCTGCATTAGTTGAGAGGATCACGTGTCATTGTTTTCCTTCATTCTATTAATGTGGTTCTATTACATTGATTGATTTTCTTATGCTGAACCACCTTTGCATTCTTGGGATACATCCCATTTGGTCATGATGTATAATTCTTTAAATGTGTTGTTGAATTCAGTTTGCTCGTTTTTTGTTGATTTTTGTAACTATATTCATAACAGACATCGATCTACAGTTTCTTTCCTTGTGATGCCTTTATCTGGCTTTGGTGTTATGGTGATGCTGGCCTCACAGAATGAGGTAGGAAGCAGTCCCTCCTCTTCTATTTTTTGGAAGAATTATTCTTTGGATATTTAGTAAAATTTACCAGTGAAGCCATTTGGTCCTAGATTTTGTTTGTTGGGAGGTTGTGATTGCTAATTCAATCTCTTTACTTGTTATTGGTTGACTGAGATTTTCTATTTCCTTGCTGGTGAGTTTAGGTGATTTCAGTGTTTCTCGGTATTTGACCATTTCAGCTGGGCTATCTGCTTTGTATATTCCACCCTTAACTGACGGAGAATGTGGCTCACAGGTGAAACAACTTCCCAAGGTAACACACTATTAAGTCAGGATTCAACCCCAGCCCCTCTGACTCTTCCTACACAACTCTGCTTAAGGAAGACATCAGCACTGGCTCTTCAATGGCTAAACTTCCCCAACATTACTTCCTTCTGACTTTACCTTAACTGAATACTATATGTACATCAGCATCTGTTTTGTAAGTGCTTCAAACAGAAAAAGAACTTTTAAAAAAAGTGTTCCCCAAGTGCCTCCGCCCAGATGTCCCTGGTTAAACCACGCGAAACGTCACTCATCCCTCAATCTCCCGACCATAGGGGGCAGGTAGTGGGGGGAGAGGGGGGAGGTGGGCAGGCTAACCCTGGAGACAAAATGTTGCCTTTGTCTTCAGGCAACTCACAACAGTTCAGAGTGCAGCCCTGGGCTAAATATTGCTAAGGCAGCAAGCATGCCTTCATTAGACTAGACTCAACTTGGGCAGCAGATGACAGAAATGGGGTGTACTTGGAATTCGGTCAAGGATCTCTGAGAGGTGTCGTCAGGGTATTAAAAACCCACAGGATGAACCACGTGCTGGACAGAAAGACAGATCAGATACCCTGACATAGGCATGTGGTATATCCTGATGAAGGCAGCACCGTATAATTATAAATACCGCCCTAATTTTCTAATTAGTTCAAAATTACCATCATCACAGACAGAATTAGATTACTGTGGTGAGCTGTTTAATTATTCCATTTTCCCCGGGGGCAGTAGCACCTTTATTAGTACTAAGGCAACCATACCAAATGTCCTAATTCTATCAACTTCAGGAGAATCAGTGTTTGATCTATCACAAAATTATAAAGTGCATATACTATTAACCCAGGAAACTAAAGCAGGTGGAACCACTAAAACTCAGCTAGTATTTAATCTGTAATGAAATCTGCATTGGATTTAAGAACGCTGTGGCTGACAAAGACTCAGAAATAACAAGAATTCATCATAAGTAAGAGCAATACTAGTCAGAACAGCTCTGAAGTCTTATGATATCTACTAAATTGGCTTAAACACAAGACAGAAGTATTAACAGTTTGGTTCTAATTGTATGGATTTCATTTCAAAGGAATATAAATACAGCTCAACTAAATTTCATTTGAATTGGCATTGCAGAGGTTGCAAAGTAATTTAGAGGCTTCAAATGGAAAGATGAGAGGTTCTTTTATTGACAAAGAGGAGGCGTTGCAAACAGGAGAGGATCTTCAACTGGCCTACTCCACCTGGCCCACCCTAATAGGCAAGTACCCTAGTAAGTATTTAGCACTTAGCAACACTAAACTACGCATCCTAAGCAAGGCAACCCAAATCTTTTCCTTACTCTGTTACTGTGCTGGTTTGGAGCTGCTATGTACCCCCGAAAGGCCGTGTTCTTTTAATCCAATTTTGTGCAGACCTGTTGTGGGTGGGACTTTTGATTAGGTTATTTCCACAGAGATGTGACCCTGCTCATTCAGGATGGGTTTCATTAGTTTAATAGAGTCCTTTAAGAGAGTTCATGGAGAGAGAGGGCTCAGAGAAGCTAAGAGAGAAGCTGACAGAGACAGTTAGGAGAGAAGCTAAGGTATGTAACCCAGAGTTTGCCCCTGTGGGCAGCTAAGAGAGGTGCTAAGAGAGACATTTGGAGAAAGCCACTTTGAAACCTGAAGCCAGGAGAGAAGGGCCAGCAGATGTCTCCACGTGCCTTCCCACGTGACAGAGGAACCCTGGATGCCAGCAGCCTTTCCTCAGAGAAGGTATCTACCCCTTGATGCCTTAATTTGGACATTTTCACGGCCTTAGAACTATAAATTTGTGACTAAAAAGCCAATCCGTTCCTGATATACTACACTCGGCAGCTTTAGCAAACCAGAACAGTTACTATGCACCCCCTAAATCACGATCATCCCAAGAGATGCTAACAAAAAGTACAACACAGTTGAACTACGTGCTTATTCCCAAGTTATAACATAACAAGCAAGTTTTATTACATGAGGTCAGAAAAGGCTTAACACCCTCAAAGGGTAATACACTGAAGCACTCAGATCACCTTATTTTCCTTGGCACTTGAAAATATCCCCCATATCTTCACTGAACTCATTGTGCATCCATCAGTACCACCGATCAATATCCCATTAGCTGGGACAGCTTTTCCTGGCTACCGGTGCTGTCCCTTGGAAAGCTTGTGGTATAGGGAGAAAAGGTTATTTTATTTTGTGTTACACTCTGAAAGCAAATTCAGTCAGGAGGACAAACACAGACCTTCCAATTTCAGAACTCGACATTTAGAACTGGAGAACAGAAGGAATAATACAGCAACTGATCTTTTCATTTCTCCAGAGCACGATTATTCCCCCCTCCCCTAGGAACCAAGTATTAACAGAGGTAAGAGGAAGGATTTTGTTTTACTGACCTAACAAAAAAATATATTGGAATATGTTTACAGAGTTTGAAAAATACCAGGAGAAGGAGAGAAACAGTACAGGAAAACTTTGTTTTTGGTAATACAAGGGTCTCGAAGTTAATCGATACTGGGAATTGGAGGCTGACCCATAAGCACGCGGCTTCCACACAGCTCTCAACCCCCCAACTGTAACCAGAATATATTTGGCACAAAGGAGACTGGGGCTGCTGATGGGACTCCACACTTCTGGACCTGCCTTCTGCTCACCTGGAAGCTTTCTAAGGAAAAGAGATGAGAGCAGAGTAGGCAATCCTTCAGAGCTGGCTGGCACCACAGCTCTGACACCTCTTCTCGTGTCAGTCTTCCAGCATGAAGAACACCAGTGTTCCGGTTTGCTAATGCTGCCGTTACGCAAAATACCAGAAATGGATTGTATAAAAGGGGTTTATTTGGTTACAAATTTACAGTCCTAAGACCATAAAAGTGTCCAAACTAAGGCATCAACAGGAGTATACCTTCACCAAAGGAACGCCAATGGCGTCCAGAAAACTGTTAACCGTGACGGCACATGGCTGGAGTCTGCTGATACGGGGTTGTGTTCCAGCTCCTCTCTCAGCTCCTGTGCTTTATTCCAAATGTTGCTCTTGGGGCATTTGTCATCTCTTAGCTTCTCTGGAGCAAACTCTGGGCTAGCATCTCCAAAGTTTCAGCAGGAATCTGCTTTCAGCGGCTATCTCCAAAATGTCTCTCTCGGCTGCTCTCAGCTCCTTCTGTTTGTAAGCTCTTTTATAGGACTCCAGTGATTAAATCAAGGCCCATGCTGAATAGGTGGGGCAACACCTCCATGGAAATAATTCAATCAGAGTTATCACCTGCAGTTAGGTGGGTCACATCTCCATGGAAACAACTTAATCCAAATATCCCAGAAGACTGGATCATGGCTTTTTCTTGTGGGAGATAATATATCCAAACTGGAATTTTTTTTATCTTGGAAGCTGATATCCTCACAGGAAACAGGAAGGACTCTGAATGTTGGGACAAGCCAGTTAAATGGCCTCCATGTGCTCTTTAACATACAAGCCATAGCCTGGTCACCTCGCATTTAGACCATTTGAAAGAATAATATTGAATTTGCAAAATGATTTTTGATTGCAAAGTATAAAATTAAATTAAAGCACTGACACACCCACACTGAAGACCCCTAATAAAGATTTCTCTTTTTGCATAAACTGGATGGGTGATGATTTCAGTTATCAGTTTAAAACTGCTAAGCTGCTTTAAAATAGGAATTTAGAGTTAATGAGCTCTCCATAAACTCAAAGACACTGTACAAAAAAGCAATACGGAAAAGCAGTATGACAATGTGAATGAAACAACAGCGCATTTTAACCCTTCTTCTGACACTGGCCCAAAATACAAAGAATGCTGGGGCCATCATAAAGGACAATGCAATCATGGGCTCTGCCCTTAAGCAGCTTAGGCTCTAATAGCAAGCCAGCTCCTAAGTAACCGGAAACCCAGAAGGCAAATATAAGTGCAGTAACTAAGCCAAGTATGAGATACGACATGCAAGCATATAGCCCATGTGACATACTGAAGCGTAAATGAAAAAAAAAAAAAAAAAAAAAAGTATATAAAAAACAGTTACAACTTATAAAAATTGGGTATACTAGAATACTGTATCTGAAATCCCAGAAACCAAATTCTCAAAATTCTAGAAGATTATAAAATGTAAGCATTTCCTTAGTGAAGTTCATCCTGTTTCCTGCAGAAAGTGTTTTTCAACGCCTTCTTCCGTTTTTAAGAATGGGAGTTCCCATTTGAGCACAAAAGATTTAAGGTGTAGTCACCTTACCTCTATTTTGACTACAATATATTGCAATTCTAGACAAACTTGCAAATAGAAGAGTCCTAGGATTTTAGGTAAACTTTACAACATACTGTGTTGTGGACCTATGCTATAATTTTTAAAAAGCAATTAAAGAAAAAATACTTCATGAGTTACAGAAGAGCCAAATGTTACCCTTATCAATTGCCTCCATACTTACTCTGATGAGCTTTTTGAGATGGAGCAGATGCTATCCCTCTGATTTAGACACCAAATGTATTCCCCAGGTCCAGACATGTGTCTAAGACAGGCTCAAAAACACTTTAACAAGCCCAAGTCAACAATAGTAGCAAAAACCCCAAAGAAGACCTGGGTCCCTATCAGAGACTCTATAAAAATTTCACTCACTAAGTTTACTTTTCAATGACTTAAATCATCCAGACAGCTCCTATGCCAGCTAAGTCCCAAAACCCAGAGGCAACAGCCTGTTCAAGAACATCAACCAGTTGCATTCCCCTTTCCCATAATGCTGACACCCCTTTTTAACATGAACAAGTTAGGGTGGTCACTGCCTAGACATCCTTGAAGATCAGGAAAGTGATTAAACTAGAGGAAGGGGTAGCAACAGACAAGACAGAATTTAACAGACGATTATGAATACTGAATCTTCATCTTTTTCTCTAGGATATTAGAATAGCTAGAAGGAGAGAAATGAAATGGTAGAACTGTAACAGTTGACTGTACACCATGGATGACCGCATGGTATGTGAATGTATCTCAATAAAATTGAATTTAAAAAAAATTCCCTAGACGGGTTCAACAGTAAACTGGAGCTGGCAGAAGAAAGAAACAGTGAACCTGAAGATAAGACAATTGCAATTACCCAGGCTGAGGAACAGAAGGAAGAAAAATGAAGTGAGCAGGGCCTGAGGAACCTGTGGGACACCATCAAGCACCTCAATATACACACTGTGCGAGACCCAGTAGGAGAAGAAAGAAAGAAGCAGAGACAGCATTCAAACAAACAATGGCTGACAACTTGTGACATGAATATACATGTCCATGATGGTCAGCAAACTCCAAAGAGGATAAACCCAAACAGACTCACACTGCAACATATCAAACTACTGAATGCCAAAGACAAAAAGATAATTCTGAAAGTCACGAGAGACGCAACATGTCATGAACAAGGGAGCCTTGCCATGGAGGCAAGAAGGCAGTAGGCTGAAATATTAAAGCGCTGAAAGCAAAAAAATGCCACCCAAGAATTTTATATCCAGCAAAGCTGACCTTCCAAAATGAGAGAGAGATGAAGACATTCCCAGATATACAAAGTTAAGGGACCTCCTCACCATTAGACCGGCCCCACAAGAGATGCTAAAGAGAGCTCCACAGCTTGAAAGGAAAGGACACTAGACAAGAGACTGAAGCCACAAGAAGACATAAGGATCTCCAGTGAGGGCAACGATGTAGGTAAATACCAATGCCAGTACTATTATATGTTTGGTTTGTAAGTCCAGTATTTAAAAGGCAAATGCATAAACTGTAACCAGAAACCAGTGATTTGGGAATCATAAGGTATATCCATGCAATCTGTGAAAAGGTGGGGAACAGGAATACAGGAACATAGTTTGTGAGGACCACTGACATTAAGTTGGTATCTAAGCAAATGAGACTGTTACAGATTTAGGGTGAGAAATTTAATCCCCATGGTAAATACAAAGAAAACATCAGAGAATATGCAAACTCATAGAGACATAAATTAGAACACAGGTTGCCAGGGACAAGTGGCAGGAGTAATGGGGGGTTAATGCTTCATGGGCATAGAGTTGCTGTTTGGGGAGATGGGAAAGTTTTAGTAGTGGAAGGTGGTACGGGTACCATAATACAGTGAATACAATTAATCCCACTGAATAGTATGCTTGGGACATTGGGTTGGGAAAGTTTATGCTGTATCTAAGTTCCCATAATTTAAAAAAGAGCAGCTAAAAAGAAAACCAACCATTTCACCCATTCTATGATATACGTGCTGCAAACAAGAAGCAAAGCTTGCTGAGACACTGATGTGTTACTGCAGCAGGCAGAACAGCTGCATGGACTATCCTTTTCTGCAAGCTTACATCACCGCAAGAATGAAAGGGAAAGGATTTCCTGAAGGCTTGACAAGTTCTACAAAGACCAAGGTGCTCTGAGAAGGCGGCATTCTCCGGTTTATTGCCATCCTTCATAAAGATGCATAAAGATGCAGCTGAAGCCACCTGGGCAGGTGACTAAAGAGAAGATAATGCTTAATGGGCACAGAGTTTCTGTTTGGAGAGATGGGAGAGTTTTAGTAGCGGAAGGTGGTGCAGGTACCATAACATAGTAAATGTAACTAATTCCACTGAATGGTATGCTTGGGACTGGTTGGCTTAGGAAAGATTATACTGTTTCTAAGTTCCCATGATTTAAAAAACAGCAACTAAAAACAAAACCAACCATTTCACCCATTCTATGATATAAGTGCTACAAACAGGAAGCAAAGCATCCTGGGAATCAGACAGCTCAATGTAAGTGAACAAATAATTCTACTGGAGTCATGTGCTCAGGATCCAAAAGCAAACAACCCAAGTTGTGATACTACAAAGTTGCTAATACAACAAAAGTATTAGCAGCAAAAAGTAACAATAATCATAACATATCCAGGGTTGTAAAGCTGCCTGTGATCTTATAAAAGTATTGCTTTTACAGGAGACTTATTTTCAAAAGAAAACCAGAAAAGAAACATTCTCAATAATTAGAAATAAAGTGCCTCCACAGTTTTGTGCTCTGTTGCACCAAATGCACAGGCTTCACAAAACAGACCAAATGACAAATGAGTCAAAGGCTGACGAAGTGCACAGAACGTAATAATACTTCATTTTGGTTGTTCTAATGAGTTCAAGGATGCAACTGAGGGCCCGAGTTCAAATCTACAGTATCATGAACCCTGTATATGCAGATGTCTCAAAAGTGATTTCACCTTCTCCTCTCTGGCTACATGAATAGTATCCACTGTAGCCTGTACCCTGCAACAACCCAAAGCCAAACTAAAACTCCAGCAATGGAGAGCCAGAACCACACTCTTTCTTCACTCAAAAAATGTGTCCTCTAGGTAAACAAGGCAGAGCCAACACCACTACACCCAGAAGAATTTATGGCGGGCGGGGAGATTAGACACACATAAATAGATGCTTATGACTGAGTCTGGCCAGTGCTGCGATGGGGAGGTTCAGATCTCTGAAAGCACCGGTTTGGGAAGTGTCAACCACCTGACCAGAAGGCAGGCCCCCGGGACACTGAGCATATGTTACGTAAAGGCCTGGAGAAGAGAAAACACAGCAAGGTAGAGGAAACGAAAGAAATCTGGGATGGCTGCAGTCCACAGAGCAAGGACAGATGATACAGACATTGAAAGGAGAGATGGGGCCAGTGTGTCCACACCCAAAAGCTTAGGCTTTATCCTAAGAGCAACATGCAGTCCCTGATGAGTCTTAAACAACAGAGAACGGACATGCCCAGATCTAGGTCTCTGAAAGATTACTGTGGCTGGATGTAGAGACTAGATGGGGGTGAAGAAGTGGGGCTTAGAAGGAGGCTAAGGTGGTTACGGTAATCTAGGAAAGAAAGGATAGGAGCCTGTGTCAGGGAAATGGAAATGGAGAGAAATGGACAGAGACCTGGGAGGATTCTGTAATTGGCTCAACGAAGGAGGGGGCTGGATAAGAGAAAAGGCCGAGCCAAATATGACACCAAGATGCTCAGCTTGAGTGAGGGAAGGGTCATAGCACTCAATCAACAGAGAATATGGCACATTTCAGGGGAGGTGAGAATTTCCACTTTGAACATTTTAAGTTTTAGGTACTTGTGGGATATCAAAGTGGTTATGTCCAACAAATGTCTAAACCTGAACCTCAAGAGAGAGATCTGGATTGGAGATTTGGCAATTGGGCATGAATGAGATCACTCAGGGAGAAGTTGGTCTTGGACAGAACCCTAAGAAACTCTAACAGTAAAGGAACAAAGAGGACCCCATAGAAGAGAATGTGAAGGAACAGAGAGAAGTAGGAAGAAAACCAGAATTCAGCATCATGGAAGCCTAGGGCTGTGAGGTTCACAATGAGGAGGCTAATGAAAGAAGAGAAAGAGGGTGAGAGAGAAAAAGGTAAAAGAAGAGAGAATATAATCAAGTAAATGAGATTCCTGACAAAGCAGAAGGAAGTGGGAACTTCCACTATAATACATGAGAAGGAGGAAAGGCATGAGAATCCGAAGTTGGGGACATTCTCTCTCTTTCTAACTAAAACATAACTCACCATAAAATTCACCGTCTTGGAGTGTACAATTCAGTGGTTTGTGGTATAGTCACGATGTTGAGCAATCATCACCACTATCTATTCCAGAATATTTTCATCACCCCAAAAAGGAAATTCTGCACCCATTAGCAATATCACTCCCCATTCCCCCACCCCACCCCCAAACCTCTGACAACCACTAATCTACTCTTTTTCTATGGCTTTGCCTAGTCTGAACATTTCACATAAAAGGAATCCAATAACATGTGCCCTTTAGTGTCTGGTTTCTTTCACTTACCAAGATGTCTTCAAGGTTCATTCATGTTGTAGCATGTATCAGAACTTCATTCATTTTTATGGCTGGGTGTTCTGGTTTGCTAATGCTGCCAGAATGCAAAATACAACAGAGGTATTGTCTTTCGTAAAGGGAGTTTATTTAGTTACAAAGTTACGGTCTTAAGGCCATAATGTGTCTGAAGTAAGGCATCAACAAGCAGGTACCTTCACTGGAGAAAGGCTATTGGCATCCAGAAAACCTCTGTTAGCTCAGAAGGCACATGGCTGGTGTCCGCTTGCTCCCAGGTTGTGTCTCAAAATGGCGTTCCCCAAAATGTCAGTGTCAGCTTCCAATGGTTGTCTTCAAAATGTGTCTCTTGGCTGCAGCTAGCTATGAGCTCCTTCTGTCTGAGCTTTTATAGGGCTCCAGTGAGCTAATCAAGGCCCACACTGAATGGGCAGAGCCACACTTCCGTGGAAATTAAATAATCGGAGTCATCACTTATAGTTGGGTGGGTCACATCCCCATGGAAACAACCTAATCCAAAAGTTCCTACTTAATCAACACTAATACATCTGCCCCTATAAGGCTGCATTAAAGAATATATAATATTTACAAACCAGCACACCAGGTAACTCTCCATTGTGTGGATATATCACATTTTGTTTATCTGCTCATCAGCTGATGACTATTTGGATTGTTCACCCTTTGGGGCTATTATGAACAATGTTGTTGAGTAGACATATGCTTTCATTTCTCTTGGATATATACCCGAGTCATATAGCAACTCTATGTTTACCTTTTTGAGGAACTGCCAAACTGTTTTCCAAAGTGGCTGCCTCATTTTACATCCCCACCAATAGTGCATGAGGGTTCCAATTTCTCCACATCCTCGTCAACACTTGTTATTGTCTGCGTTTTTAATCACTGCTATGCTATTGGATGTGAAGTGGTATCTCACTGTGGCTTTGATTTGCATTTGGGGGCACTTTCTTCTGAAGTCCTCTATTTTTCCCTACGAAGAAAGAGTTAAGGTTTTTCGATGTGAAATCAGTGGGGAAATAGCAAAAAAAATGGTAAGACGTTTAAGAGTAGAGGCGTTTGAAGCAGCCACCTGGAGAATGGGAAACAGCAAGATGATAAAGCAGAGCACAATGGAAGTTCGAGACTGTAAGTTTATAAAGGTACCCATCTGACCTGATCTGTGAGATTTTCTTCTCCAGGAAAGAGGTTTTATTTGTTTGTCTGTTTGTTTGTTTTTAAAAAAAAAAGCTGATCTAACCAAAAATAGAACTGAAAGCTGCTATGAGGATTTTCTCATTTAAAGGCAGTGACAGAAGTGCATTATTAAAAAACAAGAATCCATTATTGTTTGCTTAAAGTCCTATAAGAGAAAATATACATTTGAAAGAACAATTTGCTTACTATTCACCCTCCTTGACCCTTGGAAACAAAGGATCTCTGATGCATGAGCTCACTGCAGCTCCTCTTATATTATCATCAGCATGGTAAAAACTATATCTGTGATCATGGTGCTAACTATCATCAAATGACAAAGTGTAGGAGACATCACACATCCATCAGCTCAGTAAGGGGCAATTTCTTTGAAAGGCTTCAGACAACCATACCAAAAGGTGCTAACTTAAAACTGATAACCACCACATACACAAACAATAACAATTGTGCAAAAGAAAAGATTTTTTATTTAATAAATTATTGGAAAATATGAGCTATAGCCACAAGTCTTTGGTTTAAATAATTCAGTAAGTGTATTCACCAAGACCTGATGAATTTAGAGATTTAGCATTAAAGCATGCTAATGCTTGGGCTGACCATAATTTTGTGCTCATGGTTCACATCTTGGGACTGACTTATATGGAACTCAGATATCTACCAAGGGTTTGATGGCACAAGGGGCTATGTTGTTTTCAGTTATCTGTCGCTGAGTAACTTATCATCTCAAAATGTAGTGGTTTTGAAACAAGGGTGATTTATCATCTCCCTTCATGCGATGTTTTGGCTGGACTCAGCTGGGCACTTCTGCCAACTCAGTAGAGGGGTTACCTGTGAGGTTGCAGGGACTGGGGACCTGACTAGGACTGAGACAAGCCTTGCTCACCTATTTGGGACACTCCTCCAAGCAGCCTCTCTTTAGCCCAAGCCTCTGTATATGCTGATGGGCTTCCAAGACAGTGAAAGCTAAAACTGCCTTGCATCTTAAGGACTGCACCCAGACTGGCAGAGAATCCCTTCAGCCACATACTAGTGGTCAGAGCAAGCCACCAGGCTAGCTGTATTAGTTAGGGTTCTCTAGGGAAACAGAATCAATGAGAGGCGTCCATGACTCTAAAATTTATAAAAGCGACTCACGCAACTGTGGGTATGCATGAGTCCAGATTCTGTAGGGCAGTCAGCAAACTGTCAACTCCAAGGAAGAAGTCCGATGAACTCCTCAGGAAACAAACCAGCAACTTCGACGAACTCCTCAGGAAACACTTCACTGGGCAGCCGAAGAAATAGTGAAGTGAAGGTCCTCTATCTGTCTTGCTTATAAGTCTTCAACTGATTAACTGGATTAAATCCAGCCAACTGCATTCTCTCATTGTGGAAGACACGCCCTTTGGTGAGTCATCAGTCACAGCTGCAGCCAACTGACTGATGATTTAATAAACCAGCCTGTTGGTTTATTAACCAGCCACAAATGTCCTCACAGCAATTGTTAGGCCAGTGTTTGCTTGACCAGACAGCTGGGTACTATCACCTGGCCAAGCTGACACATGAACCTAATCATCACACTAGCCTAGATTTAAATGGAGCAGAAGGAGACTCCCAACACTAGAGAAGGGAGGATCTGCAGTCAAGTCCATGGATGGGAGGAATTCTTGGTGGCCACCTTTGGAAGCAATCCACCATAGCTGGAAACAATACTACTGGATGTTTCAACTACTCTGTTCAAGTTCAGGGTTCAAGCCCTTAAGAGCCATAGACTTTGTCTATTTCCAACAAGAAAACTCTCAAAAGCCTCAAAACGACTATCCCAGCAAAGAAATGACCCTGTGGAATGCTAATCTCAGAAAAGCCACGGAACCTTCTTTTCTGGTGTTGCGGGAAGAAGACACCATCCTTCAGGGATGGTTTGAGTACAGTCTTCCCTGGAGAGATGAATCTCCTGAAATCATTTCACACCTTACAATGTTATGCATGTATGAGTATGATGTCATTTTTTTTTAAAAGCATTATCTAATTCTCAAAAATATAGAGATTACACAGGTATCCCTAGCTATTTGAACTCTTGCTACCAAACTCTCTCTGAACTCAAGAATCAAACAGTGATGGAAAAATTCTTCCTCACCCAAACCCTTGCTACTTGCTCTCCTAAATTCAGGAATGAGCTGGTGTTGGATGTCACAGTCTCCCTTACCATCTGAAACAGCACTCTCTGAACACAGGAACCCAATTAATTTGCATAGCAAAAAGTACTTAGCCACAAAATACTAGCTATTATGTTTATATGTATAATTACAGGTGTAACCACAAAACATTAGCTATTATGTTCATATGTATAATTATGGAACATAGAAAAAATGCACCTTCTTCTTTTTGCTTATCTGTATTTTCCAGATTTCCTTCCATGCTTTGCTTGCAAATTAAGAATAAAATTTAGCCTATATTGTAGATTTAATGTAATATTTGGAAGATTTTTTAAAATTAAGTCCATATTGTGGGTCAAAAATATAATTCATTTAGACATTTATTTAATTAACTGATCTCTATTCACTCTACTCTGGTTAAATTCAGCAGAATGTATTAAATTCACTATCATATATAATATTTTTAGAAGGTTTTGAACCACAGAATATAAAAAATGTGACCTAATACCCTGCCTGGACTCTCAACTCTTTGAAGGCCCAAATCTTGTTTCCTGTGGACAACTGTTTAATATGGTACACACAGAAAGAATATTATAATAATACAGGTATTTCAATTCCCTTCAGTTTTATCTTCCCCTCCCAGGCTCTCAGATAAAGGAGGATGTCTCAGACTTCCTGGCTTGAACTACTGATTATTAAGACAGGGCCAACCTCTTGCTAGAAAAAATGGGCACCATTTAATTAAAAAATAAACAAAAAATAACTTATTTTTAAGCTACGAGTTTGATAATTGGCTTTTATGGCTGTTTGTTCTCTGAAGTTCCCAGAACCTGACCATTTGGATCCCATACATATAAGTCAGTGTTGAAGAAATTTCTTTACAGGTTAAATATCCTCCCTCTTCAGAGAGACAAGACTTAGGGGTAGAAGAAACAGGACCTGTCCAAAGTACTAATAGACTGGTATTTACACAATGGATTAAAGATTTCCATCCCAGATGAACTGCTTTATTAATAGCATCTAAATGTATAATTACATACGCAGCCCTGAAAGGAGTTCAAAGGGGTGAAAGTCACCGCGTGCTCACTTCAGATAGACACTGTAAATTTTAAAGCACACTATAAACTGCCTTCCGCATTGAATCATTTTCCCGTTTCCTCCGGCATTATATACCTGTATTTTAATGTTATTTCCCCGCAATACGCATCAGCTTCAGAACCCCGGCTTCTGCCCTCCAAGGACTTTAAACCCACACCCGCAAAAAGAGTAGGGCAAAGGCAAATAAGACCACGAGTCTTTTTTTTTTTTTCCTTCTTTTCAAAGCATTAGGACAAGCTTGCTTGATAAAAGCGCAATCCCCAGCTGCAAAGAGTTCTGCACCACGTGGGGACGGAGTAGCTCACGTGCAAATAAGGAAGTAAATAAATCAATATCAAACGCCACTTACCAGAGAACACAGAGTGCCTACATGGTCACCCCAGATGGAACAGAAGGGGTCCTGGAGCAGAGGCCGGGCCGGGCTCAGCGCGCTCCTGTGTTAAGGGTCTCTATTGCCAAGAAAGCGCCCCGTGGAGGCCTCCGGGTCGCGGAGGAGCGGGAAGCAGCAGAGACGGAGGCCTGCGACGCCCTCGTCCCCGGGAGGCCACCGAGCGGATGCCGGTCCCGGGCCGGGCGGGACGAGGATGCCGAAGGCCGGAAGCGAGGGCCGCGCGGAGTGGGCGGCGCCGCGAGCAGCGACGCCTCTGCAGGGTGAGGGGATGCCCAGCGCCCACCAACTACCTGGGAGGCCCGCCTCGGGCGCAAACCCTGCAGCGCAGCGGCGAGGACCTGGAAACCCGGCGCGCTGACGGAACCCCCTCCGCGTGACCCGGGCCGCTCCACGTGACCACGACGCCGCGCGCGCCCAATCCGCGCGCTCTCTAGGCGGCAAGCCGCCCTTTGTTCAGTGCCGCCTGGCCGCCCCCGGGGGAGCCCCGCTGCCCTGCGGAAAGTCGCGGCGGCGCGCGGTGGCTGCCGGGAGCGCACTGGCTCCTTCTGTGGGGCCCACCGGGACGGAAAAGCTACCGGAAGCCCCGCTCTCCGCCCTAGCGCGCGGTCTGCCAACCCGAGGGCATGGCCGGCCCCGAGGCCCCCGGAGGAGCGGCTGGTTTGACCCTGGAGACGGGCCCCGCCTACTGCCCGGAAAAAGCTCCTCAGACGGGCCAGGTATTAGGGAGGGTGGCAGCTAGCCCGAGAGCAGAAGGAAGGAGGCGGAGGGGAACGGAGCCCCAGGTAATGGAGGAAGCAGGTGGGAGTGACCTAGGAGGGCGTCTAGCCCAGCCTCTTCTTGTTATAAATGAGTAAACTGAGGCCGGGAGACGGATGCCTCTAGCCACTCCAGCTCGTCCCGCTGTTGGGACCACAATCAAACCGCTTGGCTGTACAGGATACAGCTCAAACTTCTTGGCAAACCCGTCCAAACTTACTTTCCCCGTTTGTGTTCCCATGAATAAACAGAGTAACATTCCGTTTTCTTAAGTATCACCAAATCGAAACAGGAAAAAACATTTCGTTTTCTAAGTATCACCAATTTGCTCTGGCTACTTTGCCTCATCTCCTGGCACTTCCCCCAGCTCTTGCTTTGGGGAATTCCTGTTTTCCTTGACTACTCCATTCTCTTCCAATTACTTACTTTTCCCCTAAATTGCTCTTCTCCTTTTGTGTTTGTTCAATTTTTGTCTCGGCCTGGAATAACGTAGTGAATCACCACTCACCCACCTGCAAAAGTGCGCATCAGCTTCCTACTCACCCTTCAAAATCCGGGTCAGATGCTTCCTGTTCTTGATTGTTTTCCTTCTTTATATGCTCCTTCTTGATTGAACGGCTTAAGCAGTTGAAGCGCAGTCAGAAGGCTTCAGCTGCAACTTCTTCCCTGATGAGTGACATCTACCTATTCTGATACATACATCTCAGATTGCCTGGAGATGTGCTGTTAGAGGTGAGTTGTCTGTCTCTATCTTCTCCCTCAGATTATAAACTCTTGGATCTCTCTGCCTGGCGTGTGGCAGACCCTCAATATTCACTAAGTGAAGTAACTTGACCCAGGTCACAGAGGTGTTTATTTTGCACCAAAGAAAGGCAAGAAACAATATTGATTGACTCAGTATGGGATTCTGATGATTCTAGAAGAGTTGTGAGTCAGTTCAGTGAATTTACTAAAAAGAGGCTGTCACAGCCCGAGTGGGCTTTTGTAGCCAAAGGACTAAAGAAAGCACCGGACAGGTTCTGAGATACGAGCTTTTATTTTAGGGCTTACCTGCAGGGTTGGGAAGTCAAACCACATTGCCCTGAAATCAGGAGCTTCTCTAAATGGCGGCGTGTTCAGAGCAAAACGTGGGAATAGTCTGCACTTTGGGGACTGAATAAGCTGGTTATAAGGGCTGGAACACAGGGCGGGGTTGATTGTAATCAACAGGGAGAAGGAGAGGATTATAGGTATTACAAGGAGGATAGGTCAAACCTCAGCTGTCCTAGATCAAGCAAACTGCTGTGTGCAGTTTTCAAGACACTTGGGGGCCAGGGGCTCCCACATTCCACCCCCACGCAGTAATTTGCATTGAGCATAGGACAGACATTCCATCCATAATTGACAACAGCAATACAGTGAGCAGCAGAGTGTAAGTAAACCAGTACATAGGGACAGTAATTCTGTCAACAAGTGGTACCATGGCCAAGTTAAAGAATTATACCATTTGGGCAAAGGATTATCAGATAAATGTTCAATATTTTGTATATGATCTGGCATGTGATCAAGAGTCTGTGTTATATTTTGTGAGTTATCTGGTACATATACACAACATTGAATATTAATTAAAGCGCAGGTGCACCTGGGGCTAAAATAGCTAAAGAATAAAACTACCAGGCAGTCTGCTTTATTCTATATCTGGTGTTTTTGTTTGTTTGTTTTTACCATTTCCTAACTTTGTTCCACAGAAATAAATTTCCCTTTCTGCAAACTTTCTGCCAGTTTCTGTAACCATCCAGATTTTTGTCCTACATTTTCTCTTTTCCATTCTGAAACAACCAGTCATTTAGGACAAAACTACTTCCCTTTCCATACAAAACATTCTTTATACCTCTTACACTTAAGTTACCAAAATAATTTTGGAAACAATTTTCAATCAGACATTCTGCAGCATACAATTACCACTAAAATTAAAACTTGTTACAGTAATGTTAAATACAATACTTTAATGCATTATTGAAACAGTAATATACAATTTTTTAGCAAGAATTAATAGCACATGTAGGAAAAATGTATAAGCTGAGTTTTCATTAGTGGATAGAAGAGTTCCAGGTGAAGTGTTTTTTTGTTTGTTTGTTTGTTTTTTTAATGCCCTACTTGGTTCCCCTTCAGGATCAGATCTACAGTTAGTTTGGGGTTGCACAGTTTCATATAGAGTCCCTGGGGGGTGGGGGCCCGAGATGGGAAATACAAATAACCTTTGGCACAATAAATACCCCATAGGCTTAAGATTCTCACCCAGCTTGGCTGCATGGGCCAGAGCCAGAGCCAATTGATCTTCCTTTCCCCAATTTCTACAGTTTGTGGCACAGGCAAGAGCAGATTATTATCCCTGCCTCGCTGCAGCTTGAGGGCAGCTGGCCTCTCTTGTTTTAATTAGTAAGGCCTGCATGGGTCCCGCGGTTGCCGTTTCCGCAGGAGCTGGGGCTGCTGCTTTGAGTCTGGAGTTCCATTGTTGTAAGGCGTTTCTATCCTTTAAGTGTACCTTTAAAATGCCACTCGTTCTTTTAATTAACCCAGTTGCTTTGGGATTATAGGGCAAATGAAAAGTCCAAAGGACATGTTCTGTAGCCCAGGCCTGGGTCAATTTCCTGGTGAAGGGAGTCCCGCTACCGCTGTCCATGTGTGTGGGGACCCGAAAAAAGGCACTTCATTTTTCTAAGCTATGTATGGTAGCTTGTTAGTTGGCCTTGCGCCCTGGGAAGGCCAGCAGTAGTCCCATAGCTGTCTCTACAGTGGTGAAGTTATATTTTGCCCCTTTGGACAAAGGAAGGGGCCAGTATAGTCTACTTGCCACCAGGTGAGAGGAATCTGGTCTCGGCAGATGGATCCAAGTCGCTGAGGCAGCATGCTGGGCTATTGCTGCAAGCAGGAAGGGCTGGCATCCTCTACTCCTTTTAACCCTTGTGTGATAGGCAGCTGGAACTGCTGTACCAGCGTCCACAGGGTCTGGTACCCTTGGTGCCTGGTTTTCTGATGCAGCCATTCAGTCACCTCATGCATCGTTGGTGATAGGTTGTGGAATTTCGCTAGGGCATCCTCATCTGCATTACCTGGCAATGAGTTAACATTATGGGCAGAAACATGAAAAGCAGTTACCTTAAATTTCTGGCAGGCCTTCCAGATGTCTTCCCACAGTTCCTTCCCCCATAGGGAGCTGTCAACCACTGTCCATTGCTCCTACTTCTACGTGACCATCCATACTGTTAGTTCTTGATATATGGCCCAGTTACCTGAGCAGACAGTCAAGGTGTTTCCTGGTTCATGGATGATTACCATCCGTACATCCCGCAGCTCAGCCCACTGGCTGCTTTGCAAAGTTCCAGTCTCCCACCAGATGATGTCAGTACTTGGCTGGGCAGTCACAGCCGTCCAGGTAGCATATTGCAATTTTATGAGAAACACTGAATCTTGACAAAATAATAACCTATGTCATCTTTTCTAAAAGTTAATTTCCTTAATGATGTGGTTTAATGTAGCTGAAGCATAAGCTTTATTTCTGAATGAAGTTTGTTTTCCCCATGTTTGGGTTTGGTTTTTGCCCTCTAGAGGAAGCACTATACAGAGTAAGCCTGCCACCGTGTGGCCTGAGCCAAAACCCAGCATTGCTTAAATGTTTATTTCCTTACAAAAATATTATGTGGTAACATACATACAAAGTAAAATTTCCCATGTTAACCATTTTCAAGCATACAATCCAGTGGTGTTAATTACATTCATAATGTTGTGCTAACATCACCACCATCCATTACCAAAATGTTTCCTCACTGCAAACAAAAACTCTGCACTCATTAAGCAATAACTCTATTTCCCCTCCCCTGCAGCCCCTGGTAATCTCTAATCTACTTTCTCTCATGAATTTGCCTAGTCTAGATATTTCATGAAGTGGAATTGTACAATACTTATCCTTTTGTATGTAGCTTATTTCACTCAGCGTAATACATTCAAGGTTTATCCATGTTGTCACATATCAGAAGTTTATCCCTTTTTATGGCAAAGCAACGCTCCAATGTATGTGTGCATCACATTTTGTTTATCCATTCATTTGTCGATGGACACTTGGGTGACTTCCACCTTTTGGCCATTGTGGAATAATGCTGCTATGAACATTGGTGTACAAGTATCTGTTTGAGTCTCTGTTGTCAATTCTTTTGGCTGTATATCTAGAAGTGGAATCACCAGGTTATATAGTTCTATGTTTTCCTTTCAGAGGAACTGCCAAACTGTTTTCCAGGTAGCCACATCATGTTACATTACCACCAACAATGTGCAAGGGCTCCCATTTTTCCACATCCTTGGCAACACCTGTTATTTTCTGTTTCTGTTCTTTTTTTTTTTAATAATGGCCATCCTAGTGGGTGTGAAGCGGTGTCTCATTGTGGTTTTGATTTCATTTCCCTGATCACCTGTGATTTTGAGCATATTTTCATGTGTTTATTTGTCATCCACTTTTTGTCACTTTTGTTGTTGTTCATTGTTAGTTTACTTACTAACCAGCCTATAATGGATACTATACTTCATACTCAGCTACAGTACATTCTCCAGGCTTAAGTGCTTTTTTATTCAAGATACATTTCTTCATCCAATTCTGAAATTATTATAAAATTTCTGAACCTGCCATAGTAATAAACAACTTTTAAAAAATGATCCAGGTACATTCTCTAGAGAATTACTTTGGTCCACTCAAATCTAGTAGTCAGTAGAAACTGAATCAGAGTGGGCCCAGATGTTGCATGTAACAGACAAAGACTTCAAAGCAGCTATTATAAATACGTTCAAAGAAGTAATAAAAAATATGTTCAAGGTATTTAATGAAAGTATGGTAGTACTATGAGAATAGGTAGGAAATCTCAACAGAGAAATAAAAAGAGCCAAGTGGAATCTCTAGAACTGAAAAGTACAGTAGCTGAAAGTTCACCAAAGGATCCAAAAGGAAGACTTACATAAATGGAAAGGCAGCACATATTTCTAGATGAGAAATCTCAATTTTGTAATGATGTCAGTTTTCCCCAAAATAATCTATTTTAAACCACTCCAATTAAAATATCAACAGCATTTTTTCACTAAATTGCTTAATGAAATTTTAAAACTTGATTCTAAAGTTCATATAAAAGAGAAAGTACATAAGAATGTCCATAAGATTGGGGCAGGAGGGGCAAGAAACACAGAAGATAGGAGACTTTCCCTACTAAATACAATAATGTTTGTTATATTCATTAAAACCATGTGATACTGGTCATGGAATGGAATAAAGAGGGCAGAAATACCACGCACATGTGTACATATAAATACAACAAGTTAATGTATGATAAAGTGGTATTTTGAAGTGGCATAAAATTGTCCATAATATCTTCTTATAAGCTTTTTAAATGTATATAGAATCTAGAATGAAGTCCCTTTTTTACTCTTCATGGTGATAGTTTGTGTTTTCTCTCACTTTTTCTTAATTAGCCTTATCAGTTTATCAGTTTTATTTGTCTTTTAAAAGAATCAACTTTTTACTGTTGATTTTCAGGGGTGAGGGGTCCTTTCATTAATTTCCATTCTTATTTTGATTATTTCCTTTCTTTTAGTTACTTGAGATTTAATTTGCCTTTCTTTTTTTCCCACTTTTTAAGATTGGAAATTAGGTCCTTCACTTTATATCTTTCTTCTTTTCCAATATAAGCATTAAAATGTATTAATTTCCCTCTAAACACTGCTTTTGCTGCAATCCATAAATTTCCATAACTAATTAAGTTCAAAATATTTTCTAATTTCCCATTTGATCTATGGGTTATTTAGAAGTATGTTATTTAATTTCCAAAATTTCAGGATTTCCCAGACGTCTTTGTTATTGATTTCTACCTGTGGTCACACAGAGATACAGCCTGTGTGATTTCAATTCTTTGAAAATTATTGAGGCTTGTTTTACGTGTTGGTGAATGTTGCATGCTCCTTTATCTACCAGCTCTGTAATCACTGCACATTCTGGCAGACAGTTGTTCCAGTTTGCTAATACTGCCATTAGGCAAAATACCAGAAACGGATTGGCTTTTATAAAGGGGGTTTATTTGGTTACAAATTTATAGTTCTAAGGTCATAAAAGTGTCCAAACTAAGGCATCAACAAGAGTATACCTTCACTGAAGAATGACTGATGGTGTCTGGAACATCTCTGTTAGCTGGGAAAGCATGTGGCTGGCATCTGCTGATCCCAGGTTGTGTTCCAACTCCTCTCTCAGCTCCTGTGCATTCTTCAAAATGTTGCTCTTAGGGCATTTTGCCCTGTTTTAGCTTCTCCAGAGCAAACTCTGGGCTAGCATCTCCAAAGTTTCAGCAAAAGTCTGCTTTCAGCAGCCGTCTCCAAAATGTCTCTCTTAGCTGCTCTCCAAAATGTCACTCTCCACTGCTCTGAGGTTCTTCTGTTTGTGAGCTCTTTTATAGGACTCCAGTGATTAAATCAAGACCCATCCTAAATGGGCGGGGCCCATATCTCCATGGAAACAATCCAGTCAAATATTTCACTCACAGTTGATTGAGTCACATCTCCATGGAAACACTCAAAGGATTCCAACCTAATCAATACTAATATGTCTGCCCCCACAAGATCACATTAAAGAACATGGCATTTTGGGGATACATAATATATCCAAACCGGCACAACAGCGTTCTGTTCTAATATAGCAAATAAGACCCATGCTAGGAAACAGACAGCATGCCTCCCTGAAGATGCAGACTTCACTGACCCAGAGATCCAATGCTGAGCCCTCCAGCTGTCATCACGTCTGATTTCTGATTCAGAAACTCCTGTGGTCATTCTGCTGGGGTCCAGGAATCCTCAGGGAGATGCTAAAAAAAAAAAATGTAGATGCTATCTCAAAATATCAGAGAGAGAAAAAGAGCCCATGGAAATTAAAATATAAAAGCAAAAAGTGAAAAACTTTATAGAAGGATTGGAAGTTAATGGTGAAGAAATCCTCCAGAAAGTAAAGTGAAAGTCAAAGGTGGAAGAAAGGAGGGAAGATATATTTAAAATTAGAGAATAAGGCAGAATGCAGCAACCAAAGAATAGGAGTTCTAGAACAAGAGAACATAAAAAATGGAGAGGAAAATTCAAGAAGATATCTCAGAATTGAAAGTAACTGGACCCAGTGTCAGTAAGTGGCAGAGTAAAGGGCGCACTAAGTATCCAGAATAAGGGATGAAAATAAACTCATATCAGGACACATGATTATGAAATTTCACACATGACTGTGGTCAACAGTACAAATATAAGAATGTTCTTCTGTGAACCAGAACAAATGTATGTTACTATTACAAGGTGTTAATAATAGGATGGCATACGGGAAAAATAAATAAACTGTGGACTATAGTTAACAGTAATATTTTAATATTCTCTCATCAATTGTAACAAAAGTACCACACCAAGGCTAATTGTCCATAATAGAGGGTATATAAGAGATATGGGGTTTTTCTTGGGGAGCAATGAAAATGTTCTAAAATTGATTGTGGTGATAAATGCGCAACTCTGTGTAACTCTGTGATTATACTGAGAGCCAAGATTGTACGCTTTGGTTGGACCATATGGCATGTGATAAAACTGCTTCTTTTGTTTTGTTTTGTTTTGTTTTGAAAAAAGAGTCAATGTAATTTTAGATTCTCACCAGTAACAGTGGAAGCCAGAACACAATGGGGTGACACCTTCAAAGTTGCGAGAGGAAATGATTTCCAACCTAGAATTTCATACCCAGCCAAACTAAAAGAAAGAAATGTTCAGAGATTCAAGGTCTCAGAAATCACATCTCCCACACATCCAAAAGGCTACTGAAGACATGCTGCACCCAAACACAGAGTGAACCAAGAAACAGGAATACCTGGGACACAGGAATAACACAGGAGATTTGGCCCAGGACAGAGGCCAAGGAGTCTCAAAGAGGAGGTGCACACAACGTGGAGGGCAGCTAGCCCAAAATGTATCGGTATGACACAGGACAGACCCAGCAAGGATGGTCAGCAAGGAGGTGTCTGATGTCACCATACTCTTATCTTGAGGCTGGGTAAGTCTGGCCCAGATTCTTATTTGTATCTGGCCTATTTTGATTGCATACTGATGAACTTCCCCCTCCCTTCCACGCCCTATAGCCAATATCAGCTTACCAATCCTTTCAGCCCCAGGAGAATATGCTTTGCCCTTTGCCAATAGCTGGAGGTAAGCACAGAAATAGAAAAAACAGACCAGCCCACTCCCAGACCACATTCCTGCTGGATGACCTGCCCTAGAGGCCTGCTGGCTGTCCTGACTACCATGAGCTAGATGTTTCCTAGGACTCTGGCGTGGCCTGGCCCACTGACCTTCCCAGGAGGGGCTCTTGTAAATCTCTCAAGGAAGCTGAATTCCAGCTCTGACCCAGAGACCCCATCCAGCTCCTCTCCTCCTGGGAGCCTTTGTGTAACATCAGCAGTGTTGTCCTTTCCTGCCCATTTAGATTTGGGCCTGTATCTCGGGTTTTGTATTAATCACTTTCACATCTACTTATCTGAAAATGGTTGCTGAGAAAATGATATAATATTTGATTGAGAAATAGAAACAACTAGTTTAGGGCAAGTTACTTACTTGCTCTAGACTCAGTTTCCACATCTATAAATGGTAGCAGGAAAGTCTTCTTCGAGCTGTTGGAAGAAGCAAATGAGCTAATGTTGAAATGATGCATGATCCACATTAGAGACTCAATAAGTAGAAGCTCTTTTTAAAAAAATTTCAATCCAATGAAATAATTCTTTTAGTGTGTGAGTGTGTGTGCATGTATGCATGGGTGGGGGTTGTATATGGGGTACGTGTGTGGGTGTTTGGATGTGTGTATGTGTGTGCACGTGCATGCATGGTTGTGGGGGGCGTATGTGGTGTGTGTGTGTTTGGGTGCTTGTACATGGGGGTGTGTGTTTGGGGATGTGTGTGTGTGAGGTGTGTGAGTGTGTGCTTGTGTGTTTGGGTGTGTATGTGCATGTGGGGGGCTGTGGGTGTGTGTCTTTGGTCGTGTGTGTGTCTTGAGTGTGTACAAAGTGCAGTGAGAGTAAATTGGGGCATGCCCAGGTCTGCAGAGATGCTGGAAGTTTTCTGGAGAAGATGACTTTTAAGTTCTTACAGAAGAAATGCAAAATGTAACAAGGCCTAGGAAGCCCAGGACCCTATGAGTGGTGGCAGAATTAGATATTTGATAAACTGGAATAGTTGATGCATCTTCTATATGTTTTTTACATTTTACTATGGAAAAGATCAAATGTACTTGTTCTAGTTGCTAATGCTGCCAGAATGCGAAACACCAGAAATAGATCGGCTTTTATAAAAAGGAGTTTATTTGGTTACACAGTTACAGTCTTAAGGCCATAAAGTGTCCAAGGTGACACATCAGCAATTGGGTACCTTCACTGGAGGACGGCCAACGGTGTCTGGAAAACCTCTATTAGCTGGGAAGGCACGTGGCTGGCGTCTGCTCCAAAGTTCTGGTTTCAAATGGCTTTCTCCCAGGATGTTCCTCTCTAGGCTGCAGCTTCTCTCCACAATGTCACTCTCAGTTGCTCTTGGGGCATTTGTCCTCTCTTAGCTTCTCTGGAGCAAGAGTCTGCTTTCAATGGCCATCTTCAAACTGTCTCTCATATGCAGCTACTCTCTCAGCTGCTGTGCATTCTTCAAAGTGTCCCTCTTGGCTGTAGCTCCTCTTCAAAATGTCACTCTCAGCTGCACTGAGTTCCTTCTGTTTGTCAGCTCATTTATATGGCTCCAGTGATTAATTTAGACCCACCTTGAATGGGCGGGCCAACACCTCCATGGGAATTATCCAATCAGAGTCATCACCCACAGTTGGGTTGGCACATCTCCATGGAAACACTCACAGAATTACAATCTAATTAACACTGATAGGTCTGCCCACACAAGATTACATCAAAGATAATGGCATTTCAGGAGACATAATTCACTCAAACCGGCACAGTACCCAAAATGGAGAGACATTATAACACACCCCCACCCACCCAGATTCAACAATTACCAATTCAAGGCCAACCTTATTTATTTATACCCCAAGCTACTTCTCCATCCCAGAGAATTGATAAGCAAATCCCATAATCATATCATTTCATCCAGAAATATTTTAGTATTATATTTCTTCTATTTTCTTGTGGACTTCTCAGTATTTAATAAGTTCTTTTTAAACACAACTTTAAGAATTATATGGCCCCATGTATACTAATGTGGAAGGATCTTACAAACACGTTGTTAAATGAATAAGTAAATTACATCATGGTTACATTCATAAAACCCAACCAAACAAAAGCAAACAATAAAATATATGGGCGTGCATCCCACTTCTATGTTGTTTAATTCTTGTGCAGAAAAATGTATCCATCATTCCTTGGGTAATTAATAAAAAGAGAAGGAAATTGCTCCTTTGCCGCACAAGGTGACTGACTCATCTGGGAGCACAGAAAAGTCTCAGGTGCTGATCTGAGTTTCTAACCAATAAGTGACCCTCCAACTCCTTCCCAAAGAAGGTTTTGCTTGTTTGGGTTTTTTTCCCCCAACTAAAAATATGCTCCCCAGTTCAGGAAATGTGGCTGATTGAATAGCAGCTGTATGGGAGACCTGCTTTGCATAGTGAAACAACCTTGGGAAGAAAAGGCCCCAAACTCAGTCATCAGCCCGTTTGAAGGTTGGAGATCGTGACACAGATTTGTCTTGGTCTGCACATTTTTCGAAGAAAGTTTCTGGCTGCTGTTTTTCCCCCTTAGTGGTAGGAAACTCCTTGCAAACTGCAAACCCTAAAAGCAGAAGCTGCAGCTGCTTCAGGGCAAAGCTGACATTGTTCAGTTGTTTCCCCAACTCTTTCAGAAAGTAGATCATCCACTGCTGTTTCCTTTTCCTGTTTTCCTTAGAGAGGAGACCGACTACTGAGACATGATTTCTATTCAGAGGGGGAGAGAGATCAGAGACAAGCACAAAACTTCCCTCAGCTTTGACACATCCTCACTGAGCTATAAAAGAAATGGAGTCTCCATTAGAATAGGAAATAGAAATAGCAGAAAAGTTTTGGAAGATGAGTTGGTGCTTTAAATCCAAAACCCTGGCAAGCCAATTAAAATGATAATAACTCAGAGTACAATCTGTAATGCAAAACAAAGACATTCTAAAGGAGTCTGCAATCTGCTTATACTTTGTATCTAATTCTGTCATGATTGTCTGCTCTTCATATATAAGAAATGTTGACCTCCACCTCATTCGTAAGTGATGCAGATCCATTTTGAGCAGTTTTTAAAAAATAATATGAGACTATGCAGAGTGTGGTTCCTTGTTGCTCAATAAAAATTGCATTATACCTATAGAATATTGAGCTGAATAAAACTTTAGAGATTACCTAGTGCAACCTTCTTGTTTTACAGATTAGAAAACTGAGGGTCAGAAACATAAAGTCTGTTATCTCAGATAACACAGATAGAAAGCAGCCGACTCAGGCCTGGAATCCAGATCTGCTTCTTCAACCTGTGTTCCTCCTAATTCTTGATGGTGCCTTGCTGATTCAACCACACTCCCATTTGCAAGAGAGCAGGCAAAAGTTACTGCAACAGTATCTCTGATTTCTTCACTTACGACCTGATGAATGTGCTACCAGGGCAACAAATTCTGAACACCTGGTACACACACACACACACTTTTAACACATGTTAAAAGGCCAGGGTCTTTGAAGACAGCACTGTTGTGAGAAGAGCACTTTCTATTGTGGAATGTTGGGGATACATGACAGATATTGTAACCCATTTGTGTTAGTCTGGAGCTGTTATGTTCCTCAGAAAAGGCCATGTTCTTTTAATCCATTCCTGTGGATGCAGACCTGTTGTAGGTACGACATTTTGATTAGGTTATTTCAATTGAGATGTGACACACACCATTCAAGAAGGGTCTTAATCCTTTTGCAGGAGTCCTTTATGGGAGGATAAAGGACAGAAAAAGCCCAGAGAGCTCAGAGAAGCTGACAGGAAGCCACCAAAGCCAGAAGCTGGAAGGAGCGAAATCCAGGAGAGAAGGACCAGCAGACGCCAGCCATGTGCCTTCCCAAGTGACAGAGGTGTCCCGGATGCCAGCAAACTGTCTTGAGACTCCAGGTATATCCTGCTGATGCCCTAACTGGGACATTTTCACAGCCTTAGAACTGCTGAATTGTAAATTAATAAATCCCCATTGTTTATTTCTTCCGTCCTGAAAGTCCCAGCCCTGACATAATAGCCAATGGAAATAATCCAAATGAAGAGGAACAACTTTATGCACAAAAATATTTAATTCAACATATTCCTCAGATTTTGGAAGTAACTCGTAATATTTCCCTGTGCTGGATTGGAGCTGTTATGTACCCCAGAAAAGCCGTGTTCTTTTAATCCAATCTTGTGGGTGCAGACCTATTGTGGGTGGGATCTTTTGATTAGCTTGTTTCCATGGAGATGTGACCCACCCAATTGTGAGTGGGACCTTTTGATTAGATTATTTACATGGAGCTGTGACCCCACCCATTCAAGTGGGCCTTAATTAATTTACTGGAGTCCTTAAGAGACCTCAGGGAGACAGAGAGAGCTCACAGACCCAGATACTTGGAGATGCAGGCAGAAAAACATTTGGAGATGCTAAGCCAAGACATGAAGCCCAGAGTTTGCCCCAGAGAAGCTAAGTGAGAATCCACAGAGAAAGCCACTGGAATCAGAAGCTGAGAGCAACACAACCTGGGAGCAAAGGACCAGCAGACACCAGCCACATGCCTCCCCAGCTGACAGAGATATTCCAGATGCCATCAGCCTTTCTTCAGTGAAGGTACTCTTTGTTGATGCCTTAGTTTGGACACTTCTATGGCCTTAGAACTGTAAATTTGTAATCTAATAAATCCCTTTTATAAAAGCCAATCCATTTCTGGTATATTGCATTCCGGCAGATTTAGCAGACCAGAACATTCCCCTTGATGTAATATAATTATGAAGCCAATACAGTAATTTTTATTGGAGACTTGGCAGGAGTGAGGCCGTGTGATTTCTGATATAAACTTAAATGAAAAATCGGGATACACAATTGTATGTACACAATGATTACAACCATGTGTAACAGCTGTAATCAGGCTGGGCTGTAATTGCCAAACTGAGTGTTAAATAAATGCAGTGGATGCAGGGGAAATAAGGGACTGTTGAAGAAATGCTGGCCAGAAAAGAGAGGAGGAGTGAGAAGGGAAGACAGTGCTGATAGCATGAAGTACAAAGGGCCATGTTAATTTGCCTCTTATCTCTCCTCTAAGGCTATTAGGTAGATTTCAAAATAATCCAGGCAGCCAAGCACAGAGCCGAAGGCCCTGGGGAAAGCAGAGGTGCAGGCGTCTGTGCAGCTGTGCCCTGGGCAGGCTTCAGAGGCAGTTGAACCAGGAGGACAGATGTCCCAGCTTTTTAGACACTGTGGGGAGTGAAGAGCACACAGAACCTGGGATTTGGGGAACACAGGGAAACAGCTTCCACGTGCCAGGTGCTGGATAGCTATTCCTTGTAACATGTCTCCTGTTGATTCAGCCTGTATTCTGAGAGCCTCACTGGTGGTCAGAGTACCGGCAAGGCACAGGCAGACAGCTTTCTGTCCTTGGGCATTCTAGGAAGGGCAATATAGCAGCAGTCTTCCATGAAACCAATTCTCTAGGGAAAGGATGGAAGGACACACAAATGCATGTGGATTTGTATACGTACACGTGCACAGGCACACCTCGTTTCATTGTGCTTCACTTTGTCGAGCTTCTCAGATACTGCGTTTTTTATGAATTGAAGGTGTGCAGCAGCCCTATGTGGGGTAGATCTGTTGGTGCCATTTTTCCAACAGCATGTGCTCATTTCGTATGTCTGTGTCACATTTTAAGGTATGAACATTGGTTATTTTTTAAAAGATATAGTGCTATTGCACACTTAGTAGACTACAGTATGGTGTAAACATAATTTTTATGTGCATTGGGA
This sequence comes from Choloepus didactylus, assembly GCF_015220235.1. Classification (NCBI taxonomy): domain Eukaryota; kingdom Metazoa; phylum Chordata; class Mammalia; order Pilosa; family Megalonychidae; genus Choloepus; species Choloepus didactylus. The sequence goes on from NC_051318.1 coordinate 99,306,174, forward strand.
AATAAAAAATTCATGTGACTTGCTTTATGGCAGTAGTCTCTTTATAGTGGAGGTCTGGAATCAAACCCACAATACCTCCAAGGTATGTGTTCCAGTTTGCTAAAGCTGCCATTACGCAAAGTACCAGAAATGGATAGGCTTTTATAAAGGGGGTTTATTTGGTTACAAATTACAGTCCTGAGACCATAAAAGTGTCCAAACTAAGGCATCAACAAGAGGATACCTCACTGAAGAACAGTCAATGGTGTCCAGAAAACCTTTGTCAGCTGGGAAGGATGTGGCTGGCGTCTGCTATTCCTGGGTTGCGTTTCAAGATGGCTTTCTCCAAAATGTCTCTGGGCTTGTCTCTCTTAGCTTCTTCAGGTCCTGTGCATCTAAGTGTCAGGGTCCTTTCTTAGCTTCTCCGGAGCAAAATCTGGGCTAGCAACTCCAAGTGTCTCCAAAAATGTCAAAGCATCAGCAAGCATCTGTGTCTCCTGGCTTAGCATGTCCCAGGGCGTTTTCATCTCTCTCTTTCTGTGTGAGCTCCCTTTAAAGAACTCCAATAAACTAATCAAGGTCTACCCTGAATGGCTGGGGTTAAATCTCCATGGAAACATTCAATCAAGAGGTCACACCCTAATCAAAAAGATTAATAAGTCTGCCCCCACGAGATTGCATTAAAGAATATGGCTTGGGGGGCATCATATATCAAAATTGGCACAGCATGCCTGTATGTGTATGTTTAAAAAGCATATGGAAAAATAAAATGAACATGGAGACATTATATAGAATAAATATAAGTAAAGTGTTTGTAATGAATTACGATTATATCCTATGCCCAAGTTAGATCTGCAAACATAAGAAGTTGGCCCACCATCAAAGGGTGCTCTTTTGGGTGATTGGCTTGCACTTTTTCACATATACTCCTGTGCCAGTTTCAAGGTATTATATGTCCCCCAAAACACCATTATCTTTGATGTAATCTTGTCTGGGCAGACCTATCAGTGGTGATTAGATTGTAATTCTTTGAGTGTTTCTGTGGAGATATGCCCCACCCAACTGTGGGTGATGACTCTGGATAATTTCCATGCGGGTATTACCCTACCCATTCAGGGTGGGTTTAAATTAAATCACTGGAGCCATATAAATGAGCTGACAAACAGAAGGAACTCAGTGCAGCTGAGAGTGAAATTTTGAAGAGGAGCTACAGCCAAAAGGGACATTTGAAGAATACACCGGAACTTAGAAAGGAGCTTCAGCTTACAGAGACATTTTGGAGATGGCCTTTGAAAGCAAATTTTTGCTCTGGAGAAGCTGAGAGAGGACAAATGCCCCAAGAGCAACTAAGAGTGACATTTTTAAGGAGCTGTGGCCTAGAGATGAACATCCTGGGAGAAAGCTATTTTGAAACCAGAACTTGGAGCAGACACCAGCCACGTGCCTTCCCAGCTAACAGAGGTTTTCCGGACACCATTGGCCATCCTCCAGTGAAGGTACCTGATTGCTGATGCCTTACCTTGGACACTTCGTGGCCTTATGACTGTAACTGTGTAACTAAATAAACTCCCTTTTGTAAAAGCCGATCCGTTTCTGGTGTTTTGCATTCCAGCAGCATTAGCAAACTGGAACGGCTCCTGTATCTGCAATCCTTGCACCCATGGACAAAACCCTGTTCTGCTGTGGGGTAGAAGCCAGGCTGGCAGGTCCGGGTGGGAACGAGATGCCTCTGCCTTAAAGGAACAGAGCATGCTAACTCGGAAATGAAGCCTTGTCACACTCTGCTATCCCCGTGGATAACTTCCAATGGAGGGTCCCTGCTGTCACTCCTGCTCCTTCCCTCACCAGTTTTCTCTGCCCAACTTTTTCCTCTTCGACTGTCAGTCCGCAAAAAACAGAGCAACTCACCGCTTTTATTTTTTTATAACAAGTATTTCACAATGTCCTTTTTTTAAATCCGGAAACAAAAATCATAAATAATAAAACCTACCTACACACAGTCTTGAAAGAAAATCAATATGATGCTGTAACTGTAATATAAGGGATAAATAAGAAAAAGGTAATTATGCACATTTCCATCCATAGGTGCTCAGGCTCAATTGCATTAACAAAGTTGTCAAATTCTAAGTATTTAATCTGGGGGTATAGTTGGGGGGTGGGTAGAGCATCTGATTGCAAATTACAGACCAATTATAGAATCAATATGGCAGCAACAGCATCTGGTATGGGGTATGGGCGCATCTCAGATTAGCAACTGAAATGTCACTGGCCATGCTGCTGTCTGTGATGTGATTATCTGAAATGGTGAACAGTCCATTGTAAAACTCCAAATGAAGCAAAATGCCATCGTCCTTGATTCACAGTGGTTGGATTTCTGTGATAACCAGGCAAAAAGTATTTGGTGTTTATATAGAAAATGAAATTAGGTGCTAGGATCAAATAATTTAAAAAGTGTGTGTGTGTGCATGTGTGTGTGTGTGTGTTTAACTACAATATTTGGAGCAATCAAAAGTCGGATGGTGTCTCGGTTTGCCAGGCTGCTAGGACAAATGTCACACAATGGGTTGGCTTAGACAACAGGAATGTACTGGTTCATGGGTGGTTTCAGAGGCCAGATGTCCCACATCAAGGCATCAGCAAGACCACACTTCCTCCTGGGCTTGGTGGTGTTGGGGCTGTCAGTTCTCCATCACAGGGAGATGTCTTTGGTGTCCCCCTGTGTGGTTTTCTCTGACTCACTGCATCCAAATTTCTTCCACTTATAAAGGACTCATTAATCCATAATAATAAGGATGAAAGCCCACTGATTCAGCTGGGCCACACCTACACAGGATCTTAGAAGATCCTACTTACAAATGAGCCCACAGTAAGTGATAATTACATCTTCTGGGGGTTCTATTTATAAATGGGTGCACCCCCCGCAGGGATGCGGATTAAGATTAAGAACCTGTCCTTTGCCAGAGCATGTGAGTCTGTCTACTACAGGTGGGACGCAGGGCAATTCTTTCTTGTGGGGAATTATCCTGAGCACTATGGGATATCCGGCATCTCCAGTCCCCACCCACTAAATGCCAGCCATGCACTACCACTGAGAACCAAGCCTGGGGAGATGCTAGCTGTGGGTATAAACAGGCACCCATAAACACCTTCCACTAGTGGCAGCCATCCCAAATTCAGATACGCTGTTTAGGAAAAATTTACCCCACGACTATAAATGACAGTCATAAGCATAGCTAAATTTCCCAGAGAATTTCAACCTTCAGCTTAATTGGAGTGTTGATCTCATCCCCAAACCCCCAAAAGATAACTTTTATAAGCACCACCCAGCTCCATCCCTAATATCACTGACTGGGGAACTGCCGATGGTTTGGGAAGGTTGGGGTAGGTGTCCCAGAGCCTGTGGCCATGGCTGACCCCTTTCTCTCCCACGGATCCTTGCCATGGCCTGTGGCCTAGAAGTTCTGATTTAGAGAGGTTTACTCAAGAGATTGAATTCCTCAAACTATATTACCATTGTACAATAAAGGGGGAAAAAAAACATGAAAAACTAACGTCTTGTACTTGCTTATATGTGTACAGATTACCTCTGGAAAAACATAGAAGAAACTGATGATGTCGTTTGTTTCCTGGGCAAAGGCCCACCTGGCTGGGGGACGGTCAAGAAGGAGAACTTCCTCGACTCCCACATTCCCTTCTGTATCTTTTGAATTTGGCATATATTGCCTAAAAAGACAAACAAGTAAAATCTGAACTTTCAAAGAGGCACCCTTGGAAATAAGTTATCAACTTGAAGATTGAAGGTTGAGACTAGGGGAAGATGAGGAAGTTGAAACTAGAGGAAGATGCACGGCAAGGCAAACAGAGGTGGGGGACTGTTGTGGAGCTGGAAAAAACGAATTTGGCAGAGTTTCTGTAGCACTTCCCGAGGGAACAGAGCTCCAATTCCAGCACTCTCCTCTTCTGGATCCCTCTGCAGAGAAGAGAAAAGCAATCACCAGGCTTGGTTCCATGATAAACCATCCCTGAAAAACCACCAACATTCCATTCTTCCCCAACAGCCTGTTTGGAAATTGTTCCCATAAACGATTTATTATGTACCAGCAAGCGTCCTCTCCTAGAGCTGCCGTAACAAAGTTTCACAAACTGAGTGGCTTAAAACAGCAGAAATTTATTGTCTCACAGTTCTGAAAGCCAGATCGTTAGAAATGAAAGTATCGGCAGAGCCGTGCTCTCTCTGAAATCTGGAGGGAAGACTCTGTCCGTGCTTCCCTCCTGGCTCTGGGAGCCCCAGGGATTCCTTGGCTTGTGGGTGCATCGTCTCCTTCCATCTTCACATGGCTATCTTCTGTCTCTCTGTCAAATAGCTGCTTATGAGGACGCCAGTCATACTGGATGATGGGCTAACCTCTTTTTAACTTGCCTGACTCCATCCACAAGGACCCTGTTTCCAAATAGGGTCACCCGTTGAGGTACTGGGGATTAGGACTTCAGTATATCTTTTGGGCACCACAGTTCAATCCATAAGGCCCTGCACCCCCCACCACCTCCCCTGGGGTATGCTGCACACAAAAAAAAATGGTTCCGGATCTGGGGATGTCAATGTTAGTATTCTGGCTTGTAAATCAGTTTTTTGTGTTGCATAAGCGCAGTAAGCATGCCTTGATCCCACAGGGATCCCACATGGATGAGAACTGGTAAAAGCCTATTGCTAAACTCCCACCGTGAACCAGGGGTTCCCTCCGTGGTCTCTGGGCAAGTTCTTATTTCTTGGGGCAGTAGAGGGGGGCCAAGATCCTTGTTTCTCCTGGTATCAGCGAGCCCAGCATTGCATCTTCCTTACCACAAGTCTAGAAGCGTCAGTCATGTGCTGTCGAAGGTGCTGGGGAGTCACACTTCCAGGTGTGGCCTAGGAGAGGAGTGTTCCCTGGCCAACTCCCCACTCCCACCCTACCTCTGGCTTCAATAGCTCCCCTAGTCAGACAGTGTGCTGGTGCCTTGCACCTTATCTTATTTAATCCTCCCCATCAGCCCTCAGGATAAGTGCCAGAATTACAACCATCATTCTGTGTTTACAGAGAAGGAAACTGAGGCACAGAGTCCGAGTTTGCACCCAGCCTTCCAACATCACAGCCCACACTGCTCCCCGGGGCGCTGCGTTCAGTCCCCAGTTGTCAGAGCTCCCCAGGTGGGGGTGAACCAGGAAAAGCTGCTTTCTGTTGAGCTGATGGTGATGATGGTGGTGGAGGCAGGGCGAACAGAGGTAACCAGGACAGAATTAGCCTTTGGGTAGAACCGAGGCCACAGTTAAAGTAATCCCAATGTGGCTCTCACCTTTTCCAGCAGGAGCAGAACTTGCGCCCTCAAGGAAGTTTCCTGTATTTCCCCAGAGAGCCTGAGATCCCTAGCGGTGCTCGCTAAGAGCCTGAGATCAGGGCTGCAGAGGGGCCTCCCTATCTCTCCCTGGCGCCCAAGGCTTCCCCGGAATCCTCGGGGCTGACAGCCAGGTGGGATTGTCCCCTCCCCCCACGTCACCCCGGGGCACGCAGCACCCCAAACTCGGCCGGGCACTGGACCTGGCGCGCGCGCCCCTCGGGTAAGCGTCTACGCGCCTCCCCTCCGTCCGCGGGGCCCCCGCGGCTGCCCCGGAACCTGGTTCCCCCGGGCCGCAGGCACACCCCCAGGCCTGCGGCGTCCCGATCTTGCTCCGGCGCCAACCCTCCTGCGAATCAGTCCCTGGCACATTCCCCTGATTGGGCCCACGGGCCTGGACGGGACTGAGCCCACCGTGAGCTGTTGGCGCCTGAAAGCAGGCGGGGAGGGCGCGCCCCCCAAGCGCAGGTTCCTCCGGGGAGGGTTCCAGCCCCTTTAACCCGCTCGATCCCGCTGCCCTTTCCACCCCACACAAAACCACCCTAGGCCACAACCACAGGCGCTGGAAAGAACAAGCATCCCGCCAGCCGCGGAGAAGCACGATGGCACCCAGGAGGAAACGCAGGGCTGGACTCGATTTTCTGACTTTGCCAGGTCGCTGCAACCTGCCAAAATCTAGCAGGTTAATAAAAGTAGCAGCAATCTGATGTTCACCACTGACATCTTTCTCAGTGAGCTGCTCAGCACGGACAAACCTCAGCAAGACCATGAGCCAATTGCCCTGTCTGAGTCTGTTTGGTCATTTGTAAAAGCGGGGAGAATCCTAACACCCCACTTGGTTCTTGAGAGTTTAATGAAATGATGTGCAGAGAAGCGGAAAAATGGTTACAGGGCCCAAGTCACAGCATCTCCTAATTGAGACTGGAGAGCCAAAGATTCACTGGCTTCCAACTAGCCAGCTTTTAAAATAAATTACATTTTTGCAGAAGTGTCATTTTTACTGGGAAAAAAATATATAACATAACCTTTCCACCAAAAGTTAAGCAATGGATTTAATTACCCATATATTTCACCTAACTTAACAAATCTTAAAAAAATGTTTATGTCATACCTTCGACATGTGCCTGTTGTGTGTGTGTGTGTGTGTGTGTGTGTGTGTGTGTGTGTGTTATCATCACACTCAGTTTTTTAAAGCACATGTTTCCAAGAAAATGAAACATCTCCAGGCATCAGAAAAGCACCAGGGCACGTGGGAAGGAAGAGATCGGTAGCTCAGAATTGACCCCTGAGAAGATCACAGGATTATGAGCAGAAGAACAAGAGAAAGGCAGCTGGATTTGGGTTTAGCTATCAGACCTTGTCCCCTCCTTGCTGCAGAGAGTGGCTCTGGGTCTCCCGCTGTCAGGAGCTGAATGGTGGGGCACAGCTTCCTGCACCTCCAGGGCCTGAGGACTGTGTGGGGAGCCCTGGGGCTGAGGGAGGGGCTGGGGGAACCTGCCCCACCCCCAGCCACCTGGGAAAAGGAAGCAGAAAAAGGAGAAACTTGCACCAGTGACCACACTTCCTTTTGGGGACGTTTCCGCAGAAAGCAGCTCTATGGCAGAACAGAACCAGAGAGGAGGAACTTTCGGCCACGGTCTAGTAACACTGAGGTAATTGTCATTTTTCTTCTACTTTGGGAGGAGGAATGAGCAGGGGCTGTCTTGTTTTCCTTTGGGGCTGGCTGAAAATTACTTTCAGGGATGAGATGTCCCTTCACCTGTCTTAGTTGGAAACAGATCTTATGCCTTAAACTTTGGGATTCTTTAGAAACTTATGTGGTATAGTGCAATGCGTTAGAGGTAATTTACCTTGGTAAGACAATAGAGGAAACTTCTTTGCTCTGATTCCTAAATTTGCCCCCAGTTAGCAGTATTTATAAGTAGACACTGTTTACAAAGATACAGGAGTTCCAAAGACACAGCTGGCCCGTCACAGAGCTGGGCTCTGAATGGAGCCCAAGAGATCTACCATTCTGGGGGTCAGGTTTATAGGAGGAAAACATAGGGTCAAAACCACAGGCTAGGGAGAATCAAAGACATTTTTCCATTATTGCTCCAGAACTAGCCATGTCTAAGTGGCACTTCATTTTGCCTCCTTGCTTAACTGCCAAGGACTGCGAATCCACATCCCGTGTTTTTCTCTGATGCAGACTCTCACACCCCCTTACTTCCTGGCCCTCTCCCAGCCCGGCCCAAGTTTGAAACCTGACATTGTAAAGACTCCCCCTGCACTTGGAGGAGCAGCACTTCCGCCTACCTGCGTGGCTTTGGGCTCCTCTGGAAAAGAATGGCTGATGTGTGCACCTGGCCTTTCTCCCCTAGGTGTCAGTCGGGGCTGCCATGGGCTCCGTGAACTCCAGAGGACACAGGGCAGAAGCCCAGGTGGTGATCATGGGCCTCGACTCGGCGGGCAAGACCACCCTCCTGTACAGACTGAAGGGCCATGAGCTGGTGGAGACCCTACCCACTGTTGGTTTCAACGTGGAGCCTCTCGAAGCCCCCGGGCACGTGTCTCTGACTGTCTGGGACGTGGGGGGGCAGAGCCCGCTCAGGGCCAGCTGGAAGGACTTTCTGGAAGATACGGATATTCTCGTGTATGTGCTGGACAGCGCAGACGAAGCCCGCCTGCCCGAGGCAGTGGAGGAGCTCAGGGAGATCCTGGATCACCCCAGCATGGCTGATGTCCCTTTCCTGGTGCTGGCCAACAAGCAGGAGGTGCCTGGCGCCCTTCCTCTGGTGGAGATCAGAAATAGGCTGGGCCTGGGGAGATTCCAGGATCACTGCTGGGAGCTGCGGGCCTGCAGTGCCCTCACTGGCCAGGGGCTGTCGGAGGCCCTGCTGGCGGTGAGAGGCCTCCTGAAATCCCGCAGATGCTCCTGTCTCCGGGCAGGGATGATGAGCAGGGCAGGGAGTGGGGAGAGCAAGAAATCTTGACTGGGGTGGAGCAGCTTATCTTTGCTCTTTGGGACTGGAAGACCCAGCCAATCCTGGAGATACTTAAGCTCCAACAAGAATTCCTTCTGTAGTTGGACAGGACATTTTCTTCTCCGCCGTATTGTCACTGGTGTTTATGATGAAATCTGCTGTTCTTTGACTAATAATATTTAAAGAAATCAACATTCCTCGTTTAGTCACTCATTACCAAGTATGACCCAAACAATTGTAATAATAGAGCAACCAGTGGTTCCGTAATAATTAAGATGTAAATTCACAGAGGAAAGATTTCAGAACTGAATCAGAGTATCATTTGGGCATGCTCACAATTGTTGTAAGTGATTTTCCCTGGTGGTCTCTGGGTTTGTGCCTTTCTCCCTCCAGGGGCAAGTAGCCAGGGGCAGAAGAAACAAGCTGGAGCATCTGCTCCCACAGAATCTCAGGGTTAGAGGTCCACTGTGTGCTCAGCCCTGGGCAAGGCCGCTAGGAGGCAAGGTCCTTCCAAAATGTATTCACTTCTCTGGTCCCCATTAGCTAGTTTACCCTTTCATCATCTTTTATAAAAATGCCTATTATTCTTTTTTCTTTTTTTCCTTCTCAGAGCACACATCTTTCCTAAAAGACCAGATCCATCCATTATTTCATGCATTTGTCTGTTCACTTAATCAAAAAAGATATGGAGCATTTAATATGTGGCAAAAGGCACTGAGTTTAGATATGCATGGGCTCTTTATACGGAAGGTGGGAATTCTGAAATGCCTACAAGAGCCAGGCCTTCTCTCTCATCGTGATCGAGTACTAAAACAGAAAGCTGAACACAACATCTTGGTGATCGTAATCTACCTTCCATGGAACTCCTGAAATTATTTGCAAAATGTTAGCCTTTGGGCCATTTTTCCCCTAACTTTTATCAGATTTTAAAAGCATCTGTGACATCCACCCCAAAAATTAAGAATCACTGATCTGGTCTTACTCTTCCCTTACTCTTTCTACAATCTGAGTTTTCTTGGCACCTGTTCAGATGTGAAACAACTCTGAATGTTGGAATTCCTTTTTATACTGGGTGTCAGTCTCCTTTTAGCTCCTGGGTAACACAATGTAAATTAGCTAAGATCTACCAGGCCCTTCTACCCAAAGCTTTCCCTTCTAACATCAGCTTCTTTCCACTACTTGTCAGGCGCCATGTTTCAAGGCCTCCTGGGTCAGACATTAAGAACACAGGGATGAATGAGACACAGCTTCAGGTCTCATGGTGCTATGTTGGCGGAGGCATAACTTCCATAAAAATGCAATACTAGAGACTCCATTTGGCAAGTATTTGTTGAGCACATACTGGGGTGGGGTCGGGGCAAGCGCTGTGCTTATGTAAACCACCTCTAATTCTCACCACTCTGCAAATAAGTATTGTTCCCATTTTACACAGTTAGAAACAGAGGCTTCCAGACGCTGTGATTTGCTCACAGCATGTGGCTATTAAATCTGATAGATCAGATATTTGAAACCAGATGTGTCCAGCCCTCAGACCTGAATTCTTTCTGCCACATCGTGCTTCTGGAAGATTTAAGCTAGGGTAGACCTTCAGTGAGCAGATGTGACAGGAAGAGAATTCTAGTCAAAAGGAAAAGCCTGCTTGGAAGCACAAGGGAGAGGGTAAGATGGATAAGTGAGCTGGTGTGTCTGAAAGGGGAGGGGATGTGCGGTGATAGGTGGGTGAGGGTAGGGTTATAATAAGAAATGAAACTAGAATGAAAGTTTAGGTCCAAGCTGGGGAAAACTGTGCAGACTTTCATAATCAGGGGTTTGGGACGGGGAAGTGAAATCATTGGACTTTCCATTTAGGAAGATAACTTAGTGGCTGTATGTGAGCCGGATAAAGACGGGCGCGGGTGTGGTGCAGAGGGGACAGTGAGACAGGGTGACCAGCTAACACAATCACTGCAACAACAGAGGAGAGGAAGAGAGATGAGGAAATGGAGAGCCTTTTTTACGGGAAAAAGTTGAGAGAGAAAGAACTCAAATCTGGCTCAAGATTCTGAGTCTGAGTAACTCATGGGGTTGGCATGCCATGCGTGAGCTGGGAGGGTGACCCCTGGAACAGGGTGGGACGGGGAATGGAGCTGCTGGCTTCTGTTCCCTAAATGTTGGGCATGAATTTGTTTATGGCTTCTTTTGGATTGTTCCCTTGAGATGCCAAATCCTCTGCTGGAAGCTCGTTTCCCCATGTGATTTGTCACATTTTATTGTGAGCTCATCTTCAGTAGGAGTTGGTTTTGTCCCATGTGACTCTCAGGTGTTGTGGGTTGTGAAAGTGTTTCTACAGAGAGTGGTTTTGCATCTGATTCTGCTAGGATCCTGGAGGTTTTAATTGTTTTAGGCCAAATATTATGTTGATTTCTCCACTTGGGGCTCAAGGACTTCTCAGCCAGCATAAACCTGAATCCTGAATTTTCTTTGCACCCATGTCCTGAGACAGACAATTGGTTCCCTCACCCTTCCCTGAGTGGGTGGGCAGCATTTTCTAATCCCCCTTTGAGGAAAGTGTTTGGTTTTGCTAGAGCTGCCATTATGTAAAATAACAGAAATGGATTGGCTTTTATAAAGGAGATGTATTAGGTTACAAATTTACAGTTCTTAAGCCAAAAAAAATATGTCCAAACTAAGGCATCAACAAGAGGACACCTTCACTGAAGAAAGGCGGATGGTGCCTAGAACACCTCTGTCAGCTGGGAAGGCATGTGGCTGGCATCTGCTGGTCCTTTGCTTCCGGGTTCTGCTTCCAAAATGACTTTATCCAAAATGTCTCTGGGCTTCTGTCTCTCTTAGCTTCTCTCAGCTCTATGCTTGGTTCTCCTGGGGTGTTTCTTTCCAAGCTTCTGGGGGTCCTTTCTTAGCTTCTCTGGGGCAAACTCTGGGCTTCATCTCTTAGCTTAGCATCTCCAAATGTCTTTCTGTCTGCATCTCCAAGTGTCTTCAAGTGTCAATATCTGTGTTGGCTCTTTGCTTCTCCCTGGGACAACCTGGAGAAGATGGATTACATATCTTAGCTTCTCTCCAAAATGTCTCTCTCACCTTCTCTGAAAGAGCTCTCTTAAAGGACTCCAATGATGTAATTAAGTCCCAACCATAATGGGCGGGGTCACCCCACCATGGCAATGATCTAATAAAAAACTTCTCACCTACAGTTGGGTGAGTCACATCTCTATGGAAACCACCTAATCAAAAGATCTCACCCAACAAGATTGGATTAAAATGTCATGGCTGTTCTAGGGTCCACAACAGCTTCAAAAAGCCACAGAAAGGGCAGTTCTTTGACGCTACAGCTTTTCTGCTATGCTCAGATCAAAATTGTCCTCTCCCCCAAACCTAAGGCCATAACTCCTCTGCCCACACAGGTGCCACTGCCCCAGCCCAGTCCCCAGAGCCTCAATTTGGCTCCCCTGAAATCTCTACATTCTCCAGGCTTCCAGCATACACTTACTGCTTTGGCTGTGAGTTCCCTCTTCATTTCTGCCACTTGAGGATTTCTCTTTCTTCTCTTCAAAGACAGCAGCATATTAAAACAAAGCAAAACAACAACAACAAAAAAAACACCTTTTTAAAATTTGTTATAGTTTACCCAACATTTCTATGACTTTGTAAGGGGAAAGGGTCCATCTGCCATTTTGCTAGAAGCCCTGAATTTCTGTTTACACGTGGCTGGGAGACTTCCCAAAGCGCTGGTGGAAGTGTGATAGTATTAGACCTGTACTTAGGAAGATAACCTGGGTCGCAGTTTTGGGGGGCAGCAAGGATCCTGAGGCAGGAAGACAGGTTCAGTGAGAACCATGGGGTCTTTTGATTGATGCACACACCATCAGTCTGGAGAGAATTTCACTGCAGCCACCCCTTCAAGCATTACCTTCCTTTCCCTTAGTCTCTCAACAACCCTTTGCTTCAGCCAGGTGGGTCTCCGTTCTGACAGTGAACGTAACATACTCATCCCAGCTCCAAGCATGTGTGCCTTGCTGGACTGGAGTGGACGAGAGGGCCAGCAGGTAACTGAGCTTGTGTCTAAAGCCCACAGTTCTTGAAGGCAGATGAGCTCAGGCTCAACAAACCCCAGGTATACTCCGTCTATCATACCCCTCAGACAGGATGTGGCAAGAAGAACGACAGAAGCTAAATATCATAATAACCATACACATTACTTCGTGCTGGCCGCTTTCCTTGATTTACCCAGCAGGTGAGTTCTAGGAGAGTTAATTATACAGTTCTTGGGGTGGCAGGTGGAGCCTCAAAGCCCAGATGCTGTAGTGCCAGCCTCCTGCCTCATCGGCTTCTGAAAAACCCGGGAATCATTCCCGCATGGTCTCAGGCCCCAAGGGATCTCCCTGGGTTCCCGGTTCCCCTCTGCACTTGTGCTCTGCAGGGTCAAGCAGTAGTGATCTCGGCAGCGGCCACAGCCTTACATGGTCCCCTGAATTCAGGGAAGCCACCAGCCACCCCTGCCACTCTTTCTTTCCACACGTCCTGGTCCAATCCTGCCCACCATTGGAGGATCCTCGAGCCCTCCTCCCTGGGAAGCTTTGCCCACATACTCCAGCACCCTGCCCCTTCTCAGAGCCCAGCGTTGTTCTGGCTCAACTCACCTCAGGGCTGTGTTAGCAGCTGCCCTGTGGGCTCCCCAGCTGCACGGTAAATCCCTAGAGATGAGGGACCATGCCTTCCATCCTTTCGGCTCTCTTCGAATGATATTAGATACTGAGAGTTGCTCTTCAAGTACCTGGGTGAGTAAATGGAATAGCTGATTAGAGCCAAGGAGACAGATGTCACAGTGGGCAACCCCAACTCCTCTCTGCTGTCCAGAATCAAATCCAGAAATGAGGACACCCGGTGGCTCACTGGCTCGAGATCCAAATATCAATACAAATCTATATGTCAGGGATTCTGTTTGGTCAACAAACAGCACATGTCACCATCAGAACTACCTTAACTTTTAGTCCATGGGGGAGAGGGAGTGGTGAATGCTGGAGGACAGGAGGTGTTGTAAGAAGACCAGAAGGCTATAACCAGGCTGCAAGGGCAACAGGGATGACGAGATGGTTCAGTTTGTGCTTCTGGACAGGACGCCTGGGTCAAGATGGGAGAATCCCTGAGTGGGGAGGCAGAGATGCTGACTTCTGACTTTTGGGCCCCAGGGACCTGGCCCATGAGCTTTTAGTTGCCCCATAATTAGCAAAGGAAAAGGGCCTCAACCCAAAGACATCTACTGAACAAGGGAAAACGCAGAGGGTTTTTTAGGAATGAGGAACTTCTGTTCGCTCCTGAAAACCTGTGGCTGCAGCCAGGAGAAGGATGTGTCAGTGCCATGAAGCGTGACTTCTAATTCCCTCCCTGCTCCACTTATAAAAGCAGCAGTTCAGGAAAAACAAAATAATCTTAGAAAGAAAAAAGGGAATCTTTTTTTTTTACTCCACTGTCTTGATTTCCTTTCTCCCGGGGAAGTTTGGCCATGCAGCTACAGACGACAAGGATTTCAAAAATTCTCCCTGAGAATTTTTTGGTTCTGCCTCAGATCTCATGCGAAAACCTGATAATGAATCTCCCCCCAAGCCCCAACCTGGGGTCTATGGATATTTCTGCAGCCTGAAGTCAAGCATGAAATTGCAAATCTAAACAAACGAATTCTCGTAAAAGCACTTCAGGTTCTTCAAACAAGTGGAGGGGTTGGGATTGTAATTTATTGCCAGATTAAATTTAGCATGGCACTGTATCATTCTGCAAATTTTATTCTACCTTTTCTTTGCACTCCATGAACTTCAGTCTCATTGGTATTAAGTACTGGTTTATCCTGCAAGGGGGGTGGGGTGGGGGAATAAAGGATATAAAAAGAAAATATAAAGGTTTTTAGGGTCATGAAAATATTCCGTGAGAAAACTGCCACCAAGGTGCCACCTTTTGCTCAAACTGATCCTAACTAATTGCACCCAAGCACGTGGGCTTAGAGTTTGGGCTTGAAGGCAGCACCTCTGCCCCTCTCCAGCCAGGAACATTCTGGAAAATTATTTAACCCATCTGGGTCCCACCTGCCTCATCTGCAAAATGGGAATATAAGAGGAGGTACTTCATGAGGTGTGTGTGAGAATTAAGTGAAATAAAATGGGCATCATCAACTCGTTCCTCTTAAGCACCTACTATGCACAAAGCACAAGAGATGCAAAGATGAAGGCGCTTTTCTGTCCTGCTCACAGTGGACTGACAGTCAGATGGTCATAAGGGATAGCTACTCACAGGAAGTCACACTATGGCACGTTAAGTCGAATGAAGCATGGAGGTCGGGAGGATCAGGCTTTTCCTGCTATCAATGCAACTTGCATGACCCCCCAGATTTTTCTAGAGTAAAGATGGTGCTGTGGCTGGTGGAATGGGTCCAGGAGAGTGTGATGCAGAGTTCAAGACATTCCCCAAGCCCACCAGACACTCAGGCACTGGCCCCTTCCTGCCACGACTAACATCTGTCGTGGTCCTTTTCCTCTCCCCCACTTCTAGCCCAAAACTCTATTTGCACACCTGAGCCCCAGAATGAGTAGCTCCTCCAGGTCCTGTAAATGTTCTCTCCTCTTGCAAAGGCTAGTGGGGGAATCCACAGAAATGATTTCAGAGGACTGGGAAACGCACCCCACACTCAGTTGCTCTCCAGTCTCCTACAAGTAGAGATTCATTTCTTAGACATAAGTTGTTGTTTTGTTTTTTTTTTAATTAGAGAAATGGTAAATTTACAGAAAAATCATGAATAAAATACAGAGTCCCCATATACCCCTCTATCATTAACACTTTGCATTTGTGTGGCACGTCTGTTACAATTCACAAAAGAGCATATTTATAATTGCACTGTTAACTACCATCCATCATTCACCACAGGGCTCACTGTGTCATACAGTCCTATGTTTATGCTTTTTTTTAATTCTAGTAACATATATACCACCTAAAATTTCCCCTTTTAACCACATTCAAATATACATAAAATATTCAAATATACAATTCAGGTGTGTTAATTACCTGCACCATGTTGTCCTACTGTCCTCTCCATCCATTACCGAAACCTTTCCCTCGTGCTAAATAGAAACTCTGCACAATTTAAGCAGGATGTAAATTTTTAAAAGAAAATATCCCAAGAAGGATAGCCAGGTGAATCCATCTTTTACACTGTAATGTCAATGCATAAAGATCTTGGAGAAAGGTTTTGGTAAAGTAAGTTTAGAACAGCTGAGAGAAGTAGCTGCTAGCAACAGTGCCAGGCAGAACCCCGTTCCAGGTTCAGGACTCTTGCCACAGAAAGAATTCAGAGACAAAAGGGGCCAGCAGGAATAAGTAGTAAATTTCATTGAAGAACGAGAGATGAATACATGTTAAAGAGATAATGCGGACGTGTCATGTTCAAGGGAGAAGCATGCACCGAGTGGCAGTAGGTTAGCTTGTTATTTAGGGGAGCTTTACAGCGATTTTCTTATCTCAGCCTTTGAAGACCAGGTGTCTTCTTTGTTCTTGGAGGAGACATTTATCGGAACTTGTGACCTGCCATCACGTATCTAAAATGTATCTTTGGGCAGATGTTTAACAACTTTTATGACCCCATGCTTTCTGTCATTAACTAAGAATTTGCTTTGGGCCCATGATTTTTCAAGCTTTTATGGTTTGGGGAGGTTTTGGAGCTTTAGGGGAAATTTTTGTCCCATGAGGTTTGCAGCCGAAGTTCACGGCTGTGCACTGAGTCTTTCGAAGCTGAGTAGATGACGAGGGACCACAGTCTTGATGCCCTACTCTATCCTGCCTCAAAGGTGCAGCCATAAAGGGACAGCACTGGAACCTCACCTTGTGGCCTCATTGTCTGGGGCAGGTGTGAGCAAGCGGGTGGGTTGCACCGCCACCTTCTCCCAGGGATTGGAAGAGGTGGCCTCAGGGTGGGGAGCTGCAGAACTAACTCGGTGGCCAAGGAGATCCCCTTTAGATTGCTTAGTTGCTGGGGGGGCAGGGTTGTGGATCCATAATCTGACCTCTCCTTTCTCCCAGGCAGTCATCTCAGCCCAGCGTCTCCTTCAGCGTTTGGTCTCCCAGGATATGGAGCAGGGTTAACAACTTTGGAGAATGGATCTGGAGTGCAGTGAGGAGTGAAAAATGGCGAATAAACAGCACACACTCTTTATTACTGTTAAGTGGAGAGTTTTAGAGTTCGAGGGACAATCAGGCAGAAAGGAGACTCAGGCTTTAATTGGAAAGGCTGTTTTTTCCCTCCAGTGTATCCTACACTTTAGCTGGGGCTTCTAGGAGTGTAGATGGCAACAGCTTCACCCCCAGGCAGGAAAAGAACTGGCAACCACAAAATTCCACGGGCCTGATCCTACCTGGGGAGGAATTTCATTCAAACAGCATTGCAAACTCATCATGCAAGTCATTTGCAGAGGGCACCCTCTTCCATCAGTTTAAAGATAGGACAAGTTCTCTGGGACAATCAGAGGGGCCCTAAGAATCAAGAGCTATGGGCGGTGGGGCTAGAAGCCTGCTGGTTGTTTTGTTGGGACACAGCAGGTCACGAGGTTCTTACGTAAGTTTCGGGGTGGCACCACCACAGGCGCTTGCTTCCCCTCAGCCAGTGATGACTCAGGAGGTTTCTGAGAGGAGCCCACAGGACACTCGGCCAGCAGGTTCATTTGGGGTGTTTCTCAGGGCATCTTCTAAAGAATGTTCCGGATGCTGCAGGCCAGCAGGCCTCACTGGGAGGCCTGGACATCCACTCCCCAGGTTCCTCATAACCCTCCAGTGAGGAGTGGTGGGGTCTTTAGCAGAGATAAAGAAAGAAAGAAAGTCGTTGATACTTGTGGGTAAAAGTTATGAAATGAACACATAACATCTAACTCTACTATCTCCCACAAATCACACTAGAGGTAAAAGGAGAAAGAAAAGCACAATAAAAGCCAAAACCCACAAGAACAAAGAAAGTAGGAGAAGAGAGTAGCAGGCCTGGGATATCAATAAAAGTATGGAAGATGGAAAGTGACCGCACAGATCTGAGAAAGCAGAAACGCACATTTGCAGGAGGGTGAGGTGGGGCTGGGGAGGTGGGAAGTGGGGGGAGGGGGAGGTGTCTGCGGCATTTTAGAAAGATACACACAAACACCCCATGTTGTGAAATTTCAAGACATCCTGAAAGCTTCCAAAGAGAAAAGCAGGTCACATATGAAGATTAATCAAA
Source organism: Choloepus didactylus (assembly GCF_015220235.1). Taxonomy (NCBI): domain Eukaryota; kingdom Metazoa; phylum Chordata; class Mammalia; order Pilosa; family Megalonychidae; genus Choloepus; species Choloepus didactylus. The sequence continues at coordinate 99,323,727 of NC_051318.1, forward strand.
AATCAGAAGAGCCTTAAAACTTCTTCAGAGCAGCACTGAAACTTGAAAGATAGTAGAACAAGGACTTCAAAATTCTGAGGGCAATTTGAGCAACAAAATTGGATTATAACCCACAGAATAAAGTAAATATCTAAGAGCCCATACTGACATAAATAAATAATTGAATAAATTAATAAATGGAGGAGAAGGGACAGCTCTCCTTTACAAAAGATTTCCAATTACTAAATGTAAAAGAAATGAGAGAAAGAAAATGATCACCAGAATGCCACACCACACAGTAGTAATTGTTGCAGGCAAGAGTCAATCCTGGATGTGAAATTAGTGGGTGAGAGTTTGAGAAGAAAGAGTGTATCTGCATAGGCTCAAAGTACCTCTGCCAATATATTTATTAATTACAGTAATGAAATGTATTAATTTCCTTCTGTAATTAATAAATATATTAGCAATATGACATTTCTGCTGATGGTAACTTCAATTGCTTAGCTAAGATGGCTTTTGCCAGATTCCACTGTAAAGTTACTCTTTTCCTTCTGTAATGAATAAATATATTTTACAGTGGAGAAACCTGGCTAAAACCATCTTAGCCAAGCAATTGAGATTACCGTCACCAATAATGTCATACCAATATCACAGCCCCCGATGGCATGCACATGAAAAGGACACATCGCCTAATCTCAGGCTAATCATGAGAAAACATTAGACAAAGCCAAATCGAGGGACATTCTACAAAATACCTGATCAGAGAGGCGGGGCAAGATGGCAGACTGGTGAGCTGTATGTTTTAGTTACTCCTCCAGGAAAGTAGGTAAAAAGCCAGGAACTGCGTGGACTGGACACCACAGAGCAATCTGTCTTTGGGCATACTTCATACAACACTCATGAAAACGTGGAACTGCTGAGATCAGCGAAATCTGTAAGTTTTTGCGGCCAGGGGACCCGCGCCCCTCCCTGCCAGGCTCAGTCCCGGGGGAGGAGGGGCTGTCAGCTCCAGGAAGGAGAAGGGAGAATTGCAGTGGCTGCTCTCATCGGAAACTCATTCTACTGATTCAAACTCCAACCATAGATAGACTGAGGCCAGACACCAGAGACTCTGAGAGCAGCCAGCCCAGCAGAGAGGAGACGGGCATAGAAGGAAAACAACACGAGAAGCTCCAAAGTAAAAGCAGAGGATTTTTGGAGTTCTGGTGAACACAGAAAGGGGAAGGGCGGAGATCAGGCCTTGAGGCGCATATGCAAATCCCGAAGCAAGGCTGATCTCTCTGCCCAGGGCACCTTTCCTTAATGGCCCTGGTTGCTTTGTCTATTAGCATTTCAATAACCCATTAGATCTCTGAGGAGGGCCGTTTTTTTTTTTTTTTTTTTTTTAAATCCTTTTTGCTTTTTCTAAAACAATTACTCTAAGAAGCTCAATACAGAAAGCTTCAAAGAATTGAAATTTGGGCACGTCAAGTCAAGAGCAGAAATAAGAGAGCTCTGAGACAAAAGGCAATAATCCAGTGGCTGAGAAAATTCACTAAACAACACAACTTCCCAAGAAAAGGGGGGTGTCCGCTCACAGCCACCATCCTGGTGGACAGGAAACACTCCTGCCCATCGCCAGCCCCATAGCCCAGAGCTGCCCCAGACAACCCAGTGTGACGGAAGTGCTTCAAATAACAGGCACACACCACAAAACTGGGCGTGGACATTAGCCTTCCCTGCAACCTCAGCTGAATGTCCCAGAGCTGGGAAGGGGGAGCAGTGTGAATTAACAGAGCCCCATTCAGCCATCATTTGAGCAGACTGGGAGCCTCCCAACACAGCCCAGCAGCCCAGAACTGCCCTGGGGGGACGGCACTCACCTGTGACATAGCACAGTCATCCCTCAACAGAGGACCCGGGGTGCACGGCCTGGAAGAGGGGCCCACTTGCAAGTCTCAGGAGCCATACGCCAATACCAAAGACTTGTGGGTCAGTGGCAGAGACAAACTGTGGCAGGACTGAACTGAAGGATTAGACTATTGCAGTAGCTTTAAAACTCTAGGATCATCAGGGAGATTTGATTGTTAGGGCCACCCCCCCTCCCCGACTGCCCAGAAACACGCCCCACATACAGGGCAGGCAACACCAACTACACACGCAAGCTTGGGACACCAATTGGGCCCCACAAGACTCACTCCCCCACTCACCAAAAAGGCTAAGCAGGGGAGATCTGGCTTGTGGAGAACAGGTGGCTCGTGGACGCCACCTGCTGGTTAGTTAGAGAAAGTGTACTCCACGAAGCTGTAGATCTGATAAATTAGAGATAAGGACTTCAACTGGTCTACAAACCCTAAAAGAACCCTATCAAGTTCAGCAAATGCCACGAGGCCAAAAACAACAGAAAATTATAAAGCATATGAAAAAACCAGACGATATGGATAACCCAAGCCCAAGCACCCAAATCAAAAGACCAGAAGAGACACACCTAGAGCAGCTACTCAAAGAACTAAAGATGAACAATGAGACCCTAGTACGGGATATGAAGGAAATCAAGAAGACCCTAGAAGAGCATAAAGAAGACATTGCAAGACTAAATAAAAAAATGGATGATCTTATGGAAATTAAAGAAACTGTTGACCAAATTAAAAAGATTCTGGACACTCATAGTACAAGACTAGAGGAAGTTGAACAATGAATCAGTGACCTGGAAGATGACAGAATGGAAAATGAAAGCATAAAAGAAAGAATGGGGAAAAAAATTGAAAAACTCGAAATGGACCTCAGGGATATGATAGATAATATGAAGCGTCCGAATATAAGACTCATTGGTGTCCCAGAAGGGGAAGAAAAGGGTAAAGGTCTAGGAAGAGTATTCAAAGAAATTGTTGGGGAAAACTTCCCAAATCTTCTAAACAACATAAATACACAAATCATAAATGCTCAGCGAACTCCAAATAGAATAAATCCAAAAAAACCCACTCCGAGACATATACTGATCACACTGTCAAACATAGAAGAGAAGGAGCAAGTTCTGAAAGCAGCAAGAGAAAAACAATTCACCACATACAAAGGAAACAGCATAAGACTAAGTAGTGACTACTCAGCAGCCACCATGGAGGCGAGAAGGCAATGGCACGATATATTTAAAATTCTGAGAGAGAGGAATTTCCAGCCAAGAATACTTTATCCAGCAAAGCTCTCCTTCAAATTTGAGGGAGAGCTTAAATTTTTCACAGACAAAGAAATGCTGAGAGAATTTGCTAACAAGAGACCTGCCCTACTGGAGATACTAAAGGGAGCCCTACAGACAGAGAAACAAAGACAGGACAGAGAGACTTGGAGAAAGGTTCAGTACTAAAGAGATTCGGTATGGGTACAATAAAGGATATTAATAGAGAGAGGGAAAAATATGGCAAACATAATCCAAAGGATAAGATGGCCGATTCAAGAAATGCCTTCACGGTTTTAACGTTGAATGTAAATGGATTAAACTCCCCAATTAAAAGATATAGATTCGCAGAATGGATCAAAAAAAATGAACCATCAATATGTTGCATACAAGAGACTCATCTTAGACACAGGGACACAAAGAAATTGAAAGTGAAAGGATGGAAAAAAATATTTCATGCAAGCTACAGCCAAAAGAAAGCAGGTTGTAGCAATATTAATCTCAGATAAAATAGACTTCAAATGCAGGGATGTTTTGAGAGACAAAGAAGGCCACTACATACTAATAAAAGGGGCAATTCAGCAAGAAGAAATAACAATCGTAAATGTCTATGCACCCAATCAAGGTGCCACAAAATACATGAGAGAAACATTGGCAAAACTAAAGGAAGCAATTGATGTTTCCACAATAATTGTGGGAGACTTCAACACATCACTCTCTCCTATAGATAGATCAACCAGACAGAAGACCAATAAGGAAATTGAAAACCTAAACAATCTGATAAATGAATTAGATTTAACAGACATCTACAGGACATTACATCCCAAATCACCAGGATACACATACTTTTCTAGTGCTCACGGAACTTTCTCCAGAATAGATCATATGCTGGGACATAAAACAAGCCTCAATAAATTTAAAAAGATTGAAATCATTCAAAGCACATTCTCTGACCACAACGGAATACAATTAGAAGTCAATAACCATCAGAGACTTAGAAAATTCACAAATACCTGGAGGTTAAACAACACACTCCTAAACAATCAGTGGGTTAAAGAAGAAATAGCAAGAGAAATTGCTAAATATATAGAGACGAATGAAAATGAGAACACAACATACCAAAACCTATGGGATGCAGCAAAAGCAGTGCTAAGGGGGAAATTTATAGCACTAAACGCATATATTAAAAAGGAAGAAAGAGCCAAAATCAAAGAACTAATGGATCAACTGAAGAAGCTAGAAAATGAACAGCAAACCAATCCTAAACCAAGTAGAAGAAAAGAAATAACAAGGATTAAAGCAGAAATAAATGACATAGAGAACAAAAAAACAATAGAAAGGATAAATATCACCAAAAGTTGGTTCTTTGAGAAGATCAACAAGATTGACAAGCCCCTAGCTAGAATGACAAAATCAAAAAGAGAGAAGACCCATATAAACAAAATAATGAATGAAAAAGGTGACATAACTGCAGATCCTGAAGAAATTAAAAAATTATAAGAGGATATTATGAACAACTGTATGGCAACAAACTGGATAATGTAGAAGAAATGGACAATTTCCTGGAAACATATGAACAACCTAGACTGACCAGAGAAGAAATAGAAGACCTCAACCAACCCATCACAAGCAAAGAGATCCAATCAGTCATCAAAAATCTTCCCACAAATAAATGCCCAGGGCCAGATGGCTTCACAGGGGAATTCTACCAAACTTTCCAGAAAGAACTGACACCAATCTTACTCAAACTCTTTCAAAACATTGAAAAAAATGGAACACTACCTAACTCATTTTATGAAGCTAACATCAATCTAATACCAAAACCAGGCAAAGATGCTACAAAAAAGGAAAACTACCGGCCAATCTCCCTAATGAATATAGATGCAAAAATCCTCAACAAAATACTTGCAAATCGAATCCAAAGACACATTAAAAAAATCATACACCATGACCAAGTGGGGTTCATTCCAGGCATGCAAGGATGGTTCAACATCAGAAAAACAATCAATGTATTACAACACATTAAAAACTCGAAAGGGAAAAATCAATTGATCATCTCAATAGATGCTGAAAAAGCATTTGACAAAATCCAACATCCCTTTTTGATAAAAACACTTCAAAAGGTAGGAATTGAAGGAAACTTCCTCAACATGATAAAGAGCATATATGAAAAACCCACAGCCAGCATAGTACTCAATGGTGAGAGACTGAAAGCCTTCCCTCTAAGATCAGGAACAAGACAAGGATGCCCGCTGTCACCACTGTTATTCAACATTGTGCTGGAAGTGCTAGCCAGGGCAATCCGGCAAGACAAAGAAATAAAAGGCATCCAAATTGGAAAAGAAGAAGTAAAACTGTCATTGTTTGCAGATGATATGATCTTATATCTAGAAAACCCTGAGAAATCAACGATACACCTACTAGAGCTAATAAACAAATTTAGCAAAGTAGCGGGATACAAGATTAATGCACATAAGTCAGTAATGTTTCTATATGCTAGAAATGAACAAACTGAAGAGACACTCAAGAAAAAGATACCATTTTCAATAGCAACTAAAAAAATCAAGTACCTAGGAATCAACTTAACCAAAGATGTAAAAGACCTATACAAAGAAAACTACATAACTCTACTAAAAGAAATAGAAGGGGACCTTAAAAGATGGAAAAATATTCCATGTTCATGGATAGGAAGGCTAAATGTCATTAAGATGTCAATTCTACCCAAACTCATCTACAGATTCAATGCAATCCCAATCAAAATTCCAACAACCTACTTTGCAGACTTGGAAAAGCTAGTTATCAAATTTATTTGGAAAGGGAAGATGCCTCGAATTGCTAAAGACACTCTAAAAAAGAAAAACGAAGTGGGAGGACTTACACTCCCTGACTTTGAAGCTTATTATAAAGCCACAGTTGCCAAGACAGCATGGTACTGGCACAAAGATAGACATATAGATCAATGGAATCGAATTGAGAATTCAGAGATAGACCCTCAGATCTATGGCCGACTGATCTTTGATAAGGCCCCCAAAGTCACCGAACTGAGCCATAATGGTCTTTTCAACAAATGGGGCTGGGAGAGTTGGATATCCATATCCAAAAGAATGAAAGAGGACCCCTACCTCACCCCCTACACAAAAATTAACTCAAAATGGACCAAAGATCTCAATATAAAAGAAAGTACCATAAAACTCCTAGAAGATAATGTAGGAAAACATCTTCAAGACCTTGTATTAGGAGGCCACTTCCTAGACTTTACACCCAAAGCACAAGCAACAAAAGAGAAAATAGATAAATGGGAACTCCTCAAGCTTAGAAGTTTCTGCACCTCAAAGGAATTTCTCAAAAAGGTAAAGAGGCAGCCAACTCAATGGGAAAAAATTTTTGGAAACCATGTATCTGACAAAAGACTGATATCTTGCATATACAAAGAAATCCTACAACTCAATGACAATAGTACAGACAGCCCAATTATAAAATGGGCAAAAGATATGAAAAGACAGTTCTCTGAAGAGGAAATACAAATGACCAAGAAACACATGAAAAAATGTTCAGCTTCACTAGCTATTAGAGAGATGCAAATTAAGACCACAATGAGATACCATCTAACACCGGTTAGAATGGCTGCCATTAAACAAACAGGAAACTACAAATGCTGGAGGGGATGTGGAGAAATTGGAACTCTTATTCATTGTTGGTGGGACTGTATAATGGTTCAGCCACTCTGGAAGTCAGTCTGGCAGTTCCTTAGAAAACTAGATATAGAGCTACCATTCGATCCAGCGATTGCACTCCTCGGTATATACCCGGAAGATCGGAAAGCAGTGACACGAACAGATATCTGCACGCCAATGTTCATAGCAGCATTATTCACAATTGCCAAGAGATGGAAACAACCCAAATGTCCTTCAACAGATGAGTGGATAAATAAAATGTGGTATATACACACGATGGAATACTACGCGGCAGTAAGAAGGAACGATCTGGTGAAACATATGACAACATGGATGAACCTTGAAGACATAATGCTGAGCGAAATAAGCCAGGCACAAAAAGAGAAATATTATATGCTACCACTAATGTGAACTTTGAAAAATGTAAAACAAATGGTTTATAATGTAGAATGTAGGGGAACTAGCAGTAGAGAGCAATTAAGGAAGGGGGAACAATAATCCAGGAAGAACAGATAAGCTATTTAACGTTCTGGGGATGCCCAGAAATGACTATGGTCTGTTAATTTCTGATGGTTGTAGTAGGAACAAGTTCACTGAAATGTTGCTATATTATGTAACTTTCTTGGGGTAAAGTAGGAACATGTTGGAAGTTAAGCAGTTATCTTAGGTTAGTTGTCTTTTTCTTACTCCCTTGCTATGGTCTCTTTGAAATGCTCTTTTATTGTATGTTTGTTTTCTTTTTAACTTTTTTTTTCATACAGGTGATTTGAAAAAAGAAGGGAAAGTTAAAAAAAAAAAAAAAAGAAAAAAGACAAACAAGGGGAAAAAAAAAAAAAAAAAATATGTAGTGCCCCCTTGAGGAGCCTGTGGAGAATGCAGGGGTATTCGCCAACCCCACCACCATGGTTGCTAACATGACCACAGACATAGGGGACTGGTGGTTTGATGGGTTGAGCCCTCTACCATAAGTTTTACCCTTGGGAAGACGGTTGCTGCAAAGGAGAGGCTAGGCCTCCCTGTATTTGTGCCTAAGAGTCTCCTCCTGAATGCCTCTTTGTTGCTCAGATGTGGCCCTCTCTCTCTGGCTAAGCCAACTTGAAAGGTGAAATCACTGCCCTCCCCCCTACATGGGATCAGACACCCAGGGAAGTGAATCTCCCTGGCAACGTGGAATATGACTCCCAGGGAGGAATGTAGACCTGGCACCGTGGGACGGAGAACATCTTCTTGACCAAAAGGGGGATGTGAAAGGAAATGAAATAAGCTTCAGTGGCAGAGAGATTCCAAAAGGAGCCGAGAGGTCACTCTGGTGGGCACTCTTATGCACACTTTAGACAACCCTTTTTAGGTTCTAAAGAATTGGGGTAGCTGGTGGTGGATACCTGAAACTATCAAACTACAACCCAGAACCCATGAATCTCGAAGACAGTTGTATAAAAATGTAGCTTATGAGGGGTGACAATGGGATTGGGAAAGCCATAAGGACCAAACACCACTTTGTCTAGTTTATGGATGGATGTGTAGAAAAGTAGGGGAGGGAAACAGACAGACAAAGGTACCCAGTGTTCTTTTTTACTTCAATTGCTCTTTTTCACTCTAATTATTATTCTTGTTATTTTTGTGTGTGTGCTAATGAAGGTGTCAGGGATTGATTTAGGTGATGAATGTACAACTATGTAATGGTACTGTAAACAATCGAAAGTACAATTTGTTTTGTATGACTGCGTGGTATGTGAATATATCTCAATAAAATGATGATTTAAAAAAAGAAAAAAAAAAAAAAAAAAAATACCTGATCACCCTCTTCAAAACTGACAAAGTCACGAAAGATAAGGAAAGACTGAGGCACTGATCTGAGATGAAGAAGACACGACCACTAAGTGTGGAATTCTGAGTTGGACCCTGGAACAATAAGACATTAGTGGAATAACGGTGAAATCCAAGGTCTGTAGTTTAATAACGGAATTGTGTGAAGTTAATTTCTTAGTTTTGATAATTGTACTATGGCTATGTAAGATGATAACATTAGAGGAAGCTAACCAAAAGCATTAAATAATACTCTGTGCTATATTTGAAACTTTTCTGCAATCTAAAATGATTTCAGAACACTTTTTTTTTTAATTCTGAAGGAAAAATTTTTCCAACCTAGAATTCTATACCCAAACTATTAATCAATTGTGAGGGTAGAATAATGGTATTTTCTACATGCGAGGATACATGCATCCTTTATTAGGAAACTACTGGTAGACCTGCTCCTTCAAGAGAATAAAACAAGAAAGAAGATGACATGGGATCCAAAGAACACAGCATTCAATGCTAGAGGGAAGCAAAGGAGTTTCCAGAATGACAGCTATGCAGAGGTGGTGGTTGGGCATCAGACAGAGGCTGGCTGTGGTGGTGGTTGGAATAATTGGATGCTGGTGGTGGTGAGTGGGCATCAGTTGGAGGCTGACAGTGGTGACTGGGCATAGCCAGAGGCTGGTGGTGGCATTTGGACAGCAATCAGAGGCTGGCTGCGGTGCTTGGGCATAGTTGGATTATGGTGGTGGTGATTTGACGTTAGCTGTTGGCTGCCAATGGTGGCTGGGCATAGTCAGAGACGATTGTGGTGTTTGGGCATCAATGAGAGGCTGGCAGTGGTGGTTGTGCATAGTCAGAGGCTGGTGATGCTGGCTGGGCGTATTCGGAGGCTGGTTGTGGTAGTTGGGCATTAGTTGGAGGCTGGTGGTGGTGGTTGGGCATCAGTCAGAGGCTGACAAGTGGTTGGGCATCAGTCAGAGGGTGGTGGTAATAAGAAACAGATCTGATTCCTCCCATCCTGACACCCTCACCACAACCAATCTCCCTCCACTGGCTAGGGCTAAGCAGGGTTCAGGGCCAAGAGGCAAATGGACCAAGATTTGAAAAGAGCTCTGCCCCAATGGGAAACAGAAATGCTAACTAAACTGAGAAACACAGGCAGAGGTCCAGTTATAAAGTAGCTACCTATCTAGCAGGGAGGCTGGGGCTGGGTCATGCCATAGATCCATTCACAGTGGCTAGATGGAACCACTCATGACCAAGATCAAATCTACAGCAGCCCCTCTCTACCAGCTGTTGACCCCAAGGCTCAGAGTAGCATGCCCCAGCCAGGCTTGGCTCTGGAAATGATAGGGGCAGCTGCGGGTAGGAAAACATCAAGTCTCCAGCCCAGCTGCTGTCAGTGAACTGCAGAAGTTGACAATGAACACTCACAGCCGTCCCCTGCATGGCCTCACTGCAGTCAGCTCAGTCATTTCACTTCCCCAATTTCCCCAGGTCTCTAGCAGGAGTTCTTTGAGTGTAACTAAATTCCCTCTTCCCTGGAGCACTCACAGAATGTTCCCTTAGAAGAGAAGCACAAGGGTGCCAAGGACAAGGAAAGGCAAAAGCATTTAAGCCACCAAGTGGTATGAAGGCAACTGAAGTCCAGTCTTCAGTTTGGGTTTTGGCCAGTTCTGTTCTGGTGGCTTCTGCCCCAGCTCTAAGCAGCCTGGCAAGCTCATAGCAAGTTTTGAGATTGTCTTTCACAGTAAAGCAGTGGTGATGCCTTAGATTCAGAGCAGCCCAATGACTGACTCAAAGACAAATGTGTGAGCTGGAACAGATAAGAGCAGCTACTGGATGCCTGACATGTGCTCATCCCCACAAATACCCGTGCAAAGGACTGTGATTCCTGTTTGGATAAGGAGACCTGAATCAGAGAAGCTATGCATTTCTCCCAGAGTCTTGCCACTCATGGCGGTCACCTCCGCGCTCCACCACCTATGCTTTCTGTGACACTGGACAAATCACTCACCTTTCGTGGCCAGATGCTTCTGTAAAAGGAAGATGCCACTCCCTGCCCACAGATTCCACACGCTGCTGTGCGGATGAGCTAACACAATGAATGGAAATGTCCTTTCATGTTGGATTCATGTGAATAACTTCCAGTCCTTTTCCTAGATACCAATCGACGTGGCATCTCGAAGGTATCACTTTGTGGATGTTGTGTTTATAAGGTAAGAAAAGGAAAAGGCAGACAGCTGCCAGGGGAAGACAAACGTGTGGTTTTTTTATATTGGGTCCCTGTCACCAAGAGGCTGGAAACCCAAAGGTTAGCGTGGAGATCTGGCCATCTGGAGGCTTTGAACTTAAAACTTAGAGGAGGGGACTTGCCCCACCCCCACTCAACCTTTCCCCTAAAGGTTCCGGACACTAAAAATATCCTGGCCACCTGCTGTCGGGGGAGGCAGTGAACCCCTGTCCGGCCCCGGGATCCCAGCCAGCCTTGGCGGAACACGGTCAGTGGCCCAGACGGGGGCCCAGCTGGTGGAGGGGGGCTGCTGGAGAGCGGACCATGGGCCAGCCGGGCTGAGCTCACGCCTTCCCAGCCCAGGCAGCAGAGAGCGGCCAGAGCAACCTGGAAGTGTTCTGGGGCCAGAGGCACTAACCCTGCGTGGGGCGGATCGCAGCGGAGTGTATCCCGAGAGGGGGGCTCAGGACAAGGGCGGCGGCTCCTGGGGCAACGGACCCCCGCCCTGTTATAGGGGAAAAGGTCATCCCATCCAAACCCGCGCGCCAGCAACCCCGTGGCTGCCCCGTTTCCTCACCGCCTCCAGATGTCACCGTTAGACGGAAGCGCGAACATCTGGGGTCGCATCTCAGGGCGGGGGCTCGGCTGACCGGGCTCAGGGGCGCGCCCTAAAGTCGGCTTCCTGCACCCAGCTCCTGCGCACCACACCCCGGCCCCTCCCTGCGCCGCAGTCAGTCCGACTCCCCAAATCTAGCCAAGAAATGCCCAAAGCCTTCACCTTTTGTCTTGACACAATAATCAGAAGGGAGAGGCAGAGAGAATTTTTTTTCTTTTAGTTTTATACTAAAATGCATCCCCAACAGACACATTTGTGGAGAACACGAAGCAGCGTGTTGTAGTGTCTGTAGGGTTGAAAAATTGGGCCCCTCCACGTGGTCCCGTCGCCCTCTAGAAAAAACGCTGCATTACACTTCACTGGTGACTTGACCACGTGGCGCAGCCAGTGGAAAATACAAACAAGACCCCAAATGAGCACAAAATCAAACAATGGAGTTGAGAGGCTTTCCCAAGGGTAACGAAGGCACCCAGACGCTCAGAAATGTGCTCAATTTTTAAGATCATTAAAAAAATCCACAAAATTGAATAACTTTCACAACCTGTAGGCTCCTGGTAGCACATTTAATGTCTCATTTGACAATTTGAGAACCACTGTTGGAACCAAAAGAGTATTTTTTTTCTATGGTTAGCATTTTTTAGAAATAAAGTATTTTTGATTAAGGTATATACACTGTCTTTTTTTTATCATTTTATTGAGATATATTCACATACCACGCAGTCATACAAAACAAATCGTACATTCGATTGTTCACAGTACCATTACATAGTTGTACATTCATCACCAAAATCAATCCCTGACACCTTCATTAGCACACACACAAAAATAACAAGAATAATAATGAAAGTGAAAAAGAGCAATTGAAGTAAAAAAGAACACTGGGCACCTTTGTCTGTCTGTTTGTTTGTTTCCTTCCCCTATTTTTCTACTCATCCATCCATAAACTAGACAAAGGAGAGTGTGGTCCTTATGGCTTTCCCAATCCCATTGTCACCCCTCATAAGCTACATTTTTATACAATTATATACACTGTCTTTTAAAAAAAATACAGCTTTATTGAAATATATTGACACATCATACAAACCATCTGAAGTATACAATCACTGGCTCACAGTATCATCACATAGTTGTGCATACAGCCCCATAATCAATTTTAGAACATTTGCATTACTCCAGAAAAGAAATAAAAAAGAAAACCCAAATCCTCCCATACCCCTTATCCCCTCCCCTATTATTAACCCACAGTTTTGGTGTAGTACATTTTTTACTGTTGATGAAAGAATATTAAAATATTACTGTTAACTATTGTCCATAGTTTGCAATAGATACTTTTTTTTTTACCATATACCCCTCTATTATTAACTCCTTGTAATAGTGTTGTACCTTTGTTCTAGTACATGAAATAACTTTTTAATATTTATACAATTAATCACAGACATTGTCCACCACAAAATTCACTGTGTTATACATTACCGTTTGTTAACCTCCAATTTTCCTTCTGGTGACATACATGACTCTAAACTTCTCCTTTCCACCACATTCACACACCATTCAGCACTGTTAGTTATTCTCACAATAACTTGTTGCCATCACCTCTGTCCATTTCCAAACGTTTAAGTTCAACCCAGTTAAAAGTTCTGCATTTATTAAGCAACTGCTCCCCATTCCTTAGCCTCATTCTATATCCTGGTAACCTATATTTTATATTTTATGTCTATTAGTTTACATATAATAATTAGTTCCTATCAATGAGATCATAAACTATTTGTCAGATTTGTCCAACTTATTTCACTTAATATAATGTCCTCAAAGTTCATCCATGTTGTCATATGGTTGAGGACTTCATTCCTTTTTTTTTTAAAATTCAATTTTACTGAGCTATATCCACAAACCATATAATCATCCACAGTGTACAATCAATTCTTCACAGTACCATTATATAGTTGTGCATTCATCACCACAATCAATTTTTGAACATTTTCATTACCACACACAAAAAAGAATAAGAATAAAAATTAAAGTAAAAAAGAACACCCCTCGCTATTATTCATTTACTTTTTGTCCTCATTTTTCTACTCATTTGTCCATACACTGGATAAAGGGAGTATCAGTCACAAGGTTTTCACAATCACACAGTCACACCATAGAAGCTATATAGTTATACAATCATCTTTAAGAACAAGGTTGCAGTTCAACAGTGTCAGGTATTTCCTTCTAGCTATTCCAATACACTAAAAACTAAAAAGGGATATCTATGTAATGCATAAGAATAACCTCCAGAATGACCTCTCGACTACATTTGAAATCTCTCAGTCACAGAAACTTTATTTTGTTTCATTTCTCTTCCCCCTTTTGGTCAAGAAGGCTTTCTCAATCCCATGATGCCAGGTCCAGTCTCATCCCCATGAGTCACAACCCACATTGCCAGGGAGATTTACACCCCTGGGAGTCATGTCCCACGTCGCAGGGGGAGGGCAGTGAGTTTATCTGCAGAGTTAGCTTAGAGAGAGAGAGAGGCCACATTTAAGCAACAAAAGAGGTTCTCTGGGGGTGACTCTTAGGCACAATTATAGGTAGGCGTAGCTTCTCCTTTGCAGTAGCAAGCTTCATAAGGGCAAGCCCCAAGATCGCGGGCTCGGCCTTCTAAATTGGTAGTCTCAAATGCTTGTGAGAATAGCAGTAATTCCCCAGGCAGGGAAGTTTAATATTTTCACATTTTCCCCCAGTCCCTCAAGGGGGCTTTGCAAATACATTTTTATTCTCTGCCCAAATTACTCTGGGATGTTTCGGGGCTTCACACTAACCTGTACAAACCAAACAGATTTCAGTTCCTATTCAAAGTTCCATATAATTATGGTGTTTGAACAAACTGGCCACACAATTATTATATTATATAGTGTGCTACAGAAAATACAGATTTTGCACAAAAAATGGTTGGATCAAAAGAAAGCCACCTTGCACAGCTTTGCCATACTCTTTCCCTAAAAACAAAATACGTTTTGTTATGCACCCAACAGTTATTTCCAGGACGGTCGATGGAAATGAACTTTATCCCTTGAGGAGGATATAAAAAATAACTGCCCCTCTGTCTACGTTCTTTGTGATGCCTTCGTGGACGGAAAGAGAAGTCCTGGAATAAAATGCATTTACCACTTGACATAAGTCATAATAACAATAACAGGTAGATCTGTAAAATGACTTACAGTTTCCAACATGCTTTCACACAGGCATGGTCTTCACTCCCTCCCTTTTCATGATAACTAGCGGAATCCTAAATTAATTCATCATGATCAGACTTTGCAAAGACAATCTTTAGTAATTATCTTGGTAAATACATCATATCTCCATGTTGCAAAATTTCAACATATAGTCCATGAGGATAATTCAGATGTGGAAAACATGTTATTAAGGAAATATTTATTTTTAAAAATCATGTTTACTAATAATTGACGAGAAACTGAGTGCTGAGGTGGTGGTGGGACGGGATGGGGGATGTATGGCCTGACCAACTCCTGCTCCAGACTGCTCTGGGGACAGAGGGCTCACTAATAACAGCCATGACATGAAGTCTTGGCTGTGCTGACCGATGATCAGATGATGGTCAGAATGTTTTTTTCTAGAAAGTTCCAGGGGGGTCAGAAAGTCCTGATGGTGGGCACTGGTAAGGCCCTTAATTATTTCCTTTTTAATGTTTAAAAGTAACACATACCAATCCTAATCCCTCAAATGGTTACAGTAAAAAATGAAAGCCCCACTTCTTCTCTCCTTTTAAATACTGTTCTCACATTAGTTAGAAAAGGTAGGAATGGTCAAAAAGTAGTGATACTATCTGATTAGTATAAGCAGCACAAAGCTCCAGTCCCAAATGGCCAGAGGAAGGATCCCTTGGGGTGAGGAACAAAGAAGGTTTCTAATGAAAAGGCTGTCCTGAGGGAAAGGAGAGCCAAAACAGGATTAGCTACTTAATGAGACGACACACAGACCCACATGGAAAGGAGATTCTGGGAAGGCCAGAAACCAACCAGCACACCCTGTGGAACCACCCAGCCTGTCCTTAGTTGGCCGTCTGCAGTGTCCTTCAATAACTGTCCTAACAGGAGGACAAAATGATATTGAAAATAAAAGCACCTCCCCCAAATTTAAATATACATATTATATGCAAAATGTACCTGCTAGCACATCCGATAGCCAAGGAAATATCACTCAGATAAAATATCAGTGATTCAGGATTAAAGAAATGAATGGGTGTTTAGACATTCAAAAAAATAATAACAGCACTCATTCATTCTTTAATTCAACAAATCTTTTCTGAACTCTGTGTTAGGCCTGGAGGATGTGACCATGACTGGGCCACCATCGGACAGCAAGTGGCTTGCAGTCTAGGGAAGTCATAACTTGGATAAGTGCCAAATTATGGGCACATAGCATGGCATATGGAGGAAGCAATGCTTACCTCAGACGGGGGATCAGGGAGGACTTCCTGGAGGAAGGTTTACCTCCTGGCTCCACAGCCCTCATGGAGAACCAAAAGGCAGTGCACAGATCAACAACTAAATCAGAATCAGGATTTTAACAAGGCCCCCAGGTGATTTTCTGCACTTTAAAGTCGGAGGCGCTGCTTTACATGTCCTATGTTTCTTTTCAATTTTTGTTTTATTACAGCAGTTGTAGGTTTACAGAAAAATCATGCAAAAGTACAGAGTTCCTAACTGAGCCATCTCGACAGGTGAACTCGCTGCCCCTCCCCCCTACGTGGGACCCGACTCCCAGGGGTGTAAATCTCCCTGGCAACGCAGGATATGACTCCTGGGGATGAATGTGGACCCGGCATCGTGGGACTGAGAGTATCTTCTTGACCAAAAGTGGGATGCAAAATGAGACGAAATAGTTTCAGTGGCTGAGAGATTCCAAATGGAGTCGAGAGGTCACTCTGGTGGACATTCTTATGCACTATATAGATAACACCTCTTAGGCTTTAATGTATTGGAATAGCTAGAAGTAAATACCTGAAACTGCCAAATTCCAACCCAGCAGTCTGGACTCCTGAAGACAATTACATAATAATGTAGATTACAAGGGGTGACAGTGTGATTGTGAAGACCTTGTGGATCACACCCCCTTTATCTAGTGTATGGATGAATGGAGGAATGGGGATAAAAACTAAAGGACAAATGGGGTGGGATGGGGGGATGATTTGGGTGTTCTTTTTTCACTTTTATTTTTTATTCTTGTTCTGGTTCTTTCTGATGTAAGGAAAATGTTCAGAGATAGACTGTGGTGATGAACGCATAACTATGTTATCATACTGTGGACAGTGGATTGTATATCATGGATGATTGTATGGTGTGTGAATGTATTTCAATAAAACTGAATTTAATAATAAAAAAAAAAAGTACAGAATTCCTTTTTACTTCCCCCTCCTTCAAAACTTCCTATTATTAATATTTTGGCACATATTTTGTGGTACTTTTGTTCCAACCGAGGAACCTATTTTATTATAATTATATTACTAACTATAGCTCTTAGTTTAAATTTTATCTTACATACGGAATTCTTACTTTTGTGAGAATAAAGGGCACCTTCATTCAATGAGTTTTTACTTTCTTTAAGGTGAAAAATGTAAATGTGGATTTTAGTAGTTTCTTAGAGTTGAATCACGACCATCTCATTTTAGAATCTTGTCATCACCCACAAAAAGAAACCTTTTCCCATTAGCATCATTTCCCCCTTGCCCATAACCATTAGGCAACCACTAATCCACTTTCTGTCGCTGAGGATCTGCCTATTCTGGACATTTCAAATAATGGAATCATACAATATATGGCACAGACACTCACTGAATTGACAGCCACCCTTGCAAGTGATCTCGAACATTTCAAGTGGCCAACGGTTTTAATTTGTTACACAAGGAAGCGATCAGGCCATCTGAATCTGCAATGTTTCCTATTAATGACAAGTAGACAAAAGGGCCTCCCAAGAAAGAAGAAAAGAAACACATGCTCTAATTCAGCATCACCATCACGGGATGGCACCGCAGGAAAACTGCATTCTGGGGTCTCCTTCCCCAGCACCCACTTTCAGCTGCCACCCTCCCCTTGGGATACTGCACCCACACAATCCCGCAGGGTGTAACCCTGATCTCAGAAATAGACAAGTCCAAAGCAAGTGTTCATACAATAAACACTATTTTTCCATGATTGGTGTTATAAAATCAGAGGTGCATTCTTATGGGGGGAAAATAAGTTAATTTTGAACATAGGAAGAGCTTAACTGTTCTCAATGCACTGGACATTGGCATCCCTTCGAGAAGCACCGCATAGCAGTTTATTTTGTCTCACCTCAAAAAAAATCCAAGATCTCTCTTCATAAAAAGAGTATTCAAATATCTAGACCAGAGTTGAACTATTTTTTTTTTCCTTGCCTAACGGCAAATTGAGGAAAATTAAAAGTGCTTCCAGGCTACATTTTAAAATATAGACAATCTGCAATTACACATAAGCATTCTTTTAGTATTTCCCCATCATGGAAGTGTTTCTTTCTTTGCCTAAAACCAGCATTCATTGCAGTATCTGATTGTCACGTTGTTCCTTTGAACAAACTTTGTTGCTGATCAATATAACTTTCTTTCCTCATTTCTCCTTACCACTGTCATTACGAATATGACATTAAAATTGTGTCCCCGGCTCACCTCTAGTACTGCTTCCAAGAGGTTACCACTTTCAACCATCTCTGTCTTTATTTCTGGTGATTATCTTCTTAACTTATAAACTGATTCTATTCTACTGTTTCATTAGCTATTACCTATGAACTGCCCATCCTGAAAATGAGGCTTTAATTCACACTACTACACCCTCCTTCCAGTTTTTCATAGCTCTAATTATTCTCTTTAATTCTTCTATCAGTTACCCAAATTTGTAACTTAAGTAATACATGTAAAACCTCAATTTATTCACTCATCAGTGTTGCAATCTCCAAAGCTTCTCACCATAAACGGCTAGCACAGACAGCCTTCCCCACACTCCCCCACTGTCAAACTCGTAACTTCTGTCCACTTTGTTTAGACACTGTTGAGATGGATTACATTTCTACTCTTCTGTGAACTTACTGGTCTTCCTCTTCTTATGTACAAGTTGATTCTGAAAGCTGAAAAGCCAATAAACAGCATTTATAATATGATCTTGTTATGGGCCACATTTTTTCAAGTCCCCTGTGCTGCTAGAATGTAGCAAATGGAATATCCTTTCTTATACTTAGGAATTTCTCAAAATCATGCTCTATTGTGGTTTGCTTCAAATTTGGGTCATGACTTTCTTACGTATTTATTCATCCTACCAGTTTGTAATTGCCCTTTTTTTTCTGACGAGAGAAGAAATATTTCTCTGCATGTCATTAATATCTTCCAGTTTCTTATCCACGTTCATCTTTGCTGAACTGTGGTTTCAAACTGACTTATCTTGTCTTTTCTTGATGCTCTTTGTAAGTTAATCTGATTGGTAGAAGTGGTTTGTCTGTAAAAATTATACTCTTTAAAGGAAATGTTTAAAAATGATATATGAGACAAAAGAGCAATGCTTTTAAACAAAGAAGTACTTCCCAGTCCGCTTACTTTGCAACTCTTTACTTTCACCATTCAATTTTCTGTTTTCAGCAGAGCCACAGCAGGAAATCCACACCACCACCCTGGCCTGGCTGAGAACCTTCCAGACAGAGCATATCTACTGTCCGGGCCAGTAGGGTCAATGGGGCTGGCCTGAATTTACCCTCTGCCCTTCTACCTCACAGATGAAGGACTTCCTAAAGTTAGCTTGTGGGTCTCATCCTAAACCCAGATGGGACTTTCACAGGCCACCTCTTCAAGTGGAGCCCAATAGCAAAACACAGGCTCTACACCAAGTCCAGGATCTTTCCTCAGAAGCTAACTCCTGTGGGAGCAAGACGGGGACCTGGAAACCAAAGCAGGTAGGGACCTATGAGTGTATAATAAACGTGTTCTCTTTTCACATCTCCCTGTTGAAGTTCACTCATTTTCCCAGTCCCAGCTCAAACCCTCCTTCTCTCAAGAAACCTTCCCAAATCTCCTAGTAAGAATGAGTTTCTCTCCCTCCTGTAATTCCCATTTGTATTATAACTGGAATTTGTATCTCTGGAATCACCAACTGCCAGTTGGTTTTGACTCTCCAGCCCACATTAGATCATATATCTCTGGGGTCTGGGATGCTATCTTTTCCATCTTAGAATCCTCAAGAAACTTAGCATGAAGCCCTCTGCATTCAATCTTTGCTAACCTTGAATCAATGCCAAGTTCACACAATGCATTATTTTTTTTAAAAAAAAGTTGTATTGATCTGGGGATTTGGGAATGCACTAATATATTTCTCACTATATTAATTTTCTAAATATAAAGGCAGTATACACACACACATAGTAATAAATATATCCATGTCTCAAAAGCTGACCAGATGCCACCTCCTCCAGGAAGGCAGCCTGTACTGATTCTCTCGGTGGAAGTAGGTGCCCCTCCTGTACATAACCCTGCTAATCTGTTTCTTCTCCATAACTGCCACTTCTTTTAGGCTCAGTCTTTGTCTTTCAGCCCAGTATTCCAGATGCCTGGTGATAGATGTTACATGCTAATAAATGTTTACTGAAAGAATGAATAATAAAAGGAGGAAAGGGGGGATAAAAAGACAACAAAGAGTTTAAAAACAGAAAGAAGCCAAAACTATCCAATTAGAAAATGGGCAAAACACAGGAGCACGCATTTCACGGAAGAGGATAACGATGGCAAATAAGCATTGTGAAAAGATGCTCCACATCATTAGCCATTGGGGAAATGCAAATTGAAACCACAATGCGATATCACAACACACCTGTTGGAATGTATAAAATAAAAAAGAGTGATACCATCAAATGCTGGCAAGGATGTGGAAAAGCTAGATCACTCAGACACTGCTGGTGGGAATGTAAAATGGTATAGCTAATCTGCAAAACTACAGTTTAGCAGTTTCTTATAAAACTAAATATTCAACTACTATATGATCCAATGTTCCGGTTTGCTAATGCTGCCATTATGCAAAATACCAGAATTGGATTGGCTTTTATAAAGGTGGTTTATTTGGTTACAAATTTACAGTCCTAAGGACATAGAAGTGTCCGAACTAAGGCATCAACAAGGGGATACCTTCTCTGAAGAAAGGCTGATGGCGTCTGGAACACCTCTGTCAGATGGGAAGGCACGTGGCTGGTGTCTGCTGGTCCTGGGTTGTGTTTCAGCTCCTGTGCATCCCTGCTTGTTTCTCCCAGGGCATTTCTCTCTAAGAATCTGGGGGTCCTCTCTTAGCTTCTCCAGGGCAAACTCTGGGCTTCACCTCAGCTTAGCGTCTCCAAACGTTCTTCTGTTCGCTTCTCCAAGCATCTCTTAAGCATCAGCAAGCATCTGCGTCTGCGTCAGCTCTTAGCTTCTCTCTTAAATACTCCAGTGAACTAATCAAGACCCATCCTAAATGGACGGGGCCACACCACCATGAAATAATTTAATCAGAGGTTCCACCCTAATCAACAAACTAATCAGTCTGCCCCCACAAGATTGCATTAAAGAATATGGCTTTTCTGGGGACATAATACATCTAAACTGGCACACCCAACAACTGCACTCTCGGGCTTTACCCCAGAGAAATAACAACTAATGTTCACACACAAGTCTCTACATGGATGTTCATACCAGCTTTACTTGTAACAGCCCAAAACTGGATGTCCTTCCCCAAGTGAATGGCAAAATAACCCCTGATACATCCATAGCATGGAATATTACTCAGTTTTAAAAATGAAAAAAAATATCGATATGCATAATGACTTGGATGAAGTTCCAGGGAATTAGGCTGAGTGAAAAAACGGCCACCCCTGCGGGACACTGATTACGTGCTTCGACTTGGCGGGCCTGGGCCAGGGGATCGGCCACCCCTGGGGAGGGTAGTGGGCACGGGCGACAGCGCCCTCCACAGCCCCCCAGGCCTGGGAAAGTGAGGCCGGAGGCAGGCCCCATTTCCTCACCCAAAATACCACTGTTAGGGGAGGCTTGCCGGAGGGAACCGCCTTTTCCCCACCCCCTTATCTTGCCCGGACACTCCCCGTTGCCAGTGCAACTCCCATCACCACCAGTGCGCATACATTGTTGCCAGACACCGTTGCCAGAGCAACTCCCGCCCCTTTTCAAACAACCTCCGTGCTCTCTTAGAACCAATCCTAACCTCCGCACCCTCTCAGAACCAATCCTAGCCTTTATCCCCTCAGCATTGACTTGTAACTACCCCCGCCCTCTCTGCCAGCCTATATAACCTGTGCCCACCCCTAATAAACTCTCTTGGCTTCTTCACCCTCAAAGAACCGTGTCCTGCCTGTTCCTTCTCGCCGCCCTCCACACCTTGCACGCCTCCGCCGGGGACCGGGCCCAGTCCCCCGCCTCACCCTCGCCTCCGGGAAAGAGCCCCCGCCGCCGGTACCCTCCGAGCAACGCCGAGAGCCGAGGGTTCAGCAACCGGCCGCCCCCCCCCCCAGACAATTCAACTGCGACCGCAACTGGCGCCCAACGTGGGGCACCTGCACTTGGAAGTCCTCTCCACGCAGCGGTCCAGTGAAGCCACTCGCTCGCCCGGACGCCTCTCCAGCTCTCCTTCTCCTCGCCTGCAAGGTAAGGGCCGCCTCTCCTTCGCCGCTCCCGGAGCCGCCTCTCCCTCGCCGCTCCGCGTCAGGAGCCGCCTCTCCCTCGCCGCTCCGCGTCAGGGGCCGCCTCTCCCTCGCCGCTCCGGAGCCGCTCCTCCCTTCCCCAATTATCCCGGCTGCCTCTCGTCCTTTTCTTCTATAACCCCCATTCCTCCTAACGCTCTCCCTCTTTCCCTCCATTACTTTGCTGTAGTCCTTTGTGTGTTTCTTTCTTTGTTTGGCGCCGTGTACCTCTTTGCAACCGCCCCCCCCCAGACTGCTCCAAAATGGCGAACTTCCTCCTTCTTCTTCTACTGAGGGGAGGAAGTGCTCTAGTGATGACGTCAGCCCTAAGCCAGACCGGAAACCGCATGCGCTTTACCCCGCCCTTTCACAGGGCGGAGCTAGTCCGCCATCTTATGCCTTAGGCCCCTCCCTTTCACAGGGTGGAGCTAGTCCGCCATCTTATGCCTTAAGCCCCGCCCTTTCGCAGGGCGGAGCTAGTCCGCCATCTTATGCCTTAGACCCCGCCCTTTCGCAGGGCGGAGCTAGTCCGCCATCTTGTGCCTTGGACCCCGCCCTTTCCCAGGGCGGGGCTGGTCTGCCATCTTGTGTCTTAGCCACGCCTACCACGCCACCATCTTGCGACGCTTGGGGCCTCCCACTTTCACCTCCCCCTTCGACAAGCTCCCCCTCGGAGCCGCTACTGGCAGCTGCCGCCGCCCCTCCCACCCTGCCGACTAACAACCCCTGGCTGCCTTCTACACCTCAAGGCAACCCTTGGGGCAACGCTCCCCCTACCCCCACTCCCGCGCCAAGCTCTCTGCAAGCGCGTCCTCCTTTCTCTCGTGCTTTTCCCTGCTTTCCTCTTAACCTTGCCCCCACCCCACAGAAACCGTACGACTGGTATCCCATTGACTTAGATACTATCAAGCAGCTTCGCAGGGCCGTCAAGGAGGACGGATTAGGTAGCCCCTATGCTTCCCAAATACTGCAGGATCTCGCCATGAACTATTGCCTCCCCCAAGACTGGGCCTCGCTTGCCCGTTCAATTTTTAACCCCGGTCAGTTTGTTGACTGGCGTGCTCACTTCCAGGCAGAAGCAGCTAAGCAAAGTGAGCAAGACGCAGCCATTGGAGTCTATCATCCCCCCGAAGCCTATTTGGGCACTGGAGCGTTTCTAAATGCGTCTGCTTATATTAATGCCCCTGCTGCCTTCTGGACTGTCCTCAGAGGCATCGCCTTACGCGCGTTTGCCAACTGCTCTGCCCGTCAACCTGACAACTTTACCAAGCTCCTCCAGGAGCCAAACGAACCTTTCGCCACTTTCGTTTCCAGGGTTGAAGAAGCCTGTGCTAGAAAAGTTACCAACCCCCAAGCCCAGCTAGCTCTCACCCGGGAACTTATTCTAGAAGGGGCTAATCCCCCCTGTAAGCAAGCCATTCTCCCTTTGCGGGAAAAAACACTTAATGATTGGGTTCTCGCCTGCAGCGCCTTTGACCCAGCTGCCGCGTCCTTAGCCCAGGCTGTCTCTGGCGCTGTCACTGCCGCCTTAGCCGCCACCACCGGTTGCTTTAAGTGCGGGCAGAGCGGTCATTTTGCCCGGGAGTGCCCCAATGCAGAAGTCAACCGCCTGCCTTTCATGCAGCGCAATGGGCGCCCCCCTCCCACTCCCTGCCCACGCTGCCAGCGTGGCTATCACTGGGCGCGCGATTGCAAGAGCAAGCTCAGAGATCTTAGCCAGGATAGCTTAAAAAATCTCTACTATCCAGGGTGCCTTGACGGCAATCAGCGCCAGGGCACTGAGCACGCTTTAAACTCCAAGCGGGGCAAGCCTCAGCCCCGCCCCTAAGAGGCAGCGTGCCGGCCGGTTCTAATAAAATTAATCATTTCACCGGCAGTAAAACGCTTCTCTGGACAGTCCCTATCACTCCAGAAAAGCCTATTCGTAAGTTAAGAATAGAGGGACAATGGTACACGGGCACGCTCGATTCAGGGGCAGAGGTCTCTTGCATGCCCGCTCAGTATGCCACCATGTGCATGGTTCTCGATGGTCCCTCGGTAGTGGGAGCCACCGGTACCTCTACTTCTCTTCAGGCCATGAGACCCATTAAGTGGGAAGATGAAGAGGGCCACTCAGGCACCTTCCGCCCGTTATTTCTGCACACCATAGATCAAATTTTATGGGGCCGTGATATCCTTGCCGCTTTTGGGGCAGTGCTTACTGCGCAGCCCCCCCAATAATGTGCGCCACTGCTCGTTTAACACCTCCAACGCCTATTCCTCTGCAGTGGGATACCGAAAAACCTATATGGGTGGAGCAGTGGCCCCTTCCCACGCATAAATTAGTAGCACTCCAAGCCCTTGTCCAGAAACAGTTGGACGCTGGCCACATAAAGCCTTCTACTAGTCCCTATAATTCGCCAGTGTTTGTTATTCATAAAAAGGCCACAAGGAAATTTAGGCTCCTCAATGATCTGCGGGAGATCAATAAGCATATTCTTCCCATGGGTTCCCCGCAGCCTGGCCTCCCCCATCCGGTGGCCATCCCGGCCCATTATCATGTAGCCACCATTGACATCAAAGACTGTTTCTTTTCCATCCCGCTACATGAGCAAAACCGCCCGCGCTTTGCCTTTACAGTCCCCGTCCCCAATCACGCAGGCACGGCTAGTAGGTATCAATGGAAAGTCCTCCCTCAAGGGATGCGTAACAGTCCGGCCATCTGCCAGATGTATGTTAATCACGCAGTGGCCCCCCTGCGAAAGCGGGCCATGCTCATCCATTAGCATCCTGGAGCATCGACAGGATCCTTGGTTCATTAGCCACATTCGTAGTCATTCACGCCTTCCGGGGCCTCTGGCTAATGGCAATCGTAACCCACACGACAGCCCCTCCGGGGAATGCTGTTAACCAGGCCAAGTTCACTTTTCGGCTACCTCGTTACATCATCTATGTGGCCTCCCCCTAGATACCTGTAAACATCTTGTCCGCAATTGTGCAACTTGTGCGCCCTTTGCGCCGCTTGGCCCCCTGCAACCTCAGGGAGTCAACCCACGAGGCCTAAAACCCAATTCTAGATGGCAAATGGATGTAACTCACGTTCCGTCCTTTGGACGCCTCAAATATGTGCATGTAATAATTGACACCTTCTCGGCCATGTGTTATGCAGTCCCCCTTGCCGGGGAAGCGGCCAAACACTGTATCAAGGCCCTAAGACAGGGAATTCTCTTCATGGGAGTCCCCTGGGACCTAAAAACGGACAATGGGCCTGCCTATCGCAGTGCCTCCTTTGCGGCCTTTCTTCAGTTATATAACATCACCCATCATTTCGGCATCCCCTATAATCCACAGGGGCAAGCCATTGTGGAAGCCGTCCATCACCGCTTAAAAACACAAATTGAAAAAGAAAGGGCAATGCTCCCCCAGGCAACTCCAGGGGACCTTATCATAGCAGCCCTTATTCACCTTAATCTACTCACATTCAATAAAGAAGGGCTTTCGCCCCTACATAAACATTGGGGGCCCTCGTATAGGCCCACCCAGGCCCCGATGGTTTACTGGAAGGACCCAGAGAATAATGCCTGGAAGGGTCCCTCCCCACTCCTCGCCCAGGGGCGCGGGTTTGCTTGTGTTTTCCCAGAAGATGCAGCACAACCAATCTGAATCCCAGGAAGGGCAATCCAGCCCGCCACCAGCAACCACGCGTCTAACGAGACGAGAACGCCATCGTCTCCGCAACCTAGTGCACCAGATGACAACAGTACACCTGGGCCTGAACCCCAGTCCGAGTGAACCCCTTTTTCCACAGCCCTCCAGCCGCACCTCAGCTCCAACCAGTCGCACCTCAGCTGCAAACAACGCATCGCCAACCCCATCACCCCAACCTTTCTTACCCCCCTCTCGTTACTCCTTTCCCCTCCTCGGCCTTATCCAAGCAGCCTTCACCTCGGTAAATTTCTCCAGCCCTAATCTTACCTCTTCTTGTTGGCTTTGCCTCTCCACCTCCTTCCCCCTATATGAGCCAGTTGCCTCCAACCTCTCCTTTTCGGAAAACACAGAGGACAGCCCTTCGGAATGCAATTGGAATACCTCTGCCGTCCCTCTAACTTTTCACTCAGTCTCCTTTACAGGAAAGTGCATCCGTCCTCGCTCAAGCAACTCTCCCAGCCTCACAGCTTGTGCCAACTACTCCTCTCCCAGCAGCTCTGCCAAGTTTCTTATTCCCCACAACTCCTCCCAATGGCTGTGCTCCTCTACAGGACTTACCCCCTGCCTTAATGTGCAAACCCTCAATACCACTAATGAAACTTGCCTCCTAATTGTCCTTATCCCTAGGGTCTTATACCACAGCGAGGAAGACTTCTTCCTCCGCCTAGAAAGGACTGCAGATCCCGCCCTTCTGCAAAAGCGAGAGCCCATCACCGCCCTCACGATTGCCTCCCTCCTAGGTCTCGCAGGCGCTGGCACCGGAATCGCTGCATTAGCCAGTCAAGGCTCCGCCCTAACTCACCTCCGAGCGGCGGTTGACGAGGACATTCGTCACCTACAAAACGCTATTTCCCATCTTAAAAATTCTGTTAACTCCCTCTCTGAGGTAGTGCTCCAAAACCGCCGAGGTCTCGACCTTCTCCTCCTCAAAGAAGGAGGCCTCTGCGCCGCCCTAGGAGAAGAGTGCTGTGTTTATGCCAACTCCACAGGTCTCGCCGAAGACAGCCTAAAGAAGGTCCGAGAGGGACTAGAACAACGCAAAAGAGACCATGAAGCCACCAGCTATTGGTCCCACATCTTTACCCCCCTCCTCCCTTACCTCCTCCCTCTCCTCGGCCCCCTACTAATGATCATTCTAGCTCTCACTTTAGGACCCTGCATTATCCGCAGAATCGTCCAACTTGTAAGAAAACAAACGGATGCTATTTTTTCCTCGTTCGTGTAAATCCAGTACCAGCGACTCGCCACCTCTGACGCTCCCTACTCCAAGATGACAACCAACCCTCTGCAACCTCACCGCCACCGGTCAACCCGCCGACCGCGAGGCCCTTCTCAATCGCCTAAACCTCGTACCAACCTCGAGCTCCAGTTAAACCTTCCACCTTCGCCCATCCCGCTAGCAGCGAGGCCCTTGTCGAGCGCCCGGGCGCCACACCAACGCTGAGCTCCAGCCTTGCTGAGCCACCGTCAACCCTTTTTCCCCTCCCCAACCTTCCCCTTCCCTCATCCTTTAGCGGACCTCTCCGGTAAGCTTCTTCCTTTAATTAGAAAAAAAGGGGGAAATGCGGGACACTGATTACGTGCTTCGACTTGGCGGGCCTGGGCCAGGGGATCGGCCACCCCTGGGGAGGGTAGTGGGCACGGGCGACAGTGCCCTCCACAGCCCCCCAGGCCTGGGAAAGTGAGGCCGGAGGCAGGCCCCATTTCCTCACCCAAAATACCACTGTTAGGGGAGGCTTGCCGGAGGGAACCGCCTTTTCCCCACCCCCTTATCTTGCCCGGACACTCCCCGTTGCCAGTGCAACTCCCATCACCACCAGTGCGCATACATTGTTGCCAGACACCGTTGCCAGAGCAACTCCCGCCCCTTTTCAAACAACCTCCGTGCTCTCTTAGAACCAATCCTAACCTCCGCACCCTCTCAGAACCAATCCTAGCCTTTATCCCCTCAGCATTGACTTGTAACTACCCCCGCCCTCTCTGCCAGCCTATATAACCTGTGCCCACCCCTAATAAACTCTCTTGGCTTCTTCACCCTCAAAGAACCGTGTCCTGCCTGTTCCTTCTCGCCGCCCTCCACACCTTGCACGCCTCCGCCGGGGACCGGGCCCAGTCCCCCGCCTCACCCTCGCCTCCGGGAAAGAGCCCCCGCCGCCGGTACCCTCCGAGCAACGCCGAGAGCCGAGGGTTCAGCAACCGGCCGCCCCCCCCCCCCAGACAATTCAACTGCGACCGCACACCCCAAAAGGCTACGTCTGTATGAGTCCCTTTATATAACAGTTTTTTGAAATGATAAAATTTTAGAAATGGAGGGAGCTAGGGGTTGCCAGGGGTTAGAGACTACAGGATGGGGGATGGGGCAGGAGGGTGGTGGGTGCAGTTCTAAAAGGAAAACACAAGGGAGCCCAGCAGTGCTGGAAGGATTTGAACCCTCAACAATGGTGACCGACACACAAACCTCCATTAGACTGTGGAGAACCGGATAAGCACACACGTCTACAAATAGGCCGAATAAAACTTGATAATCTTATTCATAAGATAGGTGGATTGTACCATTATCAACATTATGGTTACAGGATTTTATTACAGTTTTGTAAAACGTCACCACTGGGGGAAACCGGGCAAAGAGTACACGGTATCCCTACATTATTTCTTTCTCCTGCATGTGAATCTAAACTTATTTCAAAATCAAAAAGTTTATTTATAAACAAAACAAAACAGAAACAGAAGGAAAAAAGAAAGGCACCAAAGAAAAAGCGACAACACCAAATGAATGAAATTTATTAACAGTTGTCAGGACTTTTTGTTTTTTTTTAATTTAGAGTAGGCAGGATCCTGGCCTCAGATTGTTTATCATCAAGTTGGGTGACACCAAACTTCCAATTCAATAAAGGTTTGAAGGATGATGTGAGGATGGGGGTTGGGGCAATCAGAGAAGACTTCCTGAAGGAGGCGGACCCAGAGCTGGACCTTGGCTGGCAGGCTGCATCATGGAAGGCAGGATGGGGGAGGGTACTCCGGGGGTACAGAGGGCAGGATGGTCCCAGGCCTGACTCATCACTGAGTCCAGACCGTGCCGGAGCCCAAGCTCCCCGACTTGGGCTCCCCCTACCTTCCCCGACACCCCCACTCCGGGGGCAGATGACATTTCCCCCTGGCGTCCTCACAAAGCCTCAGGCTGGTTTTCACTTCTCCAGGCCTTTGCACAAGCTGTTTCTAAGCCGAGAGCCTGACTTTTCCACCCTCCCAAAAGAGAATGTAAAAGCTTTTCTACCAAGATACTACCACCGGGTATTTGAACTTGGTGGGCCACACTGCCCCATGGGTAAAGCTTAACCAGCAATTCTGCTAAAGTGCAAGCAGTTGGTAATGCAGAGCGGGGGCAACGATCACTGAGTGAGAGCAAGATTTGTCCATCCATCACGTGAGTATGGGGGTGCAGGGAGCCTTGGGTATCTTAACTTCTTGGGGGTCAATCTGGGAACTTCCTTTTCCATCTTTAAAACCCTGGTCTTTGTGTCCTCACTACTACTTCTGGACCTAGATGCAATTCTATTACTCCTGACTGTACGATGATAATTTGTATCCTTGCCCATTTCCCCCACTAGGAGAGCTCCAGAGGTTGCAGACAATAAACACTTGATATAATGTGGCCAACTTTTACAGACCTTGCACAGTTCTTGAATCTGGAAGAGCTGGCCAGGTCTCCTATTGCTTTGTCCTCAGTTTTATTTTATTTTTTTAGCTACAGCAGAGATGAAAGGGGTCCACGGGCATGGTTTGCAAAGCCCTTGGCTGAAGCACTGGCTTCATGGGGAAAACGCTTGTAGGTAATAGGTGAGACGAGACCTTTGCAAAGTGGGGTAGGTATGACAGTCTGTGTATACCAGCATCGTCTACACGGCTGGTCGTGTTTTCTCTGGATGGTGGAGTGGTTCTTTGCTGGGACACTGCCCTTGAGTTTTATGTCAAAAAGCAGAGAAACTGATCTGCAAACACTCAGCTTTCCATCACACAGCACGTCACCTACCGACAGCAAGTATTTAATTCTGCCCTCAAAACAATTCTAAGAGTTCTGAACTCATGCACAATCAAAGGTGTCTGTGGAAATTATCCACTTGCCCCTGCCCTGTTCCCCCCACCCCTATCAAGTCCTGATGTTTCCCTCCTCTAGAAAAACATTCTGATGAAAGTCAGGAAAAGAACACAGTGAAAGTGGAGAGCGTGGCAGTTTTGGGGTTCTGGGGTGACACTGCTGGAGGGTTCTGTGACCCTGATGCTGGCCTATTTTTCCACCGAAGGAGCTCACCGTGAGAAATGTAAACGGGCAGACCCAGACCCCCACACCCCAGACTGCACTATCTGCTGCTGAATCTCCCACCAGTGATAAAGTCCATGAGAAACCATACAAATTAGAGTCGGGGGCAGAGCCCGCAGGTTCCAGTTCTAAAGATTCTTTTGAGGCTTCAGAACCAAATCTGTTCTAACCAGATCTGTTTTAACAGATCTGTTCTAATCTAATAGATCTGTTCTAATCTGTTCTAATGCAGGTCAAAGCCACTGAAAACATGAGTTACTGTTTGTCAAGGGCCAAATGTTTTTTTTCTCAGTTTTATTGAAATATATTCACATACCATATAATCATCCACAATGTACAACCAACTGTTCATAGTACCATTGTATAATTGTGCATTCATCACCTCAATCAAGTTTTGAACATTTTTCTTATTCCAAAAAATAAAAAGTAAATAAAAATAAGAAGAAAAAAAAGTAAAAAAGAACACCTAAAACATCCCATTCCCCCCATCCCCCCTATTAATCATTTACTTTTTGTCCTCATTTTTCTACTCATCTGTGCATACAATGGATAAAGGGAGTGGGAGTCACAAGGTTTTCACAATCACAGTCACACCGTGTAAGCTACATAGTTATACAAACATCTTCAAGAATCAAGGTTACTGGGTTGCAGTTCAACAGTTTCAGGTACTTTCCTCTAGCTTTTCCAATACACTAAAAACTAAAAAAGGATATCCATATAATGCATAAGAATAGCTTCCAGAATGACCTCTTAATTCTATTTGAGATCTCTCAGCCACTGAAACTTTATTTTGTTTCATTTTGCTTCCCCCTTTTGATCAAGAAAACCCCACAATGCTGGGTCCAGGCTCATCCCTGGGAGTCATGTCCCGTGTTGCAGGGGAGATTTTCCTGGAAGTTATGTTCCAAGAGCAGTGAGTTTACCTGCTGAGTGGGCTTGGAGAGAGAGAGGTCAAGGGCCAAATTGCAGGAGGGGTGGGTGACAGAAAATAGCTCCTTCCATGAACTGACACTTTATATTAAATGAACTATATAACATTTTTCTTTTCCCTCCTAAATTTATTTCTCATCTCTGGAGCATAAAGTTTATATTAACTGGCAGAATAGACACAAAACGTGACCAGCTTCAAACAGAAGGAAAGCCTTTCATCAAAATGCCAGACTTGAGCAAAAACAAGCACAGTAGACTTTATTACTTCTACTCACTGCTACTTCAAATGCTCCAAGCTTCAATTTCCTCATCAATAAAAAGGAATAATATAGTATGGCTCTTGATAAATGTTTGATGAATGAATAACTGAATGAATGAACAATAAGCAGAGTTAGCCTAGAGCTACATCATCACCTTTTGATCAAGTACCTCCTACTGGTTTGGAGCCCTGAGCACAGCACTTGGAAGACTCATGGCTGCTTATCTAAAGGACAGGGTGGTTCATGAGCAGGGGCCCGGTGGTCTTGGATCAGGTCAGGTGGGATGGGGCCACAGGCAGGGGTGTGGGGTCAGGGGTGTGGGGTCAGGGCCTGTTGGAGTATCAGCACTTCCAGTGTTCCCGGGCCCAAGTTCTACCACAATGGCCAAAGCCTGTGAGCCACGGGAAGGTCAAGCCTTGTGGTGCCCTCTAGGGTTGATTCCCTGATGGTCTGACTGAGCATGATGACGTCTTTCAGGGCTCCTGGGCTATAATTTCTATCGTAATCTGAAGGACAGACACCTGTCCTTTAAGAAACCACTTAAAATTTTAGAGATAGACTTACTCAGTTTGTAGGGGTGAAATGACATGAGGTCTAAAAGGCGGATGCAAAATGAGACGAAATACTTTTTCAGTGGCTGAGAGATTTCAAGTGGAGTCGAGAGGTCACTCTGGTGGACACTCTTATGGACTATACACATAACACCTCTTAGGTTTAATGTATTGGAATAGCTAGAAGTAAATACCTGAAACTACCAACCTCCAACCCAGTAGTCTGGACTCCTGAAGACAACTGTAGAATAATGTAGATTACAAGGGGTGACAGTGTGAGTGTGAAGGCCTTGTGGATCACACTCCCTTCGTCTAGTGTATGGATGGATGGGTAGAAAAGTGGGGACAAAAACTAAATGACAAATAGGGTGGGATGGGGGGGATAGTTTGGGTATTCTTTTTTTACTTTTATTTTTTATTCTCATTCTGATTCTTTCTGATGTAAGGAAAATGTTCAGAAATAGACTGTGGTGATGAACGCATAACTATGTGATAGTACTGTGAACAGTTGATCGTATACCATGGATGACTGTACAGTATGTGAATATATTTCAATAAAACTGAATTAAAAAAAATGACATGAGGTCTGAATTCACTTAAAAGTACCTTAGTAATAAAAGAAAAGGGGAGGGAAGGAGAGAGAAAATTAAGGAGTAGGAGAGAAAAAGAAAAAAAAGCAACAAATGAAGCAGGTATAGCAAAATCTTGAAAATGTTGCGTTGGTTCATTATACTATCCCCTGAATGTCTGTGAATGTTTGAAATTTTTCATCTTAAAAGTTAATTTTAAAAAGATCCAACACCAACTTGTCAAGGTCAAATGTCACACCACTGGAGAAAACCCGTCACAGTGTCTCTGGACTTCTGACTGTGGATCCTGTGGTCCCAGTGGGCCTCTGCCTTCACGTTTCGGATACACAAGCAGTAGTTTTAGGAACTGAGTGCCTGAAACTCCAGGCAGTTGATCCCAAAGCAGATTTGGGTGCCTGAATCCGGGTTGGCCTAAAATCACAGAGAGGGTCAAGCTAGAAGAAGTCTGGAGCCCACGGCGGGCAGAGCCATAACACAAAAGGAAGGCATTTGCTTCTTTGCTTCCGAAGCACTTTTCTATCAAACAAACCAGTCAATATTTCTGTGAGTCCCCTCAGCCTCAATAAATCACAGCGCAAACCTGCATACCTTCTTCTGCCTGGCCTTTGAATCATACTATCTTTCAGCACCGCGGCACCAACCACAGGGGGCTCAGAATGCACCCCCCCACTCCACATACACACATATACACATGCAAACACACACGCTGAGAACAGTTTTCCCAGATGCAACATGGGATTCAACCTGCTTGGTATTAAAGTACCTCTTCTCGGAGCTGATGGGGATTTTCATATCTGGGTTTTCATGCATGTTGCAGGTTAAAACAGACACTTGCACACAAAGGATGGAAAGGAAAAAGGAAGGGGAAAAAACCCAACCTCATTATTCATATTCACTCTTCCAATTACCCCCAGACAAAAAAGGGCTGTGTCCTTTTCGTGACCCGCCAGCAATCAAAAGGCCAGTTCCAGATTCTCCTTACTCTGGGTGACACACGCTGGCAAATTCTCTCTCACTGCCCCTTTAGAGAGAAGCTGTACAGACTCGGGCTTTAGCTCCCGCTGATTATGGATCTTTTCTCCTTTACTCTGCTGACATCTCTCTAGTGGTCTGCCTTTAAGTTTTTAACTTTTTAAAAATATTGCAAAATTGATACATGCTGTATGACTTGGCAATTCCACAAACCCCAAAGATATGAAAAGCAGGGACTCGAACAGATACTTGTACAGTAATGCTCACAGTGGCACGATACACAACTGCCAAAGATAAAAGTAACCCAAGTGTCCGACAGATGAATGGATAAATAAAATGTGGTCTATCCATAAAATGGAATATTATTCAGCCATAAAAAGAAGTGAGGTGCTGGAACATGCAGGAACATGGATGAAACTTGAAGACATCATTTTGAGTGAAATAAGCCAGACACAAAAGGACACATATTGTATGATCTCACTGATAGGAAATAATTAGAATAAGCAAACGAAGAGTCAGAAAGCAGAAGAATGGTTACCAGGATTGTTGGGAAGGAAGAATGGGGAGTTGCTGCTAAATGAGTAAGGGTTTTGGTTTAGGATGATGAAAAAAAGCCTGGATAGATGGTGGTGAAAGTTACACAGTTTTGCCACTGAAATAAATGTCAGAGAATTGTCCACTTAAATGGTTAAAATGATTTCTATGGTACGTATATTTTACCACAACTAAAAATAAATATATTTTAAAAAGTGACACATGCTCTAAGTTTTTAAAAACTGTATAAATACATAAACTGAAAGGTAAAAGTCTCTCTCTTTCCTGACCCAGAACATTCTGCCTCTGCCCTCCCACCCCCAGACAACCATGGCTAAGCTTCACTCCAGCCTTCATGAAATTTTCCATGTACATATCATTGCATAGCTATAAGTATTTAAAATATTTTCTTCCCTGCAATTAGTTCTCCTATTAACCCAGTGGGTGATAAGAAATCCCTAAAGGTTATTTATTTAACAGTTTTAAAATTTCTGTATATCATTAGCAATTTTGGTTAAAAAATATCATATTAGATGCTTTAACACATGACTGAACTGTATCTATTTAGTCGAGCTGCTACCATAATCAGCATAAAGACTAAAAAGTATCTTGGCACATAAAATTAAGCAACAGAGGCCAGCTTCAGTTTTCAGTGAAGATGTTTCAGAGCTGTAATCTTTAACAAAATATTTTACAGACTTTAAGACAGCTCCAAGTCAAAACTCAGATAAAACAAATGCTTAAGCTTTGTCAGCTACTGCTATCAATAATTAAATGACTGCTTTATAGACAATGCTTATTCATGTCAATCCTTAAGGAAAAAATGAGCAGAATAAAAGCCTTTTCAGAAATAAAAAAGAAAAAGAGCACAAACTAAGTCTGATTTTGTATGTGAACGTATATTTGCACTAAAAAAACAGTTTGTTCGAATGAAGAACCACAGAAAACAGTGCAACATTCATTGTTAAAAGCAGGAGGATAAAATAGGGCAAGAGTGGAATTGGTACGTTCATCCCGTCAACATTTATCAGCATCTTCCAATCTGACTCATAAAATCTCAGCCCAATTAGACTCGATCTGTTCACATCCTGGTTTCCAGAAGGAGCAGCTGTGTCAGCCTCCCACGGCCAAGGCAGGACACTGGTGACTTCAGAAACCTGTGCTCCCAGCTGCCTCCCACTTGGGAACCGGCCACCTTCCCCTCGATGCCACGTGCCCAGCAGACAGCATGCCACCTGTCTCAGAGGACACTGCTGCTCTTTCAAAACGATCAGACTTTCCGGCATCTAACAGCCTCACAAGCTCCGGGGTTCCCATCCCACACCAGGACAGCCTAGGGTTTGGTTTTGGACTTGAAGAACATTTCCCGCCCCCCACTTTACACTGATACCCTTCTCTGTCGAGAGAGCTGTCACTTCTCAGATTCAGGACTGGGAATGCATCCTTGCAAGACTCATCTTCACTCAACATGCGTTTAAAACATGTTTGGCCAATGATAGATCTTTTGTGAATTCTTTTCATTTTTCTTTCTTTCTCCTAAATTTTCTTTCTTACATACTTTTTAAATTACAGAAGTAGTATATTCTATGGTAATAGGGAAACTGTCTAAAGGTACAGAAAGAATCTGTATCTAATACTTACTGCCCAACCCAAAACCCTGAGGTAATCAATGCCAGTGTCCTTTTATACCTTCCTCCCTATCCATAAGAATGTATAAAAAATACACATTTTACAAAAATGGGATCCTCTTCTATATAGTACATACATTATTACCCTGTCACCTTTTTCACTTTATAGTAGACATGAATGACTCTGTTTCAATAAATAGATAACTTTCTTTTTAAAAGCTGCATAGTATTTCATAGCATGGATGTATCATAGTTGAACAAATCATGCAACATTTAGATGATTTCCAGCTTGTTTTTGTTTTGGGTTTTTGTATATTCAGGGCCATTAAAAACAAACAAAAAACTACAATAAACATCTTGGAGCATATATCTTTTTTTCTGTAGGAGAAATTTCAACACTGAGATTCTGGGTCAAAAAGTATGTCTACAGAGGTATGAGCTTTTACTACACCACTTGTCACATGTCAGAAATGGCCCTTTTCTTTCTTTGATTTAAATCAAAACAAACTGTATTGGAAAGCCCCTATTCTGCCAATGAGGTGGGAAAATCAGCCTTGGTTATTAGGGATTGTGCTGGTTTGGATGTTACTATGTCCCCCAAAATGACATGTTCTTTGATGCAATCTTGTGGGGGCAGGTGTATTAGTGTTGATTAGGTTGGAACCTATTGACTGTTTCCATGGAGATGTGACTCAATCCACTGTGGACAAGCCCTCTGACTGGATAATTTCCATGGAGGTGTTATCCCACCCATTCAAGCTGGATCTTAATTAAATCACTGGAGCCATATAAAAGAGCTGAAAAACAGAAGCAACTCAGTGCTGCAGCTGAGACAAACATTTTGAAGACAGCTGTTGAAGGCTGGACATTTTGAAGACAGCCGTTGGAAACCGACACTGACATTTTGGAGAAAGTCATTTTGAAATGCAGCCTGGGAGCAAGCAGACACCAGCCACGTGCCTTCCCAGCTAACGGAGGTTTCCGGACACCATTGGCCATCCTCCAGTGAAGGTACCCGATTGCTGATGTGTTACCTTGGACACTTTATGCCCTTAAGACTGTAACTGTGTCACCAAATAAACCCCCTTTATAGAAGCCAATCCATTTCTGGTATTTTGCCTGATGGCAGCATTAGCAAACTGGAACAGTGATCTTCTTTTTCAGGGCCTCCTGAGACTCCAAGCCAAGAAAAAGGCTTTGTTCCATCATGACTGCAGCAGGAAGCAAAGTTTGTTGTTTCTGTGCTAGGCTTTGACACAGGAACTTTCTGGGACTTGGATTCTAGGGTTTGCCTCCTATAGCCTGTTTTTCGATAGAACTATTCATCCTTTCCTCAGTGATCTGTAAGACGTGTTCATAGGTTAGTGCAAATAATCTCACCTGCACTTTATCATGGTGTTTTGTTTTTGGCTAAAAAAGTTGCCTCAACTTCGGTGACAAATCCATTCTTTCTCCACTTATTTGAAATTCAGCCTTTAATATTACATACTAACATCTTTTATAGGGACATGTTTGAGGATTTTTCACTTAGTTCTATTTTATGAATCTTTTAGTTCCAGTTCTAGTCACACTGTTTTTTAAAAAATATTATTTTTAGCATTATAACACATTTTGATATCTGATGAGATAAGTTTCTTCCTTACCTCACTCTTTTTCAAATTTTTAAAAATTTATTACATGTCCTTTCAGATGAACTTTAGATTCACTTTGCTGAATTCTAAACTTGGTATTTTGTTTGGGATTTTGTTAAATCTATAGATTAACTGATCAATCTCTTTACAATACTGAATCTTCCCTTGTAAAAATTGATGGATCTCAATTTGTTTAAATCTTCTATTACAGCCTCTTAAAACTTAATTCCTAAATATATTTTTTGCTGCTGCTGAGAGATTTCCTTTATATTTTAACTGGTTATTGTTACTATAAATGAAAGCTATTGAGAGATATCTATAGCTATACAGTAACCAGACGCTTTTCTAAATTCCTTTTTATTCCTTTCCTGCTTTGCGGAGTTATAAGTTAAATGCCATTACATTTCCCCATTTTAAGTGCACACCTTGATGAATTTGGGTCATTATGTACAGCTGTGTAACCACACACATAATCACAACGTAGAACATTTCCATCACTCTAAAATATTTTCTTCTACCCTTTTGCAGATAACCCCTGACCCTGACCTCTGGCCCCAGGCAAAGACTGCGCTGCTTTCGATCATTCAAGTTTTGCTGTCTCCAGAATTTCATATAAATGAAACCCACACAGTAAAAAACACAAACTTTTTTGTCTTTTTAGGAGAAATTAAGCTCTCCTCACACTCATCTGACATTCTTAACTATTTTTCTCCCCATGAAAGAAATCATCCTTACTGTTAGGCAAAGACTGAATTGTGATCTGCAGAAGTACAAGGGCTTCTATCCACACCCTAAAAAATGGGGTCATTCTGGGTGTCGTCCTTTCAGCTTGCAGTCTGGTGTTGTTCCTAAGCTTTACCATGGATATTCAGCTACATTAACTGAGATTCACCAGGTCTGCCAAAAGCGTGAGTTCTATCAATTCACTAATCGGCAAGAGAACATCTAGCTTAAAGCAGAACTGATGAAGAGACAACGCCAGAGAAAGAAAAGGACAACAGGAGACAGCTATCGACTGCGAACTAAAAAGGCAACTAAGGATTTAATGATAAAGCAATTGGTAAGCGAAGACACTTTTAGAAAGCCCCAAGAGTCAGAGACCAGAATAATTGTAGCGGAAGGCGAGGACCAGATGGTGACGGAGACTGAAAAAGTCAATGTCCAAAATAGATAAATTAAATAGGGAGTTCAGCATCTACCGGGCCTCGGGTTTCTTAAAGAAAAACTCTGCATAGCTGTTACCACGGAGAGATGAGTGAAGGTTGGCATTGCTGTGACAACTGTACTTCACCCTGAAGGACCACTGAGGCTGTGCTCCATGGTGACTGTGCCAGTTTGAATGTATTATGTCCCCCAAACGCCATTATCTTTGATGTAATCTTGTATGGGCAGACGTTATCAGGGTTGATCAGATTGTAAATCTTTGAGTGTTTCTTTGGAATGCACCCCACTCAGCTGTGGGTGATGACTCTGGTTGGATGGTTTCCATGGAGGTGTTGCTCCACCCATCCAGGGTGGGTTTAAGTTGATCAGTGGAGCCATATAAATGAGCTGACATAATGGAAGGAACTCAGTGCAGCTGTGAGAGACATTTTGAAGAGGAGCAAGCTTGCTAGAGAGGAACGTCCTGGGAGAGAGACATTTTGAAACCAGAACTTTGGAGCAGACGCCAGCCACGTGCCTTTCCAGCTAACAGAGGTTTTCCGGACGCCATTTGCCATCCTCCAGTGAAGGTACCTGATTACTGATGTGTTACCTTGGACACTTTATGGCCTTAAGACTGTAACTGTGTAGCCAAATAAACCCCCTTTTTATAAAAGCCAATCCATCTCCGGTGTTTTGCATTCTGCAGCATTAGCAAACTCGAACAGTGACAAAACTGTGGGAGTCAGAACTAGTCAGGGAGGTTTTATCAGAGGACAAGTCGTCAACATTGGGGATAAAACACTGAGCCAGCTATGCCAAGGGTCAAACCCCATGGCTCGGCCCATCACCATCCAGCACGTGTGGGCAAACACACTTTCCTGCATCTTCACTCTTTCCTTGACCAACCTCCTTGCTCACCAATGCATGTAGCTCCCCCCATCTTAAACAGAACCCCCACTCTCTTGCCCATCCACTGCCAAACCTCTTGAAGATTTTGCATGTGCTGCCTCCTCTTCTCTATCCCAGTTGTTAGCTCCTTGCCATTCAGCTTCGGGGGCCCTCCTTTGAACAATACCACTCTTATCAAAGACTGCCCTTGGCTGGGTCCAATGATTCATTTTCAGCCCACGTCATTTTTTTTATTATTATTTTTTGACCCTTAAAACTTTTTTTTATAGTGATAAAATATATACAATCTACAATTTGGCATTTTAACCACTTTTATGTGTACAATTCAGTGGCATTGATTATATTTACAATGTTGTGCAACCATCACCAAAAACTCTTATCACCCAAAAGAGAAAACTCTGCACCCTCCCTTTCCCCTAGCCCCGGGTAACCTCTATTCTACTTTTGGTCTTTATGGATCTGCCTATTCTAGATAATTCATGTAAATGGAATCATCCAGTGTTTGTCCTTTTGTGTCTGACTTATTTCACTCAGCACAATGTCCTCAAGGTTTTCATCCATGTTGCAGCATGTATCAGAACTTCACTCCTTTGTATGGCTGAATAATACTCCATTGTGTGTAAACACCACGTTTTGTTTATCCATTCATTAGTTGTTCTAGTTTGCTAATGCTGCCGGAATGCAAAACACCAGAAATGGATCGGCTTTTATAAAGGGGGTTTATTTGGTTACACAGTTACAGTCTTAAAGCCATAAAGTGTCCAAGGTAACACATCAGCAATCGGGTATCTTCACTGGAGGATGGCCAGTGGTGTCCGGAAAACCTCTGTTAGCTGGGAAGGCACATGGCTGGAGTCTGCTCCAAGTTCTGGTTTCAAAATGGCTTTCTCCCAGGACGTTCCTCTCTAGGCTGCAGTTCCTCAAAAATGTCATTCTTAGTTGCACTTGGGGTATTTGTCCTCTCTTAGCTTCTCCGGAGCACAAGTCTGCTTTCAACAGCCATCTTCAAGCTCTCTCATCTGCAGCTCCTGTGCTTTCTTCAAAGTGTCCCTCTTGGCTGTAGCAAGCTCGCTCCTTCTGTCTGAGCTTATATAGTGCACCAGTAATTAAATTCAGACCCACCCAAAGGGTGGGCCAACACCTCTTGGAAATTATCAAATCAGAGTCATCACCCACAGTTGGGTGGGGCGCATCTCCATGGAAACACTCAAAGAATTACAATCTAATCAACACTGATAACATCTGCCCACACAAGATTACATCAAAGGTAATGGCGTTTGGGGGACATAATACATTCAAACTGGCACATTCCACCCCCTGGACCCCAAAATGACATTATCTTTCCATATACAAAATACATTCATCCCACAACATTATCACAGAAACTCAAATCATTTCAGTAACAACAGTTATATACAAGATCCCATCAAAATCAATTATAGGCATGGTCAGTCCTAAAGCATAATTCTCCTTTAGCTGTGGATCTGTGAACTTAGAACAAGTTATGTGTTTCTAATATACAAAGGAGAGACATTCATCGGATAAACATTCCCATTGCCATAAGGAGAAACAGTAAGGAAAACAGGGTTAACAGGACCAAAACAGTTTCTAAAACCCGCAGGACAAACGCCATTAGATTTCAAAGTCTGAGAGTCATTTACAGAACAACGTTGCATCCTTGCGGCTTGAGAGAGCAGGAGCCTAACCCTTCCCAAGGGCCTTTGCGGCAGCACTTTCCTCTCCAAATGCTTGGGTGAGTGCTCCAATGTATCCACACACTGGGGAGACCACCTTCTCGGCCCCACCCTCCTCAAACATCGGGGCAGCTCCCAGATTCCCTTCCATCTCCGGGGCACACGCTCAACCCCTTCAGACAGTGTGGTGGCGGCCACGCTCTCCCCAATTCCCTGGGAATGTGCTCCACCCTCTTTGGGGCCTGGGATGGCAGAACATTCCCTGAGCATCGAGGTGGAAGGCCCACCCTTGACCTCCAGGGCAAACTCACCCTTTCCATGCGTGTGGGCCACTCCGCTCTCCCAGCCCGAGACCTCCTGACTCCAGACCTCAACCTCCATGGCTCTGTCTTTGAAGAAATTTTTCCTTCAGTTTGTTCCTTGTCTGTCTCCTCCAGTCCAGACTGGCAACGGCTCTGTCTATAAAGATCTCACAAAAATTCTGTTGGCTTCGCATGAAGCACACAGGGGTCAAAGCCATCAGACAATAGGACTTTCCACAAATCCTTTCTGGATAATTCCATCTCCAATCTTGGCTTGTACTGAAATGGTGGCTGGGTTCCATGTTTGGTTAAATCCTCATGTTGGGCTGTAGCTTCTGGGGATCCACCCTCTGGAAGCCTGGAATTTTCCAAGCCATCAGCTTCTGGTTTCTTTGAACCCAAGAGTTCAGTTCTAAGTGTATCTCTGTCCTGTAGCATTTTACTATAAGCTGCAAGGAGAA
Source organism: Choloepus didactylus (assembly GCF_015220235.1). Lineage (NCBI taxonomy): Eukaryota > Metazoa > Chordata > Mammalia > Pilosa > Megalonychidae > Choloepus > Choloepus didactylus. The sequence continues at coordinate 99,365,515 of NC_051318.1, forward strand.
GCCAGGGTACATCCTCCACACGTAATCTGGAGATCTCCTCAGCTAAGTATTCCAGGTTGTTGCTTTCAACTTCTTCCTTCCGACACCAGGTCACAATTTTGCCAAATTCTCTGCCACTTTAAAACAAGGATTGCCTTTCTTCCAGTTCACAACACATTCATCATTTCTGTTCAAGGCCTCATCAGAAGTATCTTTAGAGTCCATATTTCCACAAACAGTCTCTTCAGAGCAGTTTAGGCCTTTTCTATCAAGCGCCTCACAATTCTTCCAGAACTTTCCCCTTATCCATTTAAAAAGCCATTCCAACATGTTTGGTATTTGCAAACTGAGCAGCAAAATCACCCCACTTCTCTCGGTACCAAAATCTGTTCTAGTTTGCTAATACTGCCAGAATGCAAAACACCAGAGATGGATTGGCTTTTATAAAGGGGGTTTATTTGGTTACACAGTTACAGTCTTAAGGCCTTAAAGTGTTCAAGGTAACACATCAACAATCGGGTACCTTCACTGGAGGATGGCCCATGGTGTCCGGAAAACCTCTGTTAGCTGGGAAGGCATGTGGCTGGCATCTGCTCCAAAGTTCTGGTTTCAAAATGGCTTTCTCTCAGGATGTTCCTCTCTAGGCTGCAGTTCCTCAAAAATGTCACTCTTCTTAGTTGCACTTGGGGTATTTGTCCTCTCTCAGCTTCTCTGGAGCAAGAGTCTGCTTTCAACAGCCGTCTTCAAAATGTCTCTCATCTGCAGCTCCTGTGCTTTCTTCAAAGTGTCTCTCTTGGCTGTAGCAAGCTCGCTCCTTCTGTCTGATCTTATATAGTGCACCAGTAATTAAATCCAGACCCACCCAACACCTCCATGGAAATTATCCAGAGTGATCACCCATAGTTGGGTGGGGCGCATCTCCATGGAAACACTCAAAAAATTACAATCTAATTAACACTGATAGGTCTGCCTGCACAAGATTACATCAAAGATAACGGTGTTTGGGGGACATAATACATTGAAACTGGCACATCAGTTTATGGACACTAGCTACTTCCAGTTTTTAGCTATTGTGAAAAATGCTGCTATGAACATTGATGTAGAAAGAATTCTTGCTTTCAATTCTTTTGTAATATACCCAGGAGCCCTTGTCTCTCTCTCTTTTAAATTGTGCTGTAGCACTTAAGAATGATCCTGAAATTCCCTCCCGTGCTTCCCAAGATCCAGCTCTATCTTGGTTTTTATCTAGCAAACCTTCTCTCCTTTCTGAGGGCTCCTTATAGACATTTTAGAAGATTCTGATTCTGCCTTCACACCTCAGCTCTTCTACCTTTCTACTCTTGCTCTGCAAAATCACCCATTCCTAGGGATTCCAGTTGTCATCTCCACCTCAGTAGAGAATTCTCAAATCTCTTTCTTTTGCCCTGACCCCCATCACCCTAACTTGTCTCCATTTCCAAGTCCCTCCTGGTCATTTTCCCTTAATTATATCTCAGTACCCCTGAATTCATATTTCTAAAGCCAGTCTTCCCTGGCTGTTAGCAGAACAACCATGTTCCAAGTTACCCAGATTCATCTCCAGCCCCATCTACAAGTGGTTGCTGCGACTTACAAAATTCTCTGTAAAGCCTCTCGTCCTCAGCTTTCCTCCTACTTTAACTTGCAACATCACCTTAGCTCAGCTCTTCTTTTCATCTCACCCCAGCACCACTGCAGCTGCTTTCGGTCAATCGTCTTGCCCTGTCATCTTTCCAATACAACCTGTGCCACAGTGGCAGGCACTTCTCCATGGACAGCTCACACTCCTGCACTTTGTGGGGGCTCTGAGCAAAAGCATTTTACAACCATTCTGAGAATGTTTGTAGAAGGAGACGTTCTGTTCCAGGATGGCAAAGCTTAGCAACATCTCCCTCCCTGGAGAAGTTCCAGGGTAGTAAAGATAAACACCCATCCTTCTCCTTCCCGGAGATTTGCTTACATTCCTAAATTAAGATAAAGTCTGTCTCTTTCCAGAGGGAAAACTAGGCAGATCACCAGGAATCTCACAGAAGACGAGAACCTAATTTGGGAACTCCTCTGCTGTAATGCACCCCACTGCATGTTCAGGTATCATCTGGCCTTAGACCATATTGGCCTAAGGAGAATGGGGCTCGGGGGATCAACACAAGGGGCTGCTCTGGCTGCTGCTGTGTCACAACCAATACCCTCTCTTTGTCTCTGACCCAGAGAGCTTGTGTTTTATTGTTGGTGCATATAAATGCAATTGTGGCAGGATAAGTTGTTAGCTTGCAGATAAGGTAAAAATCTCAGACCCTTTGCAGTTTCTGACTTAACACATTGCCACCAAATCATCTTTCTAAAGCTGTGCTTTGGCCAGGCTGTATCTGTGCTCAAAATCTTTAGCGGTTTCCCACTGCAGAATTCAATTCAAATTCTTAGCCTATCATTCAACCTCTCTTTCCAGCCTGTTCTTCCATTTTTCCCCATGCAAACCTGTGCTCCAAGTCCACCTAGACTTCAGGATGTTGCCTAAACATTGGCATAAACATCCTGGGTCCAATCTGGTGGCCACGCTATTCCTGTTGTCTCAAACGCCTGACTTGGGGTGCAGACGTTTTTGCTAAGAATCCAGGAAATGCCAGGGCCTGACATGCCCAGAGTGCTCTTTAAGGAACAGTGAGCCAACCCATTTATTTCTTCATGTCTGTCGCTAGGGTTCCTGTGGTGGGAAATCATCCTGCCCTCCACCCCAGCCATGACGGACTGAAGAGCTGGAGCCCAAGGTGACCACATTTTGGTGGGACACACAGCAGATAAGCCACCTCTGGGTGGCTTGGCTCGAAACCCTGCCAACAGGGAAGCTCTGCATTTGATGGCAGCAAACTCAGTTATCACACAGTGGGACACTTCGCTGCTGGGACAAGTCAAGGGTGCAAGAAGGGGCTGTGTGTGGGGGGGTGTGGTGGTGGTGGTATATTTCCTGCAGAACAAGGAGGGAGGTGAACTAAACTGCAGACCTGTTGAGACTTAATCTTCAACGAGGCAGTTTTGTTACTTTCAAACCTTTTTTGCATAGGCCTGTGCCGGTTTGGATGCATTATGTCTCCCCAAACACCATGTTCTTTGATGCAGTCTTGTGTGGGCAGATGTATTAGTGTTGATTAGGATGGAATCCTTTGAGTATTTCCATGGAGATGTGACTCAATCAACTGTGAGTGAAACGTTTGATTGGATAATTTCCATGGAGATATGGACCCTACCCACTCAGGGTGGCTCTTAATTAAATCACTGGAGTCCTATATAAGAAGCTCAGACAGAAGGAACTTGGTGCGGCAGCCTAGAGGAATGTCCTGGAAGAAACCCCTTTTGTAACCAAAACTCCGGAGCAGACTCCAGCCACGTGTCTTCCCAGCTAACAGATGTTTTCCGGATGCCATTGGCCATCCTCCAGTGAAGGTACCCGATTTCTGATGCCTTACCTTGGACACTTGACGGCTTAAGACTGTAACTGTGTAACCAAATAAACCCTGTATAAAAGCCAATCCATTTCTGGTACTTTGCATTCCAGCAGCAGCAAACCGGAACAGATTCTGGTACTGTAAGTGGGGTGTCCAGGCTCTCCCCAATTGCATTAGCAAACCAGAAAAAGGTCTAAAATATGTTACAATAAAGTTTTCTTTGAGTGGGTTTAGCAACCCATTCACCACCCCAGGCTCCTAGTATGACTGCTTGGTATGTGAATATATCTCAATAAAATGAAGAGAAAAAAAAAATCAATTCTCTAAATAAAGGAATTGAGGGAAACATTCACCCTCTTTTATCTCCACATATTGTTAGGAAAGAAGGAATTTCACCAGACTAGCAACATCTAGTCTGGTGAAATAGCCAACCACAGTTGATAAATATTGGCAAATCTAGCTTATTAAGAATCTTGTTTTCTCTTCATTTCCCAATACTGTTGGCTTTACTTTTATGTGAGCCATAGGGTGTGCCTAGATTTAAACAAGGTCAAATGTACAAGAAAAAGGCATTTTTCCATACTTAAAAAAAAAAAAAACTTCAAAAAGTGTGTTGGGGGATCTCAATAGTATTCCCTTAGATACAGCCCTATTGGTCATTTATACAGTGGGTTGAATTTTTAAGGACACATCTGTTTCCTAACAGGTAAGAGAGCCTGGGTTGGTATAGAGGACAAACTTTGAAGGACCTGTACAATAAAACAGGGACAGTTAAAATTCGCTTGTAAGAATCTGCAAAGCTCAGATATTTTAAACACACAGCACTGTGCCGGGCACACAGCAGACACTCAATAAATGGTGGTAACTGCGAAGAAGCCCGCGTTTTCAGTCTTGGGACAGGCCCTCGGACGCTGCGCAGGCCATCCCATCACCTCTGCCTGTCGGGACGACCCCCTCTGGGCTGATCAAACCATCGCCACTCCACCGTCCGCAGTTCAGTACGGACGTGCAGGTTGCAAAGGCCAAGATTTTCGCCTTGGAGCAACTTCTGGTCAAGCTAGCACAGCGCCGCACTGACGCGACTCGACCAGTTTCCAGTCTCTCTTCTTTTCTTGGTAGAAAAGCTGGAAGCACTAGCGAAGCTGCGCTTTTCCCAGCCTCGGGCACCAGAACTCCGAGAGGCAGCACCTGGCCACGAGCCCCGCGCCTCGCGGGGTCCCCCGGCGGACAGGGGTGTCCCGGACGGGTCCCGAGCGAGCCCACTCACCAGCACCAGATGCACCAGGGTGTCGCAGCAGAGCCGCGCGAGCGCCCCGCGGGCCGCCGCCAACAGCGCGGGGCACGGCACCAGCGCCCGGCCCGCGCCCGCGCTCCTCCTCCCGCCGCCGTCCGCCGCGGGCCTAGAGGGTGCAGGAGGGATCCGGCACGGACGGGGCGGGGCTCCTCGGGGCGGGGCGGGGCCTCCCGTTGGGGCGGGGCGGGGCGGGGCCTCCCGTTGGGGCGGGGCTTCCTCCCCGGCCTCCGCGCCCCGCCTGGTCCCCAAGCTTCGCCAAACCTGCGGAGGGCCGTTCTTCAAGCGTCTGGATTGTGCTCACAGCTCCTCTTAACCGTCTCGACAAACCTGTTCCCAGGCCAAGCCCAAAGGACCGCTCAAAGGTTCACACCTTTTGATGCGGTTTGATTTCTAACAGGGGTCAAAAGCCCAAGCCACCGCCAAGTGCAGTACACATGTTGGAAATTGTGCCAGTAGGCGGGGGAGAATTTGGGAGACACAAGGTTCTAGTTAGGCCTTTGCAAGCCGTGCCAGAGGTGCGGGCAAGGGTCGTTTGCAGCCACCAACAGACTTTTTAAAGCCCTTGTTGCTGACTCTGACCCTATTTCCATTTCTTAAAAATCCAGAAAAGCAGCCAAAGCATGGGAGAGCAGGGTAGTAAGCGGCATCTGCTTGGCGCTGGATGCTTTCGCCTACATAGGCCCCTAATGTAGAGACAAACCATTGCAGACCGAGTCTCAGTTAACAGATTGTGACCTCTAATGACCTAGCCAGTTTCTTTAATTTAGGGGAGCCAGATGAATACAGGACACCCAGATAAATCTGAAAATTTCAGATCCACAACGAGTAATTTTTTAGTCTATATGTACACTCAAGTAACACTAGGGTACTTACACTAAAAAATAATTCGTTGTGGAACTGAAATTCAGATTTACCTGGGCAACCTGTATTTTTATTTACTAAATCTGGCAACCCTATTTCAATTGGATAAAGCATCAATTTACATTTTAAACAAAAGGTCCCAGAAGGGGAGAGACTTAAGAGAGCCTGTCACAGCTCCTTTATTTTATAAATGAGAACACTGAGGCCCAGTAATTTGCCCAGGGCTACAAAGTAAATACAGTGGCAACACCATGCGGAGAACTTGGCATTACTAACATAGTTTGTTCCGGGGCAAGGGAAGGAGCCGGGGATTAAGGTTGCTAATCAGATGGCTTTAAAATAAAGAGATTATCCTGAATGATCTGGGCGGGCCCAGTGTAAATACAAGGGTCCTTTAAATGTGATGGGACAGTGTCAGTGATGCAGCTTCAAAAATCCTTGACCAGTGTTAGGGAGAGAGGGAGAGAGGGAGGGAAAGAAACAGACAGTGGTGTGACAGGATCTCAAAGGTGATGGATCGGGGGAGGGGGAGGGGGGTCGGGGTACGATGGAGTTCTATGTATGGGGTTTGTACTGTTTTTACAACTGTTCCTGTAAGATTGAACTTATTTCAAAATAATATTTATTATTAAAAAAAAAAAATCCTTGACCAGCCATCTCTGGTTTTGAAGAAGGAAGGAGGGCATGGCCCAAGGAAACCTGGCAGCCTCTAGAAGCTGAAAAAGGCTCCCCTAGAGCTTCCAGAAAGGAATATAGCCCTGACAACACCTTGATTTTAGCCCAGTGAGACCCATTTCAGACCCTGAACTCAAGAACTGTGAGATAAATTTGTGTTATTTGAAGCCACTAAGGTAGTGGTAATTTACTATAGCAGGTATAGGAAACAAATACCCCCCATGATGGGACCCATGCATTGTCCCGTGGGAACGGGAGGCCATGGGGAACTGCCCCGAGCATCGCGCTGACAATCTGGTTACTACCTTCACTATGAATAATGAAGTTGTTTTTGTCTCTGACCCAGGCATCCTGTGTCTTCAGCCAGCTTGTAAGCAGGCTCAGATCTCAGACTTTGCAGTTCTTGAAGTTACTTCATCCCTAAATACTTTAGCATGCAACTCCTAAAAATAAGAAGATTCTCCTACATAACTACAATACTATTATCACAGATCAAGGTGCTTGAAAACTTTTGTTTTAATCAAAGTAATTCGTGTCACACAGCTAAAAAGTCAGTTAATATGATGGGTCTTAGAGGAAAACCAGTATTCCCTGTGCTCCACTCCTCTCCCAAATTCTTTTTAGCTATATCACCTGTATTCCTTAAATCCTTAAATCTTCTGTATTTATGAAATTAAAAAAATACTGTTCACTCTTTAGCTATACTGTATTCATTTGAATCTATTATGCCTCCCACAAAAGCCATGTTCTTTTAATCCACTCTAGTGGGTGCAGACTTACTATAGGGGGGATTTTTTTTTTTTTTTTTTTTTAAATCATCATTTTATTGAGATATATTCACATACCACGCAGTCATACAAAACAAATTGTACTTTCGATTGTTTACAGTACCATTACATAGTTGTACATTCATCACCTAAATCAATCCCTGACACCTTCATTAGCACACACACAAAAATAACAAGAATAATAATTAGAGTGAAAAAGAGCAATTGAAGTAAAAAAGAACACTGGGTACCTTTGTCTGTCTGTTTCCCTCCCCTACTTTTCTACACATCCATCCATAAACTAGACAAAGTGGTGTTTGGTCCTTATGGCTTTCCCAATCCCATTGTCACCCCTCATAAGCTACATTTTTATACAACTGTCTTCGAGATTCATGGGTTCTGGGTTGTAGTTTGATAGTTTCAGGTATCCACCACCAGCTACCCCAATTCTTTAGAACCTAAAAAGGGTTGTCTAAAGTGTGCATAAGAGTGCCCACCAGAGTGACCTCTCGGCTCCTTTTGGAATCTCTCTGCCACTGAAGCTTATTTCATTTCCTTTCACATCCCCCTTTTGGTCAAGAAGATGTTCTCCGTCCCACGGTGCCAGGTCTACATTCCTCCCTGGGAGTCATATTCCACGTTGCCAGGGAGATTCACTTCCCTGGGTGTCTGATCCCACGTAGGGGGGAGGGCAGTGATTTCACCTTTCAAGTTGGCTTAGCCAGAGAGAGAGGGCCACATCTGAGCAACAAAGAGGCATTCAGGAGGAGACTCTTAGGCACAAATACAGGGAGGCCTAGCCTCTCCTTTGCAGCAACCGTCTTCCCAAGGGTAAAACTTATGGTAGAGGGCTCAACCCATCAAACCACCAGTAGGGGGGATTTTTTATAGATTATTTCCGTGGAGATGTCACCCATCCAACTGTGGGTGAGATTTTTGATTAGATTATTTCCATGGAGATGTGACCCCGCCCACTCAGGGTACGTCTTAATTAGATCATTGGAGTCCATAAGAGAGCTGAGAAAGCATGCAGACCCAGAGGCTTGTAGATGCAGAAAGATGTCTGGAGATGTAGAAAGACATCTGGAGATGCTAAGCTAAGAGATGAAGCCCAGAGTATGCCCAGAGAAGCTAAGAAAGGACCCCCAGATACTTAGAAACACCCTGGGAGAACAAGCAAGGATGCCTAGGAGCTGAGAGAGACAAGCTAAGACAGACAGAAACCCAGAGACCTTTTGGAGAAAGCAGTTTTGAAACCAGAACCCGGGAGCAAAGGATCCAGGAGATGTCAGCCTCATGCCTTCCCTGCTGACACAGGTGTTCCAGACATCATTGGCCTTTCTTCAGTGAAGGTATCCTCTCATTGATGCTTTGGTTTGGACACTTTTATGGTCTTAGAACTGTAAATTTGTAACCTAATAAATCCCCTTTATAAAAGCCAATCCTTTTCTGGTATTTTGCATAATGGCAGTTTAGCAAACTGGAACACATATATTTTAGACATAGCTCTTAACTTTGTATTATGGAAGGTGAAGATTCAGCTCCTCTTTCAAACCAATCCACCCAATATGGTAAATCACCATTTTTGGTCAAACCAAAATTCAGCATCTACTTTATTATAACTATATAAGTACTATTTGCTGCTAAGCCAAATGATGTCCTAGGATTTCATTTCCTTTCTCACAAAGCTTTTCATACTGGAGGTAATAATTGCCTCATTTTTATTTGTTTAATTTTCTAGGTTCCTGTGGTGGTTTGGAAGCTGTTATGCACCCCACAAAATGTCATGTTCTTTTAATCTAGTCCTGTGGCTGCTGACCTATTGTAGGTGGGACCTTTTGATTAGATTATTTCAATTGAGATATGATCCACCTCACTCAGGGTGGGTCTTAATCCTCACACTGGAGTCTTTTTTGAGAGGATAAAAGACAGAAAAAGCCCAGAGAAGCTAAGAGATGAAATGAAGAGGAGCTCATAGAGAAAAGCCCAGGAGAAGCTCAGAGAGGACCCACAGAAGCTCAGAGAGGAAGCCACTGGAATCAGAAGCTGAAAGCGACGAAACCAGCAGACACTGACCATGTGCCTTCCCATGTGACAAAGGTGTCCTGGATGCCAGCAGCCTGTCCTAAGAGTCCAGGTATCACCCTGTTGATGCCTCGAGTTGTACATTTTCACAACCTAAGAACTGTAAATTGTAATAAATAAATTACAATCCCCATTGTAAAAGCGAACCCATTTCTGGTATATTGCATTCCAGCAGCTTTAGCAAACTGAAACGGACTAGGCCCTATCACTAAATCTTCCCAAGCTTTCTAACAGACTTGAAAAACACCCAGATCAGCATTTTCCATACTCTCAAACCCATCAAATGTTCTATCTTTCCATTTTTCCTCCCCTGGAGACATTTCTTCAGGAGCCCTTCCTCATCCTTTCTTCTGTTCCCATCTGGCCTGATGGCTCTGAAGATCTCCTGCACAGCCGTCATCCTGGGAACTCCTTATGCCTCTTTTCTTTTTTGGATCCCCGATTTCCTGGATAGAGGACTTCTTTTTCCTTGGTTCACTCCGTCACTTTGGTGGGCCATAAATCCCAGCAGCTTTCTGAACAACAGTGCCTGGCTGTAACATTTTTGAGACCTTGGTTGGCTAGATTTATCCATTCTAACCAGTTGATCTAATAGCTTGGCTACAGTTCTAGGTTAGAAATAACTTTTTCTCAGAATATATGGTGTTGCACCATTGCCCAGTGGAGCAGTCTAATGCCATTCTGATTCTTGGTTGTTCGTATCTGACCTGGGTTTTTCTCCCTCTGAAAGTTGTTAGGATCTTTTCTTTTATTTCCCATATTCTGATATTTCCTGGCAATGTGACTTCATGTAGATCTTTTTACATGTACTTCAATTCTGGGAAATTTTCTTATATTACTTTTCCGCTAACTTCCCTCTCTCTACTTTCTCTGTTGTCTCTTTCTAGAACTCATTATTCAGATGTTAGTCATCTGAAATGATCCTTCTCCTTTATCACTCACTCCTTCTATGGCACTTTTTATTTTGCAAACTGCACTTTTAAAAATGAAAACAACCCCAAAGCATTTATGGTGATCTGGTAATAACATAAGTATAATCAAAACAATGTGACCAAATGTTTTAGAACTATATTCAAAACAAAGAACACCTAAAAAAAAAAATGTATTGCTTTCTCAGCTTTCCCTTCATTGATCACTTCTGGTTGGAAACACTTTGTAGCAGAGTAATATTATCTCCCTTTAGCACAATCTGACCCCCTTGTTTCTTGGCTTTGTTTTAGAATGAATCTCTTCAACATCATCTAATATGAGGTTCATATATTCATCAAAACTCATGATCCAGCCATCCACCTGCATATTCACCTGCCCAGAGAGCCACACCCGAATCCAGGGCCTATTTTGCACATCGCTGAAGTTGAGGTTGATGGGCTGCTCTTTTTGGCCCTGGCCACAATACGCCATGGTAGGAGTCACAAAGACCACACAAAATGTATTTTTAATTCCAGAAAGTACTCTTTGTTTTCTGATTTTCCTTTCTGTAGCATTCTATACTTGTTCCGTGGATGCAACATCTTACCTTTACCTCTCAGGATATTCGTACACTTTTTTTTTTTTTTAATTTTTCATCTGATCCCTTCATTGTGTCTGAACTGCTCACTTTGTCCAAATGCTGATTTTGATCTGTTTTTCATGTTGGAGGCTTTCCTTAAATGACTAGTGATCTTTTATTGTCTGTTTTTATTTTAAGAGTGAAGTGCTAAATAACTGATGGTAAACTGTTTGGATGGGTTCACCCCAATTGTCAGTTATCTATATTATATTTTCTCTGAAGTATTTCAGCTTCTCTAGGAAAACAAAAATCCTCCAATCTCCTGCCTAGGAGCACATCCTTATTGCCAGAATTCTTGGAGCCAAGTGGCACGGGTGGGAGCTTGATGGGCTGTCCTGCGGCTCAGCATGTAGATGTTAACTCAATGTCTGTTTTCAGCACAGACCTCTCCCCTGGGATGTGTCTCTGGGTCTGAGTGCTGATGGTTCAGCTTCTTCACAGAACAGAGCTCTGGTCCCCTGTTGGATGGGGCAAGGTTGGTCACTGGATACAAGGGACTGGATTTGGGGGAGAGGGCTGATTCCTGCTGATAGGACTCACAGCCAATTCTGTTTTCATCCCTACACCTCATCCCTCTGGTTTCCGGTATTTCTGAGTCCTCAACCCGTTTCTGACTTCTGCACTGTGAACTAGCTCCTCCTCCTCCTCCTTTTTTTTTTTCATTTCCTCATTTCAGACATTTGGAATTATCACTTCTGCTCATTTCTTTTTCTGCTTTTCATTTTCCTCCCAATTAGAAACTCATCTGCTACTATGTCTGCTCCTACGTTATCTGTCCTTAGAATTGGTTTATTCAATTTTTATTCCTTTATTCATTTAATGGGATTTGGAAGCAAATGGAGCTAGAAACATATTCCATCTGCCTTGGTGATTTCTTTTAACTTGTTTTTGATTGTGAAATCACACACACACACACACACACACACATAAAAGGCACATTTTATACACCAGCAATGTATGATTGGAAATGGATATTAAGGAAACAATTCCATTTATAATGACATCTAAAAGAATAAAATATCTAGGAATAAATTATACCAAGAAGTTCAAACTTTGTACACTGAACAGAACAAAACACTGCTAAAAGAAATGAAAGAAGACCTAAGTAAATGGCAAGACAGCCTACGTTCAAGAGTGGAAGGGTTACCATTAAGATGCCAGTGCTGCCCAAAGTGATCTTCAGATTCAACACAATCCCTATCAAAACAGACATTTTTTGCAGAAATGCAAAAGCCAGTCCTTAAATTCATATGGAACTGCAAGAGACCCAGAACAGCCAAAACAATCTGCAAAGAGAAGAACAAAGTTGGAGTTCTCACACTTTCTGATTTCAAAACTTACTACAATGCTACAGTAATGAAAATGGTGTGGGGGTACTGGCATAAAGATAGACATATAGACCAATGAAATAGAACTGAGAGTCCAGAGATAAACCGACACATCTATAGACAATTGGTTTTTGACAAGGGTGCCAAGTCAGTCCATTCAAAGGTGAACAACAGTGTCTTCAATAAATGGTGCTGGGAAAACTGGGTAACCACATGCCCTGCCCCCCTCACCAAAGACCAACCCCTACCTCACACCATATACGAAGATTAACAAATAATGCAGTGGCTAAAACTATAAAATTCTTAGATGAAAACTTAGGAGATAAGTTTCAGGACCTTGGATTTGACAGCGGTTCTACGGTATGACAACACTGAAAGCATGAGCAACAAAGGAAAAAATAGATAAATTGGACTTCATCAAAATTAAAAAGTTGTACATCAAAGGATATTATCAAGAAAGTGAGAAGACAACCTACAGAATGGGAGAAAATATTTGGAAATCATTATCTGAGAAGGGTTTAATATCCAGAATATAAAAAGAACTCCTACAACTCAACAACAAAAGACAAACAACACAATTAAAAAATGGGCAAAGGGCTTGAATAGATATTTCTCCAAAGATATACAAATGGCCAGTAAGCACATGAAAAGATGCTCAACGTAATTAGTCATTAAGGAAACACAAATCCAAACCACAATCGTTTTCCACTGCTCTTAGAATAGCAAATCCTCTACATGACTTACAAGGTGTTGGGTCTTTAGGCTCTCCTCAACCCCCTACACACACACACACACACACACACACACACACACACACACACAATCCTCTTCATTACTGCATTATCTTTGGTCTAGCTACACTTCCATCTTTCACTCCCTTGAACTCCCTATGGTGCCCCCTCCATGGCCTTTGAATACCATTGTTCCCTCTGCCAGAAAGCTTTTCCAGTCAGTCTAGCTAGTTGACTCCTGCTTTTCTTCATCCCCATAAGCTGTGTAATTTTGGGAATCTGTGACTTCTCTCTGCTTAAGAGAACCTTCTCCTTGTCACTGAAGGGGCTCTTGGCCATGGCTCCACTTCCTAAGTGCTCACTCTCATATCACCTTCCTACCAAGGCCAGTTCCCTCTATTTTATATCATTGCATAGATTTTTTCCCAACAGTTGTTAAAAATTTCCTTTTACATTTACTTCTGTGATTTTTTTTAAGTATCCTGCACCCTAGTACAGTACCTAGAATGCAATAGGATGCTCCATAAATATTTGAATGAATGTTTCTACAGGCTTAATTCAAGTCCTTATTTATAAAAGTCTGAAGACATGGAAAAGATACCTATAGATAACAGAATCTGCTTCTATTATGAGGAAAACTGGGTTGAAATCAATAATATGAAAGTTATAAACTCTTATATTTAGGCTTGAAAAGTGAAATTGTGTAAGTACTGGGTCAAAGAGAGCTGAGACTTTTACTTGATCACATATCTAATATGATGAAAGTGATAACTGAAAGAGTCTCCCCTGCATAAAAATAGTTAATGGAATGTTGCCACTCCATTGCACCCCGAAACCAGCCACACCACACACTTTATTCTCAGGGTCTGTGGAGTGCATCAGACTGGCAGGAATCAGTTCCAGGAACTACCTTATAAGGACTGTTCAGGTTGAGGAAAGGAACGGATAAAAAGGGATCAGTCTCTTCTGCTCTCTGGAAACACTAAAAGGCCTACTTTTTATCAAAAAAGTAAATTTACAATGATGGTTATTTAAAAGAGATGACATGAGTTCACTATTAAGAAAGGAACTTGTAATAACTAAAGCTACGCAACAGAACAGAATCACTAGGAGTGAAGGCCTCTATCACTCAAACTTTCCTACAGGAAAGTTCCATAACATGGCCTGCCTTGAAAATCTAATTTTATCTTTAAAACATTATGTAAAATGTGTACTTTTCTCTGCAATACTTAGACTTATATTACCATAAAACGGTTTTACTTACCATCAAGTAACACTGTGGTCCCGTGAAGATTTACCTTGTGGCTTCATACACTTCAGGGTACCAGAGCTTAAGAAAACAGAATTATTTGAGAAGGTGGATGGCAATTTGTTAGGGAAGTGGGATGTTGTAGAAGAGCTTTCCCATCACGGAGCACGTCTTCTATCATAGTTCAGACATCATTCCCCTGATGTTGATCTATTTTAATAAATGTTTACTGAACACCTAGCATCCTATGCCTAATCCAAAGAGACCTCAATCATGAACCACTTGATAAGACACTTTCCCTTCTTTGACCTTTGTTGTCACCTCTCTATTTGCACTTAATGGATTACAACTTTTAGGTCACAGGATAAATTTAAGAGGGTAAATAGTTACTCCACATTCTCATTTCTTCTTTAAGTCATTTCCAGTAGATGGGGCTTGGTACTAGCAAGAGATCCCACAGATGGGTGATCTGGGAATGAGGTAAGGTTTGGCTCCAATTCCTCCTAAAACTGAGAATGAAGACACATTTTTGTCACCTCTCTTTTTATCCCACACATCTGAGGAAAGTGTAGGATTGTTTGCACAACAAAACTCATAGTTTAGGCTGCTTGATCTGGGTGAAGTTTTCTACAGGGATTGAAGTTGGCCAGTCATTCTCAATAAAGGGCCATTTTGCTCCCCACAGGACAGGTGGGAATGTCTGCACGTATTTTTGGTTGTCACAACTGGGGAGAGAAGGCACCCTGTGGGCAGAGACCAGGGATGTTGCTGAACATCCTACAATGCCCAGAACCACCTCTCATAACAAAGATTTATCCTGCATAAAATGTCAACAGAGTGGGGTCTGAGAAACCCTGATTTTGACCAAAGTTAGGTGAGGGATTTTATGGGCAAGAAAAAGGAGGATAAAGTCATGAAAAAGACTACACTCCTATGTCCCTTTTCCCAAACACTTTCTTGATATATATATACGACTTTCGGCACAATGCTCTATTACTATTTTTCAGCTAACTAATCGAGTACATTTATATGAGAAAAGAGTTCCTTTCAAGCTTCGGACAAATGAATTAATGAGTTATATGCCTTAATAATCACAGAATAATGTACAGAAATTATTCTCCGTTTCCCCAATCAGAACTAATGAAAATTCCTCAGTTAAACTAAGGTTAAAAAATTCATAACCATCACTCAAGACAAATAATATTCATGAATTCTCTGCAATAATTCTCTGTGATAATTAATCAATTCCCTGAAAAGGAACGACACTTCTGAAGGAAATTATGGCAAGATTATGTAGGAATACTATCACATTTATTTGCTTATACACCAACTTCTTTCAAAAATAATCTGAAGTGGCATTATACAAAACTATTTGTATACTCAAAAGTTTGGCTCCTCCTCTGTTCTTTCAATTAATTTAAGATTTTATTTAGAACCACAACCTCTATCTAAGGCTAAACCTTTCAATTACTGTCTTCCATAGCTACATGTTTTCCAAGATTAGACAGGCGTTACATGAACAGTTTCATTTTTTGTTTGTTTGACGAAAGTCATATCCACATCTTCTTCTCAAATAAATGGCCTTTCTCTAGGGTGCAGCATTTAAATGTGAGGCTACACACTACTTATTTTTGTCACGAAATACTCTTAAATGTAGCACTGCTATTGGCCATCCTGGCTTGTTATGGTGGGAGAAAAGATATTAAAATACAATGCAAAGGTGATTCAGGATTCGTTTCCACTGTGGTTGATACTTGAAAAATAATTCCAAATTTAAATTTAACCATACAGAAAACAAAACTAAGCAAATAAGCTATTTTTTAAAATAAGTTCTTCAATGTTTTATCGTATTTGATAGCAGCTTTTTTTTTATTGGTTACAAAACCTAAGCCCATATACAAAATTAGGAACACATTTAGATGCCTCTTTTGAAAGAACGTTTTAGTCTTTTTTTTTTAACTGAGTTTAAAAAAAAATAAAAACAATGCAATTTTTAAACACTGTTTTGAAAACTTAAAAGTGCAGCAATACAGTTTCTTTTATCTACGAAATGGTGCAATTCCAATTCAAAACTGATAAGGTCACGACAAACCGAATCAAGCAAATGCACACACGGGTCTGCCCCACTTGATGCTGATGTTCACTTAAAAATGTCCGTTTGCACTGAGAACGCAGGAGGAAAGATGAACGTCACAATGGAGGCCAATTTGATCTCAATGTGTGCAAAATTTTAAAGGTGACCATCAGTAAACACGGAGAGTCCAGAAGAAACTAAACCAGAAGGGGTACAATTCACAATATCAAGAAGATTTGGACTTTAAGGGTTTCACCGAAGTTTGTGACCTTAATTAGTTTTGACTTCGTTATTCCTACTTTTAGTGAAAACCACACACTTTCAAAAATTTAGACTATAGTGTCTGAATAGGATGCAGTTACCATATGAAGCTTTAACTCAAAATCTGGATAAAGAAAAAAGGCACAATGAACTTCAACTCAATTTTATGTGCACAAGAGTTGAAAAATCTGAGCCACCTTAAAGAGAAATTGATTCCAAAATTTATAAAACCTATAAATAATCAGAGGCCAAACCACTATATTAAAACAGATTCTCTAGCAAGTAAAAATCTTGCAGTTTAAACATACGCTTGTATCTACTTTAGATACAAGACAAAACTCACTCTTTAAAGTGGCTCCACCTTGGCAGATACATATATTTTTAATGAATGCACACCTGCTATGTTTTGTTTATCAGTGAAAAAACCCCAGCTGATTCACAAAGCTCTGACGGCATCTGTCTCATCTTCATCACAGGAAATACACCCCCCATCTGATAACTAGTTTAGATTTTCTATCTCTTCACACCAATGCATTGGGAAATTATACCCAGCAAACGACAGCAACAAAACCATTTTTGTGACAGCATAAATTGTTCAGTTTTAAAATGTTCAAATCCATATTCTTTCATTAATAACTGGGTCAGACAATCTACCAAAAAGCAATGACTTTACATAGTAATATCAGATTTTGCAGAATTATTTAAAGATCACTGCAAATCAGATTTATGTTAAAGAACTGCAGATTATTCCTCTACAAAGATCCTTGCTGGAATATTTTTAAACGTGAATATGCTTTTAGAGTAGGATTTGAATGAACTTTTCCAATACTCAAATGAATTTTCATGACACTTCTAAAGAGTTGCTGGTTTGTTGCCAACCACATTATCAAAAGCACTGGTTACTAAGTAAAAAATATTTTAAGACTAAATTACAGTAAACATGAAAGCTCCACAGTTTAAACCCAATAGAAATCAACCATATCCAATTATCGATTTAAAACGAAAAATATTAACTCCTGAAAGCTGAAAGCAAGATTATTTTTTTCACATCGTCAATGGGTATTTTAGACCATTGTGTTTTTTTTTCCTTTAGAGTCAGGGACTCTTGCTTTCAACTTAAACAGAAGTTCAAGTCCGTAACAGGTTGCAGCTCAGGTAAAATACCATGCACAGCATTTGATTACTTCAACAGCAGGAACACACAGGCTGGAGTGAGTGGTCAAACAAGGCTTGCTGCTCTCAAAAATTAGGTATAATGGCGAAAGCATTACCATCCGTATCTAAAGTTCTTCCTCCAACCCTGGCTTCTGAGGCAGATAATAACCACATCAATTACTGGTAGATGAAGGACAGTTTTTTTTTTTTTTTTTAAACTTATCTGTTTAATCAATAACCGAGTTTCTTTTCATTAAGTTACTTTTTTGTGTGTCAGTCCCACCAATGAAAGTCATTTGGCTTGTACTTTAAAACCTATTCTTCCACATAGAGAGTATGAAAATATGTTTGTGGAGGACAGTGATGAGGCTCAGACCAGACCGCACCTCTCTGAAGTCTTCCGACGTGTGGATGTGTCACACCACTGTGTCCTGATCCACTGTGCACCGCTTTCCTAAGGAGCGTCAGCGGGCACGACATGCGACCGCTGTGGACACTCTCAGCTGGCGACTGCAGTTGTCAGCACGTGGCACCAGGGACAGGGAGAGAGGGGGTAGTTGGGATTGTTAAGGGAGATTCTAAAACAGTTTAGGAAATCATGCAGATGCATTTACAGTCCATGTGAGAGTGACTTTTGGCAACTGCAAAGTGACTGAGACATGGCTTGCTTTAGAAGCATCGAAACGAAGAGGCATGTGTGTTTTGGAGCCTTTTGTTGTTGCGGTTGTTCTTGTCATTTGGTAGCCATCTGGTGGTGCTTCATATAGAATGTGGGAAAGACGCTGCACTCAAATGAACTTAAAAATTAAATTCCTTTGTTTGAAGGTTGGCCGTTGGGTCAAAATTGTAAGTACCTCCTTGTGTTGCTTCAGGAATGAGGCTAGGATCTTCATCGATCTATTCAAAACAGGGGGAAATTTCTTATTATGGATACTCTACATTATGGTGCAAGCAGAATTGCTTATTTACTTCTTAGGATAAGATTCTGCACGAATGCTTTTATCACCCAAAAATATCGAAGTAAATCAGTAATCATTTTATTAAGAAATTTAACAATTTAAAATTGAACATACGCAAAAAAAAACCTGCCTCTTTTTAAAGATCTTGTATCCATAGATTTATTTCACCTATCTGAAGATACATCATTTCTATCATTACTATTCTTCCCAATTGATAGATTACAAATGTGACAAGAACTGCTTGCACAATTTTACCTTATAATGATGTTTCAGACATAAATTATTCAAGAGAACTGAATAAAGGAGAGCCATTATTATAAATTTTTATTTAGATATTTTTAAATAACTGGAAAAATGCCACCTCTAGAGTATCTGATAGAAATACTGTAAACTTAGTCATACAAATGATAAAAAGAAAACTCTCAGTAAAACTTGCATTAGGAATATAGGTTTTAAATTACATGCAGGTCACACCATATTTTAATATATACTTACATCATCACCAGAGAAATACTGATCTATGATTTCAAATGCTAATTTATATATGTCTTCATTTTCATGCTGCTGTAAAACTTCAATTTTTTCCAAACCTGAAAAAATAAAATAATCAAAATTATTAAGCAGATGTAATTTCACCTGTTCTCATTTTAGTCATGGCAAATACTAAGGGACTCAGGGAAATACCTCACTCACCACTCGAAAGGTCATAGTTTGTCAAAAACAACAACAACAACAAAACAAACCATCAGCTAAAATCCGAGCTGCTCTTATGGGAATAAGAGCATTCCCCTAACTTCTTCCTCCTTAGAGGCCCTTGAGGTGCCTGGTCCCCAAGGCAGCCACTTGAAAAACACCGAACCACCCCATTTGACCGAGGAGGAAGGGGTGGCACAGAGGAGTGAAGGGATTTACTTCAAGTTATCTGGCAAGTTAGTAACAGACCAGAATCAAGATGTCCCCAGAATGCTTTAATAAAACCCTACTGTCTAAAATGTTTAATTTTTTCTGTTTTCAAAATGTTACTTTTATATAAATACAAAAATATGCTTTAAGAAGCTTAATGACTGATACATTAATTGATATTAACAGAAGATAAACCTTTAAATTTTGAAAAAAATTTCTTTTAAAAACTGAATAGGGTAATATACCCTACAGCCACAGTAAACCTGTAAAACAGTTTTTCACAACTATAATCATAGAATGTCTTCATTTATATTTTCAATATATCCGAAGCATGTCTGTAAATTTAAATTGTGAATAACAAATATGCTTCCTTGAAATGTGCTTTTGTCTAGGCTATCTTGAAATAGTTGTATTTTTTTTCTTATATAGAAATATACAAACCAGAAAAACAGAAAATGGGTGTCAAAGATAACAAACGTAGAGTGCTTTATGAAATTACAAAATACTAAGTAAACATGTATTCTTATAAACGTATTATTCCCCAAGACAACAGCAACTACATGGACAAAAAAGCTGATGAGTAACAATTCGTTAGGTCACTCAAACTTTCTGAGGTAAGTTATTATGAACCTGATTCCAATGCTAATTTTAAATTACCTTTTAAAAAAGCAAAACATCTTAACACCACAATGAGCAGTGGATTAATAGTAAAAAGAACTGGATTTAAGTTTCACTTCTATCACTAACTACTTCAGTGGCTTTGAACAAGACTCCTTAACATCTCTGGCATAATTTCTTCTTGTCATTAAGAAAATCCTCCCACTGTAACTATTTTATGTTACTGCACTTGTTTTCTCTTGAAAAAATGAACCTGGTAGTATAATCATCTAAGTAAGTCGATAATATGTAAAACATAAAATGTGACGTTACGTTAAGTTCATTTATGGTTTAGTACATATTGAACAGGTACCTTTAAAATATATGCTTCATATGTCATTACCAGAGAAACAATGATATGATATTTCAAATCACAGTTCTTTTTCATATTGAAATTTCAAAGTAACTTCTGTAGTAATAATTTCAGCACGGTGGTCATGGCATATCATAAGAACCGTTACAAGTCAGGGGTGAAACAAAACATCTAGAAGATTCAGCAATTGTTAACCCTTTCCAATAACATGTAACAGTATTTCCCAAAGCAAGGTATAACTTGTGGTAATAGGTATAACTTGAAAAAAAAAGTTTCACTGTCAAAGAGTTTGAGATGCTGGGTTAAACAAAGCTTTTAAGTTCTCAGAGGCTTTAATTTGCTCTAACACATTCTGACCTCGAGAAGAGTATTACTGTTTCCAAAGGAGCAAGGTGAATCCGTAGGAAGGTTATAGAGTAACCTTCAGAACCAGAGTGGCAATGTTTTCTGGAAAACTCTTGGAATACTGATATAGAGAAGAACAGCAGCATAATGTGATGACTTAGTAACAATGTATCCTGACGTTCATATTTTTAATAAGTTGTCTTTAAGAGATTTAATGTTTCAGAGTTCCAGTGCTCAACTACTCTCCTTCTTTCAATCCACTCTTACCTCCACACTCTTCTATTATTTCAGCTATTGTGCTTGCTTCATCACCAGCCATTATCAGAATGTTTTTCAGACCATCCAGAACCACCTGAACAACTTGAGAATCTTTTACTGAGAGTAAATTACAGAATGGTGGTATTACATTCTGCTGTACAAGGTACTCAACCTAGATGACAAAAGAGAAGAAATATTTTTATTTAAATAATTATCTTCTCCCCCAAAAGAACAGAGTACAGTGCTTAGAAACAATCAGCAACTCCTAACCATGGGAGAACAGTATACTTTCCAGTATTAACAATTCTAATGTTTTTTCAAGCTCACCTGATCTTTTCTGCCACTTATTGTTAAGTTGCTAATTGCCCAAGCAGCTTCTTTCTGTGTTCCAAAGTCCCCCTGCAGGTTAAAACAGAAATCACAAAATGAATTCTTTATCCAAAAAGTCTTGAATGCAATACGTTAAAAGACACAATGAACTCATAGGACTGACCTTAGCAAGCTGATGAATAATCATAGGGATTAATCCAGCATCAATTACAGCTTGAACTTGTTGCTGGTTGCCTGCTGTTATGTTAGAAAGGAACCAGACTGCTTCCTATAATTGACAAAAAAAATACAGTGTACTTTATTTGGAAAATTCTATCTTTAATGCCTTTATATGTTTTATTTCAATATATTTTATATATGCAATAACAAAATCACTTGAGCTCCATTAAAGAGACTGCATCTAAAAGTGATTAGGCTATACTGATCTCCCATTTAGAAAAAAGTAGCAAGGAAACTTCCATTCATAATATTTGGGCCCCCTTAACCTGGCACTTATTCATTCAATAATATATAAGTCTACTATAAGCTAGGCACCATTCTAGCATTTGGTGACACAGCAGTGAACAAAGACAAAAATCTTTGTTCGTGCGGCTTACATTTCTGTGCATTAGCCCCTATAAAAGACAGATGAGAGAAATAAATATGACTGACTTTCCTAATACTTTGTTAAAACTATTTCTAATAAAGGTGAATTTTTTAATTTAAAAAACTCACAAGATACAGTCAATCATTCCACAGAAATCAAGCATCTAACTAGTCTATGATGGATCTAACATAAGTATTTTTCTAACCTTAAAGGATTGATAAGTCACAAATACATTTCCAAGTAAAGCCCATTTAGACTAAGTAAACTATTTCTGATATTTTAATTTCATAAGAGAAACATGATTATGATATATATTTTCTGGGTGTACAAATTATTGTGATACTTCTTTCTCTGGGAGAAGAAAACACCAAGTTCTCTAAGACTCAAATTTTCTTTCAATTAACTCAGAGATCTGAAGAGATAAATATGTCCAGGTATTCCACAAATGAAAGTTTCAAAAGGGTATAATTACATACAGCTAACCTGCTACGATCAACTCTCAGAGGTCATGGATTTAACAAACAGTACTACAGCTATAGTGGATTTTGTGTCAATATCATAATGGCAAAAAGCCTGATATATGTAAACAAAAATTAAATCTAAGATTTATTATAATTTCAGTGTCAAACCTTCTTCCTCCTCCACAACTGAAAGAGTTCATTGTAAATTTATTTTGTCATCCAATTGCGGTAAAATGTTAACAGCTGGTGAATCTGTGTTTAGAGTATATAGATGTTCACTGTATTCTCGTAAATTTTTTGTAGGTCTGAAAACTTCCAAACTAAAATGTTGACGGGAAAAAAAAAAAGCTGGTAATTTCTACCACCAGGGTCCTATGATGGCTCCAAATACGCAAATAACACAAATGCTCACGGTGGAAGTCTTTTAAAGCAACTAACTGCTTACTAAGGCTGAGTTGGTATCTCTAAGAACCCTTTCTCTTTCCCCCAGGAAACCTTCATTTAAGAGTTTATGGGAACTGCTCTCCATCCCACTCAGCTCTGCCTCATGTGTAAGTCTCCCCTCTTTCTCCCAATACTCAGTCTACTTATATCCCTTTCCTTCCCAACTCCTAGTTCCCTTATTTTAAAATAACCTTTGAGAAGTGACTCAAAATTAAAATTTGCTAAAAATGTACATAGAAACAAATTCACAACCAAAAAAGGATTTTTATAAATGAGACTCTAAGATGGTGAGATGATTTTAATACACAAGAGGTATGAATACAGAATACTGTAATAAAGACTAAACACCTCAAGGGCTTTTGCAAAGACTGAGTAAAAAAAGTCAAGTGCGTTGAGCTCAATGCCTGGCACCTAAGCACTCAAAGCTCAATCGTTACTGTAATAATCATCATACATTAATTAATTCACAGAGGAAACATTTATTCAACACCTACAATATACTAGGCATGAAGGGATATAAAGATGAACAAAATTCCTTAAGAATCTTTAAACTACAATAGGAACAACATGTAAACAAACAACTGTAAAACAGTAACATAAATGCTAAAAAACGTCAAATGAAGTAGTTTGTTTTTGTCATGAATAATTACATATTTTTAGTTTTCAATTATGAAGTAAATTTAGCTATAAAAATCACCTATATTATTGAAATTTGCAAAGTAAAAAATAACTGGCCCACATTCTGAAAGTCTCTAGCTTCTTTCCCTTCATTGGAACAAACACGTCAGTAAAATCTGATTTTTGACAACATATGTTTCTGTAAGAATCCAACTGTCACATTTCAGTCAAACAATGTATAGTTATGACAGAAGAGTAAATGATCGATTCTGCTGGGTTTGGGAACAGTGGCATTTCAGGCAGATAAAACTGCATTCAACTAGTATCTGATCAGCACTTTTATGACTACCATTATGCTAGATGATGGTGATAAAACACTGAACTCCTATCGAGCTCTGTCATGAAGGTGTGAATGAAAATGGCCATTTGGAGAACTTTAAATAGTAAGTATGAGAGAAGACAAGAGGTTGAGGCTGCAAAGGAAAGGGAGGGACCAGATAACGAAGAGCCTTTCTCACACAAAGGCATTTGTATTTTATCCTAACAGCATGGGGATAACTTTAAGTGAGAGAATGATGTGACCTGTTTTTTAAAGGGTAGCAAATGACTATACTCTTCCTCAAAGCTCTCTGGTTAGGGGAAGTCTGCTAGATCAGTCAGATAATGGTCCCCACTCTTTATTTGCAGCATATTTTTTTCTGATTTATGACTGCATATCTCATTTGTCCCTTCTTCCTCTAGGACAAGAATATTTTATTCACAGGAGTCTTCTATCTGAAAGTCTATCATTCTGTATATATACACATGCTTTTTCCCCTGCATTAGCAGAAAATAAACACATTATAAAATAGATAATAATTTTGTATCTCAAGCCTGAAATCTTAAAAAGAAGTATTTTTTTATGATCCTTTCATTTAGGCACTTTTTATGTCCACACTAATTTCCGTATGGAGATTAAATTGTGATCCCTCTATTTGTTCATAAAAGAACCAGCCATGTAAGTGGCAGATTTTGTATGTACACAGAACCAGTGGCTACTGACTTACTGGTTGTTGCTACTGCTCAATCTACTTAAATAAAAGCAGAGGTAATATAAAATTTTTTTATTCTGGGATGATGAGGGCAGCACTTTTATAAGAAGCAATTAAAAGTTGAAACAAAAATTGAAGAGGTGATGTGATATTCTCATCTTAATTGCACTGGTTTTGAAGAAAACCACAATCAAACAAGCAACCAGAGAAAGCAGAGGGCAGCTAAATAACATTTCCAAGGAGAAAGGAACTCGGCCATGAGGACATCAGGTGCCTTACCTTATTTATCTTCTCTTTTGGGTGTGACAGGAGATTCGGGAAGTGGGACAGGACATCGCAGTTGAGAACGGCCTGGGTCTGCTCGTCCGTGCCGGTCACTATGTTGCCAACTGCCCTGAGTGCTGCTGTCTGCACAGGAAGGAATGTTTTATCTAAGGTCAGTTATTTGTTTATGATGAAGCTGACTCTAAAAAGGGCAGGGCAGGAATGAGTAACACTTCATCCACACACAAATTAAGCAGAACGGGGAACAATTCTGAATTTTAAACTTACAGTTACCTGTGAAAAATATTTTATGGTAAAATTATGTGGAAGACTGCTGTAAAAAAGATAAAAAAATTAAAAAAGGGAATTAAAATAAAAAACCCTAAAGGTCCATTTTAAATATCACTATATTACTAAAATTTTATGCCCTCAAAACCCAGTTTTATTATCCACCAGCGTCTGTGACTGCATTTTATTCTGCCTTTGGAATGTTGGCTGAAAATGAATTTACTGCTGTTCAGGTCACACTTTTTTCTGGGCAGTGGGATTCAGACTCAGCCGCGGGAGGCGGGTCTGGGTATGCTGTGAGTCACCCCGTGCTTCCTCAGCACACGACCTCCACAACATCACAGGCCCCTGAGCCACAGACACGGGCTTCCCTGTGTGTCCGACCCAGCCAGGTCTGAAGCTCTGCAAGGACAGAAACCACTTCTCATCTGCGTGAACAGCCTTCTCGCAAAGCACCATGCCCAGCACACGGCGGGTGCTCATTAAATTTTACTGAATGGACAAAGAGTCCTGGTTCATAGTTACCTTCTAGTTATATGCTCTTTAAGTCACTTAATTTGCATTTGATGGTTGTTTTGCAATGAAAATATTTCTAAATAAAACAGATGTAAAAGCCCTTTGTAAAGTGAAAGAATCATACATTTTGTGCATTATTATTTTAACAAATGTTCTGATAGAATTTGGGATTTCAGACTATTAAAATAAATAATGTTCTTCCTTTATTAAAGGTGGAAAAAGGGAATCCATATACGGTTAGCAGCTTTTTAGTTTCTAAAAGGGAAGCTAAAACATCTACCATGTTTTGTTATTCCATAAAATAACATCCTAACTTGAAAAAAAAATCTACAGACAATGTCCAAATAAAAGACCTTCCACTGCAAAAAGGACAGCTGGCCGTAGATCACTGACATATGTGTGCACACCCGCCCTGCACTGTCCTCCGTGTTCTCAATTTAAAGGAGGACTGGTGAAAACTTCATCATGGGCAGAAAGCAGTCTTGAAATTCAGCAATAGCAGCTAGAAAGTAAAATATAAAGCTAGAATAGAAAATCAGAAGCATAAAAGGAAAGAGATCTGACTGGGATTTGTTTTAAAATATTAAAAAAAAAAAACTAGATGAGAGTAGAGGTACAGATGATAAAATGGCAAATGTTGATAAACTGAAGTTGAGTGAGGCATACACGGAGGTTCATTTTTTCTACATCTATGTATGTCTAAAGTTTCCCATAATACAAAGTTAAAAAGAGAGAGTGAGAGATTTCAGAGATACACTAAGCTACTGTGTCTCCTAATATCGAATCACAACATAATCGCTACCTCCCAAGTGCCCAGTATATGGCAGCTGCTCATTCATGCACAGAGGATAGAGGTGAAAGGGTCCGAGACCCTCAGGGTACCCTGAACCCAAGAGTGTAACAGAGAAGCCAGCAGTTCCAATAAGGGAATAAGTTATAAAAATAGAAATGTGGAATACAGAGAAAAAAACGGCACTGAGGCTCTCCGGGGGACGGTGTGGGAAAGTTTCTCAGGATATACTAGAGTCTTAAAGGTTATCTCCCTCTGCAAAGTGGCTCAAGATACATAGCAAAAAGACAGCTTTGAAATCTACATACGAAGAAGGGACAGCTTTTTGTAATGGACAGGAAGGGTGAGGGGGGCTTGAGGTTTCCAGCTTAGACCAAGCTGTCCACTGTAAAGGGAAAGAGGGAGAGGAGCGGGGTTTATGCAGAAGACAACGTTTCACTTTTGTCTGGTTAAAATGAGAGCATAATGCCCGAAGGAGTTATAAGAGGTTAAAAACAGTTGGCTATATGGGTCTGAAAGAGCCAAGATTCTAGATAAGATAAAGATCTGAAAATCAACAAAACTGGGTTCAGGGGAATAGTAGAAGAATTATACACTTGGAGGCCGAACAGAAGCCTGGTCATACAAGTTAACTGGTTATTGCAAACACAATTCCATACAAGTAAGAAAAAATTACAAAATACTTACTTGAACTTTCACTTCCTGGTGGCTCAGAAGGGGCACAAGAAACGGCACAACCCCTGAATCAATCACCATCTGAATCTGCTCATTACCTCCATCTGTCAGATACGACAGAGCCCAAACAGTGTCTACAAGGATCTATGGGAAGTAAAAATGAATAACCAGTTCACAGATTTGTTTGAATGTTTAAAATATATAACACACCCTCAGAGGTAGGGATAGGAAAAGTAGCCAAATTTTATGTTTTTGCTTGGTGGCAAAAATATCTGCTCACCCAATAAATCTATGAAGTGGAAGGCACCTTTCTCTCGATGCCTGCCCCAGAACACTCATCACAAAAATGCGACAAAGATGACTGGGATAACTTCTACTCCAACTTCTGCATTTGTGTTATCAGACAGGTGAATTTAAAAACAGGCAGAAGAGTAATTTTCCCTGCCCCCTGGGTACCAATAATCACATTGAACATTTTATATACACAATGAGGCCAATACCCCAGGCTGCTTCAAGTCTAGAATAAACTAAAAAGATCATATATCTAACTCCAAAGGATTTCAAACATCTTTGGCAATACAATTAATTTTTCCAACTGCTAAAGTAAACAGATAAACATATCCCCAACAGAAGAGCACAAACCATGCCCTATGCCCATCCTAATTTTGCAGATGACTAAAAACAAAACAAAATGAAACAAAAAAAACAACACAACAGGCTCAGAGGTTTGGTGACTCATTCAAGGTCAGAGTTTTTGGTAGCTTTCCTTTGTGTCTTGTCTTCACAGAGGAAAGCACTGGTCTCATCCATGGGAAATCCAGAGATGTTTCCTAGTAGGGCATCCAAATTAAAAACATTTTGTTGTCCCAAGAGAATAGCTACCACCTGAATTCAAATCTCCCCACATATCCTTCAGAAAAACAAAACAAAACAAAACACACACACACATATAGCCAAATGTTCAGCATTACTAGGAGTCAAAGCATACTGCAAATTTCAAGTTACCCATAAGAAGAGAAAAAAAATTAAATTCCAGTTTTATCTGGACCTCCCAGCCCAAGCCTGCACGAGACTTCAGAGTCTCTATGAAGTGACCATGTGGAAAAGAGGAGAAGGGAGTGAAAAGCTTAAAGGTGACACATCCTAGTAAAACTACTGTCCTGTAAAGATAAAGAAAAAGTCCTCCAGGACTCCAGACAAAAAGACCAATTTACATCATGTAACAGTAAGAAAGCCAGGCTGGCATCACTTTTTTTTTTTTTTTTAATTAAATTCAGTTTTATTGAAATACATTCACACATCATACAATCATCCATGGTATACAATCCACTGTCCACAGTATGATAACATAGTTATGCGTTCATCACCACAATCTATCTCTGAACCTTTTCCTTACATCAGAAAGAACAGGCTGGCATCACTTTTTAAAAGCAACATACAGTGGAAGAGCATTTCCAAAAAACTTGAGGAAAAAGCGTGAACTAGGATCAAGGCTATAGAAAAATAATTATACAGGCCAGAATGAAGAGAATACTGTATTCATAAGCCTTTGCATAGAATTCTGCTACAGTGGGACTGGCAAACTACAGACTGCAGGCCAAATTTGGCCCTGCATGTTTTTGTAAATAAAATTTTATGGTTACACAGCCACACCCACCCATTACATGTCATCCATGGCTCCTTCCTGCGTAAGGCATAGGTGAGCAGTGTGACAGAGGCCATGTGAGTGTTTAAGATCTGGCCCTTTACATGAAACGTTTGCCGACCCCTCTACGCACTGAAGAGCTTCAATCAACCTAGAGAAGTCTGGGGATGGTAAGCACTTAGTCTATTTTACTGTAGATCAAAGACTAATACAAACATAGAAATAAGAGTGGAAGATTAATTTGTAAATGTTATATGTTCTGGAAAAATGAGGGGGGCAGAAGCTGTGGTGGAGAGCTGAGCCCTCTACCACACACCCCGGCCTCCCTGCTGGAGGATATCTGCAGACGCCGGATGCGTGAGCAGGGCCTGTCCACTATCCTGTCTGGCAGAAGCAAGTAACAAGATTTAAACAGGAATCAGGGTCTCATTAACACCCACAATGTATAGGATACAACTGAAAATAATTTGTTAGACCAAGGACAAGAAAATCTCAACTCAAAGAGAAATGACAACCAACAGACACCAACACTGAGATAACTCAGATACTGGAATTATGTGACAAGGATTTGACCGGAAGTTTAAAGCAATTATCATAAAAATGCTCCAATGACACCCCAACCTCACACCATACACAAAAATAAATTCAAAATGGATCAATGACTTAAATATAAAAGCTAAACCACAAAAGGCCTAGAAGAAAACATAGGGGAAAATTTTCATGACCTTTTATTTGGCAATGGATTCTTCGCTATGATACTAAAAGCATGAGTGACAAAAGAAAAAATGGATAAAATGGACTTAAAAAGAATTTAAAACTTTTGTGCATCAAGAAAGTGAAAAGACAATCTACAGAATGGTGGAAAATATTTGCAAATCATATATCTGATAGGTGTTTAACATCCAGAATATATAAAGAATACTTACAACACAACAAAAAGACAACCCGATTAAAAAATGGGTGAGGCACTTGAACAGACATTTCTCCAAAGAGAATATATAAATGACTGAAAAGCACATGACAAGGTATTCAACATCACTGGCCACTAAAGAAATACAAATCAAGACTATGGTGAGATACCACGTCACACCCACTAGGATGGCTATTACCAAAGAAACAAAAACAAAAACAAAAAACAAACAAAATACCAAGTGATGATATGTAGAAATTGGAATCCTCATGCATTGCTAGTGGAAATGTAAAATTGCAGAGTCCCTGTGGAAAATGGTTTGGCGTCTCCTCAAGAGGTTAAACTAAAATTACCATATGACCCAGAAATTCCTTTCCTAGGTACATAAGGAAAAGAGTTGAAAACAAAGACTCAGATCATTGTACACCAATGTTTACAGCACAATTACTCACAGAGACAAAAGGTGGAAACAATGCAAGTGTCCACCAACAGAAGAATGAATGATAAACAAAATGTGGTGTGTATACACAATGAAATATTCAGCCATAAAAAGAAGTGAAGTGAGAACCTAAAATGGCGGCTAGGAGAGACAGGACAAAAAAACACCTCCATGAAAAATACTAGATAAAAGCCAGAAAGTGACCCAGAATACCAGTTTCAGCAATGCACCAGCAGGACAAGGTCTGCTAAATCCACAGGGACCGTGCACTTGGTGAAATCGGGAGTCTGTGCTCTGAAACAAGTGAGTAAGCTGCTGAATATCCGGCAGCCACGCTGTGGTGTGGGGAAACCGAGGGTTGGCGTTTGGAGGCGGACTAGTTCTTTTTTAAAAAAATCCAGAAGTGGCTGCAGATACAGCAGCGAGAACCGCACAGTGAAGTGCGGCAGGAAAGGGCTGTGTGAATGCCTCAATATCTGGCATGGAAGATAGCCTTTCGTGCACCCACTGCTAATTGTCTCAGAGCGAGGCAGGCAGAGGTTAGCCAAAAGGGAGAAAAAACCACGCCCTTTGCAGCCATCTTCCCGGCGGCATGGGAACGCTCCTGCCCACAGCCCAGAGCCACGCCAAAAAACACAGTGTGATGGGGGGGTGTTTCCAGCAGTACACACACATGCCAGTGTCGGGCGTGGACAATAGCCTTTTGCGCACCCACAGCTAATTGTCCTGGAGCTGGGAAGGTGGACCTGTGAGAAAAGGGGGAAATTAACACACCCCATACAGCCATCCTTACAGCAGGCTGGGAACACACCAACACAGCCCAGCAGGTCAGAACTTCCCCAGAGGGACGGCGCACACTTGTGACATAGCACAACCTTCCCTCAGCAGAGGCCCTAGAAGAGCACAGCCTGGGAGAGGAACCCACTCAGAAATCCCAGGGACCATACGCAAATACCAAAGACTTGTGGGTCAGCGGCAGAGAAAATCTGTGGTGAGACTGAAATGAAGGTTTAGAATCTTGCAACAGCCTTAAATCTCCAGGAATACCCGGGAGGTTTGATTATGAAAGCTGCCCTCCCTCCCTAACCGCTCAGACACACAGCCCACATTCAGGGCTGATAGCACCAACAACACACCTAAACTTGTTGCACCAATTGGACCCCACAAGAATCAGACTCCCACACACCGCAAAGACAAAGTTGGGGAGAACTGATTTGAGGGGAATAGGTGACTCGCGGATGCCATCTGCTGGTTAGTTAGAGAAAGAGTACACCACCAAGCTGCAGATCTGACAAATTAGAGATTCATCCTTGAATAATCATACAGATCCTAAAAGAACCCTATCAAGTAAAGCAAATGCCAAGAGGTCAAAAATAACAAAATTTTAAAGCCTATGATAAAACCAGATGATGTGGATAACCCAAACCCAAACACCCAAATCAAAAGATCACAGGAGAGACAGTACTTGGAGTAATTAATCAAAGAACTAAAGACAAACAACGAGAGCATGGCACAGGATATAAAGGACATGAAGAAGACCCTAGAAAAGCATAAAGAAGAAATTGCAAGAGTAAATAAAAAAACAGATGATCTTATGGAAATAAAAGAAACTGTTGACCAAATTAAAAAGATTCTGGATACTCATAATACAAGACTAGAGGAAGCTGAACAACGAATCAGCGACCTCGAGGACTACAGAACGGAAAATGAAAGAAGAAAAGAATGGGGAAAAAATTTAAAAAATCGAAATGGACCTCAGGGATATGATAGATAAAATAAAACGTCCACATATAAGACTCATTTGGTGTCCCAGGAGGCGAAGAGAAGGGTAAAGGTCTAGAAAGTATATTGAAACGAATTGTTGGGGAAAACTTCCCAAGCCTTCTACAGAATATAAATACACAAAGCGTAAATGTGCAGCAAACTCCAAATAGAATAAATCCAAATAAACCCACTCCAAGACATATTCTGATCAGAATGTCAAATACTGAAGAGAAGGAGCAGGTTCTGAAAGCAGCAAGAGAAAAGCAATTCACCAGATACAAAGGAAACAACATAAGACTAAGTAGTGACTACTCAACGGCCACCACTGAGGTGAAAACGCAGTGGCATGACATATTTAAAATTCTGAGAGAGAAAAATTGCCAACCAAGAATACTTTATCCAGCAAAGCTCTCCTTCAAATTTGAGGGAGAGCTTAAATTTTTCACAAACAAATGCTGAGAGAATTTGCTAATAAAAGACCTGCCCTACTTGAGATACTAAAGGGAACCCTACCAACAGAGAAACAAAGAAAGGAGAGAGAGACATGGAGAAAGGTACAGTACTAAAGAGATTCAATATTGGTTCATTAAAGGACATTAAGAGAGAGAGGGAAAAAATATATCTGACAAACATAAACCAGAGGATAGTATGGCTGATTCAAGAAATGCCTTCACAGTAATAACATTGAATGTAAATGGATTAAACTCCCCAATTAAAAGATACAGTTTGGCAGAATGGATCAAAAAATATGAACCATCAGTATGTTGCACAGAAGAGACTTATCTTAGACAACAACACAAAGAAATTGAAAGTGAAAGGATGGAAAAAACATCTCATGCAAGCTACAGCCAAAAGAAAGTAGGAGTAGCAATATTAATCTCAGATAAAATAGACTTTAAATGCAAGGATGTTAGGAGAGACAAAGAAGGCCACTACATACTAATAAAAGGGACAATTCAACAAGAAGAAATAACAATCATAAATGTTTATGCACCCAATCATGGTGCCACAAAATACATGAGACAAACATTGGCAAAACTGAAGGAAGAAATAGATGTTTTCACATCTATTTCTGTGTATTGTGGGAGACTTCAATACATCACTCTTTTCTATAGATAGATCAACCAGACAGAACACCAATAAGGAAACTGAAAACCTAAACAATCTGATAAATGAATTTGACTTAACAGAGATATATAGAACATCATATCCCAAATAATCAGGATACACATTCTTCTCTAGTGATCACGGAACATTCTCCAGAACAGACCATATGCTGGGACATAAAACAAGCCTCAAGAAATTTAAAAAAATTGAAATTATTCAAAGCACATTCTCTGACCACAATGGAATACAATTAGAAGTCAATAACCATCAGAGACTTAGAAAGTTCACAAACACCTGGAGGTTAAACAACATACTCCTAAAATAAATGGTTTATAATGCAGAATGTAGGGAAACTAGCAATACAGAGCAATTAATGAAGAGGTAACAATAACCCAATAAGAACAGATAAGCTATCATGGGTAAATTTAACATTCCGGGAATGCCCAGGAATGACTATGGTTTGTTAATTTCTGATGGGTATGGTAGGAACAAGTTCACAGAAATGTTGCTATATTAGGTTATTTTCTTGGGGTAGAGTAGGAACATGTTGGAAGTAAAGTAGTTATTTTAGGTTAGGTATCTTTTTCTTACTCCCTTGTTATGGTTTGTTTGAAATGTTTTTTTATTGCATATCTTTAAAAAAATTTTTTTTATATACTTAATTTTAAAAAGGTTAATCAAGAGTTAATGGCAATTGTGAATCTCCCCGGCAATGTGGAATATGACTCCTGGGGAGGAATGTGGGCATCATGGGATGGAGAACATCTTCTTGACCAAAAGGGGGATGTGAAAGGAAATGAAATAAGCTTCAGTGGCAGAGAGATTCCAAAAGGAGCCGAGAGGTCACTCTGGTGGGCACTCTTAAGCACAATTTAGACAACCCTTTTTAGGTTCTAATGAATTGGGGTAGCTGGTGGTGGACACCTGAAACTATCAAACTACAACCCAGAACCCATGAATCTCGAAGACAATTGTATAAAAATGTAGCTTATGAGGGGTGACAATGGGATTGGGAAAGCCATAAGGACCACACTCCACTTTGTCTAGTTTATGGATGGATGAGTAGAAAAATAAGGGAAGGAAACAAACAGGCAAACAGACAAAGGTACCCAGTGTTCTTTTTTGCTTCGATTGCTCTTTTTCACTTTGATTGTTGTTGTTGTTGTTTTTTTTGTGTGTGTGCTAGTGAAGGTGTCAGGGATTGATTAGGTGATGAATGTACAACTATGTAATGGTACTGTGAACAATCGAATGTACGATTTGTTTTGTATGACTGCGTGGTATGTGAATATATCTCAATAAAATGAAGATAAAAAAAGTTAATGGCAATCAATGCAATATACGATACTGGACTGGATCTAAGAATGGAGGAGGAAAGCTCAAGGGGGCATAAGGAAAAATTGGAATATAGAATTTAAGCTTTATATCCATATTAAATTTGTTGAATTAACTACAGTTAAGTTAATGACATAAGTTAATATCCTTGTTCATAGGAAATGTACATGGAAGTATTACGAGTTCAAGGAGTATGATATATGACCTGCTCTCAAATGTTCAGAAGATGATAAATGGGTAGATAGATAATTGATAGAAAGATAACAGATACAGTTGAAAGAAAGGTGGGGGAGGGAGGGAGAGAGGAAGGAAGGGAGGAAGGAAGGAAAGAAAAGAGAAAGAAAGGTATTGCAAAGGTAGTAAAATGTAAAATTGGTAGATACGGATATCTGGGGTGGAGGGTGTTGGAATTCTCTGTATGGGGTTTGTATTGTATTTGCAACTGTCCTATAATGTTTGAAATTATTTCAAAAAATAAAAATAAAAATAAGTGAAGTCCAAAACCTACAACACAGATGAGCCTTACAAACATTATGCTAAGTGAAGGCAGACACAAAAGAACAAATATTGTATGATTCTACTTACATGAAAACATCTAGAAAAAGCAAATTCACAGAGACAGAAGGTAGAATGGAAGCTTACCGGGGCTGAGGAGATGGGGAATGGGGAGTGACTGCTTAATGGGTACAGTTTCTGTTTGGAATGATGAAAAGGTTTTGCTACGGATGGTGGTGATGGTTAGCACAGCATTGTAAATGTAATTAATCCCAGTGAATTGTGCACTTCAAAAATGGTTAAAATGGCAAATTTTATTATATATGTTACCACAATAAGAAAGGTTTTAAAACTGCTTCAAGAGCAATTATGAGCATGCTTAAAACAAATGAAAAGCAGGAAGTCTCTGCAAAGAAATAAAAGACACAAAAAAGAACCAAAAGGAAATTTTAAAACTGAAAAAATTCAATAACTGAATTTAAAAATTTACTGGAAGGACTCACTAGCAAAATGAAGACAAGAGAGGGAAAGAAAATCAGTTAACTCAAAGCTAGATCAGTAGGAATCATCCAAGCTCAACAATGGAGACAAATAAGATTGAAAAGAAAACAATCCCAGAAGGAGTCCCAGAAGGAGAACTAGAGCTGAAAAAATTTTTGAAGAAATTATGATGGAACAGTTCCCAAATTTGGCAAAAGACATAAACCTACAGATTCAAATATGGGAAGAGGAGGGTGAGAGAAAAGAGAAAATAAACTCATCGATTGCTGCACAGGTAGTTGATGGGAGTAAAAAAATAAAATACCATTTAAGACTGTCAAACCAGATAGTAAAAAAGGGAAGGACATTACAAGAAGTATGGGTATAAAGGAACTCCTACATCAAAAATACAAATCTTCTTAAATACCAAAAGAACTTTTAAAAAGAGAAAAGAAGGTCCATTAAGGAGAGAATAAAACACAGAAATTATAACAGAATAATATGACAGAGTTGAAACTAACATATCAACCATATTAATATATGTGAATGGGCTTAACTCACCTATAACCAGAAAAGATTCTCAAACTGGCTCCCAAAACAAGTCACCTCTACACTGAATACAAGAGATGCACCTAAAGCAAGTAATCCAGAAAGGCTAGAAATAAAGGAATGAGCATAGGCAATTCAAGTAAGTGATAACAACAAGAAAGCAGGGGTTGCAATCCTATTATGAGATCAGTAGAATTTAGATTTAAAAAAATTTTAAAAGACAAAGAAGGGCTCCTAATAAAGCTAAAAGCCACAATTTACAATGAAGATACAATAGCAATAACATCTATACACAAATAACACTCCAATCACCATTATAAAGCAGAAACTAAAAGCCACAAGAAAAATATATAAAAACATACCAAGAGAGAGGCGGGGCAAGATGGCAGACTGGTGAGCTGTATGTTTTAGTTACTCCTCCAGGAAAGTAGGTAAAAAGCCAGGAACTGCGTGGACTGGACACCACAGAGCAATCTGTCTTTGGGCATACTTCATACAACACTCATGAAAACGTGGAACTGCTGAGATCAGCGAAATCTGTAAGTTTTTGCGGCCAGGGGACCCGCGCCCCTCCCTGCCAGGCTCAGTCCCGGGGGAGGAGGGGCTGTCAGCTCCAGGAAGGAGAAGGGAGAATTGCAGTGGCTGCTCTTACCGGAAACTCATTCTACTGATTCAAACTCCAACCATAGATAGACTGAGGCCAGACACCAGAGACTCTGAGAGCAGCCAGCCCAGCAGAGAGGAGACAGGCATAGAAAAAAAACAACACGAAAAACTCCAAAATAAAAGCAGAGGATTTTTGGAACATCAATCTAATACCAAAACCAGGCAAAGATGCTACAAAAAAGGAAAACTACCGGCCAATCTCCCTAATGAATATAGATGCAAAAATCCTCAACAAAATACTTGCAAATCGAATCCAAAGACACATTAAAAAAATCATACACCATGACCAAGTGGGGTTCATTCCAGGCATGCAAGGATGGTTCAACATAAGAAAAACAATCAATGTATTACAACACATTAAAAACTCGAAAGGGAAAAATCAATTGATCATCTCAATAGATGCTGAAAAAGCACTTGACAAAATCCAACATCCGTTTTTGATAAAAACACTTCAAAAGGTAGGAATTGAAGGAAACTTCCTCAACATGATAAAGAGCATATATGAAAAACCCACAGCCAGCATAGTACTCAATGGTGAGAGACTGAAAGCCTTCCCTCTAAGATCAGGAACAAGACAAGGATGCCCGCTGTCACCACTGTTATTCAACATTGTGCTGGAAGTGCTAGCCAGGGCAATCTGGCAAGACAAAGAAATAAAAGGCATCCAAATTGGAAAAGAAGAAGTAAAACTGTCATTGTTTGCAGATGATATGATCTTATATCTAGAAAACCCTGAGAAATCAACCATACACCTACTAGAGCTAATAAACAAATTTAGCAAAGTAGCGGGATACAAGATTAATGCACATAAGTCAGTAATGTTTCTATATGCTAGAAATGAACAAACTGAAGAGACACTCAAGAAAAAGATACCATTTTCAATAGCAACTAAAAAAATCAAGTACCTAGGAATAAACTTAACCAAAGATGTAAAAGACCTATACAAAGAAAACTACATAACTCTACTAAAAGAAATAGAAGGGGACCTTAAAAGATGGAAAAATATTCCATGTTCATGGATAGGAAGGCTAAATGTCATTAAGATGTCAATTCTACCCAAACTCATCTACAGATTCAATGCAATCCCAATCAAAATTCCAACAACCTACTTTGCAGACTTGGAAAAGCTAGTTATCAAATTTATTTGGAAAGGGAAGATGCCTCGAATTGCTAAAGACACTTTAAAAAAGAAAAACGAAGTGGGAGGACTTACACTCCCTGACTTTGAAGCTTATTATAAAGCCACAGTTGCCAAAACAGCATGGTACTGGCACAAAGATAGACATATAGATCAATGGAATCGAATTGAGAATTCAGAGATAGACCCTCAGATCTATGGCCGACTGATCTTTGATAAGGCCCCCAAAGTCACCGAACTGAGCCATAATGGTCTTTTCAACAAATGGGGCTGGGAGAGTTGGATATCCATATCCAAAAGAATGAAAGAGGACCCCTACCTCACCCCCTACACAAAAATTAACTCAAAATGGACCAAAGATCTCAATATAAAAGAAAGTACCATTAAACTCCTAGAAGATAATGTAGGAAAACATCTTCAAGACCTTGTATTAGGAGGCCACTTCCTAGACTTTACACCCAAAGCACAAGCAACAAAAGAGAAAATAGATAAATGGGAACTCCTCAAGCTTAGAAGTTTCTGCACCTCAAAGGAATTTCTCAAAAAGGTAAAGAGGCAGCCAACTCAATGGGAAAAAATTTTTGGAAACCATGTATCTGACAAAAGACTGATATCTTGCATATACAAAGAAATCCTACAACTCAATGACAATAGTACAGACAGCCCAATTATAAAATGGGCAAAAGATATGAAAAGACAGTTCTCTGAAGAGGAAATACAAATGGCCAAGAAACACATGAAAAAATGTTCAGCTTCACTAGCTATTAGAGAGATGCAAATTAAGACCACAATGAGATACCATCTAACACCGGTTAGAATGGCTGCCATTAAACAAACAGGAAACTACAAATGCTGGAGGGGATGTGGAGAAATTGGAACTCTTATTCATTGTTGGTGGGACTGTATAATGGTTCAGCCACTCTGGAAGTCAGTCTGGCAGTTCCTTAGAAAACTAGAGATAGAGCTACCATTCGATCCAGCGATTGCACTTCTCGGGATATACCCGGAAGATCGGAAAGCAGTGACACGAACAGATATCTGCACGCCAATGTTCATAGCAGCATTATTCACAATTGCCAAGAGATGGAAACAACCCAAATGTCCTTCAACAGATGAGTGGATAAATAAAATGTGGTATATACACACGATGGAATACTACGCGGCAGTAAGAAGGAACGATCTGGTGAAACATATGACAACATGGATGAACCTTGAAGACATAATGCTGAGCGAAATAAGCCAGGCACAAAAAGAGAAATATTATATGCTACCACTAATGTGAACTTTGAAAAATGTAAAACAAATGGTTTATAATGTAGAATGTAGGGGAACTAGCAGTAGAGAGCAATTAAGGAAGGGGGAACAATAATCCAAGAAGAACAGATAAGCTATTTAACGTTCTGGGGATGCCCAGAAATGACTATGGTCTGTTAATTTCTGATGGATGTAGTAGGAACAAGTTCACTGAAATGTTGCTATAGTATGTAACTTTCTTGGGGTAAAGTAGGAACATGTTGGAAGTTAAGCAGTTATCTTAGGTTAGTTGTCTTTTTCTTACTCCCTTGCTATGGTCTCTTTGAAATGTTCTTTTATTGTATGTTTGTTTTCCTTTTAACTTTTTTTTTCATACAGTTGATTTGAAAAAAGAAGGGAAAGTTAAAAGAAAAAAGACAAACAAGGAAAAAAAAAAAAAAAAAAAAAAAAAACAACGATGTGGTGCCCCCTTGAGGAGCCTGTGGAGAATGCAGGGGTGTTCGCCTGCCCCACCTCCATGGTTGCTGACATGACCACAGACATAGGGGACTGGTGGTTTGATGGCTTGAGCCCTCTACCATAAGTTTTACCCTTGGGAAGACGGTTGCTGCAAAGGAGAGGCTAGGCCTCCCTGTATTTGTGCCTAAGAGTCTCCTCCTGAATGCCTCTTTGTTGCTCAGATGTGGCCCTCTCTCTCTGGCTAAGCCAACTTGAAAGGTGAAATCACTGCCCTCCCCCCTACGTGGGATCAGACACCCAGGGAAGTGAATCTCCCTGGCAACGTGGAATATGACTCCCGGGGAGGAATGTAGACCCGGCATCGTGGGATGGAGAACATCTTCTTGACCAAAAGGGGGATGTGAAAGGAAATGAAATAAGCTTCAGTGGCAGAGAGATTCCAAAACGAGCCGAGAGATCACTCTGGTGGGCACTCTTACGCACACTTTAGACAACCTTTTTTAGGTTCTAAAGAATTGGGGTAGCTGGTGGTGGATACCTGAAACTATTAAACTACAACCCAGAACCCATGAATCTCGAAGACAGTTGTATAAAAATGTAGCTTATGAGGGGTGACAGTGGGATTGGGAATGCCATAAGGACCAAACTCCACTTTGTCTAGTTTATGGATCGATGTGTAGAAAAGTAGGGGAAGCAAACAAACAGACAAAGGTACCTAGTGTTCTTTTTTACTTCAATTGCTCTTTTTCACTCTAATTATTATTCTTGTTATTTTTGTGTGTGTGCTAATGAAGGTGTCAGGGATTGATTTAGTTGATGAATGTACAACTATGTAATGGTACTGTAAACAATCGAAAGTACAATTTGTTTTGTATGACTGCGTGGTATGTGAATATATCTCAATAAAATGATGATTAAAAAAAAAAAAAAAAAAAAAAACATACCAAAAAGAGGAGATTTTAATATACTATTGTCAGTACAAAGGAGGTCAAATAAAAAAAATCAGGCCATACATCTTATGAATATACCCTGAACTATACCCCAATAATGGATCACATAACTTGCATATAGAACATAAAAATCATGTATTAGGTCCAAAGAAAACATCAGTAAATTCCATAAAGGAGAAACATTACAAAACTAGCATGAAGGAAAAAAAAACAAACAAAAAACTCCCTAGACATTTATAATATAAAAACAAAAAAGCTTTTCCACCTGGAAATTTAAAAGTCTTTTATTAAACAACTCTTGGGGAAAAGAGGAAATGTAAAACAAAATTAAAAATTTCTAAAAAATTTAATGAAAACATCACGTATCAGAATCTATGATATGTATATAAAGCAGTTATCAAAGGAGAATTAATAGCCTTAAAATTTTACCTTATAAACTTAAAATAATAAAAATAAATATATCACAATTCAAAGGCTAGAAAAAGAACACAGCAAATCTAAAAGAAAGCAAAAGGAAAGAAATGATAAATACAAAAGTAGAAATTAATGCGAACAGAAAACTCGTAGCTGTAATTATACATTCTGTTTCTTTTAAAAAAATTACAAAGAAAAACTCTTTGTTAACTTAATCAGAAAAGGAGAGGGTGAGGGAACACAAATACGTAAAATAAGAAATGGTGGCAAAAATAACCCTTGAAACAGCAAATTAAAAAAATAAAATCACACTGAGACTACTCTGCAAACTTTGATATTCAAAGACAGTTGAAAACCTAGATGAAATGAATAATATCCTAGGACAAATATTTACAAAAACTGACTCCAACAGAGATAGGAAGCTTAAACAAGCCATTTCCATAGGAAAAATAGAGAAAATTATTAAGGAACTAACTCTACAAAAAAGTACCAAGACCCAAAAGGTTTCATGGGGGTTACTCAACCAAATCTTCAAAGATCAGATGGCCCCAATGCTAAAAATTGCCCAGAGCACAGAGAATGAAGGATCCGTAACATTACTACCTAAACTTTACCAAGGCAGCAAAGCATAACATTTGTAACTACAGCTTAATAAAGATAGCACAAAACACAAAACTGTAGGCTACTACCACCTGGTTGACTACTGATCCAAAAATCCTAAATAAAATATTAGTAGGCAGGAATCCACACCACATTAAAAAAATAATGTATCATAATGAATTGAGGCTATTCAAGGAACACAAGGACAGTTCAGTATTAAGAATTCCAATAATATAAATCCCTTAACAGAAGGGGGAAAATCATATTATCTCCACAGACACCGAAAAATTCAATACACATTTCTAATAAAAACCTCAAGAAAATAGGAATTTATGGAGTTTCTTAACATGATAAAATACATGTAACAGATAAAATCTAGACACAACCAAAGAAAAAATTGCTAAGACTGACCACATAAAAATAAAAAAGTTTGCATGGCAAAAACATCACAATCAAAGACAAAAGACAAACCAGGGAAACATGTGAAGCAAATATCACAAATAAAGGGCTAGTATCCTCAGTATATAAAGAACTCTCAACAACTACAGAAAAAAAAAATCCAATAGAAAAATGGGCAATAAATATCGACAAACTATTTGAGAAGATATAAAAACGGCCCTTACACATAGATCACGTTCAACTTTGCTTACAAGTGAAATGCAGATTAAAACAGTACAAATTGAAACTAAGACACCATTCCTCACCTATCAGACTGGCAAAAACTTTCAATGTGACAACACACACTTTTGGCAGGCTACAAAGTCACAACCACTTTTGCACATTGTTGCGGGGCATGCAAAATGGTCCAGCAAGTTAAGGTGGAGAATTTGGCATTATGTAACAAAATTACAGAAGTATTCACTGTTTGACCCAGCAAAAAGAAATTTACCCTGAAGATATACCTCTAATAATACAAAAACAATGCACAAGATTATTCATTGCTACATTATTTGTATTTGTAAAATTCAGGAAATGTCTAAATGCTTATTGATTGAATAAACTGCATCTATAAAACAGAATACTCTAAAGAACAATATTAGTTGCCTTGCCCTGTAATGTTTTAGAATGTTTAGATGAAACTTTTTTTCATTACTCAGCCCCTACTATTAGCAGATAACCAATTTTTTCTAACGAATACACAGAAGCCTAGAAAAACGAAATATTTATGGTTTCTAAGCTGTGATCAGCTAACGGTTTACAGTGGGGCTCCATGGAAACATCTCAAAGGCTGGTTCGGGAGGTGGGGAAGGTAAGCTAGAGGCGAGGTCTTATGCACCCCCCAAACTGCAAAGACTCTTCCAGTCTCACCTCTTTAATTTTTTTTTTTTTTTAATATACTGGGCCATCACTGAAAATTTCATTTTTAAAAAGCTTTATAATTTTTTTCCTTAGCAGTATTTCAGATGCTTGAAGACTGCCAGGAAGCTGATCTCTAGACAACAGTAGGAGACGGACGAGGACACACACACACACACACAGACTGACAACTCTATAGGGTCTCTATTTTGAACTATCTTCGTAAAAACTGGTATCATA
Source organism: Choloepus didactylus (assembly GCF_015220235.1). Classification (NCBI taxonomy): domain Eukaryota; kingdom Metazoa; phylum Chordata; class Mammalia; order Pilosa; family Megalonychidae; genus Choloepus; species Choloepus didactylus. The sequence goes on from NC_051318.1 coordinate 99,408,160, forward strand.
CGAGCCAAGGGAAAACCTTTACAAACAAAATTCTTCCAACATAGATATTTTCAGTTAAAAGAGTTTCATTGTTTTTTGTCACCTCCAGTAAGTCTGTTAATAAATAATGTTCTGTTAGGCACCATTGCTGAAAACTGCTATTAACAAGTACAACATTTCCTAGAAGACTAGATATCCATGGAATTTTAACCTCACACAGGCTTCCAAGACAACTAGAGTTGAACCAAGTTACACACAATTATGTATATTTCATCCTTACATGTAGCAAAGGGTTAACTCAGCATGTTTAGGGTGCTCAAATTCTACATATTCCAAAGAAAGGACTGGCTACTGCTCAGCTCCGGGGAGATAACCTCTGGGTCTTTGGATTATCCTGTCTGAGTGTCTTTGTATACATGAGAGCTTGGAACATGCCAGACAGTTTATGCTAACAACATGATTTGTGCTGAAAGCCTGTTTTTGTTTATCTGGGACCCTGGACCATGCTGTACCAATTTGAAATCTGGGGGTGGGGGACACTGGGGACTGAATAGCTAAGGTTAGTCATGTGGGCACTCCATGCCTACATGATTGACCCCCAATAAAAACGCAGGCTCAGGTGGGCTTCCCTGGTTGGCAATGCTTCATATGTGTTGTTAAACACGGTTGCTGGGAGATTAAGCGCTGTTCATAAGTCTCCAATGGGAAAGGAAAAGTGGAAGCTCATTCCCAGTTTCTCCTGGACTTTGCCTTATGCACCTTTTGCTTTTGCTTGTTTGAATTTGTATCCTTTCGCTGTAATAAAATGTAGCTTTGAGTATAGTAGCTTTCTGAGTTCTATGAGTCCTGCTAGTGAATCACTGAAACTCAGGATAGCCTTGGGGATCCCTGACACACTTATCACTAAGTGTCACCAATAATCAAGTCTCAGCACATTGCCAATCTGCTACAATTAATTAATTTCATTTGCACTAGCAGTAAAATAAGCTAGATATGTATCAAATGTTAGGTGACACCCAAAATTGTCTAGGCATGTCAAGCCATGGATAAACAACCTCAGAAAGGACAACTAAATGCTACAGAACCACTCCCATAGTATTAACTGTAAGCAGCATAATAACTAGAAAACAAATGAACACAGACTGACCTAAATTAGTCTAGATTTCTCCTATAGTCCTCAGGATCAATACTTAGCTTTCCTTCTAATATATCCTAGGCGTATTAAAGTCCAAAACCTACCTTATTATCTCCAAACTCCGGACCAGCTTCTTCTCCAGCATTCTTATTTGCCACGGCTTCAAAACTTAAGTCATTCCTGCTGTTTTATACCTCTTCTTACAGCTACTCTTGTTTTCTGTTGCATCCTACCCTAAATCTCAAGTTAGAAAGCTGGGTATTATCCTCGACTCCTCTCTTCTCTCACAACCCATATCAAATCCAGCAAATTTTGCCATCTAAACTTTTCTAACGTCTCCCTTTGCCATTTTATTCCTAATACCTTGGACTCTAGTATTGGCCCTAATTTTCTCTCATCCAAACTATCACCAAACTGTCTTCCCAAATCCAGTCTCCCCTAAAATCTACATTCCAAGTAGCAGTCTGAGCTATGTTCTTCAGCTCCCTGCCAATGTTCTGCAGCCTGAGCAATGTTCCTTGCAGTCTGAGCAATGTTTTTCGGCTCCCTGCCAGGTACATAAAAAGGAAATGTGGCTCCTGACACAGTGCAGAAGACCTGTATGATCTGGAGCCTGCTAAATCTATGCCTTATTGCCACTTTTTGCTTCATAGTTTTTTAAGCTTCCATCTCTCTGTTGTAAAAACTCCTTTGCTGGTTTTTCTTTCTCTGCTGCCACTGCTCAAATGCAGGGAATTCTTTAGCATTCCATTCTTAGCCCTCTTTCTGAAATTCAGCCTCCATCAGGCAATCTTATTCAATGCCCATAGTTTCCTCATTCCTTTATACTGATAAATCCCAAATGTGTACTGTCTATTGCTTCTTGGAAATAATGCCTGGGAGTAACAACAGGTAAATGAGGCTCAACGTGTCTGTTCCACAATAAACCCATCACCTTTCTCGACCAGCCTCATTCCTTTGCTTTATCCTTTCTGATGGTTCATGGTGTAATTACCCACCATGGTACATTTTACTTGTCTCCAGTTCTTTCCCTGCCCAGTTCTACTCACGTCAACAACTAACTCCGAAATCTTCCTCTCCTAAACATTCCTATATTACTGTTTCTAGATCATACGTTTATCAACTTCCTTAGATCTACTATGATAGCAAAATAGGTCTACCTACATCCAAACTTTCCCCACTCCACACCCTCCAGACCTTTCCTAAGTTATTTGTCCAGAACAGATATCCTCCGCTTAAAAATCTTCAGTGATTCTGCACTGATTAAAAGAAAAGCCCCAAATCCTTAATGCAGGATTCAAAACCCTGCACAACCTAACTCCTTCACAAATGTAGGGGGTTATTAACTATCTGTATTCTCAAACCCTCCATACATTCTCTTGAGTTTTAATATCCTGCCCTCATGTTCCTGAAATGACTTTTTCAACTTGAAAAAATCCTATTCATTCTAGTTTTATGACCTTAGGCAAATTACTCAAAACTGAGCCTTTTACCTCATTTGTAAAACAGAGATGATGCTATCAATCTCAGAGAACTGTTGTGAGGATTACATGAGTTAACACATGAAAAGGGCTTCATGCAGTGCCTGGTACATTTCTAACTCTCCATAAATGATATTAACACGACCATGTCTGTCACCTGTCACTACCTTCCACACCATCCACTCCTCACAGTGCTCATCTCAAATGCTACCTCCTCCTCAGTGAAGCTTTCTGATTTGCTAGATGGAATTATTTCTGCTCCCATGTTCTAGCACTTTGGTCATTCTTCCAGTATGTTTTTTTTTTTCCTTGTTTGTTTTTACACCTGTCATATATTTGTGGGATGTGATAGGAAAGAGCGTAGACCTTGGAACTGGCTTCAATTCTCTGGTAAGGCTCTTATTCACTGTATGACCTCAGTTATTTAACCTAAGTGAGCTTCAATTGAAAAACAGGGTAATAAGGATGCTTATCAGATAAAAGGAAACTACAGAAAGGGATTCAGTATAATGACTTCTTGAGAAATGTTCATTCCCATTCCTCTTTTTACCTGTTCTTCTTTTTAATGCATTTTTCAAATGTGAACTTTAGCATATATACCTAACAGTGATAACTTTCAAAGAATGAATGAACAAAGTAGTTAAGAGAGTAAATTTCAAAGAATGTCATGGGTCACAATTCCACAACTTCATCACCTGTTCTTAATGTCAAAGTCTTAGAGAACAGGATCTCTGTTTTCTCTACCTTTGAGTCTACACCTCATGGCACAATTCTGACTTGAGAAGAACAATCAGTGACTGTTTGCTAAACTTGACAAATATACCTATAACCACACTATTTTATCACTTTAATATCTCTGCTCTCCTATAAACACAACCAACAGATAGTGGAAGCTTTTATTTGCCTATAATTCTATAAGGTCCTGATGATATATCAGATATTTTGCTTATTTTCCTTTTAATCTTGGCTGTCAGAAAGCTCAGAACTAAACTTAGCATTCAACAGCAACAACTAAATTTTTTGTGTGTAATTTTACTTCCTTCTTCCTTTCAAGATATTTACTATCTTCTAGGATTTTTGTTAAGTCATTTTATAACCATTTTGAAATACACAGTATATAAACATCTTTTACTTAATTTTATGACATTTTACAAATAAAGTGACTTTATTTATCTTTAAAACATTCCATCATAAGAGCTTAAAGTCCTAAAATGAACTAGAAAAATGTGACTCAATTTTCAAAATATAAATATACAACAAATCAGAAAGAGAACGGGTTGGAACAATAGAAGCTATATCACGAAATTTATCCAATGTTTTATTCCATGGGAGAATAACATTTTGCCTTGCTGCATTCAGGAGAATTTCCAGGTTGCCTAAATATCAAATTAAACATCATGCCAAAACACAGCCATTGAAGGATTGTCTAAAATGCCTTTGCACCCAATACTGTACCTCAAAAGGTGCAGCCTGGGAGGCAGTGTGGTTTAATGCAAAGAGCACAAGGTCCATCAGAGACCTCAGTTTGAATTACCAACTCCAACCCTCACTAGCTCTGCACATTGGACAAATCACTTCACTTTTCCCAGAGGCTCAGTTTCTTCTCATTCTGTAAGATGGGGACACTAATCCCTGGCTGCCTGTTGTAAGGCTCAAACGAAATAATGATGCTTTATAAAATTTTAACCATCTTACAAATATTAACACTTAAAAATACTACTAATGATACAGATAAATAAATAAACTACATGTGTGATACCTTACTCAAAGGTGAAGTTAGCATTTCTGCTGTCTGGATGATTTAAGCCATAAACATGATCTAACCTTAATCCTATTTTTAAAGACTTATACACTGCAGGAGCTTGAAAGGTTAATAAAATACATGCTGACACTTACTTAAAGGCTAAAGAGTAAAACATGCCTTCCAGTCCCCATCAAGAGCAAAACTCAAATCTAAGTTTCTGTTTTACTTACATTTATGTCTGTATGGTATATGAGGACACATAATGCTGGCAAAATCTGAGGAAAGAAGATAGATGACAAATAATACAAGTTGATGATTATAATTTTGTAAAAAAAAAACTACTACTCAAAAGGCAGTTTGTGATCAGAGAGACAATTTAGATTTGTTTAAATCTCTTCTATTAGGAAAATGAAAATTTGATATGATCACTCTGAAAAACCAGAAGCATATTTCAAATATCAAATTTAAATGTCCAAATAATTCTGGCAGAGTTTAATTTACCTTAAAAAAACTTTTAATTTACCAAAAAAATTTGTTATCAAGAAACTTCTTTATGACAGATAATGTCAAGTGGAAAGAATGGAGATGTAAGTATTAACAGCATAGCTACTTCAGAAAAACTACTCTTAAAACTGCCATCAACATTTCACTTACCTTCTTAAAATAAAAATAAGATTTTTAATATAAGTTACTTGACTCAAATTAAAGTTTTTTTTTACTTCAAACTTAGTCAAGAAAATGACAGGTAATACATCTAGTTGCATAAGACTTTGTGTTTCTTGAATTTAGGCCTTATAGATCCTCTTAAAAAAAAACTGGATGGGGGAAACAGGGGTGGGTAGAAATCACACTAAAAACTCTTTCAATAACAACAAAAGGTGGCATAAAGCTGGCTAAAGATAATCAACTATAAAATTATATACCCAGCATTTCTCTACATAGTTAAATGAATAAAGGTTACATAGGAGTTTCAGAAACAATATACTCAGGTCCATTCATAAACTAGATGTAAATGGAAAAGTTTTTACTTTGCTTTACGAGATTTCACACAAAGTATGTCAATTTTAAGACCACTGATTTTGTCAGACATCAAGGGAAATTTCAATTGGAATTAATGCAAACTCACTCAAGAACATATGCATGTTTGTACACTAGTTTCATCTTTACTAGCCGCTTATTTTTTCATCATGTGTTAAATTAACAATGCAATGCAGTAATAAAACTGAGATTTAAAAAAATATTTTTTATGTTTTTATTTTAATTTTTAATAATTTTTCTTTTTATAAAAGTAGTCATTAAAAATAAGAATTGGGAATGGACTGGCATCCTTTCAGGTGCTACAAGTTGCTAAAAAAATGTAAAAATATGGCACTTCACTTTGAAAATCTTGTACCTGCAATGAAATCAGTCTATACATTATTTCATTCCCTGTGCATGAAAACCTAAAGCATAAACATAGGGAAAATATACCATCTGGCCTTTACAATTCTTCATTTACCTCCTGAACTGTCTCCATAGGCGGTGGGGGGTCCTTATTCCTGCAGAGATTGACAATGACCCATGTGACGTTCCGAAGGAAGGTGATGGGAATGGAAGGATTGATGAAGGACAGAAGAGGTTTGACAACTCCCAGTGATATGACATAATCTCTACATTGAGGACCATCACCTACAGAAATGAAAATTGTATTTAAAAAAAAATTACATTCAAGATGAGAAAGTCTGAAATGTATGCAATGGCTCATGTGGGGACACTGATGGTCTATGTTTCCTCACCATAAGTCAAGGGCATCAAGAGTTGCTGCTTCTCCAGATTTTGAATTGGAGAACATAAAATTTAATCTCCTCATCCTGATAGCAAATTGCATCATTCTTATCAAAGAGTTACCACCTTAAGTTAGTATTGTGAGGTAGGAAGATAGTCAATGCACATAAATTTAGAGGAAACATAGCATGTAATGGCTATGCCAATGTAGGAAAAAAGTTAATTAAGATTCTTTATGGGAGTCTTTTTCAAACCTAACTGCAACTCACCTATGATGTTTCCCAAAGCCCATACTGCTTGTTCACAAACATTCTGATGTGGTGAATGGAGAAGTCTCAGAAAAAGAGGTACTGCATCTATAATAGAGAAAAAAATAATATTTATACTGGCAAAAAGTTGAAGAGTTTATAGATTTGAGACTAAATAAGTTGATAAAATACACAAAGCCTGGCACATTGTAATAGTCCAATTATAGTTCACGTAATGAATAAATGTGTCAAATACCATTTACCCTAAAAATAATCAATTTTAGTATTTTCCCTTACTAACATTTGAGTAACGCAGACATTGATGGTATCTAAAGGTTACTATAATATCAATAACTAAAAGAAAACAGCAGCATGGAGTCTTACCTATAAGAAGAGCCTCTACCTCAAACATGTAACCTCAAAATATAATATTTTAGTCAATGTAATCCCCATTGCTGATATGGGATTACTAAGAGAACTGATTAAGCCCATATCAAGTCTACCTTATATTTTTAAAAATTTATCATTATAATCCTTATGCTTTACATAAGTCACATGTTAACCATACTAAGCATAACAGAAGCTAAATCACTTTTTCTTAAATTGCAATCACGTACTACCTCTAAGATTTTTTTGCTGTACCTGTGCACTATATGTATTATTCACTTAATATTTTTAATAAAATTGACTCATTTTTAACAGTTTTACTGTGATACAATTTACACAGCACAAAATTCCCATTAACTATACAATTGCATGGTTTTTAGTATTTACAGAGCTGTGCAGCCATCACTACAATCTAATTTTAGCCCGTCTCCATCACCCCCAAAAGAAATCCTATAGCCATTGGCAGCCCCATTCCCCATCCCCTTCCCTACTGCCTCCTCTAGCCCCTGGCAACCATTAATCTACTTTGTCTTTAAGGATTTGCCTACGCAGGATATTTCATATAAAAGGAATTATATAATATGCTTTTTTGTGTCTGGCTTCTTTCTGAGGTTCACCCATGTTGTGGCATATATCGGTACTTCAATCAGTACTCATTGGATGGCTATACCACATTTTATTTACCGACTCATCAGGTGATGAACAGTTGGGTTATTTTCAATATTTGTCTATTATTAATAATGCTGCTGTGAGCATTTGTGTACAAATCCTTGTATGGACATATGTTTTCTTTTCTCCTGGGTAAATATCTAGTAGAGGAATTGCTGGGTCATATGGTAACTCCACGTTTAACCTGTCTTCCAAAGTGTTTGTACCATTTTACAATTCCCACCAGCAATGTATAAGGGTTCCAACTGACTCAAATTTGTAACTTAACTAATTTTATTTCTCACTTTGTAAGAAGATGACCAGCATTACTTACCATAAACAGAAGATGAACAAAATATATACACAATGAAAACAAAAGATAATTATTAAATGGTATCTACTAATCACCATTTGAAAGCGCTAGTCTAAGGCCTGTTCCATTTTGGTTACAACTAACATCTAACTAGAAGACGTTATTGAAATACCTGAAAGAAAACTGGGGGAATAGCATTTTCACTACATAATTCAACAAAACTTACTGTTACATTATATACTACTTAAACTCATCGTGAGTACCACCTTAAGTCAGGTAAGTCTCCCGCACTTGAAGAAACAGTGTACTTAGTAACAACCTGATGGCATCTAGTTCTTTCCAAAGAGCTTTTGTCATTTTGGATCAAAACAATATTAGTTTGCCCAGTCTTGAGGCAAGCAAAAGAAAAAAAAAAGTTAGAAGCTAAAAGGTGTAAGACACTGAATAATTTGGTGGTATCAGAGACAGAAATATAAAACCTTGTATTAGGAAATGGTCTGTACCCCAAATATAACACTTTATTCACTTTTTAGTAACTACAGTGAAAATTATCTAATGATAGATTAATGATAGCCATGTGAAAGATATTGTCAAAAGCAACTTATAAAATGCACCAGTTTAAAAATTTTACAAGATCAATTTTAGTCTTTGCTACAAAACTCCATTTCCTTGTTATCATTAAAAAAAAAATCCAAACAATTCAACAATAAAAAGATAAACAGACCAATTAAAATATGGGCAAAAGGACTTGAATAGACACTTTTCCAAAGAGGATATTCAAATGGCTAAAGTGTCATCAGGGAAATGCAAACCAAAACCACAGTGAAATATCATTTCACACCAACTAGAATGGCCATTAAAAAAAAAAAAAAAATTACAAGTGTTGGGGAGGATGTGGAGAAATAGTAACACTCTTCATTGCTGGTGGGAATGTAAAATGGTGCAGCCATTGGGGAAGACAGTTTGGTGGTTCCTCAGGAAGCCAATCCCTCTTATAGGTATATACCCAAAAGAATGGAAAGCAGGGATTTGAACCAACATTTGCACACCAATATTCATAGCAGCAGTATTCACAATTGACAAAAGATAGCAGCAACCCAAGTGTCCATCTACTGATGAAAAGATAAACAAAATGAGATGTATACCTAGAACGGAATCTTATTCAGCTGTAAAAAGGAATGAAGTCCTGATACATGCAAGAACATGGCTGAACCTTGAGGACACTGTGATGAGTGAAATAAGCCAGACACAAAAAGACAAACACTGTATGATTTCACTGATATGAACTAATCATAATAAGCAAACTTGTAGAGTTAGAATCTAGAATATAGGTTACCAGCGGATATTAGGGGTAGAGAATGGGGAGCTAATGCTTAATTTGTGCAGAATTTCTATTTAGGTTGATTATAAATGTTTGGAAATGGATAGTGGTGAATGGTCGCACATTACTGTGAGTGTAATTAACAGAGTGAAACGATGTGTGTGAATGTGGTTGTAGAGGGATGTTCTGGGTCATGTATGTAACTGGAAGGAAAGTTAAAGGATAAAACATGAGACTGTACAACACAGTGAACCCTGTTGTGGACTATAGACTGGGGTTAATTGCACATGTTTAAGAATGTTCTTTCATGAATGATAATGTATGTACAACACTGATACAAGGTGTTAATAATAGGGTGGTGTATGGGAAAAAAATACACCTCATGTAAACTATGGACTATAGTTAATAGTACTATTTTAATATTCTTTCAGCAATTGTAACAAAGGTACCAAACTAATCGAAATGGTCAACAATGGGGAATAATATATGGGAGTGCTATATTTTTTAAATGACTTTTCTGTCAACCTACAACTTCTCTAATTAAATAATGATGATGATGATGATGATGATGATAAATCCAGAGAGTAAGGAAGTTAATTTACTTACTAGACTGTACAACAGCTTGTGTCTGTGCAGAAGTTCCTGATGCTATATTAGTTAGCGCCCAAGCAGCTTCAAACTGTAATGAAGGACTGTAAAAAAACAAACATCTTTTCAGAGACATCACCAAATTTATGAACCTCAGATCTATATGGCTGTCCCTTACCTAGTCCTTGAATTTCCCCTTCTTGTACCTAATTGCCTGTTGATTATCTCTACCTGGAGATTGGCTCCCAAAGCCATTAGTCACTTTAAACCTGCTTCTTTATCCCCACTGGTAGCTGCAATATTTAGCCAGACATTATTTTTCTTGATTCCTTCCTCTTCCAGAGACACCACATCTAATCAGTAAGTCATGACATTTTACCTCCTAAATATTTCTTACATTTATGTCCTCATCTCTAACAGCATTGCACTAGTTTAGGCCTTCGTCACCTCATTTGAATTACTGCTACAGTCTCTAGGCTGGCCTTAAAGCAGAGTCCCCATCTCACTCACCACACCATCTGCTTTTCATACTGGAGATATGAGGCTACATAATTTCGCTAAAAGGATGAGATCATTAAAATCTGGAATACTGAGGAAGACCTCATAAAGAAAGTCAAAATTGAACTAGTGTTTTGAAAGACAGATGGAAAAAGGAAGGCACTAATAGCTGGAAATATAAATAAATAAAAGTATCATGGGTAGAATGATTATGATGTGTATGGATGGCGAGAAACAGATCAAGGGAACTGAAGTCAAGGAAATATGCAAAAATATAATAAGGGATGAAATCGAAGGGTAGATCATCTAAAAGGGCATGTGTGTGTTGGAGGGGAAGGAGGAAGAGTGTCTCATATCCCAGGTTTTAGAATTTGGAATTTATCCTACAGACATAGTAAGAATAGGGTGTGACCGAAGGTTTTGAAAAGGGGAGTGAAAAAATCTTGGAAGCAATGGTATGCTGAAAGGGATAAAACATTAGAGAGACCTGTTAAAAGACAACCAGAAATTATCTTCATTAAGGGTAGGAAAGACAGCTGAAAGAATATAAATTCCCGTAAGGAGAATACAAAGGTAGGAGGGGATAGCAGTGAGCCAAAAATTAGAGACAGACAACTAAGATGTTGCCATCAAAAGCTTAAAGAGATATAAGTAGGAAAAGGTTTCAAGGAGAATGAATGTGAAAGATAGAGCAAGCAGTAAGTAAGGAAAATATACTCCACACACAGACTGAAAGGACGGAAGAGAAGAGAAAATGGAGTAGCAGATCAGAACACCATGATGAATTTCAGCAGAAGGCAGGGAACAGAAATGTAGAGGCAGGGGAGAAGTAAAAGGACAGTAAGAGCAAAGATGACAGATGGTCCATATTGTCCCAGATTGGAATGAGAGTTACGTTGTTCTATGTGGTTTGGCCGAAAACTAGAAATAGAAGCCTCGAATGAGAAAAGAGAAAAATGTGAAAAATAAAACTACAAAGCCAGGGCAAGTCTTTGAAGATGGCACGTGAACCAAGAGAAAGAGAAGAGGACATAGAAAAAAATGAGTATAACAAATAAACAATAAATGAACACATGTTATAAACTTGATACTGTGTAAAGTGTTTTGTATATATTATATCCACTCCTAACAACCACCTAATTTTCATAGATGAAGTATCTGAGGCTCAGTGACTCATCCAAAGCCAGGTGGATACTGGTCAGCAGCAAATCCTGGATTTAAACCAGGGTCTACTTGGCTCCAAAGTCTTTCACACTGTAACACCACTTCCAATGACAAATCCATAAAGTCAAATCCAAACCACTGATAATTTCCTATTTTTGCCATGAGTGATGGTTACATAGGTCTGTGTTTTATAAGTATCCATTAAACTGTCTACATTTTAGCATACTTTTCTGTATATACATTATGTTTCACAGACATATCCACACAAATGAATCCATGCCAAAGACTGAAAGGGAAAGGAAAAAAAAAGGAAGAAGAGCGGTAGACCAAGAACAAAGAAGGGGCCCTAGAGGCAGAGGTAGGACTGAACTGATTTTTTAAAAGGCTGAAATAAAACCTACCACTACTTAAATAAACTTTGCTATAGAAAATACACATGACAGTATAAAAAATGTGTTAAGAGCCTTTTGTGGGAGGGGGTAGCACACAGTGAAAACAGAAGGAAGTATTTTAAATACTAAAAAACCCTTCAGTGGCAATATTTATATTGCACTATTCTTATCTAGTCAACTGAAAATCCCTTAGACAGCATTTGGCAAAACATCCCAAGTATCAGTTTGATCCTCCTATTTTTTTCTAAATTGTGGTAACATATATATTAAGACATAATTTTCCATTTTAACCATTTTTAAGTGTACACTTCAGTGGTATTAATTACATTCACAATGTTGTGCTGTCACCACCACTATCCATTGCCGAGGCTTTTTTATGACCCCTAACAGAAAGTCTGTAAGTCCAAATGTGCTTAAATGAGAAAACTGCATTTGTTTCAAAGTATTTTGGAAACTTACATGCTCTCCAGTTAATTCAAGCTGATGAGGTTTCAGACACACCACTGACATATCCCTAAATGCAAATGGAAATGGGGCCCTTACCTCAAAAGGTATCAGTGGTATTATCCCCTTCCCTTCTGGATAAGTATAACCTGCTCCTTATTTCTAAGTCACCACAAACAAAAAGCATGCTGTTGGACAACTAATCACGGCTCAGCTGAAATACTCCCAGGGTAAGAAAGAGCCCTTCAGTTCTGGACGCCATGCATGGTGACTCAGCCAAGAGGTTACTCTATATATAGACTCATAAGCAAAGAGTGACTCAAACACTATTTGGGTTTCAAATATTACTAATCAAAGCAACTAACAAATAAAGACTATAAATGTTTGGGATAAGTTAGAATAGGCAATAAACAAAACAGGAGCTAAAATTTTCCTAGAAAATACATACATACTTCATAAAAAAGGAAGCATTTCAGATCTGCTGGGTATGACCATACAATAATAAAATTACATAAAAATGCATGATAACTGAAAAACACAATGAATGCAAAAACAAATTGAACCCATTGGTTACATAAAAATCCTCAAGATTATATGTCAACTGGAAAAAAGTGAATAAGGAGTCAAATTCATACTTACTTATCATCCCTTTCTAGACATTTGACTAGAATTGGTAAAATCCCAGATTTTATTAGGTCATCAATTGGTGGGTTTCTGTCACTGGATAATAGTTTTCTAGAAAAAGAAGTTTTACAAATTAATTGCTATAATTTTCAAACTGTGAACAGAAATAACAATACACTAGATCTAGACTATCAGCTAAGACACTCTAGACATGACATAATTCTCTCTCTGGACAAATAAGCATTACCTTGCGGCCTGGACAGCACTCAACTGGACCACTGGGTTATCGCTTGTAGCATTCTGCAACACCAAATGTAAATTTCAGAAATTAAAAAAAAAAATCAATTTTTAAACACTTTAAAATAAGAATATTAATTTAATAACATACCTGCAATATAGCTTCTAGTGTTACATTTTGCTTAAAAAGAAAAAAAGACAGTTCAGCAAAAAGTTTATTTGCAAATTTAATTCATTAGTCTGTGTGCTAAAGTTAGTCAACATACCTTAATTATCATTATAAAAATGGTCTTACATTAAAAATGAAGTTCTCCTGACTATTAAAAATGATTTTAAAGAACTTACTGCTTTAAAGTCAGCATCAACATCTGAATCTTCTAAACTTTCTTCTTGGGGAACATTTCTCTTTTTCAGTAAGTGCTCATCTCGTTTGTTCTGAAAGGCAACCAATAAATGGTTAAGAAGTCATTAAGGCATCTGTTAATGAAATAGCCATTAAAATTATTTCAGCTTTATTAGACAACTGTAAAACAAACACTGAAGTTCTACATAAGAATAACATGAATTAACTGTGCATATTGCAAACCAAAGATAAAGCCACATTGTGGCTTTGGCAACAAAATCTCTCCTGTCTCTCTCTCTTCCTCCTCTCTCCCTACCTCCCTCTCTCTCTCTCTCTCTCAAACACACACACACACACACACACACACACACACACAGACACACAGTTTATTAAGCACCAACTGTTTTGACCAATGCTGTGCCTTCTTCAGTGAAGATTTAAATTTGGGGTACAAAACTATTACAAAAGTCTAGCAAATGTCATTAATATGCCAGCCTTCATCTATTTATTGGTAATGGTTACCTCAAGCAATTTATTAAGAAGCCAGCTTAATGGGAGTCAATACTCAAATGTTAAGGTTTGTATGGTTTTTTAAGGGGTGTAGGTTGTGAGATTTAAACTCTTGCTGTCTGGCTTTTAAAAATAAGAATTCTTTACTAACAAATATATTTCTACATTTTACGCAATTTCAACTGGTAACCTGTGCCATTTCACATAATATATAACTGTATAAATCATTTAGTTTTCTTATCTATAAAGTAAGGTGGATTTAAATCATAATAAATTAGATCAAAGAACTGACTAAATGACTTCTAAGATCCTTTTCAATTTGAAATTTCAAGGAGTATTCTATCTAGATTTTAATATAATATTTACAGAAGTGTTTGATTTTAACAGAAAAAGTTATTTAGTATTCATTAAAAATGATGCCAAAATTCAGGTCAAGTGCAAAATAAAAACTAGAAATAAATCTATATTTGACGCTAATTGGCTTATCTGCATGACATTTATTTTTGTGTTGTGTATACACAAGCATATTTAAACTGATACTTACATGTATGCTAATCATGAGTTTACCAACTTCCACTTACATCACAGCATACTTGTTTGTTTAGTAACTATTCAATGATCAATTCTAAATCACATATTTTTAAATTAAAACATCTAACAATATTAAAATGTATACACTGATATTTACTTAGTATCAATTGCCCCCCACACACAATATATATATTAACAGTGGGAAAACTAGGCAGACACCATCTTAACCAAGTGACAAAGGTTATTTTATTATCACCAGTAACGAACAAAATAGCCTTTGCATGTCTTTGGATTGATGCACCGAGAGAACATCACTTCCGTGTGATCGTGACAAAAAATGTATGTATATGCAACTTGAGGAAAATCAAACAAACCTAAATCCACCTTCTACAAAAAACTGTTATGGAAGATAAAGAAACACTGGGGAACAGTTTCAAATTAAAGGAGACCAGAGAAACTTGACAATTAAATGCAATGTTGTGAACAACTGGTAAAATGTGGGTTGGGTCTGTGGATTCAATGGTAGAATTTTATTTATGCAAACTAAACAACTGTACTGTGGTTACATGGAAAGGTGTCTGTTTTTAGAAAATACAAACTGAGGTATTAAGTGTAATGGGACCTCATGCCTGCAACTTAACTGGTTGAGGGAAAAATATACATATATATATGAAAATTACAAAGAATAGAACAAATGTGGAAAATGCTAACAACTATGGAAGCCAGGTGGTGCGTGACAGGTATGAAAGCATTTTTGTACTGTTCTTGCAACTTCTCTGTAAGTTTGAGATTATTTCAAAATTTAAAATACTTCATAATTACACTTTGTGATTTGTTACGTGTTAGTTAATTTTAAAATCTATTACATTATATGGTAATTTTTAATGTCCTTTGGAATTTTAAAAGTTTCAACAAAACTTATCTATTGACAGACATACCAAAAAAAGAAGTACTCTAACCCTGATACCAATTTGTTTTCCTTCTGTTTCCCCCCAACTTTCCCAGAACTTGAACAGTCAAGCTTCCAAAGGGAATCTTACTCCCTCCATTCCTCTTCCCCCCAAGTATTTCAGGCACAAAAGCAATACAAAGCATAAATACAACTAATGCCTCATATACACACATTCCCAATCCAGGGGAGGAGAGGATTTCACCATTATCTATGATGTTTGCTGTTCCTGTTTGGAAGATACACTTGATCTGGTAAGGAAGCTCTATTCCTATCCCAAATTGACTATGATTGCTTTTTCTATTCTTTTAAAACCATAAATGGGTACTTACTTTCATCAAATGGTGCTTCTTTTGCATCTAGTAATGAACATATTTTTACCTTTCAGCTGTAAATGTGGTAAACTAGTAGACAGATTTTCTAATGTTAAACCAACTTTGCAAGTCCTAGGATAAACTGCTCTTGGACTTTTTAAATTTTAATTCAATACTGGATTCAAATTACTAACATTTCACTTAGGATTTTTTTTTCACCTATATTCTTATGTGAAACTGGCTTATAAGCTGCTTTCCCATATAGCCTAGGTTGGGTTTATTATTATCAGAGAAGTTGTAGGTTTACAGAAAAATCATGCACAAAATAGTTCCTATATATTACACTCCTCCCCGCCACCATCATTAACACTTTGCATGAGACTGCTACCTTTGTCACAACTGAGGAAAGAACATTATAATTGTACTACTAACTGTAGTCCATGCTTTATACTAGGGTTCACTGCCTTACACAATCCTATGTTTGGTTGATTGGTTAGTTGGTTTAGTTTTTATTCTAGTTATATATACATATACACACACGAACACACACACACCCTAAAATTTCTTTAACCACCTTCAAATACATAATTCACTGCTGTTCTGTTCACAATGTTGTGCTACCATCCCCGCCATCCATTACCAAAACTTTTCCATCAACCCGAACTGCAACTCTGAACAACTTAAGTATTAACTCCCCATTCCCTACCCCCACCCCTGGTAACCTGTATTCTAGTTTCTGACTCTGTATTTGCTTTTTCTCATTATTTCCTATCAGTGAGATGATACAATATTTGTCCTTTTGTGTCTGGCTTATTTCACTCAACATGATGTCTTCAAGGTTCATCCATGTTGTTTCATGTATCATTTCTTTTTATGGTTGAATGGTTTTTGGTGTCACAGTTTCACTAGCCTCATAAAGTAAGGTGGGAAGTGTTCTCTCTTTACCTTCGCTGTGACCATTTAATAAAGCTGAAATTGTTACATAAATATCTGCTGGAACTTCACCTATAAGACTGCCTTGTTTTTAGGCCTACTCAGATTTCTCACTTCTTCTTGAGTCAGCTGGGTGAATGATTTTTTTCCCTAGGAAAGTGTCCACTTCCCTCTCAAGATTCAAATTTATTGGCATGAAGTTGTTCACATTAATACTGTGGTAATTAGTTGCAAAAATCACAATAATTCTCCTCTCCATATCTACTGGGCAGTCCCCTCCTCCGCTGCTTGGCTGTGTGACTTCCTCTGCCAATGGGACATTAAGCAAGCAGACTTGAGATGTGCTTACACACTGGGGCATGTCCACTCTTGCTGACCTTGCAATCCTGAAACCACCAGGTGAACAACACTGAGCTAGAGTGTGGGACGATAAGAGGCTGTGTGGAAGACAACCAAGGTAAGGTTCTAACAACCAGCAACCATAAACTTGAATGAGACCATCCTAGATTATCCTGTCACCAAACAATCCACGAAGGAACCAGAGATGAATGAGGGAGCCCAGAGGAGATCAGCTGAATGGGCCCAGGCCAGAGGAACCACTCTGCCAACCCACAGAATTGTTAGGTGAATAAAACTATGCAGCAAAGACTAACTGAGGTACTAATGATTAAACATTGATGCTATATTTAAAGAAGTTGGAGGACTCACACTTCCCAAATTTAAAACTTATTACAAAGCCACAGTAATCAAAACAACAGGGAACTGGCACAAGAACAGACTTATAGACCAATGGAACAGAATAGAGAGCTCAGAAGTCAACCCTCATGTTTACTGCCAATTGATTTTTGGCAAGGTGACAAAGACCACTCAATTGGGAAACAACAGTCTCTTCAACAAATGGTGCTGGGAAAAACTGGATGTCCATTTGCAAATATATGAGGACTCCAACCTCACACCATATACAAAAATCAACTCAAAATGGATCAAACACCTAAATATAAGACCTAGAACTATCAAACTCCTAGAAGAAAACATAGGGAAGTATCTTCAGGACTATGTGTTAGCTAATGGTTTCCTAGACTTCACATCCAAAGTACAAGCTAAAAAAGAAAAAAATAGATAAATGGAACCCTGACTTTATCATGAAAGTAAAAAGAAAACCTAGGAGGGCGGAGCAAGATGGCAGCATAGAGAGGTGTGGAATTCAGTTAGGACTCTAGAGCAACTAGTATATAACCAAGAACAACTAGCAAATAATCTGGAGCAACTACTGGGAGACATCCATGAATGGACGCACATTGTACACCAGCCTGGAACGGGTGTAGCCACAGAGATTGTAGCACAGAATCGTAAGTAAAGCTCTGCAAAACCAGAATCAGCGCGAGGCCTCCCCCCTCGGGACAGGGCAGGCTGAGCTGAAACACTGCTATGTGATAAAAAGAAACAGGTTACAGGGAAAGTAACGCAACCAAGCACCAACTGCAATTTTATTTAACAAATTTGGACTACTGAATACAAGCTACAAGCACAGATAATTGTAGGGTGCAGGAAGGGAAACAGGTTCCTTCCAGTAGGGAGGAGTCAAGACTCACAGGAAAAAAATACATAAATAAATAAAAACAGAGACTTTTGGAGGCAGCTAAGCTCAGAATACTGGAAGACGGCTGTGTCCCAAGAAAAGGGGTACAGAGAACTGGGTACCAATTGCACAAGACCTGCGAAACTGAGGAGCTGGGGACTGGTTCTGAAAAGGGGTTTTGCTCTTTTTCCTTTTTTTCTCTCGCATTCTAAGCAGCCCATTAGAGACAGCAGCAGGCATTTTCAATTCCATGCTGACCCAGGCAAGGGTGGAGTTAACAGAACCAGAAAGACAAAGGAGGAATTCAAGTGGAGAAGTGAACTCCTTAGGAGTTTTATTTTTATTAAGAAAAGGGGGTGGGACTGGCTCAAGTGGCTGCCCTCTCTCAGATAATTCAGACCTGGGGGAAAACAAACAAACCAGAAACAAGTTAAGCTTGGCTTCTGACACCCTCCACCCCTCACCAAGTCAGGGGCCACTATGAATTAAAGGGACTGCACATCTTTACACCAGTGCGGAGCTGCAGGCTGACAAGCGCCACCTGCTGGACAGGATAGGAAGAGCAGAGTCTACAGGCCTCACAGGAAAGTCTGTCAATCTAGGACCCACCCTCAGGGAAACCTAATACTGAATACACAGCCTCCTTCTGAGACCTGAGCCCATTCTGCTCTGGGAAAATCTGACTGGCGCAATCAAGGAAACCAGATGTCTAAGACAAAAAAATCACACTGGGAAAATGAAGATATGGCCCAGTCAAAGGAACAAACTTACACTTCAACTGAGATACAGGAATTGAAACAACTAATTATTAATCAAACAAATCGCCTAACTCAATTAAAAAAATCAATCCAAGAATCAACTCAATGAGTTGAGAAAAGATATGGCAAAAGAGACAAAGGATATAAAGAAGACTGTGTGAACACAAGGAAGAAATCAAAAGTTTGAAAAAACAATTGGCAGAAGTTATGAGAATAAAAAGCACAACATGAGATGGAGGACAACAATGGTGACATACAGCAGCAGATTTGAAGAGGTAGAAGAAAAGATTCATGACCTGGAGAACAGGACATCTGAAAACCTATACACAAAAGAACAGACGAGGAAAAGAATGAAGAAATATGAGCGACGTCTCAGGGAACTGAGTGACAACATGAAGTGCATGAATGTACGTGTAATGGGTGTTCCAGAAGGGGAAGAGAAGGGAAAAGGGGCAGAGGTAATAATGGAGGAAATAGTCACCGAAAATTTCCCATCTCTTATGAAAAAACATAAAACTACAGAGCCAAGAAGCAGAATAGATCTGAATAGGCTTATGCCAAGACACTTAATAATCAGATTATCAAATGTCAAAGACAAAGAATACTGGAAGCAGAAAGAGAAAAGTAATCCATCACACACAAGGGAAGATCAGTAAGACTATATGCAGATTTCTCAGTAGAAACCATGGAGGCAAAAAGGCAGTGATATGATATATTTAAGATACTGAAAGAGAAAAACTTCCAACCAAGAATTCTATATCCTGCAAAACTGTCCTTTAAACATGAGGGAGAGTTTAAAATATTCTCAGACAAATAGACACTGAGAGTTTATGAACAAGATACTTGCTCTACAGGAAATACTAAAGGTAGCACTACAGACAGGAAGGACAGGAGTGAGAGGTTTGGAGCACAATGTTAGGAGATGGTAGCACAAAGTTATAAGCACACTGAACAAAGACAAATATGAGTATGGCTGAAAGAGAAAGGGGAATGTAGGACACCAGAAGGAAAGACAGAAGATAAAGATTGGGACTGTGTGGCTTAATGAAACCTAGAGGAGTCAATGATTATGATAAAATGTACAAATATGTTTTCGCATGAGGGAGAATAAATGAATGTCAACTTTGTAAGGTGTTATAAAAGGGGAGGTATTGGGAATAAAATACAATCAATGCAAACTAGAGTCTATAGTTAACAGTAACAGTGCAATATCCTTTCTTTAATTGTAACAAAGGCAATACACCAAAGCTAAATGCCTACATGAGGGGGACATGCGGGTGGGAGAAATGGCATTCTTGGCATTGGTGTTGTTTTCTGACTTTTTTAATGGTATTTTATTTTTACCTTTTCTTCTGTGGCTTTTTAATTGCCATTTTTTTCTCTTCTTCTTTTTTTTTTTTTCTTTTTACTTTTTTCGCTTCTTCCTTTCTTTATGGCTGCATTTTACCTAATTTTTACTTTTCCTTTTATCCTTTTTATTATTCTTTTGTTTCAGTTCTTTCTCTGAGTAATGAATATATGTAGGTGTTAACTGTGATGAATGCACAAGTATATGATGATACTGTAAACAATTGTTTGTACCCTGTGGATGATTCTATGGTATTTGAATACATCCCTACAAAATTGCAGGGAAAAAAAAATAAACAGAGGAACACAAGTGCTGGAGAGAACTTGGAGAGAGAGATGTCTGTATCACTGTTGGTGGGGAAGCAGAATGGTGTAGCCTATCTGAAGGAAAGTGTGGTGGTTCCATAAGAAGCCAAGTATGTGGGTGTCACAAGGTCCTGCAATCCCACTACGGGGCATAT
Source organism: Choloepus didactylus (assembly GCF_015220235.1). Lineage (NCBI taxonomy): Eukaryota > Metazoa > Chordata > Mammalia > Pilosa > Megalonychidae > Choloepus > Choloepus didactylus. The sequence continues at coordinate 99,428,852 of NC_051318.1, forward strand.
ACTTGGAAGAGCTGAGAGCAGGGACACGAATGGACATTTGCACACTGGTGTTTATGGTGCCAGTATTCACAACTTGTAATGGACAGAGGTTGTCTAAGAGTACACTGACTGATGAACAAAATGGTGAACTGTAGTGTATGCATACAATAGAATACCGAGCAGCTACAAGAAGGAATGAAGCTGTGAGACATGCAACTAGGTGAATGGATCTGGAGTAAAACATTTTGATGAAGCATGCCTGAACGAGGACAAACATTATAATGCCCCACTGTGCCGGTTTGAGTGTATTGTGTCCCCCAAATGCCATTATCTTTGTAGTCTTGTGTGGGGCAGAAGTCTTGGTGCTGGTTGGATTTGCTTGGAATGTGCCCCACCCAGCTGTGGGTGATAATTCTGATGAGATGTTCCCCTGGAGGCATGGCCCCGCCCATTTGGGGTGGGCCTTGATTAGTGGAGCCATATAAATGAGCTGACTCAGAGAGAGGGAAAGGAGTGCAGCTGGGAGTAATGTTTTGAAGAGGAGCAAGCTTGCTAGAGAGGAATGTCCTGGGAGAAAGCCATTTTGAGGCCGGAGCTTTGGAGCAGACGCCAGCTGCCTTCCTAGCTAGCAGAGGTTTTCCGGACGCCATTGGCCATTCTCCGGTGAAGGTACCCGATTGCTGGTGTGTTACCTTGGATGCTTTGTGGCCTTAAGACTGTAACTGTGTAGCGAAATAAATCCCCATTTTATAAAAGCCTACCCATCTCTGGTGTTTTGCATTCTGCAGCATTAGCAAACTAGGACACCCACTAACATGGACTAACTATAATGTGTAAACCCTGAGAACTGAATCTTAGCGCACAGCTTATCAGGAACATCCTTACTGTAATGGTCCCTAGACTGTACGCTCTTACAGCAGTCACATCTATTCCTGAGTTGTAGTGGTTATCTCTAAATCCTGAGATGCTGAGCTCCTTGTGCATAACCTCGCTGGTCTCTGGAACTTTGGGTATCTGTGTGACACATTAGACTTGAAGCTAGAACTTGGCAGCTATGAATGTCAGTATTACCCCATAAGGCAACTGTTGAAAGAGCTGAAAAAAAATTCAGACTTTAATTAGAGACATGAACGAAGAGGATCTGGTTAGGACTAAGGCAAATCAGTCTCAAGAGTAAAGGACGATAGTGACTGGGTTTTAGATAGTGACTGGGTTTTAAAACTACAACTTATGTGTGAGACAAGGGAGGAGACGTTTATCTGGGGCAGGATCTATATTTTCTGCAGCACACTAGATTATTTAACTTGTACGATCAGTTTGTTTGAACACCATAGGTACAGATTGCAGTGAGTGTGAAGTGGGATTTGGTGAGTTGCACAGGTGAGGTGAAATCCCGACACATCCCAGAGTGATACGGGCAGAGAGTATAAGTGTATTCGTGCCCCCCTCCACCCCAGGAGCCGGGAGAAATGTGGAATTGTTGGACTTCCCCACCTGGGCTACTGCTAATTTTCCCGCAAACATTGAGGATTGCCTATTTAGTGGGCTGAGCCCTCAATCGGAGGGCCTTCCCCTGTGAGGCTAGTTGCTGTGATGGAGAGCCTAAGCCTACTTACAATTGTGCCTAAGAGACAACCCCAGAGAGTCTCCTTGTTGCTCAGATGTGCCCCCCTCCAAGCCCACTCAGCAGGTGAACTCACTGCCCTCCCCTCTATATGAGATGTGACTCCCAAGGGTGTAAATCTCCCTGACAGTGTGGGAAATGACTCCCGGGATGAGACTGGACCCAGCACTGTGGGATTGAGAGGATCTTCTTGACTGAAAGGGGGAAGAGAAATAAAACAAAATAAGGTTCCAGTGGCTGAAAGATTTCAAATGGAGTCAAGAGGTCACTCTGGAGGGTATTCTTATGCATTATATAGATATCACCTTTTAGTCTTTAGTGTGTTGAAATGGCTAGAGGGAAATACCTGAAGCTGTCAAACTGCAACCCAGTGACCCTGATTCTTGAAGACAATTGTATAACTATGTAGATGGCAAAGTGTGACTGTGTGACTGTGAAAACCTTGTGGCTCGCACCCTCTTTATCCAGGGTATGGACAGATGAATGGAAAAAGGGGACAAAAATTGAAGAATAGGATGGAATGGAGGGGATGGAAAGACTTAGGTGTTATTTTTGCTTTTATTTTTATTTTGGAGTAAGCAAAAGGTTCAAAAATTGATTCTGGTGATGAACACACAACTGTATGATGGTGCTGTGAATAAATGACTGTACACCGTGGATGACTGTAGGGTGTGTGAATCTCTCTCAATTAAACTGTATTAAAAAAAGTAAATGAACAATGGGGGGAGGAGGGGAATGGGGTGCTTTGGGTGTTCTTTTTATTTTAATTTTTATTTCATTTTTTGGGGTAATGAAAATGCTCAACGTTTGACTGCAGTGATGAAAGCACAACTATATGATGATACTGTGAACAGACTGGACACTTTGAATGACTGTGTGTTATGTGATTTTATCTCAATAAAATTGCATTAAAAAAACCTACACAATGGGAGAAAATATTTGGAAAACACATATCTGATAAAGGATTAATATCTCGTATATATAAAGAAATCCTTCAACTTAACAACAAAAAGACCAACAACCCAATTAAAAAAATGGGCAAAAGACTTGAACAGACATCTCTCCAAAGAAGATATATAAATGGCCAGAAAGCACGTGAAAAGATGTTCAACATCATTCGCTAGCAGGGAAATACAAATCAAAACCACAATGAGACACCATTTCACACCATTAGGATGGCAGCTATTTAAACAATGCAAAATAACAGTGTTGGGGGGGTGGGGTGCAGAGAAATAGGAACCCTCATTCATTGCTGGTGGCAATGTAAAATGGTCAGCCACTGGGGAAGACAGTTTGGCAGTTCCTCAGGAAGCTAAGTATAGAATTACCCAGCAATCCCACTACTAGGTATATACCCCAAAGAACTAATAGCAGGGACCTGAACAGATACTTGGCACACTGTTTCAGTTTGCTAAAGCTGTCACTATGCAAAATACCAGAAAGGGACTGGCTTTTATAAAGGGGATTTATTAGGTTACAAATTTAAAGTTCTAAGGCCATAAAAGTGTCCAAACTATGGCATCAATAAGAGGACACCTTCGCTGAAGAAAGGCCAATGGCACCCGGAACACCTCTGTCAGCTGGGAAGGCACATGGCAGGCGTCTGCTGATCCTTTGCTCCCAGGTTCTGGTTTCAAAATGGCTTTCTCCAACATGTCTCTGGGCTTCTGTCTCTCCTAGCTTCTCTCTCTCAGCTCCTGTGCATCCTTGCTTGTTCTCCCAGGGTGTGTGTCTCTAATTGTCTAGGAGTCCTCTCTTAGCTTCTCCGGGGCAAACTCTGGGCTTCATCTCTTAGCGTAGCATCTCCAAATGTCCTTCTGTCTACATCTCCAAGCGTCTAGGTCTGTGTCGGCTCTTAGCTTCTCCTGGGGGCAAACTCTGGGTTACATATCTTAGCTTCTCTCCAAAATGTCTCAGCTTTGAGCTCCTTCTCTCCATAGGCTCTCTTAAAGGATTCCAATAAACTAATCAAGACCCACCCTGAATGGGTAGAGTCACACCTCCATAGAAACAATCTAATCAAAAGGTCCCACCCTAATTAAAAGACTAAAACATCTGCCCCACAAGAATGCATAAAGAACATGGCTTTTGTGGGGGATATAACAGATTCAAACCAGCACAACCGATAATCACAACGGCATTATTCACAATTCCCAAAAGATGAAAGAAACCCATCAACTGATGAATGGATAAATAAAATATGGTATATACATACAATGGAGTATTATTCAGTCATAAAAAGGAATGAAGTCTTGATATATGGGAAAACACGGATGAACCTTGAAGTCATAATGTTGGGTCAAATAAACTAGACACCAAAGGACAAATATTGTATGATCTCACACTGATTTAAAACAATTAGAATAAGCAAACTCATAAAGTCCAGAATCTAGAATATAGGTTACCAGGGGGTGGGGGCAGGGAAGAGAAGATGGGGAATGGGAAGTTAAGGCTTAAAATGTACAGGGTTTCTATTTGGTATGATGGAAATGTTTCTGGCAATGGATGGTGGTGATGGCAGTACAACATCATGAACACAATTAATAGCACTGAAATATATAACTGAATATGATTAAAAAGGGAAGTATCAGATTGTATATACGGTAATAGAATAATTTTTAAAAAATCCATGGAATTACACTACACACTGAACCCTAAGTTAAACCCTAGACTTTAATTAATAGTACAATTATAAAAATATGCTACCGTCAATGGTAACAAATATTCCACATCAATGCAAGGTGTTGGTGGTGGGGTGGTATATGAGAAGCCTGTATTTTATGCATGATTGTTCTGTAAACCCAAAACTTCCTTAATAAAGGAAAAAAATTTATGCAATATTAAATTAGTGTGTCCTCTATAATTCCTACTGTTGATTATTTCTTCCTTCTCTCTACTTCTTGATAAAATCTTGCCAGAAGCTTATTCTATGGGTTTTTCAAAGAACAAAGTTGATAACTTTGCTCTATCTTTGATTTCTATCTCTTTCCGTTTACACTTAAGATTTTTCTGTAACTTCTGGAATTGAATACTTAGTTCATTAATTTTCAACAGTTAGCTTTTTATAATATTTTATAGTATTAAATATAGAATTTAATGGTATTAATTTCTTTCATGAAGTACATTTCAACTGCATTCCACAGGTTCTCCCCTATTGTATATTTCCAGGTATTCCTACCTTCCATTAGGATTTCTTTTGATACTTGAGGTATTCAGAAGTGGCTTAAGTTTTCCAGAACCATTGGATTTTTGTGATTGCCTTATTCATTGATTTCTAATTTAATCACATTCTGGTCAGAGAATATGGTCTGTACAACATTCTGAAATGTGCTGAGTTGACATTTGCTTTATATCAGAAGTTCCCAAACCTTCCCAGTTCATGGTATAGGCCAAAGGAGATACCTAACAATTTCCTTTATTAACAACTTAATAAAATAGTCACTTGAAAAAAAAACACATAAACTGAAAGAATTTACTAAATGCAGTGTGATCTAATGTTCCAACTGCGCACTTCCTCAAGATCTAATAGTTTTGTGGTGTATGAAAGATGTGAAACGTCACTGTGTTTCTCTCAAATTTTTAGAATAAACTTTGATAGTTTGCTGTGACACCTCAGTGGATAGTTTGAAAACTACATCTTCATACTATCACAAAAAACAATGAAAAAATATGCATGAGGTTCTACATGTTTTCATCAGACAGAAGTTAATTAAGTTGTTTAAATTGTCTAACACCTAATTCCTATTTCTGTTTAATCTATTTATTACTGAGATGAAGACTGTCTTCCATAAATTTCCCCTTGTAATTTTACCAATTTTTACTTCATATATTTTGAGCATAGGTTATTATGCATAGAAAAGTTTAGTGTTACGTCTTCTTTGCAAATTGTTCCTTTTATTGTTAGATTATTAACCTCTGCTATATTACCTTTGAATTGAAAACACTGTAACAGGTCAAAAGATCCTAGGGCATGAAAACAATACTTTAGTTTTAAGAAAAATATGCACAAGACAAAGAAAGATAATCCCTGGGCAGATTTCTGGTGATTTGATTAATCATTAAAGTCGGCTGCACCAAAACCAATAACTTAACTTGTCCCTTTGCTTGAAACCATAGCGATTTTTACCCTCCAGGAGACTTACTACAATAAATTCAGCATTCAAAAAGGGTGTACTTTGCTTTTCTCAGTGGGCAAGGAGCTAAAGGGATATGGAAACTAGCCTGGTTTCAATACTACCTATCACCAAACATCAAACTGATTAAATCTACTTCTTGAGTTCTTTAAATATCCATTCTTAATTTATTATTCATGTCTGTATTTTTCTAATTCTTTACAGATCTTCTGGTTTCAAATTGTGCTATTGGGTTGATCCATATGGTATTGGTAATTTGTAGGTCTGAAATGGTTAACTGGCAATTTCTTATGGTTCAACCTATTATTTCCTGAGTTAACAAATTTTATAAGTATTCAGGTATTTCTTTTTCATTCTCAAACTTCTCTTTCCATCCTGCATTTGTGGAACAAGACAGCAATCACTTCCTATAACTTTAATGAAATATTCACATTTATCAGCCCCATTTTGCCCTGTAATAAGTAATTAAATGTTTTTATCCAGCAATAGCCTAATTATTTTAAATCCTTATCAAGTTTAAGTTTCTGAAAAATCACAATCTTTATTTTACATCTGAACAAATCAATATCTGGGCAGTGACAGAGCTGCTTTCTCCTTTACTTCTTTGAGTTACTACAGCAACTTGTTGGTAGATTAAAACAAAAGAAAACAAAACAAAACCTTTTGTATTACTTAATTCTTTACAAGGCATGCGCCAGTACTTCACAAACTTCTCTTGTCAGATGCAACTAGTCTAGCATCCAACCATCAGGTACGACACCTCGGTGGCATCATGGCCCTGATTGTTTGTGTATGATATTTGGAGCATCTGGAGGAGTATGAATAATATCAGGGAGAGAAGGAAAGAGGAAACAGCATGGGTGCCTGGCTGCGAGGTGGTCAGCCAAAGTTGTGCAGGGCAAGCCTGAACACGTCCTTGGTGCAAACCCAACCACCGCTGATGTTCTTTAATGGGAAGACCCACGGTGGGGTCTTCAATGCCCCGAAGCTGGCCCACAACCATGCTGATAAAGCAGCTATCTGTCATAGGTGGATGGTCCTGTGCTGTAATGCTATGCTGGATTCTTTTTTTCAAACACAGGAATGCAATTGGTCCATCCTCATTTTTAACAGGCTTCCAAAGAGATTTAGTGCTACTCAGATTAAATTTTGAGAAATTCTAGTCTAATAATAATAAAGTATTTTATTTTCTTTGGCATGTGACTCTGATCAATCATCAAGAAGGAAATAATATCAAGTTAATATTATGTACCAAAGCTGACTAAGGTTAACAAAGGTTTTGGACTATTTTCAACTCACGAAACATTATTTACTCAACAAACATTTACACTGAGAGGCAGCACTGTGTAATGATTAAGAGCTAAGCTTTGTGTGACCTTAGGCAAGTTACTTAATTCCTATAGTTACAATGTGATATAAAACAAAAAGTGCAGGGCTCTACAGAAGCGTTGATGCATAAGGGCCTAATTCAAAAGGGAAGTTAAGAGACCAAGGAGGTGAAAGCAGGCAGAAGAATGCAAACAAAAGGAGTCAGAGGCCAGTGAAACAGAACATATGAATAACAACTAACTATACTGCTTAGTTCAATTTGTATGTGTGCATATACATATTTAAATATTTTGGTAGAAAGACTTTTTTGATAAAGGAAGCAGTGCTTTGATTTACATTTTGGCATAAGCTTCCTACCTTTTCACAGACCAAGAATTTTGAGTAGCACTGCTATATATATGTAAAGTATTTTTACTCAAAACTCCAATAAATATTTAAGTATCAGTATAAATTTTAAGATACTCTTCACAATGATAATTTAATATAATTCTTGAAAACCAGAATGTAACAAGTACCAAGTACATGTCCAGAATTTGATAGGCATTTTGGGATGAGATGCAGGAAAGACATGGGAGCATAGGGGAGTAGGAAGAGAATATGGTTATTACCTTCATCTTAGAAGCTTGCAATCTAATAGAAAATGAAATACTCAAAGCAACTTCCCATGGGGTGAAGTGAGTTACCCAACTGGTGCAAGACATCCATTAATTCAGTTTCTCAAAAGGGTACAGCTCATCTATCAAGTTCTGGGGCTAGCTCTCTTGTATTTTCAAGAATCTCAATGTCAGTAAGTAACACCAGGATTTTCTCCTCAATGGAGCTATAGGGCAAGACTGGAATCAGAGCAGACACTCTGACCACAGAGTGGAGGAATCTTCTAGTCACATCAAAATCAGTTAAGTTTTCTCTGAAGTTTAGGCTTTGTTACAGAGTTCACCTTACACTGTTTACTCAGGGAATTCTGGTGTGAAATAAGGAATTGCATGAGATATTTTAAATTTTCATTTTCTGTCCTCTTATAAGAATTTTCAAGAATTTCATCCTACAAGTTGGAAATAACAAGGAAGGGAAGGAAAGAGAAGGGAAGGAAAAAATGTTTCCAAAGGTAACCAAAGAGAATGTTAAAAAAGATGTACTCTGACAAGCAAGAATTTTTAATTCTATAAATGAACTATAGTAGGAGGAACACAATATCAAAGATAAATATAAATGAATAGCTTAGATTTATAAGCATATTAGAAGGGTTAAAAAGCTTAAAACAAGAAGAGGCTTCTGAATATAATACCAGTACCAAAAAAAGGTAAAGTTAGCAATTATAAAGGGAAAACAAAGACCCACATCTGAGAATAGATGATGCAATGTTAACATAATGATAGTAAACAAATAATTACTTAATTCCAATTTTACTCATTGTCTCTATTAAAGAGAATAAGCCAGACACAAAAGGATACAAACCATATTCTATTTATGTAAAGTTCAAAACAGTCAGAACTAATCTAGGATGTTAGAAGTCAGAATAACGGTAACTGAATGGAGGGGGGTGGGTTCTGGAGTGCAAGTGATGTTACCTTTCTTGATCTAGGAGCTGGTTATACAAATGTGTTTACTTTGTGAGACTCATCAATTCGTTCACTTAATATGTGTGAATTTTTTTTGCAAGTATGTTATATGTCAACAAAAAGCTAAAAAGAAAAAACAAAGATAAATCCAAAGTGCTAAGATTGGCATCCTTACTCACTTTTCTACGTTTAGGCTTAGTACACTTCTCTGGTCCACAGGACTGGAAGATCTGAAAAAACTTGTAAATATGATTGCCTGAATCACTGTGGTTAAGCTGTAAGTGTCCGTAAGGAAGTCAAAGAGTTGAAAGACATTGGAATTAGCCAGTATTTTTCAAATTTAATAAAAACTGGGAAGGAGGAGTACAGGAGAATGGCTTCCAGGACCTACAATACTATAACAGTGAGCATGACATCAATGTCAGGCAGAAATTCAAAACCTACTTAAAAAAGATAAGCTAATTTCAATTCACCCTTAAAGTTTCAGCTGAATGTTATTTCTTCAGACAAAATCACCTTTGAACCCCCAATTTAAAAACACACCTCACCTTATATTAACTTTCATAGCTCTCTATTTCCTAAATAGCATTAATCATGATTTGTAAAGGTATATCTGGTTGAGTGATTATTTATATAATGTCCAACTCCTTGAGATAGTTGCTCAAATATTGATGCTTAGTTGAATAAATAAATTTTTCATGAAGGTCATGTGCACAGATTTAAAATGAGCCTCTGGCAAACCATATGGGTACTTCATAAAATTCTATGGATTTTAATATAGGACTGGATTGAACTACATGAGGAAAAGGAGAAAGCCCCCTACAACAAACACAGGATTTGGGAGTACATTTCAAATCTATTTTTTTTAAAATGTACACGAAGAGCGACAGAATTCTTTATGTGTATCTCCTTGATTGTCAATTTAAACATTTGCTTCAAATTTTAATAGCAGTTGCATTCAGCTGGTAAGATATAAGGTTTTTCTACTTTTATTTATATTTCTAAAATATCTGTAACAAGCATGTATAACTTTCACGTGGGGGAGAAGGGAAGAACCCTGGCTAGCACACAGCCCAAAGAATGAGGATATTATGAAAAAAGGAGTTTCAATGATTACAAAGTACTCCACATAGCGCTTAGTACCTCAATAAATGATGGCTTTTATAATTATGAGTATATACCATTATAAACTGTTTAAACGTGTACTTTTATGCATATGGTTTAGGGATGAGCACTAATATGCCATAGTATTGTTATTTTTCAAATTCTTCAGAATTTTAACATCAGAAATATCTAACCATGTTTTTAAAAAATGTGAATCACCCTTACCTTTCGCAGTTCAACTGTCACTTCATTTCTGTGTCTTCGCATTGTCTAGAAAGAAAAATAAGTATTACATAAATACCTAAACATTGATATTTCTAATAAATAAAGTCCTCAGGCATTTAAGATTTAAAAAATTTTTAGAAGTAGATTTAATCTTCATGACTCAGGACTGATCAGTTTTAGATCAGTTTTAGACTTTAAATGAGGTTAAAAAGCCAAAATCCTGTCTATTTTAGTGACATATGCTGCTTGATTTTGTGGAGCGTTAGAGGTGTCATTTAGCTGCGTAGGCTCCACTCCCCTTTCCTAACTGCACCCGGTTTCTTTGGGGAATCCTATCTTCCCCATCATGCACAGTATTTACGGAGCCTCCTATTAAAGTGTCTTGCTCTCTCCTAAGCAGGACATGGGACCCAAACTACGTAAACTGAACTCTCTCCCCCTTAACTCAGAATCTTGAGCAAGGTGGAAAGAAAAGAAAAAAGTACATCAGATTCCAAAGGAGACAAGACAGTGAATTATGCCTATATCCTACACTTGCTCTGATCCCAGTTCTCCAGTGTCCCTACTCATTCTATTAGCTACCCCATATTCTTCCAAAAATAACAGCTACTCTTCCATAAATATTCCCAATATCGGGAAACTACAACCATCAAATGTGGCAAAAGCCCCAATCCTGGAAGTCATTCATGTCTACTCACTCACTCACCCTCCAGTATCCATCAAGTCACCAAAGTCTACAGAACCCCCTAATTCTATTGCCACTCTTCTAGACCAAGCCACCATCACTCAGCTGGACCACTACGACAGCATCCTTCCCAGTCTCCTTACATCCACTCAGTCAATTTTCCACATAGCAGTCAGAGGATTCTCTTTTAAATGCAAACCTGTGTTGTCATTCTCTTGAATAAAATCTCAATGAATGTTTTAATCTCTTGCAGCTCCTGCCCCACAAAAGAAAGACTCACCCAGATAGCCAAACCAAACCCCACACACAAAATCTACAACAAGAATGGTGACAAGGTATCCCTACAAGCAAGGTCTGGATAAACTGCCAACTACAAAACTCTCATAGTATCAGCAAGTCATTATCTTTGATGCAGCCTTGTGTGGGCAGGAAACATATTGGTGTTGACTGGGTTGGAGACGTTTGATTGGCTGTTTCCGTGGAGATATGATTACTCAACTGTGGGCAAGATCTTTCACTACATAATTTCCATGGAGGTGTGGCCTCGCCCATTCAGCATGGGCCTTGATTAGTTTACTGGTGCACTATATAAGCTCAGATAGGAGCGAACTTGCAACAGCCAAGAGGGACACTTTGAAGCAAGCACATGACATACAGCCACTGTCAAAAAAAAAAAAAAAAAAGCTGAAAAAGAGCCCAGACTTCAATTAGTGATATGAATGAAGCAGGTCTGGTTAAGACCAGGGCAAGCCAGGCCAAAGGGTAAAGGTTGAAACTGATTGTGTTTTAAAACTTAAACTTCCATATGAGACCAAGGGAATAGATACATATTTGGTACAGGATCTAAATTTTCTAAACGGTACAACTCTACAGTCAATTTGTTCAAACACCACAATTGCATGGAACTTTGAATAGGAAGTGAGATATGGTAGGTTAGTATAGGTTGGAGTGGAATAGTGACACATCCCAGAGTAATTTGGGCAGATAATAAAAAATATATTTACAGCCTCCCCCTCCCCAGCCCCGAGGATCTGGGGGAAGGTGCGGATGTGTTGGACATCCTCACCTGGACTGGTGTTGATGTTGTCACAAACATTGGGACTGGCGGTTTGATGCGCTGAGCCCTCGAGCATGGGACTTGCCCTTATGAAGCTCATTACCACAAAGGAGAGTCTAAACTTGCATGTAATGGTGCCTAAGAGTCTCCCCCTGAGTACCTCTTTGTTGCTCTGATGTGGCCCTCTCTCTCTCTCTAACTGAGCCATCTCGACAGGTGAACTCGCTGCCCTCCTCCCTACGTGGGACCCGACTCCCAGGGGTGTAAAACTCCCTGGCAATGCAGAATATGACTCCTGGGGATGAATGTGGACCCGGCATCGTGGGACTGAGAGTATCTTCTTGACCAAAAGGGGGATGCAAAATGAGATGAAATAGTTTCAGTGGCTGAGAGATTTCAAATGGAGTCGAGAGGTCACTCTGGTGGACATTCTTATGCACTATATAGATAACACCTCTTAGGTTTTAATGTATTGGAATAGCTAGAAGTAAATACCTGAAACTACCAAACTCCAACCCAGCAGTCTGGACTCCTGAAGACAATTATATAATAATGTAGATTACAAGGGGTGACAGTGTGATTGTGAAGACCTTGTGGATCACACCCCCTTTATCTAGTGTATGGATGAGTACAAAAATGGGGGTAAAAACTAAAGGACAAATGGGGTGGGATGGGGGGATGATTTGGGTGTTCTTTTTTCACTTTTATATTTTATTCTTGTTCTGGTTCTTTCTGATGCAAGGAAAATGTTCAGAGATAGATTGTGGTGATGAACGCATAACTACGTTATCATACTGTGGACAGTGGATTGTATATCATGGATGATTGTATGGTGTGTGAATGTATTTCAATAAAACTGAATTTAATTAAAAAAAAAAAAGAACGCACATGAGCTGAGAAGGAGCTGCAGATGAGAGACAGTTGACAATGGCTGCTGAAAGCAGACTCTTGCTCTGGAGAAGCTAAGAGATGACAAATGCCCCAAAAGCAACTGAAAGTGACATTTTGAAGAGGAGCTGAGGCCTAGAGAGGAATGTCCTGGTAGAAAGCCATTTTGAAACCAGAACTTGGAGCAGACGCCTGCCATGTGCCTTTCCAGCTAACAGAGGTTTTCCGGACACCATCGGCCATCCTCCAGTGAAGGTACCGAATGTTGATGTGTTACCTTGGACACTTTATGGCCTTAAGACTGTAACTGTGTAACCAAATAAACCTGTTTTATAAAAGCCAATCCATCTCTAGTGTTTTGCATTCTGGCAGCATTAGCAAACTAGAATACTAGCCTTTAATACATGGACACAAATTGAAAATAGAGTATCATTTATATCTCTTAAAAAATTAAATGCTGACTTGCCCTTGGGAAGACAGTTGCTGCAAAGGAGAGGCTAGGCCTGCCCATAATTGTGCCTAAGAGCCTCCTCCCGAATGCCTCTCGGTTGCTCAGATGTGGCCCTCTCTCTCTAGCTAAGCCAACTTGAAAGGTGAAATCACTGCCCTCCCCCTACGTGGGATCAGACACCCAGGGGAGTGAATCTCCCTGGCAATGTGGAATATGACTCCTGGGGAGGAATCTAGACCCTGCATCATGGGATGGGGAACATCTTCTTGACCAAAAGGGGGATGTGAAAGGAAATGAAATAAGCTTCAGTGGCAGAGAGATTCCAAAAGGAGCCAAGAGGTCACTGGTGGGCACTCTTACGCACTATATAGATAACCCTTTTTAGGTTCTAACGAATTGGAATAGCTAGCAGTAAATACCTGAAACTATCAAACTACAACCCAGAACCCATGAATCTTGAAGACAATTGTATAAAAATGTAGCTTATGAGGGGTGACAATCTGATCAGGAAAGCCATATGGACCACACTGCCCTTTGTCTAGTTTACGGATGGATGAGTAGAAAAATGTGGGAAGGAAAACAAACAAAGGCACCCAGTGTTCTTTTTTACTTTAATTGCTCCTTTTCACTTTAATTTTTTTTCTTGTTATTTTTGTGTGGGTGGTAATGAAGGTGTCAGGGATTGATTTTGGTGATGAATGCACAACTATGTAATAGTACTGTGAACAATCAAATGTACACTTTGTTTTGTATGACTGCATGGTATGTGAATATACCTCAATAAAATGAATTAAAAAAATTAAATGTTTAGGTGTGAATCTAACAATACATGTACAGGACTTGTATAGTGAGCAGTACATAATACTAATGAAACAATCAAAGATCTAAATAAATGGGGACACACACTATATTCATGGATTGGTAGGTTCAACTCAGCAAGGATGTGAATTCTCCCCAAATCGATATACAGGTTTAACACAATTCCTCTCAAAATCCCAGCAATACTTTTTTTTTTTTTTTATCATCATTTTATTGAGATATATTCACATACCACGCAGTCATACAAAACAAATTGTACTTTCGATTGTTTACAGTACCATTACATAGTTGTACATTCATCACCTAAATCAATCCCTGACACCTTCATTAGCACACACACAAAAATAACAAGAATAATAATTAGAGTGAAAAAGAGCAATTGAAGTAAAAAAGAACACTGGGTACCTTTGTCTGTTTGTTTCCTTCCCCTACTTTTCTACACATCCATCCATAAACTAGACAAAGTGGAGTTTGGTCCTTATGGCTTTCCCAATCCCCTTGTCACCCCTCATAAGCTACATTTTTATACAACTGTCTTCGAGATTCATGGGTTCTGGGTTGTAGTTTAATAGTTTCAGGTATCCACCACCAGCTACCCCAATTCTTTAGAACCTAAAAAAGGTTGTCTAAAGTGTGCGTAAGAGTGCCCACCAGAGTGATCTCTCGGCTCGTTTTGGAATCTCTCTGCCACTGAAGCTTATTTCATTTCCTTTCACATCCCCCTTTTGGTCAAGAAGATGTTCTCCATCCCACGATGCCGGGTCTACATTCCTCCCCGGGAGTCATATTCCACGTTGCCAGGGAGATTCACTTCCCTGGGTGTCTGATCCCATGTAGGGGGGAGGGCAGTGATTTCACCTTTCAAGTTGGCTTAGCCAGAGAGAGAGGGCCACATCTGAGCAACAAAGAGGCATTCAGGAGGAGACTCTTAGGCACAAATACAGGGAGGCCTAGCCTCTCCTTTGCAGCAACCGTCTTCCCAAGGGTAAAACTTATGGTAGAGGGCTCAACCCATCAAACCACCAGTCCCCTATGTCTGTGGTCATGTTAGCAACCATGGAGGTGGGGTAGGCGAATACCCCTGCATTCTCCACAGGCTCCTCAAGGGGGCACTACATCTTTTTTTTTTTTTTCCTTGTTTGTCTTTTTTCTTTCTTTTTTTTTTTTTAACTTTCCCTTCTTTTTTAAATCAACTGTATGAAAAAAAAAGTTAAAAAGAAAACAAACATACAATAAAAGAACATTTCAAAGAGACCATAACAAGGGAGTAAGAAAAAGACAACTAACCTAAGATAACTGCTTAACTTCCAACATGTTCCTACTTTACCCCAAGAAAGTTACATAATATAGCAACATTTCAGTGAACTTGTTCCTACTACATCCATCAGAAATTAACAGACCATAGTCATTTCTGGGCATCCCCAGAACGTTAAATAGCTTATCTGTTCTTCTTGGATTATTGTTCCCCCTTCCTTAATTGCTCTCTACTGCTAGTTCCCCTACATTATACATTATAAACCATTTGTTTTACATTTTTCAAAGTTCACGTTAGTGGTAGCATATAATATTTCTCTTTTTGTGCCTGGCTTATTTCGCTCAGCATTATGTCTTCAAGGTTCATCCATGTTGTCATATGTTTCACCAGATCGTTCCTTCTTACTGCCGCGTAGTATTCCATCGTGTGTATATACATTTTATTTATCCACTCATCTGTTGAAGGACATTTGGGTTGTTTCCATCTCTTGGCAATTGTGAATAATGCTGCTATGAACATTGGTGTGCAGATATCTGTTCGTGTCACTGCTTTCCGATCTTCCGGGTATATACCGAGAAGTGCAATCGCTGGATCGAATGGTAGCTCTATATCTAGTTTTCTAAGGAACTGCCAGACTGACTTCCAGAGTGGCTGAACCATTATACAGTCCCACCAACAATGAATAAGAGTTCCAATTTCTCCACATCCCCTCCAGCATTTGTAGTTTCCTGTTTGTTTAACGGCAGCCATTCTAACCGGTGTTAGATGGTATCTCATTGTGGTCTTAATTTGCATCTCTCTAATAGCTAGTGAAGCTGAACATTTTTTCATGTGTTTCTTGGCCATTTGTATTTGCTCTTCAGAGAACTGTCTTTTCATATCTTTTGCCCATTTTATAATTGGGCTGTCTGTACTATTGTCATTGAGTTGTAGGATTTCTTTGTATATGCAAGATATCAGTCTTTTGTCAGATACATGGTTTCCAAAAATTTTTTCCCATTGAGTTGGCTGCCTCTTTACCTTTTTGAGAAATTCCTTTGAGGTGCAGAAACTTCTAAGCTTGAGGAGTTCCCATTTATCTATTTTCTCTTTTGTTGCTTGTGCTTTGGGTGTAAAGTCTAGGAAGTGGCCGCCTAATACAAGGTCTTGAAGATGTTTTCCTACATTATCTTCTAGGAGTTTTATGGTACTTTCTTTTATATTGAGATCTTTGGTCCATTTTGAGTTAATTTTTGTGTAGGGGGTGAGGTAGGGGTCCTCTTTCATTCTTTTGGATATGGATATCCAACTCTCCCAGCCCCATTTGTTGAAAAGACCATTATGGTTCAGTTCGGTGACTTTGGGGGCCTTATCAAAGATCAGTCGGCCATAGATCTGAGGGTCTATCTCTGAATTCTCAATTCGATTCCATTGATCTATATGTCTATCTTTGTGCCAGTACCATGCTGTTTTGGCAACTGTGGCTTTATAATAAGCTTCAAAGTCAGGGAGTATAAGTCCTCCCACTTCGTTTTTCTTTTTTAGAGTGTCTTTAGCAATTCGAGGCATCTTCCCTTTCCAAATAAATTTGATAACTAGCTTTTCCAATTCTGCAAAGTAGGTTGTTGGAATTTTGATTGGGACTGCATTGAATCTGTAGATGAGTTTGGGTAGAATTGACATCTTAATGACATTTAGCCTTCCTATCCATGAACATGGAATATTTTTCCATCTTTTAAGGTCCCCTTCTATTTCTTTTAGTAGAGTTATGTAGTTTTCTTTGTATAGGTCTTTTACATCTTTGGTTAAGTTTATTCCTAGGTACTTGATTTTTTTAGTTGCTATTGAAAATGGTATCTTTTTCTTGAGTATCTCTTCAGTTTGTTCATTTCTAGCATATAGAAACATTACTGACTTATGTGCATTAATCTTGTATCCCGCTACTTTGCTAAATTTATTAGCTCTAGTAGCTGTATCGTTGATTTCTCAGGGTTTTCTAGATATAAGATCATATCATCTGCAAACAATGACAGTTTTACTTCTTCTCTTCCAATTTGGATGCCTTTTATTTCTTTGTCTTGCCGGATTGCCCTGGCTAGCACTTCCAGCACAATGCTGAATAACAGTGGTGACAGCGGGCATCCTTGTCTTGTTCCTGATCTTAGAGGGAAGGCTTTCAGTCTCTCACCATTGAGTACTATGCTGGCTGTGGGTTTTTCATATATGCTCTTTATCATGTTGAGGAAGTTTCCTTCAATTCCTACCATTTGAAGTGTTTTTATCAAAAAGGGATGTTGGATTTTGTCAAATGCTTTTTCAGCATCTATTGAGATGATCAATTGATTTTTCCCTTTTGACTTGTTAATGTGTTGTAATACATTGATTGTTTTTCTTATGTTGAACCATCCTTGCATGCCTGGAATGAACCCCACTTGGTCATGGTGTATGATTTTTTTAATGTGTCTTTGGATTCGATTTGCAAGTATTTTGTTGAGGATTTTTGCATCTATATTCATTAGGGAGATTGGCCGGTAGTTTTCCTTTTTTGTAGCATCTTTGCCTGGTTTTGGTATTAGATTGATGTTAGCTTCATAAAATGAGTTAGGTAGTGTTCCATTTTTTTCAATGTTTTGAAAGAGTTTGAGTAAGATTGGTGTCAGTTCTTTCTGGAAAGTTTGGTAGAATTCCCCTGTGAAGCCATCTGGCCCTGGGCATTTATTTGTGGGAAGATTTTTGATGACTGATTGGATCTCTTTGCTTGTGATGGGTTGGTTGAGGTCTTCTATTTCTTCTCTGGTCAGTCTAGGTTGTTCATATGTTTCCAGGAAATTGTCCATTTCTTCTACATTACCCAGTTTGTTGCCATACAGTTGTTCATAATATCCTCTTATAATTTTTTTAATTTCTTCAGGATCTGCAGTTATGTCACCTTTTTCATTCATTATTTTGTTTATATGGGTCTTCTCTCTTTTTGATTTTGTCAGTCTAGCTAGGGGCTTGTCAATCTTGTTGATCTTCTCAAAGAACCAACTTTTGGTGATATTTATCCTTTCTATTGTTTTTTTGTTCTCTATGTCATTTATTTCTGCTTTAATCCTTGTTATTTCTTTTCTTGTACTTGGATTAGGATTGGTTTGCTGTTCATTTTCTAGCTTCTTCAGTTGATCCATTAGTTCTTTGATTTTGGCTCTTTCTTCCTTTTTAATATATGCGTTTAGTGGTATAAATTCCCCCCTTAGCACTGCTTTTGCTGCGTCCCATAGGTTTTGGTATGTTGTGTTCTCATTTTCATTCGTCTCTATATATTTAGCAATTTCTCTTGCTATTTCTTCTTTAATCCACTGATTGTTTAGGAGTGTGTTGTTTAACCTCCAGGTATTTGTGAATTTTCTAAGTCTCTGATGGTTATTGACTTCTAATTGTATTCCATTGTGGTCAGAGAATGTGCTTTGAATAATTTCAATCTTTTTAAATTTATTGAGGCTTGTTTTATGTCCCAGCATATGATCTATTCTGGAGAAAGTTCCGTGAGCACTAGAAAAGTATGTGTATCCTGGTGATTTGGGATGTAATGTCCTGTAGATGTCTGTTAAATCTAATTCATTTATCAGATTGTTTAGGTTTTCAATTTCCTTATTGGTCTTCTGTCTGGTTGATCTATGTATAGGAGAGAGTGATGTGTTGAAGTCTCCCACAATTATTGTGGAAACATCAATTGCTTCCTTTAGTTTTGCCAGTGTTTCTCTCATGTATTTTGTGGCACCTTGATTGGGTGCATAGACATTTACGATTGTTATTTCTTCTTGCTGAATTGCCCCTTTTATTAGTATGTAGTGGCCTTCTTTGTCTCTCAAAACATCCCTGCATTTGAAGTCTATTTTATCTGAGATTAATATTGCTACACCTGCTTTCTTTTGGCTGTAGCTTGCATGAAATATTTTTTTCCATCCTTTCACTTTCAGTTTCTTTGTGTCCCTGTGTCTAAGATGAGTCTCTTGTATGCAACATATTGATGGTTCATTTTTTTTGATCCATTCTGCGAATCTATATCTTTTAATTGGGGAGTTTAATCCATTTACATTCAACGTTAAAACCGTGAAGGCATTTCTTGCATCGGCCATCTTATCCTTTGGTTTATGTTTGCCATATTTTTCCCTCTCTCTATTAATATCCTTTATTGTACCCATACCGAATCTCTTTAGTACTGAACCTTTCTCCAAGTCTCTCTGTCCTGTCTTTGTTTCTCTGTCTGTAGGGCTCCCTTTAGTATCTCCAGTAGGACAGGTCTCTTGTTAGCAAATTCTCTCAGCATTTCTTTGTCTGTGAAAAATTTAAGCTCTCCCTCAAATTTGAAGGAGAGCTTTGCTGGATAAAGTATTCTTGGCTGGAAATTCCTCTCACTCAGAATTTTAAATATATCGTGCCACTGCCTTCTTGCCTCCATGGTGGCTGCTGAGTAGTCACTACTTAGTCTTATGCTGTTTCCTTTGTATGTGGTGAATTGCTTTTCTCTTGCTGCTTTCAGAACTTGCTCCTTCTCTTCTGTGTTTGACAGTGTGATCAGTATATGTCTTGGAGTGGGTTTATTTGGATTTATTCTATTTGGAGTTCGCTGAGCATTTATGATTTGTGTATTTATGTTGTTTAGAAGATTTGGGAAGTTTTCCCCAACAATTTCTTTGAATACTCTTCCTAGACCTTTACCCTTTTCTTCCCCTTCTGGGACACCAATGAGTCTTATATTCGGACGTTTCATATTATCTATCATATCCCTGAGGTCCATTTCGAGTTTTTCAATTTTTTTCCCCATTCTTTCTTTTATGCTTTCATTTTCCATTCTGTCATCTTCCAGGTCACTGATTCGTTGTTCAACTTCCTCTAGTCTTGTACTATGAGTGTCCAGAATCTTTTTAATTTGGTCAACAGTTTCTTTAATTTCCATAAGATCATCCATTTTTTTATTTAGTCTTGCAATGTCTTCTTTATGCTCTTCTAGGGTCTTCTTGATTTCCTTCATATCCCGTACTATGGTCTCATTGTTCATCTTTAGTTCTTTGAGTAGCTGCTCTAGGTGCTGTGTCTCTTCTGGTCTTTTGATTTGGGTGCTTGGGCTTGGGTTATCCATATCGTCTGGTTTTTTCATATGCTTTATAATTTTCTGTTGTTTTTGGCCTCGTGGCATTTGCTGAACTTGATAGGGTTCTTTTAGGATTTGTAGACCAATTGAAGTCCTTATCTCTACTTTATCAGATCTACAGCTTCGTGGAGTACACTTTCTCTAACTAACCAGCAGGTGGCGTCCACGAGCCACCTGTTCTCCACAAGCCAGTTCTCCCCTGCTTAGCCTTTTTGGTGAGTGGGGGAGTGAGTCTTGTGGGGCCCAATTGGTGTACCAAGCTTGCGTGTGTAGTTGGTGTTGCCTGCCCTGTATGTGGGGCGTGTTTCTGGGCAGTCGGGGAGGGGGGGTGGCCCTAACAATCAAATCTCCCTGATGATCCTAGAGTTTTAAAGCTGCTGCAATAGTCTAATCCTTCAGTTCAGTCCTGCCACAGTTTGTCTCTGCCACTGACCCACAAGTCTTTGGTATTGGCATATGGCTCCTGAGACTTGCAAGTGGGCCCCTCTTCCAGGCTGTGCACCCCGGGTCCTCTGTTGAGGGATGACTGTGCTATGTCACAGGTGAGTGCCGTCCCCCCAGGGCAGTTCTGGGCTGCTGGGCTGTGTGGGGAGGCTCCCAGTCTGCTCAAATGATGGCTGAATGGGGCTTTGTTAATTCACACTGCTCCACCTTCCCAGCTCTGGGACATTCAGCTGAGGTTGCAGGGAAGGCTAATGTCCACGCCCAGTTTTGTGGTGTGTGCCTGTTATTTGAAGCACTTCCATCACACTGGGTTGTCTGGGGCAGCTCTGGTCTATGGGGCTGGCGATGGGCAGGAGTGTTTCCTGTCCACCAGGATGGTGGCTGTGAGCGGACACCCCCCTTTTCTTGGGAAGTTGTGTTGTTTAGTGAATTTTCTCAGCCACTGGATTATTGCCTTTTGTCTCAGAGCTCTCTTAGTTCTGGTCTTGACTTGACGTGCCCAAATTGCAATTCTTTGAAGCTTTCTGTATTGGGCTTCTTATAGTAATTGTTTTAGAAAAAGAAAAAAGGATTTAAAAAACAAACAAACAAACAAAAAAAAAAAACGGCCCTCCTCAGAGATCTAATGGGTTATTGAAATGCTAAGAGACAAAGCAACCAGGGCCATTAAGGAAAGGTCCACAGGGCAGAGAGATCAGCTTTGCTTCGGGATTTGCATATGCGCCTCAAGGCCTGAGCTCCGCCCTTCCCCTTTCTGTGTTCACCAGAACTCCAAAAATCCTCTGCTTTTATTTTGGAGTTTTTCGTGTTGTTTTTTTTCTATGCCTGTCTCCTCTCTGCTGGGCTGGCTGCTCTCAGAGTCTCTGGTGTCTGGTCTCAGTCTATCTATGGTTGGAGTTGGAATCAGTAGAATGAGTTTCCGATAAGAGCAGCCACTGCAGTTCTCCCTTCTCCTTCCCGGAGCTGACAGCCCCTCCTCCCACGGGACTGAGCCTGGCAGGGAGGGGCGCGGGTCCCCTGGCCGCAAAAACTTACAGATTTCGCTGATCTCAGCAGTTCCACATTTTCATGAGTGTTGTATGAAGTATGCCCAAAGACAGATTGCTCTGTGGTGTCCAGTCCACGCAGTTCCTGGCTTTTTACCTACTTTCCTGGAGGAGTAACTAAAACTTACAGCTCACCAGTCTGCCATCTTGCCCCGCCTCCACCCCAGCAATACTTTTTATAGATATGAAAAAGATTATTCTGGAGTGGTGTCATCAACATGGCAATATAAGACACCCTGTGGAAAAGTTTTCTCTCAAAATCAACTGAAAAAGGACAAACCCCACTTCTTCAGAACTTAGAGGATGAGACACTGGAGAAGGACTCCACAAACACTGAGTCAGAGTGCAGGTAGATTTTCCTCCCGGAGCTGTCAGTTCGGACCCTCCCTTTACCAGGTCCCACCCAGCCTGGGAGTCACACAGGGCAGCACATCTGGGTCCCTCCTGCCACGGCTGCAGACTGCAGAGCCACACACAGCAGCGAGTTAGAACCCCACGCATATGCAGGCGCAGGGACCCAAGTCCACAGAGGTCCAGGGCAGAGCACAAGCCGCTGAGGAGTGCCACACAGAAAAGGACCCCTGGTGGGCGAAAAAAGGGAGAGACTGCAGCAGAACTGTTGGCAGCAGGTGTGCTCACTCAATCCAGTCACTGTCTGCTGGACCACCTAAACACAAAACGGACCTTTCCGGATTGACCCCATCTGGGTCCCCAGGAAGAGATACCCTAATGGGTAAGCAATTGGAGACAGAAAAGCCTCACAGAAAAAAAAGGGGGTGGGGGGGTGGTTAGGGACTGAGCTGCTACAAGACAGGATGGGACCCAGAACTAAAAAGTATAAGGAAAAGGGGGCATTGAGTGAGGGAAAGAATTTAAACAAATCACAGGAGCTAGGGAGAAAATTCTATAAAAAAACAAACAGATCTGATCAAGACTTCTGGAAAAGGAACAGAGGAAAGGAAGCTTTCTCTTGACAGTGAAACAATTAAACAAAAAGTGCAGTCTTAAAAACGGCACCACATATCTCGGACAAGAATCAGATGAAGAGCTGAGAAAACCTGAACAGTGAAACACAGACCACTCTAAAGGTCTAGAATAAGTTAGACCAAGCATCAAAGAAGAGCCTTAACACAAAGCCAATCAACAATAAAACCCTAGAAAAGGGGGAGAAACAGACCTTCCGGGTTAATCAAGATAATCAAACGCCTAGACATCAGGAAAAAAAAAAAGCCATACTAAGAAACAGGAAGATGAGGCTCAGTCAAGGGAACAAATTAAAATTTCAGAGAAGACTCAGAAGTTGGAACAACTCAAGAAAGAAGTTCAAACAAATCTCCTAACAATTCAAGTAGATGAAGGAAAATATGCATAAAGAGATAAAGGATATTCTGTGTCTGATTTTTCACTCAACATAATGTCCTCAATGTTCACCCATGTTGTGGCATGCTTCAGGATTTCAATCCTCTTACTGCTGAATAACACTCCATTATTCCATATATATATATTCAAAATGTATATACCACATTTCGCTTATCTGTTCATCAATTGATGGACACATAAGTTGTTTCCACTTTTTGGCAACTCTGAATAACGCCACTATGACCAATGGTGTGCAAAGATCTGTTCACATCTCTGCTTTCAGTTCTTCTGGATATATCCGAGCAGCAGGATTGCCCGGTCATGTGACAAATCAATATTTAGCTTCCTGAGGAATTGCCAAACTGTCTTCCATAGCAGCTGTTCCATTTTACATTCCCACAGGCAGTGAATAAGTTGTTCCTATTTCTCCACATCCTCTCCAATACTTGTAGTTTTCAATTTGTTTAATAGTGTCTATTCTAGTAGGTGTGAAATGATATAGCACTGTGGTTTTGATTTGCATTTCCCTGATAGCTAGTGAAGTTGAGCATCTTTTCATGTGCTTTTTAGCCATCTGTATTTCCACTTTGGAAAACTGTCTATTCAAGATTTTTGCTCATTTTTTAATTGGGTTGTTTGTCTTATTATTGTTGAGCTGCAGAGTTTCTTTATATATTCTGGATATTCTGGTTATCAGGGAATGCAATGGGGGTAGAGAAAGAGGAGCTGATGCTTAATTTGTGCAGAATTTCTATTTTGATTGATTGCAAATGTTTGGAAATGGACATTAGTGATACTAATTGTGAGTGTATTTAATAGCACTGGATTATGTTGGTGAATGTGGCTGAAAGGGGGAAGTTTTGGGTCATGTATGTTATTAGAAGGAAACTTAGAAGATAAAACATGGGCCTGTATAATACAGTGAATCCTGTTGTGTACAATGGACTGTGGTTAATAACACAAATATAAGAATGTGCTTTCATGAATTATAACAAATGTATGACACTATTACAAAGTGTTAATAATAAGGTGGTATAAGAGAAGAAATACACCTAATATAAACTGTGGACTAAAGTTAGTAATGTTTTAATATTCTTTCAGCACTTATGGTAACAAAGGTACCACACTAATGCAAAGTGTCAACAATAGGGGGACATATGGGGAATGTTGTATTTTTTACATGATATTTCTGTAAACCTACAATCTCTCTAATAAAGAAAATAACAATTAAATACAATTAAATAAAAATAATAATTTTAAAAAGCAGTACGCTAAGTGAAAGAAACCAGGCAGAAAGTATTTATGATTACCTTATATAAAATGCAAATATAAATGAATTTATTGAGAATGAAATTACATAAGGGATTAAGGAGTGACTGCTAAGCAGTATGGGTTTTTCTTTTTGGAGTAAAGAAAATGTGCTAAAATTGATTATGATGATATATGAACAACTCTGTGATTACACCAAAATCTACTGATTGCACAAATTGGATGGACAGTATGGTACATGAATATATCTCAATAAAACTGCATTACAAAAAAAATCAGATATCTATGAGTAAAATTAACCAAGGATGTAAAGGACTTAAGACACAGAAAACTACAAAACTTTGTCAAAAGAAATCAAAGAAGATCTAAATAAATGGAAGGACATTCTGCACTCACGAATTAGAAGACTAAATATTGTTAAGATGTCAATTCTACCCAAAATGATTTATAGATTAAACACGACCACAATCAAAATTCCAACAGCATACTTTGCAGAAATGGAAAAGCCAAAAATCAAATTTATTTGGATAAGTAAGGGGCTCCATAAGGCCAAAAACATTTTGAAAAAGAATAAAAGTTGGAGGACTCACACTGCCTGACTTTAAGCTTATTACAAAGCTACAGTGATCAAAACAGCATGGTACTGGCACAAGGACAGCAACATAGATGTATGGAATAGAACTGAGACTCTCACATCTATGGCCAATTAATTTTTTTGGGGGGAGGGGCAATTAATTTCTGAGAAGGCTGCCAGGCCCACTCAATTGGGAAAGGACAGCCTCTTCAACAAATGGTGCTGGGAGAACTGGATATCAATATCCAAGAGAATGAAGGAGGACTCCTATCCTCACACTTAAAAATTAACTCAAAATGGATCAAAGACAAAAATGTAAGAACCAGGACTATAAATTTAAGAACCAGGTCCTAGAGGAAAATGTAGGGAAGCATCTTCAAGATCTTGTGTTAGGCATGATTTCTCAGACTCTCCAACCAAAGTACAAGATACAAAAGAAAAAAAATAGACAAATGAGACCTCATCAGTGTTAAAAACTTTTGTGCATCAAAGAATTTTATGACGAAAGTGAAAAGACAACCTACTCAATGGCAGAAAACATTCAGAAATCACATATTTGATAGGATTTAATCTCCAGAATATATACAGAAATCCTACAACTCAACAATAAAAAGACAAGCAACCCAATTTTAAAATGGGTAAAAGACTTGAATGGGTATTCTCCAAAGAGGATATACAAACGGCTAAAAAGCATATAAAAAGATGCTCAACATCATTAGTCTATTACGGAAATGCAAATAAAAACCACAATGAGATACCATTTCATACCCCCTAGACTGACTATTAAAACAAAACAAAACAAAAAACAGAAAATTAAAAGTGTTGGAGAGGATGTGGAGAAATAAGAACACTCATTCATTGCTGGTGGGAATGTAAAACGGTACAGCTGCTTTGGAAATCAGTCTGGGAGTTCCTCAGAGAGCTAGGTATAAAATTACCATATGACCCGGCAATTCCTCTAACTACCCAAAAGAACTGAAAGCAGATATTTGCACACCAATATTCAGAGCAGCATCATCAACACTGCCAAAAGATGAAAGCAATCCAAGTGTCCATCAAACAATGAATGGATATAAACAAAATGTGCTATATACACACAATGGAACATTATTCAGCATTAAAAGGAATGACGTTCTGATTCGTGCAACAATGTAGATAAACCTTGAAGACATTGTGTTGAATGAAATAAACCAGACACAAAAGGACAAATATTGTATGATCTCACTGATGTGAAATAATTAGAATAAGCAAATTCACAGAGTTAGAATCTAGAATGCAGGTTACCAAGACTGGGTTGGGGTAGGGAATGGGGAGTTAATGCTTAATTTGTACAGAATTTCTATTTGGGTTGATTGGCAAGTTTTGAAAATGGATGGTGGTAATGGTAGCACAACGTTATGAGTGTAATTAACAGCACCGGATTATACATGTGAATACAGTTAACAGGAGAAATTTTAGGTCATATATATGTTACTGGAATAAATATTAAAAGATAAAACATAGTTTGTACAACATAGTGAACCCTTTTGTAAATGATGGACTACAGTTAATAGCACAGGTATAAAAATGTTCTTTCATGAACTGTTAACAAATGTACCACACTAATGCAAGGTGTTAATAATAGGGTGATAGATCGGGAAAAAAAATACACCCTAATGTAAACTATAGATTGTAGTTAATACTACAATTATAATATTCTTTAATAGATTGTAACAAAGGTACCACCCTAATGCAAAGTATTAATAATGGGGGTGTATATGAGAACACTGTATTTTTTACATGATTTCTCTGTAAACCTACAATTTCTGTAATTAAAAAAAAATTTTTTTTAAAGATTAGTTCGAAATTTATATGGAAAGGCAAAGGAATTAGGAAAGCTATAGAAAAACTGGAAAAGAATACAGTGGAAGGAATTGGTCTGCTCAATGTCAAGATTTATTACACAGCTACAGTAATAAAACAATGTGTGATATTGGTAGAGGGATATTCAACTAGATCAATGGAATAGAACAGAGGTCCCAAAAATAGCCCCACACAAATATGCCCAATTGATTTTTGATAAAGGTGCTAAAGCAATTCAGTGAAGGATAAATTTATCAACAAACAGTGCTGTAGCAAACAGACACCGATACCCTTTGCCTTGGCAAGATGGCAGAATATGATTTGACTACTCGCATCATGCACTTTTTGGATCAGTATCTTGCCTTTCCACTGCTTAAAAGTTTCTCTCCGTAAAGGAGATACATAATGAAGAATTACTACAAGGGAATCTGGATCTTCTTATTTATACCAATATGTAGACTTTGCTATGGATGTATACAAAATCCTTTATTCTGATGACATTCGTCATGTTTTGAGAGGAAAAAGAACCACAGTTGTTGCACAACTGAAAGAGCTTTAGGCAGAAACAGAACCAATTGTGATGATGTTTGAAGATCCAGAAACTAAAAGGCAAATGCAGTCAAGCGGGAATGGTTGGATGTTGTTTGACTACCTGGCGGACAAGTATGGTTTTAGACACAAATATTTACACACTCTACAGGTATGCAAAATTCCAAAATGAATGTGGGAATTACTCAGGAACAGCAGAGTATCTTTACCTTTTTTAGAGTGTTGGTTCCAGCAACAGATAAAAATGCTTTGAATTCACTCTGGGAAAAACTGGCCTCTGAAATCAATGCTGAATTAGGGTGCAGCCATGGAAGACCTTATCTAGTTAAAAAAGACCAAAGACGATCACTCTGGGAGTTTTCCACCCCTGTCTCTTCAGCAGCGAACATGGCTCATTCACTGGTCTCTGTTTCCTTCCACCACCCCAAAGGCCACAATAATAGTACTGATCTCTTCCTTTACCAGCCAGATTATCTTAACACAGTCCAATGTGTCCTCATATTCTCTGCTATTTGACTACAGCTGTCATAACAAAAGAAGTTAGAAAACATCAGCAAGTGCTAAAAAAATCCAGTCAAAGTTATGCAGCAGGTATCTTACACGTATAAAGATGCAGTTACAGAGTTTGCTGAATGCTTACAGTTAACTTTAACTGTGATAGGGCTCAGAAACACCTAAGAGAATGTGAATCAGTTCTTGTGAATGACTTCTTCCTGGTGGCTTGTCCTGAGGATTTCATTGAAAATGCTCGCCTCTTTATATTTGAGGCTTTTTGACACATCCACAAATACATCAGCATTAACACGTTAGCAGACAAACTGAACATGACTCCAGAAGACACAGAAAGGTGGACTGTGAATGTTTATAAACGTAAGACTGGATGCCAAAACTGATTCTAAATTAGGTCATGTGGTTATGGGTAACAATGCAGTCTCACACTATTAACAAGGGATTGAAAAGACCAAAAGCCTTTCCATTAGAAGCCAGATGTTGGCCATGAATACCGAGAAGAAACTTAATCAGAAGAAGAGTAGATCAGAGACCCCTAACTGGTCAACTAGGGACTCTGGCGTCTACTGAAGAAATGTAAAAAAAAAGAGAGAGAAGAAAAAAACTGGAAAAGAAAGATGAAATAATAAAACCATTATACAAAGGATGACATACATTTTAGAAACAATTAACATGGGTATAAATTTTGGAGAATTTGAATAAAATTGTCTTTTTCATTTGAAAAAAAAAAAAACACTGACAGACAGCTTATATGTAAAACATAAAGCTGTAAGACTTTTCAAAGACAGAAGATCTTCAGGACCCAGGGCTAGGCAAAGAGTTCTTAGACTTGATCCCAAAAACACAATCCTTTAAAGGAAAAATTGGTAAATTTGGATCTCATCAAAGTTAAAAAAATTTTTGGCTCTGAATACCCATGTGAAGAGGATGAAAAGACAAGTTAGAGACTGGAAGGAAATATTTGGAAACCATATATCCAACAAAGGACTAATATTTAGACTATAAAAAGAACTCAAAGCTCAACAGTTTAAAAAAAAAAAAAAGTCCAATTAGAAAATGGGCAAAAGATATGAAGAAACATTTCACCAAAGAAGACATACAGACAGCAAATAAACACATGAAATAATGTTCAACATCATTAGCTATTAAAAAATGCAAATTAAAACCACAATGAGATATCAGTACACCTCTATCAGAATGACTAAACTTAGAAGTGACAATACCAAATGCTGATGAGGATATGGAGAAACTGGATCACTCATCCATTGCTGGTGAGAATGTAAAATGGCAGAGCCACCAGGAAAAGAGTTTGGCAGTTTCTTAAAAAGCTAAACATGCAATTAGCATATGACCCAGCAATTGCACTCCTGAGCATATGTCCCAGAGCAAAACGAAAACTTATGTTCACACAAAATGTGGGCACAAGTATTTATTTCAGCTATATTCATAATAGTCCAAATTTGGAAACAAACCAGATGCCCTTCAATAGGTGAATGCTTAAACAAAATGTCATATATCTGTATTATGAAATACTGGTCAGCAATAAAAAGGAATGAACTATGTATACGAGCAATAACTTGGATAAATCCCCAAGAATTATGAGCAAAAAAATCTAATCACAATAGATTCCATACGTACAATTCCATTTATATAACATTTTGAAATGATCAAATCTTAGAAATGTAGAACATATCAGTGGCTGCTATAGATTAAAGGAGGGGATGGGAGGGAAGTGAATGTGGCCACAAAAGGGCCACCTGAAAGATCCTTGTGGTAATGCAGAAGTTCTGTATCTTGACTATAAATATGAATAGTGTACTGGAGTTTTGCAAGATACCACCACTGGGGGAAACTGGGCAAAGGGCACAAAGGATCTCTCTATATTGTATTTACAACTGCATGTGAATTTATAATTATCTCAAAATTAAGTTCAATTTTTAAAACTAAAAAAAGATAATCTTCAGAATGGATGATTGGGGGAGGTAGAAGAAAAGGTTACAACTAATTTCAATAACACATATAGTAGGGAACCAATTGACAATTGACAGACAATAAGTAAAAAAGAGAGAACTCTGGTTGGCACTCTTACGCACTATATAAATATGCCTTTTTAGGATTTAATGCATTGGAATAGCTAGAAGGAAATACCTGAAACTATCAAACTGGAACCCAGTAGCCTTGATTCTTGAAGATGTTTGTGTAACTATGTAGCCTACATAGGGTGACAGTGCGATTATGAAAACCTTGTGGCTCACACTCCCTTTATCCAGTGTATGGATGGATGAGCAGAAAAATGGGAACAAAAACTAAATGAAAAATAGGTTGGGATGGGGGGAATAATTCGGTTTTTTTTTTTTACTTTTATTTTTTATTCTTATTTTTATTCTCTCTGGTGTAAGGAAACGCTCAGAAACAGATTGGGGTGATGAATGCACAACTATTTGATGGCACCGTGAACAGGTGATTGTACATCAAGGATGACTGTATGGTATGTGAATATATCTCAATAAAACTGAATTAAAAATAAAAAAACTCTGTAGTCCTCTGAATTTAAATTGGAAAGATTAGTATAAATACATGATATATCTTTTTGAAAAATTCCTAGATTTATCCACTTAAAAGGCCTAGAAACAATGACCAAATCAGTGCATAGAGAGTGGTCTCAAAATACCACTAAAAGGAATCAGAGGAGAATTGCCCGATTCCAGATATGGGGCAGAAAAAGTACAAGATAAGCCTGGACTATCTTATAAAAGACATCAAAAAATATTAGAGTCCTGTCAAAAAGACTTGAGGACGCAACAAATGGCCAAAGATGGGACAATGAGAGTATCAATAAGGCTAATAACTACAATGAACTGAGGCACGTATATATTTCAAACTGTGAATTTGGAATATGAAAAACAAAACTAACCACTGGAGGTTACTAGTGAACCAACTCATTATTTTGAAAACTGATGAAAGAAAAAGACTCAAGCATTCATTTTCCCTTTCCTAAACAAATTTTATCAGGAAGTACTTGTAACAGAAAAAGTGAAAATAAGAATTAAAAAATACAAGTAAAAAAGAACACTCAAATCATCCCCCCCACCCTATTTTTCATTGTTTTTTGTCCCCGTTTTTCTGCTCATCCATCCGTGGGCTGGAGTAAGGGAGTACGGTCCACACGGTTTTCACTGTCCCACTGTCACCCCTTGTAGTCTACATTGCTATAAGATCGTCTTCGGGAGTCAGGGCTGCTGGGTTGCGGTTTGGTGGTTTCGGGTGTTTACTTCTAGCTATTCCAATGCATTGAAAGCTAAAAGGATTGTCTATATAGTGCGTGGGAGTGTCCACCAGAGTGACCTCTTGAACCACTGAAACTTTGTTTCATTTCATTTTGCATCCCCCTGTTGGTCGGGGGGATGTTCTCAATCCCACGATGTTGGGTCCGGGTTCATCCCCTGGAGTCATGTCCTGCATTGCCGGGGAGATTCACAACCCTGGGGGTCGGTCCCGCGTGGCGTGGAGGGCAGTGAGATCACCTGCCGAGTTGGCTTAGCTAAAGAGAGAGCATTGTCCCTTATTTAAGGCTTCAAATACCTTGACAGTTTGAATCATATATTTGGATATTATTGTGGACATTTGGTTCAATATAAGGACATATTGGACAGTTGGGTACAAAGTGTCGCAGGTTCAGTAAAAGCCTCCAATTTCCAGGAAGGCCCAGTATACAACCAACATTTGTTGCTCTAATGGCACATAATATGGGATAGAAGCAGGTAGCCTTGTGCACCAGAAGCAACTTACAGTCATCATGGGTGGTCCAGAGACTAGAAGAAGCATAGGATGTGGTCTCCAGAACTCCACTATAAAGGGGTTCCCAGAAGGCATAAAGTTAGCTCAGAGCCAGTATTATAAGGATGCAGGAACCAATCAGCACCCATTTCATCTGCTAATTGCATAAAATCACAATAAATTTTGAATTCCCAAGCAAGTCAAAAAAAAAAAGAAGTAATCAATCAGTAACTGAGGGAAAGTTCCCCTTTATGAAAGTATTCCAACTAACAAAGAAGAAATGACACAATTAGAATATCACCGTTTTACAACTCCTGGTGAATAAGAAAGTTAGACAAAGTTCCTCAGTGGCTATTAACGTTACAGAAAGAGACAACCACACACTATGGGACACCTGATGAATGAGACTGCCATCCCATTTGCTAGAGCCCCGGCCCCTGTCCCCACAAATTACCTGAATCTGATAAAGCCTCTGGATTTAACTAAGAATTTACTGGAAATACAGAGGACAGATAAACATGTCAAATGACACCAAAACAGGCAAAATCCAGACTATGAGAAACTCCATGCAGTTTATTCAACAAATAAACTTCAAGGAAAGAAAAGAGAGTGAAATTTAAAAATTAAACACTAAAAAGAGACGTCAGCTTTTTGCACTGTAACTAGCAGACTCCTGAAGGCACTGTGCAGGGACTCCTGCGTGGAGCTGAGCCAGTACCAGGACCAGCACTCCTGGAGTGACAATGAAGAACAAGAAAAATCACTGAAGAAAAGCTGTACGTTGCGTGTCAAAAATCTTTTCTTTCACACAAATGAAGAACAAATCTATGAACTCTTCAGCAAAAGCGGTGACATGAGGAAAATCACTATGGGCCTGGATAAAACGTGGATTCTATTTTGCAGAGTACTAGTCAAGAGCAGGTGTTGGAAATGTCATGTGGTACATAAATGTAACTCGTCTGGATGAATGGACCATTCAAACTGGGATGCAGATTTTCAGGAGGACGGGGAGTGTGGCCAAGGGCAAGCTGAGGGTCAGGTACAAGGTGAGTATTGGCAAGGCTATGATGCTAGGGTGGAAGACTAAAAACCAGGGACTGGATGAGAGCCTCGTCAGTGAGAAACGCACTCCCAGGCCTGCTGAAGAGCAATACTGAAGGTCTGCAAACCAGCCCATTTCTACCAACCTTTGATCAATGTCTTTACTGAGCTGGAAGTTTCTTTATGGTTTTCTTCTCTGAAAATTATTAAAGGACAGAATCCAAAAGAATATCTTGGCTATATTTTGGAATCTTGGCTATCTCTCAGATTACCAAAATGATTTTGTTGTCAGGTCAAAAATTGTATTCTATGATGACAGATTAGATCTATAATGTTGATTACTCTGTCAACCAGAAACATCCCACTTCTTACAGGAAGTCTGGAAAAATTTTTTAATTTGTTTTACCATGTTTGAGTATAAGTAGCTTCATGATCTGCATTGGGGCCTGAATTTTTTTTTCTTTTTATAATTTTAAGGTTGTGTAAGATAAAGTTTGATTAATGGAGTTTTGCTATATAGTATAGCCTTGCTCTACATTAGGAACAGATGTTTGAAAAACTGAATTTGTTTTCTATGTTGAATTCTAATCTCCAAAGGCAAACTTAGAGTCAAGGGACCTACCTAAACAGTTGGTATAAAGTTAAGCCTTAGATAGTCCCCAGGGACACAACCTGTTTCCATGCTTTATATGATCCATCAAGAAATTCAGGTGCAGGACTCGATGGGTATTTACTAAACTCATTTTTCAAAAGATGTACAAGTTATACCTGAAGCTAAAGAAAGCAAGAGTTCACATTACTGAGAACTTCAAGTGCTCAAAGTGGGACACTGCTGGTAGGAAATGTGATAAAATAACAAGGGATGAGTTAAAACACTGCCTTGAAATTATGAAGGTTGCTGTGAGGGCCATCAGATATACTCTTTTCATTTTCAGAGTGATCTTGGGACTCGATTGGGTTTAAAGAGCTTGAAGATAGAGAAAATGCTTAACAAAAATGATCAGAGAAGCTTCCCCCAGGAAATGTCTTTTTCAGCCAATTACATTAACTCAAGTCACCTCAGCAAAAGGTCCTATTTACAATGGGTTCACACCCAAAGAAATGGATTAAGAATATACTTTTCTGGGTTATATAACTCCAAGCTACCACAGATAATGATCCAAAAAAAGTTTAGAAATATAAATTTAAGACAGCTGGAAATTTGAACAGGTTGGATATTTGGTGATTTTAAAGGAATTATTCTTAGGGTGGTTTTTTTGGTGGTAGAGGTATGATAATGGTATTGTATTTATCTTTTAAATAACACACATCTACTTAATAACAAAAACAGGATATGCCACTTCTGGAAGACATCATATTCTGAGGTCATCAGTTCTATTACAAATGGATCCTGGCTATAATAGAAAAAGTTCTTTTTCAACTCATAAAAGTTGAAAGGGGATGGGAAGAGCCAGTAAGGATAAACCTAAAGAGGAAGTCATAAAGTTGTTCATTAAACAAATGAACAAGAAAGTATAGAAGTAACTGCCTATTCACACAGGGTACAGAAATTAAATCCTGGGCCCTGTGGTAGGGTTGGGGATCTACACCGTAAGATTTCACATTTAGCCAGAACCCTTGAGAAGGCACCAGGAGGAGTGAAGATGCAAGTTAGCTACAGCAAAGATAATAATGTGGTTATGAAGATTACCAATGCGTGGGGGTGGGGGTAGGGGCCTAAAGACCCAACAGCCTTGTAAGTCATAGAAAGGATTTGGTAGTCTAAGAACAACAGACAATCACTGTGGTTTAGATTTGCATTTCCCTAATGGCTAATGATGCCGAGCATATTTTCAAGTACTTACTGGCCATCTGTATATCTCCTTTGGAGCAATGTCTATTCAAGCCCTTGGATCATTTGTTGAGTTATTTGTCTTTTTATTGTTGAGTTGCAGGAGTTCTTCATATATTCTGGATATTAAACCCTTACAGGATATGTGGTTTTCAAATATTTTCTCCCATTCTGCAGGCTGTCTTTTCACTTTCTTGACAATTGTCTTGACACACACAAGCTTTTAATTTTGATGAGGTTCAATTTATCTACTTTTTCTTTTGTTGCTCACACTTTCGGTATCATGAATCCACTACTTAATGCAAAGTACTGAAAACCCTCTGTTTTATTCTAGGAGTTTTATAGCTTTAGTTCTTATACTTAGGTCACTGGTCCATTTGGAGTTAACGTTTGTGAACGGTGTGAGACAGAGGTCCAGTTTCATTCTTTGGCACATGAATATCCAGTTTTCCCAGCACCATGTGTTTAAAAGACTATATCCTAACAGTGGACCTGACACCCCTGTTAAAAAAAATAAAATTTGCCATAGATGTGAGTGTTTATTTCTGAACTCTGAATTCTACTTCCTTGGTCTATTTGTCTATCCTCGTACCAGTCCCACACTGTTTTGATTGCTTTACCTTTATAATAAGTTTAAAAATCAGGAAGTGTGAGTCCTCCAACTTTGTTCGTTTCAAGAAACAGTTTTTTTTTGAGACTGGTTGTGCCCATTTGGGGCCCCTTCCCTTCCATGTGAATTTGATGACTGGCTTTTCCATTTCTGTGAACGCAGCCGTTGACATTTTGATTGGGACTACATTAAATCTATAGATCACCCTGGGTACTACTGGCATCTTAAGAATCATTAGTCTTGCAATCCATGAACATGGAACGTCTTTCCATTTATTTAGGTCTTCTTTAATTTCTTTCGGCAATGTTTTGTAGTTTCCATGTACAATTGCTTTACATCCTTGGTTAAATTTATTCCTAGTTGTTCTGGTTCTTTCTGATGTAAGGAAAATATTCAGAGATAGACTGTGGTGATGAACGCATAACTATGTTATCATACTGTGGACAGTGGATTGTATATCATGGATGATTGTATGGTGTGTGAATGCATTTCAATAAAACTGAATTTAATTTAAAAAAAAAAAACAAAACAGAACACATTAGGAAAAAAAAAAAAAAAAAACACCTTTCCCTAAGTAAATTCTAGAACCAGAAAGCTTTCAAAGGTGTATTCTATCAACCACTTATGGAAGCAATAACAAATGCAATAACACAATTCTTCCAGAAAACAGAGAGATAAACACAAACAAAAACAAAACAAAACCTTCCCCCATCTGTTTTTTGGGGATGTCATAACTTACCAAAAACTGACAATGACGTTTCAAGAAAGAAAAATTACAAGCCAATCTCACTCATGAACATAAATGCAAAAATCCTAAACAATTAACAAATTAAATGCAGCAATGTAATAACAATAAGAAAAATCATAAACAAGTTGGGTTTATTCCAAAAACTCAAAGTTTAACTATTTAAAAATAAATCACGCTATTCACAATAGCCAAAAGGTGGAAGCAACCTAAAGGTGTCCATCAACAGAAGAATGGATAAACAAAATGTGATAGATACATAAAATGGAATATTATTCAGCCATAACAGGAAATGAAGTTCTGATATGTGTGGCAACATGGATGAATCCTGAAGACATCATAAATAAAGTAAGTGAAAGGGGACAGACGTATGATTTCACTATATGAATTGACCAGGAAGAAATCTTTCAGTTACAACAACTACACTCTATTGAAGAGATTAATAGAACGGACAATGAAAGTATGAAATCAATAACCACTGCACAAAACATTTCATTCAACAAAAACTATAAAAAGTCCAATGAATAAATAAATCAGCGTCTTTCAAAAAAAAAAATTTATTCCTAGATATTTGATTCTTTTAGTTGCTATTGTAAACAGAATTGTTTCCTTGACCCTTGATTTCCTTTTCAGATTGTTCACTGCCAGTGTATAGAAACACCACTGTTTTGTTTTGCAGTGATTAGTTTGTTTTGTTTTGTTTTGCAGTGATCAGTTTGCTGAATTCATTATTAGCCCCAGTAGCTCTCTTGTAAATTCTTCAAGTTTTCCTATATACAGGATCATGTCACTTGCAAATAGGGAAAGTTTTACTTTTTCCCTTCCAGTTTGGGTGCCTTTTATTTTTTCCCATATAATCCATTAAGGGGACTTTATTTCTCTACGGTCAGTAGTAATGTCCCCTTTCATTCTTTTTTTTTTTTTTTTTTTAATCTTCATTTTATTGAGATATATTCACATACCACGCAGTCATACAAAACAAATCGTACTTTCGATTGTTTACAGTACCATTACATAGTGGTACATTCATCACCCAAATCAATCCCTGACACCTTCATTAGCACACACACAAAAATAACAAGAATAATAATTAGAGTGAAAAAGAGCAATTGAAGTAAAAAAGAACACTGGGTACCTTTGTCTGTTTGTTTCCTTCCCCTATTTTTCTACTCATCCATCCATAAACTAGACAAAGTGGAGTGTGGTCCTTATGGCTTTCCCAATCCCATTGTCATCCCTCATAAGCTACATTTTTATACAACTGTCTTCGAGATTCATGGGTTCTGGGTTGTAGTTTGA
The DNA here is from genome assembly GCF_015220235.1 of Choloepus didactylus. Classification (NCBI taxonomy): domain Eukaryota; kingdom Metazoa; phylum Chordata; class Mammalia; order Pilosa; family Megalonychidae; genus Choloepus; species Choloepus didactylus. The sequence goes on from NC_051318.1 coordinate 99,465,972, forward strand.
TAGTTTCAGGTATCCACCACCAGCTACCCCAATTCTTTAGAACCTAAAAAGGGTTGTCTAAAGTGTGCATAAGAGTGCCCACCAGAGTGACCTCTCGGCTCCTTTTGGAATCTCTCTGCCACTGAAGCTTATTTCATTTCCTTTCACATCCCCCTTTTGGTCAAGAAGATGTTCTCCGTCCCACGATGCCAGGTCTACATTCCTCCCCGGGAGTCATATTCCACGTTGCCAGGGAGATTCACTCCCCTTGGTGTCTGATCCCACGTAGGGGGGAGGGCAGTGATTTCACCTTTCAAGTTGGCTTAGCTAGAGAGACAGGGCCATATCTGAGCAACAAAGAGGCATTCGGGAGGAGGCTCTTAGGCACAACCATAGGGAGGCCGAGCCTCTCCTTTGCAGCAACCGTCTTCCCAAGGGTAAAACCTGTGGTAGAAGGCTCAGCCCATCAAACCACCAGTCCTCTATGTCTGTGGTCATGTTAGCAACCATGGAGGTGGGGTAGGCGAATACCCCTGCATTCTCCACAGGCTCCTCAAGGGGGCACTACATCTTTTTTTTTTTTCCCCTTGTTTTTCTTTTTTTTTTTTTTAACTTTCCCTTCTTTTTTAAATCAACTGTATGAAAAAAAAGTTAAAAAGAAAGCAAACATACAATAAAAGAACATTTCAAAGAGACCATAACAAGGGAGTAAGAAAAAGACAACTAACCTAAGATAACTGCTTAACTTCCAACATGTTCCTACTTTACCCCAAGAAAGTTACCTAATATAGCAACATTTTTGTGAACTTGCTCCTACTATATCCATCAGAAATTAACAGACCATAGTCATTCCTGGGCATCCCCAGAATGTTAAATAGCTTATCTGTTCTTCTTGGATTATTGTTCCCCCTTCCTTAATTGCTCTCTATTGCTAGTTCCCCTACATTCTACATTATAAACCATTTGTTTTACATTTTTCAAAGTTCACATTAGTGGTAGCATATAATATTTCTCTTTTTGTGCCTGGCTTATTTCGCTCAGCATTATGTCTTCAAGGTTCATCCATGTTGTCATATGTTTCACGAGATCGTTCCTTCTTACTGCCGCGTAGTATTCCATCGTGTGTATATACCACATTTTATTTATCCACTCATCTGTTGAAGGACATTTGGGTTGTTTCCATCTCTTGGCAATTGCGAATAATGCTGCTATGAACATTGGCGTGCAGATATCTGTTCGTGTCACTGCTTTCCGATCTTCCGGGTATATACCGAGAAGTGCAATTGCTGGATCGAATGGTAACTCTATATCTAGTTTTCTAAGAAACTGCCAGACTGACTTCCAGAGTGGCTGAACCATTATACAGTCCCACCAACAATGAATAAGAGTTCCAATTTCTCCACATCCCCTCCAGCATTTGTAGTTTCCTGTTTGTTTAATGGCAGCCATTCTAACCGGTGTTAGATGGTATCTCATTGTGGTCTTAATTTGCATCTCTCTAATAGCTAGTGAAGCTGAACATTTTTTCATGTGTTTCTTGGCCATTTGTATTTCCTCTTCAGATAACTGTCCCCTTTCATTCTTAATATTAGAAATTTGAGCCTTCTCTCTTTTTTTCCCATCAGTCTAGCTAAAAGTTTCTCAATTTTATTGGTCTTTTCAAAGAAGCAATTTTTTATTTCAATGATTTTCTCTGTTTTTCTGTTCTGTATTTCATTTATTTCCTCTCTAATCTTTATTATTCCCTTCCCTGTGTTTTCTTTAGGTTTAGTTTGTGTTTTCCCCCTAGTTTCTTCAGGTTTCTTAGGTTACTGATTTGAAATTTTTCTTCTTTTTTAATGTAGATATTTTCAGCTATAAACTTCCATGAGTACAGCTTTTGCTGCATCCAGTAAGTTTTACAATGTTCTGTTTTCTCATTAATCTCAAAGTATTTTCTAAGTTCCCTTGCGACTTCTTTGATCTACTGGTTACTTAGAGTGTGCTGATTAATTTCCCCATTATTTTGAATTTCCCAATTTCTTTCTGTTACTGATCTCTAATTTCAATCCAATGTGGTCAGAGAGTATACTTTGTGTAGATTAATGCTTTTAAGTTTACTGAGATTTCTTTTATGGTCTAATATATGGTCAAGTCTGTAGAATATTCATGTACAATTGAGAAGAATGTGTATTCTACTGCTGTTGGATGGGGTGTTCTACAGATGTCTGTTACATAGCCAAAACAATCTTGAAAAGGAAGAAGAGAGTTTAAGGATTTACACAAGCCAATACCAAAACTTCCTATAAAACTAAAGCAGTAAAAACAGTGAGATAAGGATATAGACATACAGATCAATGGAACAGAAAACAGTTCAGAAAAAGACCTACTCATATGATCAACTGATTTTCAAGAAAGGTGTCCAAGTAATTCAATGGAGGATAGTTCTTACAAAGGGTACTGGAAGAATGCCACCTCTTATCTATGGTACACACTAATATTAATTCAAAACGAATCAGAGCCTTAAATGTAAAAGACAAAACTAACAAATACCTGAAGAAAACACAGGGGAAAAATCTTTGCATAAGAGAAACTTTGGGGTAGGTATATATTTTTTAGATAAAACACAAAAAGCATGAATCATAAAAGAAAAGTTGATAAAATGGACTTCAAAAGTTTAAAATTTTGCTCTTCAAAGGACACTGTTATGAAAATGAAAAGGCCAAGAGTAAACTGAGAGAAAGTACTCACAATACATGTATTAACAAAGAACTTGTATCTAGATTGTATTTTAAAAACTCTTACAATTTAATAATTAGAAGAAAACTCAATTTTTAAAATGGGCAAAAGATTTAAAGACACTGAACAAAGAAGATGTATAACTGGCCTGTAATAAGCATATAAAAACATACTAGGCATCATTAGTCATCAAAAAAGCAAGTTAAAAGAACAATGAGCTATCACTAAACTCTCCCTAAAAAGGCAAAACTAAAAAAGATTGCCAATATAGAGCATTAGTGAGGATGTGGACCAACTAGAACTCACACAGCTGGTGGGAACGTAAAATAAGACAAGCACTTTGGAAAAGAGCTTCAGAGTTTCTTATGAAGATAAATAGATACTTATCGCACAGCCCCTAAGTATTTATCCAAAAAAACGAAAACACACAAAGAATTGAACACAAATATTCAAAGCAGCTTTACTTGTAACTGCCAAAAGGTGAAATCAACTTAAATGCACAACAGGTGAATGGATACACAAATTGTAGTATATTCATTTAATGGAACACAGCTTGATAAAAGGAACTCTGGGAACACAAACAATATGAACATTATATTAAGAAAACAAATGTCAAAAACAAAGGAGTACATATTGTAAGATTCCATTTATATGAAATTCCAGAAAAGGTAAATTAAAGGTAACCTATAATGAGAGAAAACAGATGAGTATTTGCCTGGGTTTGGGGAATGGGGAAAATTGACTACAAAGGGACATGAACTTTTTGTAGAGATAGCAATATTCTACAGCTTGATTGTGATGGTTACAAGAAGGTAATCATTTGTCAAAATTCATCACACTGAACATTTAAAATGGCTGCATTTCATTGCATGTAAATTATATCTCAAAGTTTATTAAAAGCAGTTGGTACTTGTTAGGAAGGGAGGTGGCAAGTGAGGATGACATGCTTCACTTTTTCCTTTGAATTTGTACTACCAATTATTTGTCTTACCTCTATAATTAAAAAAAAAAAGTTAAATTTTATTCAACTAAGTACCCTTCTTAAATTAATTTGCCTCAAAGATCAATTGTTTTATAACATATAATTACCAATAACCGTCTAAGATTTTTTCTCCTATTAATACTCTACTGTGCAAATGGATCTGTGTTGCTTATCAATACTGTGGCAGTTTATAAATATTCCCTGCAATTTTTTTTTTAATTTGCAAGCAGTCAATAACTAACAAACCTCCAACAGTATGTTTAATTAAATAAAACTCACAATGTTTCATGACACTTATTTTATGCTGCATTTGACCATTTTATGTTTCAGTGATAATTAGGAAAGGTAAGCAGTTCATGTAAAAGTGACTTACTGTTAAAAAGGCCAAACTAACATTACTAAGTCTATTAGGCAGGGGAACTGAGTAGGAAGACACTGAATCTCTTCTGAAGATCCCTAAAAAACTCCTAGGTACCAGCTATCCCCTACTTCACTGAGAAGTTAAGAGAAAAAAAAGTAACCATATTCCAAAAGTCTACAGTTCCAAAATTATCCCCTTCCTAGAGTCATCTTAGTTCCCGTCCCTAATATAGAGAGAAGCCAGGTGGAATTCTAATTTCTGCTCTTCAGTACAGTCGGGGGGGGGGGGTGCTTATTTCAAGGCACACCAGCCCCAAAAATCTACAATTATATCCTGAATTCAACACTGGGCTGCAGTCACAACTAAGGGGCTCCAGTAACACCAAGGCCCCGGTGTCCCCCTGCCCAGTTTCCTCTGGGTTGTAGGTTCAGCATCTTACAACAAAGCTTCTCTTCTGCTTTGTTCTCCCTTTCCTGCTCCTCACCCCGGGCAGATGTGCCCAGCCTCCCTTCCTCCCAAGCATGTGCCCTTCTGTGAACACTGAACAGTGTACACAGAGGGGCCTGAACAGCTTCCACAGAAATAGGTCCAGGACTCCCATGTTTACCAAGAGAAAAGCAGGTGGAAGGATGTTTTGGTCACATTATATTCAAAGTCTAGCTATGCCCACAAACATATTATATCCTCCCTTATTGTCAGCATGTTCACAAACTGAAAATGAGAGGTAAAAACCTGCTGGGCATCCTAATTGCTATGTGGATATAATGTCCAATATATTTGAAAATTCTTTCTTGGTAATTAGTACAACTACGTCTCAATGTGTTCTTATTATGAAAACATTCTAGCTATTTCCAACAAAAGCTCAACAAGGTACTAAAAAACTCGATACCAGAAGAGAAGTATGAAGTAACCTAAAATGGTGCTTCCCGACGTCTGTCACGCCGTGGCGCACACCAAGATAAAGGGCCAAGCTGCCGGCTCCACCACGCAGGCTTCTGGCTGGGCCCTTTCAGACTGCACCCCAGACGGGAAACACGGGTCTCCCGAACGCCTGCCAGTGAGTGCCCTGGGTTATGGAGACAAACTGTAGAGCAAAGCTCATCCACATGGCCCTATTCTGTCACAGACTAACTTCTGTGTGTGTGTGTGTGTGTGTGTGTGTACACCCACTTATTTCTGCTATTCTAACCTACACTTCTTGGTCAAACCATGAGGCATTCAAGGTCCAGTCCATGTCATCTCCACTATGAAGCCTTCCCAAATCTTTAAAGGCAGAATTCACCTAGCCCTCCTCTACGTTCCCAAGCCACCTTTACTTATACTAAACTATGGCATTCTTGTCAGTAGCTGTACTATTTATCCTACTAGATTAAATGCCTCTTGAAGGCAGGCATCTTACTTCATTCATTTTTATTTCCCACTGTTTCACAATATCCAAAAAAACACTAGTTTGCACAAGCGTTTGTTAGATCTGAACTTGGTGTGAGTCATAAGCAGTGACGATGCTGTTTGCACTATACCATAAACTCAGTCAATAGTTCATGTGCTTTATCCACTTGTATTCCAAAATTGAATAAATTTTTGCTCCAAGTCTCTCAAATATCCCACTTTTCCAAAGTTTCAAAAGCTTAATGGGATATACAAAAAATGTTTGTTTGCATTAGCCCCACACCCACAAAATTTAGAAAACACGAGCAAATGTCCAGCCATTATAGAACTTTATCATCCAAGTACCAATTCCCTTATCCTAAGCAAAAACAGTGTTCCCAAAACCCAACATATAACTGAAAACCACACTGTGGCTACCAGCCACTGTCCATTTTTTCACTGTCCAAGAAAAGCAGGGGAACATGTTAGATTAGTTTGACTCCACCAAAGGTTTTAAGCTGAGAACTTATTCTCTGTATGCAAGAGTATATTTGCATTTTATGGTGAAAAAGTACAGTCACCCAATTTGGGAATTACCAATTTATAAGTTTTCATCCTAAAAACATGTGAATACATCAGAATGCTGAAATACTTAACTTTTAAGTAACAGTAAATAAAATAACTATTAATATGAATTAGCACTTGAAGTTATGCAAGCACCATTCTCAAAACAGTCTTTGAAAAAATATGCTTCTACATACTTTCTATGTTTTACTGACCCTTGTTTAAAACACCCGGTGCTCGAGGTACAAAAAATTTACATTTACAAAGTCTAAAAAGTAAGAAAGAAAAAAAAAAACCCAATAGTTTTTTCAAGTTTACAAAATTAGTTCAAATTTACAAAAAGATACTTACTAACATGGCTCTTTGTTAGCTGAGATTAATATTGTATCACACCTAGTTTCTAGACTTTTCCTCTACCACCTCTGTACGCATTTCTTCAGTCTACAGCCCATTTACCTGACAATCATCCTTCTCAGGCTACTGAACTTTTTTCTTGCAGATTCACATTTTGAGAGGAACATGCACGTTCCATCCACTCCCTCTACTGATTTCAATGCTTGTCCAGCTACCTTCCTCCATATTCTATTCAGTTTCCTATCCTTCAGTCTCATCTCTTTATTAAATAAAGAAAAATGGCAACAGTGTCTGCCTTAACACCCTATATCCCAAAGGTATCCAGAAGAGCTGGCCCTCTATCCCCTTGGGGATTCTAAATTAGCAGATACATTCACTGTTTCAACATAGGCAGGGTCAGGAGCACGAATTCACTGCTGCCTCACTCTGGCCCCCTATCATTCTAACACTTCTACATCTGATAAGAAAATTTTGAGAGAAAAACTGCCATCCAAAATATCACAAATAAGGCGGCGGCTTTATCGTTTTGCAATAAATAATGTGTCTTCCACTCATCTCTGGAAGTTAAAAAAAGTAACTGCATGCTATCAACCTATGTGGGGAGAGGGAGAATAAGATGATTCTATTTCTCCTCTTAGTTGGAAGAAGAAAAATATTAAAAATATCATTTATTCATTTCCTATGTCACATCCAAACCCCAAACAACTAACAAAGTTCTTTTTGGTCTAAAAGTGTGTAGCATCATATCAGAAGTGTTGTTTTGCTGAGTATTTAATTGATATGACAGGATCACTGTTTTTTGTCTTGTCTTGGTGGGGTAATGGCACTGTGGGTTAAGTTTTAAAAGAGAAACTCTACCTTTTAGGGATGCATGCTAAAATATTGGCAGTTGAACAGAATGTCTGGGATTTGCTTCAAAATAATCCAGGTAAGGGTAGAGGTGAGTAGGGATAGAAATGAAACAAGATTGACCATAAATTGAAATTGTTTTAAGCTGGGTGATTGGTACTCAGGAATTCAATACATTATTCTCTCAACTTTTGTGTATGTTCAAGCATTTTCTAAAATATAGTAACACAAGCACTGGAATCAGAAAAGCCAGGTCACCAGCCAGATGACTGGACAATGTCATTATTTCCCTGTGCCCTCTGTTTCTACATCTGTGAAAAAAAGCAGTAGGATTTAATGAATTCTTAAGATTCTGCTGGTTCAATTTTTTTATGATTCAATTGAACATGACTTTTATACTTTGAATTTAGTTTAACTAACAATTCTAACTATAATCCAGAATGCATTTAGAGCTAAATCTGATACAGCTGATTGAAATTTGTCATAAGTACTACTAAAATATCAACAGAATATTTTACCTCAGCTGGGCCCTCTTTCCTGGATAGGCCCTATTTTGCATTCGCCAAATACCTTTTCTTCAAGCATTACTACTCTTAGCCATTCTCTAGAGATTCTTTGTCAAAGAAAAGAGAGATCATCAGGCATATTCTTTCCCAATTTCCCCACCCTACTGCAGCCCATCCTCAGTTCTATCTGTACTTCTACAGGTTCTTTAAACCAGAGGCCCCTTCAAAATCTGACTACAATTTCCGCCTCTTACTTCACCTCCCTAAACAACTTCCCACCTATCCTAGGCTTAATCATTTAGTTGTTTTCTAGCCAGGTTCTTAAATCACTTTTGCTCTGGTTTCTTCAATTTAGCCTACCAGCAGTAGTCAATCCCACCCTTCCAAACAAATCAGAAACAAAAAGTCTTCTTTCACTCTTCCTTCCTTCTGAAGCTAACCTGTGGTCTCTCCCTCCCATAACTACCAAAATTTTTAACTGAGTTTCTACTGTCTGATTCTACTGTCTCAATTGCAACTCACTCCATAACCAATCATAACCTACCTTCCAGCCTCAACCACCTTCCCGATTTTCCACTCTCACTGGTCCATGATTGTCAAATACAAAGAATGACTTATTTCAGGTCCTCATCACACTTCTCTCTGCAGGGCATTTGCTGTGCAACAATTGCCCCTCCATCGGGAAACTCTCCCCCCATCACTTTGCTGCTACAGAATCATTCTTCATTGGCTCTTCACCTAGTCCCCTAAAACGATGTGCTTCCTTAGGGTTCTCTCCTCCCCCATCTTCTTTTATCCCTCCAAACTCTCAGCTATATTATCATCTAAAACACTTCAATCACTGCTCCAACTATTTTCCAAATCTTCATCACTAGCTACATAATCCTAGAACAGGGGTAGGCACACTATGGCCTGTGAGCCAAATCCAGCCCCCCACCTGCCTTTGTAAATTAACTTCACAAATTTAATTGTAAATTACTAAATTTACAGTTAACAGTCTATGGCTATTTTCATACTCAGCTCAGGTGAGTAGTTGCAACACAGATCATACGGCCCTCAAAGTCTAAAACATTTCAGTTTTTAAAAAATTATGGCCCTTTATAGAAAAAGTTTGTCAACCTGTGTTACAGAAGGTAAAATGTACTGAAATCCATAAATAGTTCTAACTTTTCCTGTCTTTCAACCCCAGTGTCAGTGCTGTAAGACCAGCCATCTCTCAGAGATCACTGGAAGTTTTTTTTTTTTCCAACTGAAACTGAAAGTTTAACTATTCCCCCCAAACTCTCTTCTCACCCACACCAATCAATCTCCTAGGGTGCAACGGAAACAATAGTTCTAAATACACAAATCCACTTCCCTATTTAAAATTCCCTTGCCTTTGCTATTCAACTTTCCTATCATCCCACCTGTAAGAAATACTGAATTACCCTAGTTTCACAGAACATACCATGCTGTCTCTTACTTCCACGCCCACCCAAGATTTACTACCAAAGAAACAGCACACATTCTTCTAGTTTCGGCTTAAGCACAATCATCTCCACAAAGCCTTCCCTGACTCACTCGGCTGAATCAGGTGATTTTTTCCCTATGTGCGCACTGCCATTGTTCTATGTATTCGCTTTTACATCATCTCAATACTAATCCACATGTTCCTTGAGAAGGGACCCTGAGGCACAAGCAGAATCATTTTTAAGGAAATGGGTTTTAAAGCCAGAAATCTGGGGCTGAGCGTCAGCTCTGCTCCTTCCAAGTTGTTCTTAAGTACATTACTTAACTCAATTTTCTTCAGCTGTATGATGGAAACGTTTTATAAACAGTGTCCAGTACACAGTAAGGGTTCAACAACTGTTGGCTTTCATTATTTTCATCATTTTTTCCCTCACCCTTAGTCCAAAATTTGAAGTGCTGAATGAAGTAACTGAGGCAAGCTACTTCTGCACACATGATTTTCAACTGCATATTGAATATTTCCATCTGAACAACATATGGCTCCCAACACTCATTATCTTTAATCCCAAACTGTTTTAATTAGAGTGACCAACTTGTTAAGGTCTGTCCAGTACTCTCCTGGTTTGAACACTGAAAGTCCTGCATCCTGGGACCTCCCTCAGCCCTGGGCAAACCAGAACAGGTGGTAACCTTAGAATTAAGTTTCTGCAAACAGAAACTGACATCAATAAATTAAAGAAAAAAAGGGGCGGGAAGGATTTACTGGAATATTATAGAGCAGATCACAGACCCAAAGGAAAAGCTGAAGAATCAGGCCTATAAAAAGATGGAGATGACAATTTAATAAGCCAAGCCCTCGATCTTGGGGCTTGCCCTTATGAAACTTATTCCTGCAAAGGAGAAGCTAAGCCTACTATAAGTATGCCTAAGAGTCACCCCCAGAGAACCTCTTCTGTTGCTTAGATGTGGCCCCCCTCTCTAAACCAACCCTGCAAATTAACTCACTACCCTCCCCCCTACATGGGACATAACTCCCAGGGGTGCTAAGTCTTCCGGGCAACGTGGAACATGACTCCCAGGGATGAACCTGGCCCTGGCATTGTGGGACTGACAATGCCTTCTTGACCAAAAGGGGGAAAAGAAATGGAACAAAATAAAGTTTCAGTGGCTAAGAGATTTTGAATAGAGTTGAGAGGTCATTCTGGAGGTTATTCTTATGAATTACGTAAATATTACATTTTAGTTTCAAGTGTATTCGAATTGATAGAAGGAAATACCTGAAACTGTTGAACTGTAATCCAGTAGCCTTGATTCTTGATGATGACTGTATAACTACATAGCTTTTATGGGGTGACCATTTGATTATGAAAACCTTGTGACTAACACTCCCTTTATCCAGTGTATGGGCAGAAGAGTAACAAAACAAAGACAAAAAAATATATACATAATAGGGGGGATAAGGGGTATGGGATGTTTTGGGTGTTCTTTTCTATTTTTATAATTTTTCTTGGGAGTAATGAAAATATTCTAAAATTGATTGTGGCAATGAATGCCCAATTATATGATGTTACTGTGAGCCACTGATTGTATTATTTGGATGAATTATACTGTGTTTGAATATATCTCAATAAAATTGCATTAAAACAAACAAACAAAAAAAGATAGGATGAAAGCAAATCCACAAATCTAGGTAGCAGGAATTAATGGATGGTTTCCTCAGTGCTTCTGCCAAGATGACTCAATCAGGTTCCAGTTATCAGCTCACTGAAGATTTAAATTCCAGAGGAAGCACTGGATGGGTCTAATTTGGTTAGCCAGAAAAGGGGGAAGCACTTTAATTAACCAAAGGAGGCAAGAGAACCTAGATTTAAAATCCCACCAAGAGATCACCAATGGCAGAAGATTAGCTTCCAAAAGCCAAATCAGAATGCTGTTTCCAAAAGGGGGAATGGACGTTAAGGCCACCATATCAACTGCTGCCAGAACAGGTTCCATGACACAGTCACTCTTATTCACATGATCTATCCTTCTGCCTTGGCAAACTCCTACTCATCCTTCAAGATCTAGCTCTAGGTCCCCAGGAAGAGTTAGTCACTCCCTTTTCCACGCTCTCACAGTACTCTGCAAAGTATGTCCTTGTATCATGGAGCACATAATGCTACATACTGGGTATATGCCTCAGTGTCAGTCTCTCTCACTAATGTGGACTTCTCTAGAGCAGAGATAATTTTGTCGTATTTATAATCCTTTCTAGCTACCACTGCCTGCCTGATACATTGCAAATGCTAAGTAAGTACATAATAAATCTGTCTTCCAAGTCACTAGTATAAGTGAAGCATCAAATCAAAAGGGAAGAGAGGGGCTACTACAGGTAAACGTAACAACTGAAGAGACCTGACAGACTAAGAGCAAGGGAAGGGCAGGCAAAAAAACTACGAAGAGCAACAAGTCCACATGCATGGAAACGAAGGGCAAAAGTCTGACATCTAAGAATTGGAAGGAATCACTTGTCTAAAAGCAAAAACCAATATCCATATGCATAATGGTGGTTTTCAAGAACTCAAGGAAAAAACTAAATTATATTCTTTTTAAGAAGGCAGAGTAGTATATAGAACATTTTCAGAAAGACTGGCATTTAAAAAAGAGAAAAGAAAATGTGGTATGTAAACAAACTCCACAACCTACAAAATACAACCCTTTGGAATGATTAATTCCAAGTAAATATGATCATGATTTATTTTGCCATGTCTTACCTGTTCCTAGGCTGAGGCAAAATTTTTCTTTAGAGTAAAACTGCAAGAAAGGATAGCCACAATTTCGTTACACTTTAAATATTCCTTTATCTCCGAGATAAAGGAACAGAGACTTGGAAATGAGACTAACTTCTGAAGTACACAGCATCACCTATTAAAGTATTTTTAATCAAAAATGCTTAACCTGAAGCTAATCAAATCTTTCGATTGAATTTCCAATCTAACTTCCAGTTTACAGAAAATCCAGAGGGTGATGGGGTTGGAGGACAGAGAGGTGGAAGGGAAGGGAGGGAGGAGAGGGAGGGGAGGGACAAGTTAAGAAGCACAAGGAAACAATCAGACGTATACAGTGATTATGACATTCTATTAGACTGAACCACCCAAACCTGCTGATACTTGACTGTTTTGACCCTCAAAAATAGCAATTACATGCGGCTCATCCTAACATACAAAAACTGACCTGGTTTCTTCAACAAATTAAAAGCATTTAAAAAATGGTGGGGGGAGAGGATCTGGGGGAAGGTGCGGATGTGTTGGACATCCTCACCTGGACTGGTGTTGATGTTGTCACAAACACTGGGACTGGCAGTTTCATGTGCTGAGCCCTCAAGCATGGGACTTGCCCTTATGAAGCTCATTACCACAAAGGAGAGTCTAAACTTGCATGTAATGGTGCCTAAGAGTCTCCCCCTGAGTACCTCTTTGTTGCTCAGATGTGGCCCTCTCTCTCTCTAACTGAGCCATCTCGACAGGTGAACTCGCTGCCCTCCCCCCTACGTAGGACCCAACTCCCAAGGGTGTAAATCTCCCTGGCAATGCAGAATATGACTCCTGGGGATGAATGTGGATCCGGCATCGTGGGACTGAGAGTATCTTCTTGACCAAAAGGGGGATGCAAAATGAGATGAAATAGTTTCAGTGGCTGAGAGATTTCAAATGGAGTCGAGAGGTCACTCTGGTGGACATTCTTATGCACTATATAGATAACACCTCTTAGGTTTTAATGTATTGGAATAGCTAGAAGTAAATACCTGAAACTACCAAACTCCAACCCAGCAGTCTGGACTCCTGAAGACAATTATATAATAATGTAGATTACAAGGGGTGACAGTGTGATTGTGAAGACCTTGTGGATCACACCCCCTTTATCTAGTGTATGGATGAGTACAAAAATGGGGGTAAAAACTAAAGGACAAATGGGGTGGGATGGGGGGATGATTTGGGTGTTCTTTTTTCACTTTTATTTTTTATTCTTGTTCTGGTTCTTTCTGATGTAAGGAAAATGTTCAGAGATAGATTGTGGTGATGAACGCATAACTATGTTATCATACTGTAGACAGTCGATTGTATACCATGGATGATTGTATGGTGTGTGAATGTATTTCAATAAAACTGAATTTAATAAAAAAAAAAAAAAAGTCAAAGATATAAAATATGGTAAAAAAAAAAAAAAAATGGTGGGGGGAGCCTGTTCCAGAATAAGGGGACTTAAGAAATATAACCAAATGTGGTCAGTGAATCTTATTTAACTATGGGTCTAATAAACCAAATGTTAAAAAAAAAAAAAATTAGGGAACCGGGGAAATTTTAATGTTGTATTAGTACTAGATGTTATTAGAAAATTACTGTTAGAGTGATGTAACATTTATGTAAGAAAGCACCCATTTTTTATGAAGTAGCCTGAAGTAATTAAGAGTAAATCATGATGTCTAATATATAGAGACCAACAAAAGATGAAACGAATACAGCAAATTGCTAATTACTAAATCTAATTGATACGTATATGGGGTTAATTATACTATTCTCTCTACTTTTTTCTGAATAATAGAAATGTTTCATGATAAAAATTAGAAAATTTTAAAAAGTATTTCACTATGCATATGTCTTAATCTTCCAAAACTTTACATGTCATAATAAAAAATCTGGACTCGACCTGGGAAACAGTGGGGAAAAGCTCTGAAAAATTAAAAGCTTCTATTCAAACATATCCTCTTGGAAAGTTACTGTGCCAGGGTGCCTGGTATGGACATAGTGAGTCAAGGAACATTTCAGTGCTTCCTCTGTTCCAGCCACTGTACTGAGCAGTAGGCAGTGGAGATTGACAGTCCATGCCTTCCAAGAGCTCACAATCTAGTAGGAGACACAGAACATAATTAAAGTACACTGTCATAACTAAAATGAGAAAGGTTCACTACGAGTTTTTCCGGGAGAAAGCACGGTACTGGGCTCAATCTGGAAGGACAAAGGGGGGACTCAAAAAGCTTTCTCACAAGAGCTAGACCCAGAATTGAGTACTTAAAAGGGGTAGTAATCAGCCAGGCAACAGGAGGCAGGGAAGGATATTCGGGTCAGCAAGCAGGGTAGCCCTGAGAATAGAAACAGCATTGGCAAGGAGGAGAGGACGGGACTCCAGATTACATACAAGCGTGTAAGAAGTTCAGTGCTGCCAGAGCTTAAAGGGGCATAAGGGTGGGGGGTTAAAAGCTGGAGAAATAAGCAGGCATCAGGCTCACTGAAAAATCTCCTCAACTGGAGGAAGAACACCATTCTAAAGGCAATTTTTCAACTGTGAGGTGACAGGCAATAGGCCTAAAGTAGGCTGGAGGCAGTGAAATAGAGAGGTAGGACCAGCTTCCAGAAACAACAGAGTCAAGCTCCATGACTGGCATATGACTGAAAGTGGACGATGAGGAAGGAGTCCAAGAGGCCTCTCAAGTTTCAAGCTCAGGTCACAGCAAGGGTGATGATGCCATAAACAGAAATAAGAAAAACAAAGGCAGAACATGGTTTTGGAGCATGGGAACCTGATGGGATGCGCCCAGGAATAATTTCCAGCAGATGATTAAAACATACTTAAGCCCCTCACGTGGAAATGGTGGTTAAAGCTAAGGGACCTGTTGATAATGAGCAAGAAAAACAATCTATAGAAGAGAGAATCACAGAAAGAACCCCAAGACATGTCTACACTCAGTGGGTAGGAAGAAGAGTTGGCAAAGCAGACTAAGAAAGAGCAATCACCAAAGTAGAAGGAGCAGGAGAGGGTACATGCCCCATTAGTGAATTCAAGAAAAGATAATCACAGTGTTTCAGGTCTATGGCATATAGATCCCTGAAAAACTTCACATTCTGCAAAATCAGGGAGAAAGGGGGAAATGCACCAAGATGGCTGGGGCAAAAAGCACCTTTAAATACAGAGCTTATGGCTAAACCGAGCCAAGAGGCAGAATGTGGGGTGAATGGGTGATGCGTGGGTACTCCTGGGCTTGCTGTGCTTCCGTACTTTGGGTTCAGATGCTGTTTCTCGGAAACATTAATGTGCAGGTAAAAACAAAGTAAGAAACAACATGAGTTTTGCATTAACTGACATCCCTCTTCTTATCATTCAAGTATGAGTTGAAATACACGTCACTGAAGAGTCTGTCAAGAAGGGCCAGGTAACAGTTTCAATGCCATGGAGTCAACACCAAGGAAATCATTCACATCTCAGAATCATATTATATCTTTCATTCCCAAAATGTGATATTTTCAGGTATACTATCTAGTATCTCTTCTCAAAGAGTACTTACTGAATTTTATGTACTGATCACTAAATGACCATAACAGCTATACACATATAGAATTTGTCATCCATTCCAAACAACTGATGGGAAATTCACTTAAGAAAGCATTAGAGAGAGAAGAGGAGAAGAACAGGGGCTAAGAGTACCAAGCACGTTATTAGTCAAGAAAGGTCTTATAGTGGAGAACTTCTGAAGGGTTTTTTGGAACCAAAATGCCATGGTGTAGCAGATTTGTAAACTTGGTATTCCAGAGAAACATGAAGGAGTTTGAGGGAGGAGAGAGTTTGCCAAAGTGAGCCCCACTCAGCAGCTAGCCAAAGAAGACATACAGGAGAATAGCATGTATGAAGGCACGGAGATAAAACCAGACTGGTCAATCCACCATCTCAAGCATTTTATCATGGCCAGTGCAAAGCAGACAGAAGGAAAAGTGGTAGATGAGGTAGAAAAGGTAGGTCCTTCTGTGGCATTAACAGTGGCATGCTAAAGACTTTTAGTTTTATCCTGAAGACAATGGGAAGACATGAAAGGATATCAAACACGAAAGTAACAGGAAAAGATTCCTATTTTAGAAAGATCAATCCACAAGATATATTGGGGAGGGAAGATACTGGAGACAGGAAAACCAAGTAGGTTGCTATGACAGTTGAACACATGAGAATGACAAGGGCAAAGAACAGGGTCAGTGGGTGTAAGGCTGGTGACAAAAGTACAAATCTTCAGGTGACTGACCAGTACAGAGGGATGAAGGGAGGGAAGAGAAGGGAGTCAAGGAGAAAGTTTCAATCTTGGACAATCAGGCAGTACCACTTACCTACAGCACTTTCAGAGGGAGAGAAACAAGTTTGGGAATGCTAGTTGAATTTGCAAGTGAGGAAATATTATCCCTAGTACTAGAAACTTGGACGGTCAAGGATTTGGTGTATCATTTTTCGGCAAAACCAACCAACTGGCTCCCTGCTAGTAAGAAAGAAACTGTGCGAAAGTAAAAAGAAAATAAAAGGGCAAATAAATGAAACGAGAAATAGTATGCAAAAAAAATTTTGTAACCCTACAATAGCAGGGTTTTAAAGTACTCAGTTAGGAATTTCTGTGATATACTCAAGATTTCCTAACTATTTTCCCCATTAAATAACTTTCAGACATGCTTCATACAAGTCAAGTCTTAGGCTCCACTCAGTGGAGACAGTGACCAAGAGTTCTGGCTTTAGTGTCATACTGCTTCGATTTAACTCCAGTTCTGCTACTTACCACCCCTATGGCAGCACTAGTAACTTAAGAGTTGTAGGCCTCAAATTTCCTCAGCAGCGAATGGGGATAACAATACACCTACTTCATAGTTGTTATGAAGATTAAATAAGTAATCCCCGCAGAGTACTTAAGTGCTGTTACATTGTAAACAATACATGTAAAGATTTTAGAAATAACTATTATTAGTTACCGTTACTGATGAAAATGCTGTCACATCCATGACATATACAGGAGCAAAAACCAGAAAAGCTGACCTGGGTGGCAGTGACCTACATGCTGGCTTTATAAGTATTCATTAAACAGAACAGCTCTGTTTTGTGTACTTTTCTATAAGTATATTTGAAAATTTTAAATTTTTTTTAAAAAGGAAAAAGGTCCAGAATCAATGCCTTTCATGGTATTGAAACACACATTACAGCCCAAATAAGTCTCCTTTTCACTATGTATTTCCTTGTTTTAGCTACAAAATCCATGCCCCTGCCCAAGCTCCTAATTGTTGGTGGTGATATTACTGCATCTAGAAACTTCAAGAAAACCTGTATCCCTTTCTCCTCTGTGAGCTTTACACTTTAACACACACACATTTGTAAAAAAAAAAAAAGATGAAGGAAGATGAACAGGAGAAAGAGGATGGGGGAGGAAGAGGAGGAAGAGGAAGAGAAAATTCAAATACTCATTCCAGGTCATAGCCATCTCCAGTCTCGAATTTTTGGAAAATTCTTCCTTTCAGACCAGATAACAACACTAGTC
Organism: Choloepus didactylus; assembly: GCF_015220235.1. Lineage (NCBI taxonomy): Eukaryota > Metazoa > Chordata > Mammalia > Pilosa > Megalonychidae > Choloepus > Choloepus didactylus. The sequence continues at coordinate 99,483,416 of NC_051318.1, forward strand.
CTCCAGACCTAATTCTAGATGTTACTGCCAGACATCCTTTTCCATGGCTCTAATCACATTACACCTTCTAACTCTGCTCTGGATTAAATTCCTTCAGATCTCCCTATCAAGAAAAAGCTTCCAAGTAACTCTTTTGCAGAAGGCATATTCTGAGCCCACCGCAGACCATCTGCAAGTCTCTTAACTCTTCACTACCTATTTTAATCTCTCTTCTTTTACACTTGGATCTTTATTAACTAACTTCTCATGAGACCCTTTCAAGTTCGGTACCTACTTTCTAGAGGATTTGACAACTTGATTCTCCAAGGACCTCTTAAAATCTCTCTTCTATGAAGTCATTCTTGACTATGAAATGATTTTCCTTCTCCACTCTTTCCCCACTCACAACCCCCTGGCACAATTCTTCACTTCCGTTTTCTTTAGAAAATATTAATTTAATTCTTGCATCTAACATCTTATTTGTGTAACAGCTGGTTATAACATGTCGGATCTTCTGTTCATCCTGTATGTGAAAAGAGAGGAATGATATCACATCAAAATGCATCTCACTGTTTTGGAACTACCTGATAATCACAACAAGTTAGTCACAGAGCTAAGTGGTGGGATAAATTTCTAATGTAATACAGTTTCTAATGGATATGACTAAATTAGAAATGGTGTCTAGTCCTAGTTATGCCTAAGTCCACGATAAGCCACTTGGTCCGAGTTGACCCCAGTTTACCCTATAGCCACATCTCTAGCACTCCCTTCTCACCCCAAGCCTCAGCAGCCTGAATACATTCTCTCAGGACTCCTCAGTTACTGTTCCCTAAGTGTGGAATGCCCTTTCTTTCCCCTTCCCCTCTTCCCACCCTCAGCCTGGCCAACTCTCTTTCATCTTTCATTATTGGCTCACTCCTATTCATGCATTGGGAATCAACCGGAACTGCTCCTCTGACCCCTAAGCTCCAAGTTAGGGCCCTCTCATGCAATCTCATTGTACCCTTATCAACACATTTATTGATACACTGCATTACAATCACTATCTTTACTTTACTATCAGCCCCACTGGGCTGTAAACTCCTAGAAGGTAAAGTACAAATTTCCTCCCCTTTTGTCTCCCAAGGACCTGGCACTGTGTTGGCTGGACATACAATTTGACTCTCAATAGATAATCACTGCCTGATAGCTGAGACCCATCACCTTGGGCAGACTCCAAGAGCACCTCGCATTTGCTCATCCACAGTACTTTCCTCGTGTAAAAGTGGGGCCAATGTCATACCTGGCTTTTAAAGTTGTCACAGGATTAAATGAGGCATCATGAAGCTCTTGGTATAGTGTCTGCCACACAGAACCACCACATTTGAATGTCTACCTTTTCTTGCCTTAGTTACCCTAATGTATCCTGAGAAATATCATGTAGCTGTCACCAGGATTTTCAGGCTGAAAGGCTCGGCAATCATAGATCTACCAGTCACTGGCTACCTCCTGATCATCAGCAAATATTTGTTGTGGACCTATTATGGGCAGGAGCCCTTGCTAGGTATCACTGACCCTAATAAAAGCAGCAAATAATAAGGTAAAACCTGTACCAATAATCAAGAGAAGCAAGAAAGAATATTTTTAGTTCTTCTGTACAAACAATATGGGTATTTTTCAAACTACCTGAGTTTTGCTTTACAATAGGGGTAGGCACCAAGAAAAAAATCACTGATAGAAAAAGTTCAGAATTAACTTCCGTCATCAAGTGAACCAACAGGAGGAAGCAATTTTTTGTTGCTATTTCCAAATTTCACTTCTAATTAGATGCATTTCTCACAAAGGAAACTTAATCGTGACCAGGATGGAGACAGATGACCTTTACCTCTCATTCAAATGGAAATTCCACAGATATTTCTCTAGGTTTTTTTCCAATTAGCATTTAATTTCGCAGCTCTGAAAAATGGCCTGAGTTTTGTCTGTTTCTCTCTACAAAACAGAATGTACAGAAGGTTAATTTCTCCACTTTCCCTCTTTAAAACAGGATAAAATGCACCCTTCTTAATCCCACTGGCCTCTGGGCAAGAATTACAAACTTGGGTATCATGTCACTTAGTCTTAGAAAAGGAGGCTATGGCCTTAAAACCATTTCCCCTCTCACCAATCCAGATGTCAGAGTCCCAGTGAAGTTTGTGTATTATATATACTTCATTGCTTTGGGTAACTGCAGAGAGACCTCTAGCGCTGCCTTGAGAAGCCGAGTTTGCAAACAGTACCTGCTAATGTCACCTTAATGAGACAATGGTAACATGCTGAGTAGCAACGAACTGAGTGACCACGACGAATGTTTACAGTTTTGCAACCACTTGGAAATCCTACCTGCTTGGAGCATGAGATACACAAGGCCGAACGAACCTGTGCATCCAATTTTACTTCAGTAAAACCCTTGGAAGAAAGCATCCACCTTTGCACACCCCACTCCAAGAAAGGCTAATAAGGAAACGGGTCCTATAAGCGGAGGTCGGAAGAACCTCTTCTCCAAAGCCTCCACACAATAGATGGAAAACTATTGTCCATCGTCAGCTCGCTCCAAATGCCAGCAGAACCAAGAACGGGAGCTGGAAGAGCTCAGCACGCCTGACCCAAAGGACAGCCCCGGAATACAAGAAAATGGTCCTGGCGCATCCTACCCTCCCCCCCTCCCCACCATCCTCAAACCCGTCAGTTCCCCGGCTGGTCCCCAACCCCCTCTGCGGGCCGCCGCCGCCGCCCGCCTTGGGCCCGGCTCGCCCCGGAGAGGCGCGGAGATCGGCCGCGCCGACGCCCCCCTTGCCGCCGGCTGGAGGCTGCACTGTACGGGCGGCGGCAGTCCAGCCCGCGCGGCCGGCCTGGGCCCGCGGCCCTCCCTCACCGACACCAGGCCGCGCCCGCGTGACGGGGCCCACCACGCCGGCGGCTCCGGAGGGCGGCTGCAGCCCGGGCCTCCCCGCCGCCTGCCCCGCCCGGCCGCCCAAGCGCGCTCACCTCCACATCGCGGCCCTTGTTCTTGAAGCTCTTGATGCGGTGGTTCTCCAAGCCGGGGTTCTCGGCCATGGCTGCGCGCAGCTCCGGCAGCGGCTCCTCCTGCGGCGGCGGCGGCGGCGAGTCTCAGCGCGGAAGGGGGTGGGGGGGCGGCCGCGCAGAGGGGGCGGGGACGCGCGTTCCGCGACGCCGCCGGGCGCGAGGTGGCAGCAGCGCCGGGGAAGCGGGCCGGCGGCCAGGCGGGGCGTGGGAGGGGGGCGGCGCGCCGGGGGAGGGGAAGGGAGGGGCACGTGACCGGGGGCGGCGCCCGGCCTGGTTCTGGGGGTGACCTTCGCCCCCTAGCAAGGCGTCCCCGGCACCCCTCGGGGCTGCAAGTCATGCGGCAGAAATGGAGCCTGGCTTGGCGGCCTTTACCCTCCCGCAGGCGCGAGCACGGGGCGGAGACTACAGTTCCCGGCATGCCAAGCTCCGGCCGGGGTGGGGAGGATTCCCCGCGCCCTTGGAAGGACGAGGGGAATGCCGGGAGCCCTGCGCGCGCCTGGGCGCAAGGCCCCGCCCCGAGGCCGCCTGTGGGCGGGGGAGGGGCGGGGCTTCCAGGAGCGGCACCTTGCGCCCTCCTGGGAGGGAGAGGGGGCGGGGCTTCCTGGGGAAATGAGGAAGAATCCCCACGAGGGCTTCTCCCTGGTTCCTCCCGGCTCCTGCTCCGAGAGCAGCCACCTTCAGTCGCTGCTTTGGGTTGGTAAAGAGCATTTATTTCCACCTGACATGTGCGTGGGTATGCACGAGATACGTGTGTTTAGGTCTGTGTTACCCGACTTCCCGCATCGGAATTAAGCTGGAGGCACTTTGATTGGCATTTCGTAGCCGCTCAAATGCTTTCGGGACAAACGATGGCTCTTTCGCGCCGCCCGGCTTCTTCAGCCACCTCCATCCCCACTGTGGCAGTCCCTCTGCTTGTGTGCCCCTGACACCTGGTCCGCCACCACCGCTCACACACACAGTCTCAATCTCAGAAACCCCGGTTCGCGGACTCTGCAGTCGAGCATCTCCTCTTAGCGTCATCGAAGGACGAATCCAGGGAAACGGGCTTCAAAACACTCAGCGAGAGCTGCTTTCCGGGGCAGGTGGACTTCATTTGCTTTGCTTATTTGTGAAATAATTCAGTTTCAGAATCTATGGCGGGTGTACGCAGGCATGCAGTGTTATAGTACATATAGTTTAAATGAACCGAGGTCATTCAAAGGTTGGTAGAAATATAACCATGATGAAATTAGTCGAAGAAGGGTCTTTTAAGGGACCTTAAAGAGCCAGAGGTCCCGGGGTCACGAACTCAGAGGCATTCAGTGGCCAGGCAGGAAACCCAGGGGCATTTGTTTTCTGAGTGGCAGGTGGCCGGTTAGTACACACAGGCCCGTTTAAAGGCTCCAGACCCTTGTGGCCCAGTGTTGCCAGAGGGTCTAATTTTTCAAGATAATCCAAAAAGCTGGATTTTTTTCCTTTAATTTTAAATGACTCATTTTTGTTTGTTTGTTTTTATTAATCTTTATTTCAAAACATAACTAGGTGTATCTTGGTTTATTTTCTCTGGTTATCTCTCAGTCTCAAAATAGCCACTGGAAGCAAATCATAAGCAATAGTTTAATGAAGCCATAGCATTTACAGAGTCCTCGAATGGGTACAATAGAAAATCTGTCATTAAAATTAGTACAAGGTGCAAGGTAGAATACATTTTAATACTGGTAAAGTTGTGCTTTAGCAAATGTTGATCTATAAGATTTTTATAGAATTTTTTCGTATGAATCTTCATACCACAAGAATGATCAAATCATTTAAATTAAACTGATACAGTGCATGGTGGTTTTGATAAATATTATAAATACCCCATAAAATATTTTTCTCTTACAAATACCCAGCTGCTTCTCAGTGATCATTCCCTTTATTCTTGCATAATATGAAGACTCTTTTTTTTTTTATCTACTTCAGTATCCCGCCACTTAAGAACTCCAGACCTCCAGTCTACCACACCTAATCCCAGTCCCTAACCCAGTTGAAAGAAAAATAAAACCCCACCAACAAAAAACTAGCACTTAGAATGAACCGATTGCTTTGACTCTGGTTCTTAAGGAGATAGAGATGGTGTGTTTGTGATTCTCCCTGATTCCCTGGGAAGGGAGAGAGAGAAACTTCATGAAGATTGCTCATTCTCTGTTATAATTAAGCAAGGTATTCTCTTTTCAGGTCACCTTATCCCGTTCTATCACCTCCCTTCATCCTACCTGCTGTCTTCAAATGCACAAATCTTTCATCACCTGTTTTGAAGTTTTAGACGTGTTTGGTAAGTGCTTGGTGTGTGTGTCAGTCTTGGTTCTAGCACTAGGATTCCCCTGTAAACAGGACAGCCTGGTTCCAGCCGCCACACAGCTTTGTGTCTATCAGGGAAGATAAACAACAGAAAAAGCAACCACTCAGAAAATGTGGTGGGAGTTAAGAAAGGGGAAGGAAGCTCAAAGCCCCTAGCAGGGAGGCCTTTATAACCTGCCAACTCCTGACGTTTGAGGAACTTAAATGGAGGTCTACAACTCATGGGTCTAAATATTTTAAAGTTATACATCAAACTGAAAAACTTAAATAGAACATATTCTAACCTCCTGTGTTAATAAATGCACCTCCTCGACAACCTTAGAAGTGTGGGTTCGAATTTAAATATCTTGACTTCTCAGACTTCTGCTTTAGAAGGTGGCGACACAAGTAAAACTAGACCCCACCCACATCTTGCTGTTTGACCCCCTTCTCTTCCCTGCCCTGACTCCATCCCGCATGCAATGAACCATAATGCTCAAGTCCTGTCCACTCACCCCCAGAGCTCTATCTGCATCCTCCTGCCTGCCTCTAGAAGTGCCCTTGACCATTGCCTAGGCCAAGGTGTGTGAGAGAAGTGACATGATGTGCCCATGGAAAAATGGACCCAGAGAAAAGATCTGGGAGGACCCTCGGAGCAGGCTTGGAGTGATTTGGGCAGGGACCCCCAGGGCACTGGTACCCAGAAATTGGTCTGGAGGTACAGGTTCTAGTGAACAAGACCCTTTGGTCCCATGGATCCCTTTTGTCATGGGGAGGGGTGTACCAGAACAGAGTGAGAGTGAGGTTCTCTCAAGGGTAGGGTCCAGAGCTGGGACCCTCTTGCCCAGGTCTGACTTGGTCACTTTTACTTCTTGCCATTATCCCCTGGTGACTCAACATCCACCAGTCTGGAACTCCAACCCCAGATTCTCTCCAGATCTTAACTCCGCTGGGTTTCTACCACTTACAACCCACCAGACCTTGGAGTTCTTAATCTCTTAGGGAATGACAACCTCAGTGACACGAATTTGGTGCTTCTCATGGCTAGCAACCATCTGCTCCTCTTTGGCCTCACCCAGTCTTTGCCGTTGCCCTGAAACTTCTCCTGGCAACTCTTCTTTTACACGGACTTATTTTCCAAACATATTTTGAATGTCCGCCATCCACCAACGATTGTCTCTATCAGAGGAGAGAGGACTGGAATGGGGTCCAGAACAGAGGCAGAAAGGAAGGGCCGTGGGGCTCGGTCAAACCCTTCTTCATCTTCTGGTTCACCATCTACCTTCCCAAGGCATTGGGAATCTTGCCAGGTAGCAACACACGGCAGGCAATGCAAACCCAACAGATCCAAAAAGAGCTCCTCATATTCCTACTAATTCAGCTCCTCTCTGCAAATTCCCTGAATCTACTGATGGCATAACTATTCCCACAAGGCCTCCACTCAAAGCCAGGAGCCATCTTTGCTTCCTGCCTGTCCTCTCGACTCTCTCACCCTGCTACCATGTTAATTCACCCTTCAATGTTTCCTGAATCCTTCCCATGCCACCCCAGGACTGCCATTATGCCTCCCAACGGGTCCCCTGCCTCCTCCATTGTGATGGTTTGGAGCTGTTCATACCCCTATAAAACATGTTCTTTAACTTTATTCCTGTGGGTTTGAACTCATTGTAAGTAGAAGCTTTTGACGAGGTTACTTTGGCTAATGTGTGGTCCACCTCAATCACGATGTGTCTTAATCTTACTACTGGAATTCTTTAAAAGTGAAATGAAATTCAGACAGATAGAGAGAAAGCCAAGGGAAGCAAGAAGCTGAAATTCAATGGAACCTGGAAGAGAAGGGAGTGGCCAGGAGAGGCCGCCGTGTGCGTTGCCATGTGACAGAGGAGCCCAGGACCAAGGATCACCAGCAGCCAGTCCCAGAATGCCAGTCTCCCGGAAGAAAGTATCGCCTTGATGACACCTTGATTTGGACTTCTCCTAGCCACAAAACTGTGAGCCGGTAAATTCCCATGGTTTACGCTAACCCATTGCATGGTGTTTGCCTGAGCAGCCAAAGAAACTAAACCATCCATCCTCTCCACAACAACCCAAATCCCTTCTCCAGATTTTTCTGACTTTTCCCCAGGATCCAATCCATACACCCTTCTCCGTCCACCACCATCTGTCAAATCTTTTCTAAACTCTTCAGTCTGATGGTTAAGATCATAGATGCTGTGGCCCCAGCACAGAACACTTTTCTTATTTCTGTCTCTTTTACACAGAGTTTATGCTTCAGCTACCAGGTTTGACTCACCTTTTCCCAAATATGTCTTTGCCTTTTGACCGTCCCATCTTTGATGTTCAATTTGCTTAGAAGGCCCTTCCCCTATCTCTGCCTGTTAAAATTGACCCTTCTTTAAATACCCATCCCAAGTGCACACCTCCTCCATGAAGCTTTTCCAGCTTGGCATAGTGGAGGGAATTTCAGAATCTGAAAACTCAGGTACTAGGGCTGACTTCCTGCCAGGGCAAGCCTAGACAACACTTATCTTCCCTGAACCTTCTAGTTAAGGGATTCTTATAGATAAGGATTCTGAATCACTGTGTTTTTGGTGTGTGTATGAGAATCAAATTCTGAAATGTATGTGAAATTGTTATTGTAAGATTAATTGTTACTATCTTTCCAACTGGAAGGGATAGTTTTTTCTCTGAACCTTGGAAGAACTTTACCTGGTATTTTCTACTGCTCTGTAGAATTTAATCTCTTCTGCTCACCTGTAAATGCTTCAAATGGCTTGTACAGACTTGCATTCCCCAGCCTAGAATAATTAGATCTCAGTGCACGTTTGCTGAATGAATAAATGGAATAATGAGTGAATGAATGAATTCCTTCCCTCGTGATCACCTTTTCTATTTCGCTCTCCCTATGAGTCCCTGAAGCTAAATCAATTACAGAAAAGTGAAGGAAATGATAATAAAATTCATCAGCACAGCTTTCTAGGTGGTACCAGAGTCCAAACCAGTAATAAGAGTTTTCATTCACTGAATACCTGTTAGTGCTAGGCATCTACATACCTGAGAACCCTGCGTGGTTGGAATGATCCTCTCCATCTCTCTCTGGGGCAGGAGGAGAGTAGGGCTGTGATCCGAGGCTCTGTGATGGCGGCAGGAGCAGTGGAAGCAACAAGAGCACGAGAGGGAGGTGGCTGGTATGGCCGTGTTCTGGGACACTGGTTACGAAGACCTCCAGCTTCCCCAAATAACAAATACCATCCTTGAGCTCTAGGAAAGCAAGGTCCCCTTCCTAAGGGGTGTACGTTCTCCAAGGGTGTCCCCTCCACAAGGGGTGTCCCCTGCCCAAGGGATGTGTCCTACCCAAGTGGTGTCCTTTCTCCAAGGGGTGTCCCTTCACAAGTGGTGTCCTCTCCATATGGGGTATCCTCTCTCCAAGGGTGTCACCTCTCCAGGGGTGTCACCTCTCCAAGGGGTGTCCCCTCCCCAAGGGGTGTCTCCTCCCCAAGGAGTATCCCTTCCCCATGGGGTGTCCCTCCCCAAAGGGTGTTCTCTCCACAGGGAGTGTCCCATCCCCATAGGGTGTCTCCTCTCCAAGGGATATCTCCTCCCCAAGAAGGTGTCCTTTCTCCAAGTCATGTCCCTCTCTAAGGGGTGTCTCCTCTCCGGGGCTGTCCCTCCCCAATGGGTGTCCTCTACCCAAGGAGTGTCAGCCATGGAAACAGCTGTGCCCAGCAGAACAAACACATGGCTGTCAGTAGCAGCAGTCCGAGCACCGTGACAGTGAGGTGAGAAGTCAGGGAGAACCCAAGAAACACTCTGAAATAGCTGGGGACACCAAGAAGGGGGCTAGTGGCTGGCCAGTGGCCTGGTGCAGACCCATCCATAATAATGTCAACAGTACAAATAAGGTGATCTCATTTAGTAGGAAAGGCCAATGGGCCTGGGACAGGTGCATGACGCCTACAACATAGTTTTCAAATAATTAGACCATAACAAAATAATGTTAAAACTGTCATGAGCATACTTTTATAATAAAAAAGCATAATTCAATAATTCATAATATACTTAAATACCTTGCTATGTCTCAAAAGATCATGATTCTGGACCTTAAGTATAATTTTGCAATATTCTGGAACCAAATGGTCCCATGGAGATAAGCACTGGCTTGGAAGTTCAGTGACTTAGCTGGTTCTTTAAATAACAAGCTGTATGTCCTTGAACATGTTATTTTGCCTCTCTGACACTTATAAAATAAGCAGATTGGACTGGATAATCTCTAAGGCTCCTTCCACAGATATAATTCTATGAATCAGTGAGATCAGCCATCTGTCCAGCAGTGCCCTTTTCTTTCTTCTCCTCCATTTCATCCCTTGAGAAATATAAAGATGGTAAATAATGATAATCGACATCATTTCCACTGGTATCCAGACTTCCCTGGGCCTTCAGATTTTTCCAGAGGCTCCCACTGTGCTCAGCCCCCCTCTCTTAGACTCATCAGGCCACCAAATCACCCCCCAAACCAAAGTTTTCACTCTCTCACAGTGACGCAACTCAGATAAGAAATAATTATCTGTGCAAGAAGTCTGTCAGCTAGCTACACTTGACTTACAGAGTAATGAGGCAGAATTCAGTCCCCATGTGTTTACCTTGGAGATAAAACCCATGCCAGTTATACACACAACCCTGCAGAAAGTGTGCCAGTTTACATTAGCAGCTTTCTCCAGCCCCTCCCGCTCTCCCCCAATTCAGATCAATATGGAGCCTCGGATAATAGCATCCATAGCTGAGAGAGAGCTGTGGATGATGTGTCCACAGGGCCTAATCCATTCACTCTCATAGAAGGCCATGTCACAGTTAGGAACGCGAGCAGCCAGAGCACAGATAAATCCAGAAATCCAGACTCATCAAACAATTGTTTTATCCACCACAGCGACACAAAACAACCCAAACAAAAGTAACCAGGCGGAGCCATGAGTAACCTCCAGCTCATCAGAACATAAAGTTCAAATAATTGCTGACATCACACTTTCTCAGGCTTTCTAGATTTTCCAAGCCTCTCAAAAAAAAAGAAAAAAAAAAGAAGCAGGATAATAGGATAATGCAATGAGATGAGAAAAAAAATAGAAAACAATGAACAATACACCTTCCTTTCTACCCAATGTGGGATTACAAAATAGAGTAACTAAAGAAAACTTTAGAAACCTTTGAGCTCGTCCTCTCCCTAGACCTTTAGTTAAGCTTTACTTAGGTTTTCTTTCATTCCATAGAAATACAAATCAAGAAAGTCATCTCTCCTGGAAAACTGGAGCCCAGCAACTAATGGGAACATGGGTGGGGCAGGTAAAAATCCATTGTAGAATGATGTGAGAATGTTTTCTGACCCACAATATGAACAGATACTATTCCAGTCACTCCCTCGCTGCCAAGTGAGAAATATGAACTGAGCCAAGCCCTGCCATCTAAAATGGTCACAATTCTGACAAAATGCCTTAATTAGTAATCATTTGTTTACTGTCAAAATGAGATTAGTAATAGTTAACAATAATTGTGCACTTACTTCATGTATTCTAGGCACTGTTCTGAGTGATTCACGGGTAGCCACAGACAGGTAATGTTAATACCCATTTTACAGATGAGTAAACTGAGGCACCAGGAAGGTTCAATAACTTGCCCAAGGTCATACAGCTAATAAGTATCAGAACCAGAGTCTAAACTCAAGCAGTGTGGCTCCACTTTATATTCTTGCTTTGGAACGGTGACACACTTACACGAAGCCCGAATCCAGATTATGCACATTCTTTACAACCATACACCAAGGCGAACATCTTGTAGCTTGCAAGGAATGCTTTTATTATTTTTATTGCCATCACACCCACTTCTCCTTGATTTTCAAAACTCCCAGTCAGAAGAGTATCTCACCTCTTGAATCCTGGTGAAATTCTTTTAGCGCTAAATCAAACCACACCTGAAGTGGAAAAGATCCAAGAATTTGTCCCTCCCTTTGTTTCTGGTTATGAGAGTGAATAAGTTCCCCTTTGCAATAATCTGTTTGAGAGTCAATGGAAAGACTCCTAAGGGGTACACTTTCTTCTCCAGCCACTCTCATCTGCATCCCAGCCACAAGGATTGTCTCAGGGGTGGGCCCAGGCCCTCAGCTGATCTATTTGGAGTGAATTCAGGGCTTTTGTAGGAATTTCCAGAAGAGGTAATATAGATCTTTCCAATGGTCTTGAACCTGTGAGGATGTGAATCTGCAGATGTTCCACCCAAGCCTATGGCTGCTGGGATCCCCTACACAGAGCCAACCAAGGAGCAGCCAAAGATGGAGAGAAACCAAACCCTGGTGACATCGTTCGAGTCCTAAACCCAATTCTGTTCCTGGGCTTTCAGTGTCTTAAGTCAATAAATTCCACTTTTTGTGTGAGTTGCATCGTTAGTGATAAAAACAATTCTAATAGACCCTCTTCAGTAATTCTCAACTTCATTTCCCTTCTCTCTTGCCACCATGCCTTGGTTCAAGCTGACATCCCTTCCTGACAGGATGCTCCAGTTATCTATCTCTGCCTTACAAAGGCCCTAAAATGTAGTGGCTTAAAACAACAAAGATTTATTATTTCCCATTGTTTTGTAGGTTAGGCTCCAGGACAGTTCTTCTACTAGTCATTCTGGGATCACTCATGAGGCTGCAGCCATCCAGCAGCTCAAGTGGGGCTGGAGGCTCCCAGATGGCCTCACCCCCATGTTCTGCAATGCATGCTGGCTGTTGGCTGGGGGGCCTCAGTCTCCTCTATAAGACCTCTCACCCATGGTAGGCTAAAGAGAGCTTCTTCACAGTCTGGTGACCTCGGGGTGCTAAGTGGCTGAAAAATAGAAGCTGTGAGACCTTGTATGGCCTTGGAAGTCACAGACTTCTTCCACATTCTGCTAATCAAAGCAAGTCACAAGGCCAGTCCAGCCTCAAGAGGAAGAAAAAGAGATTCCACCTCTTGATGGGCAAAGTTACATTGGACAGTGGCATGTGGGATGGGAGGAATTCATGTAGCTGTCTTTGCCAATCATCTACCACACTGGATTTTGACAGTAACTAAGAGCTGACACAGACCCAGATGCTTGGAGATGCTGGAAGATGCAGACAGAAGGATGTCTGGAGATGCTAAGCTAAGAGATGAAGCCCAGAGTTTGCCCCAGAGAAGCTCAGGGAGGACTTCCAGATACTTAGAGAGAAACACCCCAGGAGAACCAAGCACAGAGCTGAGAGAAGCTAAGACAGAAGCCCAGAGACATTTTGGAGAAAGCTGTTTTGAAACCCAACCTGAGAGCAAAGGACCTGCAGATGCCAGCCATGTGCCTTCCCAGCTGACAGACATGTTCCGGATGCCATCAGCCTTTCTTTAGTGAAGGTATCCTCTTGTTAACACCTTAGTTTGGACTCTTTTATGGTCTTAGAACTTAGGTTATTTGTAACCTAATAAATCCCCTTTATAAAAGCCAGTCCATTTCTGGTATTTTGTATAATGACAGCTCTAGCAAACTGGAACATGTGGGAAGAGGAATGTATTAGTCAGGGTTCTCTAGGGAAACAGAACCAACAAGAGATATCTGTAAATATGAGATTTTATAAAAGTGTCTCACGCAACTATGGGGATGCAAGAGTCCAAATTCCATAAGGCAGGCTGTGAGCTGGCAACTCCAGTGAAAGTAGTTGATAAACTGCCCAGGAGAGGCTGGCTGGCTGAAGAAGAAATGAAAGTTCAACTGACTGGATTAAATCCAACTGATTGGATTCTCTCATTGCAGAAGACAGTCCCTTAGTTGATCATTGATGTGATCAGACACAGATGCAATCGACTGACTGATGATTTAATAAACCAGCCTTCTGGTTTATTAACCAGCCATGAACTGTCCTTACAGTAACAGTTAGGCCAGTGTTGGCTTGACCAAACACCTGGGCACCATCACCTGGCCAGGTTGACACATAAACCCAACCATCACAAGGAACATTTTGCCTCACTTTTCACCTCCTAAGTCAGAGAGGAAAACTTTCCCAAAAACATCTCAGAAAGTTTACCTTTAGACCTACTAGCCAGGATTGGGTTATATTCCCATTCCCTAAGTAATAAAAGCTAGTATTGGCATTTTTAGCATCTAGAGTTGAAAGTGGGTTCTTGCAGAGATCGAAGGGTGAGGAGAGAATGGCTGTTGGGAAGGGAACCACCAGTGTCAGCCACGCAGAACAGCTTGTTAATCTTACTCTTCTGTGCTCTGCAGATTAAAATGCCTGGCTGTTGGTAGGCCATGCTCTTTGGAAGTCTGGTTCACAACCATCAAGAGGACCTTTCAGAGTCTACTACCTGCCTCCAATTCTAATGGGACAATCAAAGTAGATATTTCCCTAACAGGAGTTCTAGAAATACGTTGATTGCCATCTGCATAAACCCAGCAATTCTTCAGGCTCTTATTACCCCATTTTGCAGAGGAGGAAACTTACCAGCAGAGAATTTAAGTGATTTATCCAGAGTCACACAACCACTAAACGTTAGATCAGTATCTGAACCCAGGCTGTCTGGCTCCAATGTCCTTGCTCTCAGTGAGAGCAGAGCAAAACCAAAACAAAGACCCGAAGAAGACAGAAGGGTCTTAAAATAAATAACTTCTTGGCCCGGTAGTCATTAAAATCCATTAGAGGGTTCTAAGGAATAATAAAATTTCTGTCCTGGGCTATCTTTAAAAGATAAAATAAAGCAGTGCTTTTAGCCCTTGGCTGAGGACAGGGAGGCATTTTCAAGTGTCAATGAATAAAGGCAAGCCAGGCTTCTGAGTTCCTGACACCTAACTCTTTTAAATGGGGCCTGGGGATATCTTCATTCAATAACAAACATTTACTGAGGGCCTGACGCCTGCCCCCAGAAAGGAGAGTCTCCTGGCCAAGAAGCTGGGTAAACAGATATTTTTGCCTTGGTGTGCTAAGTGCTATTACGGAGGTATGACCAGAGGAGGGCTGTGGGAGTGCAGCAGGCCAGGCCATTTGGAGGGCAGGGGGTGGTGGAGGGGGTGGGGTGGGGGTGGGGTGTGGACATTAGAAAAACCCAAGATTATCATCACCCCTGACTGATGTCATCGGTGTGGTCCAGGCCAGTGCAGTCACTGATGTTCAAAACGAGGACCCTGAGTCATGCAGAAAGAGCTAAACTGAATCCAGTACTCACCATTAAATAAGGCAGGGGATGGGGTAAGGTTTGGGAAAGATTCCCTTCCAAAATGGTTTATGGAAAGCATTTGAGACATTCTAAATGTAAATATCAGGTTTTGTTTGTGTGTTTGTCTGTAAGCTTGGTTCCTGGAGCCCTTCGCATGGCTTTTTGCGTATTACTTTATGGAATGTGGTAAGTTAGTTCATACCTGCTCTCATTTGAAGTGCACAATAGGCCTGTGAGAGAGAGATTCCTGCTTTCCTGCTTTCTGAGGTGCAGAAGTAGATCAGAGTGTCTGGTTTGCTAAAGCTTCTGGAAATGCAATAGACCAGAAATGGATTGGCTTTTACAATGGGAATTTATTAAGTTACAAATTTACAGTTCTAAGGCCATGAAAGTGTCCAAACTAAGGCATTAACAAGGATACCTTCACTGAAGAAAAGCCGATGGCATCTGGAACACCTCTGCTGGCTGGGAAGGCACGTGGCTGGAGTTTGGTGGTCCTTTGCTCCTGGGTTGCTTTGCTTTCAGCTTCTGATTCCAGTGGCTTTCTCCTTAAGAGTCTGTGGGTTCTCACTTAGCTTCTCCAGGGCAAACTCTGGGTTTCGTCACTTAGCTTAGCATCTCCTGGTTCTGGTTTCAACAGCTATCTCCAAAATGTCTCTGGGCATTTTCTCAAGTGTCTCTCAGAGCTCTTCAAAATGTCTTATAGAGGAGGCCAGTAAACTAATTAATACCAACCTTGAATGGACTGGGTCTCCATGGAAACAATCTAATCAAAAGGTCCCACCACAGTAGGTCTGCCCCCACAAGATTGGATTAAAAGAACGTGGCATTTTCTGGGGTACAGAATAGATTCAAACCAGCCCAGAGAAGGTAACAGACTTATCCAGGGTCTCTTATTTCCTGAATGACAGACCTGGATTCAGACCTACCCCATCACCACACCAAGGTGCCTTGTGGGAAATTCTCTCCCATCGTGAAACACAGTATGTCCTGAAAGAGGCAGTTAGCATAGGTTAACAGACTACATCCAGATACAGAGTGGTAACCACTTTTTGAACAATCCATCCATGAAAAAAAAGGAGACCCTCTTTTTCGTTTTAAATGGAAATTGTTCACTGTTCTAGCCTCACATATATTTCTGTAACAAAGTATTTATTTAAGGAAATCTGTTTTAAGGAGAACAGTTTGCCACCCTGATCCTCTGTTTGGACTTTTTTTTTTTTTTTATCATTTGGGCAAATGTACAGATGAGCTGCAAAATGGAAACATGTGAACAACAGAGTCTGGACCGTGGCCACTTAGAGTTGTCCATTCCTCAGTTACTTGTAAGGAATGCAGATTCTCGGGCCCCTCCCTACTGCTGAATCAGAATCTGCATCTGAACAGGATCCCCAGGTGATTTGTAGGCATGTTAAGTTTTAGTAGTGCTGATCTAGACACCTTTTCCATGTGTCGCTCCTCCAGTCTGGAATAATGTTCTATGGGGTTCTATGAATCTGTGAAGATCAATCACGTAAGCAGACAAATTCCATTGCAAAATAATATTTGCTATTCCTACTTCCCTTTCTTCCTTCCTCCTTCCCTCCTTCTCTCTCTTTCTCTTTCCCTTCCTTCCTTCCTTCTATCCCTCTCCCTCATTTGTAGGTTTACAGAAAAATCACACAGAAAGTTCAGGATCCCCAAATTAACTGCCCCCCTCACTTTGCTCTCTTTTTAACTGGAATTGTTTTTATGGTAACTTAACCTAATAACTCCTTTTGAATAGATTTCTAGGGAGATCTCTGGTCTTGCAAGAGGAGAAGGGAAATAATGGGGAATAAGGAGCCAGCAGGGAGGAAGGGGGTGCTGTGTTTCCCCCACGGCACAGACCAATCATGCGAAACCCTTGATGTGTTATTGAATTTCTCCAGGGGTCAGGTGCGAAACCCATGACCTGATGTGCCCCCTGGGTGGTCTGGATTTTGAACAATGGCCCCTCCCATGTGGAACCCTTGGCTATTTTGCAAATGTTTCAATGGTTCTGTTGAAAGCAATGAAACAACAGCTGGTGAATAATCTCATTCTATATTAATAGAGCAGCATTGACCCATCCGGGCCCCTCTTTGCTTTACAAAACAGAAAATCCTTTCTTCCCCAAGGCAAGGAAGAGAAGTCTTAGCTGTACAGCATTACATCCTAAGTGGGGTCATTGCAGCATGACAGGCAAAAAGAGCCCTTTACTCCCAAACTCATTGGAACTTTTCAGGTGAAAATCAAGTTAGGGTTAAAGGAAGATGGCAGAGGATCTCTCTTAAATTACTGGACTTTCCCTCTGCAAAGAAATAGCCACAAAGTAAGAAGATTCTTGCCCTAACCCTGCCTCTCTCTTACTCCTGTATAGCTCTTTCTGTGAAAGCAGGTTAGAGATTTCAGTTAGGTGACAATCCTGAAAGATAAATCTGGGCTATTTTTAATACCATGGCTAACTGGCAGTTTAATATTAGTGGAGTCAAATAAAACAGAATGTGACAACACCGCTCGTTAATCAGTGCTCATGCCAGTAGCATTTTCAACCCTGGAGAGAACTGCAGAGGAAGAGGGTACAATCTGTGATCTCAAGGAACTTCACTTTGCTGGGGGATTTGTACAAGACAAGTAACTAGAACCAAGGACGTGAGCTATAAACATTAAAATATATTCCTTAGCCAAGTATAGTATCACTGATATATATCAATGTGGAAGGAAAGTTAAAATGTTTTAATTAAGTAACATTTCTGGAGATTTCTGTCAAAAAATATTATGTTTTTAATTTCCAGGAGAAGAGTAATGCTTTCTTTAACATTATTTAACACTTACTAAAGCTGACTTGGAAATTCCTGGCCCAATTCTTTCAGTTGTGCAATACGTGGAAGTTGCTGGAAGGGGTTTGTTGGAAGGCAGCTTTTCCACAGGCCACCAGAATAGCAAGCTGATCTAGGCGAGGCACTGGGCAGGGGGTGGGCCGTGCTGCCCAACTAGAGAGAAGGACGGGACACTGCTCAGAGCATAACTCCTAACCTCTAACCTTCATTTGGGTCAAGGACCCCTTTGTGAGTTTACAGAAGGAATATTTATTGAATGCTTTGTTTGTGCCCAGCCATGAAAATGCACACAAACACAACATTTTATGTATGGTTTCCTGGAAATCACAGAACCCATGAAGCACATCTGTAGATTCCCTCACATGAAATTTAAAACCCCCGGGCCTGCAGCTCGTAAAGGAGCTATAACCTCCAAATACCCCTGTCCCAAAAGCGCTGAACACCTGGTGCCAGGAATTTCTATCGTTAGTGCATTAGTGTCAGGGCTCTGAAGTGGAAGCTTGTTAATTTAACAGAGATAAGGCATTGTTATCTGGTTATTGATATATAACTTGGCACCTGCTATCTCCTTGTTCTCACCAAGGGAGTGTGGCAAAGGTGATGTGTCATTGCCCATCAGCTGCCGTTCAGATGGGAGAGCCTCTGTTCCAGTTTGCTAATGCTGCCCTCGTGCAAAATACCAGAAATGGATTGGCTTTTATAAAGGGGGTTTATTTGGTTACAAATTTAGTCCTAAGGCCATAAAAGTGTCCAAATTAAGGCCTCAACAAGAATATACCTTCACTGAAGAATGGCCAATGGCGTCCGGAACACCTCCGTCAGCTGGGAAGACGTGGCTGGTGTTTGTTGTTCCCAGGTTGTGTTTCAAAATTGCATTCTCTAAAATGTCTCTGGGCTTCTCTCTTATTACCTTCAGCTCCTATGCTTCTAACCATCTGGGGTCTTCTTAGTTTCTCTGGAGCAAACTCTGGGTTTCATCTCTTAACTTAGCTTCTCCAAACATCTTTCTGCCGCATCTCCAAGCATCAGCTTTCAAAGGCCTTCTCCAAAATGTCTCTTTCTTATAGGACCCCATTGATTTAATCAAGACCCACCTGAATGGGCGGGATCCTTATCTCCATGGAGATAGTTTAATCAAAGTTCTCACTCACAGGTGCTTCTGTCACATCTCCATGGAAACACTCAATCAAAAGATTAATGTTTATCCTCGTAAGATTGCATTAAGGAATATGGCTTTTTCTGGGGGACATAATATATACAAACTGGCACAGCCTTTTCATGCTCTTTCTTCCTTCATGGAGGAAGATCCAGGAAAGAACTCATCGGAGGCAATGAGCCTGTAGGGCTAGGGAACCAGACCCCTGCCCCCACCCCCATATTGGACAGAGGTGAGAGCAAGAAATAAAACGTTATTTTGTTCAACTACTGAGATGTGAGAGTTGTTTGTCAGCCTATCTTGACTAATCCATTGGAGAATTTTATCATTAAGAGAAAGATATTAGTAGAAACACCAAAAAAAACCTTATTACCCACTGCACTTAGCAGAGACTGGAGGCAGGATCCTAGTTAGAGCTCAGGAGTCCAAATTCAGAGCGGGCAGGAGGGGACCACGGTCCTGCCAGACTGCGATGCTGCACAACTCCAGGGGGCACCATAGTGCCCTGCATTTATTCAGCACAGAATCTGCCCAGCCACACAGAGTAGCACAGCTCCTGGGAGTGGCAAAGCAGTAGGGCAGAGGAAGGAAAAATGAGAGAGAGAGAAGGTGGCACAGAAGCACTCATGGCTTCATCCTCTGGTCTGGTCATTGCTGAGGTACCTGAGAACTAGACACACCTCAACAAACCCTGACTTTTCATCCCTATTGTCCATAAAGAGAAGCACAACTTCCCTGAAATAGTTCTTATAGTGGTCTGCCTTAAATTATTGGTTACTGTTTTGGTTTCTTAGCTGCTAAAAAGAAATACCATATGATGGGTTGTCTAAAACTGCAGGAGTTTATTGGCTCATGGTTTTAACGGTAGGAGAAGTCCAAAATCTTGTTATCAGCAAGGAGTTGCTTTCTCCCAGAAGACTGTGACTGTGCCAGTTTGGATATATTATGTCCCCCAGAAAACACAAGGCTCTTTCATTCAATCTTGTGGGGGCAGATGTGTTAGTGGTGATTAAGTTGGAGCCTTTTTAGGTTGTTTCCATGGAGATGTGACCCACCCAACTGTAGGTGATAACTCTGATTAGATAATTTCCATGGGGGTGCGACTTGCCCATTCTGCATGGGCCTTGATTAGTTCACTGGGGCCCTATAAAAGCTCAGACAGAAGGAGCTCACTGGTAGCTGCAGGTAAGAGAGGACAAAATGCCCTAAGAGCAACTAAGAGTAACATTTTGAAGAGGAGCTACATATTTTAAAGACGGCCATTGAAAGCTGACACTGACATTTTGGAGAATGCCATTTTGGAATGCAACCTGGCAGCAAGCAGATGCCAGCCACGTGCCTTCCCAGCTAACAGAGCTTTTCCGACGCCATCAACCATCATTCGGTGATGGTACCCTACTGTCGATGCCTTACCTTGGACACTTTATGGCCTGAAGACTGTAACTTTGTAACCAAATAAACCCCTTTTATAAAACCCAATCCATTTCTGGTGTTTTGCAAAATGGCAGCATTAGCAAACCAGAACAGTGATGTTCTGGGGCTGGTTGCTGGCAATCCTTGGTCCTTGATGATAGGCAGAACTCCCCAGACCTGACACACACACAACCCACTCTAGCAAATATTCCAAGAAGCTCCCCGCACCCACAACGAATGTGATTTCATGGAGCCCACCCTTAGCTGACATGACAGTTTGAGCAAGAACAAAAATTTCCCATAACATAACAACCTCCCTGCTTAAACTCCAGACTCTTAGCAAACCAATCCCCTAACATCAACTCCTCACTTATCTATCTTACCCACCAACAATTATTCCGCCAATAATTATTCCCCCAACCCCCCCTCACATAAGCTATAAATTGTACTCCCCCTTTGTTCGGGGTTGTCACCATTTCTTGGCTTCATTGCACATAAATAAGACTTTCTCCAATTAAGTTTTAGTCTCTCCTCTTCCCAGTCAAAAAACATAACACTTGGCTTTGCTGTCACATGGTGATGTTTTCTCCTTCTCCTCTGGGTTCAGTTAACTTCCGGTTTCCTGATCTGCCCGTGGCTTCCGTTCCATGTCCAATTTCCTTGTTTGTAATGTCTTTGGCCCTATCATATTAAGGCCCACCATCATTCAGTTTGGACACACAGTAACCAATAACATCTTCAAAGGCCCTATTTGCAAATGAGCTCACACCACAGGACCAGAGGTTGGGACCTGAACATGCCATTTGTATGAGACACGATTCAATCCCCAACGGTTACTAATGGAGAAATTTTGATTAGGGTGACCTATCTATCAGCCCTGTACTTAGAAAATAGGAATTATTATCCCCATGTGTTATAGAAATCCCATTTGGGATTATTATTCCCAGCTGTCATTAAAAGAAAAACACCACCACTTTTCTTTATGACTCCTATGTATGTGATTAGCTCCCCCACTTTTGTTTTTTAACTATAAATTAAAAAATTTTCAAACATATACAAAACATAGAGTAGTGTAGTGGACTACACCAAGCTTCAATAACGATCAGTGCATGGCAATCTCATTTCATCTGTTTCCCCCGCAATATATCACTGTCCCCTCTCCACCCATTTCCCACCACCTCACTGAACTATTTTGAGATAAAATCACAGACTTCATGTCATTTCATTCAAACATATTTTATTATGTATCTCTAAAAATTAAGAACTCTTTTATTTTAAAAAATTCCTTAGTATTATCAAATATTCATTCCATGATCATATTGCCCCAATTTTCTCATTTCTTTTTTTACAGTTCATTTAAATTGGTATCCAAACACAGTCCACACATTGCAATTGGTTAATATGTCTCCTTTAATTTATAGGCTCCCTTGCCCTCTTCTTTCCTTGTAATTAATTTTTTGAAGAAACTGGTTCATGTGTCCTATAGAGTTTCCCACATTCTGAATTTTGCTGACTGAATCACCGTGGTGTCATTCAACATGTTTCTCTAAGTCCTATATTTCCCAAAAACCATTGGTTAGATGTAGAAGCTTGATCAATTTGGGTTTGATTTTTGGACAAGAATATTTCATAGGTATTGCTGTGAACTTCCTCTTGTATCTCGTGAGGGGCACATGACATCTGGTTGTCTACCTTTGTGCAATGCTAAAATTGATTAGTGGGTTCAGGCATTGCCAGCTTGATCCTTCCATTATAAAGTTCCCCGTCAGCCTTTCCCCTGATAGTTGACAATCATTGTCTAGATCTAGCATCTCATTAGGGATTGCAAAATTATGGCATTTGAATTCTATCATTCCTTCTCCATTTATTAGCTGGAATGCTTCTAAAAGAACTTTCCCTCAACCATTTAGCTATACTGAGATACAGCTCACATAAAAAGATGCAAGACAAATGTTTGATT
Source organism: Choloepus didactylus (assembly GCF_015220235.1). Taxonomy (NCBI): domain Eukaryota; kingdom Metazoa; phylum Chordata; class Mammalia; order Pilosa; family Megalonychidae; genus Choloepus; species Choloepus didactylus. Next base: position 99,505,295 of record NC_051318.1, read on the forward strand.
CTTTCCCTTTTTAAACCAGTTTTCAGAGTAATGAGTTGGTTTCCTAGCAACCTGTAAAGGTGACCTATGAGGGTTTTTTTTTCCCAGTGTAATTATAAACTCATGGATTTAACATATTTGATGTATTTCAATCCATTGCAGATGCTCAAATTATTCCATCTTTAAAGAGCATGAGTCTCTTTACTGGCTCCTAACCTAAGTCTTTTTGATACAACCCCATCATCTTGGAAAGCTTCCTTGCTTCGTCTTATGACTAAGGTGTCCAATTCTTGCCCCAGATCTGGATTCAATGAGAATCCGAGGGAGCCCTGATTCCCTTCAGTGGCAAATTTTATTTAGAGACCCCAAGCTGGGTGCTAGGTGTATTAATTGCTACTGGGATGGCCATTGTTTCCAGGCCTTTTCAGGGGACAGAGTTAGACCCGCTGTTGTTCTGATCTCATCTTCTCCCAGTGTCCCTCACTCACTCCACTCCGCCGTCTTGTCCTCCATTCTCACCGTGCCTCTGAAGGGAACAGAGCAGGTGTCTCCTGCCCGGTGGCCATTTCCCTGCTCTTGTGTTCTCAAACTTCACTGGCTCACTTCCTCATGTCCCTTAGGTCTCTAATCAAATGTCACTTTCTCAGTGAGATCTTCCCTGGACACCCTATCCCAAACTGAAAATCAAATCCCCTCTCCCAATCTTCTCTATCCTCCTTCTCTGCTTTAGTTATCTCCCTAGCACCTATCCTCTAACACTACAGAATTCACTTGTTCATACGTGGTTTGTCATCTGTTTACCACACTAGAATGCGAGTTCCAAGAGGGCAGAGGTTTTTATTGTCTGTTTTGTCCAGAGCTGAATCCCTGGCACCTAGAACAGAGTCTAGCACAAAACAGTTGCTCAGTAAATATTTGTTGAAGGAATGAACTGAGAGGTGAAAGGGAACAAGGCCATTTGTGAATTAATCTAAGCCAATCTGGCCTTGAAATTATTGGATTTTTTGGCAAACACTCATATCCTCCAAACATTAGAAGCTGGTGGTGGGTATGAGCTTCCTCCCCTATGACTTCACTTCCAACTCTGAAAACAAGTTCAGACTCAATTTAGTCACACACACATTTGTTAGCTTCAGATGTCATTGGAAGGACTCTGGTCTTTATGCTGAGTGAGCTGGTGTGCAGGTTGGAATCTGTTATGTACCCTATAAAAGGCCATTGTTCTCTTAATCCAATTAATAGGAGCAGACCTAATGTGGGTGGGACCTTTTGAGTAGATTGTTTCCATGGAGATGTGACCCAGCCCATTCAAGGTGGGTCTTAATCCTTTACTGGAGTCCTTTAAGAGAGCTCACGGAGAGAGAGAGCTGAGAGAAGCTAAGATATATAATCCAGAGTTTGCCCCTGGGAGAAGCTAGAGGGAAGCTAAGAGAGAGAAACTAAGACAGAAGCCCAGAGACTTTTTGGAGAAAGCCAAGGAAACCAGAAGCTAAACCCAGGAGAGGAGCAGCAGATTCCAGCCACGTGCTTTCCCATGTGACAGAGGAAACCCAGATGCCATTAGTCTTTCTTCAAATACGTTATCATCCTGTTGATGCCTTAATTGGGACATTTTCATGCCCTAGAACTGTACATTAGTGAACTAATAACCCCCTATTGTAAAAGCCAATCCATTTCTGGTGTATTGCATTTTGGTAGCTTTAGCAAACTGGAACAGATGGGAAGAGAGAGAGACAAGAGACAAATATTACTCCAGGGTTGTACTTGTGGGGTTTTTTTGTTTTGTTTTGTTTTGTTTTGTTTGTTCTCAACACCAGAACTTTTAGAGTGGAGTTGCCCTTTACTCAAATGGGGAAGAAAATGAAAGAAGTGGGTTTTGAGAGAAAAATCAGGGTTTTAGTTTAGGGCATGTGGCTTTGAGAGGCCATTGAGATATTGGAAAGGTCAAGAAGGCAGTTAGATAGAAAAGTTCAAGTTCCAAGGACAGGTCAGCCTGGATATGTAAATTTGGGGGTCACCAGTACAGTGATGATGTTTAAAGCTGAGCTCAAATGAAAGTTGATAGAGAAGAAATGATGTGCAAGGACTGAACCTGGGGGAGTATACTGATTTGAATCTGTTATGTCCCCTATAAAAGGCTATGTTCTTTTAATCCACTCTTGTGGATGCAGACCTATTGTGGGTGGGGCCTTTTTATTAGGTTGTTTCCTTGGAGATGTGACCCCACCCATTCAAGGTGGGTCTTAATAGCCTTACTCTATGAGAGGATAAAAGGCAGAGACATTTTGAAGAGAGCTTAGAGAAGCTAAGAGAGATAGATACCCAGAGACATTTTGGAGAAAGCCATTTTGAAACCAGAACCCAGAAGAAGAAGGGCAAGCAGACATCACCATGTGCCCTCCCATGTGACACAGGAACCCCAAATGCCATTGGTCTTTCTTCAGAGAAGGTATCTACCTCTTGATGCCTTAATTTGGACATTTTCATGGCCTTAGAATTGCAAATTTGCAATCTAATAAATCCCCATTGGAAAAGCCAGTCCATTTTTGGTATATGGCCTTCTGGCAGCTTCAGCAAACTGGAACAGGGAGAAACCAGCAGAGAAGGCTGAATGGGGCTGCCCTGGAAGATAGCAGGAAACCCCAGAGAGCTGTTGTCCTGGAAGCCAAGAGGAGAAACTGTGCCAAGGAGGAGAGAGGGAGCAATTGCATTAAATCCTGCTGATAGGCCAAGTAAGATGACCATCAGATTAAAGATATTAATTAACTGCCCTTAATGTGTGGGTCAAAACCAGACACATATGCATACATCACTATCCATGCTGATTTATTTTAAAGCAAACCACAGATGATATTTCAAAGACCTAAGGCAAGGTTTTGCTGGGGGGTGTTTTACTGGATTAAGGGGGTAACACCATGGCCACAGGTGGGGCCTGGTCTCTCCATTCTGCAGGGTAACATTGAGGCTGCCACAGGCATTAGAAAACCCAAGATTATACTTAGAAGTTAGAGAAATGCCTTCTATTCCTGGGAACTGCCACTCCCAAGTCATCTCACCTGGAGCTCAGGGGAGATGGGGAGGCTCCAAAGCTGACAGGTGACATAGAATGGGCCTCCTTAGAGTGGGGGGAGACACAGGACCCGTGGGGCCCTGGCTGCCTAGTTGGAATCTGCCTTCCCTTAATATTAGCTCCTCCCACTCCCCACCCCTTTCGTTTCAGAGCTGGCAGCCTTCCAGCAGGGTTGCCCCTCCCCTCCCGTCTTCCGTCCAGTGTGCTTTTCCCAACCCTTGACTGCCTCAGCCTCTCCACCAGGGAGTAAAAGGCTTAAATGCATTAATGGCTTACACTCACGGCGAATGAAAACAGGTATCACCTTGATACAGGTGAAGAATGAGAGAAATCTCTCCTGTAGTGGAGCACATCTGATTCCCCACTTGGATGACATGCCCCCCTTTTCTTTTGCCACAAAGGCCAATGGGCTATTGTGGTAGATTGGAGCTGTTATGCACCCCAGAAAAGGCCATGTTCTTTTAATGCTTTCTTGTGGGTGCAGACTTATTGTGGGTGGGAACTTTTGATTATGTTGTTTTAATTGAGATGTGACCCACCCCATTCAAGGTGGTCTTAATCCTTTACTGGATTCGGAGAAGATAAAAGGCAGAAACACACACACACACACACACACACACACACACACACACACAGAGAAAGGGGGGGTGGATTTAGAGAGAAACATCCAGAAAGCAGATGCCAACCATGTGCCTTCCCAGAGGAACCCCGGATGCCATTGGCCTTTCTTCAGAGAAGGTATCATCCTGTTGATGCCTTAATTTGGACATTTTCGTGGCCTTAGAACTGTAAATTTGTAAGCAAATACATTCCCATTTTAAAAGCCAGTCCATTTCTGGTATATTGCATTCGGCAGCTTTAGCAAACAGAAACAGAAGCCAAGGTAAAAGTCAGTCCTGGAACAGGTACTAAACCAAGGTGGGGTGGGGATGGGTACTGACCCTTAGCCTAAAATGCAAGGAGAGCGTATTCTCTCACCAGAGATGTCTCTATGAGCCTCTTGTATTCAAACAATTGTCCAGCTATGTGGTTTCTAATCAAGCATTCTTGTCCTTCAGGTTTTACCCATAAATCTAGTACAAAGGACAGCAGGATATATTATCTTAAGTGTTGGTGTGTGAGGAGTTAAGAAGCTACAGTCAGAGCCAATTGGTGGTTGCCAGAGACCAGAGGGAGGGGGCAGAGGGAGTGACTTTGGGGTGACAGTGTTTTGGAACTAGAGATGGTGGTTGCAACATTATGAAATCAATGCCACTGAACGGTACACTTTACAAGGGTTAATTTTATATTATGTGAATTTCACGTAAAAACAAAACAAAACAAAACAAAAAAGTCCCTGACCTCAACCCAAACTGGTATAACCGTCAAATCCAATGCCTTGCAGCACCAAAAACCTTGAAGTGGACCCAACTCCTGAACACATAAGGTGAAGAGAAGAGTATTTATTATGCCACCATCTGTGTAAAGAGAGAGAGAGAGAGAGAGAGAGAGAGAGCCTAAATATGCACAGAATATTTCTGAATCTGTTAACAGACAGATACAGAGATAGAAGGGAGCCACGTTTCATTATATTCCTTTGTTGTTTTGCCATTTTTATAACATACAAAGATCATCCATTCAAAAATTAATTTTTAAAAAGCTAAAGAAAGCACTTAAGAGGAAATCAATACTATCTGGCTGATTGATTGATGTGGCTTTCCAAGGACAAATCATAGATCGAAATTAAAGAAGGGTATCTTTTGATGGGGATTATCTCCTCGGGAAGGCTTTAAAACTGAAGAGGTTGGGGTTAAGGAGAGTAGAAAGGTGTCAACAGCTACCCAAAGACAATTGCACTTTAAAGAACTTGCAAAGTATTTAAGTTCTCTGAAACCTAGAAAAGTACACCCTAGCTGTGATACCACTATAAGATGTGAGAATGCCCTTGCTTTAGAAAGCCAGCTTCCAGAGACTTCCAGGAGGTCTCCTCTCCGGTCCTGAAGAGTTGTGCCAAATCCCTGCATGCCCTCAACAAGGATTGTTTGTCCTTTACTGGTCCGGGGTGGGGAGAAGGGGAGAAGGGTTCAATGCCAGGCAAAGGGGGAGAGTAGATGGGAGGCTTTTGGGTCTCCTGGTATCCTACGCACCTCTGGTGTTTGCCATTGTGGTGGGGGTGGGGAACAAAAAGGAACTTGTTTGCTTTGGGCAGGGAAAATGTCCTGGGACCCACCCAAGAAAGGTTGAGTTTGGGATTTAGTTCTAATAGGACCCTACTCTGGAAAGCACCTCCGTCTCATTTTTAAACCTTTGGTCATTCAGTCTTCTGGAAACTCCTTAGTTACTTGCTTTAAGCGTATCAAAACCAAGCTTGCATGCACTTCCTATGTAGGGAATTTTCAATAAGTAAGAGAGTTAAAGAAAGAGGAGAGGAAGGGGAAGATACTCAGGAGGGTCATAGGTTCCCGGGCTGCCATAACAAAGTACCGTGAACTGGGTGGCTTCAAACAACAGAAATTTATTCTCTTGCAGTCTGGAGTCTGAAACCAAGGTGTGGTATGGTTGGCTTCATCTGCCCCAGGCCTCTCTCCTAGCTTGTGGTTGCCAGTGATCCTTTTGGATGCATCTCTGCAGTTTCTGCTTCTGACTTCACAAGCCTTCGTGTGTGTGTGTGTGTGTGTGTGTGTGTGTGTGTGTGTGTGCGCGCGCGCGCGTGCATGCGTGTGTGCGTGCCCCCAAATTTCCCTCTTTTTATAAGGATATCAATGATTGGATTAGGCCCACTCTACTCTAGGATGACCTTATCTTAAGGATACTGATCAGTGATCATTAACATGGAGTTCTCGGCCCTGTACGTGTAACAGCCAATCTATGACCCTGGGGTTTCAAAAGAAGCAAGTTTATTGCTATGCAAAGCAAGGAGAACAGATGGCCTATCAACCTAAACTCTGTCTAAGGAGTTCAGCGTTTTTATGGATTCAAACAAGGGGAGGTGGGGTCATTACCATTACAATAACAAGTATAAACAACTACAATTTACAAATGTAAAGGAGTGGAGCTCAGCTAAAGTAACTATTACAATAATAATCATAAACCACTATAGTCCCACATCAGGGGTGGAACTAAAAGCTGGAACTAAGCTGGAATAACCATTACAATAGCAAGCATAAACATTGGAGTCAGGGGTTAGTTCTGGGCTGACCCAAGTTCCTTCATCAATAAACATTAAGAGGTTGTCTTTGTGATCGTAAGACTCTAAAGTTGTAAAACAGGATCAGAGGGTACAATCATGAGGTTTTACAATTAGCAATGTAGCAGGTTACAGTAATTTCAGGTATTTCCTATTGGCTATTCTACAATATTCTGCAATATACCAGAGAGTAAGAAAAAAGCACCGATATAATGATTCAGTCATTGTAATTACTTGTTCATTCTTAATTCCTTGGACACAATTGCTGTATTTTTGTCTTGTCCATTCCTCAGTCTGGAGGGATGTGTGAGTGACAACCATTCTATGGGGTAGAGAAATGAAATTGGTTGTTGTTTCTGGAGAGACTGATACCTCTGGGTTTCAGGGCTTAACTGGCATAGGAACAATTGGAGGCTTTAAGTCTCTGACAAATAAACTCAATAAGTAAATTGAAAATTATACATTTAAATATAAGGAGTAGAAGGATTATGAATAGGTGATTTATACCTATGTTACACTGGGGAAATAACACTTTTATAGATTTTTAGATAACTCCCAGGGTGTTCCTTAAAGTTTTCAGAAACAGTGTTGGCAGTATCGGGCTGAGACTTGTATAAGAATAACCTCCGGAATGACCTCCTGACTCTATTTGAAATCTCGTAGCCATTGAAACTTTATTTATTTTTTTTTTATTGCTCTTCTTCCTTTTGATCACAAAAACACTGCTAATCCCACAGTGCCAGGTAGGCTCACCTGTAGGAGTCATGTCCCACCTAGCGGGGGAGTTAGTGAGTTCATTTGCAGAGTTTGACTTAGAGAGAGGCCAAATTTGAGCAACAAAGAAGTTTTCACCAGGTGACTCTTAGGCATTACATCATCACAGAAATAATTTCTATAAGTGCAAGTCTCAAGACTAAGGGCTTGGCTTATTAGCATATTTCCTTTTTATGAGGCAGGGCTCATAGATTTTACTTTCATAGGTCTCCCTGTTTTAAGTTCAAATGGGGATAATTTCTGTTTTCTAAAAAAAGGAGGGGGTCCTAGATTTAGACTTTGCAACATTCCTTGATTACACTTTTAGTAAAGTGCAAGCTCCTTATTGCTTGAGAGAATAGCAGGAATTCCCCAAGATGGGGAGGTTTAATAATTTCATGCTTTCCTTCTCCAGTCCCTCAAGGGACCTTGCAAATACTCTTTATTTTATGTCTAAAATATTCTGAAATATATCAGGGTATAATATTAACCGGTACAGAATACTAAGATCTTATCTTCTGTCTTAGGTTCTATGTTAAATAAAGCTGAGCTAGGTTGTTTAGATGAAATGATTCAATGGGTTAAATTTAGATAGTGTGCTATAAAAAAGATAAATTTCTCCTTTTTGGTCCCTCACAGAAATTAAGGTTTCAAAATACAGATAATATTATTTTTTACTTTGATTCTGATGCACGGTAGTCTTTAATTAGATTAGCTCCAGTCACTTCTTTGATTGAAGGCTGATTCTTTCTTTAGCTTTTTAAACTGCTGTTATATGGAGAAATTTTTTAGAATTAATACTGCTTCTTTAGCACCTGTAGAGCATAGAGCTGGAGAGCCATAAATTTGAGTCTCAGGTGTCACATGGACAAAGTTCCATGGAGCTATCAGGTTATACACGGAGAAAAGCATCTCAGAATTTAGAAATAACAATTAAAGCTTAGGAACAAGCATGGTTGCTGCAAGGACTTATGATATAGGTCTTAATTCCTTTATGAGTATTCTTTAACTTATTTCTGGAAATTTAAAAAACATTTGATAATTAACTTATTTTGAGGCCATTAAGTACAGACTACAGCAGAAGTTTTGTTCTGTTTTATCCTTACATTTTTACCAGGGTTATGTTCGTTAACAGATAGAACATAATATATAGATTTGCCTTGATTTCCTTCATAGTCTTTTTTGTTGAAGAGTAAGCTCTGACTTGTAACTAACTGCAATCATTTTTAGAGAACATCAGAGAAAAGCAATGTAACTGACTAGAAATTTGTTTGTTGCTGTGACATATAACATTTTTAAAAAATATGTATGTATTGAGTGCCAACAGGAAGGAATGAAATTGTGAGATATGCAGCTAGGTGAATAGAACTTGGAGGACAGTATCTTGAGTGAAATAAACCATAAATGAAAAGACAGACTGTCACAGCCCAAGAGGACTTCTGTAGCCAAAGGACTAAAGAAAGCACCAGACACGTTCTGAGACATGAGCTTTTATTATAGGGCTTACCTACAAGGTGGGGAAGTCGAGCCACGTTGCCCTGAAATCAGGAGCTTCTCTGAATGGATCCAGGAGCTGCTCTGAATGGCAGCCAGTTCAGAGCACAACGTGGAAATAGTCTGCACTTTGGGGGGCTGAATAAGCTGGTTATAAGGGCTCAACATTCCAATGGGTATGAGAGCATAAGGCAGGGAGCGGGGTCCTGCAACATAGGGAGGGGTTGATTGTAATCAACAGGGAGGAGGGGAAGATTAAAGAGATAACAGTATCTCAGGGAGTCTCAGGGAGGAGCTAGTTTCCAGTATAGATTACAGTTAGCATCTGATATTACAAGGAGAATAGGTCAAACCCCAACTGACCTAGGTCACCCAAGCTGCTGTGTGCAATCTTCAAGGCCCTTGGTGAGTGCCCTGTGCCCGGGGTTCCCATACAAACATTATAACATCTCATTAATATGACTAACTATAATGTGCAAACTCTGATAATTGAATCTTAGAGCACAAGTTATCAGGGGAAGGCTTATTGTAAAGGTCTGTAGATTGTAAATTCTTATAGCAGTTACATCTATTCCTGAGTTGTAATGGTTATCTCCAAATTCTGAGATGCTGAGCTCTTTGTGTATAACCTGGTCGGTCCCTGGAAGTTTGGGTATCTGTGTGACACCTGAGACTCAGAGCTGGAGTTCAGCAGCTGTGAAAGTCAGTATTACCCCATATAGCAACTGTTAAAAGGCTGAAAAAGAGTTCAGACTTCAATTAGAGATGTGAATGAAACGGATCTGGTTAGGACAAAGGTAAATCAGATAAAGGGTAAAGGATGATATTGACTGTGTTTTAAAACTTCAACTTCATGTGAGACCAAAGAAAGAGATGTTTATTTGGTGCAAAATCTATATCTATTTTTTCTGTAGCACACTATATATTTTAACTTGTATGGTCAGTTTATTCAAACACCTTAATTACATGGAACTTTAAATACGGAGTAAAATCTGGTTGGTTTGTACCGGTTAGTGTGAAACCCTGATACATCCCAGAGTAACTTGGGCAGAGAACAAAAATGTATTTGCAAAGCCCCCCTGAGGGACTGGGAGGAAATGTGGAAATATTAAACCTCCCCACCTGGCTTATTACTGGTATTCTCACAAGCAGTGGAGACTACCAATTTAGAAGGCTGAGCCCTCATTCTTGGGGCTTGCCCTTATGAAACTTGTTACTGAAAAGGAGAGGCTAAGGCTGCTTATAATTGTGCCTAAGAGTCACCCCCAGAGAACCTCTTTTGTTGCTCAGATGTGGCTTCTCTCTCTAAGCCAACTCAGCAGGTAAACCCACTGCCCTCCACTTACCTGGGACATGACTCCCAGGGGTGTTAATCTCCCTGGCAACATGGGACATCACTCCCAGGGATGAGCCTGGACTCAGCATTATGGGATTGAGAAAGCCTTCTTGACAAAAAGGGGAAAGAGAAATGAAACAAAATAAAGTTTCAGTGGCTAAAAGAGTTCAAATGCAGTCAAGAGGTCACTCTGAAGGTTATTCTTATGCATTATATAGATATCCCTCTTTAGTTTTTAGTGTACTGGAATAGCTAGAAGGAAATACCTGAAACTGTTAAATTGCAACCTAGTAGCCTTGATTCTTGAAGAGGGTTGTATAACTATATAGCTTACTTGGTGTGTCTGTGTGATTGTGAAAACTTTGTTACTCACACTCCCTTTATTTAGTGCAGGGACAGATGACTAGAAAAATGGGGCAGCTGTCTGGCCCCCTCTTTCCTGGTGGTTCCCATGAAAGGCTGCCTTGTTTTGGACCTTTGGAGGGGAGAGGAGCCCTGTTTCAGAAAAGAAGCTTCCTGCTTGCCTGCACTATTTCACATGCAAGCAAATCTGAATGAAGCGAACTAACAGAAAGGTGCTTGGCACGTAGCTGGCGCTGGCTGGCTGTGCGTCCTCTTCTCTTTCTTATTTTGGTCTCTTCTCCATGATTAGGGCAGAAAGCTACAATTCTAGACCCTATGCCTAAGCTCATCTCACTCTGCAGATCAGTATTTTAAAAAAACAATTATACCTGGTAATTAGTTACTCACAAATGGTAATAAATTATTTCCTGCTATTTAATTTAACTAATGCAAAGGTTCTCAGGAAACTCACCCCTCTATCACTGCTGGGCGGAAGACACACAACCCCAGGCCTACCTGTCCCAAGCTCCAGAGCAGTTTTGAGCTGCCTATTGGAAGCTTCCATTTGGTTCTCCAGCCTCAAAACTCCTCAGTGGCCAACATCGTTCCCACCTCTTCCCCCAAATTGGTGCCTTCTCTCTTGACTTCTGTAGCTTTTGAATCCTGCACCAAGTGTGCCTATTAATTATTAAAACAACAATAACAAATAAAACAGCTTATATTTTCAAAAAATAAGAGTCTCTGTTACTGCAGCTTAAGTGGATCCTGCTTTCTGGTCATTCTCTATCACATTACCCTGTCTTATCTTCTTCATAACCTTTATCAGTATCAAACTTATCTTATTTGTCTTTTAAAAAAAATTTTTTTTGAGGTGAAATTCACATAACATAAAATTAATCATTTCTAAGTGAACAATTGGGTGGCATTTAGTACATTTACAACAATGTGCTGCCATCACCTCTATCCAGTTCTAAAACCTATCCAACACCCCAACATAAAACCCCATCCCCCAAAGCAGTTGCCTTCCATTCCCCTTTCCCCAGCCCCTGGCAACCACTAATCTACATGGTCTATCTATGAATTGCTTTTTTAGGTATTTCATATAAATGAGAGCATACAACATTTGTCCTTTGGGTATAGCTTCTTTCATGTGCTGATTTGCATGTATTATGTCCTCCAAAATGCTATGTTCTTTAATGAGATCTTGTGGGAGCAGACATATTAGTGTTGATTAGGTTGGACTCTTTGGATTAAGTTGTTTCCATGGAGATGTGACTCACCCAACTGTGGGTAATACCTTGATTAGATTATTTCCATGGAGGTGTGGCCCTGCCCATGCAGCATGGCTTTTTATTAGTTTACTGGAGCCCTATAAAAGCTCAGACAGAAGGAGCTCAGTGCTGCAGGTAAGAGAGACATTTTGGAGATGGCCTTAAAAGCAGACTTTTTGCTAGCCCAGAGTTTGCTCCAGAAAAGCTAAGAGAGATGAAGCCCAGAGTTTGTCCCGGGATATGCTAAGACAGGACCCCCAGGTGCTTAGAGAGAAACATCCTGGGAGAAAGAACAAAGAATGCACAGGAGCTGAGAGAGGAGTTGGAACACAATCTGGGACCAGCAAACACCAGCCACATGCTTTCCCAGCTGACAGGTTTTCCAGGTGCCACCAGCCATCCCTCTTTGAAGGTACGCTATTGTTGATACCTTACCTAGGACACATTTATGGCCTTGAGATTGTAACTTTGTAACCAAATAAACCCCCTTTATAAAAGCCAATCCATTTCTGGTATTTTGCATAACTGCAGCATTAGCAAACCGGAACATTTTGCTTAGCATAATGTTTTGGAGGTTCATCCATGTTGTAGCATGTATCAGAATTTCATTGCTTTCTATGGCTGAGAAGTATTCTGTTATATGGCTAGACCATATTTGGTTTGTCTATTCTTCTGTAGATGGACACTTGGGCTGCTTCCACCTTTTGGCTATTGTGAATAATGCTCTATGCGCAATGGTGTTCATGTATTGTTTGAGTGCCCCTTCTCCATTCCCTTGGGTATATACTTAGCAGTGGAACTGCAGAGCTATATGGCAACTCTTTGTTTAACTTTTTGAGGAACCGCCAAACTGTTTTCCACAGTGGCAGCACCATTTTACATCCCCATCAACAATGTAAAAGGTTGTTCCAATTTCTCCACAGCCTTGCCAACACTTGCCCCCCCCCCCTTTTTTTTTTTCCAATGAGAGTCATCCTAGTGAATGTGAAGTGGTAACTCATTGTGGTTTTTATCTGCATTTCCCTAATGACTAATGATGTTGAGCATCTTTTCATGTGCTTGTTGGCCATTTGCACATCTTCTTTGGAGAAATGTCTATTCACATCCTTTGCTCAATTTTTAATTGGGTTGTTAGTCTTTTTGTTGTAGAGTTGTAAATGTTCTTTATATATTCTGGATAATAGTCCCTTATTGGATGTAATCTAATTTGTTTTTATGTTATGGCCTGTCTCCCTCCACTAGAACAATCTCCTACAGAGCCAGTGCTCCTCTTTTTATCCTACTTGATCTCTAGCACCTTGAGTTCTTCCCTTCTTCCTTTTCTTCTTTTTTATTTCCTCTTCTCTTTTCTTTTGTCTTTTCTTCTTTTCTTTCTTCCTCTCTCTCTTTTCTTTCCTTTCTTCCTTTTTCCTATCCATCTCTCTTTCTCTCTGTTTCTCCCTCCCTCCCTTAATTCTTTCCTTCCCCCCCACTTTTTTTTGTTAGAACCTTTATTGGGTTTAACATTATGATAAGTTCATAAAATGTTTTAAGGATCTTTCCATTTTTTTTCCTGTTCTTGTTTGCTGATGCTGCCATTATGCAAAATACTGGAAATAGCTTGGCTTTTATAAAGGGGGGTCATTTGATTACAAATTTATAGTTTGAAGGCCATGAAAATGTCCAGATTAAGCCATCAACATGAGTTTACCTTCACTGAAGGAAGGCCAATGGCATCCGGAAAACCTCTAGTAGATGGGAAGGCATGTGGCTGGCACCTGCTGATCCCGGGTTGTGTTCCAGCTCCTCTCTCAGCTCCTGTGCTTTCTTCAAAATGTTGCTCTTGGGGCATTTTTTCCTCTCTTAGCTTCTCTGGAGCAAACACTGGGCTAGCATCCCCAAAATGTCATCAAAAGTCTGCTTTTGGTGGCTGTCTCCAAAATGTCTCTCTCAGCTGCTCTGAGGTCCTTTTGTTTGTGAGCTCTTTTATAGGACAACAGAGATTAAATCAAGACCCACCCTAAGTGGGCAGTGTCCACATCTCCATGGAAATAATTTAATCAAACATTTCACCCACAGTTGATTGAGTCACATCTACATGGAAACAATCAAATGATTCCAACCTAATTGACACTAATACGTCTGCCTGCACAAGATTGCATTAAAGAATATGGCTTTTGGCAGGACGTAATATATACAAACTAGCACATTTCCTATGACCTGAAATAATTTAAATAACACAGAGATTATCCATTCATTAAGCAGTGCTACTCAAAAGTGGTCTGTAGACCCTGAAATGTAAACCAACTTCATCACTAAATGTACTGTTTAGTTTGACTGAATTTTGTTCTGTTTTATGGCACGTCTTCCTTGGTGAAGGAAGGAAGATGTTGATTTATATTCCAACACTGACTCTTTATCTCATTGCAGGCCAACATCAAACAGTTCCCTAACTGGCTATTTGGAGATATGCTGCATTAAAGGTTAGCTGTAACCCAGATGCAAAGCTATTTGGGCCTGCTGCTCCTTCAAAAATTAGATTTAAATTACTCTTTTGCTTTCTTCTATGGATATTGATCTTTGCAGGTTTTCTTCCTTTTCTTGGGTCAATTTTGATCATTTATATTTTACTAGGAAACCATCAATTTTCTCTAGATTTTCAAAAGTATTGCTAGAGTGTTGCACACAATATTTTTTTATAATTCTCTGTATCTATTCCTGTCTATTCTGATTCCTAATGAGCAGATGGCAGGACACCAGTAAAAGAGATTGAGAAGAATGGGTCAAAAAGATAAGTGTTAAACCAGGAGAGCTGAGAGTTGAGCAAATGCAAAGTTGGGCAAACCCTCAGGGGCTTCATATTTTGTCCCTATTCGTTATTCCAAATTAGTTTCATGACTTGCAGTTTGAAAACGTATTTGAGGAATACTGCTCTGTTTACTCTGCTTATTGAGTAGTCTAGACAGAGGCTGGTCAAAGATTGTACATGTTCTTTGATTTGTTAGTTTTGTTTTTAAAAAATGTTTTAACTCAAATTTTGAAAAAAGAACCCAAATAAGGAAGTTCCCTTTGCGTTCAAAGGCTGACTTTAGGATTTATGTAGTAAAATCAGTGTTTGTGTATGAATAACTACTATTAATAAGGTTTAATTCACTTTTGGACTTACAGAATAGTGCATCAATCAGTGAATGAAGATACTACAATTATTCATAAGATAAAGTTGATCCAATTTATATTTTTAAATATCTTATTAAGCTTTAAGAGATATCCCAAATCCCACTGTCTCCAAAAATCTTTCCTTGGCAACTCTAGCCCTATATATTCTCTCTCCCTCCACTGAACTTTCAGAACGATTACTGACTCTATAACATATTTGTCAGTTAATTTTAAGTTGTACTGGGACATCTGTTATACTTTGTTTTTTGTTTGTTTGTTTTCTTCTTAATAAACTTTAAAAAAAAAACATTATTTTTTAGACTTACATAAATGTTTTAGATTTACAGAAACATTGAGAAGACAGTGCAAACAGTTCCCATATTACACACCCCCCTTCCCAAGCTTGCCCTATGATTAATAACTTATAGTCATTTGGTAGATTTGTTATAATTAATGAACCATTATTATTAAATAAAGTCCCTGTTTATTCAGATTTCCTTAGTTTTTACCCAGAGTCCTTTTTCTGCCCCAGGATCCCATCCAGAACACAATATTATATTTCATCATCACATCTCCTCAGGCTCATCTGACATTTCCTCAGACTCTCCTTGTTTTTTGATGATCTTGACAGTTTTGGAAGGACTGGTCATGTATTTTGTAGACTGTCCCTTAAATTGCTTTTCTGTGACTAGATGGGGATTATGTGTTTTGGGAGGAAGACACAGAGATAAAATGCCATTCGTATCACATCGTACCAAGATACACGCAATCAACGTGGCTTATCACCATTGATGTTGACCTCGATCATTTGGCTGGGGTAGTCTTGCCAGTTTTTGCCCCTGTAAAGTTACTCTCTTTTTCCCCATTTCTACACTGAACTCTTTGGAAGTAAATGACTATGTACAGCCCACATTTAAGGAGTGTGGGGTTATGTTTCATCATCCTTAAGGATGGACGTACATAAAGCATTTGGAATTCTTCTGCATGGGAGATTCATCTCTTCTCCCCAGTCAGTTATTCAATCACATGTCCTCTTAATCCTTATGAAATACCATGAAAACAACATCCATATATCAGCTCAAAGATGCAAATCTACAGTTGCCAGTTCCTGATTCCTAGAAACAACACCGCTGTGTTTGGGGGATGAGGACTAAGAGGTTTTACTCGCAGCAAGTTTACTCCAAGACAAATCCCAGCAAAGGAAATCCTCTTTAAAATGACACTTTTCAAAGGGAGGGGAATTTCCAGTATCTAAACCCGAAACATAGGATGAGAAGAATTAGGATGGAGATTTGGACCCACACAACTCAATAATGTAAACCTCACTACTGCTTCTAGTCTTGCTAGCATCACCTTTATTTTAAGCTGAGAATCAGGAGAACAAGTCTTTGACCTCAAACCCCCTGAGACCACTGACTCCAAATCCTGTGTTCCTTTGCACTCTGTCCCACTAGCAGTTGAAGATTTTTCCTTGTCAGCAGTTAGTGGAACTGAGATATCCATTGCTTCTGCTTTGGGTTATCACCACCTCCTCACACCACTTCCTGCTCTCCACTGTACTAGGGGGAGTTTTCTCACACACGGGGAGTGTACATATGAAACGCTTCTCCTAGAAGCAACATCTAGAAGAGTTTGTATTGTAGTGCAATAGAAAATTTTCCAGTGTCACCAGGATAAATTTTAAAGAGTAATGTGACAGCTTGAAGCTGTACGTACCCCAGAAAAGATCATGTTCTTTTAATCCATTCCTGTGGGTTGGGACATTTTGATTCGGTTGTTTCAATTGGGGCCCAGGTGGGTCTTAATCCTCTTACTGGAGTCCTTTATAGGAGGATAAAACACACAGAGAAGCTCACAGAAAAGAGCCCAGAGTAGTTGAGAGAGAAGGACATGCAGAAGCTCAGAGAGGAAGCCACCGAAGCTGGAAGTTGGAAGCAATGAAACCTGGGAGAGGAGGGAGAGACCAGCAGATGTGCCATGTGCTTTCCCATGTGACAGAGGAGTCCCAAGGCTGACAGCCTGTCTTAAGAGTCAGGTATCATCCTGTCGAGGCCATGTGTTGGACATTTTCATGGCCTAAGAACTGTAAGCTTGTAAGTTAATAAATCCCCACTGTAAAAGCCAACCCATTGCTGGTATATTGCATTTCCTCAGCTTTAGCAAACTGAAACAAGCAGTGTTAATTTTCAGACCCCCGGCTTCCCCCATCTTTACCTTTTTACCAAATGATTGTACCTCCTAATTCTTATTCAAATTCTGTTTCTCAGTACTTGGAGCCTCCTTATTCTCTCTTAAGTCATCCCCAAGGGACCATTATTATATGACATAAACCAAGATATAGGCAGACACTCTTACAAACTTGTTTGCTCAGTAACATTTATTCCAGAGGGCTTTCTATGCATAAACAACTGTGTTAGATGACTGACAACTTCACAACATTATCCTTCTCTGGAGTCCTTGCATAAACAGGAGTCAAAGCCTTTTGGGGAAAAAAATAATACTGCAGGTAGAACTTTAGGCAGCAAACAGTGAATGAGAACAGGATCTAGAGAGAATTAAGAACCTTCCCAGTGTTCCCAAAATATATTGATTCCCTACTGAGCTTGCCTGGAAGGAGGGAGCTGGATACCACGGCTTGATGTATCCATTTTATGTTCCTGTGGGATGATTGCTCAAGGATAATATCTTCTGTTAATATAAAATCAAAGAGTTGCCTGGTTTATCCACCTTGAGCATTCAATATTATTGTTCTTGAGATCATCGAATATAAAGAATGCTCACGCTAGATTCTTTTTTTTTAATTTTAATTTTTATTGAGATTGTTCACATACCGTATAATTATCCAAAGATCCAACATATATAATCAATTGCCCTCAGTACCCTAATACAGCTGTGCATCCATCACCACAATTAATTTTTGTTCAATTTTTAGAAACTTTTTATTACTCCAGACAAGAAATAAAGACAAAGAAGCAAAAAAATATATAAATAAAGAAAATAAAGAAAAGCATAGAAAAGAAAAGGAAACTCAAATCCTCCCATATCCCTAACCAACCCCCCTCCATTGTTGACTCATAGTGTTGGTATAGTACATTTGTTACCGTTTATGAAAGAATGTTGAAATCCTACTAACTGTAGTATATAGTTTGCAATAGGTATATATTTTTTCCCTATATGTCCCTCTATTATTAACTTCTAGTTGTATTGTCATACATTTGTTCTGGTTCATGGAAGAGATTTCTGATAGTTATACCATTAATCATGGACATTGCCCACCATAGGATTCAGTTTTATACATTCCCATCTTTTGACCTCCAACTGTCCTTCTGGTGACATATGTGACTCTGAGCTTCTGCTTTCCACCTCATTCACTCACCATTCAGCACTGTTAATTATTCTCAAAATGTGCTACCATCACCTCTGTTCATTTCCAAACGTTTAAGTTCATCCTAGTTGAACATTCTGCTCATACTAAGCAACCGCTCCCTATTCTTTAGCATCATTCTATATCTTGGTAACTTGTATTTCATGTCTATGAGTTTACATATTATGATTAGTTCCTATTAGTGAGACCCTGCAATATTTGTCCTTATGTGTCTGGCTTATTTCACTCAGAATATTGCCCTCAAGTTTTTGTCATCAACCCATTTTTTTTTTTTAATATGGTTTTGTTCACTCACCATATATTCCATCCTAAGTAAACAATCAATGGTTCTCTGTATAGTCACATATTTAAGTGTTCACCACCCTCACCACTATCTATATAAGGGCACCTACATTTCTTCCACAAAGCAGGAGGAAGAGTCAAAGAAGGTAGAGAGGCAAAAGAAAAAAAAAAAGAGGAAACAGAAAAACAAAACATGACAGCTAGGAAGCAGCAAAAGGAAAGATAACCTTAAATCAAACTAGAATAAAGAGTCAGACAACACCACCAATGTCAAGTGTCTCACACCCCTTCGCTATCCCCCCCCCTCTTATCTGCATTTACCTTGGTATATTGCCTTTGTTACATTACAAGGAGCATAATACAGTGATTCTGTGAATTATAGTCTCTAGTTTATGTTGTTTGCATCCCTCCCCCAATGCCTCCCCATTTTTAACACCTTGCAAGGTTGACATTTGCTTGTTCTCCCTCGTGAAAGAATATGTTTGTACATTTTATCACAATTGTTGAACATTCTAGGCTTCACTGAGTTACACAGTCCCAGTCTTTGTCTTTCCTCCTTCCTTCTGGTGTCTCATGCTCCCAACCTTCCTCTCTCAACCATATTCATAGTTATCTTTGTTCAGTGTACTTACATTGTTGTGCTACCATCTCCCAAAATTGTGTTCCAAACCTCTCACTCCTGTCTTCTCCTCTCACTCTGTAGTGCTCCCTTTAGTATTTTCTGTAGGGCGGGTGTCTTGTTCACAAAGTCTCTCATTGTCTGTTTGTTGGGAAATATTTTGAGCTCTCCCTCATATTTGAAGGACAGCTTTGCTGGATATAAGATTCTTGGTTGGTGGTTTTTCTCTTTCAGTATCTTAAATATATCACACCACTTCCTTCTTGCCTCCATGGTTTCTGCTGAGAGATCAGCACATAGTCTTTTTAAGCTTCCTTTGTATGTGATGGATCACTTTTCTCTTGCTGCTTTCAGGATTCTTTCTTTGTCTTTGACATTTGATAATCTGACTATTAAGTGTCTTGGCATAGGTATATTCAGATCTATTCTGTTTGGAGTATGCTGTGCTTCTTGGATCTGTAATTTTATGTCTTCCATAAGAGATGGGAAATTTTCATTGATTATTTCCTCTACTATTGCTTCTGCCCTTTTTCCCTTCTCTTCTCCTGGGACACACTTGACACATACATTCATGCATTTCATGTTGTCATTCAATTCCGAGACATTGTTCATATTTTTCCATTCTTTTCCCTATCTGTTCTTTTCTGTATAGGATTTCAGGTGCCTTGTTCTCCAGTTCCTGAGTGTTTTCGTCTGTCTCTTGAGATCTGCTGTTGTATGTTTCCATTGTGTCTTTTGTCTCTTGTGTTGTGCCTTTCATTTCCATAGATTCTGCCAGTTGTTTTTTTGAACTTTTGACTTCTGCCTTGTGTATGCCCAGTGTTTTCTTTATAGCCTTTATCTCTTTTGCCATGTCTTCTCTAAACTTTTTTAATTGATTTAGCATTAGTATTTAAATTCCTGTATCTCAGTTGAAGTGTAAGTTTGTTCCTCTGACTGGGCCATAACTTCATTTTTCTTAGTGTAGGTTGTAGTTTTCTGTTGTCTAGGCATCTGACCTCCTAGGCCACCCCAATCAGGTTTTTCCAGACAAGAACAGGCTCAGGACATAGAAGGAGGAAATATTCAGTGTCTGGTTTCCCTGATGGTTTTTCTTAGAGGATTGACACACCCTGTGCTTTTCTGCCCAGCAGATGCACCTGTCAGCCTGTCACAGGCTGGTGTAAGGGGTTGTGGCCCGTGGCTCTCCTCCCCCAGGCTCTGGGGTCTGGTTCTGAATGGAAGGCAGGTAGTAGAGCTGGGCCCCTCCTCTTTCCTCTTGGGAAGCTGTGACCCCTAGAGAGAGGTCATTTGCATATAAATAAATTCTTTGTTTCTCTGACTCTGCTATCTCCACCCGTCTGGGACAGAGTGCTGCGATCTCAAAATGGCTGAGACTCTCTCCACTGCAAAGCACTGCAAGCTGAAAATGGCTGAGGCTTTCTCCCCTGAGCCACCCAGGTTGACAGACAGAGAAAGAGAGAAAGCCCCCATCCACGGCCCTCAGATTCACCCATCAGCCAGAGACAGCACCTGATCCTCTGGGCTCCCCGTCCTGAGACAGATATGTCCCCTGACTCTCCCAAGGTCAGTTGTCACCAAAAGCCTGTCTGCTTGTTGGAGATTCACTGTCTATATTGAGCAGTTAACATTAAAACCTCAGTGGGAGCCGGGCTGAGGTACACTCACTTGTTCACAGTGCTGCTCTCTAGCACCACGAGGCTTCCGTGAGGGAGAGGCTCTCGGCTCTTGGCACAGGTCCGCAGTTTTTACTTACAGATTTTATGCTGCAATCTTGGGCATTTCTCCAAATTCAGGTTGGTGTATGATGAGTGGATGTCATGTTTGTCTCCCTGCAGTTATTCTGGGTTATTTACTAATTTTTCTGTCATTTACGAATTGTTCCAGGGGGAGTAACTGGCTTCCAGTCCTCCATCATGGTAGGTTCTTAACCCCTGTTCTGGTTTGCTAATGCTGTCATTATGCAAAATGCCAGAAATGGATTGACTTTTATAAAGGGTGGTTATTTGGTTTCAAAGTTATAGTCATAAGACCATAAAAGTATCCAAGTTAAGGCATCAAAAATAGGGTAACATCAAAGAAGAATGGCCAATGATGTCTGGAACACCTCTGTTGTCCAGGAAGGCACGTGGCTGGCATCTTCTTCCTTTGCATTTGTGTGTTTCAAAATGGCTTTGTGTTTCAAAATGACTTTCTCCAGGACATTTCTCTTTAAGTGTTTGTGGGTATTCTCTTAGTTTCTCCCAGGCAAACTCTGGAGTAGCAAAAGTCTACTTTCAGTAGCCATCTTCAAAATGTGTCTCTTGGCTGCAGCAACACTAAGTTCCTTCTGTCTGAGCTTTTATAGGGCTCCAGTAGACTAATCAAGACCCACACTGAATGGGCAGAGCCACACCTACATGGAAATAATCTAATCAAAGGTATTACCTGCATTTGGGTGGGTCACATCTCCATGGAAACAACCTAATCCAAAGAGTCCAACCTAATCAACACTAGTACATCTGCCTCCACAAGATTGCATCATAGAACATGGCATTTTGGGGGAAATAATACATCCAAACTGTCACAACCCCTTTCTGCCCCTGACCAGCTATGTGATCCCAGGCAAGTGACTCAAACTCTCTGGGCCTCGTCAGCCACCACTGCTGCAATATTTAAGTGGTTGCTCCAAATAACAATAACTAAAATGTATCAAGTGCCAAACACAGATTTAGGAGTGTTACATGAATTGCCCCCTTAAACCCTATGAAGTGGGTGCCATTATTTCTTCCATTTTACACATGAGGAAACTGAGGCCCAGAGAGAAAATAAGTTGCTCAGGTTTCTCAAGAACTTAGTGAAGGCTGAGATCTAATGCCTTATTGGGGGCACATTTCCAGGGCTGCAAGAGTGAGGGGATAGGGAAGTGAGCTGGGAAGGGTGAGAAGCAAATGCAAGGCCAATGTCACCACACTGGCCACCACATTTATGGCCTAAGAAGCAAGATAACTGGCCTTGCAGTCACATATCTTTCATGTTCATGACTGTATGGGAAAACTGTACTTTGGAACAGTCCGTTGGGAGGAAACAGGGAGAGGGAATATGCCAGCCCTCCCTGCTCCTCTCTCCTACTGGTCCAAGTCTGCCTCTTGAGGAATCAATAACCCCACACTTCTGAGTTGTGTCACACCCTCCTTGGCAGCTGTGGGGGAAGCTTGATGTCATGCCCCATGGCTTGGCATTTCATCTGGATCTGGAACTGGTTGGAGGTGCCAGGACTCCAGGGACGTAGCATGTGGTAGAAGTGTGTTGGCCACACATGGTAGTTAAGGCAAAACAAGCAGTTAAGAGGCAGGTGTATCTCTTACACACAGATAGGATGTGGTAGAGTGATTGAAATCCAGACCATCTGACTGAGGACTGGTGCACTAGAAATTAATATGCTACAGATCTCTGAGATCCTTAGATGTATAAAATTTTATGGTCTGGTATAAATAGACCCATTCCTTGTCCTCCCAGTATGAAAGCCTTAAGGACACTATTCCCTCTCTCTTCCTAGGGGAATCCTATGCCCTTCTCAAATCTTATTTGGATACCAATGTCTCTCCAAGCCTTTTGCAATCCCTCCCAACTCAGTGTCTTTCTCCCCTACATTGTTTTTGTGCCTGGTACATATCTCCATTATTGCATATATGGTCTATCTTGGTGCACACCTGGATCACACCAGGCTGTACGTTTACTGAGGGCCAGGACCCTGCCATGTGTCTTTTGTTCTTTCCAGATCATGTAGCCCAGGTCTGCTCAGAGAGAGCATTCAATAGACAATACACAATTTTACATTTGCCTGGGTTCTATTTTTCAAAATAAATTTTAATAATTTAATAATACATAAAATAGATTGATAAAAAAATTGCCAAGACACAACGGAGTTCCCATGTATGCTCCTCCCCAGTGTGTCCTTTGATTATCAACTTTTGTTAGTACGATACCTTTCACAATTAATGAACCAATATTGATACATCATTATTGACTAAAGACCCTTGTTTATTCAGATTTCCTTGGTTTTTACCTGAAGTCCTTTCTCTTCCCAGGATCCCACATTATGTTTCATTGTCACATCTCCTGAGGATCCTCTCAGCTGTGACAGTTGTTCTGGTTTGCTAGAGATGCAAAATACCAGAAATGGACTGGCCTTTATAAAGGGGATTTATTAGGTTTCAAATTTACAGTTCTAAGGCCATAAAAGTGTCCAAACTAAGGCATCAACAACAAGATGCCTTCACTAAAGAAAGGCCAATGGCATCCAGAATACCTCTGTCAGCTGGGAAGGCACGTTGCTGGCATCTGCTGGTCCTTTGCTCCTGGGTGCTGGTTTCCGTTGCTTTCTCCAAAATGTCTCTGGGCTTCTGCTTCTCTTAGCTTCTCTCTCTCAGCTCCTGTGCATCTTTTCTTGTTCTCCCAGGGTGATTCTCTGTAAGCATCTGGTCCTCTCTTCGCCTCTCCAGGGCAAACTCTGGGCTTCATCTCTTAGGTTAGCATCTCCAAATGTCTTTCTGTCCACATCTCCAAGCATCTCCAAGTGTCAGGGTCTGTATTGGCTCCTCAGTTCTCTTAAGTACTCTGGTGAACCAATCAAGACCCACCCTGAATGGGCAGTGTTCTGGTTTGCTAATGCTGCCATTTTGCAAAATACCAGAAATGGATTGGCTTTTATAGAGGGGGCTTATTTGGTTACAAAGTTACAGTCTTAAGGCCATAAAAGTATCCAAGCTAAGGCATCAACAACAGAACACCTTCACTGAAGGATGGCCAATGGCATCTGGAAACCTCTGTTGTCTGAGAAGGCACATGACTGACATCTTCTTCCTTTGCTCCCAGGTTGTGTTTCAGAATGGCTTTCTCCAAAATGTCAGCTTCCAACGGTCATCTTCAAAATGTTGCTCTTTAAGTTGTCACTCACAGATGCTCTGCATCTGGGCCTGTGTGGCTCTTTTTAAAGTATTCCAGTGATCCAATAAAGACCCACCCTAAATGGATGGGGCAATACCTCCATGGAAATAATCCAATGAAAGTTCTTGCCCACAGTTGATTGAGTAACATCTCCATGGCAACACTGGACCAATAAGTTTCATCCTAATCAACACTAATAAGCCTGCCCCCACAAGATTGCATCAAAGATAATGGCATTTGGGGGGACATAGTACATCCAAACTGGTATAGGCGGGTCCACACCTCCATGGAAATAATGCAATCAAAGATCTCACCCACAATTGGGTGAATTACATCGCCATGGAAACACTCAATCAAAAGGTTCCACACTAATCAAAAGACTAATGAGTCAGCCCCCAAAAGATTGCATTAAAAAAAAAAATGCTTTTCTGGGGGGCACAATAAATCCAAACCAGCACACTCAGACTCTGCTTGTTTTTGATGACCCTTTAGGTTTTGAAGAGGTCTGTTTAGGTGGTTTGTAGAATGTCCCTCCATTGGGATTTGTCTGATGTATTTCTCAAGATTAGACCAGGGTTATGGGTTTCTATGAAGAGGTTCACAGAGATAAAGTGCTGTTTCCATCACATCATATCAAGGGTACTTGATAGCAACGTGACTTCATTGTTGATGTTGCCATTGACCACCTGGCTGAGGTCGTGTTTGTCAGATTTCTCCACTGTAAAGTTACTGCCTCCCATCCTTTCATACTGTACACCTTGGATATACTCTATGTGCAGCCCACACTTAAGGAAAGGGGAGTTATGCTCCTCCTCCTTGAGGGCAGACTACATAAATTATTTGGGATTCTTTGCACTGATTTGCCTCTTCTCCCCCATTTATTTATTTATTTAATCATTTATTTATACAAGTATGTACTCATGGATATTCATTTTATATTTGGGTTTTGTTGCAGTTTGCTAAAGCTGCTGAAACACAATATACCAGAAATGGGTTGGCTTTTACAATGGGGATTTATTCACTTGCAAAATACAGTTCTTAGGCTGTGAAAATGTCCAACTCAAGGCATCAACGGGATGATACCTGGACTCTGGAGACAGGCTGCTGGCATCTGGGTCACCTCTGTCACATGGGAAGGCACATGACCAGCGTCTGCTGGTCCTTCTCTCCTGGGTGTCATTACTTTCAGTTTCTGGTTTAAGTGACTCTCTCAGGTCTGCTGGGGCTTTTTCTCTGTAAGCTCTCCCTGGGTGTTTCTCTCTGGGCTTTTTCTGTCTTTTATCCTCATAATGGACTGCAGTAAAGGATTAAGACCCACTCTGAATGGGGTGGGTCACATATTAGTTGAAACAACCTACTCAAAAGATCTCTTCCACAGAAGGTCTGCACCCATAGAAACGGATTAAAAGAACATGGCTTTTTCTGGGGTATATAACAGCTTCAAACAAGCAAAGGGTTATAATACAGGACTATTGGGAGCTCTTTCAGTTGATTTCTGTATCCCTTTGATATGCCTCCATCATTATGGGCTGTGCCAGTTTGAATGTACTATGTCCCCCAACATGCCATTATCTTTGATGTGATCTTGTGTGGATGGAAGTATTAGTGTTGAT
Source organism: Choloepus didactylus (assembly GCF_015220235.1). Taxonomy (NCBI): domain Eukaryota; kingdom Metazoa; phylum Chordata; class Mammalia; order Pilosa; family Megalonychidae; genus Choloepus; species Choloepus didactylus. Next base: position 99,530,669 of record NC_051318.1, read on the forward strand.
TAGATTGTAATTCTTTGTTTGAGTGTTTCCATGGAGATGTGGCCCACCCCACTGTGGGTGACAACTCTGACTGGATAATTTCCATGGGGGTGTGGCCCTGCCCATTCAGTGTGGCCCTCGATTAGTTTACTGGAGCCCTATATAAACTCAGACAGAAGGAGTGAGCTTGGTACAGCCAGGAGGGACACTTTGAAGAATGCACAGAAGCTGAGAGAGGAGCTGCAGATGAGAGACGTTTTGAAGATGGCCGTTGAAAGCAGACTTTCACTCCGGAGAAGCTAAGAGAGGAAAAATGCCCCAAGAACAACTGAGAGTGACATTTTGGAAATGTCTCTGGTGTTTTGCATCCCAGCAGCATTAGCAAACCAGAGCATGGGCTTCTTTGGTTTTTTGGTTTGTTTGTTTGTTTTAGAGCTTCCTTTTTTCCTTTCTCTGCAAGATGCTCCAGGCTCATCTTGTATATTTACCATCCCAGTCCTAGAATCTGTCATTTTCCCAAGGCATCCTGTTTTTTTGGAATTGGAGAATGGTATTTAGAAACCAAGATCTGGGTGCTTGGTGTGTTCTTTGCTGCTAGGATGTAACTGCTTCCAGGATATCTGTGTGTGCATGCTCATTGGGTAGGTTCTTTTAATCCTGCAAATCATGTTTTTAAAAATTGGAACAATTTATACAGAGTTCTCTGGCCATTCATTGTCAGAGACTGTCTCTGTCTTTCTACTTTCCCCTTGCCTGTCCCTTTGTGCCAGTGTAGACACTTTACTCTCTTATCCCTTCCTCACTCCCTAGTGCTGTTCCCAGAAGGCTGCATTTCCTAGTTTCAGCCAGTTTGGAGGCACCATCTGGAGGTTGTAGGATAGCACCTCCAGCAGCTGGGGCATCTGTTTTGTGGCTGCAGCTCTTGCTATACCCTCGTGCTTGATTCCAGCTTCTACCATGTAACCCGGCTTCTAGCTTCTGATGACATCATCTCTGCTCTTTGCCCCCGCAGACTAGAAATGTCAGTGATTTCCAGATGTTGTCTTGCTGTCCCCTGGTGGGTTTCTCAGTCTCCTCTATCATATGTGTTTCTATTTCCCTGAAGAAATTCCCTTGTTTAAAAGACTCAGTGCTCCTGCCCTCCCCCCTACATGGGACCTGACTTCCAGGGGTGTAAATCTCCCTGGCAACGCAGGATATGACTCCTGGGGATGAATCTGAACCTGGCATCATGGAATTGAGACCATCTTCTTGACCAGAAGGGGGAAGAGAAATGAAACAAAATAAACTTTCAGTGGCTGAGAGATTTCAAATCGAGTTAAGAGGTCAATCTGGAGTTTTTTCTTTTGAGTTATATAGATATCCCTTTGTAGTTTTTAGTGTATTGGAATAGCTAGAAGTAAATACCTGAAACTGTTGAACTGCAACCCAGTAGCCTTGATTCTTGAAGATGATTGTATAGCAATGTAGCTTACACTGTGTGACCATGTGATTGTGAAAACCTTATGGATCGCACTCCCTTTATCCAGTGTATGGATGGATGAGTAGAAAAATGGGGACAAAAACGAAGTGAAAAATAAGGTGGGATGGGGGAATGATTTGGGTGCTCTTTTTCCTTTTTTTTTTTATTCTTATTCTTATTCTTTCTGGTGTAAGGAAAATGTTCAAAAATATATTGGGGTGATGAAGTCGCAACTAGATGATGGTACTGTGAACAGTTGATTGTACACCATGGATGATTGTACGATATGTGAATATACCTCAATAAAATTGAACTAAAAAAAAAAAAGATCAAACTCAAAAAAAAAAAAAAAAAAAAGACAATACTCGGTGCTATTTCCCTGGTTGGATCCTGAGACAAGGACACATGTGTAGATAGTTCATTCAGGAAGTGATCCCAAGCAACGGAAATGGGGGATGGCAGGAGAAAAAGAGGGAAGGAAGGAACTGGCAATCCAGGGCTGTGTTGTGAAGCCAGTCAAGCCTGGGGGCAAATGGGACTCGACCATGCTGGGGACTCTGAGTTATGGGGGAGAAGGACCCTCAGATCTGTCCACCTGTCCCCAGTGCGTCGAGTCACCCAAAGTTACTTCCAGGTTTGCACACACATCGGAATAGCTGCTGAGAGGTGCTGTCGGGTATGCCAAATTTGTTTGTTGCCACAGAACCACTGAAGTTGCTTTTTTTTGTTTGTTTTAAATTGGGCCTAGAGGATGTGAGACAGGCCTGGGGGTATCTGATACATTGACACACCCTTAATTGTTGTTGTTCCTTGTGGCTCTATTTTAGGCCGTCTTCTCCCACTTTTCATTCTTCCTGTGCAATCTCACACACCCCAAGGTTTCATATGCTACCTACACCGATGTGGAAGGATAAGATTTTTGCTTGGTGCTTTAAAAAAAATAATCTATTAGAACCACTTACTTATTTTACTTGCAAACATTTTGCAGGGAGGAAAGGCTCTCAGATACTTTCCCTAACTAAACAAGAAAGTGGGCTGTTTCTGCGCTGGCTGGATTATTTGTAACTGGATCAGAAGTCATACTCAGCAGGTGTTTATTACAAGGCTGGTGAGCATATCAGCCTTCCAGAAAAACCAACATGGTGATACTTTTAAAGGAACCAACACATTCTTTGCCACAAATATTTCAACAAATGCAATTTTCTCTAACAAATATGCCTGGTTTTAAGATTATAAATCAACAATCCTTGGAAGATAGTGATTAAAATTAACCTCTGATGATGTCAGAAAAGCTTTTCACTTCTCAGTAATCAGAAACCCGGCTCAAGATAGCCAGCTACAGACTGAGTACATATTTAACTTAAATATTATGGGAAGTTGAATGTAAATATTTGCTAACCTTCTCCCTTATTGCTCTAAATAAGAAGAAATGGTTTTGCATTCTCAAAGCAATTGTGTTGATTTTTTTTCCACTCAAAGTTTCACATTAAGAATCGTTGAAAACTTGAAGCCTAAGATGCAACCAATGATATTAACCCCAATTGAATCAAAGCATTTGAAGAGGGCATTTTTTTTTTTTTGCTTTTTAAGAGTTCTAAATCCAGTCCCTTACCCCAATCTGAGTGGAAGCTGCTGAAACAGGAAGAAAGAAAGGGGACACCCAGGAGAGGGAAGCGAGCGGTTAAAGCTGAGGGTGCCCCAGCGGATGGCCCAGGGGACAGGTGGTCCCAAGAACAGAGGAAAGGACCCAAACCCAAGGAGCTGGGAGCACATGGGGAAGAGGGTGGAGGAAACGCTCTCAACCCCACCTTCCCCTTTTAACCTCCCAGGGTTTGGAGGGGATGATTCAAACATTCTTAGGCAATCTGTGTTGGCCTGATTGGCTAAGAGTAACAGGTGTTGGTTAAACACAAATAACTCACCAGGCTCTCCCCTTCCCTGTACAGGGTTTGAATCTGTTATGTATCCCATAAAAGATTAAGTTCTTTTAATTCACTCTTGCGGGGGCAGACCTATTGTGGGTGGGATCTTTTGATTAGGTTGTTTCCATGGAGATGTGACCCTGCCCCTTCAGGGTGGGTCTTAGTTTACTGGAGTTCTTAAGAGATCTCAGGGAAGGAGAGAACTCAGAGCCAACACAGACCCGGGTACTTGGAGATGCAGATGGAAAGACGTTTGGAGATGCTAAGCTAAGTGATGAAGCCCTGAGTTTGTGCTGGGGAAGCTAAGTGAGAACCCACAGATGCTTAGAGAGAAAGCTACTGGAATCAGAAGCTGAAAGCAACGCAACCCAGGAGCAAAGGACCAGCAGACGGCAGCCACGTGCCTTCCCAGCTGACAGAGGTGTTCCAGATGTCATCAGCCTCTCTTCAGTGAAGGTATCTTCTTGTTGATGCCTTGGTTTCGGCACTTTTATGACCTTAGAACAGTAAATTTGTAACCTAATAAATCCCCTTTATGAAAGCCAGTCCATCTCTGGTATATTGCATTCTGGCAGCTTTAGCAAACTGAAATAGGGTCACAAGGACTACTCAGGTTTCCTCTGTCCCCACTAGCCTCCTGGCCTCACCTCTTCTCACACAGCCCTAAGGATGCTCATTTAGTTCCCCTCACTTTATCAGCCTTGGCTCTGCCTGGAACCTTCTCCCTCACCCCCATCCCCCACTCTCAGCTGATTCCTACTCAACTCTCATGTTGTTACCTCCTTCAGGAAATCTCCCAGGCCTCCAGTAACTGACTTGATTGACTGCAGTAATTGAGAGAGATTCATTCAGATGACATACAAGATATTTAAAATAACAGAGGCTTTTTTAAAAAGCAGAAGCGTGTTCTCTTTCAAGGAGAACCTTGTATAGTGTGGCACTTTGCCTCTTAGGATCCCCAGCTCTTCTCTCTAAGGGCTCCACCATTTAGAGCCAACTTACCTACTAGGTACAGCAAGCACAATGCCTAGGGCCTGTGGTATTTTTAGAGACTCATGGAAAAGTTTTAATTTCATTTAGAATCAGAAGGAAAACATAAATAGAATAATCATGGCTATATAATAGTGAATGTAGCCTGGATTATACTCACCTTTATACCAGCACAGTTGGAAAATATGATTTTTCATATATTTTTTTTTTTACAGAGGAAGGGGCCTATAAAGGAAAAGTGCCTAGGGCTCCTGTTCTGGTTTGCTAATGCTGCTGGAATGCAAAACACCAGAGATGGATTGGCTTTTATAAAAGGGGGTTTATTTGGTTACACAGTTACAGTCTTAAGGCCATAAAGTGTCCAAGGTAACACATCAGCAATTGGGTACCTTCACTGAAGGATGGCCAATGGCGTCTGGAAAACCTCTGTTAGCCGGGAAGGCATGTGGCTGGTGTCTGCTCCAAAGTTCTGGTTTCAAAATGGCTTTCTCCCAGAACGTTCCTCTCTAGGCTGCAGTTCCTCAAAAACATCACTCTTAGTTGCACTTGGGATACTGTCCTCTCTCAGCTTCTCTGGAGCAAGAGTCTGCTTTCAACGGCCATCTTCAAACTGTCTCTCATCTGCAGCTCCTGTGCTTTCTTCAAAGTGTCCCTCTTGGCTGTAGCGCCTCTTCAAAATGTCACTCACAGCTGCACTGGGTTCCCTCTGCCCCTCAGCTCATTTATATGGCTCCAGTGACTCAACTTAGACCCACCCCAAATGGGTGGAGCAACACCTTCATGGAAATTATCCAATCAGAGTCATCACCCACAGCTGGGTGGGGTGCATCTCCAAAGAAATCTAATCAAAACTGATAAGATCTGCCCACGCAAGATTACATCAAAGATAATGGCATTTGGGGGTTCATAATACATTCAAACTGGCACAGCTCCTAAAAATCTTAAGGCAGCCTTGCCACCCACCCAGGGTGTTACCCTCATCTGCATGGTCCCCACTGGCCCCTCAGCCCACTGAAAGGAGAAGAATGGGGGGGGTGACCCCTCTCTTTAAGGGCATAATCTGGAAGTTGCACATATTCCTTTCACCCACATGCCACTGTCCAGAACTAAGTCACAAGCCACAACCAGCTATAAAGGAAGCTGGACAACACGGTCTTTTTTCTCAGTTGCCATGTGTCCCTATAAAAGATCTATTACCATATAAGAAAGGGGAGAGTGCTTTGGGAGAAGCCACTGCCTTGGCTGTAAGTACCTTCCAGTGGGTTCCCACAGCTCTTTCTCTGCCTCTTCCCCATCAAATCTGTTCTAGTTTGCTAATGCTGCCAGAATGCAAAATACCAGAAATGGACTGGCTTTTATAAAGAGGGTTTATTTGCTTACACAGTTACAGTCTTAAGGCCATGAAGTGTCCATCAACAAATGGTAACTTCACTGGAGAAAGGCCATTGGCATCTGGAAAACCTCTGTTAGCTGGGAAGGCACATGGTTGGTGTCTGCTTGCTCCCAGGTTGCGTTTCAAAATGGCATTCTCCAAAATGTCTGCATCGGCTTCCAACAGCTGTCTTCAAAATGTCTGTCTCAGCTACAGCTCCTCTCTCAGCTCCTGTGCGTTCTTCAAAGTGTCCCTCTTGGCTGTAGCAAGCTCGCTCCTCTGAGCTTATATAGTGCTCTAGTAAACAAATCAAGGCCCACACTGAATTGGCAGGGCCACACCTCCGTGGAAACTATTCAATCAGAGTCATCACCCACAGTTGGGTGGGGTGTATCTCCATGGAAACAACCTAATCCAAAGTTCCAAGTTAATCAACACTAATGTGTCTGCTCCCACAAGATTGCATCAAAGAACATGGCTTTTGGGGGGACATAATACATTCAAATTGGCACAAAAGCACATGCCCTCCACTATGCCACACTCCCCACCTTGTGGCTGCCTCACTCATTCACATGCCTGGCCCTTCAGGTGTTTGAGTTTGAGACCCCTGGTTAAAGTGATTAGACAGTGTCCAAAGGTAGACCAGAAGGCCTGGGTGAGCCGGGACCCAGTTTATCTCATTCCTTAAGGCCTCTCCAGTGCAGAGTCAGTGACTGGTCAAGATTGTGGATCAGTGTATCTTTCTTAACATTTAATCTTAAAATGTGCCCCAAGGCTTAGTTTTCCAGAGTTGCTATGACAATACCACCCAGTGGGTTGGCTTAACCATGGGAATTTATTGGTTCATGGTTTGAGCAGCTAGAAGGCTTACCTCCTACCAGGCTGGGTAGAATCAGGTGCTAGCATGCTGCAATCTGTGGAGCTCCTAGGCTTGCATCTCTGCTTCCCAACACATGGCAATGTCCCCCCTCCTTTCTCACTTCTGTGACCTCCAGGTTCTCTTTATTTATTTATTTATTTTTGGATTCTTAAGTTTCTTTTTTTTTTAATCTTCATTTTATTGAGATATAGTCACATACCACGCAGTCATACAAAACAAATCATACATTCGATTGTTCGCAGTACCATTACATAGTTGTACATTCATCACCTAAATCAATCCCTGACACCTTCATTAGCACACACACAAAAATAACAAGAATAATAATGAAAGTGAAAAAGAGCAATTGAAGTAAAAAAGAACACTGGGTACCTTTGTCTGTTTGTTTGTTTCCTTCCTTCCCCTATTTTTCTTCTCATCCATCCATAAACTAGACAAAGGGGAGTGTGGTCCTTATGGCTTTCCCGATCCCATTGTCACCCCTCATAAGCTACATTTTTATACAATTGTCTTCGAGATTCATGGGTTCTGGATTGTAGTTTGATAGTTTCAGGTATCCACCACCAGCTACCCCAATTCTTTAGAACCTGAAAAGGGTTGTCTAAAGTGTGCATAAGAGTGCCCACCAGAGTGACCTCTCGGCTCCTTTTGGAATCTCTCTGCCACTGAAGCTTATTTCATTTCCTTTCACATCCCCCTTTTGGTCAAGAAGATGTTCTCTGTCCCACGATGCCAGGTCTACATTCCTCCCCGGGAGTCATTTTCCACGTTGCCAGGGAGATTCACTCCCCTGGGTGTCTGATCCCACGTAGTGGGGAGGGCAGTGATTTCACCTTTCAAGTTGGCTTAGCTAGAGAGAGAGGGCCACATCTGAGCAACAAAGAGGCATTCAGGAGGAGGCTCTTAGGCACAATTATAGGGAGGCCTTGCCTCTCCTTTGCAGCAACCGTCTTCCCAAGGGTAAAACCTATGGTAGAGGGCTCAACCCATCAAACCACCAGTCCCCTATGTCTGTGGTCATGTTAGTATCCAGGTTCTCTTTATAAGGCCTCCAGTAACCCCGATTAGGACCCACCCTCATTCAGGAGGCCACACCTAAACTAAAAGTAACATCTTCAAAAGGTCCTATTTACAATGGGTTCACACCCATAGGGACCCAGGTTAAGATTGTTTATTGGGGACATAATTTAACCCACCACAACACCCCCAACACATACATTTTCAGTGCTCATTAATCCTCTGATGGCTCAAGAACCAAAAACCTAAATTTTCTGTCCTTGCTTTTCATAATATTTTCTCTTAGCCTGATTTCTTTGGTCCTGACTCTAATTTTTTTGTGTGTGAGACCAGATATGAAGGCTTCTAATATCCAACATTAAAGGTTAAATTATGCCACATTAGAAAGGCAATTTTCCCCTTGGCTTGCAATATTATAATACTGACTCATTTTAAAAACTTTTTATAGGGAAAATTTCAAATATCAAAAAAAAAAAAATTAAAAAGAGAGAAGAGAATAACGAACCCCCACATACCTATCATCTAGCTTCAACAATTATTAACTCAGACAGCAAATCTATTTCATCTACACACCCACTAACTTCTCCCTGTGCCAGATTATTTTTAAGCAGATCCATAAATATTTCAGTATGTATCTCTATCTTAGTTATTTATTGCTGTATAACAAGCCACTGGAAAACATGCAGCCAACAACAGTGACCATTTATTTGCTCACAATTCTGCAAGTTAGGCTGGGCTCAGCTGGGTGGTTCTTAGTGATCTTTCCTGTGATGACCCGTGAGGCCGCCATCATCTGTTGGCTCAAGTGGGGATGGGGTCTAAGATGGCCTTGTTCACATGTCCAGAGCCTCAGTGCTCTTAGTTGGAGCTCTCTCTCCACATTGCCCCTCATCAGCCAATCCTCTAGCTCAGGCTTCCTTACTTGGCAGCAGGAGCCCTTTAAGAGGGCAAAAGTGGAAGTTGCAAGACCTATTGAGGTCAGGACTTTAGAAATTGCATAGTATCACTTCCATCTCCTTCTACTGGTTAAAAAAAAATCACAAGGTGAACCCAGATATGAGGGGTGGAAAAGTAGATGCCTCATCCCGATGGGAGGAGCTGCAAAATATGGTGGCCATGTTTTTCAGTCTACCACATTCTCTGAAAGATAAAGGCTCTCTGTTTTTTTGAAACAGAACCACAATTCCATTGTCAAACCTTAAAAAAAAAAAATCTAATCTAGTATAATGACATTATTGTTTTATTCAATTTTATTGAGATGTATTCATATACCATGCAGTCATACAAAGTGTACATTCAGTTGTTCACAGTACCATTATATAGTTGTATGTTCATCACTAAAATTAGTTTTTGAACATTTTCATTGCCACACACACAAAAATAATAGGAATAAAAATTAAAGTGAAAAAGAACAATTAAACTAAAAAAGAACACTGGGTGCCTTTTTTTTTTTTTTTTTTTTTTTGCCCCATTTTTCTACTCATCCATCCATACAATGGATAAAGGGGAGTGTGGTCCATATGGCTTTCCCAATCACACTGAATGACTTATTATTGATTTGTGGTTTTATAATTATAAAATAACACAAATAGAGTGGTTTTCTAGGATAGTTGTATTTTGTTGTTGTTTTGTGCGGGTGAGTGGGTGTAGATATTATTAACAGGGATTTGAACCTACATAGAAACACAGTAATCTCCATGATTTATATTCTAATGTTTCTAACTGGCTTCTTGAAAAAGCAACTTTAAAAGTGGCAACTTTTTAGAAAATGTTACAATGTCCCATGGGTAAAAGAATGGAGGAGGCTCTTTTGAGAAGTCATGTATTTGCTTTCTCCTTTGCTGAATAATAATGCAAATGCACTATTAAAACGTTTATTCAAGTTGCAATTTATGAGAGTTTAGACAGAGGGAGAGAAACTAACTGTGGCTGAATCCCTGACATCTTCCATAGTGATCCTAAATGTGCCTTTGTGACAATCTCTGGCTACTGCAGGCAGTGACGGCTGACAGGCTACAGGGGACCAACAAATCCCTGTGCCATTTATTATAGTGGAGTCACTTTATTAACAATTGAGGTAATGAGTACATAATTGGTCTTATTGAAAGCATACAAATTTTTAGAAAAAGAATTCAAAACTAACTGGCAGTAGGGAAATTTACACAAAAATAAAATCTAAGGAGACTGGTTGGTCTTAGGAGGACAGAAATCCTTACGGCACTGGGAGGCAGCAACTCGTGGCAAGCATCTTGAGCCCTGGCTTAGGAGTACACGGCGTGGCCCCTAGTTACTGTGTGAGTTTAGACAAGGTGCTTAACCTCTCTGAACTTTCATTTCTTCATAATGTTGCTGTGCCAGTTTGGATGTATTATGTCCCTCCAAACACCATGTTATTTGATGCAATCTTATGTGGGCAGATGTATTTAGTCTTGATTAGGTTGGAATCTTTTGCATTAAGTTGCTTCCATAGAGATGAGACCCACCCAACTGTGGGTGATAACTGAATTATTTCTATGGAGGTGTGGCCCTGCCCATTCCATGTGGGTCTTGATTTAATCACTGGAGTCCTTTAAAAACACTGGCACAGGCCCAGATGCTAGCTGGCTTAGCTCAGAGATGCTTGGAGTACATACTCCTGATGTTGGCTGTAATTTAGAGAGACATTTTAAAGACGGTCGTTGAAAGCTGATGCTGACATTTTGGAGAACACCATTTTGAAACAACCTGGGAGCAAGCAAATGCCAGCCATGTGCCTTCCCAGCTAACAGAGATTTTCCAGATGTCAATGGCCTTTCTTCAGTGAAGGTACCCTATTTTTGATGCCTTATCTTGGACACTTTATGGCCTTAAGACTGTAACTTTGTAACCAAATAAACCCCCCTTTATAAAAGCCAATCCATTTCTGGTATTTTGCAAATGGCAGCATTAGCAAACCAGAATAGTTGTTTTGAAGATTCAGTGAAATCGTGTGTTTAAGAATAAGGAGAATCTGAGTGGCAGGCCTGGCACATTTAAGCATGATGTAAGAGAGAGCTAATAGGTATCAATCATCTTTATATACTCAGCTCCTCCCAAAGTGTTCAGCACAATGTAGATGGTCAACTCATGTATGGTCACTTAACAGCTAATAGAGTCACTGTATGTGATGGTGCTAAAAATGCTCTCTGTCTCCTGACTGGCCACACTTTCTTGGGAAACTTCCTCTGCCCTTCCCATAACCCCAGTGGCCCCACTGCTGCCTGTTTGACCACAGCTCTTTGTACCAAGAGTGGACACCAGTCTCAGACTCAGCCATTCGGATGTTCCTGTGCCCTGGAGCTGTGACATCCTATAGACCAGGGGTTGGCAAACTGTAGCCCTCGGGCCAAATCCAGCCCACTGCTAATTTTGTAAATAAAATTTTATTAGCACGCAGCCATACGTATTGGCTTACATGTTGTCCACAGCTGTTTTTGCACTACAATGGCAGAATTGAGTAGTTACAACAGACCATATGGCCTGCAGAGCCTAAAATATTTGCTACCTGATACTTTAGAGAAAAACTTTGCCAACCCCTGGTGCAGACCAACAACCGGCAACCATTTTTTGGCTATCTGCACCATAAAAAGCAAGCAAAGAAAGACGATATGCAGAGAGAAGTGGGAGAATGGTATAGACCACTGAGTGTCTGGCCACAGAAAGTGAGAGAACAAGAGCAAGAAGTGGGAGAGAGGAGGAGAGGCTTGCACGGCAGCCGCTCACATGGCTGTTGGCAGGAGGCCTCAGTTCTTCACTGTGTGGGCTTCTCCACGGGAATCCTAGAGTGTCCTCATGACATGGCAGCTTGAGCCCTGGCATGGCCCCAGAGTGTGTGAGCTGAGGGGGAGCAAGGCAGAAGCCATGAGTCTTTTTTTTTTTTTAAGTAAATCTTAGAATTTTTTTTCATTCATGTCTTTATTTTATTACTCATCTACCCATTCATTGGATAAAGGGGATATAAGTTACAAGGTTTTTACAAGCCCAGAGTCACAATAAAAAAGCTATATAGTTAAACTGTCATTATCAAAGGTCAAGGCTACTGGATTATAATTCAACAATTTCAGGTGTTTCCTTGTGGCTACCCTAATACACTAGAAACTAAAAAGAAATATCTATATAATGAGTCTGTAGTCATTATCATTTGTCAAATCCTAACTTCTCAATTACAGCTCCTCCCTCTCCTTTGATCTTTCTCTCAATCTTCAGGGACATCTGGGCAATGACCATTCTAACTTCTTTGTGCTGAAAAGGGGTGTTGATATTATGCAGCCACAGGTCTTTAATGACCTCCCTTCAGAAGACACCCACCAGCCTTACCACAAATCCTATTGGTTACACCCCAGTCAGCCCTATACACTGTGGGAGGGAACCAGGAGGGGGCGCCCTGGAGACCATCTGACACTTTCCAATGCCTGTGAGGCCCCTCGGAACTTCCCACGTGCGATTCAGCAAGATTCTCCTTACTCTTATAATAACCCCCTCTCCCCACCTTTTACATGAGATAACGAGTGTGTTTCCATATCCTAGCAACAGATGAGCCCTGGGAGTAAGACAGTGATGAAAGGAGAATGCCTCAGCAACTCCTGGCAAATGCAGGAGTCCCAGAGGGCTTGCTCCTCCAGGATTCTTGATAGCCTCCTGACATCCTGGCCATGGCACTCCATGCAAATCCCTATGCACTATGCACCAAGAGTGACTCTCAGAGCCTGGGGATGTGGCCGTGAACATCCCAGCATGGGGAGATGAACACTAAAGAAATGTCTGCTGCATCAGGTGGTGATAGATGCTATAGGGATAATTAAAGATAAGTCAATGTGCATGTGTTGGGGGGTGCTATTTTATGTAGGGTGGTTGGAGATGGCCTCTCCAAGGAGGCCACATTGAAGCAAAGACCCAAACAAAGAGGGAGACAGTCATGAGGATATTGGGGGAAAGAGTGTTGCAGGAGTTTTGCTGTGAAGCCAAGAAATGGGCAGTAGGAGAGGGATGTGGCACTGGGGAAGAGTCTCTTAAAATGGGACTAGAACATGTCCCAGGGCCAAGGAGATGCTCGGGATTCAGGGATGCTGGAGAGAGAAGAGATGAAACCCAGGGAATACGGAAAGGAAAAGGTCTCCAGCCCTAGCTGGACGCCTCTCCCATCAGGAAAGAATGCAGACACAGATGGAAGGAGGTGGGAAGATGTGGTGATGGGAAGATGAAGGGTAGGGGGTGACTGCTTCCCAGCTCCCGGGGAAACATGAGGTTGAGTGTGGTGGGACAAGGGGGTTTCAAGAGTTTTCAGGAGAAAGAAGAAGTTGATGAGTGACTTCTCAAACTTCGATGTGGGCCTGAACCACCTGGAGAACTTTGCTAATCTGAAGGTTCTGGTTCAGTAGGTTTGGGGTGGGGCCTGGGATTCTGCATTTGTGACAAACTCCCCGGGGATTCTTGTGCTCTTGAACTGTTGAACCAGGATCCACATTTTGCATAGGAAGAGGAGTGTGTAGGGTTTGGGGGGCAGCATTTTGGCACCTTCGAGGTTTGTGGCTATTGATTTAAAGGAAGAACACTCACCCAGCTGGTGTTTTCTCTTTTGCTTGGGTCCAGGGATGGAGTAAGGGGCTGGCTGGGTTAAACCAAGGTTGAAGTTTCACTGTTTAAGTACTGAGTAAGAAGAAGGAACCAGAGAGTTAGTGGTATTTATGAGGGAGTGTCTTTAAAGATAGACCATTTAAGCTGGGTCAGGAAGGAAGTGAAAAACTAAGAGAAGGTGGATGATGAGAAAGCGATAGAGTCAATGAATTGTTGGTCTTGATGAGGTCAAAGAATTGCCGGGGCAGGAGTATGACAGCCAGTAAGCTAGAAAGAGAGGAAGTGGTGGTCAGGAAAGCAAGGGACTCAAAAGTGAGATTAGAGGTGACAAGGCTGGTGGTGATGACGAGGTCAAGCATATGATCTCCAGAGTGGGAGGCTAAAGGTCAGCTGATGTGAGGAGGTCAAGGAACTGAGCAGCCAAGTGTAGGCTGGGTCATTCCCCAACTAGTGACAGAAGAGGTTGGTGAAAATGAAGACAGTGAGCCTACGACTCACGTCCTTAGTGAGCGAGGAGGGGAGACAGGGAGATGGACAGATGGAAGCAACCAGGTATCTGATGGTGTGGACTTCAAAGGAGCTTTGCATCTGAACTCTGCAAGGTGCAGGGGATGCAAGACAGACTGTCCCTGCCCTCATAGAACACAAATTTTGGGGAGAGAGATGGACAGTAAACAAATACCCACACACTTAAATGTATAATTGTAAATTACAATAGGGTCATGAAATTACACTAGATGCTAAGAAAATATGTAACAGAGAAAATATGACCCAGTTTGAAGGGCCAGTAAAGGTCTCTTTAAGAAAATGAGGTTGAATCTGCGATCTGAAGACTGAAAAGTTCAGCAGATAAAGAGAGGAGGAAAAGGGTAATTGGCATAAGGAATCGCTTGTACATAGGTACTGAGGTGGAAAGAATTTGGCCCAATTAAGGGACTCTGTCACTGCTCCTGAAACACTGTGGTGAAGGAGAAGGGATCTTGAGATAAGCTGGAGAGCCCCCCTGGGACGAGATCATGTATGGCCCTGTGGGTGGTGGAAGGATTTTGAACTTTATTCTAAGTAAAATGGAAAGCCCTGGAGGGGCTTGGGCTGGGAAGTTACATGATCCAGTTGATATTTGGGGAAGATTGCTCTGACTACTGTATAAAGAAAGGATTCTAGGGAAGTCCAGTATTCTGGTTATTTGACAATAGATTCTCAAAATGTGGTCCCTGGATCAAAGCAGCATTACCTGGGAACTGGGTAAAAATGCACATGCTTGCCACCCTGAGCAGAAACTCTGGGTTTGAAGATTTGCAATCTGAGTTTTTATGAGCTCTCCCAGTGATTCTGATGCAAGCTACAGTTGGACTAAAGAAAGTGCTCATTGGGTTAGGGCTGTGGGGATGGAGGTTTACTTTGGAGGAGAAAGAACTAGGATAGGGCAATGGGAGGTGTGGGTGAGGGAGTGGGAGGAGCCAGGTTCCTGGGAGGAGGAAATGGACGGATGGGAGCATCCTTCAGTGAGATGGGGAAGGATGGAGGAGGCATCTTGCCAATGTCTAGGGTAAGATCAAGGTTTCAGTTCTGGACATTGCACAGGGCAAGGGTGTTCCTGAGAGGCTGGAGGGCTGGACACTTGGGGCTGCCTGGCTTGTTTTGGAATAAGGCAGATCTGGGTTCAGTGGCCACTAGCTGTGTGACCCCGGGCCAATTACTTAACCTCTCTGGGCCTTAACTGTCTCATCTGTGAAAAAGACTGGGGCTGCCCCGAGTTAAGTACTACAGTGGGTGTCAGCGCAGCGCCTGCACGCGGTGGGCCTCGCCTGGGCTTACTGCAGAGAAGCGGCCTGGGGGAGCAAGGGGGGCCGCGGGAGCACCGCGCTCTTCGCGGCGATAGAGCCGCTTCCCGAGTTCCCTAAGCCAGCGTGGGCGCGCCCCCTGGAGGCCAATCTCATGAACAAGAGTTGCTTCCAGGAATGGGCTGAATACAAAGCTTTGGGGTACCCTGCGCCACCGTCAAAGGGGGAACCACCCAGAGTGGACAAAGCTTTTTCATTCGTTTTCTGGAGGCCTAGAGCAAATTCCGTGGGTACTAGCCTGCACCTCCGGAACGCCCACCTGACCACAGTCTGCTAAGGTCAAAAAATGTTCAAGTAGGAACGACTCAGATTCTACTAACATTTACTATTTCAGTATCTGTGCTGGGTCTTTCACTTAACATTATCACATTGACATTTCTCAGTAATTCTGTGAGGGGGGGTTTATCGTGTTTTTGTTTTTGTTTTGTTTTGTTTTGTTTTCCCTGACAAAGAAATTGAAGGCTTCAAGGGAAGTTGTTGGCACACAGTTGAAACACAGCTACCTCAGGGTTTAAGCTGGAACTCCTGGTCTAAGCCTAAAGCTTGCCTGTCCACTCGTGCAGTGGTTCTCAAACTCGGGTGCATGTTGGATTTACCTGGAGAATTAAAAAAAAAATTGATGCCTGGGTCCCACCCCCAGAAGTTATGATTTACTTGGTTACGGGGTATGTCTGGGCGCTGGAATTTTTAAAAGCTCCCCAGATGGTTCCAAGTAGCAGCCCAGCGTAGAATGACTGGCTTGGAGCCCCTTTCCACCAGCATTTATGGGCCCCACCTCAGAGGAAAGCTGTGTTGTCTCCTAGCTTTGTTGGCAGAGAAAGGAAGCCCGACATCTCTCTAGTGCCCAAAACTTAGCCCCATTTCTGCCCCTTCTTTTTGTTTTGTTTTTTTTGTTTTGTTTTTTTTTTTTTTTTGGTTACCATGGGAATTTTAATTTTGTATATATGTTACCACAATTTTTTAAAATATTTTTACTGAAATATATGCACATATCATACAGTCATCCAAAGTGTAAAACAGTTGTTCACAGTATCATCTGATAGTTGTGCTTTCATCACCACAAAATTCTTTAACATTTTAATTACTCCAAAAAATAAAAATAAGAATAAAAATAAGAGCAAAAAGGACACTAAAAACATCCCATACCTCTCCTCCCCCATTTAGTCATTTACTTTTTGTCCTCATTTTTCTACTCATTTGTCCTTACACTGGATAAAGGGAGTGTGAGCCACAAGGTTTTATACTCACATGGTCACACCATATAAGCAATATAGTTATATGATCTCCCTCAAGAATCAAGGATACTGGGTTGCAGTTCAACCGTTTCAGATATTTCCTGCTAACTATTCTGATAAACTAAAAACTAAAGAGGGATATCTATATAATGCATAAGAGTTACCTCCAGAATGACCTCTTGACTCCATTTGAAATCTCTCAGCCACCGAAACTTTATTTTTTTTCATTTCTCTTCCCCCTTTTGGTCCAGAAGGCTTTCTCAGTCACACAACGCAGGATCCAGGCTCATCCATGGGAGTCATATCCCACATAGAGGGGAGGGCAGTGAGTTTACCTGCAGAGTTTCTGCCCCCCTTTTTTTTTTTTAATTCTTGAAGCACATCTGCTCCTGGCCCATCAGAATCAGGACCTAGCACAGCACTTGACGTATGGGATGCCTTAATGAACCGGTGAAGGAACGGAGGGAAAAGAATCACAGAGGAAGAAATGCGTGTGATGCATAATAAGGGGAATTCTGGAAAAAGAGATACCTCTGGACACACGGGATTTTATGGTACCCAGTGGAGGAGAATATTAACACAAATAGTGCCCAATGGTGGAGCATCTGCCAGGCATTTGTCTCACATTGATCCCAAGCAATGGCATCAAATCCAATTCACAACCTTGGATCCCATAGTTGTTGTGGAGGTGAGGGCTGATGGGCCTTGGGTTATAGCTGCCCCTTCCTCTCCACCCCATCAGGGTTGGCAAGCGACAGTCTGAGAGCATCTCCTCCTAGTGCTGAATGTCCCAGAGACAAAGACTCAAGTCCAAGCTTCCGTTGCTGCTTTGTGAGACGGGGAGTGGGTGAGGGGGGTTTTCTTCTACCCTGGCTTCTGCCTGTGACTTGGGGACCACCCGTCTCCACCCTCTGAAGTAATTTGAGCTTTTTGGGAATTAGCTGATTAGGACTGTCCTTCTCCCATATGGTTTGCCCAACAGAAGAGCCTGTACCTCCAGGGAGAAATGAACTCATAGGTCAAAGTAATGAGACGTTTGAGAACTATTTGTAATGAAAAACAAACAAACAAAAACAGGTCACAGACTCCGAGTGGACATATGAAAACAGATGAACCAATAATTTAATATTGGATTCCTAAACTTAGGGAACTGTTTTAGTTTCCTAGCTGCTAAGAAAAGTACCATACAATCGGCTGGTGTAACAATATAAATTTATTGGCTCATGGTTTCAGAGGCTCGAAGGCTTACTTCTTTCTGGGGTGTCTTGACCCCAGATACTGGCTGGCTGGTAATCTTTGGGGTTCACTGGATTTTCTGTCACATGGCGATGCACATGGCAGCATCTTCTCCTTTCTCTTTCAAGTGTCACCAAAATTCCACCTTCTGGCTGCTCCCTGGAGCTTCTCTTTCTGCACCCAAGTTCCTTTGTTTACAAAGACTTTAGCCCTATTGGATAAGGCCACCCTCATTCACTTCGGGCACATCTTACCTAATAACATCTTCAAAGATCCTATTTACAAATGGGTTTACACCACAGGACCATGGTTGGGAAGTGAACATGCCTTTTGTGGGGGATATGACTCAATCTTCAACAGAAAAATAATAGCAACATAAACAGAAACAAGAAAACATGGGGAAAAAAGCAAGAAATATTAGGTATGAAAAATACAATTGTTGAAATGAACCTATTAGATGGATAAATAACAGAATGGGTAGAACTGCACCCTGGAAGGCCTGGTGGAGGAAATCTTTCAAAAGTAAAGGACAAAGCTATATAAAATATAACAAAAACCCAAGCTACTTGGAGGATCAAAATAGAAGTGCTAATATCTGGATCATAAGAGGCCTAGACACAAAAATAAAAATGAAGAGGGAGAGATGTTGGAAGAAAAATGGAGATAAATTTCCTATAATTGCCTGCCCCAATCAAGATGGCAAAGTGAGATGGTTCAGGGCTCTGTCCCACCACAAAAGCTTTGAACAACCAGCAAGAACTGGCAGAATTATCTTTCACAAAGCTCCAGGAAACAGTTAAGGGATTGCAGTAACAAGGTGAGCACTGAATCAAGAAAAAGGCAACTTGAACGGAGTAGGATCTCATGGTGCCCTGGCTGATCTCTCCACCACCTCTTACTGGCTTAGCACAGAGTCTGTCTGTCCTCCCAGTGCACATCCCTGGTCCTGGTTCCAGAGGGAGCAGAGTAACTCTCCTGCACATGCTGGGAACATGTATGTCTGGCCCAGTGTGTCTGGTGGTGGCCTGAGGGACTGAACCAGGACAGTCATCACATGCTTGCCATCCCAGAACTTGCTGTGTGTGTAGAAGGAAGCTCACAGAACTCTCTCACTGAAAGCTGTGGGAGAACAGTCAAGTCAGAGCTGCTAGGGCACAGGGTTGCTGGCTGTGGGACATAGAGAGCAGTGCCCAGGATCATGAAGAAACTGTTTCCTAGGGAAGAGGGGGCATTCAGAGCTACGTAATGAGGAATTCTTAGGGCCACACATGCATGGCCCAGACAAGATGCAGAAATGACCAGGGAGGCCCTTATGCTTTGGCCTTGAGCTATTCTCTAAACTCATTGTATGGATAAGCTCTAAAGGAGAGCACTGGCACAGGTCTATCTGCAAAGCCTAGAAGAGATGTTTCCTTCCTTCTTTCCTTCCTTCCTTCCTTCCTTCCATTTTTTAGCTTCTGGAATTCAAGAAAAGCTCTTTCATCACACTAGATGGATATCATCAATAAGTGGGATTCTATTATTCCAGTGATAACACATTAAAGTATCAAAATATTCATGTTACAACAAAAGATTACAAAACTTACAAAGAAGCAGGAAGCTTCTTTGGCCCAGGAAAAGAGAATATAAAAGCATTAGGAACCATCAATGAGGAGTATCAGGCCTGGGACATTCCAGCCAAATACTTCTTTAATAATGGTCCTAAATATGCTCAAAGAGCCAAAGGAAAACATAGACAAAGAACTAAAGGAAATCCGGAAAATAAGAGATGAACACAGAGAGAATATAAGCATAGAAATGGAAATTATGGAAAGTTACTAAAGACAGCTGAAAACCACAATGACAGAAGATAAAAAAACCACAGTAACAGAGGTTAAAAATTCCCTAGAGGATTAAGGTAAATTAGAATTCAGGGTAAATGATGATATTGACTGTATTTTAAAACTCCAATTTCTGTGTGAGACCAAAGGAAGAGAAGTTTATTTGGTAAAAAATTTATATTTTCTGTAGCACGCTATCTAATTTAACCTGTCTGGTCAGTTTATTTAAACAATATAATTATATGGAATCTAGAATAGGGAATGAGATGTGTTATTCTGTCCAGGCTAATGTAATACCCCAGTACATCCCAGAATATTTTGGGCAGAAACTAAAAAAGTGTTTGCAAAGTCCCCTTGATCTAGAGGCTTGTCCTTATGAAACTTATGTCTCCAATGGTGAAGCTAAGCCTACTTGTAACTATGCCTAAGAGTCACCCCCAGAGAACCTATTTTGTTGCTCAGATGTGGCCTCTCTCTCTAAGCCCACTTGGCAGGTGAACTCACTGCCCTCCCCCCCACATGGGACATGACTCCCAGGGGTGTAAATCTCCCTCACAATATGGGATGTGACTCCCAGGGATGAGACTAGCCTTGCATCATGGGATTGAGAAAAGTTTCTTGACCAAAAGGGGGAAGAGAAATGAAACAAAATAAAGTTTCAGTGGCTGAGAGACTTCAAAAGGAGTCAAGAGGTCATTCTGAAAATTATTCTTATGTGTTACATAAATATCCCTTTTTAGTTTTAGTGTATTGGAATAGCTAGAAGGAAATAACTGAAACTGTTGCACTGTAATGCCTTGACTCAAAGCAAATGAGAATATTAGAGATTTAGGATGTTAAATTTAAATCCCATGTTGCTACCAAGAAAATATGAGAGAATTTGCAAGTACATAGAGACAGAAAGTTGAGCACGGGTTTTCAGGGGTGGGGGGCAAGGGGAAGGGGGTGTTAATGCATAATGGGTGTTGGATTTCTGTTTGGGGACATGGGAAAGTTTAGTAATGGAAGGTGGTGAGGGGACCCCAATATAGTGAATGTGATTAATCCCACTGTATGGTATGCTTAGAGGTTGAGATGGGCAAGTTTATTTTGTATATATGTTCCCATAATTCAATAAAAAAGAGCAACTAAAGTGACAATGACAACTAAATACAATACATTAGCCTGGATGGGACTAGCAAGGGAGGAGAAAAGTCTCAGAAGAACATTACTGGGCATATGAAATAATTGGAATATAGACTGTAAGCTTATATTCCAATTTTCTTGAACTCAATAACTGCACTTAACGTGGGTGTATAAATGAGTATACTTGTTCTTTTTTATCATATTTTTATAAAATATAAAAGTGATAGCTTTGCAAGTGCAATTTAACAAAGAGCAAATTTCAAAGAATATTATAGGTTACAATTCCACAGTTTCACTTATTTCCTTATTATGAAAAATAGCATTTATACAAAAAAGTAATATCTTTCAAAGTATGATTTAACAAGTAGATATATAGGAAATTTCCAAAGTTATTACACTTCTAGTACATAGTTTCAGTTATTTCCTTATTGTGAAATATAACATATATACAAAAAGGTATAGCTTTTAGATTACAATTTAACAAGTAGCTATGGAACAACTTTCAAAGGCTGCTATGGGTTGCAGTTCCACCATTTCAATTCTTTCCTTCTAGCTATTCTAATACCCTAGCAACTAAGAAAAAGAATATTAGATAAAGATTCAGTATTGATAATCATTTGTTAAATTCCATCTTGTCTGTTGCTAGCCCTTCCTCTAGTTTAATCACTTTCCCTATCTTCAGGGATGTCTAGGCAGTGACCACCCTAACTTGTTCATGCTGAAAAGAAGTGTCAACTTTATGAGCAAAGGGGACACATCTAGTTGATGTTCTTGAAGAGGCTATTTGACTTAGCTGGCATAGGAGCACTCTGAAGGATTTATCTTTCTGAAGAAAAATCAACTTAAATTTATCTTTCTGAAGAAAAATGAAACTTAGTGAATGAAACTTTTATAGAGTCTCAGATAGGGATCCGGGTATTCTTTAAGGTTTGGGGGGACCACTGTTAACTTCAGCTTATCATACTGTGGTCATTTGGCGTATCTAGGTGAAGCTTGCATGGGAGTAACCTCCAGGACAACCTCCAGACTCTGTTGGAATTCTCTCAGGCACTAAAACCTTAGATTGTTGCCTTTCTTTTCTCTCTTATTTGTCAAAAAGCATTCTCAATCCCTCGAGGCCAGGAGTTCCCTTGTTCTTGGTATACAGCAGAATTAACTGTTCAGCGAGCATGATATATACAACCTACTCTCAAGTGTTCAGAAAATGGATTGGTAAACAAGCAGATGGACAGATGGATGGATACAAAGATAGATGGATTGATAAATAGAATGATACGGGCAATGTGGCAAAATGTTAAAATTTATGGAGCTGGGTATCTGGGGAATGGGACGGGGTATTTTGGTATTGTCTGTATGGGGTTTGTATTATTCTTTTAATTGTCCTGTAAGTTTAATAAAAAAAATTAATCAAAGGTTTAAAAATTTCCTATAACAATGAAAAGATGAAAGATTGAAAGGATTATAGAGGAGAGGTGAGGAAAAATCCACACTGGGAAATTTTGTGGTAAAATTAAGAATTCAAAGAAGAAAAATTCTGAAAGATTGCAAGAAAAAAAGATCAAAAGAAGGACAGAAATCAGATTGATATCACATTGTTCAACAGTAGCAACTGATGCAAGAAAACTCTGGAGTGGTATTTCCAACTATTGAAAGAAAAGAAATTATAACCAGCCTATATATTTATATTCTATCTGCCATTCAAAATCAAGTACATGAAAATGGGACGAAATAGCTTCAGTGGCTGAGAGATTCCAAATGGAGTCGAGAGGTCACTCTGGTGGACATTCTTATGCACTATATAGATAACACCTCTTAGGTTTTAATGTATTGGAACAGCTAGAAGTAAATACCTGAAACTACCAAACTCCAACCCAGCAGTCTGGACTCCTGAAGACGATTATATAATAATGTAGATTACAAGGGGTGACAGTGTGATTGTGAAGACCTTGTGGATCACACCCCCTTTATCTAGTGTATGGATGGATGAGTAGAAAAATGGGGACAAAAACTGAATGACAAATAGGGTGGGATGGGGGGCATGGTTTGGGTGTTCTTTTTTCACTTTTATTTTTTATTCTTGTTCTGGTTCTTTCTGACGTAAGGAAAATGTTCAGAGATAGATTGTGGTGATGAACACATAACTATGTTATCATATTGTGGACAGTGGATTGTATACCATGGATGATTGTATGGTGTGTGAATGTATTTCAATAAAACTGAATTTAATAAAAAAAAATCAAGTGCATGATAAAAACAATATTCTCAGGTATAGAAATCCTCAGATGATTTACCACACAAAGACTACATTTGAAGCTGTTTTGGATGAGGGACTTAAATAAGGGGAGAGGAAAGCTAGTAGATACTGCAAGAGATACGTGAAGTAAAGATGATCAACTACATTGGTAGAAAAAATTTTCTGTTTGTTTACAAAAGATAGGTGTGCCAGTTTGTATGTATATTATGTCCCCAAGAAAAAGCCATATTCTTTGATGCATTCTTGTGGGGGCAGATTGATTAATCTTTTTGATTAGGGTGAGACCTCTTGATTGGATGTTTCCATGGAGATGTGACCCACCCAACTGTGGGTAATACCTTTAATTAGATTATTTCCCTGGAGGTGTGGCCCTGCCCATTCATCATGGGTCTTGATTAGTTCACTGGAGCCCTAAAAAGCTCACAGACAGAAGGACCAGTGAGCAACTGCAGCTTAGAGACACATTTTGAAGACTGATGCTGACATTCTGGAAAATGCCATTTTTAAATGCAACCTGGGAGCAAGCAGATGCCAGCCACGTGCCTTCCCAGCTAACAGAGGTTTTCTGGACGCCATTGACCATCCTCCACCAAAGGTACCCAAGTGTTGATGCATTACCTTGGATGCTTTATGGCCTTAAGACTGTAACTGTGCAACCAAATAAACCCCCTTTATAAAAGCTGTTCCATTTCGGTGTTTTGCATTCTGGCAGCATTAGCAAACTGGAACAGTAGGCTATGTTTATTTAGTCACAATCAGTTGACTGACTCCATGTGCCTCAAGACCACAAGATACCGTTTCTCCTTTGCTACATGAAGCCTAGGGCTGGGGCCCAGGGTGGCTGGAACGCTGCTTGGGGTCCTTCACAGATTTACAAGTTTCTCACTGAGGGCAATCTGTGAGTGCGTGAGATTGGCCAGGTAGGTCACCATCAGCAGGTCATTGATGTTGCTGACGAGCATGGAATCAAAGTCATCAGGAACTATTTTGGGTACTTGGTTAATCAGACTCTTCAAGAAAAGGCCCACACCTTGAGGACATTATGTTGAGTGAAGTTAGCCAGAAACAAAAGGACAAATACTGTATGGTCTCACTAATATGAACTAACATTAGTGAGCAAACTTGGAGAGTTAAAAGCTGATAACACATGCTACCAGGAGACAGAAAAAGGGTAGAGATCGGGCATTTGATGTTGAAGGGCTGCAGAATGTTCAGCAGGATTGATTGTATAGATCCAGAAATAGCTAGCATAATACTGTGTGAAGGTAGCACAATCTTGTGACTACACTGAACAAAGACGTCTGTGAGTAAGGCTGAAAGAGTTAGGGGAATGTATGACACCAGAGGTAAAGATAGATGATGAAGACTGGGACTGTATAATTTGGCAAAAACTGCAGTGGCCAATGACTGTTACTAAATGTACAAATATAAAAATGTTCTCACATGTGGGAGAACAAATGAATGTCAACCATGCAAGGTGTTGAAAAAGGGATGGCATTTGGGAAAAAAAACATAATCAAAGCAAACTGTAGTCTGTGGTCAACAGTAACATTGTAATATGTTTCCATTAAATGTAGCAAAGGCAATATACCAAAGCTGGATATGTATGAGAGGGGGATATAGGGGAGGGATTTGGGATTCTTGGTAGAGGTGTTGTTTTCTGTCCTTACTAATATATTGTATGACACTTTATTTTTCTTTTTATTATTATCTTTTTTATTATTCACCAAAAAAAAAAAAAAACTTTTTCATAGTAATCAATATGTTCAAGTGCTGACTGTGGTGATAAAAATACAACTGTATGATGATACTGTGAACAACTGATTGTACACTGTGGATTATTGTATGTTATGTGAATATATGAGCAACTACGAGAAGGAGTGAAGTTGTGAGACATGCAAGGAGGTGAATGGATCCTGTAGGCAGCGTGTTGAGCGAAGTACACCAGAAACAAAGGCAAACACTATAATGCCTCACCAATATGGACTAATTACAATGTGTAAACTGAGAACTGAATCTTAGAGTACAGCTAACAAGACAATGATTATTGTAATGGTCCCTAGATTGTAAGCTCATACAGCAGTCAAATCTATTCCTGAATTGTAATGGCTGTCTCTAAACTCGGAGATGTTGATCCCTTGGTGTATAACCTGACTGGTCTCTGGAACACTGGGTATCTGTGTGACACCCGAAACTCAGAGCTAGAGCTCGGCAGATATGAATGTCAGTATTAACACATACAGCAACTGCTAAAAAAAAAAAAAAAAAAAAGCTGAAAAAGAGCCCAGACTTCAATTAGAGATATGAATGAAGCAGACCTGGTTAAGGCTAGAGCAAATCGGGCCAAAGGGTAAAGGTTGAAACTGAGTGTGTGTTAAAACTTTGACTTCCGTGTGAGACCAAGGGAAGAGATGTTTATTTGGTGTAGGATCTATATTTTCTAAACAATATAACTCTACAGTCAGTTTGTTCAAACACCACAATTACATGGAACTTTGAATAGGAAATGAGATATGGTAGGTCTGTATAGGTTAGAGTGAAATAGCAACACATCCCAAAGTAATTTGGGTGGAGAATAAATACATATATTCAGGCCCCCCTGAGGAGCTGGGGGAGGATACAGAGGTGTTGGACTTCCTCACCTGGATTGTTGCTGATGTTCTCACAAACATTGGGGACTGACGACTTGACATTCTGAGCCCTCTATCTCGGGACTTGCCCCTGTGAAGTTTGTTACTGCAAAGAAGAAGCTGAAACCTGCTTATAATTGTGCCTAAGAGTCTAACCCTGAGTGCCTCTTTGTTGCTCAGATGTGGCCCTCTCTCTCTCTCTCTAACTAAGCCACCTTGGAAGGTGATTTCACTGCCCTCCCCCTATGTGGGACCCGACTCCCAGGGGTGTAAATCTCCCTGGCAATGTGGGATATGACTCCCAGGGATGAGTCTGGACCTGGCATCATGGGATTGAGAACATCTTCTTGACCAAAAGAGGGATGTGAAATGAAACAAAATAAAGCTTCAGTGGCTGAGAGATTTCAAATGGAGTTGAGAGGTCACTCTGGTAGACATTCTTATGCACTATATAGATAACCCTTTTTAGGTTTTAATGTATTGGAATAGCTAGAAGTAAATACCTGAAACTACCAAACTCCAACCCAGTAGCTTTGACTCTTGAAGATATTTGTATTACAATGGGTGACAGTGTGATTGTGAAAACTTTGTGGATCACACTCTCTTTATCCTGTGTATGGATGTCTGAGTAGATAAATGGGAACAAAAACTAAATGAAAAATAGGGTGGGATGGGGGGGAAGATTTGGGTGTTCTTTTTTATTTATTTTTTTTTTATTCTTATTCTTTCTGGTGTAAGGAAAATGTTGAAAAATAGATTGGGGTGATGAATGCACAACTATATGATGGTACTGTGAACAGTTGATTGTACACCATGGATCATTGTATGGTATGTGAATAGATCTCAACAAAACTGAATTAAAAGGAAAAAAAGAGAAAAAAAAGGAACGGCCCACAGTATTGTCAGCTGATAACTTTGCAGACAGTACATCCTCTGCATATTGCAACACTGTGCTTAAGATGTCCTGGATGAGAGCTGATGCTACTCCAACTTGCTTTAAGTCACTTGAGAGTCCAATCACCTGGTTGGGCTACAGCAGGTCTTCATGATCAGGCCAACTCCAATGCATGTGGTGTCATAATATGCATATTTTACTGTCAGAGATGTGAACATCACCCACATGGCTTCCCAGGGATACCCATTAAAGTGCTGACAGAGGCAGTAATGCTCATGCACCCATTCTGGAGGCTTGTGTCCACAGTGAGGTGAGTGGGGTCGGGGGCCTCCTGGCTGTAGTATTCATGGATCAGCGCAGAGTGCTCTGTGATGTCATGGCCTGTAGTGTACCAGCCCAGGATGAGCTCATTTGGAGAGACCTTCTTGTGCAATTCATACATGTTCTCAGAAGATTCCATGTCAACAGCCACCTCATCTTCAGACTCATTGTGTGGCATTGAAAAGCAATTGGTGACTTCCATGAAGCCTTTGTCAACAGATCTGTGAACAACAGATTGTACACTTTGGATGATTGTATGGTAAGTGACTATATCTCAATAAAATTGCAAGGAAAAAAAACATGCAAACAACCCAAAAACCTAGCTATGGGAGAAAGAACATAAATTCACACAATGGAATACTATTCAGCAGTCAAAATGAATGAACCATAACAACACACAAAAATATGGCTGACTCTTAATAATATAACAATAAATTGGAAAAGTAATCCCTGAAAAGTTCCATAGAGGACAATAACCTTTTTACAAAGTTCAGAATGACTAAGATAGAAATATTTCAATTTTAGAAACACAAATGGAAGTAGTTAAACTATATAAAAAGGAAAGTGAGAAAATGGTTGACCTGGAATTCAGGTTGATGACTATCTTGAGTTGGGAAAAACAGTTGGACAGGATGGGGCAGGAAGTCATGTGGTTGGATGTAAGTTATTGTTAAGGACTTAGCTTCTGCTTTAGATGGTGGATTCATGAGTCCTTATCGATATCTTTATGTAATTTGTATCTGTGTATCTGTATCTATATAATATCTAATGGAAGATATCCCAAGGACCATTGAGGAAAGTACTTCATAAATAGGATTATGATTAATTCTGATCCAATCCTGTGTACCTGAGACTATTCACTCCCTCAAAGTAGTTGGACTTGTCTTGAGAGGTTCATGATTCTATCACCTGGTGCTTCTTGCTCACAACGATTTTCACAAGGGTCTGGAAGTGAGAACCATTTTTCCCAAGCTAACCCTGTGACCAAGCAGTGCGAGTCAACAATCCAGACCCAACGTCCAGCTCTGGCTTGTGGGCTTGTGCTGATTGAGATGAGGTCTAAATAGATTAAAATTAAAGGAACCCAGAGACTGAAAGTTCATTGAGTTCAAATTGAATCAGCTTCACGGAGGTGAAAAAATAGAAAGAAAAATCTTGCTCCTATCCAAAAGAAGGGCAAACATTCCTAGAGTCATCTTACAGAGGCACTGTACACAAACAGCTTTGACAGGCAATGATAGCCAAAGAACACGAAACCACAATCCTGAGAAAACAAGTATTAATCAGCGGTTTAGAGGAGGGGGCTGAAAACAAATATAAATTGGAAGAAGAGACAGGAAAATCTAATCCTCACTGCACCTAGGTCAGAATGTAATGTCCTGACTACATTTTTTTTCTGGGCAAACATCCTTTCTACTCGTTTTTGAAATGATGGAGCTGTTTTCAGTTTAAAAACAATATGTTTTCAGGCATCTCAAGTACCTCTTGTTCTGTAGGTGAAAGGACGGGGGCTAAGGAGATGCAAATCCATTTCACTTGACTGCATTGTTTTCTTCTCAAAGAGGCTTTAAATTCTTCATTTAAAGACACTGTTGGGAAATGTTGCTATATTAGGTAACTTTCTTGGGGTAAAGTAGGAACATGTTGGAAGTAAAGCAGTTATCTTAGGTTAGTTGTCTTTTTCTTACTCCCTTGTTATGGTCTCTTTGAAATGTTCTTTTATTGTATGTTTTTTTTTTTTTTTTTTTCATACAGTTGATTTTAAAAAGGGAAAAAAGTTAAAAAAAAAAAAAAAAAAGAAAAACAAGGAAATAAAAAGATGTAGTGCCCCCTTGAGGAGCCTGTGGAGAATGCAGGGATATTGGCCTACCCCACCTCCATGGTTGCTAACATGACCACAGACATAGGGGACTGGTGGTTTGATGGGCTGAGCCCTCTACCACAGGTTTTACCCTTGGGAAGACGGTTGCTGCAAAGGAGAGGCTAGGCCTCCCTATGGTTGTGCCTAAGAGCCTCCTCCCGAATGCCTCTTTGTTGCTCAGATGTGGCCCTGTCTCTCTAGCTAAGCCAACTTGAAAGGTGAAATCACTGCCCTCCCCCCTACGTGGGATCAGACACCCAGGGGAGTGAATCTCCCTGGCAACGTGCAATATGACTCCCGGGGAGGAATGTAGACCCGGCATCGTGGGACAGAGAACATCTTCTTGACCAAAAGGGGGATGTGAAAGGAAATGAAATAAGCTTCAGTGGCAGAGAGATTCCAAAAGGAGCCGAGAGGTCACTCTGGTGGGCACTCTTATGCACAATTTAGACAACCCTTTTTAGGTTCTTAAGAATTGGGGTAGCTGGTGGTGGATACCTGAAACTATCAAACTACAATCCAGAACCCATGAATCTCGAAGACAATTGTATAAAAATGTAGCTTATGAGGGGTGACAATGGGACTGGGAAAGCCATAAGGACCACACTCCCCTTTGTCTAGTTTATGGATGGATGAGTAGAAAAATAGGGGAAGGAAACAAACAGACAAAGGTACCCAGTGTTCTTTTTTACTTCAATTGCTCTTTTTCACTCTAATTATTATTCTTGTTATTTTTGTGTGTGTGCTAATGAAGGTGTCAGGGATTGATTTAGGTGATGAATGTACAACTATGTAATGGTACTGTAAACAATCGAAAGTACTATTTGTTTTGTATGACTGCATGGTATGTGAATATATCTCAATAAAATGAAGATTAAAAAAATAAATAAAAAATTAAAAAAAAAAGATTTTGCATAAAAAAAAATAATAAAATAAAATAAAGACCCTGTTGGTAAGTTGTCCTTGAAGCAGTACTGACACAGAAGTCTGGACAACTTTAGGGACTCTCAGACCCAGAGAGAGGAGGTTCACCAATCCAGACTTACTGAATTGCCATGATTTAAAATTTTTTAATATAATTTTTTTATTAGAGAAGTCAGAGGTTTACAGAAAAACATGCAGCAAATACAAAGTCCCCATACCGTTCTCCCCATTATTAACAATTTGCATTAGTGTGGTACCTTTGTTACAATTGATAAGACAGTCTTACTATAATTGTACTATTAACTATTGTTTATAGTTTACATTCGGGTTCACTGTGTTGTACAGTCCTAGGGTATCTTAAATTTTTTTTTTCTGGTAACATATGTATCATGATTTAAATTTGCAAGACTTGATGGCTTTAGTATGTCTAGTTGGTCTTGATTTTCAGTTTGCAGTACATTTTTTTAATGATAAGGGAGAGGATATGAGAGAAGAGAAAGTGTTATAAGGATGTTTCTCATATTTCTTCCGTCTTCTACCCTGCAAACCAAGGGGTGAAGATATTACTGAGCCAGTGACCTTCAGAAAAATTTGATTTTCTTTCATGCTTAGAAATTTTTCTATAGGGATAGTTGTTGCTACTGTTTACATGAGAAATTCCTACCCTGCAATCTAAACTCTGAAGTATTTACTATACTTAGATAAATCACATATTTTCCTCGTGAGTAGAGCCTGTTCAGGTTTCTACATACCATTATGTAATTCCCAAAGCACTCTTTCCAGTTGAAAAGCATGACTTCGGATGCATTTGTGAAATAGATGTGACAGGTTCTTGTTCTTCAAAATATTCACTGAGTTGGCCAGTTAAGAGTATGCCTTGTTAATGAACTTGGCTTTGACCAGGACAGTCTCCAAGAATATTGATAAAATTGGAGAAAAAGAAATCAGGCTGCTTTTCTAGAATTTGAATGAAGAGGCCTAAGACTAAGGGTAGGACATTTGTCATATTAATAGTAGAATCTTAAAAAGGAAGAGACACGTTTTTCTGCCCGTGGACACCACCAAGGAAGCATCTTATCATCTTTTCTCCCAACACCTTCAAGTTCAAGTTAGAGTCTTCCAAAGAGCCCGAAGAGCTGCAGAAGCTCTTCATGAGTGGGTTGAGCTTGGAAACCACTGATGGAGTCTGAGAGCCATTTCGAGCAATGGGGAACACTCATGGCCTGTGTGGTCAGGAGAGATCCAATCCCCAAGAGCTCCAGGTCACCCCTTCTTGTTTCCTAGGCATGTGCTAAGTTCCTTGGTCAGCCAGAATGGCCACACTAAGTTCTGCCATCCTGGAGGATCTTCCAGTCCCCTGTCCTCTGCAGTCACCCCTACCTGAACCTTGGGAAGGATCCTGCCTTGGCAGCTCATGTCCTGCTGGTGGTTGGAGGTAGGGTGCACAGAATTGTACATTCTCAGACTCCTTTTTGCCTGATTTGGAGTTTGACTTTAAACCCTGATTGACTGCATTTTAACTTCCTTTTGAGGGGATTCCTAATAGCAGCAGCTCATGGCATTGGCTGTAGATGCTGCCTCACATGGGGTGGCATGGAATCTGAAGGGGCCAAAGGGCCAGGAGGGTGGCTCCTGCCCCCAGGCCACAGCCAGGCAATGGGGTCTCAAATGGGGGACCCATTATTCTCACTGGGCAAGGGGTTCAGTGCACAGGGAAGAGCCAGGACTCCTGGTTCCCCAGTCCCAGACTTCTCCTTAGTTTTCTCTTCTTCATAGCCAGGGGTAGTGTGACAATGAGTTTTTAAATAAGTGTTTTAGTTTCTTGGCGACTAAAGCATGTACCATACAATGGGTGTCAGCTTAAACTATGAGAATTTGTTGGCTCATGGTTTTGAGGCCAGGAGAAGGCAAATATCAAGGCATCAACAAGATGATGCTTTCTCCCACAAGACGGCGGCTTTCTGGGGCTGGCTGCTGGTGATCCTTGGTCCTTGGCTTTTCCATCCCATGGCAATGCAAATGGTGGCGTCTTCTTTCTCCTCCAGGTTCCGTTGACCTCCATGCTTCTCTCTCTGTGGCTATCTCCCAAAGGTCTCTAGTATTAGGGTTAAGACCCTTCCTGATTCTTTTGGCCACACCTTAACAAAAAATAACCTCATCAAAAGGGTTCACACCCACAGGAATGGATTAAGATTGAGAACAGGATTTGTGGGGTACATAAGTCAATCTATCACAATAAGTATGCTTTAGATGCACAAAGAGGAAAATAAAAGCCTAATAGCTATTAAAAATGAATGAGAAATTATGAAAGAAAAGCAGGCAGAGAATTAAACAAGAACAAGTGAACATGAAAAATGGGAGACAAAGAATAGAGGCAGCCTTTGGAGAGATTTTACTGTGAATGGGGAACTGAGAAATGGGGACGTAGCTGGAGAGAAATGTATTTTAAAAGATAAGAGAGTCTATCTGCTGATCAAAACATACACCCTGTATTCATCAATTCCACTCCTGGGTGTAAAATCAACATAAAGTATTGCACACTGGCACCAAAAGTCATGTACAAGAATGTCATAGCAGCATTATTCATAGTAGCTTTAACTGGAAATAATCCAAATACCCATCAACAAGAGAATGGTTAAATAAATTGTGAGACAGTAGAAAAAAAGAATATATACAGTGCTGAAAATGAATGAATTACAGTTATTTGCATAACATGGATGAATCTCTAAAACATAATGTTGGGCAAAGCACCCAGACACAAAATAATGGTTACTTTTGGACAAGATGGGGGGTGGGTAATTGGAAATGGGCATGAAGAGGGGTTCTGGGGCTGCTGGTAATATTTCATTTCTTGACCCAGTTCATGGCTACATGAGTGTATTTACTTTGTGGCAACTGAGTTCTTCACTTTTTTAATGGAGGTAAAATTCACATAACATAAAATTAGCCATTATCCATTTTAAAAGGTACAATTCAATGGAATTTAGTATATTCACGATGTTGTAAAACCATCACCTCTATCTAGTTCCAAGGCATTTTTATCACCCCTAAGCTGTTCACTTTTTTATACTTTTCTACAAGCATGTTTTATGTCAATAAAAGTATTTTTTTTTTAAGTGAAACCAGGTAGATCCAGGTGTGATTTTTCTCCAGCAACATTCGGCTGCTTCGATTCAGGAACCAAGAAGACACAATGAAAGGGCAATGAAAGGGTTGGGGACTTGCCCTGGAAGAAGGGAGATAGGACAGTAGAGCAACTCTAAGGATGGATCACGAAATCCAGGTGGGACCAGGAGGAGAATGACGTACGTCATGAGGGAGCCGATGCATGCCAAGTTGTGATGGAGCCAGTGCACTGACACTTTGTTCAGGTTGAAGAAATATGGTAGTGGGGCCACTTGATCAAGTGACCTGGAAGGTAAAGGGGTGGTGATCAGAGGGTAAGATGACTCAAAATGATTTCAGAGATGGAGCCACTTCCAGTAATCTCAAGGATGAGACCATATGAGTGGGTGGCTGAGAGAGCATGGAGGAAAAGGTCAACAGAGACTTCAGTTAAAGACCAAAGAGGCAGAGTATTGAATGGTCCAACCATGTAGGTGTTAGGTGGTTCCAGCCAATCAATGTTGATGTCACTCAGAATGAGTGAGGATGATATGACAGGAGCTGGGAGGGAGAGGAGGGCAGGAAGCTAGCTGTGGAAGTCTAGTCTTTCCTGAATGGGGCAGCATGGCCAAGAGGTAAAAAGCAGATTCAAGGATGGG
This sequence comes from Choloepus didactylus, assembly GCF_015220235.1. Lineage (NCBI taxonomy): Eukaryota > Metazoa > Chordata > Mammalia > Pilosa > Megalonychidae > Choloepus > Choloepus didactylus. Next base: position 99,563,792 of record NC_051318.1, read on the forward strand.
GGAAGTGGAGGAGGTCAGATCACCTGATCTTCAGAAGAGCCAGGGGTTTTGTAGGAGGGAGGAGGAATTGGAAATTGCAATTGCAAGTGTGGAGGACACTGCCTGGGTGCCACAGGTTCACTGGGGATGGTCAGATTTCAGTGAAGGCAAGAGAAGATATGGAGGCTATGGGAGAGTTTAAGAGCATAGAGAGGAGTTCCAGGAGATACTGCAAGGTGTGGGATGAGGTGATTTACCTTGCGTCAGATTGGAGGACAGGTGTGGCAACACAAAGACAGGTTGCTGGGATGACTGGGAGGCTTTGCACTACCAGTGGGGACTGGAAAACAGTCCAGGAGGCAGGATGGGGTTCAGCCTGAAATTCTCTCGGGGTGAGAGTGGATAATCAGCCCTGGTGCTGTGTGTCCTGGCAGGTTCTCTTCAGGAAATCACTGATGACAAGTGGCATTTTAAACCCTTAGGGCACCTTCCTAATGTATGGTGTTAATAGCTAAAAGCTTGGACATGTCTACATGTGATTGTTTTTCTTTCTGATTAATCCCAGTTCTTAACCACTATGATACATTGCCTCCTGATGAGGTACATGCATCTGTGACTGAAGCAATAGAGATTAATTTAGAGACAGTATTGAATCGCTAAGCCTTTGTTTTTAATCCCCTCAATTCACTGGTACTGAAATAAACATTATTATCATGGCCCTCATTGTGCCAGTTTGGATGTATTATGTCCCTCAAAATGCCATGATCTTTGATGTAATCTTGTGTGGGCAGATGTATCAGTGTTGATTAGATTGTAATTCTTTGAGAGTTTCTGTGGAGATGTGCCCCACCCAACTGTGGGTGATGACTCTGATTGGATAATTTCCATGGAGGTGTTACCCCACCCATATAGGGTGGGTCTAAATTAAATCAGTGGAGCCATATAAATGAGCTGACAAAGGAACTCAGTGCAGCTGAGAGTGACATTTTGAAGAGGAGCCACAGCAAAGAGGGACACTTTGAAGAACACACAGAAGCTGAGAGAGAAGCTGCAGAGGAGAGACAGTTTGAAGATGGCCGTTGAAAGCAGACTCTTGCTCTGGAGAAGCTAAGAGAGGACAAATGCCCCAAGAGTAACTGAGAGTGACATTTTGAAGAGGAGCTGCAGCCTAGAGAGGAACGTCCTGGGAGAAAGCCATTTTGGAAAGAGAACTTGGAGCAGACGCCTGCCACATGCCTTCCCAGCTAACAGAGGTTTTCCAGTTGCCATTGGCCACACTCCAGTGAAGGTATACTTTGTTGATGGACACTTTATGACCTTAAGACTGTAACCTTGTAACCAAATAAACCCGCTTTTATAAAAGCCAATCCATTTCTGGTATTTTGCATCAAGGCAGCATTGGCAAACTAGAACACTCATAAAATTTTTAAAATAAGAATAAAAAATAAATAAGTCAAGAATGTGACTTTTTTACATTTATTAAATGACGTAGACTTCATTGGAACCAGCAAGTGTTTCATGAGTAGTGATAAATACATGGGTAGCTGTTTCTAGAATTGGTACCTTAGGAAAATACTCAGGCATGGATAATATGTAACACAGTAATGATGGGAAATGGACAATGCTGCAGCATATGGTTTCTCCAGCACCTTAAAGGATACAAGCTCCTTTTAAAGTACACTTCTTCACAAACCCACACACAAAACATTTCAACATCTAAAGTTAAACAATCTGAGATTCCAAATGTGAATGGTAATTTAATGGTTAAAATTTGAACAATGGTAACAGTCAGGAGGCTGTATAATCAGTCATCTCCAACAGTTTCAATGTTCTCTAAGTTTTAAGAATATTTGTGAAAATAATGGCTGAAATGTTCCCAACTCTTATGAAAAACATAAATATACAGGAAGCACAACATACTCAAAACAGAATAAATTCTAATAGACCTACTCCAAGAAATACACTAATAGAATGTCAAATGCCAAAGATGGAGAATTCTGAAAGCAGCAAGAGAAAAGCAATTTTGCACATACAAGGAGACAGCAGTAAGATTAAGTACCAATTTCTCAGCAGAAACCATGGAGGCAAGACAGGCATGATATATTTAAGGTACTGAAAGAGAAACACTGCTAGCCAAGAATTCTTTTTCTGACAAACTGTCCTTCAAATATTAGATAGCATTTTAAATATTCAGAGATGAACAGAAATTGAGAAAGTACATCAACAAGAGATCTATCCTATCAGAAATACTTAAGGGAGTTTTGCAGACTGAAAAGAAAAGACAAAAGAGAGAGGCTTGGAAGACAGTGTAGAAATGAAGATTGTCAGTAAGGGTAAGTAAACAGATAAGAAGAGACAACAGTAAGATATGACATACAAAAACCAAAGGCTAAAATGGTTGAAGTAAGTACTGCCTTTACAGTAATAACATTAAATGTTAGTGGATTAAACTTTCCAGTCAAAAGACACAGATTTTCAGAATGAATAAAAAGTATGCTCCATCTATATGCCTGTCTACAAGAGACTCACTTTAGACCCAAAGACACAAATAATTTGAAAGTGAACATTTGGAAAAAGATATTCCATGCAAACAGTAACCAAAAAAAGAAACTGGGTAGCTATACTATACTGGACAAAATAGATTTAAGTGCAAAAATGTTATAAGAGACAAAGGACACTATTACTAAAAGGGGCAATCCACCAAGAAGAAATAGTGGTAAATATTTATGCACCTAACCACAGTACCCAAGACACATGAGACAAACACTGGCAAAACTGAAGGGAGAAATCGATGTCTCTACAATAAAAGTTGAGAGACTTCAATACACCACTGTCATCAATGGAACATCTAGACATAAGATCAATAAGGAAAGAGAACTTGAATAATATGATAAATGAACTAGACTTAACAGACATATACAGAGCATAGCACTTCAGAACAGCAGGATATACATTCTTCTCATGTGCCCATGGATCATTCTCCAGGATAGATCACATGTTGGGTCACAAAACAAGTCTCAATCCCAAATAGGGATCAACAAATGAATGGATATACAAATTATGATAGCCCCCAAAAGCAGGAATACTACTCAGAAATGAAAAGGAATGAACTATTGATACAGAAAACAATATGGAATGAATCTCAAAATAATTAGGCTGAGTCAAGGAAACCAGACCCCTCCCCTCCACCCAAAAAAGGGTACATATGACATAACATATATTTTTACAACACTTACATAAAATTCTAGAAGAGTAAAACTAATCTATGGTATCAGAAAGCAGATCAATGGTTGTCTGGGGACAAAGGGGGTTGAGGACAGAGAGAGGCAAAGAAACTAATTACAGATGGACAGGAGGAAACTTTTTGGGGCAATTGATCAATTCATTATTCTGAGTGTCATGATGGTTGTTTCATGGGTGTATATGTATATATATATATATGAAAACATATTGAATTGTACACTTTAAATATATGCGATTTCGTGTCTGTCAATTGTGTTTCATTAAAGTTGTTAAATAAATACAAACAATGTATTGCTACAGTGTATCAGTCATTAGACACACCTCATTTAATTCTTATACCCACCCTTTGAGTAGGGTCTTATCAGATGAGCCAAACAAGGCTTTTTCTCTCACCATCCCCTACATCTTCTTGTTTTAAGTGAACCTGCCAAGTTCTGAGGACCCAAAGCCCTGTTAGGTGAAGGTTGAATTTCCTCTTACTCCAAAGTTTGGCAGGGTCAAGAAGTGAAGACTGTGAGCTCACAATCACCATTTTATCTTCCAGACAGTTACTTTTTGTTCCTCTGTCCAAGGTCCTAAAACAAGTTTATTCGGGACCAGTTTTCGAATGCAGGCTGATCAGACTCGAAAGCATAATCTTTCTACACGTTATACCCGGAAAGATGAACTAGCACAGAGGGGAAATATGCTCCCACTTCCCAGCCAAAAGTATTTGTTTCTCCATCTGTAAAACGTGGGTAACAACACCAGCCCTGTGTGTGTGCAAAAGGGAAAATGGGACATGAGTGCGAGTTGTTGGACTGCTTAGGAGGTGTGCTACACCTACTGGTTAAGGGCCCAGGCTTGGCACTCGGAAAGGTCGGAGCCCAAATCTGGCTGGGACACCTCAAGTTTTTCAACCTCACTACAGTTGAGTTTCCTGTTTCCAATCTTTCTTTTGTCCGTACATATTATTATGAAAAATTTCAAAATAGAAAAGTTGAAATAGGTTTAGAGTCCCCACATACCCACTATCTATATTCTGTATTTGACACTTTACCCTTATCTGATTTGCCATACTTCCTCTGTTCATCCCTTCATCCCTTTATTGTTCCGATGCATGTCAAAGTAAGTTGCAGATATCAGTACACTTCACCCCTAAAAACTTCAGTATGCATATAATTAACTGGAGTTCAATATTTCTACACAGCTCTTATTTAGTCCTATTCAAAAGAAATATATTATATGTTATACAATTGTTAAAAATATATGTTGAGTATGTGTGTGTGTAAATTGCTAACCTTTGAAGAGTGAGTAAGGAGGAGGGAAGCAGGTTATACTTTTAGCTTTTATTATTTTATGAATAGAAAATAATGAATTTTGAAAGATGCTGGTCATTATATGTACTATTTTCCACTGGACAATTTTATTTTTTCCACTATGAATTCTAAAAGATAAGGTCTCATTTTTTTATTAACACAAATGCCACTATCATGCCTATAAAAGTTACCATCAAATATGTAACTTTTCATATTTGAAAAGTCATTGTTCAAAATCCAGTTGTTTCATAGTTGCTGTAATTTTTTTTACACTTAAAAAATCAGGATTCAAAAACAGTCCACATATTGCAATTAATTGATAAGCCATTTAAATCTCTTTTAAGCTATTATTTCCTTCCTTAGCTCTCTCTTTTTTCTTTCTTTGCAATTTGTATGTTGAAGTTGGGTTATTTGTCCCAGAGGGTCTCCTACAGACTGGATTTTGTAGACTGAATCCCTGTGATGTTGGTTAGTAAGTTCCTCTGTCCTCAATATTTCTTGTAAATTGGTAGCTGAGTTTAGAGGCTTGATCAGATTAAGGTCAAATTTTTTTGGTAAGATAGCTTCATAGTGGGTGGTGTGTTTATTTGGCAATCAAATTAAGAACTTAAAGAGTGGACAGCATGTGCACAATAGAGATTTTTTCTTTTAATTTAATTTGAAGGAACAAATGACACCCAAAGAAACTATACATGCTGGTTTCTACACTTTCCACACATCAAGAATAGTGAGAGAGAATTGAACTGGGAATTCAGAGACCCAGACTGTCAGACTACCTTTGTCAGATCTTTGAAGACTCTCAACTGGAAAATTCCAATGCCTAGAACACTCCTTTGCTCTTTCAATTTATTAAATTCACTTATTCATTCAGTTATGTATTTCATTTGATAAACAGTTTTGAAGCTGCAGGTTACCTCATTTGCAAAGGCTGTTGCACTCCCTGGGAAAGGCGCTGACAATGTATTCACATGGTAGCATATTTTTGTAAAATTTCCAACCCAAGATATCTGAACTGCAACCGGTCAACCACTGGGTCTTTTCATACCAACTGTCCTTTTGTCACATTTCCCCCTCATGCTGGGTCATGCCGGAATGACCACAGGCACTTTTGGGATATGGCTAAAGGGAAGTTGAGTTGGGGTATACATGTAGTGAAGGTTGCATGGGATGTATTTATGGGGTTTGCAGCGGTTCTGCTTATACTTACATTGTTGCTAGCTGTCCTGATGTAGCAATGATTGCCAGGCATTCTCCCACCATCCAATGTGCTGACTTACCTGATAATCGTGATATGAAGACTCAGAGTTAGAAGTCGTATTGCTTTATGAACGTGTCCTACTGCTCCTGGCACCAGAATTACATGGGCACTGGAAAAGAAGCAGGGCTTGAAATACAGAGCCAGAAGCTAATCTGTGGAACATTCTGATCTGTTCCAATCAGCTTCACATGACTTCACATCTATAAAACTGTTGTGAAACTGTTAGTGGAGATTTGGGTTCAGAGCGATTGGAAGCTTCTCTCCTGTCAGAGATATACTGCTCATGCCCTGAACTCTTACAGTTCACTTATGAAGAAACTTGGTACAGGATTTCCCAAATGAGATAAGGATCCTAAACACTTGCAAGACACTCCAAATCATGAGTTGTGAAGTAGAAGGAAACTTTTCTAAATTATCAGTAATGAAAAACAGATTCCAATCATGCTAAAGAAAAGACAATTCACGTTCTCTTCTCCATAAAAATGATAATACAAAGATTATTATTACATAAACGGGTGATTAAAAAGTAGGCAGCCTTGTGAGGCATGCAACGAAGTGAATGAACCTTGAGGACATTATGTTGAGTGAAATTAGCCAGAAGTGCAAGGACAAATATCATAAGGCCTCACTAATACAAACTAACTAAATGAGCAAACACTGAGAATTGAATTCAAGAGCATGGGTTATCAGGGGATAGAACAGGGGCAGAGATTGGGAAATCGATGACGCAGGAGGACAGAAAGTTCAGTAAGACTCATCGTAAAAGTTCCTAGATTATAAGCTCTTACAGCAGTCACATCTATTTCTGAGTTTTAACTGTTATTTAAGAGATGTTTATTAGGTACAAAATTTATATTCTCTGTGGCACACTCTCTAATTTAACCTGTATGGTCAGTTTACTTAAAGAATATAATTACATGGAATCTAGAATAGAGAATGAGATCTTGTAATTCTGTACAGGTTAATGTAATATCCCAATACATCCCAGAGTATTTGGGGCAGAAAATTTTTAAAAATAAATGCAAGGGATGAGCCTGGACCCAGGGATGAGCCTGGACCCAGCATCATGGGATTGAGAACATCTTCTTGACCAAAAAGGGGAAAAGAAATGCAATAAAATAAAGTTTCAATGGCTAAGAGATTTTGAATAGAGTCAAGAGGTCATTCTAGAGGTTATTCTTATGCATTATATAGATATTCCTTTTTAGTTTCTAGTGTATTAGAATAACTGGAAGGAAATACCTGAGTCTGTTGAACTGTAATACAGTAGATGTGATTTTTGAAGATGATTGTATAACTATGTAGTTTTTATCATGTGACTGTGTAACTGTGAAATCCTGGTAACTAACAGTCCCTTTGTCCAATGTATGGGCAGATAAGTAATAATATAAAGACAAAAAAATATATAAATAATAGGGGGGCATAAGGGCAATGGGATGTTTTGGGTATTCTTTTTCTTTTTCTTTTTTTCTTAATTTTGGAGTAATGCAGATTGTGCCTGTTTGAATGTATTATGTCCCCCAAAATGCCATTATCTTTGATGTAATCTTGTGTGGGCAGACATATTAGATTGTAATTGATTAGATTGTAATTCTTTGAGTGTTTCTGTGGAGATGTGCCCCACCCAACTGTGGGTGATGACTCTGATTGGATAATTTCTATGGAGGTATTACCCCACCCATTCAGGGTGGGTCTAAATTAAATCACTGGAGCCATATAAATGAGCTGACAAACAGAAGGAACTCAGTGCAGCTGTGAGTGACATTTTGAAGAGGAGCTACAGCCAAGAGGGACACTTTGAAGAATGCACAGAAGCTGAGAGAGTAGCTGCAGATGAGAGACAGTTTGAAGATGGCCATTGAAAGCAGACTCTTGCTCCAGAGAAGCTAAGAGAGGACAAATGCCCCAAGAGCAACTGAGAGTGACATTGTGGAGTGAAGCTGCAGCCTAGAGAGGAACGTCCTGGGAGAAAGTCATTTTGAAACCAGAACTCTGGAGCAGATGCAAGCCACGTGCCTTCCCAGCTAACAGAGGTTTTCTGGACACCACTGGCCATCCTCCACTGAAGGTACCCGATTGTTGATGCGTTACCTTGGATATTTCATGGCCTTAAGACTGTAACTGTGTAACCAAATAAACCCCCCTTTATACAAGCCAATCCATTTCTAGTGTTTTGCATTCTGGCAGCATTAGCAAACTAGAACACACGTGTTCTAAAATTGATTGTGGTGATGAATGCACAACTATATGATGATACTATGAGCCATTGAGTGTACACTTTGGACAAATTATATGGTATCTGAATATATAGCAATAAAACTGCATTTTAAAAAAGTAGGCAGCCAAAAATGTAGAGATGAGAGCATTAGAGAGGTGATTTAGACATTTAGTTAGTAAAACAATTGTGCTCTTCTTCAGGAGTTTATGTTGACAGTATTTGTAAGCTTTATAAAATTTGCTCTTTGCTGTGTTTTCTTTTCTCATTTTTAATATTCACTTTCATACCTAATGTTGTAATTAAAACTGGTAGTTTTGTGTTCTTTTTCTTAATGAGGGTGCCCCAAATTGAACGAGCTTTAGGCCTCATAAACCCAGAGCTGCCTCCACTTTCACCATAAGAGTTACAGAGCATCACTATATAGTGAAGAGGGACAGCGACTTCATCAAGCCACGTTGTCAAAGAAAACGCAGAAAGAACCATGACATTTGACGGTCCCACCAGTGATAAAGATGGCTAGTGGGAGTTCTTTTTTGTTCCCAGATGCATCAGTGTGCTAGTTTTAGTTTGCGAGGTGATGGGCTCTGGTCCCTTCCAGCTCTGACATTTGTTTATCCTTGTTATCGCTGTTGATATCGAGTGCTTCCCATGTGCCAAATGCTCTGCTGAGCATATCACATGCAATATCCCCTTGGCTTTTCACAACAATCCAGATGAGTGTTAAACTCATGTGTTAAACTCATGTTATGACACTAATTCACTCAAAAACCTTTCTGGAGCCTCGATACAGGCCAGGCATGTTGTCAGGCAGCGGACAGAGAGTGGTGGACAAAGCAGACACGGTGCCAGTTGTCTTGGAGCTGATATATTGGTGAGGAAGACAGAGATCAAGGGCTGGGGATGCTTGCTGTGGTGTGTGTGGGTCACAGAGAGATCCAGCCGGGGCTGAGAACTGGAGGAGGGCAGCCCTGAGAGAGTGAGAGGCGGAGACCTCGTCAGCCAGGAGAAGGGGGACAAGAGCATGTAGTCAGGGAGATCAGCACTGGCAAAGGAAACCGTGGCTCATTCTTTCATTCTTTCAAGCAGTGTTTCTTGAGTACTTGGTCTCCACGCCGGGTGAGACAGTGGTGAAGAAGACAGTCAAGTTCACTGTCTTCTTGGGGCTTCGTTTAAAAGGAAAAAGAAAATCCATAAACAAATCTATGAGTGAGCAAATAAGAAAGTATCCAATCATAATACAGTCTATGAAGAAATGAAATAAGATTATGTGTTTGGGGCTACTTTTGATAAGTCGTCAGTGGTGGCAGCTCTAAAGAATGTCATGTACCCAGGGTTAGGGGTTCGAAGTAATTCTGGGCACAGCAAGAAGCCTGTGGAATGCTTGATAACAGAACATGACAGGCTGTGACTTCCATTTTTAGAAAACTGCTCTGGCTGCTCTATAGAGAAAACATTATAGGGTCAAAGGTAGCGGCAGGGAGACCAGCTAAAGCCTGGGAGATGCTGGTCGTGGTGGAGACAGAAGTGAACACATTTGGGATACAAACAATCTATTTTTTTATGATTAGAGAAGTTGTAGGTTTACAGGAAAATCATGTAGAAAATACAGTTCCCAGATGCACACCCCCATTATTAACACCTTGCTTTAACAATTGATGAAAGAATATTATTATAATTGTACTATTAACTACAGTCCATGGTTTACATTAGGGGTCCCTGTTTGTGTTGTACGGTCTTTTTTTTTTTTTTTTATTTTATTCTTGTAACATACATATAACCTAAAATCTCCCCTTTTTAAATCAATTCAAATATATAATTGTGTTATTAATTACATTTACAATGGATGCTGCTGATGGTAGCAAATCTAGACTTTTTGAAGATTTAGGTTCTGGGAACCTGAACACTGACCCCGCCGCTGCCCGAGTGTAACCTGGGGGAGGTGCAAACCGTGTCGTGTTCCTTCAAGCAGTGAGAACACAGAGCGCTCAGGAGAGTTCCTATAGAAACCGTCGATGAATCTTAGATTTTTCTTTTTTTAGGAAAAACATTTTAAAAAGAAAAATAAATAAAAATTTTTCCAAAAGATGTGGCAACCCGGGAGTTGGCAGATGCCTTACGTTTGGCCCTGAATAGTTTTGTAAATATGACCCAACATTTTAAAATCGGGAGATTACACAAACATAGCAGGCTCCTTTTGGAAAATCGCTAGATCTGGCAACTCTGGGCCCACATTCTTGATTGGCCACAATCAGCTGCAAATGAGAGGCAGCTGTCCCCGGGAGGAAGGTCAAGGGCTACCTGTGCCACCGCAGAGCGCACGCGGAAAGCGTACGGGACTCCGGGAAGTGCACCAGGGTGCGCACGGCTCTGGCAGCCCCGGGCGCACGAGCCCCGCGCAGGGCGCACAGGGTGAGGTGGCGGCGGAGGGGGACCCGGAGCAGGGGGCGGGCGCACGGCACGGAGGGGGCGGAGCTCTGCACGGCGTCGGTCCTGGAGGCCCCTCCACCCCGCTCCCCCGCGGCGAGCCCTGTGCACTTGCCCTTCTGACCTCACGTCCACGGTGCTCCCCTGCCCCATGGGCATTGGAGTTTGAGACTTCCCCGTTCAAGACCTGAGCCAGTGACATGAGTGACTCTGTCAACCACTCTGTCACCAGCAAGAAGAAAGACCAGAGGGGACCCCTCCTTTTATCCCCACCCTCAACCATCCATCCTGCAGTTAAGGGAGCTGAACCCTGGGAAGGGGCCTCGCCGGCCTTGCCATGTAGACCCTCTCACCCTGTGGGGAGGAGACCTGGAGTTGCGTTTTGGTTTTCCCTACTTTATGCGGTGGGTTATTTCCTTCTCCTAGACCCTGCCCCAGGACCACTAAGTCCAGGCTGCCAGGCTAGCGGAGCTGCCTCAGGGACAGGCTTTTTTTTTTTTTCCGATTATTTTTTTGGAAACCGTGTTTTTAAAATGCGCTCTCACTCGGGGCGCCGGGTTCCCTCCTGGTTGGCTGGTTTCCAGCTGTCACCCAGAGGGGGTGACATACGGGCGGCTCACAGACGCACAGACACAGACAGACACACACACACAGATGGACAGACACACAGACACGCAGACAGACGCACACAGGCACACACAGACGCGTGCACACACATGCACAGACACACACACGGATGCACACACACATGCAGACACACACACAGATGCACAGACACACATAGAAAGACCCACAGAAGCATAGACACACATATACAGATGCACAAACATACACAGACGCAGACACACATAGATGCGCTGACACAAATACAGATGCACAAACACACACACACAGGCACACATATGGAAGCAAAAAGACACGCAAACACAAAAGTGCACAGACACACACAGAAGCAAAAAAGACACACACAGATGCAAAGGCACACAGACCCAGAGACACACACACATGCAGAGACACTCAGAGATGCACAGACACACACAGAAACACACAGACACACGCACACTGCTTCTCCCCAAACGTCTCATGTATCCAAACCAGGCCTCATGTTGGTGACTCCACTACATGCTTGGTTGCTACATTTCTGAACACAATTTCTGAGAGCCTTCTTCTTTTCTTTTAAATGCAAATTTATTGAGATATATTCACACACCACACAAACCATCCAAAGTGGGTCACAGTATCATCTCATAGTTGTGAATTCATCACCACAATCCGTTTTAGAACATTTTCATTACTCCAGAAAAAGTAAAAAGAAAAAAGAAAACCCAGAACATCCCCTACCCATTATTCCCATCCTGTCATTGGTGTGATACTTTTGTTACTGTTGATGAAAGAATATTAAGATATTACTCTTAGCTATAGTCCCTAGTTTGCAATAGGTACATTTTCCCCATATACCCCTCTATTATTAACTCCTTGTAATAGTGTCATGCATCTGTTCTAGTTCATGAAAGAATTTTTAAATATTTGTGTAGTTAATCACAGTCATCATCCACCACAAGATTTGCTGTGTTATACATTCCCATGTTTTAACCTCCAACTTTCCATCTGGTGACACACAGGACTCTGAACTCGCCCCTTCCACCACATCCCCACACCGCCCAGCACTGTGAATTATTCTCATAACGTGTTACCCTCAGCTCTGTATATTTCTAAACGTTACGTTCACCCTTGTGAAACATTTTGCACATAGTGAGCTACCGCTTCTGGGGGGCTTCTTGCTGGGGGGCTTCTTGCTGGAGGGACTCGCCCCGGCCTTCCCCGGGGTGCAGGGCTCCGTGCCCCCCACCCCTGCCTTTCCCTCCTGCGCCCACCCTCCCGCCTGCGGGGCCTCAGTCCTCTTCTCTCCCGTCCCCAGTCAGCTCAGGGTGGTTCTGGCGGCGCCGTCTGGCAGGGGGGCAGGAGGGGCTGAGCAATCGGAGACCCTCAGTCCGTCTCTGATGATTCCCCCAAAACAGGCCGGGCGGGGCAGTGCGAGAAGCCCCCCAGCGCCCAGCCGAGGGCCCCCCTAATCGACTCCCGTCCTTCTCTGCCTGTTCCTTCCCTCTTCCGCCGGCAAACCTTTACGGGGCTCCTCCTCCCAGGCGTGGGGCTCTGGGGATACGAGGTGGATGCCCCCCTTCTGTGGAGTAACAGGGGAGCTCCGAGAACCCTGGGGCCCGTGGGGTCCTTATCATCATCTCAGAACCCTCCAGAAGAAAGGGAAGGAGCAGCGCTGACATCGCTCGGGTTTATTCTAGGGCAGGGCTTCTCCAACTTGAGTGGTCCTCGGAATCGCCTGGAGGGCTGGTTAAAACCGACTGCTGGTTCCGGCGCTCGAGTTTCTGATGCAGTCGGTGGTATGTGGGGCCTGAGAATGTGCATTCCCAGTCAGTTCTCACGTGAGGCTGCGGCTGCTGGTCCAGGGACACGGTTTGAGCACGACTGTTAGAGGGAAATCATGCCAGGCTGGTGTGAGAAAATGCCCCCCCTCTCTTCACTCCCTCCCCTTAACTACGCATCCCAACTCCTAAGGCAGCCCTTGCTGCTAGATGTTCCTGGCAGCTTGCTGAAATGATTGGCTGTCTGGTAACACAGCCAAATGGTAACTGGTAGGGGTTAGAAATGAGCTGCCTCTCTGACTGGAGCCATGCCTGGGGAAAGGAATTTTACCTGAGATTAATGGATCACTGACTTCCTGAATCCTTAATTCCGCAGGCATTAATGACAGCCTGGGGACCCTCGCAGGGGACCCTGTAAGTCTTGACCTGGAGTTCTAATAACCGGGCACCATCAGAATTTAACTGTCTAATCTTACCTTTTTCGGGGCAACTAGGCATCTCTGCTTGTTGATTCAAGAACTGAATTCTACAGTCTCAAAACTCTTACTTGAAATTTGTTCTAAATCCAGGAACAAGTAGGATTTTGGGTCTTCCCCCAGTCTGTACTAGGAGAGGGGAACGGATGAGTATCTACTGGCACATGTGAATCCATGTGACTCCACCTGAGATTCTTTAGTACTTTCCGTTTGCATCTGTCCCAAGTTGAAGCAAATCAGGACTTTTACAGTGGCATCATTTTAAACACTGTTTCATTGAAAGCGGTGGTTCTCAGGCTTGGCTGCACATTGGAATCACTCACAGAGCTTTTATAAGTTTTGATTCCAATGGCCAAAGTGGAACATTTTGGACAACTGCATAAATAAAGTAGGACTGAATTATAACCCAAAGGATCAAATAAATATCCATGAGTCCATACTGATGTAAATAAATTGTTGAATAGCTGAAGATATGGGGGATAAGAGACAAATCTCCTGGGCAGAAGAATTGCAAATAATTTATGTGGATACTCTGCCCTCAAGGAGGGGGAGCATAACGCCCCATTCCTTACACATGGGCTGCACATAAAGTAATTCTGAAGTATATAGTTTGACAAGACCTCCATCAGGTGATCAAGGTCAAGTCAACAAGCATAAATCACATCGATAGCAGGTACCCTTGATATGATGTGATGGAAATGGTACTTTACGTCTGTGGTCTTCCTCCCCCAAACTCATAACCCCAGTTTAATCGTGAGAAAAACATCAGATAAATTTCAATAGAGGGGAATCTTTAAAATGCCTGTCCTGTCCTCAAAATTTTCAGGGTCACTAAAAACTTTCAAGGTCTTCAAAAACTAAGAAAGGCCAAGAAACTACAATGATTTATACATTTGTTAGAGACATAAATGCAACATGGTATCCTGGATGGGATCCTGGAACAGATAAAGATGACATTAGGCAAAAAAACAGGAAATAAGAATTAAAGTATGGATTTAAATTCATGATAATGCATCAAGATTGGTTCATTAATTGTGACAAATAAGCCAAACTAACATAAGATATTAATCTGGGTGCAGGAGTGTTTTCCTGTTTCATCTGCTAAAATAAATATCATACAATGGGTTGACTTAAACAACAGGAATTTATTGGCTCACAGTTTGGGGTTCTTTTAGTTTGCTAATGCTGCTGGATGCAAAACACCAGAGATGGATTGGCTTTTATAAAAGGGAGTTTATTTGGTTACACAGTTATATTCTTAAGACTATAAAGTGTCCGAGGTAATGCATCAACAATCAGGTACCTTCACTGGAGGATGGCCAATGGCATCTGGAAAACCTGTTAGCTGGGAAGGCACGTGGCTGGTGTCTGCTCCAAAGTTCTGGTTTCAAAATGGCTTTCTCCCAGGACGTTCCTCTCTAGGCTTCAGCTCCTCAAAATGTCACTGTTAGGTGCTCTTGGGGCATTTGTCCTCTCTTGGCTTCTCTGGAGCAAAAGTCTGCTTTCAAAGGCTGTCTCCAAAATGTCTCTGTAAGCTGAAGCTCCTCTCTCAGTTCCAGTGCATTCTCAAATTGTCCCTCTTGGCTGTAGCGAGCTTGCTCCTTCTGTCTGAGCTTATATAGTGCTCTAGTAATCAAGGCCCATGCTGAATGGGTGGGGCCACACCTCCATGGAAATTATCTCATCAGAGTTATCACCTACAGTTGGGTGAGGCACATCTCCATGGAAACACTCAAAGGATTCCAATCTAATCAGCACCAAAACATCTGCCCCACAAGACTGCATCAAAGAATATGGCTTTTTCTGGGGGACATAATACATTCAAACTGACACAGGGGCCTAGGATTTTGATGCTAAAATTGAGGTATCAGCAAGGAGATGCTTTCTCCCCAAAGACTGTGGCGTTCAGAGCCTGGCTGCCAGCGATCCTTGGTCCTGGGCTTTTCCATCACGCGGCAAAGCACATGGTGGCATCTTCTCCCGTCTCTTCTGGGTTCTGTTGACTTCCAGCTTCTGACTGCTCCCCGTGGCTTCCTGCCTGTGGCCTTCTCTATAAAGCCTCCAGTTATAGGATTTAGACCCATCCTGATTCAGTTGGCCACACCTTAACTAAAAATAACATCTTCAAAAGGTCCTGTTTACAATGGGTTCATACCGCAGGAATGGGTTAAGAACAAGAACATGTTTTTCTGGAGTACATAATTGAATATATCACAGGGAGTACTGGGAATTCTTCATACTATCTATGCAGTTTTTCTGTAATTTTAAAACTATGTTGAAATGAAAAGTTTGCATAAACAAGCTTTATATAAACAGTCACAGGAATCCACCCCCCCCCCGACATGCTGATTTTACTATTCCTGGGTTTGGCCTGGACTTTGGGGTTGGTTTTATACATCTCCCAGGTTATTTAATGTGCAACCAGGGGTGAGAAACACACCCTCAATCTTATTCAAAGCAGTTTGGGAAGTGAGAGTATTCTTGCTTTGTCCTTTTCCCTTGTGCCTCAAATTTAATTTCTTTATGTCCCAGAGAAAGAATATTATTTTGATATTTTCATGAATACTATTTCCGTCCTTCTGGAAAATGCATTATGGAAGGTCAAGTATTCAGTAACTAAATAAGCAACTCCTTTTTCGTCAATTGAGAAATTAAACTCTAGGGATGTGAAAATTATCTCCTATGGAATCACCATTAAGAATGAGCCTGTTTTTCCAAACACCATTATCCGACTTTACAGCACGGTGTATTGAAAATTACCAGAGGTTCCTACGCTGCACCTGGGCCAGCTGCCTCAGGACCTTGAAGCTTCCACTCCCTTGGGAAATATAAATGAGCTCCTGCTTGTATGTCTGGCTGGGAGCTAGGAGGCCGGGAGCTTGCTGGATCTGCAGGAGCTCTGCCACTTCCTGCCTCAGAAGATGCACTTTTTCAGGTTTTCAGGTGCTTTGTGTGCACACTCACGTCTGTGCTAGGGGTGTCACATCTCCTGTGGGGTAGGAGCATCACAACAAGCAGTCACCCCGTGGGGCCACCTGAATCTAACTCTGCCTTGGGGTGTCATTCCGGAGAATTCCCAGAAGAGGAGATCTTGAAGCCAGGAGAACAGATTACTGGGGAGAGAAAAAGTGGACCAGGTGTCAGAAAGCATGGAGTCTCCAGGAGAAATAAGTGGTTTTGTATGACTGGATTTTAGGATAAATAGAAGGGACTCTCCAGAGACGGGGCAGTGGATCAGATGCGAAAGGGACTTGTCTGCTTAGGGCTAAACTAAGGATCCTGGACTGTGAGTGGGTGTGTGTGTGTTTGTGCACACATGCGTGCATGCACACACCCAAAGCAAGACGCCAGGGCAGGATTTTAAGAAGCTAGGTGGTCATGTTTGGTTTTGTTTTTTAATTGAAAAATACATGCATATAGAAAAAAAAATCCAAATAGTGCAAAAGTTCACACAAAAAATACAGTAAATAATTAAGGGAAGACTCCCTCCAACCATAAACCATGGGTGATATTCGATATGTTTAACACCAATGTGTTGTAGGTGCTGACTAATCAGGACAGATGCTATATCATGCACGAGGGCCTGACTAGAGAAGCTGAAAAACAGCCTACCCTAAACCTCTAGCTTCTGGCTTCTCTTCCCAATCACAGTGGTCAGTGGTTCCATGTTTGTGCTTCGTACACAAACAGGAACTTCTGTACACCACCCCCCCATGCACACATGTGGCCTCTGTAAAAACTCAGGTACATGCATGTACTGTTCTGTACCTTTCTTCTTTCACATAAAAATGTGTCTTTTTTTAAAAACTTTATGTAGGGGAACCGGCAAGAGAGAGCAATTAAGGAAGGGAGAATGATAACACAATAACAACAGATAAGCTATCGTGGGTAAATTTAACGTTCTGGGAATGTCCAGGAATGACTATGGTCTGTTAATTTCTGATGGGTATAGTAGGAACAAGTTCACAGAAATGTTGCTATATTAGGTTACTTTCTTGGGGTAGAGTAGGAACATGCTGGAAGTAAAGTAGTTGTCTTAGGTTAGTTGTCTTTTTCTTACTCCCTTGTTATGGTCTCTTTGAAATGTTCTTTTATTGTATGTTTTTTTTTAATTATTTTTTTTTATTTTTTTATTTTTCATACAGTTGATTTAAAAAAAAAAACAAGGAAAAAAATATGTAGAGCCCCCTTGAGGAGCCTGTGGAGAATGCAGGGGTATTGGCCTGCCCCACCTCGATGGTTGCTAACATGACCACAGACATAGGGGACTGGTGGTTTGATGGGTTGAGCCCTCTACCATAGGTTTTACCCTTGGGAAGACGGTTACTGCAAGGGAAAGGCTAGGCCTCCCTATAATTGTGCCTAAGAGCCTCCTCCTGAATGCCTCTTTGTTGCTCAGATGTGGCCCTCTCTCTCTGGCTAAGCCAACTTGAAAGGTGAAATCACTGTCCTCCCCACTACGTGGGATCAGACACCCAGGGGAGTGAATCTCCCTGGCAACGTGGAATATGACTCCCGGGGAGGAATCCAGACCCGGCATTGTGGGATGGAGAACATCTTGACCAAAACGGGGAAGTGAAAGGAAATGAAATAAGCTTCAGTGGCAGAGAAATTCCAAAAGGAGCCGAGAGGTCACTCTGGTGGGCACTCTTACGCACAATATAGACAACCCTTTTTAGGTTCTAAAGAATTGGGGTAGCTGGTGGTGGATACCTGAAACTATCAAACTACAACCCAGAACCCATGAATCTCGAAGACAATTGTATAAAAATGTAGCTTATGAGGGATGACAATGGGATTGGGAAAGCCATAAGGACCACACTCCCCTTTGTCTAGTTTACGGATGGATGAGTAGAAAAATAGGGGAAGGAAACAGACAAACAAACAGACAAAGGTACCCAGTGTTCTTTTTTACTTCAATTGCTCTTTTTCACTTTCATTATTATCCTTGTTATTTTTGTGTGTGTGCTAATGAAGGTGTCAGGGATTGATTTAGGTGATGAATGTACAACTATGTAATGGTACTGTGAACAATCGAATGTACGATCTGTTTTGTATGACTGCACGGTATGTGAATATATCTCAATAAAATGAAGATTTAAAAAAAACTTTATCAAAAAATTTTAAAAAAACATTTCAAACAAAAGAAGACAAAGGCATAAGAAAAACAAATATCCTAAAATAACTACATTGCTTCCAATATGTTCCTACCATACCCCAAGAAAATTAATGAACCATTGTCATTTCTGAGCATTCCCATATCATTAAGATTACCCTCAACATCTTATCTATTCTTATTAGATTATCGTTCCCCTAGCACTAGTTGCTGTCTATTGCTAGGTCCCCTATATTCTACAATATAAGACACTTATTTTACATTTTTCACAAAGTTCACATTACTGTTAACATACAAGATCTCTCTTTTTGTGCCTGGCTTATTTCACTCAGCCTTATGTCTTCAAGTTTCATCCATGTTGTCATATGTTTCATGACCTCTTTCCTTCTTAGAGCCATGTAGTATTTCATCGTGTGTATATACCACATTTTGTTTATCCACTCATCTGTTGAAGGACATTTGGATTGTTTCCATCTCTTGGCAATTCTGAACAATGCCACTATGAACATCAGTGTGCAAATATCTGTTAGTGTCACTGTTTTCAGGTCCTCTGGGTAAATACCAAGAAGTGAAATCGCTGGATTGAAGGGTAACTCAATATCTAGTTTTCTAAGGAACTGCAAGACTGTCCTCCAGAGTGGCTGAACCATTATACAGTCCCACCAACAATGAATGAGTTCAAATTTCTCCACATCCTCTCCAGCGTTTGTAGTTTCCTTCTTGTTTAATGGCAGCCATTCTTATTGGTGTGAGATGATATCTCACTGTGGTCTTGATTTGCATCTCCCTAATAGCTAGTGAAGATGAACATTTCTTCATGTGTTGTTTAGCCATTATAACCATGTGTCTTGGTACTCTTTCCATGTTAGTACACTAGTACGCTTCTAGTTTTTCATGGAATTATTTTTCAACTAGTGGAGTGCTATGATGAAACCTGCATGGAGGACGGATGTGATGCACATTTGGGGAGCGTCTGCCCAGCCGTGACCTCTTTTCTCTGAGAATTGCCTCTGCATTCATGGGGGTGGGCTCCCTCACACTATTTGCCCTGTGTGGGCCTGTGCCCTGGATTTGTGGGTCCAGGGGAGGTCAACTGACCCAAACTAATTTCAGTTGG
This sequence comes from Choloepus didactylus, assembly GCF_015220235.1. NCBI lineage: Eukaryota > Metazoa > Chordata > Mammalia > Pilosa > Megalonychidae > Choloepus > Choloepus didactylus. The sequence continues at coordinate 99,583,302 of NC_051318.1, forward strand.
GGCCAGGTGATCTACCTATCAATTCTTTCCAGGAATCTGGAATTGGGATTCAGAGATAATGATTACAGTCTTTGGCTGGTCACTTAAACTGAGAACATGTCATTTTTGTTCAAGTACCCCTTGTTAGAATTTGGAAAAACTTTATACCTCCACACGTATTTTTAAGTTAGCATCTGTAGTTGGCAGCCTCCAAGATAGTGTCCCAACTTCCCTGCCTCCTGTTCCTCCTGCATTTGTGTGGCCTCCTCCCACCTCGAGTCAGTGTTTGCTTTGGACTCCATGAGTGCAGAGCCAGAGTGCTGGCATCAGCCATCAAAAGAAATACGGTGGGGCTGCCTTGCACGCTGTCCTTGGATCGCTTGCTCTGGGGGAAGCCGGCCGCCATATTGTGGGGCTACTCAAGCAGCCTGCGGAGAGGCCCACGTGATGAGGATCTGAGGCCACCTGCCAACAACTGGAACCATGGGAGTGAACTGTCTTGGAAGCAGAGCCTCCGGCTCTAATCAAGCTTTGATGTGACAGCAGTCCTGGCTGACATCTTGACTGCACCTTAATGAGAGAAACCCTGAACCAGACCCACCCGGCTAAGTTGCTCCTGGATTCCTGAGCTACACAGACACTATGAGATAATAAATGTTGTTTTAAGCTGAAAAGTTTTGGGACAATTTGTTATGCAGCAATAGGTAACTGATACAAAATCCAGGGTTTTTGTTTGTTTGTTTTGTTTTGTTTAAATCATGACTTTAAATAGCTGCAAAGGAGATAATTTCCTAGGTATTGGGAATATTGTCTTTTAAAAAGAAAACATTTGAAATTCTCTCTATTATTCATTTTTAAAGTAACTTGTACAGCTTTTCTTTAAGTCAGACTTTTCCCTTCATTCCTCTGTCTTTGAGGCTATATTTTAATTCCACTTCTCCACATAATTTCATCCTAATGTGTTCTAGTTTGCTAATGCTGCCAGAATGCAAAGCACCAGAAATGGACTGGCTTTTATAAAGGGGGTTTATTTGGTTACACAGTTACAGTCTTAAGGCCATAAAGTGTCCAAGGTAACACATCAGCAATTGGGTACCTTCACTGGAGGATGGCCAATGGCGTCCAGAAAACCTCTGTTAGCTAGGAAGGCATATGGCTGGTGTCTGCTCCAAAGTTCTGGCTTCAAAATGGCTTCCTTCCAGGACATTCCTCTCTAGGCTGCAGTTCTTCAAAAATGTCACTCTTAGTTGCACTTGGGATATTTGTCCTCTTTCAGCTTCTCCAGAGCAAGAGTCTGCTTTCAATGGCTGTCTTCAAACTGTCTCCCATCTGCAGCTCCTGTGCTTTCTTCGAAGTGTCCCTCTTGACTGTAGCTCCCCTTCAAAGCATCACTAACAGCTGCACTGAGTTCCTTCTGTTTGTCAGCTCATTTATATGGCTCCAGTGATTAATTTAGACCCACCCTGAATGGATGGGGTAACACCTCCATGGAAAATATCCAATCAGAGTCATCACCCACAGTTGGGTGGGGCGCATCTCCACAAAAACACTCAAAGAATTACAATCTAATTAACACTGATAGGTCTGCCCACACAAGATTACATCAAAGGTAACGGCATTTGGGGGGACATAATACATTCAAACTGGCACATAATGTAATATAGCTTTGTATCTGAAACCCCTTTTTGATCACATGAAGATACGTGTCTGCCGTGAAAATATGTATATAAAACAAAATGATTTTAAAAATTACCTGTGCTACTGGTGTTTACGGAGAGAGCATTCATGATTTGCAATGGGTGGAGGTGACCTAAGGGTACATTGACTGAGGAACAGAATGGTGAACTGTGGTGTAGGCATACAATGGAATATTGGGCAACTACGAGATGGAGTGAAGCTGTGAAACACACCACCAGGTGAATGGATCCTGTAGGCAGCATTTTGAGTGAAGTACACCAGAAACCCAAGGCAAACACTATAATGCCTCACCAATAGGGACTGACTACAATGTGTAAACTCAGAATTGAATCTTAGAGCACAGCCTAACAGGGAAATGATTATTGTAATGGTCCCTAGATTGTAAGCTCTTACAGCAGCCACATCTACTCCCTGAATTGTAATGGCTGTCTCCAGATTCTGACATGCTGACCCCTTTGTGTATAACCTGATCAATCCCTGGAACTTTGGGTATCTGTGACACCTGAAACTCAGAGCTAGAGCCCGGCAGATGTGAACGTCAGTATTAGTACATACAGCAATTGTTTAAAAAGCTGAGAAAGAGTCTAGACTTCAGTTACAGATATGAATGAAGCAGATCTGGTTATGACTAAGGCAAATTGGGCCAAAGGGTAAAGGATGATACAGACTGTGTTTTAAAACTTCAAATTCCATGTGAGACCAAGGGAAGAGATGGTTATCTAGAGCTGGATCTATGTTTTCTGTAGTACACTAAACAATTTAACTTGTACAGTCAGCTCGTTCAAATAGCATAATTACATGGAACTTTGAACAGACTTGTGGGTCTGCACAGGTTAGTGTGAAATAGCGACACATCCCAGAATACTTCAGGCAGAGAATAAAAATATATATGCAGGGGCCCCCAGAGGAGCTGGGAGAAAATGCGGAAGTGTTGGGCTTCCTCACCTGGATTGTTGCTGATGTTCTCACAAACATTGAGGACTGACAGTTTGGTATGTTGAGCCCTCTATCTTGGGACTTGTCCTTAAGAAGCCCATTGCTGCAAAGGAGAGGCGAAACTTGCTTATAACTGTGCCTGAGAGTCTCCCCCTGAGTACCTCTTTGTTGCTCAGATGTGGCCTCTCTCTCTCTAGCTGAGCCAAATCATGAGGGGAACTCAGTGCCCTCCCCCCAACATGGGACCTTCTCACGCAGGATATGACTCCCAGGGATGAATCTGGACCCGGCGTCTTGGGATTGAGAACATCTTTTTGACCAAAAGGGGAATATGAAATGAAACAAAATAAATTCTCAGTGGCTGAGAGATTTCAAATGGGGTAGAGAGGTCACTCTGGTGGACATTCTTATGCATTATATAGATAACCCTTTTTAGGTTTCCCTGTATTGGAATAGCTAGAAGGAAATACCTGAAACTGTCAAACTCCAACCCAGTGGCCTTGACTCTTGAGGATGATTGGATAGCTATGTAGCTTACAAGAGTGACAGTGTGATGGTGAAAACCTTGTGAATCACACTCCCTTTACCTAGTGTAAGGATGGATGAGTAGAAAAATGGGGACAGGAACTAAATGAAGATTTGGGTGGGATGGAGGGTGATGATTTGGGTGTTCTTCTTTACTTTTGTTTTTTATTCATGCTTTTATTCTTTCTGGTGTAAAGAAAATGTTCAAAAATGGATTGGGGTGATGAAGGCACAACTATATGATGGTACTGTGAACAGTTGGTTGTACAACATGGATGACTTTATGGTATGTGAATATATCTCAATAAAACTGAATTTAAAAAAAATTACCTGTGCTTATAAAGGTTAAAACTGTCATTACAATTAGTAGTAGTAGTACACAGGTTAGTAATTTTAGCAAAACTGTGTTAAGTAATTTTATTTACATTTTTCTAGATGTAAATTGTGGGAAAACTAATTCATGTACATAAGTGAATGAGAATAGAAGGAGTTTGTTTTGGTTATGTCACTTTCTATTGAACACCTTCTGAGTTTCTGCCAAAAGTCATACAATGACCTATTGGCAAAACTATTTTAAATAATCTTATCAGCTGACAACTTGAAAAGGTCCTCCTTAGTTTTGTTGAAAGCAAAGAATCTGAAACCACCTTATTTGTAAAAGGATTTGTTTCCAAGGCATTAGAACCATTTTTTCCCCCGGTTTCTGGAAAATACATTAAAATGGTCTCTCCAAGTCTTATCAAATGTCTATTAATTAGAGCTGTTATTTTTTTCATTTAGATGCACTTTAGTTTACCCCACATACTCATAAATCTGAAAATTTGGAAATCTGAAATACTAATTCCAGTGTGCTTTTGCCTATTGAATATTTTTTATAAAATTACTTCATCTTATCACAAGCCTTAAATGTATATTTTTCTGTCAAATTCTTGAAGTTTGCTCATGCAATTTATGGTAACTATTCACCTTATAATCTAGTTGGAAAAGGCAGTCCTTGGTAAACCAGACTTACTTGCAGTCAGAAAAAGTCAGACGTCAGTTTTCAGTATAAATCAGTTTCAATAAATGTGTGAATATGAATGTTGAGGATCAATATAAAGACCACTGATATAAAAGATTCACTCACTAAGTTTTATCTCTCAGAAACTTAAATCCACCAGAGTGTTCCTATGCCAGGCAAGTGTTAAAATCCAGAGGCAACAGCCTCTTTAAGAACAACAATCAGATGCGGCCCCTTCCCCATACTATTGACACCCCCTTTCAATATGAACAAATTGGGGTGCTCACTGCCTAGACACCCCTGAAGATGGAGAAAGAGATTAAGTGAGAGGAAGGGGTAGCAACAAACAAGATAAGATTGAACAAAGGTCTATCAATACTGAAACTTCATATGAATATATGTATGTTTTAGATGCTGGGGTGTTGGAATGGCTGGAAGGAGGTAAATGACATGGTGGAGCTGTAACCTATTACATCCTTTGAAATTTGCTCTATAGCTACTCATTGAATTGTGCTTTGAAAGTCCTCACCTTCCTATATATACCCTATATTGCATAATAAGGAAAGAATTGAAACTGTGGAACTGTAACCCATAACAATTTTTTAAATTACCTATATAACTGCTTGTTGAGCTGTACTTCAAAAGTTAACACCTTTCTGTATGTATGTTATATTTTACATTAATGGAAATAGCTGAAGTTGTGGAACTGTGACTCATGACATTCTTTGAAATTTGCTCTCTAACCACTTGTTAAATCATACTTTGAAAGTTACTACTGTTATATATATATGTTAAAGTTCACAATTAAACAATGCATTAAAAACAAACAGCAACACTGAGAAATATATCATGGGATCTATTTGGCAGGATAGATTACTAAAATCCATATAGTCCAGATTAGATTGATATAGCAGTAATAAAATTAATTTGCCTGCTTGTATAACAAATTATAAAAGCAAGACAATGTTCTGTTTATAATAAAGCAATGTGGTATGTAGCTTAAATGATAAGTTTTTATGAATCAAAGAGCAAGTAGAGGCATGGTTTTTCTTTGTAGATGGCATGTGTATGCCTCTATGTATCAAACTCTGGTATTGAGCTTCTGGGAATTAAAAAAAATGAAAGGAATCATGGCAAAAATAAGTTATAAACCCATTAGTTTCATTGGACCACAGATCAGACTCTTCCTATGTATTTAAAGAAAGACATAGTTTTTTTGTGTTAGTAGTGGGTAGAAAATATAAGGCATTTTATAAGATAAAATAAGGTGAGATTGACAGTAACTGGAAGAAATATTTCATATGATTTGATAAAAATAGGCTTAATTACCTAACCTATTGAATGATACAAACCTTATCCGAATGAACGCTTCTAAATTTTTCATCCATGTGTTTTACAGAAAGAATTTTGAAAAACAATGGCAATGGTAGTGACAACAAACATGTCAACTACACTTGAAAGTACTCGGTACTCAGAGGGGTTCCCCTTCCTGGCTCATGATATCTCTTAATGACAGGTATTGAGAATATCAAGAAAGATCAGCTTCCTGTTAAAAATGTGAAAAAGCCATTTTTAGCAAGAGAACCCTTCCTTGCTTTGCTCTCAAGACAATCTATGCACAATTCGACTGTAGTCGGCAATCGAGGGGCAATGTCACTCCTGCTGCCCTGCTCATACACAAAACCTGAATTCAGAACATTGCAACACAGGCCAAAACACTGATTCTACAACCATAATTCTCTCCTGAGAAGGGCAATCCCTGGGCAGGTTTGTGGGGATTTGACTGATCAGCCGAGAAAGCTTCACCAAGGCCAGTAGCCCTTTGCCTGGGGGGTCTGTGGTGGGGAATTTGGCACCCTGAGGTGATGCTCCATTATAAAGCTCAGGATGGGTGAAAGAGATGCCTCTCTTTTATCTGGTGGGAGGAGGAAGCTGGTGGCAGGAATGGAGAACCTCACCATCTGCTCAGTTAAGGTCAGCTCTCTCGCAGGTCAGTTTTGGGAAAGACATCTGTGGAAGTGAAAATCTAGAAAAGGTCTCTTCAGAGCATCTGGTCTACCTGACCTAGAGCTTGGAGGGCATCCACCTGGGAGCCAATTCTGGGGGAAAGGAAGGGGACTGAGGGTCTCTGCATTCAACAGGCAAACCGTCATTTACCCATGACTTCCAGTACAACATCACCTCCTTCAATTATGCCAGGTGATCTGCAGTGCAGAAGAACCTCTTTCGTTCTGTCATCAGAGTATAAATCCTACCTCTGCCAAAGTAGGAGGGGGCAGTTGAGTAGCCTGGTGCACAAAATGGGGGATGAGGGTCCTGCCTTCTTAACCAGTCTTTTTTCCTCTGAATTTTTAGCCTCATATTCACTCTCCTTTTCTGGAGGACTCCAGCAACACCAATTCTTTAGTCTTTGAAAAATGCTGCAGTTTGGGTTCTGGACTTTCTCCACTGTAGACTGAGAACTCAGCATGCTCTAGTCTGCTACACCACTTATCAGTCATCCATCTTTTTCCATCTTTGTTGTGGTCTCCTTTCCAATTCGCTTTATCATTGAGATTTTATGTTTGAAAAAATCCTCTCACTCTCATTTGTAATATGGTTTCAGAAGGGAGCAGAGGTTAAATAAAGTGATCAATGTGCCATGTGGCAGAGATACTTCTAGATATCACCAAATACCTAAGTCTCCTTTTGTTTTCAGTAAAAAAGTAACTGAGTTAAAGCTGGGCAAATGTGTATCCAGAATACAGATACATCTCCTTGCCTCCCTTGCAGCTAGGTGCAAGTGACTCAGTTCAGGCCAGTGAGATAAGCACAGAGTGTCATGAATGTGATTTCAGGGAAGTGTCCCTAAAAGGAGGGGTGGTGTCCTTATTCACTCCTACCTCCTTTAGGCTGGTTGGAATGTGCATATAATGGTAGGAACTCCAGCAGCCACCTTGGACCATGAAGTGGAAGCCAATTGAGGACAATGATAGAGCAATAAGATGAAGGAGGCTGAATCTGGTGGAGCTCCAAAAAGAAGTCCTGGATTCCCTACCTCTGGAATGTGAATGAGAGAAATTAGTTTCAGTCTTTTAAAAACTATTACTATTGGCTTTTCTGTCAATTGCATCTAAATCTAGTCTTGACTTTCATGGCTATATTTAACCGAAGGTTTGGACCATGTCTTTTTTGTTGTTGTACCCCTCTAGGATTGGTGATCACTGAGTGACTAGTAAACTTTTATTGGATGAATTTCTTCCTTGACTCACCAGGCCCATATAAGGGGAGAGAAGTAATTTTAAGATCCTCTTCTAGTTGCCTGAATCCTGTCACAGGTGAGAAAATTCACAGAACTTGGAACAGAGAACCTGAAAAGAACCACAGAGACTTATCTAGCTTGATGCCTTCATTTTATGGATGAGAAAACAGACAGTAGGAAAGTAACTTGCCCAAGGCCATTATAGGCCCCACTTGGCTGCCTTCTTTCTGGTTTCCAACCCACATCAACCCTCCTTTCTGGGTCCCTTTCACACCAGGGCAGCTGTGAAGAAAGACCGTGCTTTCCCCAGAATCCCCTACTTCTCCTAAAATGGGAACAAGGCATCACCCCCATTTAAAGGAAAATGCCATAAGGATTTATTTTCTGCAGATAGATATCATCTAAGACAACCTTTCCCACAAATGGACACTTAAATCCTTTTTGGCAAAGATATTGCAAGGATTCAGATAAAATAGTGGCATACCAAACACAGGCCTTCTTGAGAAAAATTCTTTCAATAAAATCTCTAGTGAAAACTGCAGGGACTATATGTGTAACATAATACCCATCTCTTGTAAAAAATAATTCATATCTTTAAGATTATCCTCAATATCTTATCTTTTCTTATTAGATTATCATTCCCCTTCACAAAGTGCTATTTATCTCTAGGTCCCCTATATTCTACAAAAAGAGTGCACATCAGTGGTAACATACAATGTCTTAATGATATGGGAATGTTCAGGAATGACTATGGTGTGTTAATTTTTTTGTGGTATGGTGGGAGCATGTTGGAAGCAAGGAAGTTATATCAGGATATTTGTTTTTCCTGTTCCTTTGTTTTATTTAATCTGGAAGTGTTTTTTTATTTTTTTTTTAATTTTTTGATAAAGTTAATAACTAAAAAAAATAAAAATAAAAAATAATTCAAATGTATTCAAAAAAAGACTGGATACATACACAGCAATATAGTTCATTGCAAATAATTAAGAACCTATAGAAAAGGATAAAGGAGAAAATAGAAAATACTAAAATTAACCTGGTGTTAGCATTTTATTGAATAAATAAATACATTTGCTGCTTCATATATACAGATATATAGCTATATCGATACAGATATAGATATAGATATAGATATAGATGTAGATACACGGTCCATGAGGGCAGCACTTGTTGCTGCATGCTGATGTCATGGACGCATCCAACCCTACCTCCAAGTTCTGCATCGCATGTGGTTTGGATCCAGCTTCAGAAGCAGGAGCCTGGAAGAGCAGAGACCCAGGGCTCCCATTCTCTCTCCTGGCATGGGAAGGAGGCCTGCCCCCCAGCAGGTGTAAGCCCAGGGACTTTTGGAGGGAAGAGTGATCTCAAAAGGGACCATGTCATCATTTAAAGAAATGAGATGTTTTGTATTACAGATCGATGAAGAAGCTTACACTGGTTTTATTTACATTTTTATTTATATTTATATTTTTCACAATACATAAATTATATTGGCTTTATTATTTGGTAACAGCTTTATTGAGATCCAATTCTCATGCCATACAATTCACCCCTTTAAAGTATAACTCAATGGATTTCAGTGTTTCCAAGAGTTGTGCAGCCAAATATAGAACACTGTCATCATCCCAAAGAGAAACCCCATATCCTTGCAGCAGTCACCCCTCCTCATTGCAACCCCCTCCCCCAGCCCCTGGCAACCCCTAATCTACTTTCTGTCTCTGTGGTTTTGCCTGTTCTGTACAATGTGTTGCCTTTTGTGACTGGTTTCTTTCACTTGGCGTGATGTTTTCAAGTTTCATCCATGTTCTAGAATTTATCAGTAATCCATTTCCCTTTCCTGCCAAATATTATTCCATTGTATGGATAGACTACATTTTATTCATCCATTCATCAGTTGGACATTATTTCCACTTTTTGGGGTGTTATGGATAATGCTGCTCTGAACATTTTTGTACAGATTTTTGTGTAGACATGATGTTTTCATTTCTCTCGGGACTATAGTTAGGAGTGGAATTGTTGGGTCATAAGGTAACTCCATGTTAACCTTTGAGAAACTGCCAGAATGTTTTTCAAAGCAGCAGCACTATTTTACCATCGCACCAACAATTTGTGTACATCCTCACCAACATATCATTATCTGTCTTTTTTATTATAGCCGTCCTAATGGGTATGAAGTTGTATCTCCTTGGGCGTTTGGATTTGCATCTTCCCGATGGCTGATTATATACCATTTTATAATCAGAATAAAATAAGTGCTATATTTAAAAGTAGCAACAACTGCTCTTATTCAGTAAGACATTCTCTATGCCTCAGTGTTCTCTGACTTTCTGTGATATTGCATTTCAAATTGCTTATTTGCACTTTTGAAGTACTTGAGAATTTACTGGTGAAAGTTGTCCTTTACTGTTTTTAATTTTATGTAATGTTATTTACTTTGAGGGAAATTTATTTTTACTCAAGTTTGTTACAGAAGTGTGGCTTTGCTCTCCTCAGTAGTGGGATTTCACCGTTTCCCTGCTATTCACAGATGCTCTCCCCTCCACGTGTGAGAACAGCCAGCAGCACATTCACTTTCAGATCAGCCTACACAGGGCCACTCTCAGAAGGGGAGGACAGTGATGTCTGAGAGAAGAGAGAGACACCTCTGAGTTCCCTGTGATATGCCCGTGTGACTCCAAGAAGGACTGATTGTTCCTGAGTGTTGTGTTGAAACAACAGTAACTCCAACGCAGGGTGATGCTGGCCACCTTCCCTATTTTCCTTTTACCCCCAAGTTCATATAATGTTTCCATACCACATAAATTGATAATTAGTTACCAAGCTTCTCAATATTAAGTCACCAAGGGTTTTGAGATCATTTGTGTATGAAAAGTACTATAATGAAATTGATCTTCTAACCCCTTTTTAAAGTTTTGCTTCATACCATTGAGGATTTGGATTAGCTATGGCAGCAAAATACAAATGGCTTATTGAAGAAGGAAATTTATTTCTCTCTAGTGTACAGGTCTGGCAGTGAGTATCCAGCACTGGTGTGACAGGTCCGTGGTGACTGGGACCAAGGGAGCTTCTCTTCTGCTCTGCTGCGTGTAGCATCCATTCCTAAAATCAGCACGTGGTGCAAAGTGGCTATTGGGGCTCCAGCCATCTTATTCTCATTCCAGTCTGAAGAAAGAGAAAGTTGGAGAAGGCACATATCCCTCTCTCTAAGAACACTGCCTGGAAGTTACACACACTGCTTGTACTTACATCCCATGGTTTGGAATAACTTAGCCACATCGTCACACCTAGCGCAAATGAAGCAAGGAATACGGTGATGTTCCCTGTAGCCATGAGGTCAGCTAAAATTTGGAGGGTCTGTTAGTAAAGAAGAACAAAACAGAAGAGATGTCAGGAGACAACTAGTAGTCTCTGACACAGTATCTGAGGATTATTCCCTTTCCTGATATCCTCTGCACTAAAAAAACAAGCTCAATGTTGAACCTCCGCTTTGACAGTCATTAGAGAAGGGAAGTGCACTTTTAAAACTAGGTAGATAAGATTTAATCATGGGTCTCAGGGTTTTTCCCTTTTAAAAAATCCTTTTCAATGTTCTAAAATTGATTGTGGTGATGAATACACAACTATGTGATGATGCTGTGAGCCAATGATTGGCTGGATTGTATGGTGTGTGAATATATTTCAGTAAAATTGCATTAAAAAAGTTATATGGGTTAGAACTTAAAAAAAAAGAAACAAATGAAGTATTTTACATGCTACAAAATGGATGAACCTTGAAAACAAGATACAAGTAGAAGAGGTCAGTCACAAAATGCCACATGTCGTATGAGTCCATTTATCAGAAATGTCCAGAATAGACAAATCCATAGAAACAGAAGTAGGTTGGCAGTTGCCAGGAGCTGGAGGGATGCAAGAGTGGGGATTGACTGCTAAGGGGTATGGGGCTTCTTTTGGGGGTGATGAAAATGTTCTAAAATTAGACAGTGGTGATGCTTGTACAACTCAGTGAATATACTGAAAAACACTGAATTTCACACTTTAAAAGAGTGAGTTGTCTGAATCAGATCTTATTAAAGCTGTTTTTTTTTTTTAAAGGTACGTATCAGAAAATTAGGGAATGGTTGGTGGTGATGGTAGCACAGTATTGTGAATATAACAAACACCAGCTTATTGGATACTTCAGAGTGGTTAAAATGGGAAATGTTATGTTGCATATGTGTTATCACAATATAAATTTTTAAAAAAGAAAAGAAATCCTTTTCATTAATTATGTGTTCTTGACAGCTTTGGGGATTCAGCCTCTCTTTCTGGGAACTGGTAAGGCAGATGGCAACTAGTGTGAATTTCCCCTTCACTTCCCCACGAGTAGACTTTGACTCAAACCTCAGCAACCCCTGGATATTAGGATATTGCCCACAGCCTCCTGTTGGTCGCCCTGCCTCTATTCTCTCCCTACTCAAACCATCATCCACAAAACTGCTGGAGTTACTGAATCTCCCTTGAATAAAATTCTTCTTTAGGCTCTGTTCCGGTTTGCTAATGCTGCTGTTTTACAATTTACCAGACACAGATTGGCTTTTATAAAGGGGACTTATTAGGTTACAGATTTACAGTTCTAAAGTCATAGAAGTGTCCAAACTGAGGCATCAACAAGAGGACACCTGCACTGGAGAAAGGCGGATGGCATCCAGAACAACTCTGTCAGCCGGGAAGGCACGTGGCTGCTGTCTGCTGGTCCATCCGCAACAGGTCTGCCCCCACAAGAACACAGTCTTTTTTGGGGTACACACAGATTCACACCAGCACAGGCTCCTTCTGGCTCCCTCGTCAGCCCAGCAGGTCAGACCCTCCACTGCTGGCTGTAGCTTCTTTGTGGCCTCAGCCACCCCACGCCCCGCCTCTGCTGCCCACTATTCCCCAGCAAAGCCCTGTGGCCGGGCATTCATTGTCCCCTCAGCTTGGAAGGTCCTTTTCTTCAGGCTGGGGCTCCCCAGTTTTACTCCCTCTGCCTGAGAAGCAAAAAGGTGTTTGCTTCCCCCACTGGGTCCCCATCACACTTTTTTTCTTTTTCATGCAAATTTGCATTTAATTTCTATTCACATTCATTCAATCTGAAATCAAATATCTTAATACAGTAAACCAAATACAAGATGAAAAGCAGAAAAGGTGTTACCCTCATAATACTCCTAATAAGGCAGCTGGAAGAATTTATTTACTCTAATAGATGCAAAGCCAACTTGGGATAGGAGAAAAATAATCGTTTTAAAGAGCAAACACAAACAGAGATGAACCCATTTTTCAGATGTTATTCCAGATAATCCACTGATAATACTTGTGCTGTAGTATTAAGAATCATACAAGACAAGTACTGTATTAATTGGCAACAGACCACAAGTCATATGTGACAATCAAATACTTTTAAGATCATTTTGTCTGGCCTGCTAGTGTCTACTCCTATGGGAAAAGGTAGATGTTTGGTCATTGGTGTTTTTAGTTGAGAAATTAGCCATCTTCAAAGCCTTAAAATCCATTCTTCATAAATTCAACATGTCTCATGGGAATAATCTTACATCTAGTCCTGTAAGCCACAAACCATGTGGCTAGCTGGATACCCAAAATAATTAGGTCCTATATTAGTAATTTCTAAGGCCTAGTACATCAATACTAAGTATCTTGTTTATACCCATGTATTATCTATAGTAAAGAATTGAATTTATGAAATATCATACATGCATCCTTCCTGCCAAATAAATTACCTTCTATCTCAAAATATAGTATGGGAAAATCTTTTTTGAATAATTCAAATTAGTTAAGACCAAAAAGGTGGAAAAGAAATAACATAATTTTTCTACAAATCTGGTTCAAGTTCACTAATTAACACTATACATTGTTAATCGCAGCTGATTTATATATCCCATTTTAATTCTGTAATGCTACAAATCTTATAAAATCAAATTAGTTAACTTCAGTTTTCAGTGATTATATTTTAATTAGAAAACAGCATGTATAAAATAAAAAAATATCCTGTAATAGCTGATTTCAAAGAAAATAATTCAAGGAATGAAAGAAAAGCACTTAAGTTCTTTTATACACTTACCTGGAATAATCATAAAGAACCTTCCTAGAAACTCAAGACTAGTAATATTGACATCATGTATTTTAAACTATGCTTGGATTTTTACAAATAAATATAGGGTAAGCCATATTGCATAGGTGTGTGCTTTCTGTCTGTGACACCAATGTGGTACTCGACATGTTTTCACAGTCATAGCAGGGATATCCATTTATAAAACACAATTTCTCAATCAACTTGCCAAACAAGAAATTAATTTCACTTAATGAATGTTAAGTTAGAAAAACTATGTATCTGTGTGGATTGTAGGTGTGCAACTAATGCTTCTTTGTTTTTTTTTCCCAGAAAAATTGCAGGGTTTGCCACTATTGCTGGTAGTACTAATATAAAAATGTTTTAATTATGGAGTGGTTATAGCCAGCCTACCACAGTGCAAATGTTACTAGCAAATAGGATTGAGGAGGAATATTCTGGTGTACAAGTATCATTGGAATTTGGTCAGGCAGTCAAATCTACAGTTAGTAGCCATACTTAAAACAAGTATTAGAATAGCACAAGCCATTTACAGTCTGAAATAAAGTCCATACACACCACCATAGCATCCTGGGTTCTGATTTTTTTTTCCAACATCACAAAATGACAGGGAACAAAGATCTATATTTTAAGTACAATTTCTGCCCTTAATCATCATTGTAGCTTCTAATTTACTAGCTACAGTTACCAAGATCTCCATAGGCTGCTGCAGTAAGAGGGGTGGAGGCCTTGAGGGGTTGTTAAAAAAAGAAAAAGCTTTCTGTCTGAAGATAAATTGTTATCACTTCTTTGATTTATTGCCACAATTGAAAAGGTGTATTTCCAATCATTTTTCATGGTTCTGTTTTTGCTTACTGTGATAGGATTTCATTTCATCTCATTTGAATTGCAATTTAAATAAGCAAAGCTTTGCTCTTTTCTGACTAAATTCAACATGCATAACAGATTTTATGGCTTGGATCCTATGGCTCAAAAAGGTTTGGAGAACATAGCAAGCAGCATCTATTAAAAAAAAAAAATTCCAGGGTTGCAAAATATTACAAATTGACTTTGCACACTTAGACTTGAAGACATTATAAAAGATAAACAAAAAGGTGGTCTCTACTGCTACTGCATGATCATCTATTATACCAGTATGCATTGAAATGTATTTTTATAAAGCTCTGCAGATATTAAACCTTTCACCAGCTTAAGTCATGGAAATGCTCTCTTTAAGGCAGGAAGTATTTAAGAAAGGTAAAGTTACCTTTATTTTTATTCTTTGTATCTGTAAATCACTTATGTAGCTTTTTTTTTACAATTTCAAAAACATAGTGTCTTGGTAACATGTTTCCTAAATTAAGCCACTAGGTTTTCTTATTCACTGTGGAAGATATTCATCAAAAGGCCATCAAATATATTTACAAACAAAAAATGTAACCTCAATATAGAAGAAAAAATTAGAGCTTTTTTCCCTTTTTAAAACTATTGAGGAAAAAAACTGTAACGAAGGTAAACAGCAAAAACAGAAAAAAAAAAAAATTAAAACCTTTCCAATTTGCTGAAAAGAGAATTAGACACAGAGAGTAGACCATGGCAACACCCTCTTCCCCTGGATATCCTTATCCTTCCTCCCTTGCCGCCCTCAGTTCGCATTTTATCCTGACTCTCTTCAGTCCTTCTTCAGCCATGGACTGAACACATTTGGTGTCTTGAACAAATACTGGTATAAGAAAAGGTGGTGATTTTTTTCCAGTGCAATGCAGGCCCAGGACAAGGATGAAATGTAGGACATACAACTTATGCCCATTCCAAGGCTTCCAGTTAAGCTTAGCACATAGCAGTACTGCAAGCAGAAATGATTAAACAGATTTTTTTTCCCTAGTATTAGACAGGTATTGCAGCTGGGTTACTAAAAATAAACCCCAGGTCCACCCCAATCCCTCAAACGAGCCACAGCTGTGGTTAACAATGATTCATTTGCATTTTATTATTTGGACCAAGAGAAGAAACAGAAGTTGTCTGACTTTCTTCACACCAACCAATAATTTTGCATTTTAAAGTTTGGGATGTTTTCCATAATGAGCTGAATCAAAAATCTATTTGAAAAATATATATTTATATAAAAAAAGATTCAGGTTGTTTGCACATAAAACATCAATTGATAAGTTTCTTTTGTCTTTGATTCCATGTTGTTGGAAAGTTTGACCAAGCTTGCATGCTAATTTGTCCTTAGTAGCAAGTATTACAGGCAGTTTCTTTGTCTAGTGAAAGGAGAACCCTTTTTCAACACAATCAGAACTCAACAGTGATTCAGAAGCAACATTCTATCCTTAATACTGTCAGTTTTGAGCCATCAACATGAAAATCCTTGATAAGGTGGAGAAGATGTCGCCAGGAATCGATTAATCGATGTGCCTAAGAGTTCTGCAATACTATTTTGCTTAAGTTTTTTTTTTTTTGCACCATTGATTGATTTTTAAAAATCCATGTGTATTTTTCCTTCTGTCCAAAATGTTCTATGTAACAACATTGACTCTTTCAGATTGTCATTTTGAGTCTTCTTATTTCACCTTGCAGGACGCCAGGATGCTCACACATTCCCCCCTCCCTTTTTTTTTTTTTTTTTTTTTTTTTTTTGGCCTTAAATTCATTAAAAGCACTGCTCTGTCATAGATTCATACGCAGGTGCTCTGGCCGTTTGGAGATCATGGGAAAAGCTTGTTTTTTGTATGGCCCAGAGTTCGGCTGTCGTATTGGAAGTGGTGCTGATGCTTCCCCACTCATTGTCACATCCATCTGCTCTATTCCACTGGTTTCCACTGGGTACTCCACAGGTGTCTGAGGATTTGCTGTGCTGGCTGAAGCACCTCTTCCCCAGAAATCCCCCGGAGAAAATTTGACTGGGCTGACAGGTGTTCGTGGGCTGCCAATAAATCTTCGAGGTGATCGGATTTTTGGTTCAAAGGAAAACTTTTCTTTCACACTTTCAAGTACAGATGGAGCCACATATGTGAAACCCAGAAAGACCTGGTTGGCACTTTCACTGAGAGCTGAGTCATCTGGGCTGTCAACAGGTGTCTGATGTGCAAACTTTGAATCAAACTGACTCACATCCTCTTCAGATTGCAACAGGGGTTTAAACGGAAGCTCCACCTTCCAAGCCAGAAGTTCTTCCCAGTTAATATGTCTGAAGAAAGGATGAGCCTGAACTTCTCCAGCATCCCCAGGACCAGCTCCAAGACGAGAAGCAGCATTTCTTTTTAGCAGCTTTTTAAGCAGATCTCTGGCTTCTTGCGTGAGGTAGGGAGGCAAATTGAGTTTACATTTGAGGATTTTATCAATTGTTTTCTTTCTGTTCTCCCCAGTGAACGGGGGTGCTCCAGTCAGCATGTCATACATTAATGCTCCCAAACTCCACCAATCCACAGCACGATTATGGCCACTTCTCGTCAAGATCTCAGGGGCCATGTATTCTATCGTTCTACAAAAGGTATGTGTGACTGTTCCATCATGAATAGATTCTTTGCATAGTCCAAAGTCTGTGAGTTTCACGTGACTTTGGTGATTAAGCATGATATTCTCCGGCTTCAGGTCTCTGTAGATGAACCCCTTTTGATGTAAATGCCCCAAAGCCATGGAGATTTCTGCCAAGTAAAAGCAGGCTGTGTCTTCCATAAATATTCCCTCTCTTTCTAACTGCATAAATAGTTCTCCTCTGCTGAGATACTCAAGGATGAGGTAGAGTTTTCCACCAGTCTGAAAGGCATAAATTAAATCCACAATGAAGGGATGCTTTACTTCCTCCAGAATATTCCGTTCTGCTTTTGTATGAGCTGTATCTTTAGCATTTCTTACTATCATTGCCTTTTTTTTTTTTTTTTTTTTTTTTTTTTTTTTTTTTTTTTTAAATCATCATTTTATTGAGATATATTCACATACCACGCAGTCATACAGAACAAATTGTACTTTCGATTGTTTACAGTACCATTACATAGTTGTACATTCATCACCTAAATCAATCCCTGACACCTTCATTAGCACACACACAAAAATAACAAGAATAATAATTAGAGTGAAAAAGAGCAATTGAAGTAAAAAAGAACACTGGGTACCTTTGTCTGTCTGTTTCCCTCCCCTACTTTTCTACACATCCATCCATAAACTAGACAAAGTGGTGTTTGGTCCTTATGGCTTTCCCAATCCCATTGTCACCCCTCATAAGCTACATTTTTATACAACTGTCTTCGAGATTCATGGGTTCTGGGTTGTAGTTTGATAGTTTCAGGTATCCACCACCAGCTACCCCAATTCTTTAGAACCTAAAAAGGGTTGTCTAAAGTGTGCATAAGAGTGCCCACCAGAGTGACCTCTCGGCTCCTTTTGGAATCTCTCTACCACTGAAGCTTATTTCATTTCCTTTCACATCCCCCTTTTGGTCAAGAAGATGTTCTCCGTCCCACGGTGCCAGGTCTACATTCCTCCCTGGGAGTCATATTCCACGTTGCCAGGGAGATTCACTTCCCTGGGTGTCTGATCCCACGTAGGGGGGAGGGCAGTGATTTCACCTTTCAAGTTGGCTTAGCCAGAGAGAGAGGGCCACATCTGAGCAACAAAGAGGCATTCAGGAGGAGACTCTTAGGCACAAATACAGGGAGGCCTAGCCTCTCCTTTGCAGCAACCGTCTTCCCAAGGGTAAAACTTATGGTAGAGGGCTCAACCCATCAAACCACCAGTCCCCTATGTCTGTGGTCATGTTAGCAACCATGGAGGTGGGGTAGGCGAATACCCCTGCATTCTCCACAGGCTCCTCAAGGGGGCACTACATCTTTTTTTTTTTTTTTTTTTTTTTTTAACTTTCCCTTCTTTTTTCAAATCACCTGTATGAAAAAAAAAGTTAAAAAGAAAACAAACATACAATAAAAGAGCATTTCAAAGAGACCATAGCAAGGGAGTAAGAAAAAGACAACTAACCTAAGATAACTGCTTAACTTCCAACATGTTCCTACTTTACTCCAAGAAAGTTACATAATATAGCAACATTTCAGTGAACTTGTTTCTACTACAACCATCAGAAATTAACAGACCATAGTCATTTCTGGGCATCCCCAGAACGTTAAATAGCTTATCTGTTCTTCCTGGATTATTGTTCCCCCTTCCTTAATTGCTCTCTACTGCTAGTTCCCCTACATTCTACATTATAAACCATTTGTTTTACATTTTTCAAAGTTCACATTAGTGGTAGCATATAATATTTCTCTTTTTGTGCCTGGCTTATTTCGCTCAGCATTATGTCTTCAAGGTTCATCCATGTTGTCATATGTTTCACCAGATCGTTCCTTCTTACTGCCGCGTAGTATTCCATCGTGTGTATATACCACATTTTATTTATCCACTCATCTGTTGAAGGACATTTGGGTTGTTTCCATCTCTTGGCAATTGTGAATAATGCTGCTATGAACATTGGCGTGCAGATATCTGTTCGTGTCACTGCTTTCCGATCTTCCGGGTATATACCGAGGAGTGCAATCGCTGGATCGAATGGTAGCTCTATATCTAGTTTTCTAAGGAACTGCCAGACTGACTTCCAGAGTGGCTGAACCATTATACAGTCCCACCAACAATGAATAAGAGTTCCAATTTCTCCACATCCCCTCCAGCATTTGTAGTTTCCTGTTTGTTTAATGGCAGCCATTCTAACCGGTGTTAGATGGTATCTCATTGTGGTCTTAATTTGCATCTCTCTAATAGCTAGTGAAGCTGAACATTTTTTCATGTGTTTCTTGGTCATTTGTATTTCCTCTTCAGAGAACTGTCTTTTCATATCTTTTGCCCATTTTATAATTGGGCTGTCTGTACTATTGTCATTGAGTTGTAGGATTTCTTTGTATATGCAAGATATCAGTCTTTTGTCAGATACATGGTTTCCAAAAATTTTTTCCCATTGAGTTGGCTGCCTCTTTACCTTTTTGAGAAATTCCTTTGAGGTGCAGAAACTTCTAAGCTTGAGGAGTTCCCATTTATCTATTTTCTCTTTTGTTGCTTGTGCTTTGGGTGTAAAGTCTAGGAAGTGGCCTCCTAATACAAGGTCTTGAAGATGTTTTCCTACATTATCTTCTAGGAGTTTTATGGTACTTTCTTTTATATTGAGATCTTTGGTCCATTTTGAGTTAATTTTTGTGTAGGGGGTGAGGTAGGGGTCCTCTTTCATTCTTTTGGATATGGATATCCAACTCTCCCAGCCCCATTTGTTGAAAAGACCATTATGGCTCAGTTCGGTGACTTTGGGGGCCTTATCAAAGATCAGTCGGCCATAGATCTGAGGGTCTATCTCTGAATTCTCAATTCGATTCCATTGATCTATATGTCTATCTTTGTGCCAGTACCATGCTGTCTTGGCAACTGTGGCTTTATAATAAGCTTCAAAGTCAGGGAGTGTAAGTCCTCCCACTTCGTTTTTCTTTTTTAGAGTGTCTTTAGCAATTCGAGGCATCTTCCCTTTCCAAATAAATTTGATAACTAGCTTTTCCAAGTCTGCAAAGTAGGTTGTTGGAATTTTGATTGGGATTGCATTGAATCTGTAGATGAGTTTGGGTAGAATTGACATCTTAATGACATTTAGCCTTCCTATCCATGAACATGGAATATTTTTCCATCTTTTAAGGTCCCCTTCTATTTCTTTTAGTAGAGTTATGTAGTTTTCTTTGTATAGGTCTTTTACATCTTTGGTTAAGTTGATTCCTAGGTACTTGATTTTTTTAGTTGCTATTGAAAATGGTATCTTTTTCTTGAGTGTCTCTTCAGTTTGTTCATTTCTAGCATATAGAAACATTACTGACTTATGTGCATTAATCTTGTATCCCGCTACTTTGCTAAATTTGTTTATTAGCTCTAGTAGGTGTATCGTTGATTTCTCAGGGTTTTCTAGATATAAGATCATATCATCTGCAAACAATGACAGTTTTACTTCTTCTTTTCCAATTTGAATGCCTTTTATTTCTTTGTCTTGCCGGATTGCCCTGGCTAGCACTTCCAGCACAATGTTGAATAACAGTGGTGACAGCGGGCATCCTTGTCTTGTTCCTGATCTTAGAGGGAAGGCTTTCAGTCTCTCACCATTGAGTACTATGCTGGCTGTGGGTTTTTCATATATGCTCTTTATCATGTTGAGGAAGTTTCCTTCAATTCCTACCTTTTGAAGTGTTTTTATCAAAAGGGATGTTGGATTTTGTCAAATGCTTTTTCAGCATCTATTGAGATGATCAATTGATTTTTCCCTTTCGAGTTTTTAATGTGTTGTAATACATTGATTGTTTTTCTGATGTTGAACCATCCTTGCATGCCTGGAATGAACCCCACTTGGTCATGGTGTATGATTTTTTTAATGTGTCTTTGGATTCGATTTGCAAGTATTTTGTTGAGGATTTTTGCATCTATATTCATTAGGGAGATTGGCCGGTAGTTTTCCTTTTTTGTAGCATCTTTGCCTGGTTTTGGTATTAGATTGATGTTAGCTTCATAAAATGAGTTAGGTAGTGTTCCATTTTTTTCAATGTTTTGAAAGAGTTTGAGTAAGATTGGTGTCAGTTCTTTCTGGAAAGTTTGGTAGAATTCCCCTGTGAAGCCATCTGGCCCTGGGCATTTATTTGTGGGAAGATTTTTGATGACTGATTGGATCTCTTTGCTTGTGATGGGTTGGTTGAGGTCTTCTATTTCTTCTCTGGTCAGTCTAGGTTGTTCATTTGTTTCCAGGAAATTGTCCATTTCTTCTACATTATCCAGTTTGTTGCCATACAGTTGTTCATAATATCCTCTTATAATTTTTTTAATTTCTTCAGGATCTGCAGTTATGTCACCTTTTTCATTCATTATTTTGTTTATATGGGTCTTCTCTCTTTTTGATTTTGTCAGTCTAGCTAGGGGCTTGTCAATCTTGTTGATCTTCTCAAAGAACCAACTTTTGGTGATATTTATCCTTTCTATTGTTTTTTTGTTCTCTATGTCATTTATTTCTGCTTTAATCCTTGTTATTTCTTTTCTTGTACTTGGTTTAGGATTGGTTTGCTGTTCATTTTCTAGCTTCTTCAGTTGATCCATTAGTTCTTTGATTTTGGCTCTTTCTTCCTTTTTAATATATGCGTTTAGTGCTATAAATTTCCCCCTTAGCACTGCTTTTGCTGCATCCCATAGGTTTTGGTATGTTGTGTTCTCATTTTCATTCGTCTCTATATATTTAGCAATTTCTCTTGCTATTTCTTCTTTAACCCACTGATTGTTTAGGAGTGTGTTGTTTAACCTCCAGGTATTTGTGAATTTTCTAAGTCTCTGATGGTTATTGACTTCTAATTGTATTCCATTGTGGTCAGAGAATGTGCTTTGAATGATTTCAATCTTTTTAAATTTATTGAGGCTTGTTTTATGTCCCAGCATATGATCTATTCTGGAGAAAGTTCCGTGAGCACTAGAAAAGTATGTGTATCCTGGTGATTTGGGATGTAATGTCCTGTAGATGTCTGTTAAATCTAATTCATTTATCAGATTGTTTAGGTTTTCAATTTCCTTATTGGTCTTCTGTCTGGTTGATCTATCTATAGGAGAGAGTGATGTGTTGAAGTCTCCCACAATTATTGTGGAAACATCAATTGCTTCCTTTAGTTTTGCCAATGTTTCTCTCATGTATTTTGTGGCACCTTGATTGGGTGCATAGACATTTACGATTGTTATTTCTTCTTGCTGAATTGCCCCTTTTATTAGTATGTAGTGGCCTTCTTTGTCTCTCAAAACATCCCTGCATTTGAAGTCTATTTTATCTGAGATTAATATTGCTACACCTGCTTTCTTTTGGCTGTAGCTTGCATGAAATATTTTTTTCCATCCTTTCACTTTCAATTTCTTTGTGTCCCTGTGTCTAAGATGAGTCTCTTGTATGCAACATATTGATGGTTCATTTTTTTTGATCCATTCTGCGAATCTATATCTTTTAATTGGGGAGTTTAATCCATTTACATTCAACGTTAAAACCGTGAAGGCATTTCTTGAATCGGCCATCTTATCCTTTGGATTATGTTTGCCATATTTTTCCCTCTCTCTATTAATATCCTTTATTGTACCCATACCGAATCTCTTTAGTACTGAACCTTTCTCCAAGTCTCTCTGTCCTGTCTTTGTTTCTCTGTCTGTAGGGCTCCCTTTAGTATCTCCAGTAGGGCAGGTCTCTTGTTAGCAAATTCTCTCAGCATTTCTTTGTCTGTGAAAAATTTAAGCTCTCCCTCAAATTTGAAGGAGAGCTTTGCTGGATAAAGTATTCTTGGCTGGAAATTCCTCTCTCTCAGAATTTTAAATATATCGTGCCATTGCCTTCTCGCCTCCATGGTGGCTGCTGAGTAGTCACTACTTAGTCTTATGCTGTTTCCTTTGTATGTGGTGAATTGCTTTTCTCTTGCTGCTTTCAGAACTTGCTCCTTCTCTTCTATGTTTGACAGTGTGATCAGTATATGTCTTGGAGTGGGTTTTTTTGGATTTATTCTATTTGGAGTTCGCTGAGCATTTATGATTTGTGTATTTATGTTGTTTAGAAGATTTGGGAAGTTTTCCCCAACAATTTCTTTGAATACTCTTCCTAGACCTTTACCCTTTTCTTCCCCTTCTGGGACACCAATGAGTCTTATATTCGGACGCTTCATATTATCTATCATATCCCTGAGGTCCATTTTGAGTTTTTCAATTTTTTTCCCCATTCTTTCTTTTATGCTTTCATTTTCCATTCTGTCATCTTCGAGGTCACTGATTCGTTGTTCAACTTCCTCTAGTCTTGTACTATGAGTGTCCAGAATCTTTTTAATTTGGTCAACAGTTTCTTTAATTTCCATAAGATCATCCATTTTTTTATTTAGTCTTGCAATGTCTTCTTTATGCTCTTCTAGGGTCTTCTTGATTTCCTTCATATCCCGTACTAGGGTCTCATTGTTCATCTTTAGTTCTTTGAGTAGCTGCTCTAGGTGTGTCTCTTCTGGTCTTTTGATTTGGGTGCTTGGGCTTGGGTTATCCATATCGTCTGGTTTTTTCATATGCTTTATAATTTTCTGTTGTTTTTGGCCTCGTGGCATTTGCTGTCCTTGATAGGGTTCTTTTAGGGTTTGTAGACCAGTTGAAGTCCTTATCTCTAATTTATCAGATCTACAGCTTCGTGGAGTACACTTTCTCTAACTAACCAGCAGGTGGTGTCCACGAGCCACCTGTTCTCCACAAGCCAGATCTCCCCTGCTTAGCCTTTTTGGTGAGTGGGGGAGTGAGTCTTGTGGGGCCCAATTGGTGTCCCAAGCTTGCGTGTGTAGTTGGTGTTGCCTGCCCTGTATGTGGGGCGTGTTTCTGGGCAGTCGGGGAGGGGGGGTGGCCCTAACAATCAAATCTCCCTGATGATCCTAGAGTTTTAAAGCTACTGCAATAGTCTAATCCTTCAGTTCAGTCCTGCCAGTTTGTCTCTGCCACTGACCCACAAGTCTTTGGTATTGGCGTATGGCTCCTGAGACTTGCAAGTGGGCCCCTCTTCCAGGCTGTGCACCCCGGGTCCTCTGTTGAGGGATGACTGTGCTATGTCACAGGTGAGTGCCGTCCCCCCAGGGCAGTTCTGGGCTGCTGGGCTGTGTTGGGAGGCTCCCAGTCTGCTCAAATGATGGCTGAATGGGGCTCTGTTAATTCACACTGCTCCCCCTTCCCAGCTCTGGGACATTCAGCTGAGGTTGCAGGGAAGGCTAATGTCCACGCCCAGTTTTGTGGTGTGTGCCTGTTATTTGAAGCACTTCCGTCACACTGGGTTGTCTGGGGCAGCTCTGGGCTATGGGGCTGGCGATGGGCAGGAGTGTTTCCTGTCCACCAGGATGGTGGCTGTGAGCGGACACCCCCCTTTTCTTGGGAAGTTGTGTTGTTTAGTGAATTTTCTCAGCCACTGGATTATTGCCTTTTGTCTCAGAGCTCTCTTATTTCTGCTCTTGACTTGACGTGCCCAAATTTCAATTCTTTGAAGCTTTCTGTATTGAGCTTCTTAGAGTAATTGTTTTAGAAAAAGCAAAAAGGATTTAAAAAAAAAAAAAAAAAAAAAAAAAAAAAAAAAAAAAAAAAAACGGCCCTCCTCAGAGATCTAATGGGTTATTGAAATGCTAATAGACAAAGCAACCAGGGCCATTAAGGAAAGGTGCCCTGGGCAGAGAGATCAGCCTTGCTTCGGGATTTGCATATGCGCCTCAAGGCCTGATCTCCGCCCTTCCCCTTTCTGTGTTCACCAGAACTCCAAAAATCCTCTGCTTTTACTTTGGAGCTTCTCGTGTTGTTTTCCTTCTATGCCCGTCTCCTCTCTGCTGGGCTGGCTGCTCTCAGAGTCTCTGGTGTCTGGCCTCAGTCTATCTATGGTTGGAGTTTGAATCAGTAGAATGAGTTTCCGATGAGAGCAGCCACTGCAATTCTCCCTTCTCCTTCCTGGAGCTGACAGCCCCTCCTCCCCCGGGACTGAGCCTGGCAGGGAGGGGCGCGGGTCCCCTGGCCGCAAAAACTTACAGATTTCGGTGATCTCAGCAGTTCCACGTTTTCATGAGTGTTGTATGAAGTATGCCCAAAGACAGATTGCTCTGTGGTGTCCAGTCCACGCAGTTCCTGGCTTTTTACCTACTTTCCTGGAGGAGTAACTAAAACATACAGCTCACCAGTCTGCCATCTTGCCCCGCCTCCTATCATTGCCTTTTTAAGCACCTTCATGGTAAATATTTTCCCAGTATTTGCGCCTGTTACTTTTCGTACTTGAAAAACCTTTCCATAGCCCCCTTTGCCAAGTACCCGAAGTAGCTCAAAACATTCTGGTCTGATTTTTTCTGGCCCTCTGTTCACACTAGTTTCTGAGATTTCAAATTTCTCACAATGTTCCATGCCAAGTTCATATGGTCCAACTCCCCCATGGTCCATGCTTTCATTTAACTGACCCCTGGAAGATGCAGCAGAGCCCCCTTGCTCCCGAAATAAAACTCCTGGTGGCTGTAGCAGCAGTGGCAGCGCTACTCCCGACAGACGTTTTCAGCTGTCACTTCTGACAGCTGAGCGCTTCCCCCTCCTCCAGCTCATCCTCAGAACCCGCGTCCTCTGGCTGGTCCAGGTCTATGTCAGACACTCCTGCCATGTCCTCAGCTGCCCTGTCTCGGAAGTCCGGCGCTGGGTAAAAGCCGGCCCGCCTCCGCCTTCGCCTCATGGGCCCGGACCCGCCGCAGCCACTGCCGCCGCTGCCGCCATCACTGGCTGCTTAGGCCCACACTTTCTTTACACCATCACTCTAGTGGTCTGTTTACGTGTCCCTTGTCCTAATTACTCTGTAAGCCCCTCGGAGGCACATCTTATCAAGCGTCTTACGTATCTAGGGTCTTCCCCAGCACTTGATATAGAGGAGAAGCTTGGTAAAAGCTTTTGACCAGAATGGATTTAAAAAATGATCCAGTTGTATGCTGCTTACAAGAGACTCCCTTTAGACCCAAAGATACATCTGGGTTGAAAATAATGGATGGAAAATGATATTCCTTGCAGAGTAACAAAAGACAGCTGGAGTGGCCAAACTCATTTCAGATAAAATAGATTTAAATAAACAGTGTTACAAGAGACAAAGAAGGACATTATATATTGATAAAAGGGTCATTTGATCAAGAAGACATGGTAATCATAGACTTTACACTCCAAATAATGGAGTCCCAAAGTACATGAAGCAAACATTGACAGAATTGAAGGGAGAAATAGAGAGCTCTGTAATAATGGCTGGAGACTTTGATACCCAAATCTCAATAATGGCTAGAACATCTGGATAGAAGATCAATAAGGAAATAGAGGAATTGAACAATCCTATAAACCAACTAGATAAAACATATATACAGAATACTCCACCCAACAATAGCAGAACACACATTCTTCTCAAGTGCACACAGAGCCTTATACCTTCTCCAGGATAGATCGTATGTTAGGATATAAAACAGTTCTCAATGAATTTTGAAATAATAAAATCTTTACAAAGCATGTCTATCTACAAGGGAACAAAGCTAGAAATTGATAACAGAAGGAAAACTGGAAAATTTGCAAATATGTGGAAATTAAATTCCACACTATTAAACAACCACAGGGTCAAAGAAGAAGCCATTAAGGAAATGAGAAGATACTTTGAAACTTATGAAAATGAAAGCACAAGAAACCAAAATGTAAGACATGCAAAGAAAGCAATGCTGAGAGGAAAACTGAGCTGAAAATATCTACATTAATGAAGAAGAAAGGTCTCAAATCAATAATTTAACACCACACATTGAGGGACTAGAAAATGAAGAGCAAACTAAACCCAAAGTTAACAGAAGGAAGGAAATAATAAATATTAGAGCAGAAATAAATGAAACAGAACAGAAAAACAGAAGAGAAAATGGACAAAACCCAAAGTTGGTTTTTTTAAAAGATCAATACAATTTATAAACCTTTAGCTAGACTCAACAGGAAAAAGAGAGAAGGCACAAATAACTAAGTTCAGAAATGGAACTGGGAAATTACTACCAATCTTACAGAAATTAAAAGACTTATAAGAAAATACTATGAACAACTGCATGCAAACAAATTAGATAATCTAGATGAAATGGAAAATTTCCTAGAAACACACAAATGACACAATGGGAAAAAAACTCAAAATGAGATACCATGTCATACCCACTGGGCTAACTATAATAATAAATTTTTTAAAAACATAAAATAAAAAGTAGTGGAGAGGATGTAGAGAAATAGGAACCCTTATACATGGCTGGTGGGAAGGTAAAATAGTGCAGGTTTTGTGGTTTACAGTTTGGAAGTTCCTCAAAAAGTTAAACACTGAGTTACCATATGTGCCAGTTTGAATGTATTATGTCCCCCCAAATGCCATTATCTTTGATGTAATCTTGTGTGGGCAGACCTATCAGTGTTAATTAGATTGTAATTCTTTGAGAGTTTCATGGCGATGTGCCCCACCCAACTGTGGGTGATGACTCTGATTGGATAATTTCCATGGAGGTGTTGCCCCACCCATTCAGGGTGGGGCTGAATTAAATCACTGGAGCACTATATAAGCACAGACAGAAGGAGCGAGCTTGCTACAGCCAAGAGGGACACTTTGAAGAACACACAGGAACTGAGAAAGGAGCTGCAGATGAGAGCAGTTTGAAGACAGCCATTGAAAGCAGACTTTTTGCTCCGGAGAAGCTAAGAGAGGAAAAATGCCCCAAGAGCAACTAAGAATGACAGTTCTGAGGAACTGCAGCCCAGAGAGGAATGTCCTGGGAGAAAGCCATTTTGAAAGCAGAATTTGGAGCAGACACCAACCACGTGCCTTCCCAGCTAACAGAGGTTTTCTGGGTGCCATTGGCCATCCTCCAGTGAAGGTACCCAATTGTTGATGCCTTACCTTGGACACTTTATGGCTTTAAGACTGTAACTGTGTAACCAAATAACCCCCCTTCATAAAAGCCAATCATCTCTGGTGTTTTGCATTCCGGCAGCATTAGCAAACTAGAACAGATTTTGGGACTATGAGTGGGGTGCTGGTGCTGCTGAGTTTGCAAATACCAAACATGCAAGAATGACTTTTTAAATGGATAAGGGGAAGATTCTGGAAGAATTATGAGGAGCTTGATAGAAAAGGCCTAAACTGCTTTGAAGAGACTGTTTGTGGAAATATGGACTCTGAAATACTTCTGAAATACTTGGACAGAAATGATGAATGTGTTGTTGGAAACTGGAAGAGGGGCAATCCTTGTTTTAAAGTGGCACAGAATTTGGCAAAATTGAGTCCTGGTGTCAGATGGAAGGAAGAATTTGAAAGTGACAACCTGGAATACTTAGCTGAGGATATCTCCAGACTACGTGTGGAGGATGTAACCTGGCTTCTCCTTGCAGCTTATAGTAAAATGTGAGCAGAGAGAGATAAACTTAGAACTGAACTCTTGGGTTCAAAGAAACCAGAAGCTGATGGCTTGGAAAATTACGGTTTTCCAGGGGGTGGATCCCCAGAAGTTACAGCCCCACATGAAGATTTAACCAAACATGGAACCCAGTCACCATTTCAGTACAAGCCAAGATTGGAGATGGAGTTATCCAGAAAGGGTCTGTGGAAAGTTCTATTGTCTGATGGCTTTGACCCCTGTGTGCTTCATGTGAAGCCAACAGAATTTTTGCAAGATCTTTATAGACGGAGCCACTGTGTGCCAGTTTGAATGTATTATGTCCCCCAGAAAAAGCCATATTCTTTGATGCAATCTTGTGGGGCAGACATAATAGTGGGGATTAAGTTGGAACATTTGGATTAGGTTGTTTGCATGGAGATGCACCCCACCCAACTGTAGATGATAACTGATGGGATATTTCCATGGAGGCGTGGCCCCACCCATTCAGGGTGGGCCTTGATCAGTGGAGCCATATAAATGAGCTGACTCAAAGAGAAGGAACTCAGTGCAGCTGTGAGTGAGGTTTTGAAGAGGAGCAAGCTTGCTAGAGAGGAACGTCCTGGGAGAAAGCCATTTTGAAACCAGAACTTTGGAGCAGACACCAGCCACGTGCCTTCCCAGCTAACAGAGGTTTTCCGGACGCCATTGGTCATCCTCCAGTGAAGGTACCCGATTACTGATGTGTTACCTTGGACACTTTATGGCCTTAAGACTGTAACTGTGTAACCAAATAAACCCCCTTTTTATAAAAGCCAATCCATCTCTGGTGTTTTGCATTCTGCAGCACTAGCAAACTAGGACACACTGCCAGTCTGAACTGGAGTGGACAGACAAGAAACAAATTGAAAGAAAATTTTCTTCAAGGATGGAGCCATGGAGGTTGAGGTCTGGAGTTAAGAGGTCTTGGGCTGGGAGAGCAGAGCAGCCCACACGCATGGAAAGGGTGAGTTTGCCCTGGAGGTCGAGGGTGGGCCTTCCGCCTCGATGCTCCAAAAGAGTTTTGCCACCCCAGGCCCCGAAGAGGGTGGAGCACATTCCCAGGGAATTGGGGGGAGCCTGGCTGCCACCCACTGTTCTGAAGGGGTTGAGCGTGTGCCCCGGAGATGGAAGGGAATCTGGGAGCTGCCCCGATGTTTGAGGAGGGTGGGGCCGAGAAGGTGGTCTCCCCAATGTGTGGATATGTTGGAGCACTCACCTAAGCATTTGGAGAGGAAAGGGCTGCCACAAAGGCCCTTAGGAAGGGTTAGACTCCTGCTCTCTCAAGCCCCAAGGATGCAACGTCGTTCTGTTAATGACTCTCAGACTTTGAAATCTAATGGAGTTTGTCCTGTGGGTTTTAGGAACTGTTTTGGTCCTGTTAACCCTGTTTTCCTTACTCTTTCTCCTTATGGCAATGGGAATGTTTATCCTATGAATGTCCCTCCTTCCTATATTGGAAGCAGATAACTTGTTCTAAGTTCACAGATCCACAGCTAAAGGAGAATTATGCCTTAGGACTGACCACACCTATAATTGATTTTGATGGGATCTTGTGCTTAACTACTGTTACTGAAATGATTTAAGTTTCTGTGATATTGTTGTGGGATGAATGTATTTTGTATATGGAAAGATAATGTCATTTTGGGGTCCAGGGAGTGGAATGTGCCAGTTTGAATGTATTATGTCCCCCCAAATGCCATTATCTTTGATGTAATCTTGTGTGGGCAGACCTATCAGTGTTAATTAGATTGTAATTCTTTGAGTGTTTCCATGGGGATGTGCCCCACCCAACTGTGGGTGATGACTCTGATTTGATAATTTCCATGGAGGTGTTGCCCCACCCATTCAGGGTGGGGCTGAATTAAATTACTGGAGCACTATATAAGATTAGACAGAAGGAGCGAGCTTGCTACAGCCAAGAGGGACACTTTGAAGAACACACAGGAACTGAGAAAGGAGCTGCAGATGAGATGACAGTTTGAAGACAGCCTTTGAAAGCAGACTTTTTGCTATGGAGAAGCTAAGAGAGGAAAAATGCCCCAAGAGCAACTAAGAGTGACATTTTTGAGGAACTGCAGCCCAAAGAGGAATGTCCTGGGAGAAAGCCATTTTGGAAGCAGAATTTGGAGCAGACACCAACCACGTGCCTTCCCAGCTAACAGAGGTTTTCCGGATGCCATTGGCCATCCTCCAGTGAAGGTACTCAATTGTTGATGCATTACCTTGGACACTTTATGGCCTTAAGGCTATAACTGTGTAACCAAATAAACCCCCTTTTATAAAAGCCAATCCATTTCTGGTGTTTCGCATTCTGGCAGCATTAGCAAACTAGAACACCATATGAACCAAAAATTCCATTCCTAAGTATACGCCCAAGAGAAATGAAAACATATGTCCACACGGAAATGTGTGCATGAATGTTGATAGCAGCGTTATTCACAATAACCAGAGGTGGAAACAATCCATATGTCTGTCAATGGATGAAAGAATAAACAGATTGCAGTGTATACACACAATGGAATATTATACAATCAAAAGAGGCATGAAGTTCTGAGACATGCTACAATGTGGAAAACCTTGAAAGCATTGTGCCAAGAGAAAGAAGCCAGGCACAGAAGGTCACATACTGTAGTACTCCTTCTCTATGAATATCCAGAATAGGCAAACCCATAGGTAGAGAAAGCAGAGGTAGTGGTTGTCAGGGAGGAGATAAGGAGTGATTCCTTAATGGGTGTTCCAGTTTCCTGAAGCTGCTGAAATGCAATATACCAGAAATGGATTGGCTTTTATAAAGGGGATTTATTAGGTTACAAAATTTACAGTTCTGAGGCCATGAAAATGTCCCAGTTAAGACATCAACAAGAGGATATCTTTACTGAGAAAAAAGGTCGATGGTGTCCGGAACACCTCTGTCAGCTGGAAATCTAGCAGAAGTTTCCTGAACTATTCTGAAACAAGCAAACAAAACCACTCTCAAGCTTTGTACCACGTCTGCTGCGAGAATGAACACCATTCTCGGCAACCAGACTGTCAGCATTCCAGAAAGTGTCGGCATCACCCTGAAGGGATGCACAGTTACTGTGAAGGCCCCCAGGGAACCCTGCAGAGGGACTTCAGTCATATCAGTGTAGAACTCATTCTACTTGGGGAGAAAAAGAAGAAGCTCCGGGTTGACAAATGACGGGGAAATAGAAAGGAGCTGCTACAGTCCCCACTGTGTGTCGTGATGTACTGAACACGACCGAGGGTGTGACACGGGATTTCCATCACAGGATGAGGTCTGCATGTGCTCACCTCCCCATCAACGTCATTATTCAGGAGAGCGGGTCTCTGGTTGAAACCCGAAATGTCTTGAGTGAAAAATACATCCGCTGGGTTCAGAAGAGGCCAAGTGTTGCCTGTTCGAATCTCAAGCCCAGAAAGATGAGTTAATTCTTGAAGGAAATGACCTTGAACTTGTATGTAATTCAGCTGCTTTGATTCAGCAAGCCACAACAGTTAAAAACGAGGATTTAAGAAGATTTGGGGATGGTATCTATGTCTCTGAAAAGGGACAGTTCAGCAGGCTGATGGATAGGTTCTAAGAGTTGTGTAGCAATGGAAATAAGATGCCAGACCTGTTTGTGATTTTAAAGATGCAATAAAATTCATCTGTTAAAAAAAAAAACATACTCAAGGCTATATAAACTTTCAAGCTTCACATAAATTTAAGTAGAATGTTCTGCTGACACATTGGCTATGTAGGCCCTTTCCGAATTATGAACAACCAGCTTCTGAGTATGTGAACAAAGGCACTGAAATCTTGCCTTGCTGCTTTGCCAGCATCCTTTTTCCCTCTGGCTGAAAGCATCTTCGTGCCTTGTGTGTGTTGGGATGAAAATGAGGTGGGGATCATAATCTTGTTGAGTGTGAAGAAAGATGAACACAAACTATTATTTCATAAAACCAGTTGCACCACCTGCATCAGTAAGATTTCAGGGGAAGGGATGAAACATTTGTTGAGAGTCTTCCATGTGGGCCAAGCTGTATGCTGAGAGCTGGGAAAGCAGAATTATTTACGGCACTTACCTTACTGGGAAAGGGAGAAAGTGGGAGAGAAACCTCAAAGGGGGGTCAGAGGCAGCAAGTGGTAAGGACAGCAGTCCTACAGTAGCGGCCTTCTCCTCTCTCTGCTTAACCAGTCCACACTTGAAGCTTGCTGAGAAAATAGAAGGGGTCAGGGCTGTGAAATGGGGATGGGGGAGGTGATTAAGGGGATGAGGTCTGCTGTGGGTGATGCATTGACAGAGGTAGAAGAAGGTTATTGAAGGGCCTGCATTTGAAGCTGCATAAATAAGAAACCATCAACTCTGGGTCATTTGGAAGAATAAACAAGTGAAAACAGATGTCCGTATCTTGGAAAAAAGAGTACAGAGGGGGTACAAGCCCTACAGGATTTGAAAGCATTGTGTAAAGCTACAGTAATTAAATCAGTTAACACTGGTGCATGACAAGACAGAAAAGAGAAGGTTGGACCTATAGCTGATCCTAGAAATGCCCATGGTGGAACAGGTAAGTCTACTGGAGACCACCTGGGCTCCAGCTCTCCTTCTGCCACTTCTTGGCCCTGTGAACTTGACCAGTTTCTGCATTTATAAGTGGAGGTGACTGAACCCAGCTCAGAAGGTTGTTCTGAATATTAAATGAACAAATGCATGGAAACTCCTAGAACAGGACCTGGTACATAGTTAGCACTCCATCAATTTTATTTTCTTCTGTGGCCTTCCTGAAATGCAGAATCAAGTTACAGTTTTTATGTCTATAGCTGAATTTCAAGTATTCTCCCTCCTAAACTCATAGATCAGTATTTGCCAAAACGTTTCACAGCACCTTATTCCCAAGAAAAAAAGAGTTCTTTGATTAAATATGTAGGTGAGGCGGCACGTTCCCTCTCTCCCTCTCTTGGCCACAGGTCTGTATTCTGAAATTCTATAGCAAATGGATGCAGTGTTTCCAAAAGTATTTGACCGCAGAGCCCCTTTTTGCAAAATATTTAACATACTGCAGAACTGGTGTTCTGTGAAACATACTTTGGGAAACACTGTTGGACAGCTATAGATCAGGGGGAAAGCTTAACTACAGGTCACCTCAAAATCCCAAATGAACAATTTTTAATGGTCATTAAAATAGATTAAGATACATTTGATTTAGCAGATCAGATCTATTTATACTCCAAGGCATAGGAAACTTCGTTAGTTTAAAGTATGATTTTTCAGAGCCTCAGTGTTCTCATAATCCAATATAATTACAGGAAAATAATTCTATGCTAAGAACTAAATGTTTTCTCATTGCCTACCTTTGGGGCTACTCCTCCTTGCTTACACAGAACCAAGCAATGGCCATGGGTGAATAATTAACTCCTGTTTATTTTGAGCTATCCCATCAGTGATCCAAAAAGGTAGATATTTACTTCATTTTTGGCATCTCTCCAGGCACCAACCACTAAATAAGTATTTTCAAATCTGCAGCCAGATCTTTCCAGGCTTTTGTTCCATGTCAGTTGTATGAGGATATGTTTTGAAGGACAGCTAATTTGTCTTTCCTGATGTGAAAAAGTTTAGAAGGATATACTCCAAACCTTCTAGCTTCCATCAGTACCCTTTAGGAATTCATTGTTAATGGATTTATCTAGTCACATGGTAGGGGAGGATGAACTTTATACAGTGCCCGGCACAGAGTAAGTGCTTATGTTTATTTAATGATTGTTGAATTCACAAGAACTAGGTAACATGGATCTTGCTGTGTCACCTTGGCCAAGGATTTGGACAAGTGGTCTCTAACGTGTCTTCTCACTTGACAATTCAGTGTCTCACCTGTGTCTTCCTCTACCACTTCTGAGTGTATAATCCCTATTTATTTCCTGTACAGAGTGAAAACAACATAAAGCTTTTTGCCAATAAATATTCCTTTTCTTAGTTTCAAGGGTTGTGGCCTTCATCAGTAGCTTTCAGGAATTTGATATGCAAGTGCAAGTTCACCCTGCCTGATTTTATAGATTTGGGTAATATCTTTGATCCACTTTTGCTATTGTTCCCTGGGCTTTCTTCAACCCACTTTTTCGAAGTCCCATAAGGAAACTCTACCCAGGCAAGGAAAGATTTTGTGTTTTGTTTTTATCATGGCTGATAAGAATCTCTGCTTAATTTCCAAATCCTTTCCCATGATAACATTTCATTGGTACTTTGGATTGTGGCTACACACTGGACTGATAGCTTCGGGGATCTCTTTCTGAACTGAAATAAGACCCAGGAGGCCATCGTACAAACAGTTTTGTTTGTTTACCTCCCAAAATGGATATTCTGAGGGTTTCCTGCTTAGTCACTTGTAAGTCACGCCTGTCTACACTCAGGTGTGTGAGAACTCTAGTTTATCCTGCTGACCTAGTGCTTCATCCTAAATGAAGTTCCGCAGCATCTCCTTTTTCTAGACTTAACAAATATCTTTAAATGAGAAATCCTAGTAGGGGTATCCTGCATCTCCTATTTTCTGGTTATCAGTTGAACTTGTTTAGAGACCGAGTGAATCTGATCAGAGTTTTAGGAGTTTGAGGAGTGCAGCCTGTAACCAAGCAGGAGCCTTAGTTTTGAGATCTCGGAGACGGTCATCTGGCCTGTTTAATGAGTTCCTGGGAGTAGAAGTTCATTACTTTGCAAGACAGCAATTTCAGTGGTAGACTAATAGGAAAGTTCTTTCCCATATTGAGCTGAGACCTGCCTCCTTGTACCTGCCAACAATTGGTGCTACTTCTGTCTCCAGGGCAATAGAGAATAAATCTCCCCATTTTGTTTTCAGGTGATGACCCATCAGAGATATCTGAAAACATCTATAATCATCTTCCCTGAAACACATTTATGAGAATCACACAGATGAATCCAGAGGGTTGTGGGCTTTATGGCTAGTCTCCTTCCTATTATGACGAGCATTTTGCAGACCATTCTGGTTTCAATAGTACAGTGGACTGAATATTTTCTTGTAACATTCCCCGTTTCCTCAAGATTTAATCATTAATTCATTCATAGATGGATTAAGCGGATCCTCACCAGCCTCGCAGGCTTCACTGGTTTATTCGTGTCCTTTTTAGAACAGAATCTACTAGAACTGGTGCTAATACTTAACTCGTGGCTTTGCTAGCACTGTTACTTCCCTGGATCTGGAGACCAGGAGAATTCTATTGCCTGGGTCCTTTAAAATAATTTTTTAAATTCAGTTTTACTGAGATACATTCAGGTACCCTACAGTCATCCACAGTGTACAGTCAGGTGTTCACAGGACCCTCATATAGCTGTGCCTTCGTCACCACAATTTTTGAACATTTTCATTGATCAAAAAAATAAAAATAAAAAATAAAATAAGAATAAAAACAAGCAAAAAAGTACACTAAAAACATCCCATCTCCCCCACCCCAACCCGCCACTATTCATTAACTTTTTGTTTCCATTTTTCTACTCCAGGAAACGGTAACTTATCCTGTAGCTAACTTACTGAGTCACGATTCTATTGCGTAGTTTTTAGATTTTTAAGTATGGATGTAAAATTCAACATTCTCTAGAATATAGATTTCCTGCAGAGTCACTAATTCCTCTTATTTTTTTAAATTATTTTTTAATTCCAAAAATAATATATGCTCTTTGTAAAAAAATTATCAGCTAAGTATAAGAAAGAGATAGTTCCCTGTAATCTTATTCCCAAGATATGATATTTTGGTGTATATTTCTTTACACTACTTCCTACGCATACCACTTTAGACTCTTTGTTGTGGTTGTTGTTTTAAAATATTGGATCACATTTTACAAATTTGACCAACTGTCCTTTTCATTTGTAAATATATCTTGGACGTTCTAGAGCCACATTTATGAGTTACAACTAGCAGAGTTCCTTGAGGGCAATGACTATCTTGTTTAAGCATCTATGAAACACAACACACAGGTGATCCAAGTTTTAAATGATGAGATTGTGATGATCTTCATGGAACTATAGATTACACATTTTGGCCAATAATTGGACAATTTTTCCTTTAAATTTCTATAGAACTCTTGGATGGATAGCATGTAATTCTTTTATATTGCTAATTATATCTAACATTATTCTATGTTCATACCCACTATTTAATCATTGGGTCCTATTTAATGAAGAGTAACTTGAAGGGAAGTCTCATATGTTATTTGGTAAATGGAAGAGAAATAATTAATTGATTTTTCTACTACGTTGTCACTCATTCACACAAACATCCCAGTTAGCTTCCAGTAGTAGTTCTATACCAGGTTGTCTAGATAATGCAAATTAATACAAGTGGCAGTTGCTTATATTTCACTTATGAGTACTGTACTTGGTTGTATCTGTGTACAGGAAATTCCCAGTTTTGATTACAGATTCTCATCTCATAATCTTTCGAGTTTTTGCATTAACTAAAATAAGTTACTGATTTAACTTATTTATTCAAGCCCAAGATTCACCCGCATTTCCAGCTATGCTTTTGATGGCCCATATCTGGATTGACACTAAGAAGTAAACGTATAGTTAAAAAAAAAGATTTGTACCATATCGTGCAGTTGTCTGTTTTGTGAATGATTTAGAAAAGCCTCAATTAAAATTATAATTTTATCCTATATAATTCTGAAACCAACCAGTGAAATTGTTTATAATTGTGGCGGTTTGGATGTATCATGTCCCCCAGAAAAAGCCATGTTCTTTGATGCAATCTTCTGGGGCCAGAGGTTTAGTGTTGATTTGGTTGGAATCCTTCATTTGAGTGTTTCCATGGAGATGTGACTCAATCAACTGTGGGCAAGACCTTTGATTGGCTAATTTCCATGGAAGTGTTACCCCACCCACTCCGGGTGGGTCTTAATGGAATCACTGGACTCCTATAAAAAAGCTCACAAACAGAATGACCTCAGAGCAGCTAAGAGTGACAGGTTGGAGCTGCAGCCAAGAGAGACACATTGAAGGAGCTGAGAGTGGAGCTGGAAAACAACCTGTAATCAGCAGACACCAGCCACGTGCCTTCTCAGCTAACAGAGATTTTCCAGATGCCATTGGCCTTCCTTCAGTGAAGGTAGAATTGTGTTGATGCCTTAATTTGAACATATTCATGGCCTGCAGAATGTAACATTTTAACCAAATAAACCCCCTTTTATAAAAGCCAATCCATTTCTGGTATTTTGCACATCGGCAGCATTAACAAAACAGAACCGGGCTCCAAGCCACGCCCCAGCCTACACATGTCTACACTGTGGGGATATGTGCTCCAACCCAGGACACAATCTTCACCTGTCTACACCACAAGTATATTGGCTCAAGCTCAGCCATACACCTCCATCTGTCTACATTGTGGGGATATGGGCTCTGATCTGGGCCCCAGCCTCAACCTCTCTACAACACACTTATATGGACTCGAAGCTGGGCCTAACGCCAAACCCGTCTGCACTCTGGGGATATGGGCTCTGATTTAGAACCCAGCCTCCACCTGTCTACATCACAGCTGAATTGCTCCAAGCTGGGATCCACGCCCCTACCATCTACACTGTGGGGATATGGGCTCTGAGCCGGGACCCCAGACTCCACCTGTCTACTGCAACGTATGTGGGCTCCAAGTTAGATCCCATCCTCCACCTGTCCACACCACAGGTATATGAGCTCAAGCCAGACCCCATTCTCCACCAGTCTACACCAGAAGTATATGCGCTCCAAGCCAGGAACCAGCCTCCACCAGTCTACTCTATAAGTGTA
Organism: Choloepus didactylus; assembly: GCF_015220235.1. Lineage (NCBI taxonomy): Eukaryota > Metazoa > Chordata > Mammalia > Pilosa > Megalonychidae > Choloepus > Choloepus didactylus. The sequence continues at coordinate 99,621,488 of NC_051318.1, forward strand.
TGTGCTCTGAGCCAGGCCCCAGCCTCCACACGTCTACACTGTGGGAATATATGCTCTGAGCTGGACCCCAGCCTCCAGCCTTCTACCCCAGATATATGTGGGCTCCAAGCTGGGCCACACATACCCACCATTCTACACTCTGGAGATGCAGGCTCTGAACTGTGCCCTAGCCTGAACCAGTCTACACTGTGGGATATGTGTTCCAAGCCAGTCCTCAGCTTCCACGCTTCTACACTGTGAGGATATGGGCTCTGAGCTGGGCCTAAGCATCCACCCATCTATCCCACAGGTACATGGGCTCCGAGCCAGACCTAACCTCCACGTGTCTCCACCACAGTTACATGGGATCAAAGCTGGGCCACAGTGTCCCCTGTCTAGACCACAGGTACATGGGCTCAATGATTGGCCCCATCCTACACTGGTCTACACTGTGGCTATATGGGCTCCATGCTGAGCCCTAGCCTCCAACAGTCTATCCTACAGTTATATGGGCAATGGGCCAGGCCCCACAACACAAGCCATCTACGTTGTGGGAATATGGGCCCCAAGCCTGGGTCCAGCCTCCACGCATCTACATTGTGGGGATATTGGCTCTGAGTGATGCTGCAGCCTCCATCTGTCTACACCACAGCTATCTGAGCTCCAAGCTGGGCCCTACATCTCTACCCATCTACATTGTTGGCACATGGGCTCAAAGATGGCCACAGCCTCCACCCATTTTCCCCAGAGGTATCTGGGCTGCAAGCTGGGCCCCAGCCTCCACCTATCTACACCACAGATAAATGGGCTCTGATCTGGCCATCACAGCCTCCACCTGTCTATACTGTTGGATATGGGCTCCGAGCCAGATCCTAGCCTCCAACTTTCTACTCCACAGATATATGGGCTCCCTGCCGGTCCAGTCTACACTGTGGGAAAATGGGCGCTGAGCTAGGCCCCAACTCCAACCATCTACTACAAAAGTGTATTTCCTCTAAGCTGGGCTCCATGCCTCTATCTGTCTACACCACAGCTATATGGTCTCTGAGCCAGGCCCCACCCTCCACCCCTCAGCCCTACAGTTGTATGTATTTCAACTGGTGCCCCAGTCTCCACTCGTCTATATTGCAGCACTGTTGGCTCTGAGCCAGGCCCCAGCAGCCAACTGTCTACCCCACAGGTATTTAGGCTCCAAGCTGGGCCCCAGCATAAACTCGCATTGTGGGAACATGGGCTTCAAGCTGTGCCCCAGCCTGCACTTGTCTACACTGAACATATGTAGGATCCAATTCATGCCCCAGCCTCCACTTGTCTACACTTTGGGGATATGGGCTCTGAGCTAGGCCCCAGCCTCCACCCATCTACCCCACAGGTATACGGTTGCCTAGATGGGCCCCAGCCTACACCTGTCTACACTGAGTGGATATGAGCCCCAAGTTGTGCCCCAGCCTCCACCTGTCTACACTGTGGGTATTTATTTGGGCTCGAGGATGGCCCCAGGTGCCACCCTTCTACCCCATATTTATATGGGTTCCATGCTGGCTCCTACACCTCCACCCGTCTACACTGTGTGGATATGGTCTCCAATCCGAACCGAGGACTCCACCTGTCTATCCCACAGGTATATGGGATCCAAGCTGGTCTCCAGCCTCCACCTGTTTACTCAACAGTTATACAGACTCCATATTAGGTTCCATCTTACCCCATCTACACCATGGGAATATGGGTCCAATCTGGGCCCCAACCTCCACCCATCTACCCACAGGAATATGGGCTACAAGCTTGGCCCAAATCTATACTCATCTACACTGTGGGAATATGGGCCCCAAACTGAGCCCCCGCTTCCCCTATCTACACCCCAGGTATATACTCTCCAAATGGGGCCCCAGCCTCCAATTGTCTATATCACACTTATATGGGTTCAAAGCTAGGCCACAGTGTCTACCTGTCTACACCACAGCTATATGGGATCCAAAATGGGCCCCAGCCTACACCTGTCTACAGTGTGGGGATATGGGCTCCCAGCCAGGCCCCATCCTCCACCAATCTACCTCACGGGTATATGGGTTTCCAGTTGGGCCCCCTGCCTCCACATATCTACAGCAGAATTTTTGGGGATCTGAGCCAGGCTGCAAACTCCACCTGTCTACTCCACAGGTATATGGGCTCCAAGCCAGGCCCGAGCCTCCACCTGTCTACACCACATAGAAATGGGTCCAATCTGAGCCACAGCTGCCACACTTCTACATTGTGGTATATACAGGCTCTGAACTGGGCTGTAGCCTCCACTTGTCTTTACTGTGGGTATCTGTGCTCCAAGCCGGGCCCCAGCCTCCAACCAACTACCCAAGAAGTTTATGAGCTCCAAGCCAGACCCCACACTTCCACGAGTCAATATTGTAGTGATATTGGCTTCAAGCTGGGCCCCATCCTCCACCCGTCTACACTGCGGGAATATGGCCTCCAAGCTGGGCCCCTATGTCCACCAGTCCACTCCATAGTTATATGGGATCCTAGCTGGGCCCTACCCATACCCATCAACATTTTGGGGATATGAGCCCCGAGCCGGGCCCTGAGCCTGGCCCAGACTCCAGTTACATACACTCCATCTGTCTACACTACAGTTACATGGGCTCCAAGATGGGCTCCACGCCACCACCAGTCTCATTGTTGGAATATGCACTCCAAACCGGGCCCCAGCCTCCACCGCTCCACACCACAGTTATCTTGGTTCTGAGCCACACTCTACAATTGAGCTGCCTACACCACAGTTTTATGGGCTCCAAGCCAGTCCCCAGCCTCCACTGTCTACACCACAGAGATATGGGCCCGATCCAAGCCACAGCATCCATATCTACACTGCAGTATACAGGCTCTGAACTGGGCCGTAGCCTCCACCTGCCTTTACTGTGGGTCTACGGGCTCTGAGCAGGGCCTCAGCCTCCACCTGTCTATACCACAGTTACATCGGCTCAAAGGTGTGCCCCAGTTATATGGGTTCCAAGGTGGGCCCAAGCCTCCAACGTCTACACTGATGTGTAATGGGCTCTGAGTTGGGCCCCAGCCTCCACCCATCTACTCCACAGGACCCCACACCCTCCTGTAGTGAGTTGCTCCGGGCTTGGGCAGGGGCAGGACTCAGGGCTAAACCCCACCATGTCACTGGAGTCCCCCTCCCTGGCCCAGTGGCCGCATCCAGGACAGACTGAGGGAGGCGGGGGCTGCAGGGAGGAGGACGGCGGTGGGGACGGTCCCCTGGGCAGGGAGTCAGCAGGGCACAAGGGGGCCGCGGGGATGGAGGGCGCTGACGTCACGTCACGGGGGGAGGGGAAGGTGACCTCACGGGGAGAGAAGGCGGTGATGTCACAGGGACCAAGCTGAGTTCCGCCAGCTGATTGGTGGGTGGCTTTGGGGGCGGGGCCTCGGGACAGCTGTCAGGGCCTGAGGCCGAGCACAAAGGCTGGATGAGCGGAGATGGCGCCGCTGGGGCTGCTCCTGCTCCTTCTGGCCGACCTGCTCAGGTCAGGTGAGGGTTCCCCTAGACCAGGAACCCCACCCAAACAGTGGGGTCCACCTGGATGGCAAACCCCTTCGCTCTCTGTTGTGGGCCAGGGAATATGCAAACCCACACTCGACACCCCGTGTACCCCCTCCTGCCTGGGGAAACCCTGTTCCAACCTCCAGCTTTGAGCCCCCACTGATCCACCAGCAGCCACGGACCCACCTCAAAAGCCTCTGGACCCTCTCCTGCCCATGGAAACCCTATCTCAACTGCCCACCTTCCAGCCCCCACTGATCCACCAGCAGTTGTGGATCTACATTCGATGCCTCTTGGATGACCCCTCTCTAGCTCAACTCCTGTGACAACTGTCCACCTTTGAGCCTGCCCCGATCCACTGGCAGCCACAGACTTACACTTGGCAGCCTTTGGTCCCCATTGTGACTGAGGACCCCTTGTCCAAACAGTCCATCTTCAAGCCCCTCCTGATGAACTGGCAGCTGCAGACCTGCATTTCAAACCCAATGGGCCATTTCCGCCTCTGGAGCCCTTAACCCAGGTTTCTGCCTTCCAGCCCCCGTTAATGCACCATCAGGTGTGGACCTGCTCTTGATGCCCCTCGTACTCCCTCCTGTGGGCAGAACCCCTGTCCCAACCATGCATTATGGAGCCCCAACAGATCCACCAGCAGCCATGGATCCACACGCGATGTCCCTTGGACTCCCTCCTGCCCGCAGAATCCCTGTCCCAAGAGTCCATCTTTGAGCCCTCAGAGATCCACTGGCAGCCATGGACCTGCTACCAACACCCCATGGACCACCACCCACCTGTGGAAGCCTCATCACAGTCGTCCATCCTCCTGCCACAGGTTATCCACTGGCACATTGATACCCAGAGGGCCAGGGACACCTGCCTGCCAAGGAACTCTGGACAAGGCGGACTTGGAAATGCTGATGGTTTAGGGCCTGATTTTGAGGCTCCAGCAGTACCCAGGACCGTTCAGAGCACAGTTCTCCCTCCGACTCACTCCCCAGGGCGTGGCACTCCCGTGGCCAGCAGACCTCGGCCGGGGGCTCCCTTCAACCTACTGCCCTTGTGCTGTATCTTCCGGGGAGCCCCTTTTCTTTATTCAAGTCTCTTGTTTAAAGAGTGTAAAGGATGGCGAGGTTGTGAAAAGCAGGTGGACCTGGAGCTGCAAGAGTTCTCCAAAACCAGGAAGCCTGTAGGTAAATCATTTTTAGACTGTCAGGAAACACTTGAGCACATAAAGATGAAATCTAAAGTAACCGAGTGTTACTGACAATCTGATGGAGGAAGTCTCTGAGTTAAAAAATAAACTCACCAGAACCCATGAATCCTGACGATTGTGTAAAAATGTAGCTTATGAGGGGTGACAATGGGATTGGGAAAGCCATAAGGACCACACTCCACTTTGTCTAGTTTATGGATGGATGAGTAGAAAAATAGGGGAAGGAAACAAACAAACAAAGGCTCCCAATGTTCTTTTTTACTTTAATTGCTCTTTTTCACTTTAATTATTATCCTTGTTATTTTTGTGTGTGTGCTAATGAAGGTGTCAGGGATTGATTTTGGTGATGAATGCACAACTGTGTAATGGTACTGTAAACAATCGAATGTACAATTTGTTTTGTGTGACTGCGTGGTATGTGAATATACCTCAATAAAACGAATATAAAAAAAATTTACTCTGAGTGCATGAGCAGGAACGCTTAGGGTTGCTGAAAATTTGACTTCTGAGGGTGGTGACAGAGGAAGGACAGGATTTAAAGGTCATGCTGGGGAGCCAGTTCTCCCTGTGCACATTATAACCAAAGCAGTTGTGAACAGGCTCCTGAGGAAACCCAGGACCTTGGGGTGATCGTGCTGCACCAGGTGAGGCTCGGCCGAGGATCCCTCACTCAGCATCATCATCCTCAGGGCAACTGACTCACCCTCTTTCTTCACTTGTGAAATGGGATAATAATAATAATAAAATAACAAAATGTCTTCTGGTGTGATGGTGAGTGAATGAATGTTTGCAAAGCTTTTAGTACCTGGCCAGCCACAGGGAAAGTGGGAGCTAAGTGCTCAGCCTGTTTCCAGAGTCAACTCTCTCCTCCGGGGGACGCCGTGGCTCCTGGGTGAGGAGCCCAGCTGTAGCTGGTTGTTGTCCCAGCACCTGAGTCTTTCAGGCTGCATTGGAAGGGGCCCAGGGGGAGCAAGGGGACAGGGAGGCTCACACACCCTGCGTGGTGTCTCATGGCCACCGGCTGGATGGATGTGGCCCCGGACACAGGGTGGCAGTGAGCTGGAACCACGGGAGCCCCCGGAGGCCTTGGACGCAGATGTGGCCACTGCAGCTGCGCGGAGGGGACATCTGTCGGGACTGGCCTGTGGCCCTGCCTGCCGTGCTACCGCCTCAGCCTCGGTGGCCGGGACCTATTGTCCTCCCCCGAGGACATCGCTGTCTGCTGGTCCTCAGTGTCCCCTCTGGCGTAGACTCCTCCTCACTGCTCTGGCTCTTTGCTGACCCCCATGGTTTCCCCGCCCCCCATCCCTGCCCACACTGGCTTCCATTTCAGCCCCCCCCACTCTGGGCTCCCCTGAGCAATTATTCAGATTTAAAGCCACATAAGGTTTACTGCAAGTACAGGGAAAACTGAAACAAGTCACGTGATCTAATTATTGCATCAAAGACAAAATTGTGGGCTTCAAGCCACAGAACAGCAGGCTCCGGTCGTGGGAAAGATCTTATGAGTCTGACCCTGCTGCCCCCAACGGAGTCTCAGCACCCACAGTCCCAGGCTGCTCCCCACCTCCTTGCAAGCTGGCACATTTGATACCCATCCGGGAGCAGACACCTGCCTCCTACAACTTCCGCCCAGTCATCTTTGTTCTGCCCACTTCATTCTGGGGCCACTCAAAATGCAGCTATGTGTATATATTTTTATTAGAGAACTTAAATGATTACAGAGAAATCATGCAGAAAATACAAAGTTACCGTACACTACTCCAGCATTGTTTTCCCTATGATCCACTCTTGCACTAGTGTGGTAGCTTTGCTACAATTGATGAAACAGTATCATTACAATTATACTATAAACTACAGGCCATGGTTTACATTAGGGTTTACTGTTTGTGTTGTACAGCCCTATGGTTTTTAAAACACTTTTATACAAATAACATGTCCCTTGGTTTTTTTTGTTTTTTTTTTTTTTTGCTTTCTTTTTTTTTATCTTCATTTTATTGAGATATATTCACATACCACGCAGTCATACAAAACAAATCGTACTTTCGATTGTTTACAGTACCATTACATAGTTGTACATTCATCACCTAAATCAATCCCTGACACCGTCATTAGCACACACACAAAAATAACAAAAATAATAATTAGAGTGAAAAAGAGCAATTGAAGTAAAAAAAGAACACTGGGTACCTTTGTCTGTTTGTTTCCTTCCCCTATTTTTCTACTCATCCATCCATAAACTAGACAAAGTGGAGTGTGGTCCTTATGGCTTTCCCAATCCCATTGTCACCCCTCATAAGCTACATTTTTATACAACTGTCTTCGAGATTCATGGGTTCTGGGTTGTAGTTTAATAGTTTCAGGTATCCACCACCAGCTACCCCAAGTCTTTAGAACCTAAAAAGGGTTGTCTAAAGTGTGTGTAAGAGTGCCCACCAGAGTGACCTCTTGGCTCCTTTTGGAATCTCTCTGCCACTGAAGCTTATTTCATTTCCTTTCACATCCCCCTTTTGGTCAAGAAGATGTTCTCCATCCCACGATGCCGGGTCTACATTCCTCCCCGGGAGTCATATTCCACGTTGCCAGGGAGATTCACTCCCCTGGGTGTCTGATCCCACGTAGCGGGGAGGGCAGTGATTTCACCTTTCAAGTTGGCTTAGCCAGAGAGAGAGGGCCACATCTAAGCAACAAAGAGGCATTCGGGAGGAGGCTCTTAGGCACAATTATAGGGAGGCCTAGCCTCTCCTTTGCAGCAACCATCTTCCCAAGGGTAAAACCTATGGTAGAGGGCTCAACCCATCAAACCACCAGTCCCCTATGTCTGTGGTCATGTTAGCAACCATGGAGGTGGGGTAGGCGAATACCCCTGCATTCTCCACAGGCTCCTCAAGGGGGCACTACATCTTTTTTTACCTTGTTTTTCTTTTTTTTTTTTTTTAACTTTCCCTTCTTTTTTAAATCAACTGTATGAAAAAAAAGTTAAAAAGAAAACAAACTTACAATAAAAGAACATTTCAAAGAGACCATAACAAGGGAGTAAGAAAAAGACAACTAACCTAAGATAACTGCTTAACTTCCAACATGTTCCTACTTTACCCCCAGAAAATTACATAATATAGCAACATTTCTGTGAACTTGTTCCTACTATATCCATCAGAAATTAACAGACCATAGTCATTCCTGGGCATCCCCAGAACGTTAAATAGCTTATCTGTTCTTCTTGGATTATTGTTCCCCCTTCCTTAATAGCTCTCTATTGCTAGTTCCCCTACATTCTACAGTATAAACCATTTGTTTTACATTTTTCAAAGTTCACATTAGTGGTAGCATATAATATTTCTCTTTTTGTGCCTGGCTTATTTCGGTCAGCATTATGTCTTCAAGGTTCATCCATGTTGTCATATGTTTCACGAGATCGTTCCTTCTTACTGCCGCGTAGTATTCCATCGTGTGTATATACCACATTTTATTTATCCACTCATCTGTTGAAGGACATTTGGGTTGTTTCCATCTCTTGGCAATTGTGAATAATGCTGCTATGAACATTGGCGTGCAGATATCTGTTCGTGTCACTGCTTTCCGACCTTCCGGGTATATACCGAGAAGTGCAATCGCTGGATCGAATGGTAACTCTATATCTAGTTTTCTAAGGAACTGCCAGACTGACTTCCAGAGTGGCTGAACCATTATACAGTCCCACCAACAATGAATAAGAGTTCCAATTTCTCCACATCCCCTCCAGCATTTGTAGTTTCCTGTTTGTTTAATGGCAGCCATTCTAACCGGTGTTAGATGGTATCTCATTGTGGTCTTAATTTGCATCTCTCTAATAGCTAGTGAAGCTGAACATTTTTTCATGTGTTTCTTGGCCATTTGTATTTCCTCTTCAGAGAACTGTCTTTTCATATCTTTTGCCCATTTTATAATTGGGCTGTCTGTACTATTGTCATTGAGTTGTAGGATTTCTTTATATATGCAAGATATCAGTCTTTTGTCAGATACATGGTTTCCAAAATTTTTTTCCCATTGAGTTGGCTGCCTCTTTACCTTTTTGAGAAATTCCTTTGAGGTGCAGAAACTTCTAAGCTTGAGGAGTTCCCATTTATCTATTTTCTCTTTTGTTGCTTGTGCTTTGGGTGTAAAGTCTAGGAAGTGGCCGCCTAATACAAGGTCTTGAAGATGTTTTCCTACATTATCTTCTAGGAGTTTTATGGTACTTTCTTTTATATTGAGATCTTTGGTCCATTTTGAGTTAATTTTTGTGTAGGGGGTGAGGTAGGGGTCCTGTTTCTTTCTTTTGGATATGGATATCCAACTCTCCCAGCCCCATTTGTTGAAAAGACCATTATGACTCAGTTCAGTGACTTTGGGGGCCTTATCAAAGATCAGTCGGCCATAGATCTGAGGGTCTATCTCTGAATTCTCAATTCGATTCCATTGATCTATATGTCTATCTTTGTGCCAGTACCATGCTGTTTTGGCAACTGTGGCTTTATAATAAGCTTCAAAGTCAGGGAGTGTAAGTCCTCCCACTTCGTTTTTCTTTTTTAGAGTGTCTTTAGCAATTCGAGGCATCTTCCCTTTCCAAATAAATTTGATAACTAGCTTTTCCAAGTCTGCAAAGTAGGATGTTGGAATTTTGATTGGGATTGCATTGAATCTGTAGATGAGTTTGGGTAGAATTGACATCTTAATGACATTTAGCCTTCCTATCCATGAACATGGAATATTTTTCCATCTTTTAAGGTCCCGTTCTATTTCTTTTAGTAGAGTTATGTAGTTTTCTTTGTATAGGTCTTTTACATCTTTGGTTAAGTGTATTCCTAGGTACTTGATTTTTTTAGTTGCTATTGAAAATGGTATCTTTTTCTTGAGTGTCTCTTCAGTTTGTTCATTTCTAGCATATAGAAACATTACTGACTTATGTGCATTAACCTTGTATCCCGCTACTTTGCTAAATTTGTTTATTAGCTCTAGTAGCTGTTTCGTCGATTTCTCAGGGTTTTCTAGATATAAGATCATATCATCTGCAAACAATGACAGTTTTACTTCTTCTTTTCCAATTTGGATGCCTTTTATTTCTTTGTCTTGCCGGATTGCCCTGGCTAGCACTTCCAGCACAATGTTGAATAACAGTGGTGACAGCGGGCATCCTTGTCTTGTTCCTGATCTTAGAGGGAAGGCTTTCAGTCTCTCACCATTGAGTACTATGCTGGCTGTGGGTTTTTCATATATGCTCTTTATCATGTTGAGGAAGTTTCCTTCAATTCCTACCTTTTGAAGTGTTTTTATCAAAAAGGGATGTTGGATTTTGTCAAATGCTTTTTCAGCATCTATTGAGATGATCAATTGATTTTTCCCTTTTGACTTGTTAATGTGTTGTAATACATTGATTGTTTTTCTTATGTTGAACCATCCTTGCATGCCTGGAATGAACCCCACTTGGTCATGGTGTATGATTTTTTTAATGTGTCTTTGGATTCGATTTGCAAGTATTTTGTTGAGGATTTTTGCATCTATATTCATTAGGGAGATTGGCCGGTAGTTTTCCTTTTTGTAGCATCTTTGCCTGGTTTTGGTGTCCCGGCCGGCGGGACGTTCAACGGAAGCTCCAAATCCTGTGAGGGAGGAATGGTATGGGACAAGAGACGCGAGGAACGACAGCAAGACAGGTTTCTGATCAAGCTGCAAAACTTTATTGAAGAGGCAGGGTATATATACCCTAAGGTAGAGGGAGTGGCTAGTACGAACGGGTGGCGGCCTAGGATTGGCTGCTGCTGTTGCTAGGGCGGATGGCAGATGTAAGGCTAGCACAGGATTGGTGGCTACTGTTGCTGGGATAGAAGGCAGGTAGTAAAGCTAGCACTCTAGATGTGAATCTTAGGCACAAACGGCTATCACTTCCATAGAAGGCTGAGGGCAACTTATACTGTTGTTACATCAGCCCTAGTGGTCATGTTGCATATCTCCGGCATCGCTGAGGGTGGATTTTATACATGCTGCCTTAATCGTTCCCAACATTTTGGTATTAGATTGATGTTAGCTTCATAAAATGAGTTAGGTAGTGTTCCATTTTCTTCAATGTTTTGAAAGAGTTTGAGTAAGATTGGTGTCAGTTCTTTCTGGAAAGTTTGGTAGAATTCCCCTGTGAAGCCATCTGGCCCTGGGCATTTATTTGTGGGAAGATTTTTGATGATTGATTGGATCTCTTTGCTTGTGATGGGTTGGTTGAGGTCTTCTATTTCTTCTCTGGTCAGTCTAGGTTGTTCATATGTTTCCAGGAAATTGTCCATTTCTTCTACATTATCCAGTTTGTTGCCATACAGTTGTTCATAGTATCCTCTTATAATTTTGTTAATTTCTTCAGGATCTGCAGTTATGTCACCTTTTTCATTCATTATTTTCTTTATATGGGTCTTCTCTCTTTTTGATTTTGTCAGTCTAGCTAGGGGCTTGTCAATCTTGTTGATCTTCTCAAAGAACCAACTTTTGGTGATATTTATCCTCTGTATTGTTTTTTTGTTCTCTATGTCATTTATTTCTGATTTATTCCTTGTTATTTCTTTTCTTGTACTTGGTTTAGGATTGGTTTCCTGTTCATTTTCTAGCTTCTTCAGTTGATCCATTAGTTCTTTGATTTTGGCTCTTTCTTCCTTTTTAATATATGCGTTTAGTGCTATAAATTTCCCCCTTAGCACTGCTTTTGCTGCATCCCATAGGTTTTGGTATGTTGTGTTCTCATTTTCATTCGTCTCTATATATTTAGCAATTTCTCTTCTATTTCTTCTTTAACCCACTGATTGTTTAGGAGTGTGTTGTTTAACCTCCAGGTATTTGTGACTTTTCTAAGTCTCTGATGGTTATTGATTTCTAATTGTATTCCATTGTGGTCAGAGAATGTGCTTTGAATAATTTCAATCTTTTTAAATTTATTGAGGCTTGTTTTATGTCCCAGCATATGATCTATTCTGGAGAAAGTTCCATGAGCACTAGAAAAGTATGTGTATCCTGGTGATTTGGGATGTAATGTCCTGTAGATGTCTGTTAAATCTAATTCATTTATCAGATTGTTTAGGTTTTCAATTTCCTTATTGGTCTTCTGTCTGGTTGATCTATCTATAGGAGAGAGTGATGTGTTGAAGTCTCCCACAATTATTGTGGAAACATCAATTGCTTCCTTTAGTTTTGCCAGTGTTTCTCTCATGTATTTTGTGGCACCTTGATTGGGTGCATAGACATTTACGATTGTTATTTCTTCTTGCTGAATTGCCCCTTTTATTAGTATGTAGTGGCCTTCTTTGTCTCTCAAAACATCCCTGCATTTGAAGTCTATTTTATCTGAGATTAATATTGCTACACCTGCTTTCTTTTGGCTGTAGCTTGCATGAAATATTTTTTTCCATCCTTTCACTTTCAGTTTCTTTGTGTCCCTGTGTCTAAGATGAGTCTCTTGTATGCAACATATTGATGGTTCATTTTTTTTGATCCATTCTGCGAATCTATATCTTTTAATTGGGGAGTTTAATCCATTTACATTCAACGTTAAAACCGTGAAGGCATTTCTTGAATCGGCCATCTTATCCTTTGGTTTATGTTTGCCATATTTTTCCCTCTCTCTATTAATATCCTTTATTGTACCCATACCGAATCTCTTTAGTACTGAACCTTTCTCCAAGTCTCTCTGTGCTGTCTTTGTTTCTCTGTCTGTAGGGCTCCCTTTAGTATCTCCAGTAGGGCAGGTCTCTTGTTAGCAAATTCTCTCAGCATTTCTTTGTCTGTGAAAAATTTAAGCTCTCCCTCAAATTTGAAGGAGAGCTTTGCTGGATAAAGTATTCTTGGCTGGAAATTCCTCTCACTCAGAATTTTAAATATATCGTGCCACTGCCTTCTTGCCTCCATGGTGGCTGCTGAGTAGTCACTACTTAGTCTTATGCCGTTTCCTTTGTATGTGGTGAATTGCTTTTCTCTTGCTGCTTTCAGAACTTGCTCCTTCTCTTCTATGTTTGACAGTGTGATCAGTATATGTCTCGGAGTGGGTTTTTTTTGGATTTATTCTATTTGGAGTTCGCTGAGCATTTATGATTTGTGTATTTATGTTGTTTAGAAGATTTGGGAAGTTTTCCCCAACAATTTCTTTGAATACTCTTCCTAGACCTTTACCCTTTTCTTCCCCTTCTGGGACACCAATGAGTCTTATATTCGGACGTTTCATATTATCTATCATATCCCTGAGGTCCATTTCGAGTTTTTCAATTTTTTTCCCCATTCTTTCTTTTATGCTTTCATTTTCCATTCTGTCATCTACCAGGTCACTGATTCGTTGTTCAACTTCCTCTAGTCTTGTACTATGAGTGTCCAGAATCTTTTTAATTTGGTCAACAGTTTCTTTAATTTCCATAAGATCATCCATTTTTTTATTTAGTCTTGCAATGTCTTCTTTATGCTCTTCTAGGGTCTTCTTGATTTCCTTCATATCCCGTACTATGGTCTCATTGTTCATCTTTAGTTCTTTGAGTAGCTGCTCTAGGTGCTGTGTCTCCTATGAGCTTTTGATTTGGGTGCTTGGGCTTGGGTTATCCATATCGTCTGGTTTTTTCATATGCTTTATAATTTTCTGTTGTTTTTGGCCTCGTGGCATTTGCTGAACTTGATAGGGTTCTTTTAGGGTTTGTAGACCTACTGAAGTCCTTATCTCTAATTTATCAGATCTACAGCTTCGTGGAGTACACTTTCTCTAACTAACCAGCAGGTGGCATCCACGAGCCACCTGTTCTCCACAAGCCAGTTCTCCCCTGCTTAGCCTTTTTGGTGAGTGGGGGAGTGAGTCTTGTGGGGCCCAATTGGTGTACCAAGCTTGCGTGTGTAGTTGGTGTTGCCTGCCCTGTATGTGGGGCATGTTTCTGGGCAGTCGGGGAGGGGGGGTGGCCCTAACAATCAAATCTCCCTGATGATCCTAGAGTTTTAAAGCTGCTGCAATAGTCTAATCCTTCAGTTCAGTCCTGCCACAGTTTGTCTCTGCCACTGACCCACAAGTCTTTGGTATTGGCGTATGGCTCCTGAGACTTGCAAGTGGGCCCCTCTTCCAGGCTGTGCACGCCGGGTCCTCTGTTGAGGGATGACTGTGCTATGTCACAGGTGAGTGCCGTCCCCCCAGGGCAGTTCTGGGCTGCTGGGCTGTGTAGGGAGGCTCCCAGTCTGCTCAAATGATGGCTGAATGGGGCTTTGTTAATTCACACTGCTCCACCTTCCCAGCTCTGGGACATTCAGCTGAGATTGCAGGGAAGGCTAATGTCCACGCCCAGTTTTGTGGTGTGTGCCTGTTATTTGAAGCACTTCCATCACACTGGGTTGTCTGGGGCAGCTCTGGGCTATGGGGCTGGCGATGGGCAGGAGTGTTTCCTGTCCACCAGGATGGTGGCTGTGAGCGGACACCCCCCTTTTCTTGGGAAGTTGTGTTGTTTAGTGAATTTTCTCAGCTACTGGATTATTGCCTTTTGTCTCAGAGCTCTCTTAGTTCTGCTCTTGACTTGACGTGCCCAAATTGCAATTTTTTGAAGCTTTCTGTATTGGGCTTCTTAGAGTAATTGTTTTAGAAAAAGAAAAAAGGATTTTAAAAAAAAAACAAAAAACAGCCATCCTCAGAGATCTAATGGGTTATTGAAATGCTAATAGACAAAGCAACCAGGGCCATTAAGGAAAGGTCCACAGGGCAGAGAGATCAGCTTTGCTTCGGGATTTGCATATGCGCCTCAAGGCCTGAGCTCCGCCCTTCCCCTTTCTGTGTTCACCAGAACTCCAATAATCCTCTGCTTTTATTTTGGAGTTTTTCGTGTTGTTTTTTTTCTATGCCTGTCTCCTCTCTGCTGGGCTGGCTGCTCTCAGAGTCTCTGGTGTCTGGTCTCAGTCTATCTATGGTTGGAGTTTGAATCAGTAGAATGAGTTTCCGATAAGAGCAGCCACTGCAGTTCTCCCTTCTCCTTCCCAGAGCTGACAGCCCCTCCTCCCCCGGGACTGAGCCTGGCAGGGAGGGGCGCGGGTCCCCTGGCCGCAAAAACTTACAGATTTCGCTGATCTCAGCAGTTCCACGTTTTCATGAGTGTTGTATGAAGTATGCCCAAAGACAGATTTCTCTGTGGTGTCCAGTCCACGCAGTTCCTGGCTTTTTACCTACTTTCCTGGAGGAGTAACTAAAACTTACAGCTCACCAGTCTGCCCTCTTGCCCCGCCTCCCCAATTCCTACCTTTTGAAGTGTTTTTATCAAAAAGGGATGTTGGATTTTGTCAAATGCTTTTTCAGCATCTATTGAGATGATCAATTGATTTTTCCCTTTTGACTTGTTAATGTGTTGTAATACATTGATTGATTTTCTTATGTTGAACCATCCTTGCATGGTGGGAATGTACCCCACTTGGTCATGGTGTATGATTTTTTTAATGTGTCCTTGGATTCGATTTGCAAGTATTTTGTTGAGGATTTTTGCATCTATATTCATTAGGGAGATTGGCCGGTAGTTTTCCTTTTTTGTAGCATCTTTGCCTGGTCTTGGTATTAGATTGATGTTAGCTTCATAAAATGAGTTAGGTAGTGTTCCATTTTCTTCAATGTTTTGAAAGAGTTTGAGTAAGATTGGTGTCAGTTCTTTCTGGAAAGTTTGGTAGAATTCCGCTGTGAAGCCATCTGGCCCTGGGCATATATTTGTGGGAAGATTTTTGATGACTGATTGGATCTCTTTGCTTGTGATGGGTTGGTTGAGGTCTTCTATTTCTTCTCTGGTCAGTCTAGGTTGTTCATATGTTTCCAGGAAATTGTCCGTTTCCTCTACATTATCCAGTTTGTTGCCATACAGTTGTTCATAATATCCTCTTATAATTTTGTTAATTTCTTCAGGATCTGCAGTTATGTCACCTTTTTCATTCATTATTTTGTTTATATGGGTCTTCTCTCTTTTTGATTTTGTCAGTGTAGCTAGGGGCTTGTCAATCTTGTTGATCTTCTCAAAGAACCAACTTTTGGTGATATTTATCCTCTCTATTGTTTTTTTGTTCTCTATGTCATTTATTTCTGCTTTAATCCTTGTTATTTCTTTTCTTCTACTTGGTTTAGGATTGGTTTGCTGTTCATTTTCTAGCTTCTTCAGTTGATCCATTAGTTCTTTGATTTTGGCTCTTTCTTCCTTTTTAATATATGCGTTTAGTGCTATAAATTTCCCCCTTAGCACTGCTTTTGCTGCATCCCATAGGTTTTGGTATGTTGTGTTCTCATTTTCATTCGTCTCTATATATTTAGCAATTTCTCTTGCTATTTCTTCTTTAACCCACTGATTGTTTAGGAGTGTGTTGTTTAACCTCCAGGTATTTGTGAATTTTCTAAGTCTCTGATGGTTATTGACTTCTAATTGTATTCCATTGTGGTCAGAGAATGTGCTTTGAATAATTTCAATCTTTTTAAATTTATTGAGGCTTGTTTTATGTCCCAGCATATGATCTATTCTGGAGAAAGTTCCGTGAGCACTAGAAAAGTATGTGTATCCTGGTGATTTGGGATGTAATGTCCTGTATATGTCTGTTAAATCTAATTCATTTATCAGATTGTTTAGGTTTTCAATTTCCTTATTGGTCTTCTGTCTGGTTGATCTATCTATAGGAGAGAGTGATGTGTTGAAGTCTCCCACAATTATTGTGGAAACATCAATTGCTTCTTTTAGTTTTGCCAGTGTTTCTCTCATGTATTTTGTGGCACCTTGATTGGGTGCATAGACATTTACGATTGTTATTTCTTCTTGTTGAATTGCCCCTTTTATTAGTATGTAGTGGCCTTCTTTGTCTCTCAAAACATCCCTGCATTTGAAGTCTATTTTATCTGAGATTAATATTGCTACACCTGCTTTCTTTTGGCTGTAGCTTGCATGAAATATTTTTTTCCATCCTTTCACTTTCAGTTTCTTTGAGTCCCTGTGTCTAAGATGAGTCTCTTGTATGCAACATATTGATGGTTCATTTTTTTTGATCCATTCTGCGAATCTATATCTTTTAATTGGGGAGTTTAATCCATTTACATTCAATGTTATAACCGTGAAGGCATTTCTTGAATCAGCCATCTTATCCTTTGGTTTATGTTTGTCATATTTTTCCCCTCTGTCTATTAATATCCTTTATTGTACCCATACCAAATCTCTTTAGTACTGAACCTTTCTCCAAGTCTCTCTGTCCTTTCTTTGTTTCTCTGTCTGTAGGGCTCCCTTTTGTATCTCCAGTAGGGCAGGTCTCTTGTTAGCAAATTCTCTCAGCATTTGTTTGTCTGTGAAAAATTTAAGATCTCCCTCAAATTTGAAGGAGAGCTTTGCTGGATAAAGTATTCTTGGCTGGAAATTCCTCTCACTCAGAATTTTAAATATATCGTGCCACTGCCTTCTCGCCTCCATGGTGGCTGCTGAGTAGTCACTACTTAGTCTTATGCTGTTTCCTTTGTATGTGGTGAATTGCTTTTCTCTTGCTGCTTTCAGAACTTGCTCCTTCTCTTCTGTGTTTGACAGTGTGATCAGTATATGTCTCGGAGTGGGTTTTTTTGGATTTATTCTATTTGGGGTTCGCTGAGCATTTATGATTTGTGTATTTATGTTGTTTAGAAGATTTGGGAAGTTTTCCCCAACAATTTCTTTGAATACTCTTCCTAGACCTTTACCCTTTTCTTCCCCTTCTGGGACACCAATGAGTCTTATATTTAGACGTTTCATATTATCTATCATATCCCTGAGGTCCATTTCGATTTTTTCAATTTTTTTCCCCATTCTTTCTTTTATGCTTTCATTTTCCATTCTGTCATCTTCGAGGTCACTGATTCGTTGTTCAACTTCCTCTATTCTTGTACTATGAGTGTCCAGAATCTTTTTAATTTGGTCAACAGTTTCTTTAATTTCCATAAGATCGTCCATTTTTTTATTTAGTCTTGCAATGTCTTCTTTATGCTCTTCTAGGGTCTTCTTTTTTTTTTTTTTTTTTTTTGCTTTAAAAATACTATTTATTCCTTCTTTTAAAAAGTCATCCATCTGAAGGATTGGAATCGAATCTTACACACTTCGCAGCCACAAAACGAACCAAACAAATGAAGCACCTGGCTCAGTGGTGGTTGACTAAGGACTTGGGCTCCGTGCCATAGACTTCCTCCAAGGTCTGTAGCCCTGTCACATTGCACAGACTGAGTGAAGTGTTCTCTTACACATTTCACAGCTATGCTGTTACTCTGTAAAGCTGTATCCTATTGATCAGGAATGAAATTAATCCCTCCTCTCCCTTAACCCCTCCCATTGGCTGTTCTTTCCAGCCATACCTGATCTGTCAATTGTGCCGTCATCAACCCTCCCAGAACTCAGACCTGACCATGGCTTCATGCTTCCTTCTGCTCTAACCCCCTGCACCTGGCTCCTCTCCATGGTCAGGCTGACATCTGAATCATGGGACCTCTTCAAATTCTCTAAAATTCATTATTATGTTTCAGAATCATGATCTGTGATCACCGCACTTTCCTTTCTTTCACCTTTGGTCAACGCATGCAGCCATGTCATATTTTATCTACAAAGAACTTTACCAAATCATCTCCTTGCCCAAATGTCCTGGAAAGTTCTCCCTAGTATCCCACAACAGATTAACCCGCTTTGGCTTCACTTTTAGACTCCTTCATGGATTTCCTCTTTCTGTATATTTATCCTCAAAGTTATCATCTCACAATATTAGCATTTCTTATTTGTCATTTTTTCCTCTTTCAAAGAGCTGTGTGCTTACCTTACCCTGATATTAACTTTTTTTTTTTAATCATCATTTTACTGAGATATATTCACATACCACGCAGTCATACAAAACAAATTGTACTTTCGATTGTTTACAGTACCATTACATAGTTGTACATTCATCACCTAAATCAATCCCTGACACCTTCATTAGCACACACACAAAAATAACAAGAATAATAATTAGAGTGAAAAAGAGCAATTGAAGTAAAAAAGAACACTAGGTACATTTGTCTGTTTGTTTGCTTCCCCTACTTTTCTACACATCCATCCATAAACTAGACAAAGTGGAGTTTGGTCCTTATGGCATTCCCAATCCCACTGTCACCCCTCATAAGCTACATTTTTATACAACTGTCTTCGAGATTCATGGGTTCTGGGTTGTAGTTTAATAGTTTCAGGTATCCACCACCAGCTACCCCAATTCTTTAGAACCTAAAAAAAGGTTGTCTAAAGTGTGCGTAAGAGTGCCCACCAGAGTGATCTCTCGGCTCGTTTTGGAATCTCTCTGCCACTGAAGCTTATTTCATTTCCTTTCACATCCCCCTTTTGGTCAAGAAGATGTTCTCCATCCCACGATGCCGGGTCTACATGCCTCCCCGGAGTCATATTCCACGTTGCCAGGGAGATTCACTTCCCTGGGTGTCTGATCCCACGTAGGGGGGAGGGCAGTGATTTCACCTTTCAAGTTGGCTTAGCCAGAGAGACGAGGGCCACATCTGAGCAACAAAGAGGCATTCAGGAGGAGACTCTTAGGCACAAATACAGGGAGGCCTAGCCTCTCCTTTGCAGCAACCGTCTTCCCAAGGGTAAAACTTATGGTAGAGGGCTCAACCCATCAAACCACCAGTCCCCTATGTCTGTGGTCATGTTAGCAACCATGGAGGTGGGGTAGGCGAATACCCCTGCATTCTCCACAGGCTCCTCAAGGGGGCACTACATCTTTTTTTTTTTTTTCCTTGTTTGTCTTTTTTCTTTTTTTTCTTTTTTTTTTTTTTTAACTTTCCCTTCTTTTTTCAAATCAACTGTATGAAAAAAAAGTTAAAAAGAAAACAAAGATACAATAAAAGAACATTTCAAAGAGACCATAGCAAGGGAGTAAGAAAAAGACAACTAACCTAAGATAACTGCTTAACTTCCAACATGTTCCTACTTTACCCCAAGAAAGTTACATAATATAGCAACATTTTAGTGAACTTGTTCCTACTACATCCATCAGAAATTAACAGACCATAGTCATTTCTGGGCTTCCCCAGAACGTTAAATAGCTTATCTGTTCTTCTTGGATTATTGTTCCCCCTTCCTTAATTGCTCTCTACTGCTAGTTCCCCTACATTCTACATTATAAACCATTTGTTTTACATTTTTCAAAGTTCACATTAGTGGTAGCATATAATATTTCTCTTTTTGTGCCTGGATTATTTCGCTCAGCATTATGTCTTCAAGGTTCATCCATGTTGTCATATGTTTCACCAGATCGTTCCTTCTTACTGCCGCGTAGTATTCCATCGTGTGTATATACCACATTTTATTTATCCACTCATCTGTTGAAGGACATTTGGGTTGTTTCCATCTCTTGGCAATTGTGAATAGTGCTGCTATGAACATTGGCGTGCAGATATCTGTTCGTGTCACTGCTTTCCGATCTTCCGGGTATATACCGAGAAGTGCAATCGCTGGATCGAAT
Source organism: Choloepus didactylus (assembly GCF_015220235.1). Classification (NCBI taxonomy): domain Eukaryota; kingdom Metazoa; phylum Chordata; class Mammalia; order Pilosa; family Megalonychidae; genus Choloepus; species Choloepus didactylus. Next base: position 99,641,686 of record NC_051318.1, read on the forward strand.
GGTAGCTCTATATCTAGTTTTCTAAGGAACTGCCAGACTGACTTCCAGAGTGGCTGAACCATTATACAGTCCCACCAACAATGAATAAGAGTTCCAATTTCTCCACATCCCCTCCAGCATTTGTAGTTTCCTGTTTGTTTAATGGCAGCCATTCTAACCGGTGTTAGATGGTATCTCATTGTGGTCTTAATTTGCATCTCTCTAATAGCTAGTGAAGCTGAACATTTTTTCATGTGTTTCTTGGCCATTTGTATTTCCTCTTCAGAGAACTGTCTTTTCATATCTTTTGCCCATTTTATAATTGGGCTGTCTGTACTATTGTCATTGAGTTGTAGGATTTCTTTGTATATGCAAGATATCAGTCTTTTGTCAGATACATGGTTTCCAAAAATTTTTTCCCATTGAGTTGGCTGCCTCTTTACCTTTTTGAGAAATTCCTTTGAGGTGCAAAAACTTCTAAGCTTGAGGAGTTCCCATTTATCTATTTTCTCTTTTGTTGCTTGTGCTTTGGGTGTAAAGTCTAGGAAGTGGCCTCCTAATACAAGGTCTTGAAGATGTTTTCCTACATTATCTTCTAGGAGTTTTATGGTACTTTCTTTTATATTGAGATCTTTGGTCCATTTTGAGTTAATTTTTGTGTAGGGGGTGAGGTAGGGGGTCCTCTTTCATTCTTTTGGATATGGATATCCAACTCTCCCAGCCCCATTTGTTGAAAAGACCATTATGGCTCAGTTCGGTGACTTTGGGGGCCTTATCAAAGATCAGTCGGCCATAGATCTGAGGGTCTATCTCTGAATTCTCAATTCGATTCCATTGATCTATATGTCTATCTTTGTGCCAGTACCATGCTGTCTTGGCAACTGTGGCTTTATAATAAGCTTCAAAGTCAGGGAGTGTAAGTCCTCCCACTTCGTTTTTCTTTTTTAGAGTGTCTTTAGCAATTCGAGGCATCTTCCCTTTCCAAATAAATTTGATAACTTAGCTTTTCCAAGTCTGCAAAGTAGGTTGTTGGAATTTTGATTGGGATTGCATTGAATCTGTAGATGAGTTTGGGTAGAATTGACATCTTAATGACATTAGCCTTCCTATCCATGAACATGGAATATTTTTCCATCTTTTAAGGTCCCCTTCTATTTCTTTTAGTAGAGTTATGTAGTTTTCTTTGTATAGGTCTTTTACATCTTTGGTTAAGTTTATTCCTAGGTACTTGATTTTTTTAGTTGCTATTGAAAATGGTATCTTTTTCTTGAGTGTCTCTTCAGTTTGTTCATTTCTAGCATATAGAAACATTACTGACTTATGTGCATTAATCTTGTATCCCGCTACTTTGCTAAATTTGTTTATTAGCTCTAGTAGGTGTATCGTCGATTTCTCAGGGTTTTCTAGATATAAGATCATATCATCTGCAAACAATGACAGTTTTACTTCTTCTTTTCCAATTTGGATGCCTTTTATTTCTTTGTCTTGCCGGATTGCCCTGGCTAGCACTTCCAGCACAATGTTGAATAACAGTGGTGACAGCGGGCATCCTTGTCTTGTTCCTGATCTTAGAGGGAAGGCTTTCAGTCTCTCACCATTGAGTACTATGCTGGCTGTGGGTTTTTCATATATGCTCTTTATCATGTTGAGGAAGTTTCCTTCAATTCCTACCTTTTGAAGTGTTTTTATCAAAAAGGGATGTTGGATTTTGTCAAATGCTTTTTCAGCATCTATTGAGATGATCAATTGATTTTTCCCTTTCGAGTTTTTAATGTGTTGTAATACATTGATTGTTTTTCTTATGTTGAACCATCCTTGCATGCCTGGAATGAACCCCACTTGGTCATGGTGTATGATTTTTTTAATGTGTCTTTGGATTCGATTTGCAAGTATTTTGTTGAGGATTTTTGCATCTATATTCATTAGGGAGATTGGCCGGTAGTTTTCCTTTTTTGTAGCATCTTTGCCTGGTTTTGGTATTAGATTGATGTTAGCTTCATAAAATGAGTTAGGTAGTGTTCCATTTTTTCAATGTTTTGAAAGAGTTTGAGTAAGATTGGTGTCAGTTCTTTCTGGAAAGTTTGGTAGAATTCCCCTGTGAAGCCATCTGGCCCTGGGCATTTATTTGTGGGAAGATTTTTGATGACTGATTGGATCTCTTTGCTTGTGATGGGTTGGTTGAGGTCTTCTATTTCTTCTCTGGTCAGTCTAGGTTGTTCATATGTTTCCAGGAAATTGTCCATTTCTTCTACATTATCCAGTTTGTTGCCATACAGTTGTTCATAATATCCTCTTATAATTTTTTTAATTTCTTCAGGATCTGCAGTTATGTCACCTTTTTCATTCATTATTTTGTTTATATGGGTCTTCTCTCTTTTTGATTTTGTCAGTCTAGCTAGGGGCTTGTCAATCTTGTTGATCTTCTCAAAGAACCAACTTTTGGTGATATTTATCCTTTCTATTGTTTTTTTGTTCTCTATGTCATTTATTTCTGCTTTAATCCTTGTTATTTCTTTTCTTGTACTTGGTTTAGGATTGGTTTGCTGTTCATTTTCTAGCTTCTTCAGTTGATCCATTAGTTCTTTGATTTTGGCTCTTTCTTCCTTTTTAATATATGCGTTTAGTGCTATAAATTTCCCCCTTAGCACTGCTTTTGCTGCATCCCATAGGTTTTGGTATGTTGTGTTCTCATTTTCATTCGTCTCTATATATTTAGCAATTTCTCTTGCTATTTCTTCTTTAACCCACTGATTGTTTAGGAGTGTGTTGTTTAACCTCCAGGTATTTGTGAATTTTCTAAGTCTCTGATGGTTATTGACTTCTAATTGTATTCCATTGTGGTCAGAGAATGTGCTTTGAATAATTTCAATCTTTTTAAATTTATTGAGGCTTGTTTTATGTCCCAGCATATGATCTATTCTGGAGAAAGTTCCGTGAGCACTAGAAAAGTATGTGTATCCTGGTGATTTGGGATGTAATGTCCTGTAGATGTCTGTTAAATCTAATTCATTTATCAGATTGTTTAGGTTTTCAATTTCCTTATTGGTCTTCTGTCTGGTTGATCTATCTATAGGAGAGAGTGATGTGTTGAAGTCTCCCACAATTATTGTGGAAACATCAATTGCTTCCTTTAGTTTTGCCAATGTTTCTCTCATGTATTTTGTGGCACCTTGATTGGGTGCATAGACATTTACGATTGTTATTTCTTCTTGCTGAATTGCCCCTTTTATTAGTATGTAGTGGCCTTCTTTGTCTCTCAAAACATCCCTGCATTTGAAGTCTATTTTATCTGAGATTAATATTGCTACACCTGCTTTCTTTTGGCTGTAGCTTGCATGAAATATTTTTTTCCATCCTTTCACTTTCAATTTCTTTGTGTCCCTGTGTCTAAGATGAGTCTCTTGTATGCAACATATTGATGGTTCATTTTTTTTGATCCATTCTGCGAATCTATATCTTTTAATTGGGGAGTTTAATCCATTTACATTCAACGTTAAAACCGTGAAGGCATTTCTTGAATCGGCCATCTTAACCTTTGGATTATGTTTGCCATATTTTTCCCTCTCTCTATTAATATCCTTTATTGTACCCATACCGAATCTCTTTAGTACTGAACCTTTCTCCAAGTCTCTCTGTCCTGTCTTTGTTTCTCTGTCTGTAGGGCTCCCTTTAGTATCTCCAGTAGGGCAGGTCTCTTGTTAGCAAATTCTCTCAGCATTTCTTTGTCTGTGAAAAATTTAAGCTCTCCCTCAAATTTGAAGGAGAGCTTTGCTGGATAAAGTATTCTTGGCTGGAAATTCCTCTCTCTCAGAATTTTAAATATATCGTGCCATTGCCTTCTCGCCTCCATGGTGGCTGCTGAGTAGTCACTACTTAGTCTTATGCTGTTTCCTTTGTATGTGGTGAATTGCTTTTCTCTTGCTGCTTTCAGAACTTGCTCCTTCTCTTCTATGTTTGACAGTGTGATCAGTATATGTCTCGGAGTGGGTTTTTTTGGATTTATTCTATTTGGAGTTCGCTGAGCATTTATGATTTGTGTATTTATGTTGTTTAGAAGATTTGGGAAGTTTTCCCCAACAATTTCTTTGAATACTCTTCCTAGACCTTTACCCTTTTCTTCCCCTTCTGGGACACCAATGAGTCTTATATTCGGACGCTTCATATTATCTATCATAACCCTGAGGTCCATTTCGAGTTTTTCAATTTTTTTCCCCATTCTTTCTTTTATGCTTTCATTTTCCATTCTGTCATCTTCCAGGTCACTGATTCGTTGTTCAACTTCCTCTAGTCTTGTACTATGAGTGTCCAGAATCTTTTTAATTTGGTCAACAGTTTCTTTAATTTCCATAAGATCATCCATTTTTTTATTTAGTCTTGCAATGTCTTCTTTATGCTCTTCTAGGGTCTTCTTGATTTCCTTCATATCCCGTACTAGGGTCTCATTGTTCATCTTTAGTTCTTTGAGTAGCTGCTCTAGGTGTGTCTCTTCTGGTCTTTTGATTTGGGTGCTTGGGCTTGGGTTATCCATATCGTCTGGTTTTTTCATATGCTTTATAATTTTCTGTTGTTTTTGGCCTCGTGGCATTTGCTGTCCTTGATAGGGTTCTTTTAGGGTTTGTAGACCAGTTGAAGTCCTTATCTCTAATTTATCAGATCTACAGCTTCGTGGAGTACACTTTCTCTAACTAACCAGCAGGTGGCGTCCACGAGCCACCTGTTCTCCACAAGCCAGATCTCCCCTGCTTAGCCTTTTTGGTGAGTGGGGGAGTGAGTCTTGTGGGGCCCAATTGGTGTCCCAAGCTTGCGTGTGTAGTTGGTGTTGCCTGCCCTGTATGTAGGGCGTGTTTCTGGGCAGTCGGGGAGGGGGGGTGGCCCTAACAATCAAATCTCCCTGATGATCCTAGAGTTTTAAAGCTACTGCAATAGTCTAATCCTTCAGTTCAGTCCTGCCACAGTTTGTCTCTGCCACTGACCCACAAGTCTTTGGTATTGGCGTATGGCTCCTGAGACTTGCAAGTGGGCCCCTCTTCCAGGCTGTGCACCCCGGGTCCTCTGTTGAGGGATGACTGTGCTATGTCACAGGTGAGTGCCGTCCCCCCAGGGCAGTTCTGGGCTGCTGGGCTGTGTTGGGAGGCTCCCAGTCTGCTCAAATGATGGCTGAATGGGGCTCTGTTAATTCACACTGCTCCCCCTTCCTAGCTCTGGGACATTCAGCTGAGGTTGCAGGGAAGGCTAATGTCCACGCCCAGTTTTGTGGTGTGTGCCTGTTATTTGAAGCACTTCCGTCACACTGGGTTGTCTGGGGCAGCTCTGGGCTATGGGGCTGGCGATGGGCAGGAGTGTTTCCTGTCCACCAGGATGGTGGCTGTGAGCGGACACCCCCCTTTTCTTGGGAAGTTGTGTTGTTTAGTGAATTTTCTCAGCCACTGGATTATTGCCTTTTGTCTCAGAGCTCTCTTATTTCTGCTCTTGACTTGACGTGCCCAAATTTCAATTCTTTGAAGCTTTCTGTATTGAGCTTCTTAGAGTAATTGTTTTAGAAAAAGCAAAAAGGATTTAAAAAAAAAAAAAAAAAACAAAACAAAAAAAAAAAAAAACGGCCCTCCTCAGAGATCTAATGGGTTTTTGAAATGCTAATAGACAAAGCAACCAGGGCCATTAAGGAAAGGTGCCCTGGGCAGAGAGATCAGCCTTGCTTCGGGATTTGCATATGCGCCTCAAGGCCTGATCTCCGCCCTTCCCCTTTCTGTGTTCACCAGAACTCCAAAAATCCTCTGCTTTTACTTTGGAGCTTCTCGTGTTGTTTTCCTTCTATGCCCGTCTCCTCTCTGCTGGGCTGGCTGCTCTCAGAGTCTCTGGTGTCTGGCCTCAGTCTATCTATGGTTGGAGTTTGAATCAGTAGAATGAGTTTCCGATGAGAGCAGCCACTGCAATTCTCCCTTCTCCTTCCTGGAGCTGACAGCCCCTCCTCCCCCGGGACTGAGCCTGGCAGGGAGGGGCGCGGGTCCCCTGGCCGCAAAAACTTACAGATTTCGCTGATCTCAGCAGTTCCACGTTTTCATGAGTGTTGTATGAAGTATGCCCAAAGACAGATTGCTCTGTGGTGTCCAGTCCACGCAGTTCCTGGCTTTTTACCTACTTTCCTGGAGGAGTAACTAAAACATACAGCTCACCAGTCTGCCATCTTGCCCCGCCTCTCCTCACTCATTTTTTAAAATGCTCATTCCAAACCACTAAATAAATTTTATGACCCACTAATAGATCTACCCAGCATCAGTGTTTCTTGGATAATAATTCGCGATACATTTTTTAAATGGATCTGGGGAAAGGGTGAGGCAAGCAAGAGGACTAAGCTGCAGTGTAGTTTGGATTTAGTAACTTGCTTCCAAGAACAGTGTATGGAAAGGAGAAAATAGCTTTAGAGTGGAGAAACTTGTGACACAATCCTTGGCCAGTTGCTCAGGTCGAGAGCAGGTATCCCTGCTGTGAAGGGATGAGAAGGGCTCATCACCTCTGTGCTATTCCTAAAAACCCATAACCCCATTGAGGTGGTGAGAAAAACAGCAGACAAACCCAAATTGAGGAACGTCTACAAAATACCTGACCATGAGTTATTCCTTAAAATTGCCAAGGTCATGAAAAACAAGGAGACTCTGAGAAACTGTCACAGACCAGAGTAAGCTAAGGGATGTGATGCCTAAATGTGTTGTGATATCCTGGATGGAATTCTGGAACAGGCAGAGGACATCAAGGGAAAAACTGGTGAAATCCACATAAAGACTAGAGTTTAGTTAGCAGTAAAATACAAACACTGCAGTTACTGTTAGGCCCAGGGATGGCATTTCACACATATAAATTTTAGACCTTGCAAATGTCTTTAAATCTATGACATCTTAATTTGGACTATGAACAGAAATCTTTAAGCACAAGTTATCAATCATATTTAGATTGTGTGATCTTGATACCATTAGAAAACATGGTTGTAAATATTCAGGCCTGCCTGATCCCACATCAAATGGAGAAACTAGTCTCTTTGCTTTGATGAGAAGGTGAGTTTATTGACGATGCATCAGCAAGGAACTGGAGGGGAAAAAAAATCTTTCCAAGACCAGTTCAGAGTGAGAAGAGTTGTTTGGCTTTTAAAACCCAAAAAGACAAGGAAATGGCCAGAAGCCAGTAGAAAGCAGAAGGGAAAAAAAACCTAGAAGAGAGAAATCTGTTTAGTCATCCCTCCTGTTATCTTGAAGTCCTCCCCTCATTCAGGCTTGTTTTTCAAGAAGAAGGTAGAGACCATCAGACTAGCTGGTGATACCCCTTGCATTTCCCTGCAGGCAATGCTGGGAAAGTTCCTGGGAACAAAGAGTAAGTTGGTTTTGTTGTTGAGATTGGAGCAAGAGCAAGTTATTTTAACAAGTGCTTTTTATGCTGAGACTAACTCAAGGATGCTTGAGTGAAGTGATCTTAATAAACAGTTTTTTTTCCTCTATTGTCTATTGAAGACTATACCAAACAATTCAGTATAAAGAATTATACTGAGTATTTTCTACTTATCCAGCTATCACCCCCTCCCACTTTTTATGATATTTTCTTATTCTTAAGAAACAGTATCTTGTGAGCATTTCTTATGAAAGAGAAAGTGGGTGGAATTCTCCCTTCTTATAACTGCTTCCTGCTGTGCAAGGGCAAAGAGGTTTCTTACATGAATCTGGAAGATGCTCTGGACAGAAACTCACAGATACAATACAGGCAACAATAAGGCAAACATATGGCAAGCAGAATAAAATCCATGCTAATAATGGCTATTCTCCATTTCATAAGTAAAGTCATTAACCACCCAGAAAATGAATCCAGTTTACTATAATCTTTAACACAATCAATATCACCCTGCATTTGATTTAATAATGAAGAGATATTGTTATATTCCTCTGGTATATATGTGAAGCACTTAATGCTAATGAATGCAAAAGTTTTTTCCTGAGCTGCATTGGGTATTAAGCTTACAAAACTATACATGCTGTCTCCCATGGGAGCCGGCCTTAGTGTTAATTATGTTTTTAGGTTTCAACCACATCATGGTGGCAATTACAGATTCAGGACATATCTTCTTTGTACAGTTGTTGTAGCGCAGCCTCGTTGGTCCTCTGGAAGGCAGGACGGTGGGTTTCAGGGTTCCACTGAACTGTCTCACAGTGCCCCCAGGAGCCATGCAGCAGAGCCAGTCTGGAGGCAGCGTCCGCTGAAGAGCCAAAGCGACTGAATCTTTTCTGGCAGGCAGAGCCAAAGATGTCCATGGTAAAGGGTGTTTTCAGTAACAGCATGTTCCCATCTACTTCTGGAGCGTGTCCATGTGATGTGGTTGACACCTTTATAGTTCTAGGGACCAGAGAAACGGGTCTCGCCAATAACGCCGATGGGGAGAGAGCATGCAGGCACAATACTGGCAGCATGGGTTAAACATGCAAGCATTTCAATCAAAACAGAGGTCTAATTTTTTTTCTTTACATTTTTACTAAGGATATACGAGATAATGGGTAGAACATAATTTACACACGTGCCTGGCCTCTTTTTAAAAGTCTTCGTTGTTGATGAAGCTCTGACTTGTAGCTAACTGCAAGCACTTTCAGAGAAGCATCAGAGTAAAACAAAGTAACCAACAAGGGAATTTGGCTGTTTCTGTGACATACAACATTTTAAAAATAAATAAAACCATAACTGGCAGTAATATATTGTTGTTTAATATTATGCAAATCAGTAATCAAAAGAAGGTTAGGAAATTAATTTTTATACTATTGTCTAAACATTTCTTACACAATTTAAAACATATTACATGAAGTTAACCATTTTTAGCACTTTTTTTTTTCAAGGTGAAAGAACAAACTCTTTGCAACTGTTGGGGATAAAGTATATTTTTTAGGGCTTGACCTTGAGGAAGCAAAATGTTAAAAGTTCTTCCGTTTGAATCTGACTATAATACCACAAATTTAGAAATTGATAAAGGAATAGCTTGTAAAAAAAATCCTATGTTTTTGGAAAATGAATAAAATATTGCCACATAACTGTTATGGTAAAAGAGAATCACTAGGGAAATTAGGAAATATATGGAATTGAATGAAAATGAACATATTACAGTTAAAGTTTGTGAGACAAACCTAAATGAGTAAAGGGAAATTTACAGCATTAAATATGTGGAGAGATGTTATAAACAATGAGCTCAGCTTCTTGCTAAAAAGTTGCAAAGAGTAGCAACAGAGCAAGCCCACAAGGGTCAAGAAGGAAGAAATTATTTAAAAATGGGGAAAATATAAATGAAATATAGAAGAAAATAGCTTTATAGAAGATTAACAAACTAAAGAGCTGGTTCTTTCACAAGATTATTAAGATAAATAAACTGGCAGAACTGGTCAATAAATTAAAGAAGAAAAAGTACAAGTAAACCCATGACCTGTAAACTTTCCCTACAAAGAGCCAGGCAGTAAATATTTTAGGCATTGAGAGCAGTAAGTCAGTCTCTGTTGCAATTTATCAGCTCTGATGTTCTAGCAGGAAAGCAGCCAGAGACAATCCCCCGGGGAACAAACAGGTCTCTGTTCCAGTAAAAAAGTTATTTATGGACACAAATGGGAATTTCGTATAAATTTCACATCAACAGAATAACATTCTCCTTTTTATCCTCCCCCAACCACTTAAAATTGTAAATGCCATTCTTAGGTACCTACAAGGTGTGCAAAATCAGGCACATATATATGGGCTCTGAGCCAGGCCCTAGCTTCCACCTGCCTAACCCACAGGTATATGGGATTTGTCCTCTCTTAGCTTCTCTGGAGGAAAAGTCTGCTTTCAACAGCCATCTTCAAACTGTCTCTCATCTGCAGCTACTCTCTTCTCAGCTCCTGTGCATTCTTCAAAGTGTCCCTCTTGGATGTAGCAAGCTCGCTCCTTCTCTCTGAGCTTATATAGTGCTCCAGTGAACTAATCAAGGCCCACGCTGAATGCGTGGGGCCACACCTCCATGGAAATTATCAAATGAAAGATCTCGCCCACAGTTGAGTGACCACATCTCCAAGGAAACATCCAATCAAGTCTCCAACCCAATCAACACCAATACATTTCCTGCCCACACAAGACTGCACCAAAGATAATGGTGTTTTGGGGGACATAATACACCCAAACCAGCACAGTATATAAGAAAAATAAAGAAAAAAATATACAAATAACAGGGGAGGATAAAGAGTATGGGATGTTTTTGGTGTTCTTTTATGTATATATATTTTTCCTTCATTTTGTAGTAGTGAAAATGTTCTAAAATTGTGGCAATGAATGCACAACTATATGATGATACCATGAGCCACTAATTATGTACTTTGGATGGACTATAAGACGTGAATATCTCTTGATAAAACTGCATTTAAAAGAAAGTAACTAAGAGGTATATAACACTGTAAAGACAGCAAACAACAGTCATTTTATTTTCCCGAGTAAACATGTTGTTTATGAATTAAAATTACTAAAATAGCCAGTCGGACAAAAATGCACATATAATACATAGCTAGTTCAACTCCATATATTTTCAGAGGTAAAATTTGGGACATGCAAATAAATATATTCCTCAAGGATATCTGTGTTTTCAAAGCACATCACTTGCTTGTCTACCCAATAAACAACAGATAATTGTGCTGGATTCCCCCTAGCCTGTGAGTCAAAACTAGCCTGTCTTAAATCCTTAGAACATGTATCCTGGGCATAAATGGGTAAAGAGTTCTCTCCTGAGCAGAGGTTCTCAAACAGACTTGAGCGTGCATCAGAATTGACTGAGGTCTTGCTCACACATCAGGATCCACTGGAGGGCTTGTTCACACATCAGGATCCACTGGAGGGCTGGTTCACACATCAGGATCCACTGGAGGGCTGGTTCACACTGTGGAGCCCGTCTCCAGCGGTTTCTGATTCAGGAGGTCTGGGGTGGGATGGGAGACTTTCCATTTCTAACGAGTTCCCAGGCGTGGCTGATGCTGCTGCCCTGAGGCCCACACTATAAAAACCTGTTGCAGGATAGTGTCTCTACTGAGGAATCTGAAAATGAGGACACTGACTCCTTCCTTCCATGTAAGGATCAGAGAGCTGAGGAGCCTTGCTGCTCTCACTCACCACCTGACGCCTTCTGTTTTGATAGTGAAGAACCAGTTACTCTTTCTGATATAGAAGCACATTTAACAAAGCTTTTACCCCAAAATACTCAAGTACAATTTCCAAATGATAGAAAGTAGAAAGGCCTTAGTATCATAACTGGGACAGATGATTCATATCCTTCAAGTCCTAGATTAGAAGATTGTACTGAGGGAGAAGCTAAACAGGCCCAAGCAGAAAAGGAGAACGAGAGGCATGATGTAATGGCTAGAGGAATTATAGAATGAAAAAAGGAAACTAAATTTAGATATAATAGTAATCTCTCATCTAATTTTTAAAAGGTGTGTTATACTGCCCTCACACTAGTCATAGTTTAATTAGTAGAAATATTTTCAGTAAAGTTTGACAAACATTCAAGTTTACATCTCTAATAATGCTGTGAAAACTGCCTTTGTTTTTTACTCACCCACAGGTCACCATCCATGGTTCACCACTGGTAGTTCAAACACAAAAATAGAATGTGATTTAATTAAATGTATCCTAAGTCAAAAGCTCTATAAATACTCTCTAACTCAGACTGGAGGGGTCTTCTGATCTCATATCCAACTGCATCTGGAATACACAGGAGCCCCCACCCTTGGTGACGTATCAATTTATTTTTACATTGTGAACTTGTTCCTTTATCCTTATGTGCTTCTTCAGTGTTGAAGTTGAATTTTTGCCTTTTAAATTATTGTCTGTCCCTATACTCTTATTATTTGAGTGGGGGGGTTGCTTGAATGAAGCCCAAACCGACTGAATCACGACCTGATTAGGCTCAGGCCTTTTCTAAGGGAGATCACAGGTTTGAGGTGTAAAGAGACGAACCTGTGACAAACCCCTGCTTCAGAGCCCACAAGAAGCTACACTTATTACATGCTACAACTGGGATTAAGTGTTTTATGTCCATTACCTTATTTAAGTAGTTGTAGAAGCCTATCAGGTAAGTAAGAGGGTCCCTTTTACAAATGGAGAAGCTAGAACTCACAGAGACCAAGGAACCCACCTGAGGAGACAGTGGGATTAGGCAGCAAATCGACAATTCCGACGTCCCTCCGGGTCTGGCCCACTGCACTGCCTTTTATTAATGAAGGAAGGAAACACGTGTGTCCGTGGCGGCTCATTCGAAGGAGACTGTACAGAAAGATGGAGACTGATGACTTTGGTTTGGTGGGGTGCCAGCTAAAGGACAGTGATTGTTCCTCAAAGCTGGGCAATGAGGGCTCAGGGAGAAGATGCCCTTCTTTCTGAATTTCTGAAATAGCCAAGGGTGGAGTGGATTTAATGTGTAATCAACAAAAAATGAAGAGTGTATGTTTAGTATGGCACTGAATGCTCCTTAAGTACTTTTTATTTTATTATGCATTACAGAAAAACATACATTTAAATAAACAGTCCATAAAACAAAGTCGTGTAAATCTAAGTGTGATGGGCCGCCATCCTTGTACATGTCTGCCAGTGTGTTCAGCGTCCCACACTGATCCGTACTGGCTCTGCCAGTGAAGCAACAGCATGATGGTCTTTCCCACAGTGCTCTGACGATTTCCAAAATGTGTCTCTCTCCTCACAAGGCACATCCAAAGCAATGACATTATACAAATAAAACAGACAATTTAAAGTTTAAGAAAAGCGGTCCATTCTACAGCAGACTGCCAACTGAAGTGGCCAGCAGTATAAACTTCTGGCACCCTCAGTTATATTGAATACAAAAAAGGACACTGAGGCAGACACCAGATTATTGGACTGCAGATTTAGAGATATGAAGTCCCCTTCCCCCACAGCACAGCTCTATTAAAACATTGTACATAGAAAGATTCCCTTTTAAATATCTCTCTCTATATATTTCCACTCAACATTGTTAACCAATGCATAATGTTAAACTTATTTAAATAAGAATTAAATAAACTATCCAATATGATTTTCACATCACAAAACACAAGTATTTTAAATCACAACTTCCTGGTGGTATCCTGGATACACTGGTTCCTTAAACCACACTATCAAGCATATTTTTAAGAATATATTTTTCATCTATAGGTCAGGTAAAGCTTTATTAAATGGTAAACACTTTTAACAGTACAGAAAGACAAGTTTCAAGAAACAAATACATTCAGAAGATCTGCTGTTCAAATAATATTTTTTCAAAACCAGGTGGAGGAGTGTGATAAAATTCATTGAACTGACAATCCAAAATTGCACTGTCATCAACTAAAGGAGAGAAAAAGAAAGAAAAGCAATTAGAAGCAAATACCTTCGTTTGAATAAATATGTAATTATAAAACAAACTTTTGCCATAATACCATAATATTAATAGGCAAAAAGAATAAAAACATCTGCTTTCCAGGTTAAAAACATGATCCTATTGGGTAAAAAGAGGCACAAAAAAAAAAAAAAAACAAACAAAATATATCTGTAAAAACACTGGAAAGATAGACATCAAAATATTATTAACAGTTATCTCTAAATGCTGTGAATATGGATAATTTAAATTTCCTTATTTGTGGGCCTGCATTTTCTCAATTTTCTACAATTAACTTTACTACTTTTATAATTAATTTTCTACTTAAAAAAATGTTTTATTTTGAATTGTAAAAAAGGTGTTGGTAGCAAGGTGGTGTATGGGAACCCTGTATCTTATGCATGATTGTTCTGTAAACCCACAACTTCTCTAATCAATTTTTTTAAAAAGGGAAAAGAAGTGTTTTGTTTTGAAAAAAATTACAGTTTCATAGGAGTTGCAAAAATTGTACCGACAGCTTGTATACCCTTCTCCTAGCTGCCCCAATGGTAACAGCTCACAGAACTACAGGACAACACAGAAACCAGGAAACCGACGGTGGAACGACACTGGTAACGGCTGCAGGCCTTTTTCAGAGGTCACCAGCTTTTACGTGCACTCGTGTGCGTGTGTGTGTAAGTGTGTGTACAGTTCTCTGTACTTTTATCCCCTGTACAGATTCGGGAAGCCACCAGCACAACAGGGACACAGAACTACGGGATCCGATCCCCACCGAGAGCTCTGTGACGCTGCTCTCCATAGTGGCACCACCTCATCTTCCCCACCCTGTCCCTAATTTGTCCACTAATTAGGTCTCCATCTCCGTAACTCTGTTTTTTGAGGATGTGAAAAGGGCATATATCCTTTTGAGACTAGCTTTTTCCACTCAGCACAGGCCCTTGAGATCTACCCAGGTTGCTGCTTCTATCCGCTGTTTGTGCCTTTCTCTTGCTGTGCAGCACTCCGTGATCTACAGATACCACAGTCTGGTCAACCATTCACCCACCAAAGGACATCTGGGTAATTTCCAGTTTGGGGCTATTACAGATAAAGCTGCTATGAAAATCACGCACAGGCTTATATGCAAACGTAAGCTTTCATTTCTCTGGGATCAATGCCCAAGAGTGTGACTCCTGGGTCTTATTTAGGTGCACGTTTAGTTTTACGAGAAACTGCCCAACTGTTCTCTAGAGCGGCTGTCTGTTTTACATCCCCACCAGCACTGTATGAGTGATCCAGTTTCTCTGCCTTCGTGCCAGCATTTGGTATTACCACTATTTTTTATTTGAGTTACTCTGATAGATATGTAGTGGTATCTGATTATGGCTTTAATTTCTTTTTTCCTAATGGCTAATGATATTGAATATCTTTTCATGTGCTTATCTGTCATGTGTACATCCACTTTAGTGGAATGGCCATTTCTGTCTTTTGCCTATTTTCTAGTAGATTGTTTCTGATGGATTGTTTCTGTTTGTTGTTTGTTTGTTTTTACTGTTGAATTTTGAGTGTTCTACACATAAATCCTTTGTCTGATACGTGATTTGCAAATTACTTTCTCCCAGTCTGAAGCTTCTATTAGCAGGGTCTTTCACAGAACAAACATTTTGACTTTCATTAAGTTCAATCTATCGATTTTTTTCATTCATGGACTCCTTGCCAAGTCCTGAGTCCTGAAGACCTTCTCTACTGTTTTCTTTCCTCGGGAGTGGCTGAGATGGCAGTTTATGGTATATATATGATTCCAGTTTTAAAAAGAACAGCAACTAAAGAAACAATGACAAGTAAACACATGCAATACATAAGCCTGGACTGGATCTAACAATGGCAGAGAAGAGGACCAAAAGGACATTACTGGGACATATGAAAAAACTGGAATATAGGCTGGAAGCTTCACATCACTGTTAAGTTTCTTGAACTTGATAACTGTACTCAAGGTGGTTACATAAGTGAATAGCTTGTTCTCAGGAAATGTACATGGAAGTGACTATTCTCAAATGTTTAGAAAACAGATAGATAGATAGATAAACAGATTGATGAACTAACAGATGGCTACAAAGGATGATAGACCAATGTGGCAAAATGTTAAAATTAGTGGATCGGGGTAGCCTGTGGAGGGGGGGATGTTGGAGTTCCCTGAATGGGTTTTGTATTATTTTTTGCAACTGTCCTATAAGTCTGAAATTACTTCAAAATTAGAAGTTTAGGGGTTAAAAAGTTAACTACTGCCATACAGTTTCTCAAAAAGTTAAACATAAAACTATCATATGACCCAGCAATTCCACTGTTGGTCCAAAAGAAATGAAAACTTATATCCACACAGACTTACAGATGCATTTCATAGCAACATTATTCACAGTAGCCAAAAACTGGAAATAATCTAAATGTCCATCAACTGGTGAATGGATAGAAAAAAAAAATGTGGCATAACCACCAATGGAGTATTACTCATTAATAAAAAGGAACAAACTTCTGAGCCATGCTACCACATGGATGAACCTTGAAAACATTCTGCTACGTGAAAGAAGCCAGACACAAGAGACCACATATGATTCCATTTATATGTAATGTTCAGAAAAGGCAAATTCAGAGAGATAGAAAGTAGATTGGTGGTTTCTTGGAGCTTGGAGTATGAACTGTGATTAACTGCAAATAGGCACAAGGGATCTTACTAGGGGGTGAAAATGTTCTAAAGCTCATTCATTTACGGTGATGATTGTAAAAATCATTGAATTGTATATTTCCACTGGGTGAATTTTATGATATGAAAAATATATTTTGATAAGGCTATTTTTAAAAAGTAACCACTGCCATAATTTGGTCTCTAGAGTCAACGTAATTCCAATCAAAAGCCCAGCATATGTTTTTGTAGAAATTGACAAACTGATTCTATTCATACGGAAATGCAACAGACCCAGAAAAGCCAAAACAACTTTGAGAAACAAGAAATAGGAGAGCAAATACTACCTGATTTCAAGACTTTTCATAAAGCCACAGTAAACAAAATAGTGTGGAACTAGCATCAAAATAGACAGATCAATGGAACAGAAAAGACAGTCCTGAATAGGCCCACAAAAATATGCACAACTGCCATTCAACAGAGGTACAAAGGCAGCTCAGTGGAGAAAGCTTATCTTTTCAGCAAATGGAACTGAGGCAACTGGACATTAATATGCAAAGAAGTAAACTTAGTACATACCTCATACTAACATACAAAAATGAAATCAAAGTGGAATATGGACTTAAATATAAAACCCCAAGCTATAAAACTTCTGGAAGAAAACAGCAGAGAAGTCTTCTGATCTTGGGTTAGGCTATGATTTCTTAGATATGGCACAAAAAGCAAGATCAAAAAAAGACAAAGAAAAAATGGTAAACATTTAAAAGTGCTCTTCCAAAGACACAGTTAAGAAAATGAAAAGACAGGCTATAAATCGGGAAAAAATATTTGCAAATCATATGTATCTGATAAAGGGACTTGAATCCAGATTATGTAAGGAACCCTCAAAACTCAATGATAAGCAAACAAAAAACTCAATAAAAAATGAGCAAAACATCTCAACAGATACCACACAAAGACAGATAATATGGACAGCAAACAAGCTCAAGTGCTGCCAAGGATGCGGAAGGAATGGAACCTTCACACACTCCTAATGGGCATGTAACATGGAGCAATAACTCGGGAAAACGGTTTGATAGTTTCCTAAAAGGTTAGGTTAAGCATACACCCACCATATAATGCAGCCAATCCACTCCTAGGTTATTTACCCAAGAGAAATGAAATGCATATATCCTTAAAAAGACTTGTACATTAATTTTACAGTGGCTTTATTTGTAATAGTAGAAAACTAGAAACAACCAAATGTCCATCAACAGGTGAATCGATAAACCAATTATAATATGTCCACACAATGAAAATACTTCTCAGCAATAAAAAGGAATGAATTATTGGACATGCCACAATGTGGATGAATCTTAAAATATTTATGGCTGAATGAAAGAAGCCAGACCAAAAAAAAGAGTACAAGCTGTATGATTCTGTTTATGTAATACTCCACAAAATGCAAACGAATCCGTAGAGACAGAAAGCAGACCAGCGGCTGCCTGGCTGGGGCAGGTGGGGAGAGGAGAGCAGGGAGGGTGATGGAGCCGTGACGGGGACGGAATAGGATCTTCATTGACCTAAGCGAACACAAGAGTGTTCACTTGTTAATCTGTACAGATGCATCCAATGCACATTTCTGTATGTGTATTTCATAATAAATTGGGGGGGGGGGTAAGTACCGGATATGACATTTATGAAGCCACTTGTGGCTAGGGTGGTTTTAAAGAAGTGCGGGTAATGGCAGCCAGACCGGGCTGAAAGAACAAATGAACGATTCAATGAAGACAGTGGGCACAGGCTACTCTATTAGGAAATGTGGCCACATGGAGAAGAGCAAACAAGTTCTAGGGAGGGTTTTGGGATCGGACAGACTCCGAATGTTTACGGGCACCCTGACAAGAGAGTGGTTGATGATTGCAGATACAGATGAAATAACCCACAAAGTGAAGTCTCAGGGTCGACATTTGACTAGTCTGACATCCAGACTATAGACAGAGGAGTTAGTTTTGACCGTGAGGGGTACCATCTCCTCTAAGAGGGGTGGAAAGGAGACGAGATGGGAGTGAATCCAGAAACGCTTCAGGACGGTAAGGAATGGGTGCTGGGCGTGCACCCCTGACAGCCTGCTTCTTTATAAAGCAGAAGGTGAGATGATCCGTGGGACACGTGGAGGGAATTCAGAAGAACAGTCAAGGGTGGGAATGTGGAATGGGACAAAAGTACAGCAACGTAAAAGAACTGCCAAAAGATACTGAGAGTTTACATGTGGCTGAGTCATAACATTGCAGTGGCGCTTTCTTTAAAATCATGCAGTTTTTTTCTCTCCATAGGTTGTGTTGAAGCACAGACAAAATGAATGACTGGAGTGATCTAGGATTACGGATGGAATGGAGGACAAAGAGGAAGGGAATTAAGGCTTTAAGTTTCATTTTTACATACGCTAGTATCCAGCCATTATAATATCTGGATTAGCTGGATGAATTTATAGATTTAAGTTTATGAAACATAACTTTACTACAAATAATTTACTACATGTAACTTTACTATAGTAAAAATGATGCTGCATCAAAGAAACAACTTAGAATGATAATTTTGTTTGATATAATCACCTGTATAACTCATTCTACTGATGTTTATTGTATTTCTCAGGATAAAGTATTTCAGTTATCAAGGTACATTTCCATTCACTTAAGTAAATAAAGTACTTCTAGGCTTATTTAATATGCAAGAAAACAAACATAAATCTAGTTTAAAACTACATTTTTACATTGCAAAGACACAGAAGTAAAAAAAAATCACCGGAAAACAATTTTTAGGAGAAAAGTATACCAACGAAAACCTTAACTAAAAAGTAAAGTTCAAGCTTTTATTGCTATTATCATATTATTGAATATTTGTATTTGCTAATGTATACTTTTCTTGATGTTCCAAACAATCTGTCATCACTAACAATACTACTTTTATAGTAAATTACTACAGAAAAGTTAATAACTGGTTTTTATTATGGCCCAAATGTAAGAAAGTTAAATAAAGTAATTATTTTTAGGTCTAAAACCACAGGTAGAAAAATCATACACCTGCTGACTTAAAGTTGATAACATAAAACAGTGAAATAGAATGTTAAAGCCTTGTGGTTATATCTTTTTAAGAAGAGACAGATTTATCTTTTTAGAGATCCATAAAATATGTATGGATAAAATCACATGAAGTCTGGCATTTGTTTCAGAATAACCCACAGAAGAGAGGAGAAGAATGGGAGAAGCGCTGGAGAGCAAGATGAAGCCTGGGGGGCTCCAAGGTGGTCGGTGTTTGAAGTTGGGTAATGGGGACACGAGGGTCCATCATACTATTCTCTTTACTTCTGTACATGTTCATAATTTTCTATAGTTAAGAATTAAAATAATCAGGTGGTATAGAGCCATCTCCTAAGTAGCCCAGTTCTTGGGTTTGAACATTCTTGGAGGGACACACTCATATGGAAATTACAGTACTTATTACACACACATGGCTATCAAAAGCAAACAATCAAAATGGCACTGCTGGAAGCCCTGACTGCTCTTGAAGAGCTTTAACATTTAGGTAACTTTATGAAGGTAATTCATGCTCAATCTATATAAAATTCCCATCCCTAGTGCCAAAGTCATCATCACAATTACAATTCCCAGTCAGCTAAGCCTCCCTTATAACTGGAAGAAAGATGCTTTTAAACTCAGGAAAAGCCTTTTGGAGCCTTCTAGAATAAAATGCTAGATGATAAAAAGAGAATATGGTTACTGCACACTTAAGTGCTATCACTGTATTTGAAAAGTTGTTTTTCAATACACAGAAAGAGAAACAATCCTTAGTCCTGCAAAGTGGGGTTGTAGCAGCCTACTCAGTTCACTCCTGTAAAAGGGCCTGAGTAATGACTTGTCCAGACTTCTGAATGACAATTATCAAGTTAAGCAAAACACCAAGCAAAAATTAACATATATCTCATAATATATTAGGAGTATTTCAGCTTACCATAAACAACCGGATACACTGTCCCTCGTATACCTGACGCTGGACAATGCATATTTTTTCCATTCAAATATACATTTAGTTCTACATGGTCATATGTAATACCCTATGAAGAAAAAAAATTTTTAAGTCTGAATAGTGAGCAAATACTGGTTGGGAAGTACGAGAATGCAAAAAAACTGACTAAGCCAAAGGTCACAACAGCTTTCATTAATGGTTCACAATTTGGTAGAGTTCTACTGGAACTGAGTGGAAACTCTAATGGTGATTATGGGGTGGGGTGTGGGGTTGGGGGAGGTAAGATCCCAGGAGTCCACAATGACAGTAAAACAAGTATTACTGCTATATTCCTCTTTGTATTCATACCCATACGTGTTACACCCAGATCACCAGATGTTATATTTTGAATATTAAGAGGATGTAAGTACTACCCGGCATGGACAGAGAGACCTTTTTAACTCAGACAGAAAACACCACACTCTTAGCACAGAACTTGAACTTGAGGGACAACCATGAAGTCTTCACCACTGGGCTCACTGCCTGTCCTCTCACTGGTTTCAAGTTGTGAAGAAATGTCCTTATACGACTTATTTCAAAAAAGAAATCACACATTTCCATTTCTCTTAACCCTGATTTCAACTCTGTCAAGTGTATTACAGAGGTAAAGCTGGATTTGCAACCAAATATAATAATTGGAAATTAGGGTCCAGTTGAAAAACAGAAAACTAACAGTGCAAAAGATTAAAAAACAACAACAATGGAATAAAAATGTATTACTTTGAACACTATTGATGGTACAAAAATCGCAATCAGGTTGATTAATAATCATAATTGTTATGGTGATTAAAATATCAGGAAACACTTAGCCATATTATGTACCAAGCACTACCCTGGGCAGTTCATATTTACTCATTTAAGCTTTACAACAAGATAGGTTTTATCATCATCCCCACTCTACAGATAAGATAGCTAAGGCATAGAGAGGTTAAGTAATTCACATAAGGTTGCACAGCCAGGATGTGCAGATCTGGGATTTAAACTCATGCATCATGGCTTCAGAATAATAGCTCTGAACCTCCATGCCACACTACCTCCCTTTCAAACTTTACAATGGCCACCAACTGATGACAAAAAGAGATCTTCCATCCAAAGAAGAAAGAAGAGACAGCAGAGATCTTTCAACAAAGAGACCACAGACTAAGAAGCAAGCCACTTCAAGGATTTTTGCCTGTGGATAAATTATTTAACCTCAAAAGTATCTTAGAGGTAGAAAGAGCTCCTCCAGATCATGCAGTCTTCACTCCTTCACTTTCCAGTTAGACAGCACAGGCCCAGAGAAGTCGACTGGTTAGAGCTAGAGAAATTTCTCCTTGCATCTTAGCAAAGCCAGGGTTAGGGTTAATGAAATAATGAAAAAGATAAAACTGTACATAGATTGTCAGTGTTTCATTTTCATTTATGTATTTAAATATAATAATAAAGCTAACTGATAGCTAAGATTAGCTTTTTTAATGAAGAGATTTGTTTTTATTTAAAATATATATATATATATATTCCATTAAAACAAAGTATTACTCTCTTTCTCACAGTGGCTTTCAGGCAAGCTTCACCGCCTGGTGGCAGCAGAATCTACTACAAAAAGCAAGCCTTAAGTCCTGAACTGCAGCCTAACAGTGAAATCCCACCACCAAAAAAGGAAGAGAGCAAGGAACTGAGAGCAGAGTTCAGTTAAGCATGTTCTAACCTAAAGTGTCCTTTTATATGTGATCTACACACTGATACCAAAAAATCCTATGTGGTCTGTGCATTTATTAGTAACTGGATGCTGGTTTAGGGAACAGGCCCTGAAATCAGATTGCCTGGATGATAATCCCAGCACCACCCCATACAAGAAGTTACTTCACTTCCCCTAATCTGTAAAATGGGGTCACAACACTGCTTATCTGGTAGGGTCATCACGAAAATTAAACATTTTAATTTCCGGCCATGCACTTAGAATGGGGCTTTGACCTATAATAAATTCTAGACAGGTTTTTGTGATTATTACTACATAGAATGTTTATAAAACTTCTCTAAGATTACACTGAATGGAATTTGCACTTTTCCAAGCTCTATAAAAAAAGGAAGAACTAGGCGTAAGTGATTCTCTGCACATCATCCTGCTGCTGCACTGTGCGCTGGTGCTGTACGATGTGCTGGTGCTGTACAATTAGTTCATGATAGCCATTTAGCAGGATGTTCCAAGCTTATTTTTCTTGATTTCTTCTCAGCGAATGGTAAATGACTGAAGTTCTACACACATGAGGATGTTTTTCCCATTTTGTAATCCATGCTACTTTTCATATGCCACTGTTAACAATTTGGTAAAATCTGTTCTCCACTGTTTGAACTGAGAAGATAAAGTTAACACAGAAGGGTGATATTTTTACTTTACTTAACTCTGCATGTATTTCATCTTATTTAGTCCTCCTTATATCAGAATGGGAATGAAAACACAAACTCTAATTTCACAATGCTGACAGACTAAAAATGTCGTTATTAAGTCTGTCGATTTGTGGAGTTGGTCATCTCGGTGAATGAGACAGGAAGGCAAGAGTAACACATGGGAGTTCAGTGCTTCAACAAAGAAACACATTTGTTACTGATTATCTTTATGTCTGAATTTCAGCTTTTAGCGTAAAAAAACAGATTGACAGCATCACCTTAAGATTCTCTTTCAGAAATAACCATTTGAATAAGAACATTCCCTATTATGAATATCTGGCAACGATCTACAGAGACAGAACTGATTACTCAAAAAGAAGAATGGGGAAAAGCAGATTTTAAAATGATTTATGCCTTTCATTTTCTTTTTTTCTTTAATTAATTTAGAAAAAAGTTTTAAAGAATTAAAAATTAACCGTCACTTATATTTTTTAAATTGCAAAGAGAGGTCAGCCCATAATTAAAATATGTCTCCACATCTTCATTCTTTCTAAAATACTGCGCATTTCTTTAATTCAATAACCTGGATTTATCTTACTGTGTCGTCTTATTATTATAAACTTTCCCTTATCATCCACAGATTCCTTTCAACTTGATACCAGTGCCGGGAACCCAAGTTTTTGTGGATAAGGGCACCTTTGCTAAAGGATTCTCTAGGACCCTGCTCTCAATTAATAGCCAATAGCCGGCACTCAGTGTGATAAGGTTCTCAGGTAACTCAGGGCAAGTCGAAGAATCTGGAAAGGAAAGAAAGGGAACCAGAGAAAATATCTTTGACTTGCATCTTCAGCAGGGTAGCTCTAGTAGAGAGTTAAACATCTCCAGAGGCGGGGCAAGATGGCGGAGTGGTGAGGAGCAGAATTTCGTCTCTCCCCTAGAGCAGCTGGCAATTACCCAAGAACTATATGAAACAGCGTTTTCGGGGTCTCCAGTAACCAGTCACACATTGGACACAAGTTTGGAATTGGAGGAAAAGCTGAGATCGCAGCGAACATTGTAAGTTCCCCGGACCGGGGGTCTGGCGCCCCTCCCCACCCAGACCTCACAGACTGTCTTGCTGCCGGCTCCCTGAAAGGGGGGAAAAAAAACAAAAAACAGCAATCTGCTGAGGGCAAGAAGGGAGGCTCAACCCAGCCTCAACTGCAGAATTAATTAACAAATTAATTAACTAACTTTGGGAGCTGGGGTGCTAAAGAAGGGCTGGACTCTGAGAAGTAGGGGCACGTAAAAGCGGGCACCCATTCCCAGACTCCAAAAAAGCCATTTTTTTTCCCCTTACATTTTGTCCCTTCTGGCTTCTCACTGATCCCTTATCTTTTTGCATTTCAATAGTCCCCGGCAGGGGTGGAACTGAAGCGGTTGGAGAGTAATTATCAGACAACAGCCCAAAGCATATCTTTAAATGCTCTATTCTGACACTGACAAAACTTCCAGGCTGGGGAAAGACTTTTAAAAGAGACTCTTTTTTTTTTTTTTTTCCTTTTTTCTTTTTCTTGATCTTTTCTACTTTTTTTTTTTTTTAATCTAAAAGTAATATATGTGGTTATTTTCTATCGGAAAGCCCAGGTTGAGGGACTAGGCTGGGCTTGGGGGAGACAGAGTACCCACAGTGTCTTTGAATTCCTTATTCACTACTGAAGGCCTCCAGCCCCATCTTTAATTGGCAACTCAGGCTGACCAAGGAATCTACCTGGAGAGGCCCCAAAGAGGAGACGGGAGAAGGGAATAGTGCCCCTGAGAGACAACTGGAGTTCTGAGGGTTGGGAGAGTGGAGGGAGGCCCAGCTCAACTGGCAGTCCTCCTTCTGGGAATTCAGACCCCAGGGGCTGGAATTCAGATTCCCGCTTCAGTCAGCCACGCCCCCGACAGGATCAGAGTCACCAGGAGAACTAAAGGCTCCACACCTCCTTACACTGGTGGGGGAGCTGCGGGCTGGCCAGCGCCACCTGCTGGACAGGAGAGGAAAAGCACCAATTCTAAAGGCCTCATAGGAGGGTCTCATTCTCAGGAAAACTCCATACCCTCCCAATGAGACCTGGGCCTCACTAGACTGGGAAAATCTGACTAGGGTCGACCATATCTGAGGAGACCCACTCACAAAAAGGTTACATAGAGGCAGAGCAAGAAACAGAAAAAACAAGAGGGGAAAAATTCTGATCAACTAAATAGAACCTAAGTTAGAGGTCTAGAATAAGTTGAACTGAATAACAGAGGCCAGAGAACAAAGCCAATCAACAAGAAAACCACTAGGTAAAAGACAGAAAACAAGCTCCAAAATAAACTCATCAAGAAAATCAGATGCCTAGACAACTTAAGATAACAAGCCATACCAGGAAACACAAAAACATGGACCAGCCAAAGGAACAAACTAATAGCTCAGCTGACACACAGGAGTGGAGGCAACTAATGCTAAATAAATTTGATGAAATGAAGGAAGATATAGCAAAAGAGCTGAAGGATATAAAGAGAGTTAAACATCTAGGTGAGAATAAAAATAGAGAAGTCTAAACAATATATAACTCTTTCTACTCCCTGCTTTCTCAAAAATTTTTCTACAATTAAGTGTTAGCACTTTGAATCACGTTCTCTGGAGAATCCTTGAAGGAAAGGAAGTTTAATAAAATTAAGTTTAATGAGGACCAACTCTCCCGTAATCTCTAACAAAAGTTCAGAACAAATTAAGTAATGAATGTCAAAATTTTCTCTATGATATCTCCAGGCTCAAAAATGCCTAATATTTTCTCATATGTGTGTCAGCAAACTTTTAAAATTGTGGGCCAAGGGTTCTCTGATGTGAGAGGAGGAGAAAATGCCGATCGACAGCCAGCATAACAGCTGTCAATAACTCCCCTGAACTGAAATGAGGTCCTGAGCCAATTCTCCAGGGCAGCAGCAGCACTACCAAGCAGCGGGCAGCTGGGCAAGGCAGGTGCTCTTTTTGGAAAACGTAGACATCATCAGGTCCAATCCCGGTGCTCTGGAATTCATACCACAACCCCCAGGCAAATCTGCATCTATTAAGAGCAATTCAACTTTAACAACCTGCAGTGAAAAACAACTCCATGGGGACACTCACCACCACGTCGCCCTCCTGGGGAAGGCTGTTTGCAGGCAGCCTGTTTTTCTCCTCGTTGTTGTGGTACAGGGCACCGTCGTGCCTCATCACCAGGCTGTGCACATCTCGGCCAAGAGGAATCTGATTCAAGTTTACTTTCTGAGTTGCAACGCCAATACCCCAGATCCCTAAAAATATAATAGTTTAAATGCCCCCAGAATCTGAAGAAGATAAATATGAAAGATGGAGTTGCTTTTGAAGGAGCATGCAAATGGCTTTTAAAAGAAGTAGCATATTATCACTAAACTATGCTTTAACCTTTAAAAAAAAACCTTCTTTTAAAAATAGTTTGCAAATTATACCGTGGTCTCTGCAGGTGCAGCCCGGCCCAGGAGCTAAGAAACTGGCTATACTGCCTGGTTTAAACCCTGACTTAGCCACGGCATCTTGGGCAGGTAGTTATTCTCTGTCTGTAAATTGTGGCTGCTAATAGGCCCACTTCACAGGTTTTGAAAAAATGAAACAGCTAATCCAAGTGCCTGGCATGGAAAAACAAGGTGGCTGTTATCACTGTCACTGTTTTCTAAGAACGATTTTTTTTTAAAAGCTACACACTAAGTTTAAATGACCTGGGATTCTATTTCAAGCTTTATCTCTGAGAAGTGGGAAATTACTGCATCTTTATTTTTTTTCACCGATAACATGTAACAAATAATATATGCCAGGATCAATATCATGTGGAGGAGAAAATTAGTGATCAAGTATAAAATCACTTTCTTACCTACAACCTTAAAGTTGGTGAGTTTAAAACCTTTTGGTCTAAACTGACTTTTGAAGCAAGCAGCTGTCTTGCTCTCTCTTAGCCAAAAAGAATACCTAGGGCTCCAGGTTTTGTCTCACACTGTTTTCTTCTCTGTTTTTTGTTTTTGTTTTTTTTTAATCAAAATCAGGAAAAATTCTATAAATGGAAGAAGTTTTAAGACCATGTTGTCAATCCATTAATTCCTCTGGATTGAGTGAGACCATCAGAAAGTTACATGTCTGGACTTCACTGTCTTGTCTCCGAAACTGACCATATGAAGTGGGACAACTAGGACAGTGATAGGAGGTGATAGTACTAATTTTGCAGACAACAGTGATGGACAGGGTCACAGGGTCTCTTTACTCCTAAAGCTCTGTGCACACTCACACAATTTTTAAAAAATTATGATACACTTTGACACAATTTCATTGAGGAAACAATGCTGCAAATGCCAACAAAGTATTTATTCTAGACACATCATTGAGGATCTTATCCTTTATCAAAGCTCCACATAAAAAAAAAAAAATTTATTTTAGATTTAAGACTCAAATTTTTTTTTGCTTCTCTCAAGAAACAAGTACATTATACTTGACAAGATTACAGTAACCAGAGACATTCTGCAGCTAGTGAGAAGATTCATAAAAGAGTGGAATGGAGGACAGAGTCAAATGTGTTCCACACACTTAAGAAAAATCAATATTTATAGCTACTTTAGAAAACAAACGGCAGAGGAGGATCTTAAATCATCCCGGCTAACCCTTCGCTCCACTCCAGCTTTCCAAGTCTGTACCCACATGACACATGCAGGACTTCGCCAGAAGTTGCTTTATACTCAAGCTTTTCAAAAATAGTTTCCCCATGTATGACACTGCCACAAGTTTACAATAATCATGTGGAACTGCCATATGATCCAAAAGAAATTCCACAGAGAGAAGTACAGACTTTAGCCTTTATCGACATTCTAAATGTGATGATTGCTTCCTAAGACACTGAATCAGGGTATCTTAACAAGAAAAACTCAGGATCCTGAGATTGGTTTCATTCTCAGGTAAAACAGCAAGAGCCTACACCTTATATGCTTGACCGAATGAAAAACTGCATCCAGCTTCCACCAGCAGTGCTCATGGGCTACGTTTATCTTTCACACACTTTCACCTACACTGTAGCTCATGTGAGGAAGGGAGGCCAGCTCCTGTCAGCCCCATTTCACAGAGGAAAAAACCACAAGCACAGAAAATTAAGTAATTTCACCAGGATCATGCAACAAAAGAACCAGGACTTCCAAGTAAGAGTGTGGTGCTTTTTCATTATCTCAAGAATCTTTTTCATCCTCAATATTTAGAACAGTCAGAACTTTTCACAGTAAAGTACAATTATACCAACCTGTAGACTGTATTTTGAATTCAAAGTAGCTTTTGTTTTGATGTAAAGGTGCACTGGCTAAACAACCTCCTGTTCCACATATCCTTCTTCCATTTTTCACAATGACAACGTCTGTTCCTAAACAAAAATGCAGACACTGTGTAAAGTTTTGCATTTTCATATCAAACAATCAGGGTTAATTTCTGTTTTACTTTTAACTCAGTCTACAAGACATAGGGATGCTATATGTACTGTGAAATATAAAAAGTACTGATAAATTATCTGAAACATTTGAGGCACTGTATGTGTGATAGAAAATTTATATTTCCTATCTATTTGTGGGTAGAAGTCTTGTTTAAGCAGGCAGTTTTAAATAAATTGTAATTACTCTGAATTATATTGAACATTTCAAATCCTTTTAAGGTAGAATTAGACTTTATTAGCCAATAAACTAATTTGATGATTTCATAAATCTCTTAGTTCAAACCCAAACAGTGACACTTACAGAAACTTTGGTAAACTGGTACAATTTTCATTTCAATCTAAATGAATTAAAACAATCTATTAAAATTTGGTTAAATATCTACTAAGTACAAGGTACTACATGCTGTGCTTCTGTCAAGGGAACTGAAAACTATAAGGAATATGGAAAGGAGCAGACATCTATTTTGTGAAAGAGGTGACACTGAAAAATGTTAATTTTCAGATCTTAAAAATGTTTGTTAAGCCAGGCACTGTCAATCATACTGCAAATATGTAAACGGCAAGTTTTTAACATCAGAAAGTATACTTTATGGTCATGGAGAATTATGGTTGAGCTCAAATGGCACTGACAGATGGATGACATATTTAAGAAAAACACTGTCTTTTGATAACATGACCGCAGTGCCAATTCTTCCCTAAATATTGACTTAGGCAACCAGATATGTCAGAGAACATGAAGTAAGGAATAGCCCAGAACCCCGAGGCCTGTGATTCCCACGGTCTGCAGCCACTTTGCTGGCAGTAGGTGTCACGAGGAAATCGGATCTGGGCGTTTTAGAGCTGACGGGACCCTCCCGAGGGGCTTCAGGACGAGGGCACGGAGGAAAAGGTACTGACAGGAGGCAGTTCTTTCACTGACTCAGTGTGGAACTCACGTATTACAAAAAATATACTGGGACAAGCACATGAGAGGAATGCAACCTTTTCAGTTCCCATTCTGAGTAGGCTGATTTAAGAGAGACACTCCTCTTTTTCTGAATGCAATTTTGAGATATATTCACACATATTATCCATCCAAAGAATACAATCAATGGCTCACAGGATCATCATATAGTTGTGCATTCATCGCCACAATCAATTTTAGAACATGTTCATTACTCCAGAATAAAGCAAAAAATAAAAAGAACATCCAAAGCATCCCATACCCATTATCCTCCCTATTATCAAACCATCCCATACCCATTATCCCCCTTTATTATTTATATACATGTTTGTCATTATTTTATTTCTCATCTGCCCATACAATGGGTAAAGGGATTGTCAGTCACAGGGTTTTCACAATCACACACACACTCCCATTTTTTTCCTTTTTTGAGATATATACACATATCATACAATCATCCACGGTGTACAATCGTTATATAGTCGTGCATTCATCCACACAACCAATTTTTGAACATTTTCATTACCAAGCAGAAGAATAAGAATAAAAGTTAAGGTAAAAAAGAACATCCAAAATATCCCATACCCCCCCCCCCCCATATCTCCCTAGTATTTATTTACTTTTTGTCCTCATTTTTCTATTCCTCTGTTCATAAACTGGATAAAGGGAGTGGGAGCCCAAAGTTTTCACAATCACACAGTCATACAGTGTAAGCTACATAGTTATACAATCATCTTCAAGAATCAAGGCTACTGGGTTGCAGTTCAAGAGTTTCAGCTATTTCCTTCTAGCTATTCCAATATGCTAAAAACTAAAAAAGGGTATCTATATAATGCATAAGAATAACCTCCAGACTCTATTTGAAATCTTTCAGCCAATGAAACATTATTTTGTTTCATTTCTCTTTCCCCTTTTGGTCAAAAAGTCTTTCTCAATCCCATGATGCCAGGGCCAGGCTCATCCCGAGGAGTCATGTTCCCTGTTGCCAGGGAGGTTTACACCCTTGGGAGTCACACCCCACATAGCAGGAAGGGCAGGCAGTTTACCTGCAGGGTTGGCTTAGAGAGAGGCCACATTTGAGCTACGAAAGAGGTTCTCTGGGGGTGACTCTTAGGAACAATTATAAGTAGGCTTAGCCTCTCCTTAGTAGTAACAAGCTTCATAAGGGCAAGCCCCAAGATCAAGGTCTCAGCCTTCTAAATTGGTAGCCCACAATGCTTGTGAGAATATCATAAGTTCCCCAGGTGGGGAAATTTAATATTTCCACATTTTCCCCCAGTCCTTCAAGGGGGCTTTGCAAATACATCTTTATTCTCTGCCCAAGTTATTCTGGGATATATTGGGACTTCACACTAGCTTGTACAAACCAACCAGATTTCACTCCCTATTCAACGTTCCACATAATTATGGTGTTTGAATAAACGGACCATACAAGTTAAATTATATACTGTGTTACAAAAAATATAGATTTTGCACCTAATAAACATCTCTTCCTTTGGTCTCACACAGAAGTTGAAGCTTAAAAACACCATCAACATCGTCCTTTATCCTTTAGTCTGATTTATCTTAGTCCTAACAAAGACCATTTCGTTCATATCTCTAATTGAAGTCTGATCTCTTTTTTTCAGACTCCTTAACATTTGCTGTATGGGGTAAGGCTGACATTCATAGCTGCCGGACTCTGGCTCTGAATCTCAGGTGTCACACAGATACCCAAAGTTCCAGGGACTGACCAGATTATACACAAAGAGCTCAGCATCTCAGAATTTAGAAATAGCCACTACAACTCAGGAATAGATGTGACTACTCTAAGGGCTTACAATCTAGGAAACTTTACACTAAGCCTTCCCCTGATAACCTATGTTCTCAAATTCAATTCTCAGAGTTTGAGGATTATATTTAGTCCACATTAGCGAGGCATTATAATGTTTTTCTTGTCATTTCTATTTCACTCAATATTCTGTCCTCAATGTCCATTCACCTCACAACTCCATCTTGTAGAAGCTCAATATTTCATTGTATGTATACACCACAGTTCGACATTCCGTGCATCAGTTGGTGTACCCTTAGGCCACCTCCATCCACTGCAAATCATGAATACTGACACCATAAACCCCACTGTGCAAATGTCACACTCCCCTCCAGATGGGCTGCACCATTCTATTTCCACACCAAAGATGACCAGGTCCATCCCTTTCTCCACATTTTCTCCAACACTTGTGTCCCTTTGTTTATGTTTTAGACGGTTTTATTCACACACCATACATTCCATCCTAAGTAAACAATCAATGGTTCCCTGTATAATCACACAGTTATGCCTTCACCACCACTATCTATATAAGGATATTTCCATTTCTTCCACAAAGAGGAAGAGTTGAAAAAAAGTGAAAAGAAAAAATAAAAAGAGAAAAGAAAAAAAAAGACAACTAAAAAGCAACAAAAGAAAAAATAAAATTAAAATAAAATACAGTAAAAAAGTCAGACAACACCAATGCCAAGGATCCCAAACCCTTCCCTTGTATCGCCCTCTTACAGACATTTAGCTTTGGTATATTGCCTTTGTTACAATTAATGGAAGCACTTTACAATATTACTGTTAACTACAGTCTCTAGTTTGCATTGATTGTATTTGTTCCCCAATATCATCCCATTTTAACATCTTGCAAAGTTGACATTCATATATTCTCCCTCATGTAAAAAGATGTTTGTACATTTACTCACACTCATTGACCACTGTAGGTTTCACTAAGTTATATAGTCCCAGTCTTTATCTTCTATCTTTCCTTCTGGTGTCCTACATGCCCATAAGCTTCCTCTTTCAACCATACTCACAGTCATCTTTGTTCAGTGTACTTACATTGCTGTGCTACCATCACCCAATACTGTGCTCCAAACCTCTCTCTCGTCTTTTCCTATCTGCCTGTAGTGCTTCCTTTAGTATTTCCTGTAGAGCAGGTATCTTGTTCACAAACTCTCTCAGTGTCTGTTTGTCTGAGAATATTTTAAATTCTCCTTCATTTTTTAAAAACAGTTTTGCCGGATATAGAATTCTTGGTTGGCAGTTTTTCTCCTTCAGCATCTTCATAGATCATACCACTGCCTTCCTGCCTCCGTGGTTTCTACTGAGAAATCCGCACATTGTCTTATTTACCTTCCTTTGTCTGTGATAGATCACTTTTCTCTTGCTGCTTTCAGTACTCTCTCATTGTCTCTGACATTGGACAATCTGATCATAAGTGTGGAGTAGGTCTACTGGGATCTCTTCTATTTGGGGTACGCTGCATTTCTTGAATCTGTAGTTTTATGTCTTTCATAAGAGTTGGGAAATTTTCAGTGATTATTTCTTGCCCGGATCAGGGCTGACAATTGAAAATGCCTGAGGCTTCCTCTAATGAGCTGCTTAGAATGAGAGGAAAAAAAGGAAAAAGAGCAAAAGCCCCTTTTCAGAGCCAGTCTCCAGCCCCCAATTTCACCAGCTGACCAGTGTTGGTACCTGGTTCTCTGTGCCCCTTTTCTTGGGACACAGCTGTTTTCAAGTATTCTGTGCTCAGCCATCTCCAAAAGCCTCTGGTTTTATTTATCTATTAATTATTTTTCCCCGTCAGCCCTGCTTCCTCTCTGCTGGGAGGAACTTGGATTCCTTTCCTGTTTGCTCCGGGTTAATCTGTGCTTGTAGCTTGTATTCAGTAGTCCAAATTTGTTAATTAAAACCGCAATTGAAGCTTGGTCGAGTTACTTTCCCTCCAGGTACCAGCTTCTTTTTTCCAGAGGGAAGTATTTCAGCTCAGCTTGCGATGCTGTTGGGGAGCTTTACTTACATTTTATGCTGCAATCTCAGCCGTTCCACCCATTTCATGCTGGTGTACGATGTGTGTCCAGTCACAGATGTCCCCCAACAGTTGTTCCAGACTATATACCAGTTGTTCCTGGCTGTTTACTAGTTGCTCTAGAGGACTAACTAAATTAAACACCTCTCTATGCCGCCATCTTGTCCCCATGCACACACTCTCTTAAAGATCAAGGTAAGATCCTAATTATGACTATGGAAAAATGTATTCATATCTACTGCTTTTTAATTTCATATGTTAAACTCAAAGTTCTGGAACAGTACTTTATAAATAATTTACATCTGGCTACCCCACAGATCTCTAGTAGTTCCAACTGGAGAGCATTTCACGGCCCAGCTCCTTGTTGGTGGCAAAGACCATATACACCTGGCACCCAGCAGATGCTCAACAGATAACTGATAGAGAAATGAATGAATGAATCTGTTGCACAAAGCACTTTGCAGTGGATGTGTAGCACCTGTTCTCCCTTTCGCAACAGACTTCCCTCTGCAGATCAAAACAGTTCCAAGGGAGCTGACTCCATCTCTGGATTCAGGGGTACAGCATCTGACCTAGTTAGGCCAATGAGTGCATCCCACATCCGTGGGCCACAGTGATTGAATCAAGAACAGTCATATGACCTAAGCCACTGCGACCACAGATAGTCTCAGGACATTTGCAGGGAACGACAGATACTCTTTCCCTCTTGCTGGATCTGAATGAGGAAGCCTGCAGCCCAGGGAGCTGCTACAAGTTACCATGGTGGCCAGCTTTCAAGAGTAAGCTGCAGGAAGCAGAGCTTATAGATTGAAAGACACCCAGCCCTTGGCAGCACTGAATCTTTCCTAGAGT
Source organism: Choloepus didactylus (assembly GCF_015220235.1). Classification (NCBI taxonomy): domain Eukaryota; kingdom Metazoa; phylum Chordata; class Mammalia; order Pilosa; family Megalonychidae; genus Choloepus; species Choloepus didactylus. The sequence continues at coordinate 99,675,239 of NC_051318.1, forward strand.
TAGTACTGCCTCCATACTTCTCAGTTATGTGAACCCATACATTTCCCTCATTGTTAAAACAACTCTGCATTGTATTTTTATTTTTTATTTATTTTACAATTTGCAACCAAAAGCATCCTAACTGAAACATGTTTCAAAAATTATGCAAATAAATGGTATTCTGTCTTTCCTGGCAATGTTCTGCAGGCCCCCAAATATGCTAAAACCTTCTAACAAGCTTCTCTAGTAAATAACTCATCATCTTGGATGTCATCTTATGGTGCTAAGTTTATGGAAGTATCAGATGACCCTCAATACAATACAGTCCACTCTATCAACTGGAGCTGCAGTCCAACTTGGAGCATGGCAGTATTTCCTCTTACTTCATTATCATTTCTTATCTGCAAGGCATTCTGCTAGATGTTTTATATAGAAAGATGAATATATTCAAAGAACATGCTGGGTGTTTGTAATTAGGGAATTATTTTAAGCTTATTCCATTTCTCTTTATTTAAGTACAAAGATCTATGTGATTTGGGTAGTCTCATTAGTCACAAGTACTACTTAAAAAGCCCAGGCAAATTTCGGAATGGCCAGAACACATATAACTGTAGTCAAAGAGTATGTTTTAAGAAACATCAGACATTTCCAAATGAGTACCATCCCTTTCAAAGTATTAGATGGTGTGCTGGTTTGAACGTATTATGTCCCCCAGAAAAAGCCACATTCTTCGATGCAATCTAGTGGGGCAGACATTTTAGTGCTGATTAGATTGGAATTCTTTGAGTGTTTCCATGGAAATGTGCCCCACTCAACTGTAGGTGATAATTCTGATGAGATACTTCCATGGAGGCGTGGCCCCACCCATTCAGGGTGGGCTTTCATCAATGGAGCCATATAAATGAGCTGAGGGGCAGAGGGAACTCAGTGCAGTGCAGCTGAGAGTGAACTTTTGAAAGAGGAGCTACAGCCAAGAGGGACACTTTGAGGAACGCACAGAAGCTGAGAGAGTAGCTGCAGATGAGAATACTAAGCTGAGGTGATCTCCAGACTACACATGGAGGATGTACCCTGGCTTCTCCTTGTAGCTTATAGTAAAATGCAAGCAGAGAGAGAGAAACTTAGAACTGAACTCTTGGATTCAAAGAAACAAGACACTGATGGTTTGGAAAATTCCAGGCTTCCAGGGGGTGGATCCCCAGAAGCTACAGCCCAACATGAGGATTTAACTAAACACAGAACCCAGCCGCCGTTTCAGTACAAGCAAAGATTGGAGATGGAGTTATCCAGAAAGGATTTGTGGAAAGTCCTATCGTCTGACAGCTTTGACGGCTGTGTGCTTCAAGCAAAGCCAACAGAATTTTTGCAAGATCTTTATAGACAGAGCCATTGCTGGTCTGGACCGGAGGAGACAAACAAGGAACACATTGAAGGAAAGATTTCTCCAAAGACAAAGCCATGGAGTTTGAGGTCTGGAGTCAAGAGGCATTGGGCTGGGAGAGTGGAGTGGCCCACACGCATGAAAAGGGTGAGTTTGCCCTGGAGGTTGAGGGTGGGCATTCTGCCTCAATGCTCTGGAAGAGTTTTGCCACACCAGGTCCCAAAGAGGGTGGAGCACATTCTCAGGGAATTGGGGAGAGCCTGGCTGCCACCTCACTGTTCTGAAGGGGTTGAGCGTGTGCCCCGGAGATGGAAGGGAATCCGGGTGCTGCCCCGATGTTTGAGGAGGGTGGGGCTGAGAAGCTGGTCTCCCCAATGTGTGGATATGTTGAAGCACTCACCCAAGCATTTGGAGAGGAAAAGGGTGCCAAAAAGGCCCTTAGGAAGGGTTAGACTCCTGCTCTCTCAAGCCCCAAGGATGCAACATTGTTCTGTAAATGACTCTCAGACTTTGAAATCTAATGGAGTTTGCCCTGCGGGTTTTAGGAACTGTTTTGATCCTGTTAACCCTGTTTTCCTTACTCTTTCTCCTTATGGCAATGGGAATATTTATCCTATGAATGTCCCACCTTTGTATACTGGAAGCACATAACTTGCTCTAAGTTCACAGATCCACAGCTAAAGGAGAATTATGCCCACAGCTAAAGGAGAATTATGCCTTAGGACTGACCACGCCTATAACTGATTTTGATGGGATCTTGTTCTTAACTATTGTTACTGAAATGATTTAAGTTTTTGTGATATTGTGATGGGATGAATATATTTTGTATTTGGAAAGAATATGTTTTTCTGGGGTCCCAGGGGTGGAATGTGCTAGTTTGAATGTATTATGTCCCCCAGAAAAAGCCATATTCTTTGATGCAATCTTGTGGGGCAGACATTTTAGTGCTTATTAGATTGGAATTCCTGGAGTGTTTCCATGGAGATGTACCCCACCCAACTGTAGGTGATAACTCTGATGAAATACTTCCATGGAGGCGTGGCCCCACCCATTCAGGGTGGGCCTTGATCAGTGGAGCCATTTAAATGAGCTGAGGGGCAGAGGGAACTCAGTGCAGTGCAGCTGAGAGGAAACTTTTGAAGAGGAGCTACAGCCAAGAGGGACACTTTGAAGAAAGCACAGGAGCTGCAGACAAGAGACAGTTTGAAGATAGCCATTGAAAGCAGACTCTTGCTCTGGAGAAGCTAAGAGAGGGCAAATATCCCAAGTGCAACTAAGAGTGACATTTTTGAGAAACTGCAGCCTAGAGAGGAACATCCTGGGAGAAAGCCATTTTGAAACCAGAACCTTGGAGCAGATGCCAGCCACGAGCCTTCTCAGCTAACAGAGGTTTTCCGGACACCATTGGCCATCCTCCAGTGAATGTGCTCGATTGCCGATGTGTTACCTTGGACACTTCATGGCCTTAAGACTGTAACTGTGTAACCAAATAAACCCCCTTTTATAAAAGCCAATCCATCTCTGGTGTTTTGCATTCCGGTAGCATTAGCAAACTAGAACAAATGGAAAGCATTCATTTCTAAAACGTCAATTCACAGTTAAAAGCAGAAGACATGACACGTATGAAGATTCATAGTTCAAAAACTATGCCACAGAAAATTTCAGAAGAGGAGTTCAAAAATTGTTTTAAGCAATGCAACATCACCAAAATAAGTGACAACTCTAAAAGAGACAGTCATTTGGAAATGAAATTCATATATTATTTTCTTTTTAAAAAAAGCAATCATATTCTTTAGATTATCTAATATAACCTAGCACATATCCAAATGCATGCATAGTTGCTCCACATGCTTCTCAGATTTTCAACTAAAGATCAACTCATGCTTGAAAGGTATCCCCTCTTCTAACTCAACAAGCTTTTTCTCTCTTTCACTTTTTTCAGCTTCTTAACATCAGGCTTCTTATGTGAGCCACGCTCTTGAGCCTACTGGACGACAGGTTAAAAAAAACCTCCACGCAGGTAGAAAATTGGGGGATGACTTTGCACTACTTCACCCAATTAGCAGCTGAAAGTTGCTGGACAGCTTTGCAGAAAGAACAACAGTGGAGTGAGTGCAACTGAGGAGCTCCTCATGGAGAAGGCAGAGGTGAAAGGAAACAGTAATTCAGGAGTTTGGCAAGAGAGAAAGAAGAGCTGAAGCTGACCATAAGCTCTAGGGACTGTGTGTGTTTGTCCTTTACTGACACTCTCAGCACCTAAAACAAAGCCTGTCACCTAACAGTTGCTCAATAAATATCAGGTGAGTGAATGAATAAATGAAACGGAAACCTTTTGGGGATAAACTGTAGGATTTGAAAGTCTATAAATGGAGATGGATAAGAAATGATTTCAACATATATTTACTAAAGCATAAAGTTCTGTTCTACACTTGGGAGACCAAAGAATTAAAGAGCAAACGCTCACATACCAGTAGTAGACAATCATCACATTTGTGGTTTTAGTACATGCTACAGGAATATAATCTAGAAATATAACGGGCAATGTTTCCAGAATTATAAAATATCTGGGGCAAGAGAGGGTTTTGCTAGAAATAATAACAACGCCCTGTCCTTCAGACAACGAGAGATGAGGGAAAAGTCAAAGGTGCATAACTATGTTCAAAACAGAAAAATCCACACAAAGGCAGTACTCTGAAAAAATTAAGATTGGGAAATGTCTCCTTCTAGACCATATTCCAGAAATGTGGAAGTATATGGGAAAAGCCTACTGACGGAATAATAAGGCGCAGAAAGAGGCCACGGAGAGAAGAGAAGGTGAGATGAGAAGCCACACGACCCCTTGGGGTGGAAGGAAAACCCAGCGGCAAACGAGCGCGGCGCCGGACCCCGGAGGGCGCAGGCGACGGGCGGCACCTCCCGACCCGAGGTGCGACCGGTTTTCGTTCAGGAGACGAGGGCGATCACTCCCAACCAAACAAGTCGGCCCGTCCAGCACGGGGCTGAAGCCGGGCAGCGCAGTGCCAAGGCCGAGCGGCAGCCGGGAGGCGTCCGGGAGTCCCCGGGGCCCAGGTCCGAGGGGTCCAGGCAGCCCCGCGGCCGAGGATCTCGGGGACCGGCCCGGGCTTGTGCCGCGGTGGGGCCGCTGGGTGCCGGCAGGGGCGCCTCACCCATGTGCTGCGTGTCCAGCTGCACGTCCGGCATCTCCTTCAGCGGGATGTGGCCGCTCCCGCCGTCCCGGCAGCACCGCAGGCAGCACAACACCGAGGCGGCCATGGCGCCCGGCCCGCCGACACGACTCGGCCGCCGCCGCCGCCCCGAAACTGCGGCCACACCGGCCCCCGCTCCGCAACCCCGAGCGCAGGAGGCGTCCGTGCGGAGCTCCGCGGCCGGTACAGCGACGCCCGAGGCCGGGAGGGTGCAGCGCAGGCGGAGCAAGGCCCGGCCGGGCGGAGAAGCCCGGGAGTTGGCGGGTGGAGCCGGGAGTTCGGCGGCCCGGCGCGCACGGGCCAGGGCGGGGCAAGTGAGGTGTGTTGCGCGCGCAGAGAAACGATAGGGGCGCAGCAAGGCCCGGGCGGGCGCAGAAGCCCGGGAGTCGGCGGGTGGAGCGGGAGGGTCGGGGGCGCGACGCGCAGGGGCCGGGGCGGGTCAATCGGGGCAAGGCGCGCGCAGAGGTGGGGGCGGGGCTCGGGGCGGGGCGCGCGCAGAGGTGGGGGCGGGGCTCGGCGCGACGCGCAGGGGCCGGGGCGGGTCAATCGGGGCAAGGCGCGCGCAGAGGTGGGGGCGGGGCTCGGGGCGGGGCGCGCGCAGAGGTGGGGGCGGGGCTCGGGGCGGGGCGCGCGCAGAGGTGGGGGCGGGGCTCGGGGCGGGGCGCGCGGCCGTGCTCCAGGGCCTGGCGGGTGCGCGGTGCCCCCGGCCTTCCTTAGCCCCAGGGGCCCTGGGGTTCTGTGTTTCCAAAACTGACCCGCACTTAGGATTTTTAAGGTGAGGATTGACACAGAGGAAGATCATCCTGGAGGAGGGGCGCCGGCACATTGACCCCGCCGCTCCTTCCGCGCGCCCTGATCCGAGCGGGCCTGGGGTCCCGGGAGAGCCCGGTCCCCTGACCGTGGCTGGCGTCGCAGGAATTTCCTCAGAGCCTAAATGGACGCGCAAGGCCCGCGGCTCCGCGCCTGCGCGGCTGCGTTCTGGGTTCGGAGACGCGGGTGCGCGGGCGCTTGGCGCGGCGGGAGGGCGCTGGGACGGGCCTGTCCTCCGGGCTCACTGCCTGGACCTTGGGTTGCAGGGGAGGGGGAAGGGCGCCCCGGAGGAAGCGGGGAGCAGCCGGGGCCCCGCGCGAGGCCCTGCGGTCCTGCCGCCCGCGCCGCCCGCTCCCGCGTCCTTCCCGGGTGGGTGCTGCACCCGCGCCCCGTCTCACAGCGTCACGTTCCACTCGGCGCCTGCAGATGGCCTGGGCCGGCCTCGGAGCTCGGCTCCCAAACCAGGTTCCCGTCCTGAGGGCTGCCGGGGTCCGCCCGGCCCTGGGAGGCCCCCTTAATGTGTGCCGGGTTCCTGTACAGAGCTTTAGGAGACCCGAATACAAAACACTTCATGGGGGATTTTGTCCACAGGATAGAGAAACTTTCAGGTTCCTGGATCTCTTTACTGGCCGTGCAAATGGTGTTTCCATTAAAATACTTATGAAAAGCCACGTTTTTGTACTTTGTGATTTAGTTACTATAGAGTAATAAAATTAACGAAACTACCTTCTCTAAACTGATTGAGGGTAGATCCTCCCACTGCCTATAAAATGTATTCCTGGTAATCATTTTACGTGCGGAATTTTCTTTTACTGAAAACCTTGATGATTGTTCTGGGAATTCAGTCAATGTTCCACGCCCCTTCCACCCCCCACTAGGGGAGAAGGTGCAGATGAATAGAAAGTTTGAGAGAGAAAATATTTCTGCCTTCTAGGAGGGCACTTTTCCACATACGTATCTAGTTAAATTCTTTTTTTATTTTCTTCTAATCGAATTCTTGAAAGATACCAGGGTGGATATTGTCCCTATTTTATAGATGCAGAAACAGTCTAAAGAGATTAGATAACTTGGGCAGTCTCAGATGAGTGGGCAATAAGCCAGGATTCAAAGCCCACCATTCTGACTACAAAGTCTATTTGCCGGGTCGATCACGGATGCTTCCTTTCAAATTCTGAAGACCTAGTTTTTGTAATTGATGGTCCAGTCCTCTAAAAAATGCTCTCAGTTCAAAATGCAGATTTGCACTTTATTTTTGCATTAGTTTCATTAATTTTCATATTGTATATAGACGGCCATGACTCCGTGTCTATACCGTAAAATAAAATTGGTTGTTACAGTGTGCAATATAAAATGCAATTAAAAGTAGTACAGGTAGTAAATAGGTGGTAAACATTTAGGCCATTCAAGTCAGTCACATTTTCAGTGAAAAGCTTGACTCCCTAGATGGCTGTGGACTGATTGACTGCTATTGTAGAGTGGCAGAGTGTCACAGTTTTCCTGGCTGGAAAAGTAATTTTCTGGGTTACTGCCCTGTGCAGTTTGCCCCACTACCACCCCACCCCCCGCAAGCCGTAGGGACTCAAGTGCACTTAGTGTGAAACAAGCAAGACCAGTTCGCCTGGAAGACAGACTTTCCCTGTCTTGGCAGACAAAAGCTGTCCATGAACTCAGACCTATTCCTCCTTATGGCTGGGATTCCATTATCCTCTCCTTATTATCAGCCATGGAATTATCCTTTCTTTTTGAAAAGCATAAAATTAAAAGTATTTTGACAGTCTTTCACAGCTATCACTTGAAATTACAGATAAAGCCTATGAAAAGTTCCCCCATAGTTAGTTGGAAGGTCGTTTATCTAAGGCAGAAGTAATAACAGAGAATGACTACTTGAAAAAAATGAGTCTGTCTGCTTTGGTGACATACGCCAGGAACTTGAGAACTGATAGGGCAGTAATGGAAAGCATGTGTTTCAGAGTTAGGTTTAACATTTTCTCTAATGTTTTTTTATGCCAGACATCTCCTGTTTGTTAACTTTACTCTCTGTACCAGGTTATATAAAATGTGTTCTTTCTTAAAACCTCATTAATCAGTGATTAAGCCAAACGTATTTTTTTTTTTTTGCATAATCCAAGCCACATTTATGATCTTTTAAAAATCAGAAACATTAAAAAACTTCATACTCTTAACAACTAAAATGTTTTGGGAGGGACTTGATCTACTTATTCATGGTTATAATTTTGAATAAAAGTGGCTGACATTTATGTAGACCTTATTATTGCCAGGCATTGCTCTAAGTGCTTTTTATAAATTGATTTAATCCTGGTAACAACCCTAGGAGGTGAAAATATCCTCCACTTTACAGGTGAAGAAGCTGAGGCAAAGAAAGGATAAGAAAAATGCCCAAAGTCACATGGTCAATTAAAGGATGAAGCTGAATTCAAACCCAGGCAACCTGGCTCTAGGGTCTGGGCTATTAATCACTATTCAAACGGCCTCCCTAGAGTGCTGTATTTAACAGTAACTTCCTAATATTTATTTGTTTCCTGCTCTCCCCTTACCTTAGAAGTTGACATTTTATTGCACTCAATTACCTTGGACTTACCGAGTTATAAAGTATATTACTGTGTGATTATATGTGTCAAGTTAGCTAGGCTATATGTCCGATTGTTGGTCACACCCTTGGTCTAAATGTTGCTGCAAAGGTATTTTGTAGATGGGATTAGCATCGACAGTCAATTGACTAAGTAATGGAGATGACCCTCTTCAAAATGGATGGGCCTCATCCTATCTGCTGAATGCCTTAAGAGGAAAAAAGGTTTCCCAGAGAAGAAGAAATTCTGCCTAAAGACTACCAACCTCATCAACTCTTGCCTGAATTTCCAACCTGCCAGCCTGCCCACCAGATTTCAGATTTGGCAGCCCACACGAACATATGAGGCAATTCCTTTAAAAAAAAATCTCTGTATGCATGCACACATATACACATACATCCTATTGGTTCTCCTTCCTCTGGAGAACTCTGACTGATAAAATTATCTACACTTAACAACCAAAAACTGAGAACTGCCACTGCACCAGACTACTATCACTAGTTTTCCAGCTCTGCTCTGTTAGCAGCACTGTAGAACATTTTACAAGAATGTTCTTCACAGCATGTCTCAAAATGCCCCGAAGCAAAGGATATTTGGTACCTTTGATTGCCAAGACAATTAAGCAAGTTGAAGACTTGGAAAATACAGAGATGTGTCATTAGGAAGAAAAGGGAAGGTGGGAAAAAATTTTAAGAAAATAAAGAAATTTGAAAGAGACATAGAAAAATAAGAATAATCCAAGGCCAGGAAGATTTACTCCTATGTTATCTTCCAAGAGTTGTATAGTTTTAGCTTTCACATTTACGTCTCTGATCAATTTTGAATTAATTTTTCTATGTGGTGTGAGGTAGGGGCCCAACTTCCTTCTTTTACATGTGGATATCCAGTTGTGCCTGAACCATTTGTTAAAAAGACTTCTTTTGCTAAGTATGTGGGGGCCATAAGGTCCTGCAACCTCATTATGGGGTATGTACTTGGAAGATCTGAGAGCAGAGACTTGAATGGACATTTGCACTCTGGTGTTCATGGAGGCAGTACTCATGATTTGCAATGGGAGGAGGTGGCCTAAGTGTACACTGACTGAGGAACAGAATGGTGAACTGTGGTGTGTGCATACAGTGGAATATTGGGCAACTACGAGCCGGAGTGAAGCTGTGAAACACGCCACGAGGTGAATGGATCCTGTAGGCAGCATTTTGAGTGAAGTACACCAGAAACCAAGGCAAACACTAGAATGCCTCACCAATATGGACTAACTACGATGTGTAAAATCAGAATTGAATCCTACAGCACAGCCTAACAGGGAAATGCTTATAGTTTTACCTAAGAGTCTCCCCCGAGTGCCTCTTTGTGGCTCTCTCTAGCTAAGCCATCTCGGTAGGTGATCTCGCTGCCCTCCCCCCTACATGGGACCCGACTCCCAGGGGTGTAAATCTCCCTGGCAATGCAGGATATGACTCTCAGGGATGAATCTGGACCTGGCATCGTGGGATTGAGAACATCTTCTTGACCAAAAGAGGGATGTGAAATAAAACGAAATAAAGCTTCAGTGGCTGAGAGATTTCAGATGGAGTCGAGAGGTCACTCTGGTGGGCACTCTTACACACAACATAGATAAATAGCTAGAAGCAAATACCTGAAATTATCAAACTCTAACCAATAGCCTTGACTCTTGAAGATGATTGTGTAAAAGTGTAGCTTACAAGGGGTGACAGTGTGATTGTGAAAACCTTTATCCAGTGTATGGACGGATGAGTAGAAGAATGGGGACAAAGACTGAATGAAAAATAGGGTGGGATGGGGGGATGATTTGGGTGTTCTTTTTTACTTTTATTTCTTATTCTGATTTTGATTCTTTCCAGTGTAAGGAAAGGGGTCAAAAATAGGTTGGGGTGATGAAGGCAAAACTATATGATGGTACTGTGAACAGTTGATTGTACACCATAGATGATTATCTGGTATGTGAATATATCTCAATAAAACTGAATTAAATTTTTTAAAAAAGTAAATGATGGGGGTAGGAGGGGTATGGGATGCTTTGAGTGTTCTCTTTTACTTCTTTTGTATTCTTTTTATTTTTATTTTTTTTTATTTTTTGAAGTGATGAAAATGTTCAAAAATTGTGGTGATGAATGCACAACTGTATGATGATACTGTGAACAGTTGTGTTACACCTTGGATGATTGTATGGTATGTGAATATATTTCAATGAAATTACATTAAAAAAAAAAAAGACATTTTCCTCTTCAAACTGTCATGGTACCATTGTCCAAAATTATACAAGACATTTTATAACTCAGATTAACAAAGATTTTGAGTATGAAGAACACTCATGCTTGGTTTAATTTTTATAAATATGGGTAGTCAGAAAGCAGAGGGCAAGGTTTTGAAAATACCTGCATTGTGTGCTTTCTGGTTGTAAATATTACTGGGACTTTTTGTATTGACTCTTCATTTCATAGTTACTTTTGCAGAAATGGATAACAAAACCATATTCCCTCACTGAACCTCCAGGCAGGCCTCAAGTGAACCAGTCTTTATGTTCCCCATTCCATGACTTTGAAATTTTCAAATCTGAGAAAAGGTGAAATAGTACAATGAATACTTGTATGCTCTTAACCTAGATTTATCATTTGTGAACACTTTGTATGTGTTTTAACTTTCTCTCACTTTGTATGCATTTTTTTGTCTCTCTATACGGATATATGTGTATTTAAAGATACACAAATTATATTAGAAATCTCTAAATATTTGTATGTCATATATTTATTCAGTATTATATATTTATGCGTAATCTTGTATATTTGTGTATAAATTTTGCAATTTATACATATTTTTATATGTCCTTTTCTCTGACCTATTTGCAGATGAGTTGCAAACATCATTCGTTATACCTATACTGTTATACACTCAATATACCTCACGTGAGAATAAAGATGTTCGCCTGTATAACCACAATGCCATTGTCACACCTAAAAAACTTAATAATTCCGTAATATTATCCAATATATAGGCCATATTCAAATCTCCTGAATTAGCCTCCAAATATCTTTTGTGGTTCTAAAAAAAAAATTTCTCCAAAGCAGGATCCAATCAAGATTTATGCATTGCATTTTATAGTTGTCTTTTTCAGACTTTTTAAACCTGGAGAGCTTCTACCCACATGCTTTGTTCTCTGTGATATTGACTTTTGGAAGAATTTAGCCAGTTAATTTTAGAATTTCAGTCATTCTTTATTTGTCTTATCGTTTTGTTATGGTTTTATTTAACTGTTTCTCTACTCCTTGTATTTTCTGTACACTGGAAGTAAGGTCTAGAGTCTCAATCAAATTCAGGTTAAGTTTAGGCAAGTGTACTTACAGGACAACAGAACATCAGATTGCCAGTGGGCCTCTTTTATGAAACCAATATTCTGTAATGCCCCCTTTACTCTTCTGAAAAGCAAGTCATAGATAATGTAATGGACCTACATAGAAAATTTCAAAGAAATAAATATACTGCCCTTATTATGAAGCAAAGGAGAAATAAAAGAGAGGTAATTTATAATAAATAATATGTATTTCAATATGTAATGCTTAGGAATGGCTACCCTGGGAGACTCATTAAAGTGATCAAATAATTGTATCTCTTTATAATGAATATGCTTGTATTTAAAGAAATAAGACCAGAACCCTTCCATAGGAGTACAGAACAATGGAAAAACAGAAGTACGTATGGATACTAAAATGTAAGAAAGGAATAAGTTTCGTTTTCACATAGAGACAGCATGGAATAAGGGAAATGGAGGCAAAACCAGTTTAAACAAGCCCCAGACAAAGAGAAGAGAGAATCTGCCTGATGTAAAGAGACATGAGGTAGTATCAGAGGTGGGAACTCACAGCAAAAAAATAAAAATTTGGGGGGGCATTGGCTAATCAGTTCAAAATCTCAATAATGAGCTAGTTGGCTCTCTGGGATTGGCTGTACAAATTAAAATCTCAAAAGATGAATTAGTTAGTGTTCTCGGATAGGCTGTAACCTCTGTAGTACCCAGTCAATGGGGAAACAGGGGAGGGACTTGCGAATTAGGAGTAGGAGATTTAAACATCGCCATTCTCTTCCTCTGGCGCGCCAGCCTTCCGCGTGTTTGGCTGGACGCCCCATCTTGCAAGATCGTAAATAAATTCTTTTCTCCTCCAGAACCGAGAGAGCATTTATTCCCTTACAGGTACCACTTTATTTCCGACAACTTGGGGGCTCGTCCGGGATCCAAAGCTTCGGAGGGGGACCCCCGAGGTGGACAAAGGGAAGGCGCGCCCCGCTGATTGAGCGGTCTCGGACTCCGCCATTGGGGGCCCATCTCCGGCAGCTAAAGGGCCCGAGACCAGATGCTTGGATCTGCCGGTTGTGGATGAGAAAAGGGGGAAATGAAAAGGCCTGCCTCTGGTTAACCAGGCAACTCCGTGCACGGACCAAGGTAAGGAAAGAAATATTATATTACCTTGGTGGTTAAAGCATTCTGAAAGTCTGGGGCTGATCCTGAGGGAAAGATGCCCAAACAAGACTCAGAATGGGGACATTCTGATGAGCCTAGAGCTGATCCTAAGGGAAAGATGCTCAGGCAAGACTCAGAATGGGGAATAGAGGCAGTCAGCTGGCTGGGAATAAAGGGAAGGGGGTACCTTTAGGGTCCCCGGGGAACATTCCTCTAAATAATCCATTGGGAAACATGTTAAAACATTGGGCTAAAAGTAATTGGACCAAGGGAAAGGGTAAAAGAAAATGATCAAATATTATTGTTATGTTTAGACAAAAAAAAAAAGCATTTTGCTGCCAAATATATTCTGGCCAAAATATAAGGCAGATAAGAGTTGGCTTTGTGCTGACCTCGTGTGTCATGTTAATAAAAATAAACCTTTTTCCAAGGCAGAATTGAACTGTGCCATGTGCTGGCTGCAGGGAAAAAAGAAACTAAAACCTGGGATAAGCATCCCCCACCTTATGGTTTCCCCTCCCCCACTGGGGCGGGAACCATTAAAGCCTGAGGTTTTGGTGGAAGCAGTCTATGCCCCCAGGCAATTGGAGAGCCAGTTAATGCTGACTGCTCCAGTAATTACAACCCACCAAAAGTTAAGAAAAAAAAAAAATGGAGAGATTTCCAAAAGTTTCTGTTTCTAAAGGCTCTTAAAGAAAGGAAGGTAAGAATCATTAATAAAAAGCCTAGCAAGGCTAGCTGAATAACAATTAACTTGATTCTTAAAATCTGGTTTATGTAAATATCCCTTTCTTGGGAGAAGAAAGGGAAATGGGAAAGAGGGCGGCTATGAGAGAAAGAGAGAGACTGCATCCACCTAAAATAAAATTGGCTGTACCCATATCCCCAAAGAACGATGAAAGTTGATGTTTGAAGTCAAGTGGTCTCAGGCTGGGAGAGTGGAGTGGCCCACATGCATGAAAAGGGTGAGTTTGCCCTGGGGGTTGAGGGTGGGCCTTCCGCCTCAATGCTCTAGAAAAGTTTTGCCGCCTCAGGACCCAGAGGGTGGAGCACATTCCCAGGGGAATGGGAAAAGCCTGGCTGCCACCCCACTGTTAGGTAGAGCCTTTACCCCGAAGAGGCAGAGTCTGGGTGGCACCCCGATGTTTAAGAAGGGTGGGGCCAAAAAGGTAATCTCCCCAACATCACCCCAGACTTTGAAAAGAAAAGGGCTGCCACAAAAGCCTCTGAAAAGGGTTGGACTCCCACTCCCTCAAGCCCCAAGAATACAATGTCATTCTGTTAATAACTCAGACTTTAAAAGGTCAGCTATATAAAGGAATTTTAGCCTAATATTCAGAGAAGATCCAAAAATCGATGAATGGCTGAATAAGCCATTAGAGGAAATATTCAGAGAGTCAACAAGCCAGGGAGGAAACAGACAAAAGTGAGATAGAGAAGTAATTGGAGCAGTTTAAAAAAAAAAAAAAAAAGGAGGAAGGAAATTTGTAGCATGGGGTTTGTGTGATTCTCTATTCATATACTTATGTGGGGCTAAACAGGTATTAATAAATACATTTACATATTTTAGTGTGCTGTGTAATTAAGTCTAAGGCATGTGGAAGCTACATTTAAAGTCCCTTAATGTGTGTATCAGGGTATATAGAAAGTTAAATACACATTTTTTAGGACTGTATTTGGATGCATTCTGAGAGTTAAAACTTCATGGATCTAATGGGAGTTTAAGTTGTATGTTTACACAGGAATGTGGGATAGTTGTATTTGTATGTAATAAAAGCATGTAATATAATTACGTAGGAGTCTTTCAAACTGTTAAAGTTTGTCAGTGTGTAATTTAAAACTTGGCAAAAATTTTTTTTTTTTTTTTTTTTTTTTTTTACTCATCTATAGTAAACTGAAGCTATTTCTTTGTGTCTTTATAGCGTATACTAGTTTGTGTGTACTCTAAAGCTGGGCAATTGTGTGCAGTTTCACAATAGTGTGAAAAATGAAAAAAAGTGAGAAAAACTGTGTAAAAGTTTTCTATGTATGTGTAACAGTAGTGTATTGGCTATACATGCTTGTAAATGGGAATGTATGTCTGTTTCGTATGGTTATGAGTGTGTATATAAGTTATATGTGTCTGTATTCCAGATATATGAGACTGTGTATTCTTGTAAAAAGCAGAATAATTTTTCTGATATATTTTGGGCAAAAGCAAAAGGTCCATACTCAAAGTGCAAGTAAATGTTCCTATAAAAGGGTTTAAGGTTCACTAAAGCTGAATTAAACAAACTTAGAACAGTGAATGGTTCATATCTCTTCCCAGGTCTCCATTTGGTAATGCCAGGTTGCTATCTTAACATTAAGTCTAATAGGAATAAAGACACCACATATATTGTCAAATACTACACACCAAGGCTTGTCCTCCTCTCCCTGGAGAGTGGGTTTTTACTCATCTAACAGCAAAACTTGTGTGTATGTTCAGGGTATGCATATATGTGAATCACGTATATTCAAGCATCACTAAACTAGGTGTACTAAAAACTGAATTTTAAGTTAGCATTTAAGAGTGGTAAGCCTTTTTATGTTCATTAATCTTAGGTTATTGTAAATTATTGTTGTCCTTTAGTCTAATTGTTCTAGCCTGAAATGTTGGTAAGTTGTGTCTGTACCTAAAGCAGGTATTAGCAGTTTTACACTAGGGGAGTCATTAGAGGGGTGCAAGCCATGTGTAATTTAGTACTTAGGCAATTACAAGGTGTAGGCCTTTGGTTTTTGGTTTGCCTTTCCCCAGGAGGACTGGAGAGCTCCCCTCCCTAGACACAAAGGATCTTTTTCTTAAGAATTATATACTGGCCTTGTCTTCTACTTTATCATCTCTCAGGCACCGTGGACTGCTGGCTCAGACCCCGCCTCTTGAATTTGCTGCCCATCGACATCAGCCTGGCAGCTGGGTTCTGATCCAGTCGTGGAAAGAATCCAAACTTCAACCGATCTGGGAAGGACCCTATCAAGTCTTGCTGACAACTGAGACGGCAGTCCGAATGGCAGAAAGAGGCTGGACTCATTACACACAAGTGAAGGGACCGGTGCCTGAACCAGACGATAAGTATCCAGCAACTCAACCTGAATCCTGGAAAGTGACTCCTACCTCAGATCCCCTAAGGATCACTTTAAATAGGCAACAGTTAAAGGAACATATTAGAAGGGAGAAAGGGCTGGATTAAACCCTATGTTTGCATTGTGCTCTGTGTATAGCTTAATGATGAAATTGCTTATGCTGATCATAATGTTCTATATTCAAGGAGTAACAGGTTCTGCTAAGCTGGTTATAAGTGTAGTCAAAGGCTTAAAGTCTCAAACTGTACAATTTGATGTTTGTCAAGTAATGAGCTGTAAAAATCTAAAACATCAGCAACAACTGAGGGAGGAATATAAGCATTTATGTAAGCAGACTGTTCAAATAGAAAGCAAGATTGTTGGGGGGCGAACATTTGAGAGTATAACTTATGAGACACCTAACCCTTGTTATTCTTCGAACACTGCTTGGTGGACCACACAGTATGAGGGATGGGTCTTACCCAGGTTGGAGGAAAAACCATTAAGGGAAACTTGGCTGGAATTTAACTCTCCAGTTCAAATTGACCCCAAGGTCATTAGAATACTTAAGACCAAAGACTTAAAGCAAACCACAGAAATAGAGACAGGTTATGGAAATACAAATGCCTGGGTAGAATGGGGCAAACATACCATCCAGAGTCTAAACAGAAGTGACTGTTATGCTTGTACAACCAAACAACCCACTGCTCAGATTGTGCCCTTCCCCTTGGGGATGAAAAAGCATGAAAGGGAGTTTAAATGTATAACACTCCTCTTTCAAAATGCTACTCCTGGTGAAAGCTGTAGTACGTTGTCCTCCCTTTTCCCTCCAGTCCAGGAGGGAAGTGTCAAAGCCATACCAGCGTCTCACCTCGGTCCCGGAAACCACTCTGCCTGTCTCTCCAGATGGGAAGAAGGGCTCCAGGATCTTGGTACCATGGCTCTGTGTACACAGGTGTGGAATGTGAGCAAGGATAGTACTGGCAACTTCTCCAGCCTAACTATACCCCGAGCAGACCTCTGGTGGTACTGTGGGAAGGGCATCCTCTGGCCAACACTACCTGAAAGGTGGGGAGGAACCTGTGCTCTGGTTCAATTGGCTATCTCGTTTACCCTGGCATTTGAAAGTAATAAAGTACCAACCCAAGGCAAAGGAGAAAAGAAAAATGTACAAAGTGTACCTAGTTCCTTCAATAAAAAAATGTTTGTAGATAGTATAGGGGTTCCCCAGAAAGTTCCTAATGAGTTTAAAGCTAAAAATCAATTAGCTGCAAAATTTAAATCGTCCTTATTCTGGTGGGTCACCATCAATAAAAATGTCAATCATCAGCTAAAATTTATCAACTATACCAGGAATGTCATTAAAGAAATAGCAGAACAGTTAGATGCCACTAGCCGAATGGCATGGGAAAACAGAATGGCCCTAGACATGATGCTAGCTGAAAAAGGAGGCGTCTGTGCTATAGTTGGGGGAAATTGTCGCACATTCATCCCCAATAATACCGCACCTAATGGAACTATCATCAAAGCCCTACAAGGCTTAACAGCCTTATTTCAGAAACTAGAAAAGAATTCTAGCATTAACAACCCAGTCATAGAATGGTTGGAAAATTGGTTCGAGAAATGGAAAGGAATTGCAACATCTATTTTAATTTTCCTTATCATTCCAGCCAAAATGTTTATAACAGCTGGGTGCTACATAATCCCGTGTGCTCAAAGGCTAGTTCAAAAAGCCATCAAAACCACTAGAATCAAAAATAAGAAAGATCCCTATGATGAGGAATGTAAAAAAGCCCTTAGCAAATTTGAGAATCTAAAATGTGAAAACTAAAAGTGTTTAAAAAAAAAGAGGAGGGAATCTGTAAGAAAGGAATAAGTTTCGTTTTCACATAGAGACAGCATGGAATAAGGGAAATGGAGGCAAAACCAGTTTAAACAAGCCCCAGACAAAGAGAAGAGAGAATCTGCCTGATGTAAAGAGACATGAGGTAGTATCAGAGGTGGGAACTCACAGCAAAAAAATAAAAATTTGGAGGGGCATTGGCTAATCAGTTCAAAATCTCAATAATGAGCTAGTTGGCTCTCTGGGATTGGCTGTACAAATTAAAATCTCAAAAGATGAATTAGTTAGTGTTCTCGGATAGGCTGTAACCTCTGTAGTACCCAGTCAATGGGGAAACAGGGGAGGGACTTGCGAATTAGGAGTAGGAGATTTAAACATCGCCATTCTCTTCCTCTGGGGCGCCAGCCTTCCGCGTGTTTGGCTGGACGCCCCATCTTGCAAGATCGTAAATAAATTCTTTTCTCCTCCAGAACCGAGAGAGCGTTTATTCCCTTATAGGTACCACTTTATTTCCGACATAAAATAAAATCAGTGTTGGGATAAGTTAAAACAGACCTGACTTACTTATATAAGAGAAGGAGGAAAATAACCTTAATTAAAATAGGAATAAGATGCCAAGATGGATACAAACTGATAAAGTAGAGATAATGAATGATATGCTATTCTTGCAAATGTTCTGGGGCTTGTTTCTAAATTATAAAATTGCAATTCTGTATATCATGACATGAGAAAGAAAAATGATAAAGAATAGAAAATATATATCCTTCGTTAAAATCCCACCTCTTTTCAAGGCATATGTTTGGTCCTTAGTACTTAAAAATATCTTGGAGATCATATCCTTTCATAACTGTCAGAGAATAGGGTATGAATTTGGAACAGAAGCTAATATAAAAGACTGTAAAGAAGTTGTATGGTTATTCAGCCATAAAAAGGAATGAAGTTTTGATACTTGCGACAACATGGATAAACCTTGAAGACATCATGTTGAGAGAAATAAGCCAGAAACAAAAGGAAAAATATTGTATGATTCCACTTACACGAAATATCCAAAATAAGAAAATGCATAGTGACAGGAAGTAGATTAGAGATTACCAGGAATGGGGGTGGGGAAGGGGAAATGGAGAGTTGTGGCTTAATGGATATAGTTTCTGTCTGAGATGATAAAGAAGCTTTGGTAAAGGATGGTGGTAATGGCAGCACAGCATTGTAAATGTAATTAATGCTCCTAGTTGAATGCTTAAAAAGGGTTAAAATGGCAAATTTTATGGTTTATATATATATAATTTTTTAAAAAAGTTAAAAAAGAGGCTTTTTTGGCATAGCGTTAGATTAAGAGTGAACAAGATCAAATAATAACCCACAAATGAATAAATAGCTTCAATAAATAATGTTCTTAACACTAAAAATCAAAAATATGTACAGGAAGGCAATAATACAATAATATTTTTAAAAAGAGCCCTTGCTAATGAAATTTAGTAAAATCCCTGCATGT
This sequence comes from Choloepus didactylus, assembly GCF_015220235.1. Classification (NCBI taxonomy): domain Eukaryota; kingdom Metazoa; phylum Chordata; class Mammalia; order Pilosa; family Megalonychidae; genus Choloepus; species Choloepus didactylus. The sequence continues at coordinate 99,694,093 of NC_051318.1, forward strand.
ATGTATGTCAACTAATTTTATAATATTGGCTGTTAATCTATTAATATAAGTCTCCAATCTCCCGTTACATGTTTAGAGATATTACTTTTGCAGTCACTACACTGCTGCACCCTTTCAACTAATTATTTAGATAAAAATACTGTAAGTAATTTAGCTTCTTTCCCAAGAAAGAACATTATAGCTGGATCTAAAACCCTTTGTAATTAAACTGATTAAATTGTTCTTTGGCCTCAAAATCTTTTTGTTTTGTCAACTTCCTGTTTTGTTATAAAATTCCTGCAAAGTTCTAACATGGTCCACATTCATTTCAAATGTATTATTCACCTAATTTAGTATAAGTTCATAAAATCTTTAAGTCTAATTATCATATCTTTTAAAATAGTATCTGAATGACAGCAATACATTTTCAAATCAGTGTCTTCAAGCTTGTTCCTATCTATTTGTTGCAAGGAAAGAAAAGGAAAAATCTTGAAGAAAAAAGTTATTTTAAAATAATGTAAATTTGCTAATAAACCCCATGATAATGTACTTCACTTTAACAAGCTCATTCTCATTTTCTTGCTGTTTAGAAAAGAGCTCATTTAATTTTCAAATATATTGAAAAGATATGTCACATAATCATAATATTTTAATTTCCATATGTTGGTTTTATTGAACAAAAAATTCCACAGTAGTATAAAATAATGAACAATGTCTTCTTATTTCTGTGTTTGGAAAAGGTATTCAAATTCAAATTCTTTATCATTGTCCTTGCACGATTTGTTAAAAAAAAACAAACAACAAAACATAGACGATCTATCACCATATTCTTATTTTTACTTTTACTTTTTTTAAAATTGAGATATAACATGCCATTATTCATACATGGTAGGCAGAATTATGGTCTCCCAAAGATGTCCATGTCCTATTCCTCGACATTTCTGCATATGTTACCTTATATGATAAAAGATACTTTATAGATGTTATTAAGATAAAGCTCTTGAGATGGAGTAATTATCCTGGATTACCCAGGTGGGGCCACTGTACATTGGAATAGCTAGAAGTAAATACCTGAAACTGTCAAACTCCAACCCAGTAGCATTGACTCTTGAAGACGATTGTATAACAGTGTAGCTTACAAGGGGTAACAGTGTGATTGTGAAAACCTTATAGATCGCACTCCCTTTATCCAGTATATGGATGGGTGAGTAGAAGAATCGGGACAAAGACTGAATGAAAAATAGAGTGGGATGGGGGATGATTTGGGAGTTCTTTTTTACTTTTATTTTTTGTTCTTATGCTTATTCTTTCTGGTGTAAGGAAAATGTTTAAAAATAGATTGTGGTGATGAAGGCACAACTATATGATGGTACTGTGAACAGTTGATTGTACACTGTGGATGATTGTATGGTATGTGAATATATCTCAGTAAAACTTAATTTAATTTTAAAAAAATACTTAGTACTAACTGACAATGAAAACACCATGCACCAAAACTGAAAGTACACAATGAAAGTGTTTCCTCAAGGAAAATTTACATCCTTACATGCTTATTAAAGAGATGAATAAAGGTTGAAAATAAAAAAAAATAAAAAATATATTTTAAAAAAGGAGCAGGAAGGTTGGAGTCAGAGAAGGAAGCAGAGGTTGGAAGGATGTGGACAAAGAATGCCGGCAGGTTCTAGAAGCTAAAAAAGGCAAGGGAATAGTTTCCCCTAGAACCTCCAGAGAATGCAGTCCTACCACCCCAGTTTACACTTCTGACTGTAAGATAATAATCTGTGTTGTTTTGTTGGAGCAGCATGGGAAATGAATACATGCAGTAAAGTATGTGCTAATCTTAAGTGTACAACTCGATAGGTTTCTATAAGCATAACCCCTATAACCATCACCCACCTCAAGAGATACCAAATTTGTAGCTTCTCAGAAGGTTCCCTGTGTCCCTTCCCAGGCACCGCACCCACCCCCGCCCTGACCAGAGGTAACCACTATTCTAAGCTCTTTCACCATCAGTTAGTTTTGTCTGTTCTTGAACTTCTTATAAATAGGATCACACCACATGTATTCTTTTGTGTTTGGCTTCTTTTACTCAACTTAATGTCTGTGAGAGTCCTTCATATTGTTGGTGTATTCAAAGCGTTCTTCTAACAGCTAACATCGTACTCATTGGTTGTACCAGTTTGGATGTACTATGTCCCCCAAAATGCCACATTCTTTGATGCAGTGTTGTGGGGGCAGCTGTATTAGTGTTGATTGGGTTGGAATCCTTTGATTGAGTGTTTCCATGGAGATGTGACTCAATCAACTGTGGGTGAAACATTTGAGTCAATTATTTCCATGGAGATATGGACCCTGCCCATTCAGGGTGGGTCTTGATTTAATCACTGGAGTCCTATAAAAGAGTTGACAAACAGAAGGAGCTCAGAGCAGCTGATAGAGACATTTTGGAGACGGCCGCTGAAAGCAGATTTTTGCTGATGCTTTGGGAATTTTGCATAACGACAGCATTAGCGAACCGGAACAGTGGGGAAACACCAAAAGTTTTCCTTACAGTTAGGAAGAAGGCAAGGATGCCTGTTTTCACCACTTTTATTCAACAGTGTACTGAAATCCTAGCCAGAGCAATCAGGCAAGAAAATTAAAAAGCATCCAAATCAGAAAAGAAGGTGTAAAACTATCTCCATTTGCAGATGACATTGTGCTATATATAGAAAATTGCAAAGAATCTGCAGAATAACTACTAGAGCTAATAAACAACTTCAGCAAAGTCACTGGGCACAATATCAACATAAAACATCAGTTGTTTTTCTATACACCAGCAATGAACAATCCAAGAAGTAAATTAAGAAAACTAATTTAACCAAAGAGATGAAAGACTTGACACTGAAAACTATAAAACATTGCTGAAATAAATGAAAGATTTAAATAAAAGGAAAGACATGCTGTGTTCGTTGATTGGAAGATTTATTATTGTTAAAATGCCAATGATCTGTAAAGTCATCTACAGATTCAATGCAATCCCTATCAAAATTCCAATTAATTTTTTGAAGAAATGGAAAAGCTGATCTTCAAATTCATATGAAAATGCAAGGGGCTCTTAATAGCCAAAATGATATTGAAAAAGAGTAACTAAGTTGGAGGACTCACACTTCCTGATTTAAAAATTTACTGCAAAGCTATAGTAATCAAAACAGTGTGGTACTGGCATAAGGATAGACATGTAGAGCAATGGATTAGAATTCAGGGTCCAGAAATAAACCCACACGTCTGTGGCTAACTGATTTTGACAAGGGTGCCAAGTCCATTCAGTGGGGGAAAGAATAGTCTCTTCAATAAATGATGCCGAGACAACCGAAAAACCACATACAAACAGAGGGAAAAGGGTAGGATCCCCATCTCATTCCATATACAGAAATTAACTCAAAATTGATCACTGATCTAAATATAAGAACTAAAATATTTGAAGAAAATATAGGAGAAAATCTTCATGACTGTTCTGGTTTGCTAATGCTGCTGTTTGCAAAACACCAGAGATGAATTGGCTTTTATAAAAGGGGGGTTATTTGGTTACCAGGTTGCAGTCTTAAGGCCATAAAGTGTCCAAGGTCCTTGTGCCAGTTTGGATGTATTATGTCCCCCAACAATCGGGTACCTTCACTGGAGGATGGCCAATGGTGTCTGGAAAACCTCTGTTAGCTGGGAAGGCACGTGGCTGGCGTCTGCTCCAGAATTCTGGTTTCAAAATGGCTTTCTCCCAGGATGTTCCTCTCTAGGTTGCAGTTCCTCTTCAAAATGCCACTCTCAGTTGCTCTGAGATCCTTCTGTCTGTGAACTCCTTTATATGACTCTAGTGATCCAATTAACACCCACCCTGAATGGGTGGGGTAACACCTCCATGGAAATTATCCAATCAAATGTTTCACTCAGAGTTGATTGAGTCACATCTCCATGGAAACACTCAAAGAATTCCAATCTAGTCAACATTAATATGTCTGCCCCCACAAAATTGCATCAAAGATAATGGCGTTTTGGGGGACATAATACATCCAAACTGGCACAATGACCTTGGATTCAGCAATAGATTATTATTTTTTTTTTTTTCTTTGCTTGTGATGGGTTGGTTGAGGTCTTCTATTTCTTCTCTCTTCAGTCTAGGTTGTTCATATGTTTCCAGGAAATTGTCCATTTCTTCTACATTATCCAGTTTGTTGCCATACAGTTGTTCATATCCTCTTATAATTTTTTTAATTTCTTCAGGATCTGCAGTTATGTCTCCTTTTTCATTCATTATTTTGTTTATATGGGTCTTCTCTCTTTTTGATTTTGTCAGTCTAGCTAGGGGCTTGTCAATCTTGTTGATCTTCTCAAAGAACCAACTTTTGGTGATATTTATCCTCTCTATTGTTTTTTTGTTCTCTATGTCATTTATTTCTGCTTTAATCCTTGTTATTTCTTTTCTTCTACTTGGTTTAGGATTGGTTTGCTGTTCATTTTCTAGCTTCTTCAGTTGATCCATTAGTTCTTTGATTTTGGCTCTTTCTTCCTTTTTAATATATGCGTTTAGTGCTATAAATTTCCCCCTTAGCACTGCTTTTGCTGCATCCCATAGGTTTTGGTATGTTGTGTTCTCATTTTCATTCGTCTCTATATATTTAGCAATTTCTCTTGCTATTTCTTCTTTAACCCACTGATTGTTTAGGAGTGTGTTGTTTAACCTCCAGGTATTTGTGAATTTTCTAAGTCTCTGATGGTTATTGACTTCTAATTGTATTCCATTGTGGTCAGAGAATGTGCTTTGAATAATTTCAATCTTTTTAAATTTATTGAGGCTTGTTTTATGTCCCAGCATATGATCTATTCTGGAGAAAGTTCCGTGAGCACTAGAAAAGTATGTGTATCCTGGTGATTTGGGATGTAATGTCCTGTATATATCTGTTAAATCTAATTCATTTATCAGATTGTTTAGGTTTTCAATTTCCTTATTGGTCTTCTGTCTGGGTGATCTATCTATAGGAGAGAGTGATGTGTTGAAGTCTCCCACAATTATTGTGGAAACATCAATTGCTTCCTTTAGTTTTGCCAGTGTTTCTCTCATGTATTTTGTGGCACCTTGATTGGGTGCATAGACATTTACAATTGTTATTTCTTCTTGCTGAATTGCCCCTTTTATTAGTATGTAGTGGCCTTCTTTGTCTCTCAAAACATCCCTGCATTTGAAGTCTATTTTATCTGAGATTAATATTGCTACACCTGCTTTCTTTTGGCTGTAGCTTGCATGAAATATTTTTTTCCATCCTTTCACTTTCAGTTTCTTTGTGTCCCTGTGTCTAAGATGAGTCTCTTGTATGCAACATATTGATGCTTCATTTTTTTTGATCCATTCTGCGAATCTATATCTTTTAATTGGGGAGTTTAATCCATTTACATTCAACGTTAAAACCGTGAAGGCATTTCTTGAATCGGCCATCTTATCCTTTGGTTTATGTTTGCCATATTTTTCCCTCTCTCTATTAATATCCTTTATTGTACCCAAACCGAATCTCTTTAGTACTGAACCTTTCTCCAAGTCTCTCTGTCCTGTCTTTGTTTCTCTGTCTGTAGGGCTCCCTTTAGTATCTCCAGTAGGGCAGGTCTCTTGTTAGCAAATTCTCTCAGCATTTGTTTGTCTGTGAAAAATTTAAGCTCTCCCTCAAATTTGAAGGAGAGCTTTGCTGGATAAAGTATTCTTGGCTGGAAATTCCTCTCACTCAGAATTTTAAATATATCGTGCCACTGCCTTCTTGCCTCCATGGTGGCTGCTGAGTAGTCACTACTTAGTCTTATGCTGTTTCCTTTGTATGTGGTGAATTGCTTTTCTCTTGCTGCTTTCAGAACTTGCTCCTTCTCTTCTATGTTTGACAGTGTGATCAGTATATGTCTCGGAGTGGGTTTTTTTGGATTTATTCTATTTGGAGTTCGCTGAGCATTTATGATTTGTGTATTTATGTTGTTTAGAAGATTTGGGAAGTTTTCCCCAACAATTTCTTTGAATACTCTTCCTAGACCTTTACCCTTTTCTTCCCCTTCTGGGACACCAATGAGTCTTATATTCGGACGCTTCATATTATCTATCATATCCCTGAGGTCCATTTCGAGTTTTTCAATTTTTTTCCCCATTCTTTCTTTTATGCTTTCATTTTCCATTCTGTCATCTTCCAGGTCACTGATTTGTTGTTCAACTTCCTCTAGTCTTATACTATGAGTGTCCAGAATCTTTTTAATTTGGTCAACAGTTTCTTTAATTTCCATAAGATCATCCATTTTTTTATTTAGTCTTGCAATGTCTTCTTTATGCTCTTCTAGGGTCTTCTTGATTTCCTTCATATCCCGTACTATGGTCTCATTGTTCATCTTTAGTTCTTTGAGTAGCTGCTCTAGGTGCTGTGTCTCTTCTGGTCTTTTGATTTGGGTGCTTGGGCTTGGGTTATCCATATCGTCTGGTTTTTTCATATGCTTTATAATTTTCTGTTGTTTTTGGCCTCGTGGCATTTGCTGAACTTGATAGGGTTCTTTTAGGGTTTGTAGACCTATTGAAGTCCTTATCTCTAATTTATCAGATCTACAGCTTCGTGGAGTACACTTTCTCTAACTAACCAGCAGGTGGCGTCCACGAGCCACCTGTTCTCCACAAGCCAGTTCTCCCCTGCTTAGCCTTTTTGGTGAGTGGGGGAGTGAGTCTTGTGGGGCCCAATTGGTGTACCAAGCTTGCGTGTGTAGTTGGTGTTGCCTGCCCTGTATGTGGGGTGTGTTTCTGGGCAGTCGGGGAGGGGGGGTGGCCCTAACAATCAAATCTCCCTGATGATCCTTGAGTTTTAAAGCTGCTGCAATAGTCTAATCCTTCAGTTCAGTCCTGCCACAGTTTGTCTCTGCCACTGACCCACAAGTCTTTGGTATTGGTGTATGGCTCCTGAGACTTGCAAGTGGGCCCCTCTTCCAGGCTGTGCACCCCGGGTCCTCTGTTGAGGGATGACTGTGCTATGTCACAGGTGAGTGCCGTCCCCCCAGGGCAGTTCTGGGCTGCTGGGCTGTGTAGGGAGGCTCCCAGTCTGCTCAAATGATGGCTGAATGGGGCTTTGTTAATTCACACTGCTCCACCTTCCCAGCTCTGGGACATTCAGCTGAAGTTGCAGGGAAGGCTAATGTCCACGCCCAGTTTTGTGGTGTGTGCCTGTTATTTGAAGCACTTCCGTCACACTGGGTTGTCTGGGGCAGCTCTGGGCTATGGGGCTGGCGATGGGCAGGAGTGTTTCCTGTCCACCAGGATGGTGGCTGTGAGCGGACACCCCCCTTTTCTTGGGAAGTTGTGTTGTTTAGTGAATTTTCTCAGCCACTGGATTATTGCCTTTTGTCTCAGAGCTCTCTTAGTTCTGCTCTTGACTTGACGTGCCCAAATTGCAATTCTTTGAAGCTTTCTGTATTGGGCTTCTTAGAGTAATTGTTTTAGAAAAAGAAAAAAGGATTTAAAAAAAAAAAAAAATGGCCCTCCTCGGAGATCTAATGGGTTATTGAAATGCTAATAGACAAAGCAACCAGGGCCATTAAGGAAAGGTCCACAGGGCAGAGAGATCAGCTTTGCTTCGGGATTTGCATATGTGCCTCAAGGCCTGAGCTCCGCCCTTCCCCTTTCTGTGTTCACCAGAACTCCAAAAATCCTCTGCTTTTATTTTGGAGTTTTTCGTGTTGTTTTTTTTCTATGCCTGTCTCCTCTCTGCTGGGCTGGCTGCTCTCAGAGTCTCTGGTGTCTGGTCTCAGTCTATCTATGGTTGGAGTTTGAATCAGTAGAATGAGTTTCCGATAAGAGCAGCCACTGCAGTTCTCCCTTCTCCTTCCCGGAGCTGACAGCCCCTCCTCCCCCGGGACTGAGCCTGGCAGGGAGGGGCGCGGGTCCCCTGGCCGCAAAAACTTACAGATTTCGCTGATCTCAGCAGTTCCACGTTTTCATGAGTGTTGTATGAAGTATGCCCAAAGACAGATTGCTCTGTGGTGTCCAGTCCACGCAGTTCCTGGCTTTTTACCTACTTTCCTGGAGGAGTAACTAAAACTTACAGCTCACCAGTCTGCCATCTTGCCCCACCTCCAGCAATAGATTCTTAAATCTGACACCAAAAGCAAGAGCAATAAGAGAAAACCAGAGAAATTAGACTTCATAAAAATTTAAAAACCTTTGCACCTCTAAGGAGATTGTCAAGGATGTTAAAAGACAGCCTATAGAATGGAGAAAATACTTGCAAATCAATTATCTGATAGGGGTTTAATATCCAGAATATATAAAAAACTTTTTATAACTTGGCAACAAAAAGACAACCCAGTTTAAAAACAAATGATGAAGGACTTGAATAGATCTTTCTTCCCAAGAAGGTATATAATTGGCCAATAAACACATGACAATATGTTCGACATCATTGGTCCTTAAGGAAATGCAAATCAAAGCCACAATGAGATACTACTTCATACCCACTAGGATGGCTATAATAAAATAAGTGGAAAATAACAAGTGTTGACAAGGAAGTGGAGAAATCAGAAGCCCTTGTGCATTGCTGGTGGGAATTGTAAAATGGTGCAGCCACTTTGGAAAGTGGTTTGGCAGTTCTTCAAAAAGGCAAACATAGAATTACCATATGAGCCAGCATTCCATTCCTAGATACATACCCAAGAGAAGTGAAAATATATACCCGCACAGAAACTTGTGCATGAATGTTTAGAAGCTTTATTCATAATAAGCAAGCAATGGATGAACGGATAAACAAATTGTGGTACACACACACAGACACACACACACACACACACACACACACACACACACACACAAAATGGAATAAAATTTAGCCATAAAAAGGAATGAAGTATTTATACATACTACAATTTGGATAAGCCTCAAAAACATTATAGTAAGTGAACATAGCCAGACACAAAAGGTCACACATTGTATGATTGATTCCTCTTATATGCAGTATCCAGAATAGGCAAATCCATACAGACAGAAAGTGGATTAGTGTTTGACAGGCGCTGTAGTGAGTGGGGAATGGGGAGTGAATCCTTAACAGACAGAGGTATTCTTCTGGAGTGATGAAATTGTTTTGAAACAGAGAGGTGGTGGATGCACAATAATGTGTATGCACTAAGCACCAATGAGTTTTACACTTTAAATAGTTAGCTTACAAGGTTGGTTACTTTAGTTAGTAAGGTGAGGGAAAATTCAATTAACTGGAATGTTTTTTTTAATGAGAAAATAATTGTGTACTTGCATTGAATGCCTCACAATCACTATAAAACCAAAGCATGATAATAACATATTTATGGTGGTTAACATTTATAGGAAAGTCAGAAACAGAGGATAATTTTCAAACACAGTTTGTGCTGGTTTGTATATATTACGTCTCCCAGAAAAAGCCGTATTCTTTAATGCAATCTTGTGGGGGCAGGCATATTAGTGTGGAATTAGGTTGGAAACTCTTGGTTCAGTACTTCCATGGAGGTGTGGCCACACCCATTCAGCAAGGGCCTTATTTAAGCTCAGACATAAGGAGCTCGCAGCTGTAGCTGAGACAGACATTTTGGAGAACACCATTTTTAAATGCAACCCGGGAGCAAGCAGACACTAGCCCCGTCCCTTCCCAGCTAACAGAGGTTTACCAGACACCACTGGCCATCCTCCAGTGAAGGTACCTGATTGTCGACGCATTACCTTGGACACTTTATGGCCTTAAGACTGTAACTCTGTAACCAAATAAACCCCCTTTATAAAAGCCAATTCATTTCTGGTGTTTTGCATTCCGGCAGCATCAGCAAACCGGAACACACAGTAGAGCTGCTTTTTCCCCTCCTCCTCTTCCAAACCAAACCAAACAACAACAACAAAAAAAAACCAAACCAAAAAAAACACAAAAAAAGTCATTTGGGTAAAGAGCAACACAAAATCAAAATTGGCAGCTCACTGAATGCTGAAAATACAGGAAATTGGTCCTGTAATTAAAACTGGATATAGTCATCATCTCTAACACTTAAGCTATTTTTTTCAATACGTGGTTTAATTAAATCCATCCTTTAGTTGGAAAAAAATTTTTAATGATTTGTCTTCAGAGACAAGTCAACACTGATGTAGTGCTGCTTGTTGCACTTTAGAGAAGCGGGTGTGGATATATATGTGGACACTGAACTGTATTCTGCTCGAACTGTATTCTGCTCGCATGCAGTTGTCTGGGGTCGGTAGCATGGGGTTAGAGACAGGGAAATTGCATCATGTCCTCCAAGTAAAACTCAGCCCAGCCTCCTGCCACTGACAGACCCTGTTTCCCTAATTTCTGGATGAGAAAGCCAAGGCTTGTCAGTACTTAATCAGCTCCGGGGGGGAAGTGAACACCTATAAACACTGCAGAAAGGAATACTTTCAGGACAGCTCTTAACCTCTACAGAATCTAAATGTTGGTTGTAGTGGAGAGTAGTAGGAAACTGGTGTGCTATTTGGGGGTGGGGCCAGAGGCATCCCCGAGCTTTGGAGGCAGGTTTTCTCACAAGCCTCTTTCCCTCAGTGGGTGAGGCAGGGGTGTGTTTCCTCCAGGCTCTGTCCCATCTTCAGAAGGGTACAGGAGTTCATTTGGGATCATAGCGCCCAGCCCGGGGCCCGGTGTTTCCAGAAGGCAGCATGGGGGTGGGGAATGGAACTAGCAAAAGTCAGAGATGTAGGGGCCACAGTTAAACAGCTTTGTGATGACAGAGAGTCATGGAAACATGTCGGCTGGATCAATGGACCCCAGCTCTCAAATTCTATGCTATTCCTTAAGTGATAAGTGATTCTGGGTAAATCGACTGTACTCAAAGGCCAGTTTGTCTGCCTTGAAAGCTTTTCAATTAATTGTGCGGCCTCCTAAGCTTTCCTTTGCTGATAAATTCTCTTCTCCAACGTAGGTTTAATGTGGGTTCACAGTTTCCTTCAAAACCAAACAAAAAACTTAAGGTAAGTCAGGGGGTGTTCTGGTTTGCTAATGCTGCTGTCACGTAAAACACCAGAAATGGATTGCTTTTATAAAGGAGTTTTATTTGGTTACAAAGTTACAGTCTTGAGGCCATAAAGTGTCCAGGGTAAGGTATCAACAATAAGGTACCTCCACTGGAGAAAGGCCAGTGGCATCTGGAAAACCTCTGTTAGCTGGGAAGGCATGTGGCTGGCGCCTGCTGATCCCAGATTGTGTTCCAGCTCCACTCTCAGCTCCTGTGCGCTCTTCAATGTGTCTCTCTTGGCTGCAGCACCTCCTTCTGTCTGGGGACACTTTTATAGGACTCCAGTGATTCATTTAAAACCTACCCTGAATGGGTGGGGAAACGCCTCCATGGAAATTATCCAATCAAAGGTCTCACCCACAGTTGATTGAGTCACATCTCCATGGAAACAATCAAAGTATTCCAACCTAATCAACACTAATAGGTCTGCCCCTATAGGATTTCATTAAAGAACATGGCTTTTTCAGGGAGACATAATATATACGAACTGGCATGGGAGAACTATTAGCCCACATCATCTCTCTGGTCACTTTAGATTGCCCTTCTAAAAATATCACTACCAGATTCCTGAGGCCAGAAAACATGGAGCACATTTTATTTTTGTGTCCAACCCATAGCCTACCCTGCTCTCCAGCCACCCCAAGTGCAGGTGTGGGACAAGGATGGCTACTCGAAAATGAATACTTTCCATCAGGGCTTTTACTAGTTTTGATTCCCCAGTGGCTAGCACATTTGATGAATACTGTTTCAGATATTCAGAAGACTAAAATACATAATGATAGGGCAAACTGCTCATGTGCTAAATTACAGGTTCCCTTGGCAGTTTTAAAGGACCCATTTTTACTTTGTGCCCACCATTTGCCTGTGAATAAACTTTCCCCCCGAGTTGACACTATTCTAGTAAAAGAAGCAAAAACAAGGTGTATAGCATCTAGATACAAATTTTGTGGACCTGCTACTTGTCAGAATAACATATTAGCACTCATGACATAGCAATATGAAAAGAAAAATGAATTTTAGTGAGGTCTGGCTTCATTATTGCTTTTTAAGACCAGTTTTAAAGCAAAGGGGTGGGGGGATGCTGGTTAGTTTTTCTCTCATGGCCAGAATTGAACACTTTTCTCATCCAGAAATTTAGGGCATCCAATTATTGAATACCCTTTTCATATTGCTTTAAATGACAGACAGATTAAAGCTGGTATGCATGAATACAAAGCATGAGAATAAATATGATGCTTTCCTACATGTCAAATTACAAAACTGCTCAAAACTTGGCAACCATGTCATGCAAATACCATGTTCGATCAATTTAATATTACAAATACTGCATCAGCTCAGTGCCTTTATATTCCTTTTCATAAAAAAGAGCTTCTCCATTACTCCTGAAAATGGCAAACAGCTTTGGAGGAAATAACTATATACCCATGTCCCACGATCATTCTGGAATTTTAATCCTCACATATACATTCTCACGTGTGGGCATACACACTATACACAAACACACAAAGGTGTACACACACAAAGACACATACACACCATCTTTAGGATTTGTAGCTGATTCTAAGCCTGCACTTAAATTTCCAGGCTATGTTTTTCCCTATATCATCCTGAAAAACTCTGGTTGCTCAGCAAAAATATCTCTTACTTCCTTATTTCCCTAGTCTTTCTCCTTCCCTTCTTCTCTTTCTACCTTCATGACCTTTCTTTAATTTTCCCTTTCTGATTGATCCTAAATCTTTCATCATTCTTCCTAGTACCTTTAAGGCCTCCTCTATAATATAATACATAGTTAAAACACTTTCGTATTTCTTGTCATCTAACTCTCTAAGGCAGATTTGCCTTTTTTTCAATTATTGCCCTTCTAAAAATATCCCTACCATCTTGAACCAAGCTGTTCAATTGTACAGATTTTATACATATATATTCCCCAATCCATTAAATACAGTTTTCATATGAAGAAACATAATTATGAAAATGTGTTCTCATAAATGGCAGATCAATGACTATTACAAGCAGAAAATATCCTACAGCTAAAATATACTATTTGGTTTGGCTTTCTCCCCCTTTCTCAACTTCCTAATGTAGAATAGATTGTTTGCAACATGAATAAATATTGTCTTAAAAATAAGGATTTCATATATTACAATCATTAATTGCTCCCAATTAAAAACAATCAAATGTTAAGAGAAATGGAATCATCATTGCTTTCTCTGGGCAGATGCGGAGATAAACACCATTCATTTTATGGCTGCTGGAGTTGATGGAGTTAACCCAACACCTCTGATATCTCAGGCGCTGGGTGAGAAACAGGTGCAGAAAAATACCCTATTGCCATGTAGACTGCGTTAGCCTGGGTCCTACTCTCTCTAAGTGGTCCCATCTCCACCACCTGTTCTCCCTCATCACTCATTGAGGCTGATCTCAGTTCTGTCTGTAGCAGCCATGTTGATGGGCTTGCAACTTCTTTGTCCTTTCTCATCAATTGTGGTTTGGTCCAAAACCAGACAGAGAGAAAATCCTTTCTTGTTTGCCTCCTGGGTGTCAGAGTTTGATGGGTGGATTTCCTTTCCACTTGATTTATTTATTTTTCTTCATTGTACATTGCAGCTTCTGGTCTGCCTAAGGATTGTGGAAGTTTGTTTGCACTTTAATAAATACTCCATTAAAATGCTTTGATTTCTTAATTTCAGGTTTTCTCGGCATTCCAGGCACCAAAGAAGCTTCACGGATAAGAGAAAGTCTATTTGTTGTCCTCTTTCTCCTGGTTGGCATAGATCCCCACCTCCTAGCACAAGGCCAGAGCACTCTTTCTTCGGTTCACCAGTGTGGCCTCAAGGATACTTTTCACCCATTCTCTCGCTCCTTTTAGATTTGTGCATCTCATAGTCTTCCATGGGGGTCTGCATCAGATTCTTGGGCTGCTGGGATCCGGTAGCCTCTTTCAGGGGTAAGTCAGGCTGCAAGCTTGGGCCTTCAGTTGTGGGGAATGGCTTGACTTTCTCTATTTTCCTTGGGGCGGTTTTGTAGCATGCTGTTCTGGAGGGCAGCGATAGGGCATTCTTGGCCCTGGGGCTCTGTGTCCTCTGCAATACATGGCTCTGCCTCTTCAGCTCCTCTTCTCTCTCCTGGGCTGCTTGGCTTTCTTCTTCAGTCATGGACAAAGTCTGCTACTTCCTTGACCTCAGATTGAAGGGCTCAACCATCAAGTTGATTCTTGAGTGGCTAGGATGGAGGCTGTGCTTTTCAGCTCAGCAGCCTCCAAATACTTGCTGAAATAGCCCCCTTTGGGCTTGGGCTCCTCCATGTTCACTGGGCCACTGAGCTTGCACTGCAGGCAGTGGCTGGAATGGCCCCCTTTCCCTGAGCACTTTCTTGTCAGCAGGCAGTATCATTGATAACACATCCCTTTTTTGTTGAACAGGAGAAGACACCTGAGGGGGCTCAAACGTGCTCTGAGGCTTCACTGAGCTGGGAGCCCCAGCTGCAGCTTCCTCTAGAATTGCTTGAGGTCCATGCTGTCCTGCTCCATCCTTGCTGGTCTTGGACACAGCAGCTTTATCCACTTGTTCGGCTATGACTTGTTGAATGGCATTCTGCACCAGCAGACCAGCCTGATATTCCAAGGGGTCATCAACCAACAGAGTCTCCCAGTGTGGAAGAAGGGGAATAGAAACCATAATTGCTAAATGACTTGGAGCCACCTTCTCCTTTGCCCTCAGAGGGGCTGTCAGTTTGTGGGGTCTGGGGCAGAGAGAAATCAGCCAATGAGTTTTCCTGGAGGTCATTGGTTGTCTCATTGGAGGCCCCACTGTCACTGATGTTGTCCATGCTGAAATCAGTGGACAGGGTCACCAGAATGGTGGTGTCCTGAGAACTCACCGACAACTCATCCAGACCAGAGTCAAACTCCTCTGGTGTCAAAGAGACATTGGCCGATCTTGAAAATGGATCCAAAATCCCGTGGTCTTCATCCTTGACCATGAGAACTGTCCATGCACTCATACTCTCCATCCTCTGCCCACAGTTTAGATAAGGCCCCATGTTTAGAGGGCTCACTGTAGGGCCCTTCCTTTCCCTGGGGAGCTGCACTGCCCTGGCCTCCTCCTGTGGACTGGCTCTCCAGGGCACTGGAAGGTTTCTGCCCCTTGGCTGTTGAGGTGGTGCTGTCTTCTTGTGCTCCTCCAAACAGAAGCAGATGGCATGATGGTTGGTGATTTCTCTGAATTGATTGACCCCAGAGGCCTACAGAAGGGCTTGACAGAGAACAGCCAGCATGTACTGTTCTCCATCAGCAGGAACTGGTTGCGAGCAGCACAGAAATCTATCTGCTCTGTGTTGATGTCCTCCTTTGTGTTTTTGGCCATGCTTGAATGCTCATGAGAGGTTGCAGAGCTGTGGTGGGGATAGCTGCCACTGCTGCAAGTGCTGCTGCAACTACTGTTGCAGCTGCTGCAAGTGCTGCTGCAACTGCTGCTGCAACAGCAGCTGCTCCTGCCATGCCCTTCTCTCTCTGCACTCCTTGTATTTTTTGTGCAATTCCAGATGCTTCTCATCTGGCTGCTCCCTGATGGCTTTCTCCTGGGGGGGATTCCACCACTTTGCTGCAATGCCAGGATTGTTTTTCACAGTGAGTTCCCTCCTTTCTTTTTCCAGCTCCAGCATCTCTTTTATGGCCTCACTTCTCTGACACAGTATTGTTCTCTTTTGCAGGCATCATCATCAAACAGCTTGGGGGGCTTCTTGTCCTCGTGGAAGGCCTGCAGCTCAAACCTGGCCTCCTTCTTGAGCTTGGTGAGTGGGAGCTCCCCATGGTGGGAAGAACTCCGAGAGCTTGTCGAGGGGCTGGGGCCCAGGGGGCTTTCCGGCTGTCCCCCAGCATATCCCTGGGCTGGCCGGGAGTGAGGCCTTTCACCCTCTGCCCCTCTGCCATGGCGTGAGAGAGGCACCTGCCTGCCAGCCCTCTCTCTGCGGGTTCTGCTTGGATGGGGGTGTGGGCGGGGGGCTTGGGCTGCCCACCAGGATGGCTGTGCCAGGCTCTGGGGAGGAGGTTCCGCTGTAGGATACATCTGCAGCAGAATCACAGGCCTCCAGCACCTCGTCTAGGTATTGGATCTCTCTGGCCACGTCATTATCTAGGGATTTGTTGTGATCAGTGAGGAGGCCATTGTGGGAGGACGAACGGAAAGAGGAGGCGTGGTTCACAGAGTGTGGGGTGGAAGTGATTCTAGGAACACTTTTACAGGCTGCAACAGGCACCGCAATTTCCTTGTCTTTTTTTATAAGAGAGCAGGTAGCAGGCTCTGGAAGATTGGCTTGGCAGGCGACTGACTCTCTTGGTTTTTAGCCAGATGTCCTCTTCGGAAAGCTGAGAAGTCTTCTCAGGGTGCCAGCTCCCAGAAGCGCAGTCCTTGGGCTTGGCTCCTGAGCGGCACGGCCAGTGCCCCCTCCTCAGGGGTGTCTGGGAGACTCCCCGGCTGGGGATAGCACATCTGGCAGGATCTGCGCCACTGGGCACACTGGAGGGCCTGAAGCGTGGCCCACCCCTCTGGAATGTTTTTAAGATGGATGTTTTGGTTTGCTAAAGCTGATGAAATGCAATATACCAAAAATCGGTTGGCTTTCACAATGGGGATTTATTGGCTTACAAGTTCACAATTGTGAGGCTGGGAAAATGTCCGAATCAGGGCATCAACAGGATGATACCTGGACTCTGAAGACAGGCTGCTCGCATCCGGAACCCTCTGTCACGTGGGAAGGCATGTGCCCTGTCTGCTGGTCTCTTCTTTCTCTCCTGAGTTTCATTGCTTCCAGCTTCTGAGCTTCTGCATGTTTCTCTTTTAGCTTCTGCCTCTCTTAGCTTCTCTTGAAGTTTCTCTGGCTTTCTCTCTGAGCTTCTCTGGTGCTTTTCTCCATGGCTTCTCTCTGTCTTTTATTCTCCTATAAAGGACTCCAGTAAGAGGATGAAGACCCCCCTGGGGCATGCCTCAGTGGAAATAACCTAACCGAAAGGACCCACCCACAACAGGTCTACACCCATAGGAATGGATTAGCTTTAAGAACATGATCTTTTCTGGGGTACACACAGCTTCAAACCATCACAATGGAGAATTCTTAAACCTGCAAACATGTGAAATGATATATGTACAAGGTTATTCATTGCAAAAGACTGGAAACTACCCAAGTGGCCATCAGTACAGAACTGCTTACATAAACTGTGGTACATTCATACAAGAAAATCTTAAGCAACTTAAAAAAAAAAAAAAAAGAATGTCTCCTATGTTAGAAAGTTTTCTGAGATATTTTTTTAAATGGAAAAAGAAACAAGCACAAGGTGCAGAGTGGTAACTATATTTGTGTAAGAGAAAATAGGAACATATTTGCATTTCCTTATATTGTACAAAGAAACCTGGAAGGATTCACTAGAAAACAATAGCAGATTTACCTTTAGGGTGGCAGAGAAAGGGTAGAGAATATAGGGAAGGAAGTGAAACTTCTCTAAGAATATCCATTTTGGAGGGAAGGCACCACACATACTCAAATAAGGCAAAGAGGACTCTACACTTTGCATTCACTTTGAGCTGATCTTCTTGATAAGAGGGCTAAGCTCTGAGGGAGAATGCCAGTCAAAGCAGAGCCAATTTGTGAACACCATGAAAAGCGTCTTTTCCTTTGGTTTGTTTGTTTTCATCAAAGAAATCTGTGTCATATTACAAGTTGAATACAAACATAAGGAAGAGACAGCTCAGGCATTATATCCCAAAGGTAATAGTTTAAAATATGAAAATGTACAGTGCACAAAAAAAGTTATAAGACAAAGAAGCAGGAAATTATGACCCATCCAAAGGAACAAATAAAAATCCAGAAACCATCAACAAAGAGGACTAGACTTTGGACATAATGGACAAAGACTTTAAAAGTTGATCACAAGGTAAATTAAGAAATATTCTGAGTTGAATGAAAATGAAAATGCAACATACCAAAACTTACAGGATGCAGCAAAGGCAGTGCTGAAAAGGAAATTTACAGCTCTAAATGCTCACATCAGAAAAGAAGCAAGATTCCAAATAAGAGACAAACTCAAAACTGGAAAACTAGAAAAAGAAGAGCAAACTATACCCAAAGCAAGAAGAAGGAGGGAAATAAAGATTAGAGTGGAGATAAATGAAGTAGAGGGAAGAAATAGAGAAAATCAACAAAACCAAAAGTTGGTTCTTAGAAAAGATCAATAAAATTGACATTTGGCTAGACTGATGAATAAAAAAGGGAGGACACAAATAACTAAAATCAGAAATGAAAAGGGGGACATTACTACTGACCCCATGGAAATCAGAAATGAAAAGGGGGACATTACTACTGACCCCATGGAAATAAATGGACTATAGGAGGATACTATGAACAACTGTGTACCAACAAATTAGAAACCTAGATGAAATGGAAAAATTCTGAGAAATACAGATACTAGCTACACTGACTCAAGAAGAAATAGAAGATTTCAACAAACCAATAACTAGGGAAGAGATTAAATCAGAAATCAACAACTTCCCAACAAAGAAAATCCCAGCACCAGATGCTTCACAGGTGAATTTTACCAAATGTTCCAAGAAAAATTAAACATGAATCCTGTCCAAATTCTTCCAAAAAACTGAAACACAGGGAACACTCCCTAACTCCTTGTATGAGGCCAATATCATCCTATTACCAAAATCAGATAAAGATACTGCAAGAAAAGGAAATTACAGAACAATATGCCTTGTGAAGATAGATGCAAAAATCCTCATCAATATACTAGCAAACTGAATCCAACAGCACATTAAAAGAATTATATACCATTAGCAAATTGGATTTATCCCACACATGTAAGGGTGGTTCAACTTAAGAAAAATCAATTAATGGGATGCACCACATTAGCAGAACAAAGGGAAAACACCCACATGATTATCTCGATGCAGAAAGGACATTTGATAAAATCTAGCACCACTTCATGATAAAAACACTTAGAAAATTAGGAATAGAAGGAAACATCCTCAACATGATAAAGGGCACATATGAAAAACCCACAGCTAATCTCATACTTAACAGTGAAAGACTGAAAACTTTCTAAGATGAGGAACAAGACGAGGATACCTGCTGCAACCGCTGTTATTCAACATTGTACTGGAGGTTCTAGCCAGAACAATTAGGCAATACAAAGAAATAAAAGGTATCAAAATTGGAAAGGAAGAAGTAAAAATTTCCCTAGTTGCAGATTGCATGATCCTTTATACAGAAAATCCTGAAAAATCTGTAACAAAGCTACTAGAGCTAATAAATGAATTCAACAAAGTGGCAGGGTACAAGATTAGCAAGCAAAAAATAAGTTGTTTCTACAAAGTAGTAATGACAATCTGAAGAGGAAATCAAGAACAAAATTTCATTTACAGTAGCAACTAAAAGAATCAAGTATCTAGGAATAAAGCTAACCAAGGATGTAAAGGACTTGTGCACAGAAACTACAAAACATTGCTAAAAGAAATCAAAGACTTAAATAAATGGAAGGACAGTCCATGTTCATGGATTGGAGGAACACATATTGTTAAGACATCAATTCTACCCGAATGGATATATAGAGCTAGCACAGTCCTAGTCAAAATTCTAAAACCTTCTTTGCAGTAAGGAAAAATCAACCATCAAATTTATATGGAAGCATAAGGGTCCCCAAATAGTCAAAGCCATCTTGAAAAAGAACAAAATTGGAGGACACACACTTCCTGATCTCAAAACATATTACAAAGCCACAGTAATCAAAATAGCTTGGTACTGGCACAAGGACAGACACAGAGACCAATGGAATAGAATTGAGGGTTCAGAGAGAAACCCTAACATCTATGGCCAACTGATTTTTTTTATTTTTCAAATTTTATTATTTTTATGCAATTTTATTGAGATATACTCACATACCAGATAATCATCCAAAGTGTACAGTCAGTGGTACACAGTATCATCGTATAGTTGTGCATTCATCACCACCATCAATTGTTGAACATTTTCATTACTCCAACAAAATAAAAATAAGAATAAAAATAAAAATGAAACAGAACACCCAAAGCATCACATGCTCCTTAACCCCCCATTATTTATTTAATTTTTGTCTTTATTTTCTTACTCATCTGTCCATATACTAGATAAACAGAGTGTCAGTCACAAGGTTTTCACAATTACATGGTCACACTGTGTGCCAGTTTAAAACTGTTATGGACCCCAGAAAAGCCAAGATCTTTTAATCCAATCTTGTTTGGTGAAAACTTTTTTTTAATCATTCTTTTTTTTTCTAATGGAGTTATTTCAAACAATTTTTATTTTTTACATCTTTATATATAGTTTAGAGATGGGCAGGTAAGGAGCAGGATATGAAATATCATAGTCATTAAAGACAAAAAAAATTTTAAAGGGAAAAACAGCAAACTAAAGATTTTACCAGAAAGGAAATGATGAATAATAATCACCTCAAATTTTTATGTAGAGTATAGTAACAGTTAAGAGGATGGATGGACTCTCTAGCTAATGAAGATAGAAACCAGTCTGTCTTGTAGGTTTTCTAAGAACCTTACTGACCCAGTGATGTCTGCCACAGTTATGGCTCCAAGCCTCAAACCCAGCTCAATTTGAAGAAAGATGTGTATGTACGTTAAGCCTCTCTGTACACTGCAACATCTTTCTGAATCTTCTCCAAGTTCATTACCTATTCTCCCTTCTATCACTGAAAGCATGTATACCCCATAACAGATAGTTCCAGAGTTACTAGGAGAAACTGGAGGAAAAAAAGAAAGAGAGACTGGAGGAGCAAACCTGTACTTATAACCATGCCTGTAGTTTGTGGACCTCATTTGTAATCCAATCCTCTTGCATCTTGGTCTTATTTCCTTTTTTTTGCATGTGTGTTATGCTATAATAAAAAATTTACTTTAAAGATTTCTGACACCTTGGGGCCAGGGAGAGCAATAATAGCAATATACTGGCTTTTTTAGTAACCACCACCCCAATATTACACGAATCATAAGAACCTCAGTTTTATATAATTCTCTTCCAATCGTTAAAGGGAAACATAAAACAGCCTTAGATACAAGGGACTGCAGAATATCATTGTGCAGAGAATTCATTATTACAAAGACTCTGGAGAGTACAATATTTCTCAAACTTTCTTGGGTAAGGGGCCTCTGAGAATTTGATGAAAGCTATGAACCTTTTCCTCAGAAAAAATGCATATATATATACACGCATGTGGTATTGTGCTTAGCATTTCAGGGGCTTTCCTGACCCCCTCAATCTTATAGGTAGATCCCAGAAAGAGACCTTCATCTTCTGATGTGAAGTACAGGCTGTCAAGTTTCAAGTATCCACTGACTACAAACCTGTGACCCAGGTTAGCAAACATTAATGCCATTTGAGTACCCCCTATTATAAGCTTTCTAAGAGCTATCTACCACCTTGTCTCTTAGATTTGGAAGCCTTGCCAAAACCTAAACGTAAAAGCACTTTTCAAAGTGACCTTATTTCTGTGTTACAAATCTTTATTCTCTGGGCAGCCATTTTACACGGCCTGTTTTTTTGTGTTTGTTTGTTTGTTTGTTTTTGGTTGAGTATAAGTTAGCCTCAACCATAAACTAATAGTTTTGTTCCCTGAATTCTTCTAGTTAGAAGAATTCAGAGTTGGTGGAAACTTCTGATTGAATGTTTCCATGGAGATGTGACTCACCCAACTACAGGTGAGACCTTTTGATTAGAACATTTCCATGGAGGCTTGACCCTGCTTATTCTGGATGGGTTTTAATTAGATCACTGGAGTCCTTTAAAGAGAGCCCACACAGAGAGGAGAGAGGACAAAATCCCCCAAGAGAAGCTGAGAGAGACAATTTGGAGAGAAGCTAAGAGCCAACACAGACACGTGGAGATGCTTGGAGATGCAGACAGAAAGATGTTTGGAGAGACAAAGCTAAGACACTAAGCCCAGAGTTTGTCCCAAAGAAGCTAAGAGAGGACCCCCAGGTGCTTAGGGAGAAATGCTCTGGGAGAACAAGCAAGGATGCACAGAAGCTGAGAGAAAGAAGCTAAGAGAGACAGAAGCCCAGAGACATTCTGGGGAAAGCCATTTTGAAACCAGAACCCAGGAGCAAAGGACCAGCAGATGTCAGCCACGTGCCTTCCAGCTGATAGAGGTGTTCTGGATGCCATCAACCTTTCTTCAGTGAAGGTATCCTCTTGTTTATGCCTTAGTTTGGACACTTTTATGGCCTTAGAACTGCAAATTTGTAACCTAACAAATTCCCATTGTAAAAGCCAATCCATCATATACACAAATTAACTCAAAATTGACAAAAGAGATAAATATAAGAGCAAAAAACTATTAAAGTCCTGAAAGAAAAAAAAGACATTGTGTTTGGCAATGGTTTCTTAGACTTTGCACCCAAACCAGGAGCAACAGCAACAACAAGAATAGATAAATCAGACTTTATAAAAATTAAAATTAATTCTGTGTATCAAAGGACTTCATCATGAAAGTAAAAAGACAATCTATAGAACAGGAGAAAATATTTGGAAACCACATATCTGATAAGGATTTCATATCCATAATATAAAAAGAAATCCTACAAGTCAACAAGAAAAAAGACAACAAACAACCCAATTTAAAAATGGGCAAAAGACTTGAATAGACATTTCTCCAAAGAAGATGTATAAATGGCCAGAAAGCACTTGAAAAGTTACTCAAAATCATTAGCCTTTAGGGAAATGTAAATCAAAACCACAAAGAGATACCATTTTACAACCCCTAGATTGGCTACTATTAAAAAATGCAAAATAACAAGCATTGGGGGGGGTGGTACAGAGAAATAGGAACACTCATTCATTGCTGGTGGCAATGTAAAATGGTGCAGCCAGTGTGGAAGACAGTTTGGCAGTTCCTCAGAAAGCTACGTATAGAGTTACCAAATGACTCCCTTCTAGGTATATACTCCAAAGAATTGAAAGTAGGGACTTGAATAGATATTTGCACAGTGATGATCATAGTGGCATTATTCACAATTGTCAAAAGATGGAAGCAACGCAAGTGTCCATCAACTGACAAATGTGTAAACAAAATGTGGTACACATGTACGATGCAATATTATTTGGCATTAATGGTGTTGTGGTTTGTTTTTGTTTTTGTTTTTATTCTAGCATCATGCATACAACCCCAAGTTCCCCCTCTAACATTTAAATATGTAGTGCAGTGCTGTTAATTATGTTCAATGTTATGTGTCATCACCACTATTCATTGCCAAAACTTTTCCATCAACCCATTCCCTACCCTCATTCCAGCCCCTGGTAACTGGTATTCCAGTTTCTGACTCTGTGAGTTTATACTAATTGTTTCACATTAGTGAGATCATACAATATTTGTCCTTTTGTGTCTGGATTATTTCACTCAATATGCTGTCTTCAAGGTTCGTTCATGTCATCACATGTATCAGAAATCCATTCCTTTTTAATGCCTTGCATTCTTGGCATATTCTGTGAGAACATGTGGGGACACTCAGAAACCATGGTAGATTGCTTCTCCCAACAATTCTCCCCTCAGCCCAATATGTTCTCGGCTGAACTTGAATTTTCACATGACTTTGTCACTCCATCAGTCATTCTGATTAATCTGACCACAGAAGCTGGGACCAAATTCATCTAATTTGTTTCATTCAGCATTTAATCAGAACTACTATCAACAAGACTCTAGACAGCAGGATGGGGCCACCTTGCAGTCTTTTCTTCAGTCGTGCCCATCTCCTCCAAGGGGACTAGACTCTGTCTACTGTGAATCAGTCCCAGAAAGGCCGAGTAGGTCTTATTCAGACAGCCACGATGAGGTCTAAGCCCAGGCTGTGATCCATCATGCCCTAAACAAGGCAATTAGAGTGGCCTGCTGACCTCTGGGGTCATTGCCAATAATTCCAGGGTGCAATAGTTGGGCCCTTCCTCGATAGAGAAATATTCTATGACCCATGCTTTCCCACGTACGGAAATATAACCGGAGGAGCCCAGATCCCCTTAATGTGGGATTTGTTATTATTATTATTTTTATTTTGAAATAAATTCAAAGGTATAGGAACTGTTGCAAAAACAATACTAACCCCATACACAGAATTCCATCATACCCTGACCCCCCTCCCCCAATAGCCCAATCCACCAACTTTAACATGCTGTCACATCGCTATTTCTTTCCCTCCCTCCCTATCTATCATCCGTCATCTATTGCTCTGTCTTCTGAACATATGAGAGCTAGCTGCACACATCCTTGAACAAACACTATAATTCACATATACACTTCCCATGAATAAGAACATTCTTTTATGCAATCCAATTAAGCGCAGCTAAGAAGTACAAGAGATTCAACAATGATACGAAGCTTACATTCTATATTTCCTTTTCCTTATGTCTCAACTGTGTCCCTTTGAGCCTCCTGTCCTCCATCCTCCAATCCCATCCAGGTTCATCCTTGGCATTCAATTGTCATCTATTTAGACTGTCTTTTTTTTTTTTTAATTGTGGAAACATATCTAGCCTAAGTCTTCCCATTCCACCCCCTCCCTAGCATTCCATTAGTTGGATTAATCACATTTAGAATGTTGTAATGCTCTTTCCCACCATGCATTACTAGAAATTTCCCTTCACCTCAAACAGCAACCCTACACTCATTTCTTAACTCCCCATTGCCCCTTCCCCCATTTCTCTTAACCCATACTCTACTTTTCATCTCTATGGTCATATTCTCTGATAATTTCTTTGTGTTTACTGTGGGGCTTAAAATTAAACTCTTAAATCCATGTCAGTCTTGTTTTTCTTTGATACCATCTTCATTTCAATAGGACACATAAACTATGTTCCTATACTCCCCCATTCCCCTACCTTTATATAGTTGTCTAAAATTACATATCTTACGTTGAGTTCAAAGCCACTGATTTGTCATTAGAGTTTGTGTATTTTATATCATGTAGGAAGTAAATAGTGGAGTTACAGTTCAAAAATTATTGACTTCTATTTGTATTCCATTGTGGTTGGAGAATGTGCTTTGAGTATATTCAATTTTTTTTTTTTTTAATTTCTTGAGGCTTGTTTTATGTCCCAGCTTATGGTCCCTTTCGGAGAAAGATCCGTGATCACTAGAGAAAAATGAGTGTCCTGGTGATTTGGGTTGTAAGGTACTATGTATGTCTGTTAAAATTCTCTGTATCTCTTTCTCCTTTCCTTGTTTCTCTGTTGGTAGGGCTCCCTTTAGAATGTGAAGTCGGGCAGGTCTTTTATTGGCAAAGTCTCTCAGCATTTGTTTGTGAAAATTTTAAGCTCTCCCTCAAATTTGAAGGGGAGTTTTGCTGGATAAAGTATTCTTGGCTGGAAATTTTTCTCTCTCAGAATTTTAAATATGTCATGCCACTGCCTTCTCGCCTCCATGGTGGCCGCTGAGTAGTCACTACTTAGTCTTATGTTGTTTCCTTTGTATGTGGTGAATTGCTTTTCTCTTGCTGCTTTCAGAACTTGCTCCTTCTCTTCAGTATTTGACAGTCTGATCAGAATATGTCTCGGAGGTGGTTTATTTTGATTTATTCTATTTGGAGTTCACTGGGCATTTATGCTTTGTGTATTTATATTGTGTAGAAGGCTGGGGAAGTTTTCCCCAACAATTTCTTTGAATACTCTTTCTAGACCTTTACCCTTCTCTTCCCCTTCTGGGACACCAATGAGTCTTAAGTTTGGATGTTTTATTTTATCTATCATATCCCTGATATCCATTTTGATTTTTTCAATTTTTTTCTCCTTTCTTTCTTTTGTTCTTTCATTTTCTGTTCTGTGGACTTCTAGGACACTGAGACGTTGTTCAACTTCCTCTAATCTTGTACTGTGACTATCCAGAGTCTTTTTAATTTGGCCAACAGTTTCTTTTATTTCCATAAGATCTTCTATTTTTTTATTTACTCTTGCAATGTCTTCTTTATGCTCTTCTAGGGTCTTTTTTATATAGCTTATATCCTGTTCCATGGTCTTCTTCATGTACTTTAAATCCTTTGCCATGTTTTCATTCCTCGATTGTAGTTCTTTGATTAATTCTGCCAAGTACTGAGTCTCTTCTGATATCTTGATTTGTGTGTTTGGAGTTGGATTTTCCATATCGTCTGGTTTTATCATGTGCATTAAGATTTTCTGTTGTTTTTGGCCTCTTGGCATTTTCTTTGCTTGATAGGGTTCTTTCAAGTTGTAAAAAAAAAGATACCGATCTAATTTTTCAGCAACACAGTTTGGTGGCGTACACTTTCTCTAGCTAACCAGCAGATGGCGTCTGTGAGTCACCTATACCCCTCAAGTCAGTTCTCAACCTTGTTCCTGTGGTGTGTGGGGAAATGATTCTTGTGGGGTTCAGTTGGAGAACTCAGTTTGGGTGTGTTGCTGGAGCTGTCCGCCCTGAATGTGGGGCGTGTGTCTGGGTGGCCAGGGAGGAAGGGCAGCTTTGATATTTAAATCCTCCAGGTTCCTGGAGATTCAAGGCTGCTGCAAGAGTCTAAGCCTTCATTTCATTTCAGCCCCAGATCCTCTCTCTCGCTGTCTGTGGGATTTGTTATTAAGCTTCATTTGGATCACCATTACTTTGGTTAAGTTACATGGACACCAAGTAGATATAGCCTTGACTGCCATATATGGCCTAACCAAGGCTGCATGGGCATCAGGAGAAGTATGTGCTGGTCTGTGGGTTTGTATGTCTTCATGTTTGGGAGCTATCATCATTGGCATCGTGCACAGCAGACTTGCTCGGCACCTTCCACATCACATGAAATTTTGTGTTCTCACAGAATGTGGTTGGGGATGACAAACCTAGCAATGGGTCAGATTGTCAGTCTCAGCTACCATCTGACTCAGGAGGCAGGGGTGCAGGATCTAAGGGACAGAGAGACTATTAATTGTTCTCACCCCTATCCATGCTTCTCAGGGTCTGAGATGCACACCCCCTCCTGCTGGGGTGTTGGTCTCCCTCTACCACCATGAAATGGTGTGTCCCATTCTAACTCCTATAACTTCACCTTTTCTCCAGTCATTTCCTACTTGAATCCAGACCTTTCATCTGAAAGCGTCAGGGTAGGATCCCAAATTCTAAAAGCAGTTGTAGATAATTCTGTATGATTCATTACCCCTTTTGTTCTGATCATTACCCAAGAAGGAGCCAGGAGGAGATACTCCTTCCTGGAGGCAGCCGTGTTCAGTGAGCAAGCTGTCTTGCTAAAGGAGGAGGTGAGGGAGGCAGAGTCAGAAATCATTCCGAGTCACAATGTCAGACACCTATGGATGGTAGGAAGGTCTGCCAATACTTTAAATGTCAGCTCACTGCTGGCTGGCCTTTGGGACAAATGGCACACTATTATCTGACTATATACATGGTCCAGAGAGCCAAAAACATGATACAGATTAGCTTCATTGGTGAAATGATGTGGCAGGAGTTGGCTCATTGAATTGGAAAAGCAACACTGTAAGCTGAAAAAAAAAGTCAACAGCGGTGAGAAATTAATCCTCAAGAGGGGGTTGCAAATCCAAATGGTCGGTGCATCTGGTGCAAGGTTAGTGCTTCATGGTGTCCTTTTCTGCACGGCAAAGAGACCAGCTTTGGGCAGTAGTCACAAGTGTGGCGTGCAAGTAGCTTCTGCATTAGAAACATGGAGTCCTTTACTTTGGGTCGAGATTATGAAGGTGGATGGGTTGCCATGTCCAGTGGCAGCCTGGGTGGTGCAGATTCGATCGATCAACAGCTTCATCTCAGCTGGACTCATCAGACAACAGTTCCGTAGGAAATAGGAGGGAACTCACCTAAGCTGCCTTGGATAACAGTGTTTTGATGAACATTATAAGGCTAAAAACAAAAAGAACTAGTGATGAACACTGAATTCTAGTCCGTATATTTGTCTCTCATTAGGAATTTTGAAACTATTTGTGCACCAGGATTCATCATCTAAGTAAATATATTGTTAGGTAATTACAGCCAGGTTTCTCAGTATCAGAGAAAGAAATTATGAATAAACAAAAGAGAAGGTTGGAATGAATGCTGTAGTGCTGGAATCATGGTTTATTTTTTAAAAATATGTATACAGACAAATAGTCACAATGAGTGCACCCATTGCTCAGATCTTGTTTTCCAAATACCATTCTCCAATAAGAAGAACCAGGGCTGAGGCAGGGAAAATACAAGATGGGCTTGGAGCATTTCATGGTTCCAGATAGTAAAGAAAGGCTCAAATGACTGAGCATTAAAATGGATGAAGACGTATTGAAAGGGTACAGGAGCCAACCTGAATGAGTTCCCAATGGCCAAAGTCGGAGCAACTTGAGTAACAAAATAATCATAGTATTAGATAATAATCCAAAGAATGAATAAAATAAATATCTATCAGTTCATACAGGTACAAATAAATAACTGAATAGAGAAATAAATAGAGACAAAAGATAAATCTTCTTTACAGATGAATTTCTATTAATAAAGTAGGAGTGAGGGAAATAATCATTGTTAGAACACACCTGTTGCGGTTTGCGAAAGATGCCGTTATGCAAAATACCAGAAATGGATTGGCTTTTCTAAATGGGATTTATTAATGATATTAGTAAATTTGTTTCCATATGATTAAAAAAAAATAAAAAAAATAAATGGGATTTATTAAGTCACAAATTTACAGTTCTGAGGCCATAAAAGTGTCCAAACTAAGGCATCAGCAAGATGATACCTTCACTGAAGAAATCCCTGTGGCATCTGGAACACCTCTGTCAGCTGGGAAGGCACGTGGCTGGTGTCTGCTGGTTTGCTCCCAGGTTGCATTTCAAAATGACTTTCTCCAAAACATCTCTGGGTCTCTCTTAGCTTCTTCAGCTCCTGTGCATCTAAGCCTAGGGGTTCTCTGTTAGCTTCTCTGGATCAAACTCTGCGCTAGCATCTCCAAACATCTCCAAGCATCTCCAAGTGTCAGTGTCAATGTCAACTCTTAGCTTCTCTCCAAAATGTTCCTCTCAGCTGCTCGGAGGTCCCTCTGCTTGTGAGCTCTTTTATAGGACTCCCGTGATCAAATCAAGACCCACCCTGAATGGGGGGCGGGGATCCATATCTCCATGGGAATAATTTAATCAAATGTTTCATCCACAGTTGATTGAGCCACACCTCCAAAGAAACACTCAATCAAAAGATTCCAACCTAATCAACACTAATACATCTGCCCCCACAAGATTGCATTAAAGAATATGGCTTTTGGGGGGACATAACATATACAAACCGGCACAGATACTGAAACTAGTGGGCAAAAGTTTAAGCAGACACAGGATATTTGCACAGCCTCAAAGTACTTTACCCCAGATATTTAGTAATTACAAAGGGAAGAATAGTTATTTTGCAGAGGCGAATCCTAACAGGCGCCATTTTAGACAAGTGATCAAGGATGACATCACCAGCAATGCATACTGACATCATGTACCCCATGATGCACTGAGAAAGGCACATCACCTCGGTGGGATCCTTCCCAATAATGAATAACCTCAATCTAATCATGAAAAGATCAAACAGACCCAGATTAGGGGACATTCTACAAAACAAGTGACTAGTGTCCTTCAAAAATGTCAAGGTCATGAAAGACTAAGAAAGGTGGAGGAACTATCACATATTGGAGAGCACTAGGGAGAAATGACAACTAAATGTCACGTGGGATCCTGGATGGGGTCCTGGAACAGAAAAAAAAATTCGTGGGAAAACAGAGGAGACTGAATAAGTCTTGTACTGGAGTAAGCAGTATTACACCAAGGTTAATTTCTTCGTTTTCATATGCTATGGTCATTTAAGATGCCAGGATAACGGCACGTGTGAACTATGTCCTACGCTTTCAAGTCTTCTTTAAGGCTAAAATGATCTCAAGATGAAAAAATTTTTAAGTCCTTATCAGTGAGAGATGTATGCTGAAGCAATATGGTATCTAGATTTGCTTTAAAATATTCCAACATTCCAACAACAATGACATCAAAATGTGTGGGCAAAATGAAAGAAGCAAGGCACAAATGACAAATAGTGTGATTCCACTACTTATATGAAAGATCTGGCTTTCTAGAAAGAGCTAGAAAATAGATTAGAGGTTACCAGGGGCTGGGGCGGGGGGGGTAGTGAGGGGATTTGGGGGAGTTATTGCTTAATGGGTACAGAGTTTCTGTTTGGGAGGATGAAAAACTTTTGCCAACAGATGGTGGTGATGGTAACACAACATTGTGTAATTAATGCCCCTGAGGTGTACACTTAAAAATGGTTAAAATGGGAAATTCCATGTAATATATCCTTTACAAAAATTTTTAAGAAGAGTTAAAAAACGTGCGGGGACAGATTTAGTGAAACAAGAGGGTAAAATGTTGATAATTATTGGGGCTGGGTAATGAATGCTACATGGGATTCATTTTCCTTCTCTCTGCTTTTATACAGTGGACATTTTGTACAATGGACATTTCCCACAATAAAGTCTTGAAGGGTATTTTAATAGAGTGTTTTAATGACATCACAATGTCCAGCCCTACCCAGCTGTGACTGAGGTTTCATGTTCTGATCCCAGGGGCAGAAGCTGAAGTGTTGGCCAGAAACATGCTTGTCAAATGAAGATCAAATGTGGTAATGTAAATACTTTTATTTCATTATTTTCCTTAAGACGTTATAAGAAAGCATTCTGAATGGTTTCCAACACACAATTTTGAGGGGGAGGGGGTAAGACTTGTTGGTTGATTGACTTTAAGAATGAGATTTGCCTGGGTTCCAGAAAATGTGCGGAAAGTCACCCAGAGCAGTTTGAGTTTCAGGCAGCGGATGGTGATGCGAGCAAACCCTTTTCCCTTCTGTGCATCGTCATTGGAGGGCGTGTGAGGTTTGCCATGAGATGCATGCTTATATTTGTCTTTTCTTTGACTTGAGACTGAGATTTGGGAAGAGCAAGTAATCACCCATTCTCATGGATCTCCTTACTTGAAATCATTTGAGATTCTTAAGATGATGCTCATGAAATTCTATTTACCCCAAATGTAGAACCACCTATTAGTTTGCCCCAGTTTTTGGAAGCTGTAATCAAACCACTTTAAAGTTTCAACACTTTTGTTATCCAAAAACCAACCAACCTAATAGTACAAATACAAGAATGTTCTCCCATGAATTAGAACAAAATGTATGTCACAGCTGCAAGGTGTTAATAATAGGGTGGTAAAAGGGCGGGAAATGCACCTAAATGAAACTATGGACTATAGTTAACAGTAATATCTTAATGTTCTTCCATCACTTGTATCAAAGGCACCATACCAAAGGTAAGTGTCAATAAATAGGGAGGTAAAAGACGCATGGGTTTTTCTTTTTGGAGCTGTGAAAATGTTCTAAAATTGATTGTGGCAATGAAAGCACAACTCTGTGATTATGCTGAGAGCCATTGATTGTATACTTTGGACTGTATGGTGTATAAATAAAACTGTGTTGAAAAACAAAACAAAACAAAACAAAAATTCATAGAAAATTATGGGAAGTTTCTAAGGTGATGGTAATATTCTCTATCATAATAGGGATTTGGGATACACAGGTGTAAACATTTGTGAAAACTCAAGGAACATACACTTAAGACTTGTGCATTTCATTGTATATAAATTTGACTTCAAAAGAAAAAAACCATTAAGACACCTTTAGTTTTAAATAATGATAAGCATGCTGAATTCTTTAGAGGGAAGTCTACTTCTGTTTGAAATGCATTTAGAAATGCATCAAAAAAAAATAAGCTGGACTGATGAATAGATAGAGAAATTAATAGATGGGTAATACAACCAAGCATCATAAAATGTTAGTGGTAGAGTCTAGATGGCAGGTATATAAGGGGTCACAATAAAATTATTTCAACTTTGCTATATATTGTAAATTTTCATAATAAAATATGAGAAAGAATTCTCTAGAAACTTCATGCTACCCAAGTTCAGCAGGAAATGCAAACAAGGCTACGGCTAGGAGACCTGTCTTCTGATTGCCAGGGTGCCGTGACCTTTTATACTTAATCTAATTGCCTCGATGGCTGATCTCTTGGGGTTGTGATTACCGAAATCTAGTTACCTTGTCTCATTTCTACTCTGTCTGGTTTATCTATTAATTCGCCATTCATTTTAAAATATTTTTCTTTGCCTATGATGAATCAGGCCCCACGTAAGCTGTTGGGGATACAGGTTAGTGCCCAAAAAACAGCTTCCCTGCTTTCATGGAGCGTCTGTCCATGACTTATTCCCAGTAACTAATATCTCCACCTCCCTTAATTCCATCAGGAATGCTGGTTCCTCCGTCTTTGGATGAGGATGCTACAGACAGTACCGTTTTATCCATGGGACACTCTAAATGCCATGCCAAGGGCCGGGCAGCTTTTCACGGATCTAGGAAAAAGCTCCAATTTACAAAGATAAAACTGTGAAATCCTATAATTTTCCAAGGCGGTAGAAAGTGAATGACTTATCTCTTTGATTCTGCCTCTTTTTTTTTTTTTTTTCTTTTTTAGCCCTCAGGAAGATGCTGTAGGGGAATAAGATTCTCTGATAGTCAGGTGGATGCCTAAACCATCATACAAAAATTCATGGTGACTTTATCCTTTGACCTCTGTGATGGTTAGGTTCCTGTATCAACTTGACCAGGTGATGGCGTCCGGGTGTCTGGTCAAGCAAGCACTGGCCTAACCTTTACTGCAAGGACATTTGTGGCTGGTTAATAAACCAGAAGGCTGATTTAGTAAATCGTCTGTCAATTGACTGCACCTGTGTGCTGGTTTGAATGTATTATGTCCCCCAGAAAAAGCCATATTCTTTGATGCAATCTTGTGGGGCAGACATATTAGTGGGGATTAAGTTGGAACATTTGGATTAGGTTGTTTGCATGGAAATGTGCCCCACCCAACTGTAGGTGATAACTCTGATGAGATATTTCCATGGTGGTGTGGCCCCACCCATTGAGGGTGGGCCTTGATCAGTGGAGCCATATAAATGGGCTGACAAACAGAAGGAACTCAGTGCAGCTGTGAGTGAACTTTTTAAGAGGAGCCACAGCCAAGAGGGACACTTTGAAGAAAGTACAGGAGCTGCAGATGAGACACATTTTGAAGATGGCCATTGAAAGCAGACTCTTGCTCCGGAGAAGCTAAGAGAGGACAAACACCCCAAGTGCAACTAAGAGTGACATTTCTGAGGAACTGCAGCCTAGAGAGGAACGTCCTGGGAGAAAGCCATTTTGAAACCAGAACTTTGGAGCAGATGCCAGCCACGTGCCTTCCCAGCTAACAGAGGTTTTCCGGACACCATTGGCCATCCTCCAGTGAATGTACCTGATTGCTGATGTGTTACCTTGGACACTTTACGGCCTGAAGACTGTAACTGTGTAACCAAATAAACCCCCTTTATAAAAGTCAGTCCATCTCTGGTATTTTGCATTCTGGCAGCATTAGCAAACTAGAACACCAGCAAAGCTTCTCCTGAGGAGTTCATTGAACACATTCATCGGAGTTGCCAGTTCACTGGCTGCCCTACGTAATTTGTACTCATGTATCCCCACAGTTGCATGAGCCACTGTTACAAAATCTTATATTTATAGACATCTCTTGTTGGTTCTGTTTCCCTAGAGAACCCTAACTAATACAACCTCCCTTGTGCTGCTAGCTTATTCACCAGTCCCGTGGAGGTCCATGGAGAGAACACAGCAATTATTTGAGTATTTCTTGCCCTGGGACAGCAGTTTCTCAGGAAACTAATGAAGTGGTTTCTGATTATGGTTTGATGCATCCCATATCTAGAACTCAGGTAGAAGATATGCCAGTCACGTCAACACCAATTTTGTGTTTTTGTCCCTTGTGGCCAGAAATTTTTCAGTATAAACTAAATTGGTAATAGTGGTCATTGTTAATGGCAATAAATTAAATTGGTAAAATTGGTAATAGCGACTAAAAAGGGGAATGCGAAATATTCTGGCACAGCCTGTCATCCATAGCCTTAGTTTTGAACTCTTCTAGTTGATTCGGGCCTCACACAGCCTTGTTTTACTTTATTCTCTGCTTCAGGCACTCACCACTACTGTTCTTCCCTTGTTGATCGTCCTTTGCCCTCTGACCTCATGCTAGGCCCATCTTCAATGCTTAAGACCTTGGTTTTTGTTTTTGCATCTTTAGCTGTGTTGTTTCAGGCATCTCTTGGGTAAGGCCTCATCAACCCAGTCCCAAGGCCCTCACCCCACATGGACAAATTCACCCTTGTGGCTGATGTTCCATGCAAACCTGGGATCTAGTCGGCTTTTTGCACAAAGAATTCCTTTATTGTGAAGACTGCCATGTAGCACATACCAACAGATATGGAATATAGATTCCAAAGACTTTCACTGTAACCAAAGCAAACAGCAGAACAACGCTTGTAAACCAATATTTAATGAAAAACGGAGAGCAATATGGAATATTTTATTTCTATTGGTTGGTGATTATGCCTCATTCATAAAATTACTATAACATTCTTTATCTTATTATTCCCCCAGGAAATCTTCTCTATTTTAAATAAAGTGCATTTCATCTATTGAGTGCATTCAGTACCCACACCCAGTTGCACAATTACAACACTGCCAACATAAAGAGCTGTGTGGTTTGATTATTTTAACTACAGAGGACTGGCTTCCCAGGAGACCGGTGTTTGTATTTCTTCTCTTTTAGAGTCAAATAGAAGAGCGATTACAACTCTTTAAAAGGGACTCTTTTGAGATGGCCTGATTTTCTTGAGTCAAGTCTTCACACCTCTATTCTGTTGTATTACTTTGAGTAACTATGAAGATATTGAAATCAATTTCTATGACAGACATCCCAAAGAGCTCACTGCATAGGATATACCCCAGATTGCCTTTATATTTTTTGGAATCTTTTTTCTGTTGCTGCTTAGAAAAGCCACAGGGGGAAAAATGTGTGCGTGTGTGTGTGTGTGCATACATCTCCATTCAAACACCATAGTATATGTATGGTTGTGTGTATGTACACCAAGCTATAGAAATATATATCTTGCAACTGAATTCTCTGAGCTACCAGTGACTCCAGAAATTTTATTCTGGAAAACAAAGGCTAACATTTACTTCATTATCTTTGAATGGTCATGAAAGGCAAGGCATAGAAAAATGTTGTTTCCACTGCAAGTTGGTAAGATAAAAATTGTGAGAAACCTATTCCAGTTACCCTGAGTTTTGTGTATTAGTATGGTCCAAAGATATTCACCTAACATTATGATCAGTCTCACTGGCACGTAGTTCATGGATACAAATATATGCAGCCTATCAGCTGAATGTTACTTAGCACCAGTGGTAGTTTGGAGCTGTTATGTATCCCAGAAAAGGCTATGTTCTTTTAATCCATTTCTGTGGGTGTAGACCTATTGTGGGAAGGACATTTTGGTTAGATTATTTCAATTGAGATGTGACCCATCTCATTCAAGGTGGGTCCTGACCCTCTTGCTGGAGTCATTCATAAGAGGATAAAATACATACAGAAGCTAAGAGATGAAATGAAGAGAGGCTTATAGAGAAAAGCCCTGGAGAAGCTAAGAGAGGACCTACAGAAGCTCAGAGAGGAAGCCACTGAAACCAGAAGCTGAAAGCAACAAAACCCGGGAGCAAAGGACCAGCAGATGCCAGCCATGTGCCTTCCCATGTGACAGATGTGTCCCAGATGCCAGCAGCCTGTCTTCAGAGTCCAGATATTGTCCTGTTGATGCCTTGAGTTGGACATTTTCATGGTCTAAGATCTGTTGATTGTAAGTTAATAAATTCCCAACATAAAAGCCAACCCGTTTCTTGTATATTGCATTCTGGCAGCTTTAGCAAACCAAAACATCACCCCTGATGAGAAAGGCACTAGGCAATGCTAAATCTCTTATGGAGCAAAGTCAGGTATAAACCAACCAACAGACAAACTATAAAAAGGTGCAAAATGGGAGATACAAAGCAAACTGATCTAGTCCATCCCTTGTTGGAATCTGGGAGATATTCTGCTTAAAGGCCAAACTGACACTTGAACAATTCAAAAGAATTACAACACAAAGGATGATTATTAAAGCAAAACATTAGAACTCTTTTTATAGTTGATAAAAGAGGCTAGTCTATGTTTATTCCTTAGGATGTTATTCTATTACATGGCAGCCATTCTTCAGGATTAACTATTTCATGTCATCACCATTTGAGAAAAATACTGTCTAAACCTCTCCACCAGCTACGTGAAGTACTAACATCCTTGTGGTAATTCAACAGGTTTTCGTTTATCACCACACACGAGACATGAAACTGCCACCTTCCCCCTCTCCATCTTGGTCCTCATTCCCGCCGCCAGACAAGGGAAGTTAGAAATAAGAACTAACCATGCAAATCTTCTGGTCAGCCTTCACCACCACACACCAGCTAGCCTTGATGCTTGGAGTGACAGCTGCATATTTGTATTGCCCGTAAACACTTTCACTCCGTTGACTTCCCGAAGCTTAGTGGGCTTGTTTCAGAGTTGCTACAGGTACACTGTTACCATTCCAGGAATGCATAAAAAATACAGGGTTTGGTTCGGGTTTTGTTTTTGGCAAGAGGCCTCAATTGCTGAGAAATAATAGTTCAGGATTTCCCGGGACCAGAAGAATGTCTAAAGGTTTTGTGTTCAGCTGTTGGCTGCAGGCAAACATTTGGTTTCTACCACAAGCGTCCGGAGCTGGGCTTGGGCAGCTTAGTGTGCAGGAACCAGCTTTTGATGCGCTTTGCTTCCCCCCCTTACCCTGCCCCTCCCCTAGTTCTATTTAGTGGGTATGGGTTGGGGGGGGAGGCTTTCACTTTTTACCTTATGCACTTCTGTATTGCCTGCATTTTTTTTAAAAAAAGTATATATTTTACATTTTATTTGTAAATTTAAGATGTTCACTCTGGTGCAAGCCCTATAACCATCTGTATTCTTTTCTATTCCTCTCTGCTTCCCAAACCTTCTCCTTTCTCTCTTTTCTTCCTTTTTCTTTCTTCTCCTTTTCTCCCTTTTGCTTTTTCCACTTTCATGAAGTTCAAGTTTTGTCTTTCTTTCCTTCCTTTCTGCTTCTTTTGCATAGATTTCCTGAATTTCTCCCTTTGTAGAAACTGTTTTGGAGGAGGTTCATAGCATGCTCACTTTCA
The DNA here is from genome assembly GCF_015220235.1 of Choloepus didactylus. Taxonomy (NCBI): domain Eukaryota; kingdom Metazoa; phylum Chordata; class Mammalia; order Pilosa; family Megalonychidae; genus Choloepus; species Choloepus didactylus. Next base: position 99,731,321 of record NC_051318.1, read on the forward strand.
TAAATTCATCTGCTTTCTGCTTTTGTAATGAGTATTCCTGGAGGCCGTGGCTCCAAGAAGTCTGTCCAGGGAGACTACAGCATTGAGGGGGACGTTTCTTGCTTCCTTAATTTTCTTCCCTCACATATTGTGAGAAGAAATTAAGGGGGAAAAAAAAACACGTCCTTCCTCTTCCTCTAAGTTCCTTTTCCTGCTGGCTTAGATAGCAGGGAAGCTACCAGCAGACCGTTATCTAAAGTGAAAGGAAGTCATTGCCAGAGACGAGGAGTTAACTAAAAGGAGTGACTGCACATCCAGAATTGAGAAGATATGAGAAGAAAGAACTTTTTTTTTAATTTTAGAAATTAAAGAGGCCTCTTGACCTAGTTTGAAAAATGCAACCAAATCAGTAAAAATATTTTTACTCAATTTAAAAATAGCTTTTTAAAGAAAATCAACCTGTTCGGAAGCCAACCATTTTGTAATTTTATACTGTCCTTGAATGTGTTTTTCTGTAAATGTGTGTGGGGAAGATCAGCCCCAGCCCCGGGAATCGGGCCTGTGTAGATGTGTCTCTGTCCTGCTCTGAGTCCTGGACCCGGAGAGGCCCAGAGGCCTGCCAGGTTTGCCCTGTTCCTGTTTCTTGCTTCTGCTGGTCCCTTTTTGAAGGGTTTTCTGAAGGGAGGCAAATAGTGATAATTTTCCATGCACACTGTCTCACCTATTTGCCAGCTCCTTCCTTTTGTGTAAGGCACATTTCTCCATGTCTTTTGTAAGAAGGAAAGACATCTCATATCCTAAGGACAGGCTGCTGGGCTTTCTGAGCCCTAGGCCAAGGCCCTCACCTGTCCCCCTCACCTTTCCACCTACCAGGGGAACTTCTTCAACCTTCTCTCTGATGCCAGGGTGGGTGAGCAGGGTGCTGGTTCTGCATTTCATTTCACCACAGTGGCTGGGGTTGGGAAACGTTTAATCCGAGGATGAGGATGGTTGCTTTGTTTTTTGTTTTTTTTTGCTCAGACAAAAAATAAAATGAGGTAGTAATATACTAGTTATGAAGGGGCAGTACTTGACACACTCATCTGGTCTCTTTAGCTTTGCCCTTCTACCATTGAATCGTGAGTTGTCATACACTTTGTATTTAGGTGCTTTGGTCAACATGTTTACCAAGGAAAAGGGGCTCCATGACTATAGAATACCTCCATATGAGGTCAATTATTTGGGTTATTTTGGCATTTATTAACTATGCTCGAGAAAACTAACAGTGAGAAAAAAGCAGGTTGTCACTATAAGCCCTGTTTGTGTTTGAATAAAAGTCCTGCTTAGGGCAAACTGCCACCTGATAAGGGTCGTTCAAGGGAACCGGATCCAAGTCACACTTGTAAATCCCTCTCTGTTTTGCTGCCCAAATAGAAATATATACTTTTGCTAATACATAATTGCTCTTTTACTAAGAGGTAATCTCTACTTATAGGAATGTATTTTGAAAACACTTATTTTACAAGCAGTTTTGTATCCATTAAAGCTAACCTTTAATCAATAAAGCACTCTTGTTTAGATATTTAAAAAAAAAAATGCAACCAGATAAAATTGTATTACAAAACAACCCAACAAAATCTAGTGGGAAGATAAGAATGTTCTTACAAAAAGTGCTAGAGGCCTAGGTTGTATATTTTAAATGCACCTGATTATTAATTTAACCTCTACTCTTTCCCTTGTTGCACCCTGGCCCACACTGAAGAGCCACTTGCAGGGGCTCAGATCGCCAAAGAAGAATGAGTAAGTCACCTCCCTCTTGTGTATATCTGTTTCAGTGCACAGAGAAAATGCTAGGGTGTGTTATTAGTCCTCCTTTCCCAACAAAAGGGTATTGTGTTGGGCTGTTTGACTTGGGCTCCTGCATGCAACCTGTGGTTGCAAACTTGTGGGGACCTGAGGCAGATCTTCACGCCACTGGAGTTGCATCATAGGGATCTGATTTGGGTTTGTACCACCAGTCCGCTGGTGCTTTAAGGCTGGGACACCGTTCCCTCTCTTCGCGTCCCCATTCCCAAGCATAATGTGGTTTTCGGTTGGAATGCTGCAGGAGAAGGGAGGGGTCGAGGTTTGTGCAGTCACCAGCAGTGACAGAGACGCCGTGTGAGTGTGGCCAGCAGAGGGCACCCTTGCATCGGCAGAAATCCCGCGTTTCCCTAATTGTTTACTTGTTCATTACCTTTTTGGAAAACCCACAGGTCTGAGATTGTTCAAAAATTTACATTTAAACCTGCACAAACCCATTAGCATATCACCCGTTGCATAGAACAGACCCACGCTGCAGCTAATTCAAAAGGCACAAAAAAGAACCAGAATTAGCTTAAAGAATCCTAAACTACGATATCTCCCAAAGTCAAACCAAAAGAGGAAAAGGTACCTGGTCAGTCTTTCAGGAAATTTTAATAATTTTAGAGTTGGAAGGCTTCTTACACCTACTTGACAAATTAGTTAATCTAACCTATCTACTTAATTTTTCAGATGGGGAAACTGAAGTTTAGGGAACCAGCCTTTTAGACTCCTCGAGAGGTGGACAGAAAATTTATACTCTCAAAACTGGGTTGAAGGCATGTGCTGAAAACAGGCGGAGCGGTGACCATTTGAGAAAATTGCACTTTGGCTCTCTCCCTGTCCCTCTCTCTCTCTGTCTAATTTTTTCAGGTCCTTAGAGAGCCGTGTAGCTTAGTGGTTCCACAAATGACCGTGCCCCATTCCCCAGACGGCCTGGGTTTGAACTCTGGTTCTGTCCCTTGTTAGATGTGTGACCTTGAGCAAGTTATTTAACCTCTCTGTACCTTTATTTCCTCTTCTATAAGTAGGGTGAGTAGCTGCACCTGTTTCATTGAATTATTTTAAATATTAAATGATTTAATATTTGGAAAGCTCTCAGGATAGTGCCTGGTACATAAAAGTGCTACAAAATTAATGGTCTGCTCAATAACATACACACAGATTTGGAAAGATGACTATTTTAATAAGGAATATGGACAAAATTCCAAGGGTACTGTTTATTGTTGTTGTTATTATTACTGTTATTAAAATGGACATTAAAATAATGATGTACATTCAAGCATCTTTGGTTGCAAGTAAATGCAATTCACACTGGTTTAAAGTGGAATTTACTGGTTCAGTCCCTCAAGAGTCAGAGATGAGGTGGGCCTTTGGGATATGGTTACCAAAGACTCACAATGCTTTTGTTAAGTCTCTCTCACATATTCTCCCTCTCTCTCTCTCTTTCTCTCTCTCTCTCTCTCTCTCTCTGTGTGTGTGTGGGGTGATTCTCTTCTCCTCTGTCTGTCTCTTAACTGTCTTAACTGTTTCTCTCTCTGGCTTCAGATGGGCTTTCCCCACAGAGCAGTCAGCTGGCCACAGACAGCTTCAGGCTCACATCAAATCACAGCCAAGCCCTGTGGTCAGAAGAGGGTGACAGGGGATAGATAGACAGTCCCCCCAGATCCACAGGGAGAGCAAAGGTGTTTTTAAAAGGTTGATTGTGTTTTGTTTTTTTTTTTAATTAGAGAAGTTGTAGGTTGACACTAACATCATGCATAAAATACAGGGTCCCCGTATACCACCCTATTATGAACATCTTGCATTGGTGTGGAACATCTGTTACAATTGATGAAAGCACATCTTTATAATTGTACTATTAACTATAGTCCATGGTTTAACTTAGGGTCCACTGTTTGTGCAGATCTATGGATTTTAAAAAAGTTTTCATTGTAGTAATATATATATACACAACCTAAAAATTTCCCCTTTTAACCACATTCAAATATGTAATTCAGTGCTGTTAATTGCATTCACAATGTTGTGCTACCATCACCACCATCTATTACCAAAACTTTTCCATTTTCCCAAATAGAAACTCTATACATTTTAAGCCTTAACTTTCTATTCCTTACCCCTACCCTATGTTCTAGGGGTTCTGTGAATTTTCTTATTCTGATTATTTCATATCAGTGAGATCATACAATGCTTGTCCTTTTGTGTCTGGCTTATTTCACTCAACATGATGTCTTCAAGGTTCATCCATGTTGTGGCATGTACCAGAACTACATTCCTTTTCATGACTGAATAATAATCCATTGCATGTATATACTACATTGTGTTTATCCATTCCTTGGTTAATGGACGCTTGGGTTGCTTCCATCTTTAGGCAAATTTGAATAATGCTGTCATGAACATCAGTGTGCAAATAACTGTTCCAGCCCCTACTTTCAATTCTTTGGGGGTATATCCTAGTAGTAGGATTGCTGGGTTGTATGGTAATTCTATACTTAACTTTCCAAGGAATTGCCAAAATGTCTTTCACAGTGGCTGCACCATTTTACATTCCCACCAGCAATGAATGATGTTCCTATTTCTCCACATCTTCTCCGATACTTGTTATTTTCCATTTTTTCAATAGTAACCATTCTGGGGGGTGGGGAGGGGTGTAAAATGGTATCTCATCATTGCTTTGATTTGCATTTCCCTAATGGCAAAAGATGTTGCACATCTTTTCATGTACTTTTTGTCCATTTGTATACCTTCTTTGGAGAAATGTCTATTCAAGACTTTTGCCCATTTTAAAATTGGGATTGTTTCTCTTTTCGTGTTGAGTTGTAGACTTCTTTACATATTCTAGATTTTAAACCCTTATCAGATTCATGGTTTACAAATATTTTTTCTAGTTGTGTAGGCTGTCATTTTACCTTCATGATAAAGTCCTTTGATACACAAAAGTTTTCTACTTTGATGAGGTCCCATTTATCTATTTTTTTTTTCTTTTGTTGCTTGCACTTTGGGTGTAAAGTGTAAGAAAACTTTGCCTAATACAAAGTCCTGAAGATGCTTCCCTGTGTTTTCTTCTAGAGGTTTTATGATTCTGGTACTTATTTTTAGGTTATTGGTCCATTTTGAGTTTATTTTTTGCATATAGTGTGAATTAGGGGTCTTCTTTCATCCTTTTGCATATGGATATCCAGTTTTCCCAGCACCATTTGTTGAAGAGACTAGTATTTCCCAATTGAGTGGATTTTGCCCACTTGGCAAAAATCAGTATGTCATAAATGTGGGGGTTGATTTCTTAGCTCTCAATTGTATTCCGTTGGTCTGTCCTTGTGCCAGTACCATGCTGTTTTGATTACTGTGGCTTTGTAACAAGGTTTAAGATAGGGACACATGAGCTCTCTAACTTCATTCCTCTTTTTTCAAATGGCTTTGGCTCTTTGGGGCCCCTTAATCTTCCATATGAATTTGATGATTGGGTTTTCTATTCTTGCAAAGACAGCTGTTGGCATTTTGATTGGGATAGTGTTGAATCTGTAAATTGCTTTAGGTAGTCTTGGCATCTTAACAATATTTAGTTTTCTACTCCATGCACAAAGATTGTCCTTCCATTTATTTAAGTCTGCTTTTTCTTTTAGCAATGTTCTGTAGATTTTTGTGTACAAGTCCTTTACATCCTTGGTTAGATTTATTCCTAGATGTTTGATTATTTTAGTTGCTATTGTAAATGGATTTTTTTTCTTTATTTCTTCCAATTATTTATTACTAGTGTATAGAAACACTACTGATACTTGGGTGTTGATCTTGTACCCTGCCACATTGCTGAATTCATTGATTTGCTCTGGGAGATTTCTTGTGGCTTTTTCAGGATTTTATTATGTAGGATCATGTTATCTGCAAATAGGGTAAGTTTTATTTCTTCCTTTCCAACTTGGATGCCTTTGATTTCTTTTTCTTGCCTAACTGCTCTGGCTAGAACTTCCAGTATAATGTTGAATGACAGTGGTGGCAGTGTGCATCCTTGTGTTGTTCCTGCTCTTAGAGTGAAAGCTTTCAAAAGTCTTTCACCAATGCAGGATCTGTATTTTCTAAACAGTGTAACTCTACAGTCAGTTTGTTCAAACACCACAATTACATGGAACTTTGAATAGGAAGTGAGATAAGATAGGTTAGTATAGGTTAGAGTGAAATAGTGACACAGCCCAAATAATTTGGGCAGAGAATAAAATGTGTTTACAGGGCCCCCCTGAGGAGATGGGGGAAGGTGTGGAGGTGTTGGACTTCCTCACCTGGACTGATGTTGATGTCACAAACGTTGGGACTGATGGTTTGATGTGCTGAGCCCTCTATCATGGGACTTGCCCTTATGAAGCTCATTACTGCAAAGGAGAGGCTAAACTTGCATATAATTGTGCCTAAGAGTCTCCCCCTGAGTGCCGCTTTGTTGCTCAGATGTGGCCCTCTCTCCAGCTAACCAAACTTGGCAGGTGAACTCACTGCCCTCCCCTCTACATGGGACCTGACTCCAAGGGGGTGTAAATCTCCCTGGCAACGCGGGATATGACTCCCGGGGATGAATCTGGACCTGACATTGTGGGATTGAGAATATCTTCTTGACCAAAAGGGAGATGCAAAATTAGATGAAATAGTTACAGTGGCTGAGAGATTTCAAATGGAGTCGAGAGGTCACTCTGGTGGACATTCTTATGCACTATATAGATAACAACTCTTAGGTTTTAATGTATTGGAATAGCTAGAAGTAAATACCCGACACTATCGAAAGCCAACCCAGTAGTCTGGACTCTTGAAGGTGACTGTATAACAATGTAGATTACAAGGTGTGACAGTGTGATTGTGAAAGCCTTGTGGATCACTCTCCCTTTATCTAGTGTATGGATAGATGAGTAGAAACATGGGGACAAAAACTAAATGAAAAATAGGGTGGGACTGGGGGTGATGATTTGGGTATTCTTTTTTACTTTTCTTTTTTATTCTTATTCTGATTCTTTCTGATGTAAGGAAAATGTTCGGAAATAGATTGGGGTGATGAATGCACAACTATATGATGGTACTGTGAACAGTTGATTGTACACCATGGATGATTGTATGGTATGTGAATATATTTCAATAAAACTGAATTTAATAAAAAAAAAAGTCTTTCACCATTAAGTATGATGTTAGTTGTGGGTTTTTCATATATTCTCTTTATCATGTTGAGGATATTTTCTTCTATTCCTAGTTTTCTAAGTGTTTGTTTATTACTCAAGAAAAGGGGTGCTGGATTTTGTTAAATGTCTTTTCTGCATCAGTTGAGGTGATCATGATTTTGTTTTGTTTTTACCTTCAATCTGTTAATGTGGTGTATTTCATTAATTGATTTTCTTATGTTGAACCACCCGTGTATAGCCAGGAGAAATCATAGAGTATAATAATCATGGCATGTAATTATTTTAATGTGCTGTTGGATTTGGTTTGCTGGTATTTTATTAAGGATTTTTCCACCTTTATTTATAAGAGACAGAGATATTGGCCTGTCATTTCCTTTTCTTGTAGTATCTTTATCTGGCCTTGGTAATGGGTTGATGTTGGCCTCACAGAATGAATTAGGGAGGGTTCCCTCATCTTCAATTTTTTTTGGAAGAGTTTGAGCAGGATTGATGTCAATTCTTCTTGGAATGTTTGGTAAAATTCACCTGTGATGCCATCTGGTCCTGGGATTTTCTTTGTTGGAAGGATTTTGATTTCTGATTTAATCTCTTCACTAGTTATTGGCTTGTTGAAATCTTCTCTTTCTTCTTGAACCAGTGTAGTAGTTTTGGTGTTTCTAAGAATTTGTTTCATCTAGGTTATCTAATTTGTCAGTATACAGTTGTTCAAAGTATCCTGTTGAGGTCCTTTTTATTTCAGTGAGTCAGTAGTAATTTCCCCCTTTTCCTTTCTAATTTTCGTTATTTGTGTCCTCACTCTTTTTTTCTTCATCAATCTAGATAATGATTTGTCAATTTTATTGATCTTTTCAAAGGGCCAACTTTTGGTTTTGTTGATTCTGTTTTTTTTCCCCCTCTATTTCATTTACTGTCCTTTAATCTTTGTTATTTCCTTCCTTCTACTCACTTTGAGTTTAGTTCTTCTTTTTCTAGATCCTCCAGTTGTGAGGTTACATCTCTGATTTGGGATCTTTCTCCTTTTTTAATGTAAGCATTTAAAGCTATAAATTTCCCTCTCAGCACTGCGTTTGCTGCCTCCCATAAGTTTTGGTACTTTGTATTTTCATTTTCATTCACCTCAAGATATTTCCTATTTTCCCTTGTGATTTCTTCTTTGACCCATTGTTGCTTAAGAATGCATTGTTTAATTTCCACATATATGTGAATTTTCCAGCTCTCCCTCTGTTATTGATTTCTAGCTTCATTTCATTGTGGTTGGAGAAGAGACAGTGTATGATTTCAATATTTTTAAATTTATTGAGACTTGTTTTGTGACCTAACATATGTTCTATCCTGGAGAATGACTCATATGCACTAGAGAAGAATTTGTATTTTGCTGCTTTTGGGTGAAATGTTCTATATATAACTGTTAGGTCTTCTTGGTTTATAGCATCATTCAAATCTTCTATTTCCTTACTGATCTTCTGTCTAGATGTTCTATCTATTTTTGAAAGTAGTGTATTGAGGTCCCCTAGTATTAATGTGAAACTGCCTATTTCTCCCTTCAAATTTGTCATTATTTGTTTCATCTATTTTTGGACTCTGCTGTTAGGTTCATATCTATTTAAAAATTGTTATGTCTTCTTTTTTTTTTTTTTTTAAATTCAGTTTTATTGAAATATATTCACAAACCATACAGTCATCCATGGTATACAATCAACTGTTCACAGTATGATCATATAGTTATGCGTTCATCACCACAATCTATTTCTGAACATCTCCCTTACATCAGAAAGAATCAGAATAAGAATAAAAAATAAAAGTGAAAAGAGAATACCCAAACCATCCCCCCAACCCACCCTATTTGTCATTTAGTTTTTACTCCCATTTTTCTACTGATTTTTTTTAATTTTTTAACTTTGTTTATCAAAAAATTAAAAACAAACAGGCAAACAACAACCAAAAAAACCCCACAACATTTCAAACAAAGCAATGGATTAAGGAAAACAAATAACCTAAAATAACTACTTTGCTTCCAACATGTTCCTACCATACCCCAAGAAAATTAACAACCCCTAAGAAAACAAAGGAATAAGAGAAAAAAAAAACCTAAAATAACTCTATTGCTTCCAACATGATCTTACTATATCCAAGAAAGTTTACAAACCATAATCATTCCTGAGCATTCCCATAACATTGAGATTACCCTCCATAGTTTATCTGTTCTTATTAGATTATCATTCCCCCTCCCCTAATTGGTATCTCTAGGTCCCCTACATTCTACAGTATAAAACATTGTACATTTTTCACAGAATTCACATTAGTGGTAACATACAATATCTCTCTTTTTGTGCCTGGCTTATTTTGCTCAGCATTATGTCTTTTTTTTTTTTTTTTAATCTTCATTTTATTGAGATATATTCACATACCACGCAGTCATACAAAACAAATCGTACTTTCGATTGTTCACAGTACCATTACATAGTTGTACATTCATCACCTAAATCAATCCCTGACACCTTCATTAGCACACACACAAGAATAACAAGAATAATAATTAGAGTGAAAAAGAGCAATTGAAGTAAAAAAGGACACTGGGTACCTTTGTCTGTTTGTTTCCTTCCCCTATTTTTCTACTCATCCATCCATAAACTAGACAAAGGGGAGTGTGGTCCTTATGGCTTTCCCAATCCCCTTGTCACCCCTCATAAGCTACATTTTTATACAACTGTCTTCGAGATTCATGGGTTCTGGGTTGTAGTTTGATAGTTTCAGGTATCCACCACCAGCTACCCCAATTCTTTAGAACCTAAAAATGGTTGTCTAAAGTGTGCGTAAGAGTGCCCACCAGAGTGACCTCTCGGCTCCTTTTGGATTCTCTCTGCCACTGAAGCTTATTTCATTTCCTTTCACATCCCCCTTTTGGTCAAGAAGATGTTCTCCGTCCCACGAAGTCGGGTCTACATTCCTCCCCGGGAGTCATATTCCACGTTGCCAGGGAGATTCACTCCCCTGGGTGTCTGATCCCACGTAGGGGGGAGGGCAGTGATTTCACCTTTCAAGTTGGCTTAGCCAGAGAGAGAGGGCCACATCTGAGCAACAAAGAGGCATTCGGGAGGAGGCTCTTAGGCACAACCATAGGGAGGCCTAGCCTCTCCTTTGCAGCAACCGACTTCCCAAGGGTAAAACCTGTGGTAGAGGGCTCAACCCATCAAACCACCAGTCCCCTATGTCTGTGGTCATGTTAGCAACCATGGAGGTGGGGTAGGCGAATTCCCCTGCATTCTCCACTGGCTCCTCAAGGGGGCACTGCATCTTTTTTTTTCCTTGTTTTTTTTTTTTTTTTTTTTTAACTTTCCCTTCTTTTTTAAATCAACTGTATGAAAAAAAAGTTAAAAAGAAAACAAACATACAATAAAAGAACATTTCAAAGAGACCATAACAAGGGAGTAAGAAAAAGACAACTAACCTAAGATAACTGCTTAACTTCCAACATGTTCCTACTTTACCCCAAGAAAGTTACCTAATATAGCAACATTTCTGTGAACTTGCTCCTACTATATCCATCAGAAATTCACAGACCATAGTCATTCCTGGGCATCCCCAGAACGTTAAATAGCTTATCTGTTCTTCTTGGATTATTGTTCCCCCTTCCTTAATTGCTCTCTATTGCTAGTTCCCCTACATTCTACATTATAAACCATTTGTTTTACATTTTTCAAAGTTCACATTAGTGGTAGCATATAATATTTCTCTTTTTGTGCCTGGCTTATTTCGCTTAGCATTATGTCTTCAAGGTTCATCCATGTTGTTATATGTTTCACGAGATCGTTCCTTCTTACTGCCGCGTAGTATTCCATCGTGTGTATATACCACATTTTATTTATCCACTCATCTGTTGAAGGACATTTGGGTTGTTTCCATCTCTTGGCAATTGTGAATAATGCTGCTATGAACATTGGCGTGCAGATATCTGTTCGTGTCACTGCTTTCCGATCTTCCGGGTATATACCGAGAAGTGCAATTGCTGGATCGAATGGTAGCTCTATATCTAGTTTTCTAAGGAACGGCCAGACTGACTTCCAGAGTGGCTGAACCATTATACAGTCCCACCAACAATGAATAAGAGTTCCAATTTCTCCACATCCCCTCCAGCATTTGTAGTTTCCTGTTTGTTTAATGGCAGCCACTCTAATAGGTGTTAGATGGTATCTCATTGTGGTCTTAATTTGCATCTCTCTAATAGCTAGTGAAGCTGAACATTTTTTCATGTGTTTCTTGGCCATTTGTATTTCCTCTTCAGAGAACTGTCTTTTCATATCTTTTGCCCATTTTATAATTGGGCCGACTGTACTATTGTCATTGAGTTGTAGGATTTCTTTATATATGCAAGATATCAGTCTTTTGTCAGATACATGGTTTCCAAAAATTTTTTACCATTGAGTTGGCTGCCTCTTTACCTTTTTGAGAAATTCCTTTGAGGTGCAGAAACTTCTAAGCTTGAGGAGTTCCCGTTTATCTATTTTCTCTTTTGTTGCTTGTGCTTTGGGTGTAAAGTCTAGGAAGTGGCCGCCTAATACAAGGTCTTGAAGATGTTTTCCTACATTATCTTCTAGGAGTTTTATGGTACTTTCTTTTATATTGAGATCTTTGGTCCATTTTGAGTTAATTTTTGTGTAGGGGGTGAGGTAGGGGTCCTCTTTCATTCTTTTGGATATGGATATCCAACTCTCCCAGCCCCATTTGTTGAAAAGACCATTATGACTCAGTTCAGTGACTTTGGGGGCCTTATCAAAGATCAGTCGGCCATAGATCTGAGGGTCTATCTCCGAATTCTCAATTCGATTCCATTGATCTATATGTCTATCTTTGTGCCAGTACCATGCTGTTTTGGCAACTGTGGCTTTATAATAAGCTTCAAAGTAAGGGAGTGTAAGTCCTCCCACTTCGTTTTTCTTTTTTAGAGTGTCTTTAGCAATTCGAGGCATCTTCCCTTTCCAAATAAATTTGATAACTAGCTTTTCCAAGTCTGCAAAGTAGGTTGTTGGAATTTTGATTGGGATTGCATTGAATCTGTAGATGAGTTTGGGTAGAATTGACATCTTAATGACATTTAGCCTTCCTATCCATGAACATGGAATATTTTTCCATCTTTTAAGGTCCCTTTCTATTTCTTTTAGTAGAGTTATGTAGTTTTCTTTGTATAGGTCGTTTACATCTTTGGTTAAGTTTATTCCTAGGTACTTGATTTTTTTAGTTGCTATTGAAAATGGTATCTTTTTCTTGAGTGTCTCTTCGGTTTGTTCATTTCTAGCATATAGAAACATTACTGACTTATGTGCATTAACCTTGTATCCCGCTACTTTGCTAAATTTGTTTATTAGCTCTAGTAGCTGTATCGTCGATTTCTCAGGGTTTTCTAGATATAAGATCATATCATCTGCAAACAATGACAGTTTTACTTCTTCTTTTCCAATTTGGATGCCTTTTATTTCTTTATCTTGCCGGATTGCCCTGGCTAGCACTTCCAGCACAATGTTGAATAACAGTGGTGACAGCGGGCATCCTTGTCTTGTTCCTGATCTTAGAGGGAAGGCTTTCAGTCTCTCACCATTGACTACTATGCTGGCTGTGGGTTTTTCATATATGCTCTTTATCATGTTGAGGAAGTTTCCTTCAATTCCTACCTTTTGAAGTGTTTTTATCAAAAAGGGATGTTGGATTTTGTCAAATGCTTTTTCAGCATCTATTGAGATGATCAACTGATTTTTCCCTTTTGACTTGTTAATGTGTTGTAATACATTGATTGATTTTCTTATGTTGAACCATCCTTGCATGCCTGGAATAAACCCCACTTGGTCATGGTGTATGATTTTTTTAATGTGTCTTTGGATTCGATTTGCAAGTATTTTGTTGAGGATTTTTGCATCTATATTCATTAGGGAGATTGGCCGGTAGTTTTCCTTTTTTGTAACATCTTTGCCTGGTTTTGGTATTAGATTGATGTTAGCTTCATAAAATGAGTTAGGTAGTGTTCCATTTTCTTCAATGTTTTGAAAGAGTTTGAGTAAGATTGGTGTCAGTTCTTTCTGGAAAGTTTGGTAGAACTCCCCTGTGAAGCCATCTGGCCCTGAGCATTTATTTGTGGGAAGATTTTTGATGACTGATTGGATCTCTTTGCTTGTGATGGGTTGGTTGAGGTCTTCTATTTCTTCTCTGGTCAGTCTCGGTTGTTCATATGTTTCCAGGAAATTGTCCGTTTCCTCTACATTATCCAGTTTGTTGCCATACAGTTGTTCATAGTATCCTCTTATAATTTTTTTAATTTCTTCAGGATCTGCAGTTATGTCACTTTTTTCATTCATTATTTTGTTTATATGGGTCTTCTCTCTTTTTGATTTTGTCAGTGTAGCTAGGGGCTTGTCAACCTTGTTGATCTTCTCAAAGAACCAACTTTTGGTGATATTTATCCTCTCTATTGTTTTTTTGTTCTCTATGTCATTTATTTCTGCTTTAATCCTTGTTATTTCTTTTCTTCTACTTGGTTTAGGATTGGTTTGCTGTTCATTTTCTAGCTTCTTCAGTTGATCCATTAGTTCTTTGATTTTGGCTCTTTCTTCCTTTTTAATATATGCGTTTAGTGCTATAAATTTCCCCCTTAGCACTGCTTTTGCTGCATCCCATAGGTTTTGGTATGTTGTGTTCTCATTTTCATTCGTCTCTATATATTTAGCAATTTCTCTTGCTATTTCTTCTTTAACCCACTGATTGTTTAGGAGTGTGTTGTTTAACCTCCAGGTATTTGTGAATTTTCTAAGTCTCTGATGGTTATTGACTTCTAATTGTATTCCATTGTGGTCGGAGAATGTACTTTGAATAATTTCAATCTTTTTAAATTTATTGAGGCTTGTTTTATGTCCCAGCATATGATCTATTCTGGAGAAAGTTCCATGAGCACTAGAAAAGTATGTGTATCCTGGTGATTTGGGATGTAATGTCCTGTATATGTCTGTTAAATCTAATTCATTTATCAGATTGTTTAGGTTTTCAATTTCCTTATTGGCCTTCTGTCTGGTTGATCTATATATAGGAGAGAGTGATGTGTTGAAGTCTCCCACAATTATTGTGGAAACATCAATTGCTTCCTTTAGTTTTGCCAGTGTTTCTCTCATGTATTTTGTGGCACCTTGGTTGGGTGCATAGACATTTACGATTGTTATTTCTTCTTGCTGAATTGCCCCTTTTATTAGTATGTAGTGGCCTTCTTTGTCTCTCAAAACATCCCTGCATTTGAAGTCTATTTTATCTGAGATTAATATTGCTACACCTGCTTTCTTTTGACTGTAGCTTGCATGAAATATTTTTTTCCATCCTTTCACTTTCAGTTTCTTTGTGTCCCTGTGTCTAAGATGAGTCTCTTGTATGCAACATATTGATGGTTCATTTTTTTTTGATCCATTCTGGGAATCTATATCTTTTAATTGGGGAGTTTAATCCATTTACATTCAACGTTATAACCGTGAAGGCATTTCTTGAATCAGCCATCTTATCCTTTGGTTTATGTTTGTCATATTTTTCCCCTTTGTCTATTAATATCCTTTATTGTACCCATACCGAATCTCTTTAGTACTGAACCTTTCTCCAAGTCTCTCTGTCCTTTCTTTGTTTCTCTGTCTGTAGGGCTCCCTTTAGTATCTCCAGTAGGGCAGGTCTCTTGTTAGCAAATTCTCTCAGCATTTGTTTGTCTGTGAAAAATTTAAGCTCTCCCTCAAATTTGAAGGAGAGCTTTGCTGGATAAAGTATTCTTGGCTGGAAATTTTTCTCACTCAGAATTTTAAATATATCGTGCCACTGCCTTCTCGCCTCCATGGTGGCTGCTGAGTAGTCACTACTTAGTCTTATGCTGTTTCCTTTGTATGTGGTGAATTGCTTTTCTCTTGCTGCTTTCAGAACTTGTTCCTTCTCTTCTGTGTTTGATAGTGTGATCAATATATGTCTCGGAGTGCGTTTATTTGGATTTATTCTATTTGGAGTTCGCTGAGCATTTATGATTTGTGTATTTATGTTGTTTAGAAGATTTGGGAAGTTTTCCCCAACAATTTCTTTGAATACTCTTCCTAGACCTTTACCCTTTTCTTCCCCTTCTGGGACACCAATGAGTCTTATATTTGGACGTTTCATATTATCTATCATATCCCTGAGGTCCATTTCGATTTTTTCAATTTTTTTCCCCATTCTTTCTTTTATGCTTCCATTTTCCATTCTGTCATCTTCGAGGTCACTGATTCGTTGTTCAACTTCCTCTAGTCTTGTACTATGAGTGTCCAGAATCTTTTTAATTTGGTCAACAGTTTCTTTAATTTCCATAAGATCATCCATTTTTTTATTTAGTCTTGCAATGTCTTCTTTATGCTCTTCTAGGGTCTTCTTGATTTCCTTTATCTCCCGTACTATGGTCTCATTGTTCATCTTTAGTTCTTTGAGTAGCTGCTCTAGGTGCTGTGTCTCTTCTGGTCTTTTGATTTGGGTGCTTGGGCTTGGGTTATCCATATCGTCTGGTTTTTTCATATGCTTTTTAATTTTCTGTTGTTTTTGGCCTCGTGGCATTTGCTGAACTTGATAGGGTTCTTTTAGGATTTGTAGGCCAATTGAAGTCCTTATCTCTAATTTACCAGATCTACAGCTTCGTGGAGTACACTTTCTCTAACTAACCAGCAGGTGGCGTCCACGAGCCACCTGTTCTCCACAAGCCAGTTCTCCCCTGCTTAGCCTTTTTGGTGAGTGGGGGAGTGAGTCTTGTGGGGTCCACTTGGTGTACCAAGCTTGCGTGTGTAGTTGGTGTTGCCTGCCCTGTATATGGGGCGTGTTTCTGGGCAGTCAGGGAGGGGGGGGTGGCTCTAACAATCAAATCTCCCTGGTGATCCTAGAGTTTTAAAGCTGCTGCAATAGTCTAATCCTTCAGTTCAGTCCTGCCACAGTTTGCCTCTGCCATTGACCCACAAGTCCTTGGTATTGGCGTGTGGCTCCTGAGACTTGCAAGTGGGCCCCTCTTCCAGGCCGTGCACCCCGGGTCCTCTGTTGAGGATGACTGTGCTATGTCACAGGTGAGTGCCGTCCCCCCAGGGCAGTTCTGGGCTGCTGGGCTGTGTAGGGAGGCTCCCAGTCTGCTGAAATGATGGCTGAATGGGGTTTGTTAATTCACACTGCTCTACCTTCCCAACTCTGGGACAATCAGCTGAGGTTGCAGGGACGGCTAATGTCCACGCCCAGTTTTGTGGTGTGTGCCTGTTATTTGAAGCACTTCCGTCACACTGGGTTGTCTGGGGCAGTTCTGGGCTATGGGGCTGGCGATGGGCAGGAGTGTTTCCTGTCCACCAGGATGATGGCTGTGAGCGGACACCCCCCTTTTCTTGGGAAGTTGTGGTGTTTAGTGAATTTTCTCAGCCACTGGATTATTGCGTTTTGTCTCAGAGCTCTCCTAGTTCTGCTCTTGACTTGACCTGCCCAAATAGTAAGTCTTTGAAGCTTTCTGTATTGGGCTTCTTAGAGTAATTGTTTTAGAAAAAGAAAAAAGGATTAAAACACAACAAAACAAAACAAACAAAACAAAACAAAACAAAAAAAAACGGGCCCTCCTCAGAGATTTAATGGGTTATTGAAATGCTAAGAGACAAAGCAACCAGGGCCATTAAGGAAAGGTCCACAGGGCAGAGAGATCAGCTTTTCTTTGGTATTTGCATATGCGCCTCAGGGCCCTTCCCCTTTCTCTGTTCACCAGAACTCCAAAAATCCTCCGCTTTTATTTTGGAGTTTTTCGTGTTGTTTTTTTTCTATGCCTGTCTCCTCTCTGCTGGGCTGGCTGCTCTCAGATTCTCTGGTGTCTGGTCTCAGTCTATCTAT
Organism: Choloepus didactylus; assembly: GCF_015220235.1. NCBI lineage: Eukaryota > Metazoa > Chordata > Mammalia > Pilosa > Megalonychidae > Choloepus > Choloepus didactylus. The sequence continues at coordinate 99,748,153 of NC_051318.1, forward strand.
GGTTGGATTTTGGATCAGTAGAATGAGTTTCCGATAAGGGCTGCCACTGCAGTTCTCCCTTCTCCTTCCCGGAGCTGACAGCCCCTCCTCCCAGGGGACTGAGCCTGGCAGGGAGGGGCGCGGGTCCCCTGGCCGCAAAAACTTACAGATTTCGCTGATCTCAGCAGTTCCACGTTTTCATGAGTGTTGTATGAAGTATGCCCAAAGTCAGATTGCTCTGTGGTGTCCAGTCCACGCAGTTCCTGGCTTTCTACCTACTTTCCTGGAGGAGTAACTAAAACATACAGCTCACCAGTCTGCCATCTTGCCCCGCCTCTCCTGTTATGTCTTCTTGTTGAATTGATCAGTTTATTAGAAGATAATGACAATCTTTGTCCATCTAACAGTTTTTTACTTAAAGTCTGTTTTATCTGTTATTAGCATAGTTACTCCAGCTCTCTTTATGTTACTACTTGCATGGTGTATTTTTTCCCATTCTTTCACTTTGAACCAACTAAGGTCTTTGAATTTAGGATGAGTTTCTTGTAAACATCATATAGTTGGATTATGCCTTTTTTTTAATCCATTCTGACAATCTCTGCTTTTGAGTGGAGATGTTTAGCCATTTTCATTTAAAGTAACTACTGGTAATGCATGACTTTCTTCTGCCATTTTGCCACTAGGTCTTTATAAGCCATATCTTTTTTGTCCCTCAATTCTTCCATTAATGCCTACTTTCATATTTATTTGATGTTTGTATTGTACCATATTGAGTCATTTCTACCTGGATATATTTTTCATATATTTTCCTTTTAGTTACCATGGGGTTGAAATTTAACATCCTAAATGTATAATAATCATATTTGATTTGATACTAATTTATTGACACTGTTTCTATACCCCTCCAACCCCCCCGCCCTTTTCTGTACTTGTTACAAATTATGTCTTTGTACATTTTATGTCCAAAACTATAGGTTTATCATTACTTATGCATTTTCATTTTAGCACTTGTAGGGAGTAAAAAGTGGAGTTTCATACCAACAAATACAATAATACTTGCATTTATAATTACCCAAATTGGTTACTTTTACTGCAGGTCTTTATTTATTCAGGCTGCTATGAACCCTCTCTAGGGTCCTTTTCTTTCAGTCTGAAAACTCCCTTCAGCATTGCTTGCAGGGCAGGTCTCATGGTGATGTACTCCCTCAGATTTTGTTTATCTGGGACTGTCTTAATCTCCCCCCTCAATTTTTTTTTGTTTTGTTTTTTTTATTCTCCCCCCGCCCCGCCCCTCAATTTTGAAAGAAAGGCTCACCAGATATAAAATTTTGAATTGGCAATTGCTTTCTTTCAGCACTGTAAGTGTTTCAACCCACAGCCTTCGTGCCTCCATGATTTCTGATGAGAAATTGGCACTTAATCTAATTGGGACTCCCTTGTACATAAAGGTTGCTTTATTCTTGCAGCTTTCAGGACTCTCTCCTTGTCCTTGGCATTGGACAGTTTGATCAGTATGCAATGGGGCATATTTTTCTTCAAGTTTATCCTACTTGGTGTTCTCTGGGTGTCTTGGATGTGCATATTCACATCTTTTGCTACATTTGGGAAGTTTTCTGTCATTCTTTCTTTTTTTTTTAATTAAGATTTATTCATGTACCATACAATCATGCAAAATATATAATCTATAGATCACATTACCATCATATAGTTGTTCATTCATCACCCCGATCAATTTTTGTAACATTTTCCTTGTACCAGAAAAAGTGAAAGCAAGAATAAAAAAAACAAGAGTAAAAACAGAACACCCAATTTGTACCCCCCATTCTTCCTTTAGTTTTTGTTGTTATTGTTGTTGTTTGTTTTGTTTTTTGCCCCCATTTTTCTACTCATCCATCCATACACTGGACAAAGGGGAGTGTGGTCCACATGGCTTTCCCAATCACACTGTCACCCCTCATAAGCTACATCTTTACACAATCATCTTCAAGACTCAGTGGTTCTGGGTTGTAGTTTGATAGTTTCAGGTATTTACTGCTAGCTATTCCAATTCGTTAGAACCTGAAAAGGGTTATCTATATTGTGCATAAGAGTGCCCACCAGAGTGACCTCTTGGCTCCTTTTGGAATCTCTCAGCCACTGAAACTTCATTTCACATCCCCCTTTTGGTCAAGAAGATGTTCTCCGTCCCACGATGCCGGGTCTACATTCCTCCCCGGGAGTCATATTCCACGTTGCCAGGGAGATTCACTCCCCTGGGTGTCTGATCCCACATAGTGGGGAGGGCAGTGATTTCACCTGCCAGGTTGGCTTAGCTAGAGAGAGAGGGCCACATCTGAGCAACAAAGAGGCATTCGGGAGGAGGCTCTTAGGCACAATTACAGGCAGGCCTAGCCTCTCCTTTGCAGCAACTGTCTTCCCAAGGGAGATGCCACGTTTTTAACAAGCTTCTCCCTTCGAGAAGCCAGGGTCTCTTCTAGACTTTAGAAGGGAGAAAGCTGAGCAGTGGCGGGATCAGAGGCTCAGGTGCCAGAGACTCAACTGTGGGACACATCCTTTGGGAGGAAGTTCTTCCAGCTCCAGTTGAGATTCAAGGTGGCCTGTGCAAGTTCCCAGGTAGTAAAAAGGATTTGTGCAGGAGTCCAATTACGGGGCGAGGAGGGAAAGGCATCCCAGATTTGGGGATCCCTGGTCAACCTCACCGGGGTGCTGGGAAGGAGGCTGGTCTTCAGTTGGGGGGGGGGGGGTCCCAGATCATGGTTAAACAGGGAGCTCTGGCGAGGCAAAAGAAGATGCTAGCAGGAAAACCCCGGGAGGGCCCAGTAACCCCGAAATCCCCAAAGGTAGCTTGGACAGCAACCTGCAGCTATCAGGAGCTGCTGAAAGAAGACACCGGTTACTTCAAACAAGCACTTGCCAAACCAGGTGACCTATTGAGAGGAGCTGCTAATTGTCATGGAGGCAGAATGTTATCTGTACTAAGTTTAAAACAGCTTTCTAGGGGGAAATGAGGACAGACCAATGCAGCCAAAAGGGGCTGGGTGTTGGCTGTGCAGAAAGCCGAGCTACACTGAACAACGAGGGTTGGCGGTTGTCCTGTGAACTGGACAATGTGATACTTTAGCTTCTGTTGTATTAAAACACAGCAAATGCCTGTTTTTTTTTTTTAAAAATCATTATGATTTCAGATATGCTTTATCTTACATTTTGATTGATTTTTAATCAGAAGAGGTGTGTGCTTTCAGCTTTTTCTTAGTATTTCTGTTAAGTACTGAAAGAACAAGGAACCTTGTAAATCTGAAATGTGAGAAATCCTTTTATTAATCGGTGTGCGAGTACAGCGTTCCACCACTAATGTGAAATACTCTGTTAGATAAAGTAAAAGTCTATCCCTTAGGAGGGGAGGGCCTGTTCTACAGAAAGTAGGTTTTTTTCCTTCATTCTCTGTAGGGTGCATGTTTTTGTATTCCTATTTTCCAGTGAAGCAGGGAAAACACATCCATCCTCGGAGCAATGATAAGAGCCAGTATTTATTGTGGGTTTACTCCTCCATCCCTTTGCTCCCACAATCCACTGAGGGAGGTGCCCTAATTGTCCCCATTTTACAGAACAGGAACAGGCTTAGAAAGATTAAATGTTGAAACCCAAAATGTAAAACTTACCCTCAATTCCTCTTTTTTTTTTTTTTGTCAGACCCTTCATCCAACTTATTAACAAGTTCTGTCAGCTATAACCCCAAAATAAATCACAAAGCTGACCTTTTTTCCATCCCAGCTCAAACCCCATTATCTCTCTTGCTTGGACATGGCCTTAATCTCCAAACTGCCACTTTGATGCCACTCTTAGCCCCAGTAAAGTCTTTCTCCTCACCACAGCCCGAATGAGTGCTTGAAAATGTATGTCAGATTACAGAGTCCCCAGTGACTTCCCTTCACATTGAGAATAAATCCCAAAGTCCTCACAGGGCCTCACTAGGCCCCACGGTCTGGGTCCCGAGGGCCTCTGCCAACTCTTCTTTCATTCATTCACTCATCCATTAAGTCAGTGAGTCTTTATGGAGGGCACCAAGTGCCAGGCTCCTCTTAGCCGCTGGGCATATGGTTCCTCCCCTTACAGTGGGGGGAGAAAATCATCCAAGAAGCGCCGTGGAGAAAAATGCACCCGGAAGGATCAGAAGGAGTGCGCTGTGGGGGTCAGGGGCTGCTGTGGAAACAGCATGGCCGGGGAGGTGGCATTTGGGCAGAAGCCAGAAGGAGAGGAAGGAGGTGCCTGGTGGATTCTGGGGAATGTCAGTTCCAGGCAGGGGGAAGGGCAGATGCGAAGCCCCCGAGGAGGAGGCGGGCTGGGCACGTCTGAGGAACAGCCAGGGACTGATGTGGCTGGAGCAGAGAGGGTAAAATGGCAGAGGGCAGACCCCATAGGGCCTTATGGGTGCCTGGAGGGACTTTGACTTTGATTCTGCGTGGGAAGAAGCTGAGCTGGGAGGTGGGCTATGAGCAGAGGAGCGATGGGGTGCAAGATCCGCTGTGGGGAGTCTGGTTAGGAGGCTTTGGGCTGAAATCAAGGAGCAATAATGGTGGCAGGGATAAGAGTCGTGGCCATAGAAGTGGAGAGAGGCTCCAGTGCTGCCCCTAGGAGAGAAATCACCATCGGATTTAACAAGGGGAAGGATTCAGCAACCCAGGCAGTTTTGGTGGAATGGTGTCACAAAGACTGACTGGAGTGGGTTGGGAGGAGAGGAAGTGAAGATGGTGGGGAAAAGTGATTGTGTGCAGGGATATCAGAAAAATGGGGTGGTGGCTAGGGGAGTCAGAGGGGCCAGGAGAAGACTTTCAAGATGAAAGGAGTTGGAGGAATTGCGTAGGCTGAGGGAACGGGGAGGAGAAAGAAGAAGGTGCAGACATGGGCATCCTAGCAGTGGGTGGTGTGCAGAGAGCTTGTGAAAATCCTCTTTTGTTTACTTTTATTTTCTCAGTGAATAGGGAGGAGTGGGGAGGAAGTGCTGGAAGTTTAGGAGAGAAAAAAACGGTATGAAGCTAAAAGGAGTTGAGTGTTTATGCAGAGGAGTGATTGTAATAAGGGAGCTTGGATCTAAGCTTGTTAAGGAAGGCAGTGAGGACATGAGGGAGGTGAGGAACAATAAAAGGTGGTAAAACAGTTGGCTCCAGGATCCAGCACAGTCAGGAAATTGTTAGCCTTGGGTCTCTAGGGGAAGGGATTTAGAAAGAGAGGAGGAGATGGTGGGAAAGTGGGAACTTCACCTTGCCACCGTTCTCCCTCTCCCGTGGGCCTTTCTGCTCACTCTCCTTGCTTCTCCTCCAACCTTCAGGTTTGTTTCTGCCTCGTGATCTTTGCACTTGCTCTCTTCCTCCTGTCTTTGCGGTGCTCCCTAACTATAGAGCTGTCTGCTCCAATTTCACACCCTGATCACCAATCTGTCTCCTGAGGGTTTCATTTTTCTTCATGGCATTTGTTGCCGACTGAGATCATGCTATTTTCATTCATTCACGTTGGCTTGATTAGTGTTCTGTCTCTCCCACTAGGATGTAAGCCACATAATGTAGGAGTATCGTCTTGTACATAATTATATTGCTGGCACATAATGAACACAATAGTTGTTTGCTGAAAGAACAGTGAATGAATGGACTTGCCCAAAGTGACTCAGCTAAGAGGTGACAGTGCCGTGACTCACGCCCAGCAGCCTTTTCCTGAGCCCTTGCTGCCAACCACTCAATGCGGGGAAAGAAGAACTAGAAGGAAATAGGAGCTGCTGAAGCCCCTTGGGGTTTTCGATCCTCGAGTTTTTAGCAGCTTCCCTTTGATGGAGTTAGGGGACAGAAAGAGAAATTCTCCTATATTCGGTGCTTTACTGAAAAGGCAGAAGGTAGAAAAATTTCCTAGATAGAAAGATATCTGGAAGGACACAAAACAAACCAGCAACAGTGCACAGGTCTGACATTGGGGTATCAGTCAAAGGCCATATAAGCCTTAGGTGTGGTTCCTGTCGTAGAGAATGTATTGATGGAGTATTTTTGGAATTAAGAATTAAAATGAAAAAAAAAATGCCCATATTTTATAGGAAAAAAACTGTAAAACTGCAATCTGTTCATGAAAACAAAGGCAATGATGTCAAACCACCATTTCTGGGAGAACAACTATTTAGAAGATAAGATTATGCAAATGTAAAGGAAAGATTTGAGAACCATCCATTTTCTGGGTTATCCTTAGATCTTTAGCTGCTCTGCTCATGACACAACACTGGTTCCTTGGTGTTTCTTTTACATTTGCTCATCGGTTGGACCCGTCTTAGTCCAACTGTGCCTTTGTAGACTTGGTTGCTTCTTTTGGAAGAGTTTCTTCTTTCAAACTAGGTTACAGAAACAAGAACTGAGTTAGATATACAGCTGCAGGAGCAGATTTCCACTTTCAAATTTAAGATGAAAAAATAGGAATATTGAGAGTGTTCCTTTAGTGTTGAAGCCTAACAATGTTCTTGGTAGAGTTCTGTTTCTTCACGGGGTCAATAGTTGGAGGGTGGGTGTCCACACGTCCAGGGAGGCAGGGAGGCCCCGCAAAGAGCAGGGAATGGGGTCGGGCGAATGGGGGATCCCAATCCACTTGCTGTTTGTAGGTGGATGTCACAGGTCAAGTCACTTAACCCTGTCACTGTCCTCATCTGCAAAACTCATGTCACCAAAACTCAGTCATGGGGTGTGTTCTGGTTTGCTAATGCTGCCATTATGCAAAATACCAGGAATGGATTGGCTTTTATAACGGGGATTTATTAGGTTACAAATAACCTAAGTTCTAAGGCCATAAAAGTGTCCAAACTGAGTCAAAAGAGAAAGGCCAATGGTGTCTGGAATACCTCTGGTAGCTGGAAAGTCACGTGGCTGACATCTGCTAGTCCTTTGCTCCCAGGTTGCATTTCAAAATGGCTTTCTCCAAAATGTCTCTGAGCTTCTGTCTCTCTTAGCTTTTCTCTCTCAGCTCTTGTTCATCTTTGCTTGTTCTCCCAGGGCATTTCTCTCTAAGTGTCTGGGGGTCCTCTTAACTTCTCCAGGGCTTCATCTCTTAGCTTGGCATCTCCAAAAGTCTTTCTGTCTTAATCTCCAAGTGTCAGCAGCTGTGTCAGCTCTTGAGCTCTCTTAAGGACTCCAGTGAACTAATCAAGACCCACCCTGAATGGGCGAGATCCACATCTTCATGGAAATAGTTTAATCAAAGGTCTCACCCATAGTTGGGTAAGTCACATCTCCATGGAAACACTCAATCTAAAGTTTCCACCCTAATCAAAAGACTAATAAGTCTTCCCCCACAAGACTTCATTAAAGAGCATGACTTTTGTGGGGGACATAATAGATTCAAACCAGCACAGGGTGGCTGCGAGGACTAACTGAAATGATGTATGGGGTGTCATTATGTAAATTGCTGGCAGAACACTTCTTGTTTCTGTAGAGTTGTGTTTTTTTTCTAGTTCTGTTGTCCATAGACAGGTTGACCATATAATTTGTCATCCAAACTAGGGCACTTTGGGGAATGAAAGGGGACACTAAACCAGAGAGGACACTGGACAAACAGGAGTAGGTCAGGACTCTCCCCAGGCAAACTTGGACATTGGTCAACCTCCCTGACTAACCCATGGTTAACCCTTCCCCACCCCCGTCCTGCCACCTTATAATTTGGCAAAGGGCCTTCTTCTCTTGCACTGGATTCTTTCCTAAGACAGTAACTAGCCAGCATGGAATTAGAAGTAAACCCTTTCTGGCAAGCTAGACTATGTGGATTTATGCTACTTATGTATTTATTTCTCTTTGGGCCTTCCCAGCACTTAAAAACACCCATCCCCAGGCCCCCCCGTGTAGACCTACTGAGTCCGAATCTCCTGGGATTCTGTATATTTAAACTAGCATCCTGGGCAGTCTCTCTGATCCAGCAAGGCTGGGAAACGCTGCCCTTGCCTTTAGAAAAGTCATTTAAACTTTCCAACTTTGAGTCGTGCCATGAGATATTAAGAGATGCCTTTGTTGCGTCATGCTTGGGCCTAAGATAGGAGATGAAAGGATCCGAGGAGGTTTTGACAGAGCAAAGATATTCCTAAAAGAAAGACAGATCTCTGGGTGGGGAGTCAGGGCTGGGTGTTCTTTGTTGCTGACACTGGAGTCACCTGGGGGCTCTTTTTCAGCATCATCCTTGGAGGAGCTGAGCCTTATTTTTCTAATAAGAGCACTGATTTCATGTCCCTATACCTTGTCTAGCTAATGCTTTTTCTCTCTCTCCTTTCCCCACCATGCTTCCAGATGGGACTGTTCATAATCTTTGTCTCCACTTCCTTAATTCTCATTCACTCTGGCTGCCATTGAATTAAGACCCACCTGGGGGTTGGGGGAAGTGGGGAGTTAATGCTTAATTGATGAAGAGTTTCTGTTTGCTGCGGCGGGAATGTTTTGCTAATGGATGGTGGAGAAGGCAGCATAACACTGTGAATGTAATTAACAGCCCTGAATTAATTATATATTTGAATGTGGTTAAAAGGGGGACTTTCAGGTTGTATACATGTTACTAGAATAAAAATTTTAAAAACCACATAGGACTATATAACCCAGTGAACTCTAATTTAAACCATGGACTATAGTTAATGGTGCAATTATAATAATATTCTTTCATCAATTGTAACAAATGTCCCACACATTGTTAATAATGGGAGGGGGGGTATATGGGAACTCTATCTTCTGCACAATTTTTCTGTAAACCTACAACTTCTCTAATTAAAAAAAAATTATGTTAAAATAAAAAGACCAACCTGGGTATTAATCCAGCTGCTGTGTGGCCCTGGGAAGGTTAATGAACTGCTACTCCAGGCCTCAGTTTCCCCACCGTGATACTAAAATGAGTTAATGCAAGAAGAGGGCCCGACAGAGTCTCTGCCAAGTAGTAAGCTGCAAGTGCTGGCTCTTAACCCCTTCACTTCCCCTGCCTACCTCTGGCCCCAACATAGAGCTCAACTTTCTCTTTATAAAATCATTAGTAACCCAACTGGAAGATTCTATGGTCACTTTTTAGGGCTCGATTTATTTCTCTTGTGAACAAGTAAGGCTCTACTCACTTCTTGAAATTCTTAGTCTTTTCCTATGTTTATGCCACTTTCCCCAGTTCTATCGCCCCTGGCTCTTTTTGCTTTACACACCTTACATGTAGGTTCCACCGGACTCATGCAGACATGAGATTATCCTTATGAAGACTGTAGAAAGATGCAGAAATTATTATTTGACCATCTTAAATGAAATGAGTGCAATGGGAAGTGCTGCATCTTAAAAATCAGGGGGAGATGCAGATTTCAGGCCACAGAACCCAAGAGTAACAGAGTGCTACCCTAGCCCGTAGCTGCGCCCACCCAGCCGCCCACGATCCTCAGCCCGGATGAACACAGAGGGAGAATTCAAGGAACGCTTTGCTGGGAGGAGTCTGGAAGGCTGGGCCTGAGCCCTGCTTTGTCTGGGCCTGTGGCTGGAAGGCTTCTCTATCTCCCAGGCATAAACGTACTCTGGCCTCAGCGAGAGCTCAACAGACTGGGCTCGCTGGTCCCCTGCCCCAGAGAGAACAGATCCTGCTTCCAGCAGTGAACAAATTGGCAGCAGAAGAGGGCCGGGTGCCGGAGTCCAGCTCATCCCGGTTGGTCAGGAGAGTTGCTTCTGATCGTTTCATCCAGCTCTGCATTCAATGAAGTCATGCTGGTAGCTTGAACCTGGCCACGGGGTGAGGGGAGTATTTATACCATGGAAATTGGCAACTGGCTATAGATCAGGCTCCACTCCACCCAGAGCCGCTTGTTAACTGTTTATCAGCACACCCAGGGGAGAGTGCCAGGAAACGTGCAGAAGCAGCCAGGCTCCATCTGAGAGCACATCACTTCTGTTTCATTGCAGGGGTAGTGGTAGAGCTATGTCAGGGTTCATATCCCACATGCAAACCAAATGATCCAACGACGACGAGACGATGATGATGATGATGATGATGATGATGACGTGAATCCCTTCCAGGCACCGCGCTTCACTGCATAAGAGCGTCACATGCATCACTTTAATTCACATGCAAATGACCTTATGAAATAGGGACTGTCATTATCTCCGTTTTCAGATGAGCTAGCTGAGGATCAGAGCAGTTGAGTAATTTGTCTAACGTCACACTGCCAGTGAATGGAAGATTCTGGATTCCAATCCAGGCAGGATCAGAGTCCCAGCTCTGACCTCCATGGCAACCCCTTCCCGGGGAAAAGTCAAAGCTTAGAAGAGTTTCTGAGGAAAAGCAAATAGTTTTCCATCCCGTTTCCCGCTCTACTGCCGTTCTACCAGGTCCCACCAAGTGCCACTTCCCAGACGTCCTCTTGAGTTCTTCTGGTGGCTATCTCATTACTCTAGACTGGTGTTTCCCACATTTCTGTCTGCACACAAATTACCTGAGGATATATATATTTTTAATTGAGATTCTGATCAGTAATTATAATTACCCTTTGGAAATTTCCACCTGGATATCTCACAGATGCCTCAACTTTACATATGGTAATCCGAACTAATTCTTTGCCTGTCCAAACCTCAGACCCTTTCTGTTCTCCCCAGAGTAATTAATGGCTTGCATGGCTTGCATGCCATTTGCCCACCCTCGAAAACTTGGAGTGAGCCTCTCTTTCCTCCCCACTCTTGTTCACAGTCCTTTTGCCATGATGGAAAGTCCTGTAGATCTTTCAAGACCCAGCTCCTAGAAATTGAATTAAGTGTAAATATCCCGAATGATTTTGATACAGATTACCAAACTGTCCTCCAAAAGGTTGTATCCATCTATTGGTCTCCAGGAGCAAAGGAGATGGCTGGTGTCTCTAAATGCTAGCCAACTGGTCATTTTAATGCCAATATAGATGTCAATTTAATGAATTGAAAAATGGTGTATCATTGTTTTATCTGGTATTTCTTTATCGGTGAGAATGAATATTTTTTCTCATGTTTATTGATCATTTGTATTTCTTATTTTATGAACTGTTTATTTCATGTGCTTGTTCTTTTTTTTTTTTTATCTGGTGTTTGTTTTGTTATTCATTTGGAAGGGTTTGTAATATGTCTTATACATCTTGCAAATTTGTTCCAATTGAATTTGTCATTTTCTTTTGCAAATTGCTTAGTGATTTTTTCTTTTTGTATACATTACAAAAGTAATAGATGCTCCATGTAAAAACTTAAACATTATAAACATATAAAACATAGACACTGAAAATTTCTCAACTTCCTCTCAAATGGACAGTTTGGTGTATGTTCCCTCAAATGTTTTTCCTATCCATATTCTACCATATTCTACATTTCTTTTCAAAATTGGAATCACAGTACACACACTGTTTTTACTCATTTCTTCACCCACTATGTCTTATACACATCTCATTGTCAGTATATCCAGCTTTATCTTATTCTTTTAGTTGTCTTGAGGCCATTCTAGGACTATATTGCTTTTTAACATAAAATGTTTTGTATCTTTATTTGGTCACATCATTCAGTCATTTTTTTTATGGTACCTTGCTTAATTTTTATGCTTAGAAGAGAACCTCAAGTTTTTATAAGAAGTCTTCAAAGGACTATTAGAGAAATTCTCTTCATTTAGAGATGAGGTAGGCTGTGAAAGAGTGCAGACTGTTGACACATCTGGGTAAACTCTAGAAGTCCGAAAAACTTGGCTTCACAAATCGAGGGGGTGAGTGGAAATGCTTTGTTCTGATAAAATATACTGAAATGTCTATTTCAAGTGAATTAAAATTCAGACTACATTGCCATTTCAGCTGGTCTCAAATGCTAAGTTTTCAGAGTTTGAAATAAGTCAGTAATCTTCAAAAGACAGAATTTACTTCCATAAAACATTGAGGAAAACATTAATCACCCTGGATTAGGCACTGGGAATGCTAAGAGGGAAATCTCTCTCTCTCTCTGTCTCTCTCCCTGCTTTTATGGAATTTACGGTTAAGTGGGGGAAATAAACATTATTCAAATAGTTGCAAAGATAAATACATGATAACGAAGTGCTGTGCATGTGATCAAAGAAGAGTACTGCCTGCTCTAAGGTGATAAAGAGGGACCTGTCCTTGTCTGGAACCTCTGGGAAAGCGAACCTGGGCCACTGCCAGTTGTGCTGTGGTTGGAGGACAGGGTTGAGGGGTGGGGCCCTGTGCAGTAGAGAGAGCAGGAATTACTGGATCGGGGAGCCCCGAAGTTGGCAGGAGCACAGCCTTAGGCAATCCAAGGACTGACACAAACCTACAGCGGTCAGAGGCAAAGGAAGGTGGGAGAGGCGAGGGAACCTGCCTCTCCTAAAGCATTTAAATTCCAACAGTTTACGTCATTTTACAATGGTGTGACTACAGGCAACCAGTTTTCAATCCTGCCTTAAATTAGGGACTGTGAGGGTCATTCAGTGACCATTGAAATGATCATTGAAACCGAGTGCTTGAGGAATTCCAGAATTTAAATGCAGAATGCAAGAGGAAGAACCAGTGCTCCTGAGTAGGAAGAATAAAAGCCCGGGGTGAGTGTAGCGTTGCAGAAGCCTAGGGAAAGAGGGCCTTTTCAGACGGAGGCGGTGGTGCTCAGGGTTGAATGCTACCCAAGAAACTGAAGACCGAAAAACTGCCCATTGGATTTTGTAACATGGAGCTCAATGACCTTTGCAAAATGCCTAAAATGTGCTAGGTACTGATACGGCATAATTGATCTCAGGCATTTCCTGAACCGTGTCTTTTGAGGGGTGTGGGCAGCTTTTGATTGCTTGATCTTTACCTCCTGGAGAGCTGGCCCCACTCTGGTAACAACCGGCATGGTGTTATCGACAAGGCCAGGATGAGACAAACACATTTTGGATGAGACATTCATTACCAAATGCTTAGACATTGGAGAGACCCAACTGGGCTCCTGTTAAAAAGTAAGAAGCATGCGTTTCTTGTGCAATGCTTGTAACTGATAAATCTGGATCCTCAGAAACAAAGCTCCAGGAGATGCACCAATAAAGACGCATCTTTATTTAAGTTAAAGGCAGAGAGTTTACAGTATAGGAACCTACCAGCTACTGGGGCAGAACTCCCAGCAAGTTGTACTCTTCCTTGAAGAATGTTCTATAAAATGTACCATAGAAGAGGATGAAAACGGTTTTCCAAACTGAAATTGTAAGACTTTGCCATCATAATGGAGATTTGTCAAGATTAAAATGGGGCACATAATGATTATGAGCTTAGCAGAGCAATTTATACAAATCAAGTTCTCTTAAATAGTTGTAAACATACAGTATTTATTAGTCTTTACCTGAATGAATCATTTCCTAAGGATCCTTATAAAGTTACTCTTAATCAAGAACAAAAGTCCACATATACAGGAATTAAATTTACAAAACCATTTAATTAATTTAATTATTCATTGTTAAAACATCAGAACAGAGCACTGTATTTCAGAGAGTATATATGTAATGATTTTTAAAGCTTTAGTGAGGCACACTAAACTTAGCTAAGCAACATATTACATTATTCACTCACACAGTATAGATCATTACAGTAAGATAAATTATATATTATTGATATGTAAACATAATTGACATATAAATACATATACAGACATATATAGTCTCATCTTGGAGAATGTTAGGAAAATACCTGCCATAAGTAAATTCTTTCTACATTTAATTTTATTTATACATTGAGAACTTCAATGAACAGTATATGTGATATTAAATGATTCAATAGGAGCTAACCATATACAAAGCACTTTGATATACATTACTGCATTTTAAAAAACCTATATCATTTGATGACAAACCTCAAAAGTATTAATGGAAAAACTGTCTCCTTTAAATCTTAAGGGACCTGTTACCAGATTAATCTTCCTAAAATTCACCTTTCATCTTGTCAGTTCTCCATGCATAATTATTCAGTGGCTTCCCAGTTCCTTTCAGAATGAAGTTCACCTCTTTATCCTGACATTCAAAACATTCCAAGACTTGGCCTCAAACTTTATTTTCAAATTTTTCTTTTTTTCCAAACCGGGCCTTGCTCTCGTCTGACCCAGGAACAGTGGGGTTCATTCCCACCACTGAGCTCATCCTTCCCCTTAAATGTCCTTCTTCTTTCTCTCCCTCAAACCCTTTGATCTTTAAAGGTCTGGTTCAGTTCTCACGCCCTCTATGAAAGCTTCCCTGAGGGTTCCGGTGCTTTACAGAGAGAGTGTCACTTTGGTTCTTAACCACATGCTATTGCGTACTGTTGCTGAAATGGTTCATAGTTTTAAGACTCCTTCCTCTCTTCAATGAAATTGGAAATTCCTTGAAGGTCCGTATCCCCTTTCGTCCCTAGCACAATCCTAAGAATTAGACAATTTGACTGAGTATATAGCCAGTATCACCTTAATTCCCTGTGATTTTTCTTTCCATCTACAGAAATAGCCAAACTGAACAGCCAAGTTTACTGTTGCTTAAGCGTCTGTCATTCTCTTCCAAAGTTCTGTTTAATGCTGGATCCTCACTGTGCAACTGTGATATATGTAGTTTGGAAGTTTTCTTTGAACTAGGAACCCATTCCCTTTAATTTCATTGTATCTTATGTAAGAGCACTGTCTTTTGTGATAAATGTATTTTTTAGAGAGTTAATTGAATATTTTGGATGTTAAATCAATTTCTCTGAAAATACAGAGCTTTAAAAAAAACTGCAAAGTCTTCTGTTCATTGAGTTTTATGTTTTTCCCCTTTCCTCTCCTTTCTATAAGTACAGGGAAAAGGACATAGAAAAGGCTACCCTAACAAATTATCACAAAGTTTCATGTCGCCCATTTTACAGAGGAGAAAACAGAGGCTTACATATGCTAAGTAATTTGAACAACTAGTAAGTGGCAGAGCTAGATTTTTGACGGAGAACTGATTTCTAAGCTTATGTTTTTCTGCTACACCTTGCAACATAAATGCCCTTTATGGTTAGGAATTCTCAGTGGGGAATGTTGGAGCGTGCAATCACGACTTTGATAGCTACAGGAGGGACAGAATAACAAATGTTCCAGTGCATCTGGGGAGGCTTACAACACCTGCAGTTTAGTTATGAGATCTTCCTCACTTTGAAAATTTACATGTTCAGTGTACACCAAATTTGGCACTGTTCCTTTTGATGTGGAACATTGGATCACTTGTATCTTTGCAGGTGGGGGGAAAGCTGGGCAGTTTTTACCTCTGTCAGGGCTCAGGACAAAAACAAAGCCATGAAATCAACATAGCAATAAGCTTATTACTATGTTGAGATTTTATCTATATTCTGATATATATAATATAGACAGACTGAGTTATATGATATGTGATATAGACACACTGATTTAGTTCTGGGCTTCAACTTACTTGAAGATTGGTCAATAGAAGGAAATATCATTGTGAGAAGAATGCTGACAAATCCTCAGTGAAATCTCTAACGAGGTCTAGTAGCATTATGCTCTTCCAGGGCAGATGTGCTGTGTATGTACTTTTTAATCCAGCAGTTACTTTCTTTTCCTAGCTAAACTACACAGAGTACTTCTCTGATTGCTGTTTTGTGAATTAAGACCATGGGAGGAGTGAAATTTATTCTTCCCTTCCGTTTTTCTAGGTTTAAGAGAATTTAATATACTATGCTTTTCTTACCTTTGTACTGAATTTTGTTTAACGGTCTATGAATTCCCAAGCAGATTTCATTAATTAGTTTGTTCATTAATTAGTATGTCCCACCAACTAGATCTAACTATATAAATATGTAGTATACAATTATATTAAGGATAATTTGTGGTTTATGAGTTAACCTTTCAGTCTTCTATCATTTTAATATTTGGATATTTGAGATGCTTCTATAAATCGTTTTTATTTTTGTTTTTAAAGTAACACTAATTTAATAGACAGGGATGCAGTTTTCACTGGCCCTGTTACTGTGCTGTAGAAAGAACCTGTGCCTGAAATCTGACTTCTCTCTCTCGTTTTTATTTGGCGAAATCCTTTCACCTGTTTCCTCTGAGGATCGTTTCTATCCCACCGTGTCGGTTCGAAGAACGACAAATTATAGAAACTGCTCTGTCTGTGAAAAGTTAGGCTTATGAACTTGCTGAATGAAGCGAGCGGGACAGCCCACAGAGGAACTGGGCGCTTTGGTAGGAGGGAGTGGGGAGAATCTTTTTATGGGGATTAGGCTGAGCATTATCAGTCAAGGAACTCGAGTAAGGTGTATGGTGGGCCTTAAATACCTTTCCTCCCAGCCCTACCCGTCCGAGGCCCAGGTTTCCCCAAGGTGTGTATGTCTGTGTTTGCATGAGTGCAATGGACCTCTACCCCAGGGCATATTCCTTGATTTCGTACTTGCCTCACTCCACCCCCACCCCTCACTCCCGACTGTGAGCTTTGGACAGGATCCATTTCTTTATCATTCATCTTTGTATACTTCCCAGAACCGCTCATTGGAAGAAGCTTAACGAGTGTGGTATTAAATGAGGTATACAGGGAGCTGGATGTCAGAATAAAGAGTCAGATTAGCGACTAAATAACCGTGGGTGGTGGATAATTTAAAGCCAATTGTAAAATTCTTTCTTCCCCCCAAAGGAAAAAGCAGTAGTACCGTGCTCTTTTCCCTAAAAGAAAACTTCAAATAGAATTGGGTTGCTTAAGTCCAGCCTAAAGCGCCCAAAGAATAGGTGCAAGCCAAGGTGGGGCCCTTAGCTAGAGCCACGGCGCCGGGGCCTGTCCAGGTCGGGGGCTGCCGAGGCGGCGCGGCGCGCAGGGGCCCGTTCCACTCGGCCCGGGTCGGGGAAGCCGGGCGGACGTGTCCCCCGTCCCCCTGCCGCGGCGGCCGGCCTTCTGGTCCTGGGAGATGCCGATGAAGTGGTGTGAAGGGTTGGGCTTTTTTTTTTGTTCCTAAAAATTAAACGAACAAAAAAAAAAGTACAACAATCCAAACCCAACGATCTCACTGCGCGTCGGCGACGGAGAACGTCCCCGCGTGGCTCCACCGGGCACCGCACCGCCTCTCGTCGGCGGCCGCGCCCCGGGCCAAGCCCACCCTCCCCGCGAGCCCCACGCCCCGGGGCCGCGCCGGGCACCCCGCTGCGGGCGCGCGCAACCCCCGGGAGGGGCCGGAGAGGCCCGGGCGCCCCCGTCTTCCGTGAGCTGAGCGGCGCGGAAGCGCGGGCGGCGGTGGTCGGGGGCGGTTGGAGACCCCGGAAGGAGCAGCACAAAGGCGGAGACCCGAGGTGCTGGCGGAGGAGGGGGAGGGGGAGGGGAGGAGGGGGGAGGGGGCAGGAGGAGGGGGAGGAGGAGGAGGAGGGGGAGCGGCGCGTCCATTTTGTAGCCGTGCCGGGTGCTCGCCTGGGCGCAGAGCGCGGGTCCCGCGGCCGGAGGAGGAGCGGCCGCACGGCTCCCGGCGGGCCCCTCCGCGTCGCCGGAGCTCCGAGGTAAGTCCCCGCCGCTGGGCTCCTCTCCGGGAGGGCCGGGACCTGCGTGGGCGGGGGCTGGCGGAAAGCGCCTTCTGCGCTCGGGCCCCCGCCGCGCCGCGGAAACCCGCGGGCCTAGGGGAGACGGCGCTGCCCGGAGTCGGCTCCGCCGCCGGGATGCCCAGCTCCGCTGCCAGCCCCTCGCTGTCGCTGGGAGGAGATGGCGACGCCGCGCCGGATCCGAGCACGCGCCGGGCGGGGGCGCCCTCACCGTAACCCCTCGGCGCGGAGAGCGCCTGTTCGCCAGGCCTCGCGGGCTAGCTGCGCCTTTCCGGGAGGCGGCTGAAGACACTGAGAGTCGAGACTGCATGCTGTGCGAATACGTGCGTTATACTGTCGTCTTTCTCCTTTCTCTGCAGCGGCCTACGGTCTGTAAGTTACATCGTGAAGAAAGCCTGGTCGTCCTACCCTGGGAAATAGTACCCCTGCCGAATGCACCTGCTTGCAGGGGACACAGGTAAACCACAATACTTTTACCTAGGTCACCCCCAAATTATAAAAAAAAAATTTTTTTAGGCCCATAACCTTTCAGAACTGAACGATGTGTAGAATATATATTCCCACCCACTTCTCTCATGGTGGTCTTTGTTCTTTTCATATTTTGTCAGAACTAAAAAAAAAATGGATCCATACTTGGAAAGTCTTTTTATGTGGCAATTGTTTGACATGTTCTATAAACCAAGATGATTTAAATCATTTCAAAGGAAGAGTGAGGCTTGAGCAGCATTTTTTCTCCCCTTCTGTGCCTCTGAATGATCAGGTCGCTAAGGCTTGCAGAAAGGGGCGTGCGTTTTCTATGCCGCTAAAGACCCTTATATAATAGGCTTTGAAAGCAGAAGTTCTTTTACATATGCACTGCCTGTAATAGGACTTGGTGGAACTGTTGATTAACTGGTTATACTGCCGTTTTTGCACCATGGGAAGATAAATTTCTTCAGACTCTCCTTCCCTCTTTCCCTAAAAATACGTTTGTTTGTTTTTTTTTCACCAGCTGACTTAGTAAATCTCCCGGGTGGTCCTTCCATACACCACTATGTTCTTTTTATCCCCTACATTTGTATTGGGGTACCTGGCCCTACTTCTGTCAGAGCTTTCGTTCAGACATGCCCATTTTCATGAACCTGCTTTGAACCTGCTATCTTAGGTTCACTTCTTTTCTAAGACCTTTTCTTGGTTAATATACTCATGTTCTAACATAACACCTTATATCTATATTTAAAAAATATATATATACACACACACACACAGTTCACAGTATTTGTACACATGGAATTAAGCCACCTCACATTTAATAGTTTAAGTTTACAAAATCACATTTCTTACTGTGATCTCAGTGTGATTTGTATCGCACATTACCTAACACGCAACAACGCTATGACATAGGTACTATAAAAACCCTTATTTTATGAAAGATAAAATTGGTTCTTGAATCTAATTGTTCAGAAGCAGGTTCAGTGTTCTTTTTCCTTCACTAGAGAGCCCCTTAAAACCTAATTTGTAAAAATCGTAGAATTTTAGAAGGGATTTTAGAAGACCCATGATTAAAATTAAACTTCTTCATTTTACAGATGAGGATACTGAATTCTTGACCCGTTTTCTGGACAGTGCTAAGGTCTAACAATTGGGAAACCCAGGTCCTATGCCTAGCTTGCTATATACAGTTAGAAGTCTCAATCTTTTAGGCCTTTTTTTTTTTAAAGTGTTTAGCTGGATATCTAAGATATTTTTAAATCCAGTACTATTGTTTTATTCCTACTGCATAACTTTTGTTACCACATGCTCCTCAGTACATATATTGATAATATTCATATGCATGCTAATGTTAACTGCTTTAAAATTTTATATTTTGAACCTAGGGGTAGGAATGGTAACATGTGTGACTTATTAGATTTTTACTTAGTTGTGTAACAGTATGGGTCTGTTGTTCTAAGGTCCAGAACTGCACGGAGATCTGGTACAGTCCCATAAATCATTGGTTAGAGTTCATAAAATGGTATACCCTTTCTAGAGGGAAACTTGACAGTTTTTTCAAGAGCCTTAAAAACATCCCTACCCTTTGACCCAGCAATACACTTAAAGGAGTTATCTAAGTAAGAAATCAGAGCTGTGGACCAAGACTTTTGTACAAGGTGTTCATTTAAATGTTATGATACCAAATAAAAAAAGACCCATAAGAAAGTGTACCCATAAGATGAATTAATATATTATTGAAGAGTATATGATGAGAGGGGAAATGTGATACAGTAAGTGAAAAAAATTGTATATACTTCATGCTCCCAGTTTTGATCAAAATATGTGTATGTACTCACACAAGACAAGAGATGGGAGGAAATGTACCAAAATAATAATAGTGGTTATTCCTTGCTAATGCAATTATGGGTGATTTTTTTCCCTCTGTTTTCTGACTTTCTTATAATCACAAATTTTATAATTTAAGAAAAATAGAAAAAACTAATTACATAGATAACCTCCTCGACTTCAGTATGTTGTCAGCTTTCTAAGTCCTTCTATAAGGCATGTACCATACCTTTTAGAATAACAATATCTTTGTAAATGCTCTCCATTTCTGAATTTAGGGCGGGAATTGTCTTTTGGTTTATAATTCATCTTTTAAAACATCATTAGATCATTGGAGTAGCCAGTGTTTTTATTCATGAGAGGCACTGCCATTCTCATTACCTTGTCTGGGACTCTGGAAACTAGAGGAGTAGAGAGCTGTGCCCGCCTCGCATGACTGTTAACCAAACACAGGTCTCCTTTGACAAACAGAGTAATTACATTCCAGCCAGACCTGTAAAGCAAATTCCCATAACATGAACTCTTTTCTAATTCATTTGTTATAGATGTAGACATTTATAAGGAAAAGCTGACTTGAAAACTGCTGATAGTTTAAATTATTGTCTCTCCTGTGTTAAAAGCTCCACGTGTATCTTACTTGGAGGTAGCCCGGCTCCCCATTTAAAAGTTCCAGAGGAGCTCTGCCTTTGTCTCCCTGCGTATTTGTAATGTTGAATAAGAACTAGACGGTATCAACATAGCAGCATGTAATATAGCCAACCTAAAAATTGCTTTACATAAAGCGTAATTTGCTTTCTAGTTGATATATTCTGTACATTAGATGAGAATATTTGGAATAAGTGTACTTACGCATTTTATTCTTAGAATACGATGTATAATTTTACAATGAGAAAAAGGAACTTTGTTCATACCAGTTAAATTTCCCATAGTCATCTCAGAAATAAGTTCTTTTTAATTTTGATCAGATATCTACTTAATGACCACTTTCACTTGGCACCGTATTAAATAAATACTGTGTAAACAATCTCACCTCAATAAACCTAGTTAACTTTGACAGTATTTTCTGAAAGCTGAAATTAACCTCAAATACAAAGTTAGTGATGGAATAGGTACCAACCTGCTGGGGATAGTAATTTAATGGGTCAAAGTTTGCTGAGTTGAAAAAGAAAATTTGTTTTTAGGGATAAAAATGTGCCACTTTCCTTTAAACCCATTAACATTTATTTGGGTGAAACCAGACCATTCTTGTTCATAAAACCTGGCAGATGTCAGTAATTCCAACTTAATTGTAACTAAATTCCAACTCTTAACAGGTAATGATAAATATCTGGGTACAGTTGGTACCAGACTGGGGGAATGCAAATCTTTCTCAAAGTCCATAATATAGTCTATATGTCTGTTTCTTTAAAATGCAGACACTAATTTTCTTCAAATTGATTTCATGGGGGGTGGGACTGGAGTCCCTTTTTGGGTCCACAGAAATATCTCAATAGTTGTGCACATAGCTGGATAGGGATATCTGATCTAGTGTGTATCCTAAAACCCTACTGTTACTAGGGATATCTGATATAGCATGTATCCTAAAACCCTACTGTTACAGTATTGCAGAATTTCAGGAAGTATAGACTAGTATCTTAGATGATTACCAAGTGACACAAGAAAAGGAAAAAGGGGGGAAAAGATAGGAGATAAGGTGAAGAGGAGGGTGGGGGAAGGGATAAGGAAAAAACAGGAGGAAATCAAAAGATTTACTCAGTGAATCAGCATGGAGAAGATGAGTTAAAAGAACAATAAATGAAAGATTTTTCAGGGCTAAATAGTGGTTCAGAGAAGAGAATGAAGGAAAGGAAATGTCTTAAGATAATGAGATGGTTTTTATATTTTTAAGGATGTGTCACCTTGGCCCAGCAACCCTTTGTGAATTTTCTGAGGAGGTGACTTTTCCAAGGTGGAAAATAGCTTTACTTTTGCACTATCAGAAACTCTGCTAGAAATATCTTGGGGGAAATTTATTATCTTGGGGGAAAGGTTAAGTTGCTTATTGTCTTACATGGATACATAGTGTTTTATGTATATTTTTTTATATTGTGTTTGCAAGAACCACATAACAATTAGATAAGCTGTTTTACCATATGCTATATATTCATTTCAGTATTCCTTTTTTGACATGATACCTGAAGTTTTGTCTTATTTTTAATCTTACTTTAATTATATAAATTATGGGACAATCTCTAAAAGCCAGACTGAAGTATAATGACACATTTGTACAGAGTACTTAAAACACAAATTTTGTAATTTTCATATATTACAAACCTTTCAAAACAGATATACAAATGAGAATTTTTAATATGAACAAGTGGTTTGTCAGAGGCCACAGAGAGCCAGGCCTGCCTGTCAGCTGCCTCATAGGCCTGGACCCAGAGATTTCCAAAAATGCAATTTTTATTTTATAAAAGCTGAAACAGTACTATAACTGATTAAGCTCTTTGTGATGCTTATCATACTTGACTAATGTTTCTGAAGTTTTACTTTTTTTTTTTTTTTTTTTACCTCAATATGGTATTCTTATAATTGGCTCCCCTTTTCACTTTTTTCCCCAATTTGTGAAAAATTTTAAACATACAGGAAATTCAAAAGAATACTACATTGCATATACTTACATCCACCTAGGTTCACGAGTTAACTAGACCCTTACTAAATTTCAAGATAGCATTATTAGTGGATCTCATACTGAAACTAGAATACAGTATACTACTTGAAAATAAGATTAGTATGCTGAGAGGAAGTGATTAAAAAAAAGGATGAACCTTTTTATTCTCAGTGTTGTTCCAAGGTAAGATTGGTGGCATAAGTAGAGCTTAGCATAATTTAGTTTGTGACGTGGCAGTTACAGTATTCGCTATCTAGTTACCTGATAGATATTTAGGTACTTCTTTGAGATTCCTAGATTTAAAGCTGCTTCAAAGCAGGATGGAAATTTGGTCTAAATCTTAGTACAATTTGACTCTCTAAGGTACAAAGCATAATATATTGCTCTTCCTTTTGTTCCCTAATGGGAATTAGAAAAAAAAATCATGGATAACATTTTGAACAACTTTATATTGCTAACACTGAATGGAATTTAAAGGGGTTAATACGAAAGTTTCTTTTTCTAATAAGGAGAAAATTAACTTCTGTTGAAAGGTGAATAAATGAGCACTTGTGCAACATAATCATTATTGGTTAAAAACATCATTATTAACAACAAAGGAATTTCTCCTAGGAGGGAGAAATTTAATACATACATATTAGCTTTTACTGCTGTTTTAAATGGCTCCTTTCCTTTCTAAGTCTTGGCTTTTCCATTTTTAGTATTCTGGTTGTTATGATTTATCATTTTCATTTGTAGAGACTGTTGCTTTATACTCATTTAAGGTAGGATCGAAAAAGTACTTTTTGTAGTCTTAAGTGCAGGGATCTTAACAATTTGTTTAAAAATAAATCCCTTGTGGTTATACAACTATGCTGTTGTGAATTTTATATCTAAGTTCTAAAATATAGTAAAAAATTTTCAAATATGGCTGGAAAATGAAGTGATTGTTTCTTTTCCAGAAGTGGCAGGTTTTAATTGTTAGTATAGAATACTTGGGAAATTTTTAATTGGTGGGAAACTAATTTTCTGTGCTTCAAAATTTAGACTTTTTTGGTATTCAGAAACACATTCAAAGGAAGAATTAATCTTGGAAAACTCATTTTCTCTGATACACTCAACTTGATATTGGTTAAGCTGAAAGTTTATGAACAGTGAACAATAATTTTGTTTACATAAAACTGCTTGACTTCTCTATTGGGAAAGTGTTAATAAAAAAGGGGGGTGTGGGTGTAGTGGGATGTGTGCTTTTTAGTTCACTTCAAAGGAGTAAGTGGAACTGATTTCAGATTTTATGTTAGCCACATTTTAAGAAAAGGATCTGTAAGATCTTTTATGAAGTATACCCTTCATTTGTGAGACTAAAAATTTTTATTATGTATGTTCCTTTAAAATTTTGGGGTCCTCAAAGAAACCTGATTTTTGGGGGCTAATATGTCTTATTTTTCTCTAAAAGGTAATAGAGTCAACTGTGGACATTAAGTAGTTTTGTCTTATGAAGTTTTGAGTTAAACTTACAAGGTTTTGAAGCTAAGGGAAGAAGAGAAAATAGTATTTAGTTGTTAAAGTGAACGTAAAATAAAAATCTTTAAATGATAAACCAAAATTTGTAAGCTATATTACTAAAAATGGAACAGGGTCTACTATATTTTTGATGCAATTAAAAAAAAAAAAAAAAGAACTTTCCAAATAGTATTTTTTCCTCTGGTTTATTTGATGTTAAAGTTGATTATGGCTTTGGGACAATGGTTTATTTGGGATGATGGTTTATTCTCTCTAAATTTCTGTGTGTGTGACATTTTCCTTCTGTATAGTGAAAGGTCTTTTCACTTTTGATCGTACTTGTTTGCCTTAAAATTCTTCTTGGTAATATCCTTGTCAGTTTTTTTCAAAGTTTCTTTTATCTTTGTCCTGGGTGCCTTTTTTCTTCCTCTCATCCCAATCACTTGGTATCCTTTATTTTTCCTCTTATTTATTTAGTATGCTTGGATAGGATGTTCTGGAATTATTAATCTTGCAAGCATGAGTACATACTGAGTGCTGCACCCCCCTTCCTGTTTCTCCTGTCTCTTCCGAAATCTAGCCTTAGTGTAGGATTCCTAAGTGAAAGGTGACAGAGCAGGGGAGGTGATAAAGTGTGAAATAGGACTAGGTTTGGAGGATCATCAGAAGTTATCTTCATTGTTCTAAAGAGTAAGAATGGTTTACAACTGCTTGATAACCTCTCTAAAGCCCACTGACAGCAGTCTTTATTCTCTTCCAGTGCATTTTCAAAGGTTTTATGATTTTTCACATATGCTAGTCACATATTTTGTCGTATGGCACTAAATTTGAGACAGAATAATCTTTACTTTAAACACACACACACACTTCTCACAACCTAATATAAACCATAATCTAATTAGCTCTGCAAGCTCAGTTTATGTTTTAAATACCATTAGTCTTCTAGGTTGTGGCTCCAGTTCGCAACTCTTGAAATTACTGTTAAAGTATTTACTTACTTTTAATTCAATGATAGCCTAAAGATTATCAGATTCTATTTTATTAAATTTGCTGGTAAACTGAATAAGGAAAGAACTTTTTAGCACTACTTTCTGTTTCAAAACTTTAGAGATAATTTTTAAATAGAAATTTACATTAATAAATAGTATTCTCTAGATTAGGGATCTCAATTTTTTTTTTGGTCTCAGGACCCATTTATATTCTGAAAAATTGAGGATCCCAAGAGCTTTTGTTTGTGTTTATGGTCTCTAGCTATTTACCATATTAGAAATTAAAATAGAAAAAAATTTAAAATATTAATACATTAAAAAACATTTTCCAAAACAAAAATAAATTGTAGGAAGAGTGGCATTACTTTACATATTTATGGATTACTAATGAATGCCTTAGTTGAAGACAGTCTTCTCTGCTTCTGCACTCAATCTGTTGCCATATGTTATTTTGGGTGAAATACAAAGAAAATCTGGCCTAACACAGATAAGTGGTTGGTAAAGAGAGGAATATTTAATAGCTTTTTGAGATAATTGTAGATCTTCTTTGATACAGTTCCAAAACTCAGCAAATAACAAATGGTGGTTTATTAAAGGTTAGTTGCAGTATGGAATCTGAAATTATATTGCTGAACTTCTGGATCTCTCTTGCACTTTGTATGGATCTTTTACGTATGCATAATTTGGGATGTTATTCATTTGTGATTTGAAAAAATAACACTTCACTGGGTTATGCAGATGTCCAAATATTGACATATTTCATTGTAGTGACCTCCCTCCCTCCCCAAATATACCCATATTTATTAATATCATCACCTTATCTCACCAGAAGAGTCTTTCCTTAATGGGAAACTATCATGCTAACAGTGGCAAATGTTTTCCAAATTTCTAATTTTCACTTAAAAACTCAATTTGTATCACTGGCAAGAAATACTGTTGTTTACCTTGAAGTGATAGGCGTATTTTATTCCTTTTTGAGAAAATGTCTGCTATATACCTATGTTTGAATAGCCGTCGCTCATCATTCAATTCTTTAGTAAAAATTGTGTTCCATGGAAAAAAGTGGCTGGTTCAACCTGCATCTCACTGCAGAAGTGCTTTCCCCAGACAGCATCTGCTGGTATGCAGCAGAAGTGCTTTGTGTGTTCCTGTTTTGTCACACAAAATATTAAGAAGACATGTATTCAGGCTCAAACCTGGTGTGCGTGTGTGGTGGTGAAGAACACAATTATTACCTGTACAGTCTGGTGCTACCTACTGCCTTGTTTGATCCTGCTAAGACTCCAATTCTTTACTCATCATTGTTTTTGCACCATCATGTAAAAAGCAAGCAACATTTTAGTATTATGAAAATAATTTTGACCTCATTGTTGTCCTGAAAGTCTTAGGGACACCCAGGTTCATTTGGACCACACTTTGAAAACTGATGCTCTACATACAGTGCAAGATGGTTTTGATAATTTTCTAGACTTCAATTCTCTAATGAAGAGCAAATTACAATTGTCTTAAATTTGTGATTTTACCTATGATTTAGTAATTGTAATCCTACTATTGAAATAGAAAAATATGGCAATACCTAGTAAAAGTCTACATGAGAGTACATGCTTGAATTTATATTTCTATGCTTCTTTCTTTTGAGTAGCATACCATTTTATACTTGTGGGCCCAGAGTAAAGAGCTCATTCTCTTCAGACACTGTGTACTTTGTTTCTAAAAGCTAGTAGTCAGCTCTGTTTTAAAACAATCGGTTGGGTCCTGCTGGCTTAACTTGCGGTTGTCCTAGTCCTAACCCTGTCTCAGCCAAAGACTGTTGTTGGAAAGCCCATACAAAGGGCTTGTGTACAGGACGCCCTGCTAATAAGGAGCGTGTTCTAGGCTCAGTGGATTAAATCTGCATTGGTTTGCATTCTCTTCCTAAAGTTTCTCACTTATTTCCTTGTTAGACTGATTATTTCAGTGAAAATCATACCATTTTTAATGCCTATGATGATAATTGCACCCACCTGTTACATAGCCCTAGTGGAAGGGATTAGTGAGGTAAAATAAGTGTTTCTTTTTCTATGGCAGGATGTGATGGAGCTGCTTGAAGAAGATCTCACATGCCCAATTTGTTGTGGTCTGTTTGATGATCCTCGAGTTTTGCCCTGCTCGCACAACTTCTGCAAAAAATGCTTAGAAGGGCTCTTAGAGGGGAATGTGCGGAATTCGTTGTGGAGACCATCTCCATTCAAGTGCCCCACCTGCCGGAAGGAAACTTCAGCTACCGGAGTCAATAGCCTGCAGGTCAATTACTCCCTGAAGGGTATAGTGGAAAAGTATAACAAGATCAAGCTCGCTCCCAAAATGCCAGTGTGCAAAGGACACTTGGGGCAGCCTCTCAACATTTTCTGCCTGACTGATATGCAGCTCATTTGTGGGATCTGTGCTACTCGTGGTGACCATACCAAGCATGTCTTTTGTTCTATTGAAGATGCCTATGTTCAGGAAAGGAATGCCTTTGAGTCCCTCTTCCAGAGCTTTGAGACCTGGCACCGGGGAGATGCCCTTTCTCGCTTAGATACCTTAGAAACGAGCAAGAGGAAATCCCTACAGTTACTGACTAAAGATTCAGATAAAGTGAAGGAGTTTTTTGAAAAATTACAGCACACATTGGATCAAAAGAAAAATGAAATCTTGTCTGACTTTGAGACCATGAAACTTGCAGTTATGCAAGCCTATGACCCCGAGATCAACAAACTCAGCACCATCTTACAGGAGCAACAGATGGCCTTTAACATTGCTGAGGCCTTCAAGGATGTGTCAGAACCCATCGTATTTCTGCAACAGATGCAGGAATTCAGGGAAAAAATCAGAGTAATCAAGGAAACCCCTCTGCCTCCTTCTAATTTGCCCATAAGCCCTTTAATGAGGAACTTTGATACCAGTCAGTGGGAGGACATAAAACTAGTAGATGTGGATAAACTTTCTTTGCCTCAAGACACTGGCACATTCATTAGCAAGATTCCCTGGAACTTTTATCAGTTAGTTGTGGTGGTTCTTCTCCTTGGCCTTCATATTTCTCTCAGTCCTACCGTATTCCCGGAATGGTCTTTAATTGATGAACTCACAGCTTGGAAAGATCATCTTGCAAGTTTCAGTTCCTACTATCTGACTAAATCAGCTGATATTGTAAAACAGTCATTTTTTTCCTGGGAACAGGTGACAGATGGGTTTTTCATTTTCAGTGAGAGATTCAAGAATTATACTTTAATGGTGCTAAACAATGTGGCAGAATTTGTGTGCAAATATAAACTATTATAAAACCTGTTTCAACTACACAGTTCTTTGTCTTCTTGTTAGAAATTTGTTAGAGGACAGAATGAATCGTAGTTTTGATTTGGCAACTATTCCGGTCAGATATTTTCCTTTAGTGGTATTCCTTTAAAAAATAATGTTTTATACATGTTGTTCAAGTTGGGTATCATAAAGATGAAAGAAGTTTAATAGTACATTCCTGAACCCCCCTTTTTAAAAGAGTGCTTTTGAAATAAGCACCATCCCCCCAACATTGGTTGTGTTTCAGCTGTGATACAAATGGGAGTTGAAAGAGAACATGATCTAATATTTGTATCGATGAGGTAGTAAAACAGTGAGTTGTAAAGACTACTCTTGTAAAGCCACTTTTTTTGACGGTGAACATTCTTTAAAAAAAGGAAATACGATTTGAAGATATGGATGAACTGGGTTTCCAGATTTTTTCTACTGATGGTAGATCCCTTAATTGCCAAAATGTAAATCCTATGTAAACAAAACTGGTGGCATTTCATTTTTGGGGTGTGTGTGTGGAGAATTCAGCCTGCCCTTTTCTCCTTACTTATTGTAAATTTATCACCAAAGGAGTTTAGTGATGCATTCTGGAAGTGTTAAGTTAGCTGCACAGAGAAAGAAATAGGTTTTAAAAAAAGTTTCAACACATGGTCAGAGCAGGAAATGGGCAAGTCACTTTGTTACTGCAGTTAAGTATTGTGTTGTTGCTTCAAAGTATTGTGGCAACTGTATAACTAAATCCATTTGCTTAAAGAATTTTTTAAAGAGCAATAAAGACTGATCTGACAACAGATGAAACAATCTGTCAGCTATTATAAAATAAAAAGTAATCAGCTAAACACCAATGCTGTCTGTTCACATGTAATCTGTTTACATGAAGTAAAGATGCCCTGTCTCCCACAGAATAAAATGAAGTTGCCTTATCTTAGAACTGCTCTTTTACCTTATTTCTGTCATGCAACGTGACATTACTATGAAAGTCCATTAAGTGGAATAGAATTTCAGGAGTTATCTTTACCCCAGTCCTTTAACTTGTTTGAGAGGAGGTAATGCAGAGAGGACAGGAAAAAAGGTGGCAACTAAATTTAAAGTACAGAGGCATTGTTTACCTCAAGCTATGAGAAGAGTCAAATTAAGTTGCTAGGTGAGGTAATGGCTGCCTCATCCATAACTGACAATTCATAGTTTAGTCACTAAATTGCTAAAGGGATCATAAAACTTGATGACGGTGTTTCCTTATAAACCTAGGGTTTGCTTATCTCTGACTTGAGGACTCAGTAGAAAAGAGGTGGGGGGGCGGAGAGGGTGCTTTTCTTCTCCCATTATTATTGGAAAACATGTAGATTCACACCAGGTTTTCATGGAGAGGTTTTTGTGTTTTTTTTTTTGTTTTTTTTTCTTTTAATGCAGTGACGGAAAGGGATCTATTTGACAACTGTTCTCAGGTATCTTGGCAGTTTTCCTTAAACTATTCAGTTCCTTATCTCGCTCCTTTCATTTCAAATACTGCAAGTTCCCAAGCAACTCAAATTTGCAAACACAGCTATGGAAACACTATTTGCTTTATAATAGTTACCTGGGAGTTTGGGTCTGTTATTTGTTACTCTCCCCACCCCTCCATTTCTTAATCACATGTAACTAGTGACATTTACTGATGACAAGTTCATCAGTCTGTGGCAGATGGTTGGTAGCCTCCAGTTTGAAGCAAGGGAAGAATGAGTAGTAGTCAAGAACTGGTCACTCTGAATGTGGGAGGGAAGATACTCACAACAAGGTTTTCTACCATAAAGCAGTTTCCTGCCTCTCAGCTAGCACGAATGTTAGATGGCAGAGAGCAGGAATTCAGGGTGGCTGGTGGCCAGATTTTTGTGGACAGAGATGGTGTTTTATTTAGTTTCATCTTAGATTTTTTGAGAACTCACCAGCTTTTATTACCCACTGACTTCTCAGACTATCATAGGCTTCAGAGAGAGGCTGCTTTCTATGAACTTGATTCTCTGGTTGATCTAAACCAAGAACACCTGTTACAGCCAAGACCTGCGCTCTTGGAGGTGCATTTCCTATGGCGGAACGCTCAACCTTTTTTCAGGGTGTTTGGCTCTTGCAGCAAAGCAATTGAGATGCTAACTGGGAGGATTACAGTGCTTATAGAGCAACCTTCAGCACCAACCTGGAATAGTAACTCTTACCCTCCTCAGATGATCTTACTTCCACTGCCTCCACAAAGACCTTCCTACCATGACTTTGTTTTCCAGTGTGGCTCTGATAGCACTACTGATCACCAAACTGGAGTCAGGTTTTTTGTACCTTGAAGCATCTCTCTTCTATACCAGTTCCTGATGTTTCCCTCAAAAGAGTGTTTTTGGGGTAACTGGTGCAGTTGGGTTATAATTGGAATGACCAAATAATTATTGTCCAAACTGGGACACTTTGTAATAAAGGGGGTGCTATTATGTGGGACAACAGGAATAAACCAAGACTGTACAGGGGAAACTGGGACTATGGTTATTCAAGTTGTAGTAGAAAATAATTTTATATGTTATTGTTCTATTACTAATGAATTTGGCTTAGAAATGAAACATTTTTTTCAAGAGATTCTTTTACTGTCTGGAATATAGTTTTTCCTCTGTAATTTCTTACACACTGTGTATTTCCTCTTTCAGTACTTATGATTTGAATATTGATTTTTTTCTTCATCTTTTTAAAAAAACACCCTAAGGGCAGATAAATCCCTACAACAAATTTGGTATCCTATTACATCTGTGTGTGGTGCTCTTTGACAACTCAGAATATTGGGATAGGCTGTCAGTATGTTAAGAATAGTTTCTCCTGAGTCAAGTATTCACTACACCCCCACCCACCCATCCCTGTTGTTCTTGGCTGGGTCCCGAGGCTGATAACCATTCTACTGTCATGGCGCATTTACTGTTCCTTAACGCTATCCTACTACTATTTTACTGTAAAAGCTGGCTTCAATTTTCAAGAGTTAAAAAAGTGCTGCATGTATTCTTTACTGATAGTATTTTAAATAAGCATACATTCTTTTTGGTGAAGTTAGATATGTTTTGGGTACTTTTTGAGTTTCATCAGTAGCCATCAGGAAGGATATCAGTGTCTGCCTCTTGCACAACACACCTGCTGGTGCTGCTCAGTGACTGGATGACCCTGGACAGTATAACCCAGTATGACATGTCTTAGGTTTTTACACTTGATAATTCCCTGCCCCTCTGAACAAACAAGTTGAAATGTTATTCTGGGAAAACAGAGCCAAAGTAATAGGCTGAGGAGAACCTAAGAAGCTGTTTTTATCTCGAAGTATTTTGAGATCTCTCTGTATGACTTTCTTTCATTGGTGGGGCACTAACAAATAGAAGGGAAAGATCAGATTTTGTTTTGTTTTGTTTTTGCGTGATTGAAGACCTCTTCAAAAAGTTAGAAACCTAAGGGAAAATGCTGTCACTGAGTTTACAAAGAATTATGTTAAGTAAAAAGAAGATATTCTGGAAATGCTGAATGCTCTTTAAAAACTGCATTTGGAGGAATTAATTGTAATCTTGAAAAACAATATTAGAAACTAAAATTGGGATAGTACTGAGTGGCTCGATTTTTAGAAACAGTATATAATTTTTCATCTTCATGTAAAAATAGCATTATATTTAAACTTCCAAGATAGAAAATTCCAAAACAAGAAGCTACTTTAAAAACTGATTAACTTTTTTTTTCTATCACCAATAGTATTCTTTTCAGTTATTTCAGAATTTATTCATCCAATTAATGGTTTTGATTTTTTTTTTCGATTAGTGCCCATTTTAAAGTAGAGATAATTTGAATAAAGTGACATTATTCGGATTTCTTGCTCACTTTCTGGTCTAAACTTATCTATTCAGATGTTCTTGGAAGGTAGAAAGTGAAGGAGTAAGCCTTAATTGGCTCTTCTCAATCTGGTGTACCATATAGGTAGCTACTCGGTGTGTTGCACCAATGTGAGTTCCATGCTAAGGTCTTGGTAGCCTAGCAGGTTGCTCAGTTACTATCTCCCAGGTTCACAATACTAGAAATACTTGGCTTGGATCTTGCAGATGGTCAGTCATGTGACACCATGCTGTCGAGCTCAAGTTACAATCACAGGGTTCTACAGTCTCTTTGGTTATATTTAATCTATTCCATTTGACGTCTCTTTTTTTTTACACCAGTTCAAATAGAAAAGTAGTTCTCTTTAAAATTTTTTAAAATAGGTTTTGATTTTGGTTTCTCCTATCCTTTTCTTGTTCTCAAAAGTCAGGAGTCAAGTTCTTTGGCTCAGTGATTTCTTGGAATTGCATACTACTTTGTTACCACCTACTTATAGTATATTACTGTTTATAGCTTCATTTTTTTGTGAGATGCTCTGGTAACTTGTTGTCTTGGACAGATGTTTCTAAGCTATACAATTAAGAACTGGGGCTTGGGAGTAGCTGGAATGATTTACCAATGTTAAAAATTTGCTGTCTCAAATATAATAAACTTTTTTTTTTTGAGATGTGCTTTATTACTGAATTGTTATCTTTGCATAGAATGAGTTCTAAACATAAGCTACAACCACTCTGTTTCAATCAAAATAACTTAAAGGAAGCTAGGGATGTCCCCAAGTTTCTTTTTTTCTCTCTTGTGAGCTTGGTGATCCATTCAGCAGTTTTAAACACTACTATGTGTAAAGCCCTTGCCAAACACTTGGTGACAGCAGTGTGACTTTTGCTACTAATCAGCCCCTAAATTTGGTGCAAAGCTTTGGAATACCTCCTATCAGCATTAAAATATACATATACCTTGACTTTTACACATTTACTCGTCCTCTTCTGTGAGTTGTATGTGTGTCATTTTAAACACTGGGATAAACACCTAGAAGAAGAATCACTAAATCAAAGTGTACTAAATACTTTGCACATAGTAGGGTTAAAATCTGTTGAGTGGAAGTGGTTGAGTACCATTTTAAAAAGTACAATTAATTCATTCAAAAACATCTGTGGAACACTATATTAAATTTTCAGGATTAAAAAACGAGGAAAACAAACATCCTTATTCTCGAGTTCACATTCAAGTGACAAAGTACAATATGACAGTGAAAGATAAGAAATAAGCTCAAAGTTTTCAATAGAGAACTGATAAATTATTCTTCATATGATGACATAACACAGCTCTTACAAAGAATGAGGCAGCAGTTTTTAAACTGATAAGGAATGTCAAGATACAAGTGGAAGAAATGACGTGCAGAACAATTTTTAAAGTACACTGACATTTATGGACAATGTATATATAGACATATATATATATATATATATATATATATATATATATATATATATATATTTATAAATGATAGAATTTTCAGCAAAGATACAGGTCATCTGTGGAGAGGGCATTAAGTGAATGGTGTTTAGGTATGAGAGGAAGACTTTTCACCAGACCAGGTGATGTATTGTCTAGCAAGGGGGTGGTGGTGGTGGATAGAGATAGCGATATAAGAAGGAGAAAAAGGAGAAGACACAAGTGTGTGCATGTGTGTGTCTGCTGAGGTCGAAGTGGAATTTCAACACTTTCATATAGGTACCACTTAACTCTTAACTTGATGGAATTGATTTGTCCAATTTATTCTAAATTATAAGAAATAATTGTGGAACTTGTCCTAGCCAACCATGTTGAAAACCTTGTTTTAACAAATCATTTATATCTATAAATCCATCTCATATATACAAATATGAATTGTCATAATGGCATGTTAAGGTTTGTCAGATTAAATGACACTGTCAATAGTTGGGCCTTCCCTATTTTCCTACTTCTATTACATTTGTTTCAGTTTCTTTCCATCGGCCACAGTTTTGTTCCTGTTCAGGCACCAAAGATTTTAACTTATGATTCTTGAACCTCAATAGTTTATCTTATAAGTGATTGGAAGTTCTCTCAACAAAGATTTCCTGCAAAGAAGTTCTAGTGTTGACTTTTACTCTTGGTTTTAATATATAAGTCAAAATTACAAAGAGTTCTTAGGTTATGGTAAAGTTGAAATTAATTTGGGCTGCTTTCAAAATATATCTGAAATTGGAAGCCTTAAGTAGTACAAAATGGTCAAGGGGCAGGAGCTTGAGAAATATATGGTTTAGGGAATCATAATCTATTTCTAATTTGTCTTGTATACTATTCACATCTGACAAACTTCAGCTTATCTTTATAGACCTCTGTATTCTCTATCATAAATGACAAAAACGGTCACATCACTAGAAACCTTGCTTGGGCGAATAAAAGATTTGCTAAGAGCACGCTAAACCTCCTATAACTTGTATTTTTCCACTTGCTGGGGAAGTTGACTCTGTAACAGCAAGTTCAGCAATGTAGAAGCCACTAAGGAAATTTTTAAAAAGAACTTTAGGAAATGTTATTACCTTCCTGGAGCCAAAGAATCCATGGGAGAGAGTACTATGACATCAAACTTAGTGTTTTTAAACAAAAAGTTCAAGAAACAAAAAGAAGGAATTAAATTACTAAAAATACTTAGATTTCTGGAACATCAATGGACTAGTAAAAAAACATTATTACCCACCAGTTTGTCACAGAACTATACCTCAAAAATTATTAGGCTTTCTATTGGCCCTATTGGAGATGAAAAATTATGTATAAATTTTATCACACAACTCTTCTCATAATTATTAGGCTTAGAAAATGCCTTAAACTATAAATTAGATATAACCACAAAAATCTATTAATGGATTAAAGCTGACACCTTTCATGGATGAAAAGGAAAGAAGTATTAAGCATGGCACAGGATAAGAAAGCAACAACTAAATGTGCAGCAAAATAAATAGGACTTTGCTGTCAAAACGTAAATGTTATATATGCCTATGACATGTCTAACCATACAGGGCTTTCAGGTAAGTAAGCAGTCTTTTTCACCTTCAGAGGTCACACCAACACCTCAAATCAAGAAATCATTAAAACAAGTATCTTGTTACCCTATTTGCTGGGTTAAAACATACCAAATACCAAGTATTTGTATTTCACTTTACTCTTCTTTATGTCACAACACTTTCAGCAAGAATGTGAATTTTTCTTTGGGTTCTCAAGTTGGAAGCCAAATAGGAGAGATTTGTCTCACTCTTCCTATGATGAGACCCCAGAAAACCTGGCTGTAATATCTGAAGCTCCATGAGTTCTTTTAAGATGAGGACTGGGATTGTGCTTTATACTGATCTTTATATTCCCCCACAGTGCTGGACATCCAACAGGCTCAAATGAACTGAAAAATTTGGAAAGCTATAGTCTCACTGAAAAGACAGTTGGAAAAACAAGAATTATAGTGGATTCAAAGATGGATATTTTATATAATCCAGTCTGAAAGAGTTGATTCAAATTAAAGTACATAAAAAAAAAAGCATGGTATTTTCTATTAAAAGTTTACTTGAGTAATCTCACACAGAAATGAGATGAAAATATAGATATATAAAGGAATACTAACCAGCTGAAAGTTACACAAAATTATACAGTTAATGCAGGTAAAATAGCCCAGACAAAATTAGAATATATGTAATTTGCTAATAAAAATGCAATGCTATGAGTGCTTTGCAATTAAAGAAACATTAAGAGAATACAAGTTCAAAATTAATGCCAGATGACTACAATCCATATTAAATCTTGACTTACCTCCAAAATCTAGGAATCACCGAGAGATGGGAGAAGGCAGCAGATCAGGTGTGCAGGTCAGATGCACCTAGCCGGAAACACAGAAAGAAATGCTCCTGACTCGAAGTTCTGCATAACCCGACTTGAAGCTGTAGGTTCACGGAAATTGGATTAATCAAATGGTTCAAAATTTGAGGTGAAATGATGCGAAAGATCCTGGTACATCCAGAAGACATATTATTGAGTTCTTTAAAGGCTATTTTGAAAGTGCAGAGTAACATTTCAGGTTTCCTTATATATCATTACAATTTCAAAAATCAATTAAAGATGTACAGTTATATGGTAATTAGTCTAATGCTAGGGGTCTAGTTTTCAAATAGTAACTTGGTAAACAGATCAAGATACCATGACTTTCAAAATAGGAGTCCTACTAAACAAGGTTAACTCCTAGAAAACCAAAATATTTGCCTTAATTAATTTTTAAAAACTTTTTTGATCTGGTCACTTTTTAAGCTCCTGGCTATAATTTAAGCAGTGATGAATTCCTATTTGATTTTTCTTGGCTAATACTTTTCTTCAGAAGCAAAACCAATCTAGGGTGAGAAGAAGGAAAAAGTTTCAGACCTCTTAGACAGAACCTTCATTTCCTCAAGTGTGTCTCTCCATCAAAAACAAGTGTTCAAATAAGGAATCTCAATTATCTAAACCTATTTTTGACCATCTTCCTGAATTTCTTGTTAAATCTCTTTGAAATGCCACAGTTGCACTCCTGGAAAACTTGTCTTCCTGGTTTTCAAATTTCTGTTTATTATTACAGCTTTTCAGCCAGAATGCCAGGTCTTTGTGCTGTACCGTTTCTTGAAACTGGAGACCAGCACATTTCCCCCAATTCAAGTACTTGCCTTTCCATTTGAGAAATAAAGCCATGCCAATTTTACAAAGTTTTAACTGACTGAATTATTTGGACTCTAAGTTCTCTATTTTATTCCCTCAGTCTAATATTGGGAAAGGTCTCTGCTTTATTAATAGAAGAGAAGGTAAGGTTCAAGAGTATTAAAACATTTCATTCAATGACCCTCATAACTGATACAAATGAAGGGATTTTCTTGTAGGTACAAGCTTGAGATATACTCTAAGGGAAAAAGGAGTTTTAATTCAATTTTGGAAATGTTTTATTCAAGATTACATACCTAACCAGTTTATTTACAGAAATGTACGTACACAGATTTTTTTCTTTTAAATAAAGGGATCCATTGCCCTTACTAAAAGCTTCAGTTAGCTTGTCTTTTCTTATCAGCGCTGCCAAATTTACCTCTCCAGCCCTGACTTTTACATAGAATTCCAGTTCTGTATATCCAGTGACCTTTAATCAAGGCATTTCAAAAAATGCCTGGACATCATCTTAAATACAATATTACAAAATGGGATTCAACATCTTTCCATCAAACTAGCTTCTCTTAACTGTCCCCTTTTAGTGATACCACCGTTTTCCAGTACAGAAAATGAAAACTT
This sequence comes from Choloepus didactylus, assembly GCF_015220235.1. Lineage (NCBI taxonomy): Eukaryota > Metazoa > Chordata > Mammalia > Pilosa > Megalonychidae > Choloepus > Choloepus didactylus. Next base: position 99,785,517 of record NC_051318.1, read on the forward strand.
TTGACACCTCCTTTTTATCAATCTACAATGATGTTCTACAATTTTTTTTCTTGAATATCTTAAATTTATTCATTCATTTCCATTCTCATTGCCACTACTCTGTTCAGGTTTTCTTCACTCACTCTTAGGTAACTGTAATAGTGACATGGCAGTTTCCTTGCCACCAGACTTAGAATCCTTCTATATATAGAACTACCACATATAACTTCCAAAAAGTCAACTTTTGTCACTTTGTTTCAAGAGACTATAATCTCTCCCTATTCCTTGTTATATCAAGACCAAAGTTCTCTATTGGTTTTCCAGGCAAAGGCCCAGTAACCTAGTTCCAACCTAGTTATCCAAATTCATATAACCTTTGCCTCAGGTCTTATGGCAGAGATCCCAGGTTACTTTCTGGGGAATGCTGCACTTTATTTTGGCTTAAGTTCTCACCCACAAACCAAGAGAGTTCACTATTTGACAACTCAGGGCATCTTAATTTATAAGCATGCAGACCACAAATTACAAAATGAACACATTTTTATTGAGTCAGCAGTGACAACTGTTCATTTCCCCCATAAAGCCCCCCAAAGTTACTTACACTTTCGTGTCGAGGGGATCTTCACTTGTGGCATTTATTGCCCTCTACCAGAGTGAGCTGTTGTCAGGCACTCTGTTCTATACAGGTGTCTGTTGTCTGCTTCATCTCAGTGTCTTCGCCATGTGTCCTAGATACCTGTGGTATGGTCAGTTCTCACCTTTTTTGGGGGGTGGTGGTGATGTCAAAATTCATGCCTGTAAATCAGGTCACAAAGCAAATCAATGTAGAGGGGAAACTGCTTTGCCATAGGAACCATTTTTTAAATTGCAGGCTGAATTCCTGACTTTTGGGTAAATGTTAAGTGTAACAAATATGTAATACCCTCAAGGCCAAACCAGAACCCAAAAGCAACAATAAACTTTATAATATATGTAACATGCACCAAGTTCTTAAAACCAGATATAAGTGAAAAGGCTCTAAAGGTACATCAAAAAAAAAAAAAAAAATCCTTATGATGTGGTAAATATGATTTAAAACATGTAATGGCAGCTAGCAAAACTACACATTTGATCCACAATTCTCTTGGCCTTCTTAGATTTCTGCAGGCTTTTTTGGTGTGATTTGGTTGGTCTCTTATAAAATTGTCCAAGGAAGTTTATGAGAAAGCCTATTTCACTCAAGGTGGTAGCTTCAGTAGGCTGAGGCATTCAGAAGCATTCCACAAACTTTAGTGTCACCTTAAAGACTTGCAGCAGATGCTTAATACATGTTGTTATGATTATGGTATGGTGTTCCTTCAGCAGTATTTTTTAATGTAAGGACTTTCCATTTTATTATCTCCTAGCTCCTCAGAGATGCACAAATAAAGGCCAATGGAAAACAAGTCAAATATCTCATCTATTTCACTTCATTGGAAAGCTTAGAAACAATCAATTAGAACACTAATGGCCCTTCAAAAGGGGTATCAAAATTTCACAGGCTTTCTAGCTAGTCATACATCCACCCACAGGTTTCTGGCTTTGGTTAAAAATAAACAAACAACCCCAAACTAAACAAAATAAAGCCCTTCAAGGTAGCTAAGACTTGTGGTATCACAGAGTATCACAGAATGAGGGGAGCCAAGATAAGTGAAGCACTTATGAGGTGGAGAACTTCTAAATTACCAGGAAAGAGGCTGGGCATTTCTATTTTTATCTAGCTGGCATTCAGCTTTTCCAGAGCACATTATTTTGTCATTAAGGTTATCACTGGTGATTTTTAGCAACCAATTGTTGCCATTTATCAAGCATCCACTATGTTTAAGACACTATACTGGGCTTCCAGAGTATACTACAAAGAATAAGCTAGTCCCTACCCACAAGGAAGGATGTGTTAATTGTTCTAAGTCAGTTATGGGAGCACAAAAGAGAGAAATACTATTTCTGGCTGAGGAGGAAAAGTGATCTGGGAAAATATCATGCAAGGCGTAGTAACAGAAGTAGTATTTAGAGGGTAGAAGATGAGAGAAAAGGGCATTCTAGGAGTAAATAAATTGAACTAAGGCTTGAATGCAAATCAGAGAGAGGTTTGGAAAAGGAGTATTTCTATTTGGCTTAACAGCAGTACTATGGTATTAATTCTCAATCATTCCCAAGGTGGTAAGGCCAATCTTACTAGGACAAAATACACCCCAGAGAGTAGAATTTTGGCTATGCAACCCTTTCCTCTTAAGATTTCTCACCTGATTTGCTGAGTTAAGAGCCACATACCCCCTAATCATTTACGGCAAATTTGTTTTATTTAAACCCAGACTTCTTTCCAACATTTCTTGCAAGTTATTTTTTTCTTCAAAGCATCACACCTTGGCTCTCCAAGGGCTGCCAGCAATCCAAACTCTTGTTTTCTTCGATTAGAAATGAGGCACCTTATGCAAAGGAAGGAAAATAATCTCAAACATGGTTATACTCATTTCCCTCCCTATTCCCAATACTCTGTCTTCGGTCTATTGTATCTACTTTACTCATCCCTTTTGGGTCATGCCTTGGTTTGTTTTGTTTTCTACATTTCACGTTTTTTCCTTTCTCCAAATCAATTCTTTACACCCTTTAAGCCCAGCTAATCTTCCACCTCCTCCAAAAAGTCTCTGACTAGTCTAAAGCCACATGTCCTTTGCAATTCCACTGTACTTCAAGTCATCAAGAAAGTTTATACTCTATTTTACTCTAGTTGTTTTTTTATGTTAAGTCTAATATTCCCATCTAGGCTAAAAATAAGCTCTTTGCTGACAGAGACCATCTATTTTAGTCTAGTTAAGTACTAGGCATAGAATAGGCCTTTAACAAAAGATTATTTCATTTGAAAAATGCAAACAGAAAACTCAAGGCATAGTATTTTAATAACTATTTTTGATCAAACTGTTATATTCATTGTTATTTACAGAATTTGAAATGTCAAATTACCACCTCAGATCACACTATTCAAAATAGATACGCTTGTGAATAAAACGGTCCTACTCTATCATATATACATAACATAGCCAGTAGTTATTCTTGATAACTCTCTCCCCTTCGACCCAAACAACTTCCAGCTCTAGATTTACAAGGGGCAGTTTACAACCAATATATTATAACTGAAAAGTTTCATAATTTTAGTCTTTCAGAATGTCTAGCTTTCAAATGTATTGTTAAATTATGAATACAAAATAATTTTGTTCAGTTTGGAATAAAGTAAAATTTTGCTTAAAAGAAATGGGAATTCTTTGAATTGAATCCTTAACCTGAATTAGTCACTTGCACTCTAATTTGAGAAAAAGAAGTCAATCTTAAGAAAATTTTTAATCAAACACTCTCTGGGTGCACAATTCTTAAAACTTCTATACCTATGGTATATTTACATAACGATTTATAGGACTTGGTAATAAAACCGTTACTCATAAAATTCGATGATATTCAGCAGATTCTGCTTAGTAAAGCAAGAAAATATGCTGAAATATTGTAATTTTTATTAATAATGTTTTAGAAAAGATTCAAACAAGGTTTAAGATCATTGTAAACTTAACTGAATCATTCAGTATGCCAGAATGCTCCATTAATTCATTAAATGTTTTGTCTTATAAAATATTTTAAAATATATATTTATTTTCATTTACAGCACCTCTCCTCTCCAAGTGTCAGTGGGGATTGCTTTTCTTTTTTGTTAGCAATGACTCACACAGTCAAAGTGTGGGTCTGACAAAGGTTAGGAGAAATAAATCTAAGATTTTTTCTGTAATGGTAGTTAAACATATAATTTCCAGAATTCTAAGGTGATATTGATGTTTCTCCACTGGTATACAGATTATTTAACCCTTTTCCCTGCTTTTACAAGTAATATGTCAGTATACTGAATTATCTGCAAAATGGATATACTGAAGCCAACTGTCTTACAGGATAATAAAATTTGGGACAAGACAGGATCAAGTTTTACCTGTTACAATTTTAAAAACTGTAGTCTGGAAAGAGACAACAACTTGCTTAAGGCCACTTAACTAACCAACAATAGAGACGATTTTCAAGTATTTGAACAGGACCACACTTAACTTTTCTGGTACAGGAAGAGTGTAAGATTCTATTTACATTGTCATTCCTTTGGCAAAGTTACCAAGCTACCTAAACATTTCTTTAGGATAATACTGACGAGTATTAATTTATAATACTGCATTATAGCCTTTTTTGTTTTGCTTCATTTCATGGCTTTCTAATCCATTGGGCAGGTGTGAGCTGCTCAGGCATGCTCAGTTGTTACTGCAATAAACTACAGCATGATGATATTAAAGGTATGAGTATCAGAGGCAAATGCCTCTGAACAAAGTGACTTCTTAGATGAATGAAGAGTTGTACACACATTACTGAAATGAGAATTAAATGGCAATTGGAGGCCTTAAAAATGAAGACAAAATGGTAAAATAATAACTTACAGATTACCATGTCTAGAATCATCAACTAATCTAATAGACATTTTCATTTCTAATTTATAATATCCACTTGGTTTCTCATGTTATCTTTAATTCTTATACAAATTCTTCAATGAATCTTAATTCTAATTTATTTCTTCAGACATGACTACATTAGAGCATTTTCCCTCATAGGAGCAACTATCAGAATTATTCAACCTAAAAAAATCATTTTAATATCTCTATGAGAATCATCTTTTCAAATTAAAAAAAACTAAATATAAAAGTATTGACTATTAAAAGTAAAAACTTTGAAAACACAGAATGTACTCTAAAATTGTATTATTTTTTTGTTAAAAGAATTTTAAAATCACCTTTTAAAATGACCAGTTAAATAAATCAGATTTATTCATTTAATATTAATTTAAACATTACTGGATGTCCATTATTGGATATCTATGATGTATCAATTATATTTTCAAATATTTAATTTTAATGTCCTTATATGTGCAAGGAAATGTTAACCTGAAATAACAGATCAGATACCACAAACTATAAAATTATTAATTATACACAATAAAGAATTATAAAAACTTAAACAGTACAATTTAATAAAAAATATTATAAGACAGGAAATGAAACATGATAAAAAGTAAATTTAGCAAAAAAAAGGGTCTTCCAACATAAAATTCTACTTTAGATCTCTCCATGGCTAATAATTACACAGGTCTGGATTGAGGATGAGATGTGATGATTTCATCAGCTGTTCTCATGTTTCCTCTGACAGGTCTCTGGGTAAATTCTATTTGGTAAATATCTACTAAGGCTTACTAAATGTTGGTGACGTGCCATGTGTTGTATTTAGATTCATGATGTCAAAAATCTATTGTAATGCAACAATATCTTAGGTCTTTTCTTCATCTAAAAATGAAGAGGGTAATGGGTACTACTATCCTGCAGCAAGCAGATACTTTTAGAAAAATGCTTAAAAATAAAATAAATTTTAGAGTAGAAGACATGCCAGGAAATCTATAAAGAACATAACTGTTAACTATAAAACACCCAAATATTTCACTAACAATTAGGTCATGTCTAGTTTGGAAGGAACTAGCTACGAAAAGCAACAGAGGCCAAAAGGCGAAATTGACTCGAGACTACATACGAGGACATTAAGACTAGAGTTTTAGTTAATTTGGGAATCTGTTTGGTCCCCAAATGAAAATAGAGTCCAGAGCCAGATGATTCCCCAATCCAGGGCAAAACATCTGAATGCCATGGAATTTAGGTAGACAGGATCCAAAGGCTAAAAATTCCAAGTTCTGCTGGATACTATGGGTTTGGACAGGCAAGTAGGGTTCTATCTGGGAGATCAGCAAGAAAAGAACAAATATGCAATGCCAGGAAATAGGTTACACCCTATGATCCTAGTGGAAGAGACACAAATGAAAACTGTTTCTTCATGTTATAGAAACAGAGAGGCAGTTACACAACTACTGTTCTGGTTGGATTCTAGCATACAAACTAACATGGATTCATCAGCCCGAGCAAGATTGGTCAGGATTTTGAAGCTGTTCTTAAGTAATCAATTGTAGAGAAACAACAGGGCCAATCAGATGAATGAAGAAATTGAAAAAGAAACAAAAAAACCCACAAAAATCCAAATTGTTTAAGTACTAATACTTGTTTAAAAAATTAAATTTAGTTTTATTGCGATATATTCACATGCCATACAGTCATCCATGGTGTACAATCAACTGCTCACAGTACCATCATACATCAAAGTAAAAAAGAACATCCAAATCATCCACTAATACTTTTTTAAACCCTAAACTTTGAGATTGTAGCAAAGCTAACCGGAATTCCTGACCTCCATAGTGCTTTCTTGTAACATCTCAGAAAATGTCTGGGAATCCATTTCAGTCTACTGCAGAGAACTTTTCTTAAGATTTACATTGGATATACTACCAAAGTTTCTATTGTTACTTAGGAGGTAAAACAAAATACATGGTTTGTGAAATTTATTCCTCAACTAGCACATCATCTCAATGAGAAACAAAGAGCCTTCACAAAGACTTAACGCATATAAAACTTTACTTGGTAAGTACTTTTCATGTTTTTCATTTTTCTCTTGATCCTTCCATGAAATTGTGATGGTGATCTATAGATAGAGTCTACCTGGTAGAGCCTGGGATAATTCCACTGAAAAGTAAAATCTAATTTCTGGCTATCTGACCAATGAATTGCTATTAATTGGGTAGCCATATTATTATAGATATTGATGTATTTTATTTAATAAAGAAGGGGGTTAACATATAACTGAGTACTATGGGAGGTCACCAGTCATATTTACTACACTAGTCACCAAATAGGCTGAATTAAGATACTGTCTCTGGGCTCAAGACTTACAGTCTAATAGGAGATATGGAAAATAAAAGGCCCAATATAAGTAACAATAAAACTATTATAAAGGTGATAGTACAGAAAAGGAAGTTATTAATTTTCTTTCTGGTGGGGAGAAGAGGAAATTACCCTTCTGGGGTAATAGCTGAGAAATTTTCTGAAGGTTGAATAGGAATTTGCTATACTTGACAGAATTGCTCTGAAAGAGGCAGAATGAATGGCATGAAATACTAAGAAAATGGTATGTGATAATAGTTTAAGGACTGGTCAATCTCCAAAATAAGTTTATGCCTCAAATATACTGGTTAGATTGTCTGCAGCTTTTTAGTTGCAAAAGGTTTATTTCCTCCCCTAGATTTTGATGAGATTCCAAAGGACACATGTCTAAGTGTTGGTGAGATAATATTGATGACGTTTTAACATCATAAAAATACAACGAAGTATGACGTAATAACCCAAAGACAGTGCAGATTAACTCTAGAGAGTTGGGAGAGGAAGTTTTCTCAAGGGAGGACTACACTATTACCTTAAGGGCTGTAGGGGAATTCATTTACCTGCATGTATAATATCCATGGACCACAAATACATACAGGACATAGATACAAGCACACCCAATCCCCAATGTTACTGAACCATACTTCAAAGTGGAACATTTGAGAAGACAAGCTGTGCTTGCTATAGTTCTTCCACATGCAAACCTATCCTTAAAACGTTCTTTAAAAAACAAAATCCCAAGTCAGCCTATTATTAGTCTCCAGCACTTTTTTTTTCCCTTTGAGAAATAGGAAGGCCAATGTCACCATTTCCCTGGCTTTTATTGCAAAGCAAGTATTCAGTGACAGCATGTGAATGTCTGGGTTCAACAACTACATATAAACTCTGGGGAATTATTTCATCTTTGTTTATAGTTGAGGAAACTTGGTCAATGGGGAAAATGACCTATCATAGTTATGAGAAATAAACAAGACTGTGAAACTAAAAGCACTTTGGAAACTAAGAGTGCTACCTAAAATGCAGGTATTATCATTTTGAGCATTATGTAGCTCAGTATTTGTTAGTTTTGTCTCCCAGACCCTTGTTAGCTATAGGCCAGAGGCTGTAGAAGTAATTACTAAGAGCATGAGCTCTATAATAAAATCATCTGAGCTTGAATCCTAACTCCTCCACTTCCTTATTAAATGTGACAATAGGCATACTATTTCCCTGTAACTGTTTCCTTACATAAAAAATGGGAATAATATATCCCCCTCATATGATGTTAAGAGGGTTAAGTTAATACATGTAAATGCTTCTGCCAATGGGTAAATACTCAGTGTGTTAGCATTTACTATTTCTACCACCAACAGCAGCATCTAAAGCATGAATGGTTTCCATGCACATCTAAAAAAAACCTTTACAATCCTGAGGAGTAGATATTAAAATAACATTTTGGTGATTTTATTGAGCTGGGTCATTTTCACTAAATAACTACTCAAAATAACAAAACAAATTTATTGGCCTACCTATTTCCCAGAGGGCAAATCAACATTAACGAATGTGCCAGAGCTGATGTTCATTATTGAGCAAAGTAAAAGTAGCAGGATTGCTCATAGGAAAAAAAAAAAAAAACCTCTTAATTTTCTATTCTAGATTTCCTTATATTAGTTGCCTATATTTGAATGATACGGACCATACTCTGTACAATATACAACACAGTCCTTAAAAAGCGGTTTACAAGTCTCTCCCATATCAAGAATCTTGTACATAATTTGGAAGAGAAACAGGGCAGTACAAAAAGTATTTGACTTGTAAAAACAAAGTTCAAATACTAAAAAAACTAAGGAGTAAATACAGAAAATAAGGAACTGCATAAAAAGATATCATAAAAATTATCTTCTCAGCCAGGCCATAACTTTGCTCAATCAAGTTTCAACAATGATTTGGACTCAAATGATTGGCAAAGATAGTACAGAATGATTTATTTCCTGTATATTTGATGCCAGAACCAACTAGCCTCACTGCCAATTTCAGTGAGTTTAATCTTCCTGGGAATGCTCCATTTAATAAATAAATGAGCATCTATTATGGACCTGGTAGGATGAGAAAAGCTCTAACGTGAAGTTAAATTCCCTTATGTTTAACTACATGAAGATAATTCCAGGAGTGCTAACTCTAAGCCCAAGCCACAGCTCTGCAGTCTTGGTAATGTACAAGCATTCTGGAATCCAAGCATCATATAATGCTCAAAAGATACTACAACTCTCCCCAAATCAAACGTGTAAGATTAAAAATTTCTGTGCAGTTGATTTCTTCCTGTCAGTTTATCCAAATTCTTCACCTTCATTCTCCTTGCCGTCTTAAGAGGGAAATGAAAACTTAATGATCCAGTTCTATAATGGATTTCCAATGACTTTCAAGAAGCAATTCTCAAAAATTATGTTCATGGCTCTAGTATTTTGTTAATATTTTCATCACTTCATAGGTCTCAGACAAATGATGCATGTTTCTAGAAACATTGATTTTCTCAGAGTATCTTCCTTTGATGCTGCCAGTTCTGTTAAAAGTAGGTCCTCATTTCCAGTAAAAACCGTCCTAAAACAACACAAAAAATTCCACAAAGTTCCCTATCATTTTCTTTAGTCAAAACTGTCCTTCCAGCACAAATATCCTTACATTTTTAAGGAATGAATCTCTTCAAGCTCATGTGATTTTTCTTTTAAAAGACATCCTTTAAGTCTCATTGACTAAGTGTTTTTCCTACTTCATCAGTTTTCTTTTGAGGTCCTTGTAAGGCAGTCTGTTTTCATAATGTACCCATTCATAGCAGGCAAGAGGCCCTTGCTTGCTTATATTTGCCTCCTTGAAACTCGACCCAGTTCTGCCCTCCAGTACAATACAGAATACAGCAATCTCAGATTGCTATTGTCTTTTTTATTCCAGGCAAGCTTCTCAGTGCCTTCAACCAGTTATGATGTTTGACAATTTTGTTTTTTCCATTCTCTGAATGAATTCTAGTCAGTTTGAATCCATACTCATGTGCCCTGACATGAGACAAACACATCTAAGACTTCTAATCAACAATTGTTTGAGGGAAATAAGGGTTTATTAGCAAGAAAAGCAACAGATTAATCTGAATAAATGAAGAATTTGCATGCTAGTTCTGAAATCAGTTGAACCATTACCTGCAGACTCCAAATTAAACTCCCCAACTTAGCTATTGAGAAATCAAGACTGTTATTGTTGAAGATAAGGAATAGAGTACACTGAAGGAATTTAGTGTCTTCATGAATATAACTACTTTTAAATCATTACAATTTTTCCTGGTTATACCTATGTAGAATTTTCTAGAAAGAACAGGTTATCAATTTTTTTTCTTTTTTTTGCCCCTTTTTTCCTATTCATCCATCCATATACTGGACAAAGGGGAGTGTGATCCACATGCTCTCCTAATAACATTGTCACCCCTCATAAAGCTACACTGTAGGTTATCAATTTCTAAACCTCTGAATTCCTTGAGTTTTCGAGGTATCTGAACACATCACCGATTTTAAAAAAAGTGGTCTGATAGCTTAAATATATGGACCTGAAACCTTATTTTTGGGTCTTACATCTATTTTAATTTTTCAAAGGATACAATAACCACTAAAATGCAGGCAAACGTGGTATAACAGAATGTTTGACTTGAAAATTGTACTATAGGACTGTTTTGGTGACCCTTCCCGCACCCCTCAGATAAAAAGTTAGGTTTTCAGAAACCTAAACAATAAGTTTCTTTTTTTCTACTAACCAGTTGTTTTTCAGATTCTAAAACCTGCCTTTCTAAATTAACTATTACTGCTCTTAAGAATTTTAGTTAAACTATAAACTACTAGCGTGGAAGAAAAATGGGTTGAGATATACCATTCTCACTTGCATTCTAAATTCTGAGAAAAACATACTCACTATAATAGATAAAAAATTTACTATAGGTTCATTTATTAATGTCATGTTTACATTGAAATTGATAACCATAACATGCGTTTGCACCAAAATATCCGTTAATTATTTGTTATACATGAATATTACTCATTAACAATAAGAAATGTTTCTGAGTATATCAAATGTGAATTCCACAATTTTAGAACAACTCAAGCTTCTTGATAAAGTTGATACGATTGGTGAAGTACAAAGGAAGAAACAAATCCATAATATAATTAATATGCTGGTCTGAGATCCCTCTCTCTGAGCAAATACTCAGCAGTACATTTATTTCACTAGGTATTTTTCTTACTCATTTGCTTAAAACTCTTCAATAATCTCCCTTGCCTCAAAATACTTCTCACATTATGGAAAGGTACTCTTGGAGATGACATGCATGAGTTGTAGAGGAAGAAGCCACAGGGTAAACAAGATATATCTTTCCGTATCCTCAAATTTACTACAATATCTTAAAAAAAAAAAAAAAAAAAAAAAGTAAATTCCACTTTCTTATACATTTATACAGATCATAATCTGGGATAGACTATAAAATTATTATTTTTTTTTAGGTAAATCTCAAATTTAAAGAAAAATTTCTGGAGTTAGAAGTGCATCCCCTTGTGGTATCTTTTCTGGAAGCACTCTTTCTAGCTCCTTGCACAGTAACTAATTGGATTAAGAAATAAGAAATAAATTCCCTAATCCAAATATATACATATATAGAAAGGAATTATTATAAGGCTAATAATGGTAGTTAACTTTGGTAAAAACGTGATTTTTCAATATAATTTCTTGCCTTTTCCAAGGTTTTTATGCTCAGGTATTACTTTTATGCTAGGAAAAGTTAAAATGTCCTTTATTTTTAAACAGAAAAATTCTTAATTTTTAGATCTGAAAGTCAGTTTCATTGTGTTACTAAATATTTATAGCTATAAATCAGATTTGTTTCTTTACATAATTAATATGATTTAAAATTAAAATAGATTTACCTACCCCTTTTCTTATACTTACCTTTTCAGGTTTTGGGGGCTGTAAGGGTGGGGAAATGACAGTGAAACCTCTCAACCAAGAATTCAAGAAGTGATTCTTGAATTCCTTTTCAACAGTGTTTTGAGGACTTAGAGCAAACCGCTCACCTAAATCTGATTTTAAAATTATGTGTTCAATTCTTCCTGTGATAGTTAATTCTTCCTTATAACTTTTGAAGTTCCTGAACACAGTAGGATTCTCACTTACACAATTCTAAAGGGGGTGACTACCTGGTGGTAAGACTGTTTCAAATAATCATTTTTATTTTTCAAGAATTTCCCTCTCATGTTCAAAAGACAAACTTACCCAAGCCACATATGCTCATTTACATAGTTTTAAAAAACAAATAAGAAATTAAGATTTCTGATTCTAAGATGAATGACTTAGAAAAGAAGTTTGGGGGGCAAGATCACGGGATGCAAAACTAAGAGTTTGAATTTTATCCTATAGGTGAAAGCAGTGTCTGAATAGCAATAACTGAGAAATATGAAGTACATATTTATGGCAGCAATTCCAAAGATTCACAAATCAAAGATGATTGTGGTCTGTTTGGGAAAATGACAAACATGAACAAGTCCAAAGAGAGGGCCTTAGTTATTCGTTGTGTTTCTCTGTCAATTTGGTTCTCTCTTTCCTTTTTTGGAGGGGCATGGGGGCTATAAAATGGCCTGTCCAGGTTCAGAGTGTCATCAATTCTTAACCTGATTATCATACACATATGTACTAAATACCCATTTTAAATTTTTGTTAGTGCTCTTAAGTTTTAACTTTCAGTCAGATTCATAAAAAACATTCTGTCCTATCTGCAAAGGTCGAATAGGATGAGGCACATACAACTCAGGGTTTTTGTCAAGTATAGAAAACTAAATCTGTAGATGAAGCTAAAAACTGAACCAGCCAAAAGATCTGGCCCCTATAAACTCTTTGATCCTGACTACTGTACATGTGTACATATTGACTACTCTTGTACATGTGATCACAGCTACACAGATCTCCTTGCTGTTCCTTGTACACACCACAGAAAGGCTTCTACCTCAGGGTCTTTGTACCTGCTACTTCCTCTGCCTGAAAGGCTCCCCCCAGTTACCTACAGGGTTTACTCAGTCAATTGTTTTTAAGTCTTTGTTCAAATGTCTTCTTTTCTGTGAGGCATTTCCTGACCACAGTATTTAAGAAACAAACCTCCCCTGCCTTCTCAACACCTTTATTCACCCCTTCCAGGTTCCCGGCCTGATTTTTCTCTGCAGCACTTATCACCATCTGATATGGCACATACTGTAAGCAAAAGATTTTGTCCATCCCCCACCCAGAATGTAACCTCCATGAAGGGTGGGATTTATGTATTTTCTTCAGTGCTGTTCTGAAGTCTCTAAAATGTAGAACAAATAAATCTGTACACACACATATACATAAACAAATACAAATGTTTGGATTCTACTTTTAATGCTGCTTGCCAAATATTAACATTTCTATACTGCCAGAAAAGTCATTAAAGAAAATGTAAATAAATTAATGTAAAAACCTACATAGACTAAGTAAAAATTTGCACATTCTCTTACGAAATGATCTACAGAACATTTTTTGGACAGGAAATACTAGACTCCATTCGTTTCATGATAAAATAGTATTTTTAACTAATTAAATGGAAACTTAAAAAAATTACCTTATACTTATCATATGCAATAAGTGCGAGAAAAAAAGGTCTTTTCAGTATTGTAAGAATTTATATCCCAGAGAATGTCAGATCTATAAATATAAGCATTCTCAACGATTATAAAACAGTGAGATGTGGAAATAAGGAAACACTGGGGTGATTTAAATTTTCCACCAATTCTTAAAGATAATTTGAATGGAATAATCAGTGTTGTTATAAAAGAAAGTATGTAAGATACCTTCAATAATAGGTTAATCAAATTGAGGAATATTTAGTACAAAAGTGGCTTAACTTTTTCTCAGTAGAACTTCTCAAACAAAAACTAACCCTCTAGCATAAAACAAATAAACAATAACAAAATTCTTCAGGCAGTTTACATTTCTTCAAAACACAAAGAATCAACCACAGGAATGCAGTAAATATCAGACTATTCAAAGCCCTATAGAATCAAGGGGGAATCTGTACTTCCAATATGCTAATCAAAGTCTAAGTGTTACTCATGAGTTTTTTTTTACATAAATTCCATGTTTTAATAATCAAGAAATAGACTCAAATAGAAATTATAAATGTAGAATTTAATTTCAGTATAATAAACATGAAAAACAGTAACTAACTTGCTACCTTGCAAAGTAATTTTAACAAAAAGTTTTTAAACTTATCATTTATTTTGATGACATATTTTCAATGCATATAGCCAAAAAAGATGTTAGAAATTCCTGGGATATATTTTACAAATAAACAAAGTAAGTACATAAACTCTTAGATTTCTGTTAAAAGAGTTAATTCTGCATTAAAAGGGATCAAGTTATTAGGCATGAAATAGAAATTATAAGAAATCCCTTCATTAGAGGAAGAAAATAGTTTTTTAGTTGATGGGAATATATTAATGATGGTCTCCTATTTCTTATCGCAGATACACAAGTGATCTGTCCAGATACTTACTAGAGCCAAATCTATCTCAAAAGTTTAGAACATTCATTTTTCTCTCTTTTGTTAATATTCAATAAGAAAACAACATTTAAAATAAAACTTTTTTTCCATGAGGAAGGGATGGTAATATCCACCTGCAAAAGAAAAGAAGGAATTCAGATTTAGAATGTCGACTTGTAAATAACTAAAAACATCAACTTAGAGATCATAATTCATGGAAGTATAATCTTGCTAACCCAATTATGGACAACCTGTGCACATATCAGTAATGATGCTCACTGGTTTAAAAACATAACTCTTTAACAATCAAAAGAATATATTATTAAAGAAAATCTATGGACAATTTTTAAAATCTACTTTCACATATTAATATATGCGATCTTAAGAGATTTCCATTTGGATATAGGATACAAACTGAATTACCAAATATTGAAATACTTTTCTCGCTACCTCCTGGATACTTGCCTGAAGTCCTCTGAGGAAGCTCCAAACTCAATCCATACTCAAACCTGAATGAAAAAGATTAGGATATTTTTCCCCAAGGAAAATGGAAAAAAGGAAAACAAAGAAATCTGTATATAACTATTCTTTGTAAAACAGTCTGACATTAACATTAAAGGATATAATTTAGTTTTACTACTGGCACCTTAAATATTTCAAAGTTACTCATAGAAGTATATTAACTCTACAAATAAAACTTCCAATTCCTTTGAGCTATGTAAATATTTGTATCAGTACTTATTGTCAGGCTATTTCCCCCTCTCCAATAAGAGACTGCAAAGAAGCTGCATACTATTACAATAAATTTCAATGCAACAGTTTTTCTAAATTTTCCTACTTCCTCAATATTTCAATTGTTCTTTAATTCATTCTCAGGATTAAAAAAAGAAGTTTTCATTTAGCTATCATAGCCCAAAATGCTCCTTCATCACATTGGAAGCACCTATGTATAAAAATTCACCTGGTTAATGTAAAATCCAGGTTTTTTTCCCCCATTATTTAGAAGGCAGGTTAGAGTAAATATAATATTCTCAAACCTGGCTTCAAGTACATTTCAGAAAAACAAAAAACACAAAAAGGAACTTAACTCCTGGGTTGCTTTGGAAAAATTCATTGCTAATGAAAGAATGATAACCAGTATATTAGACAAACGTGGCCATTCATTCAATAAATATTTCTAAGCATCTACGTACTAGATCCCGGAATATTTTTAATGGGACCAAAACTTATCATATATTTGTATATTAGTTCCTGGCTGCTAAAACAAATACCAAACAATGTGTTGACTCAAACAACAGGAATTTATTAGCTCACGGTCTCAGGTTGGGAGAAGACCAGTATCAAGGCGTCAGCAAGCTAATGCTTTCTCCCCGAAAGCATGGTGGTAGGTTCTTGTGTTGGCTGCCAGTGATTCTTGGTCCTTGGCTTTTCTGTCAGGTGGCAAGGCACATGGCGATGACCTCTCCTTTCTCCTCTGGGTTCAGATGATTTCTCATTTCTTCCTCCATGGCTTTCTCTCTGTGGCCTTCTCTATAAGGACTCCAGTAATAAGATTAAGATCCATCCTGATTTAGTTGGGCCACACTTTAATGGAAGTAACCTCATCAAAAGGTCCTATTTGCAATGGGTCCACACCCACAGGAATTAAAAATTAAGAACATGCTTCTCTGGGGTACAACTCAAAGCCACCACAACGTGTTACAGTCTTTCATAAAATGGTTGTAATGAAATAAGGCAAACAGGTTAAGAGCTTGACTGATGATTTTTAAAAGCACCAATGCAATATTATTTCCATGTAAAAGCCAGTAATTAATTCTAGCCACTTATATAAATGGCATCTTGATTCTTTGTTTTAGGAAAAATATTTTTCCTAAAAAAAAAGTGAGATTGTTCTTAAAATGAGAACTTTGTCTTACATAATATTTTCTTTACCTTCAAATTAGAATTTAAAGCAAAATCCTTTACCCCTTGATTATTACTTAAGTTACATTGGAAATACTTTATTTTGTAGATTTTCTGCTTGATTATAATTGAAAACGGTAAAAGACTCACGGTAGAAAATAAGACCAGCGATACAGCATACTACACAAACCCACTCCTCTTACCCTGAACTTCAATTTTTGTTATAATGACTTGATAAAACATCAACAAATAAGGAATAGAAGGTAAAGAAAACATTTTTCCTTTAGCTATTAATTATTTTGACTTTAATTTGCATCTATAAAATACCTTTAATCATAATTTTTGGTCTTACTCTGAAGTTAAAATATTGGATATAAAAAAGCAAAGGAAGCCTTTGTATTTTCAACTTTACTTGTCAAATAAGAGTCTTCTAAGGATTTAAGAAAACATTTTAGCTCAGGAATGATTATGGTTTGCAAACTTTCTTGGATATGGCAGGATCAAGTTGGAAGCAATGTAATTATTTTAGGTTATTTTTCTTATTCCTTTGTTTTGTTTGGATTTTTATTTTTAATTTTTTAATCAAATAAAAAAAGCTATTGCATTAAAAAATTACCTTCAATGTAGTTATTTTAGGTTATTTGGTTTTTCTTATGCCTTTGATTATGGTTTAACTTTCTAGGGGTATGGTAGGAACACGTTGGAAGCAATGTAGTTATTTTAGATTATTTGTTTTTCTTAATCCTTTTTTTTAAATTTTCAATAAAGTTAAAAAATTTCAAAAAATTTCAAAAAAAAGGAAAACATTTTAAAGACAAACAAAAAAGTGTATAATATAAAATTAGGAGACTGAAACAAGATTCTAATATGTCATCCATAGCAAGTTACTTAATTTGAGTTTCTGTTTCCCGAGCTACCTATTGTTGGTGGAATAGGTTGGTCATCTATAAAGTTTTCCTAACTTCAAAGCTGAATGATTAAGTATATTTTGAGACCTAGAATATCAGCAATTTAATTCACGTTTTAATATTTTCCCCCTCCCTTATAAAATATTTCTATAATGAAATACTTAGAAATAGCACTAAAACTTACCTTCTAAGTTCTGTTCACAATACAATATATCTTGTAATATATATTTATCTCTGAGATGAGCAAATATCCTCAGTTATTTCATTTTAGTAGAGACAAAGGGGACAACTAAAGTTTGTGTTTATCTTAAGTAAAAAATGGACTTAGTATTTACACTGAATATAACTATGCTTTAAAATTTCTTCAATGCTATAAAAGCTTCCAGTAATCTCGATTGCATTAAATACAATTTCTAAATTGCAAGCACACTATCTTAACAGACACAATACATCTGAAAATTGTTAGTACTAACTTATTTTTAAGGACTCATACCAAATACAACCAGATTAGCAATAATACTGAAAAGACATTATGAGTAAAACTGAAAACACATCATTATATATCATTAAACACAAAATTAAAACACAACTGTAGAGTGTGGCCAACCTTACTTCAGCAGCACAGTTAATACTGGAGATAATTTTAGAATCTTAACACCAATATTTACGTGCTGCTAAGGCACTGCTGACACCAGTATCATAAGAGCTGTGAATAAAAAAAATGTATTCTTTTCAGAAGATCAGATCCTTGTATTTTTGAGGCAGCACAATATGGCCTGCACCTTTTCAAAATCCACAAACCATTATGTGCTGCTACTTTACTCCAAGGTTTTGTTTTTTAAAATACACACTAGCACCTAAAGAATACAAAAAATATTCTTTTAGAAGAGGACAAAATAAAACTTAAAAGCCCATGATTAAAGATTCTAACACTGACATAGTATCAATAGTTAGTTACTTGTTAGAAGCTTTTAGTAACATAATGAAATTTAGTTCTATATCAAACGTAATGAAAGCCTACTCTGCCAAGCACAGTGCTATAGGTTAGAAACATAAAGATGAAGAGAAAAGCATTTTCTTCTTATGTCAACAAGTTAACACAGGAAATATTTTAATCAACTTTTGAATATATTAAATTTATGAAGTTTATTCCATTTTCTAAACAAAAAGTGAATTCATAAAATTTGGTATTTACCTTGGTAGAAAAGCAGAATTTACAAATAGCATTCTGTTCCTTGTAGTACATCTTTCAAAAGATATCTTCATCAAGCAGATAACATTTCATGTCAAAGGAAAAAACCCCACAGTAGAAATGACATATAAGAGTTCAGTTTCAATAATCTTAAGCTAGCAAGGTGTAAATATTCTTTTAAAGGAAAAGATGAGAAGTCACATGAAATATTTTACTGCTAAATGGAGTAAAACAAACCCAAAGGACCCAAACAAAACAACTACCCCTTAAAAAATTAACATTTTAAAAAATAAAAAATTTTTTTACCCTCAACATTTGTTTCCATTTTAGAATGGCTATTCTAGAATTGAATGTCATTTGATACAAGAATTAATTCTAGAACTATGATGCCTTGGAATGATGAGTTAACTTGGTATGTAGATGAGAAATAAAAAAAAGGAAGCTGAGGTTCTTGAACTTCCTATTTTCTACCTGTCTTGTCTCCACTCCATGCTGAAGCAAAGAGGTATACAACTACATAGTACCTACTTACTCAGATGTAGGAATGAAATTATTTCTAAAAGGTACCAGAACACTGCTACCACTCTAGCTCAAGCTTGACAACCTTTTGCTATTCTATTCTCTCTTTATACTTAATTTCATCCTATCACTCCTTATATTCAGTTAGTAAATAAGAGCCAACAGATTCTTTGAGATCTCAATTTCGTTGCAATTAAACCTTTTTTTTGTGTGTGCAATTAATCCTTAATTCTACATTTTACAAACAAGTCTAAGTACATTATACATATAATTGCATTTTAGCTGGCTTCCTATCTTTAGTCAATTAATAAAACTTCCTGAAACCTATATAATAAAAAATATATCTGGTTCCTTAAATAGAGTCTCTACTTCTCTGCTTAAGTATCAAGGTCTGTTTAGTCAGGACCTATCCAATATTTCCTATTTCTTTCCAATGAAAACACTCTACCACTACAGTTAAAAGGTCTCTTTTTAGAGATATAATCAGGAATTTTAATATGAACTGGATATTATATATAAAGGAATGATTACTAATTTTGTTAGGTAAATTATAAGTATGGCAGTTATATATTTAGGGAAAAAGCTCTCTGTAAGTTAGAGAAGTATAGTGAAGTATTTATGAGTAGACAAAAGATTGGCCAAGCATGACTCCACTGTGGCTACTAGGTAAGTTATAAGTAGAATAAATAAAATTATTTATTATTTGAGTGTGATGATTATCCTTTCCCATAGATGATCCTTCAAGGACCCCTGAATAATTGAGATGCTTATAAAAACAATTGTTTTCCAGTTCTTTCCTCGTCCAAAATGTATATTCCTTCCTGATCTCTGAATCTTCACTAAAGCTACTGTTGAAGGCTAAAATTCTCTCACTAATCTTTCTATTTTTCCCAACTTTTAGAACAATTTAAGTCTATCTTCTCCAGTAGATTCTTACTTCAACCATCTTCGTTGATACTGAACTCTCCATTCACTATTTTGAATACAGACAATCATTCTCAGTACTGAGTAGCATGCTGAGCCGACAGCGGTTTCACTATTTCATACCTGTTCTCCATTCAACTGTACTACCATGTGGCACTGTTTCCTGGTATGGTCCATGTCCTTTCTCCATTTCTATATCCTAGTCCTCTAGAAATAACATGTTTTAAATCTCCATCTCTTAAATCTCTGCTTTTGAAGTCTGTTGGCTACAAGAAAAGCTGTGTTGCTTTTCCTAACCAGATACGGAAAAGCCCCAATGTTAGAAGCAGAACCAAAGGGAAAGAACTAAAATAAAGTCAGGAAACAGAACCATTCGGTTCTTGTCTGTGGCGGTCTGGAACTGTGTATATCCTAGCGAAACACATTCTTAAATCTAACCCATTCCTATGGGTGTGAACCCAATGTAAGAAGGACCTTCTGATGAAGTTACTTCAGTTAAGGTGTGGCCCAGGATGGGTCTTAATCCTATTACTGGAATCTCTATAAGCAGAATGAAACTCAGACAGAAAGGCACAGCAGAAGCAGGCAGAAGCAACATCAACGGAACCTGGAAGAGAAGGGAGAGACTAGGAGATGCTGCGATGTGCCAAGCCAAGGCCCAAGGATTGCTGGCAGCCAGACCCAGAACACCAGAGTCTTCAGGGAGAAAACACTGCCTTGACAGCTTGAGTTGGACTTTCTTTTAGTCTCAAATCCATAAGCTCATAAATTCTCATTATTTAAGCAGACCAATTGCATGGTATTTGCTTGAACAGCCAAAGAAATTAAAACAATGCTCTTTATCCTTATTCAGTAGCATTAATTCCAAGTCTGGAGGTTTATATTCTGGTATGTGGGTCCTTAATTATCTTTACTGGCTTTTGATATACAAATTTCCATTCTCATGCTTTTCCAAGAAAAAACTCATTTTTGAAAGCTAAGGCAAAAATAATTTAAATATCTTGCATAAGAAGTCAACTTGAACATGAATCTGAGTAAAATAAGGATCTTCAAATACCTTAAATTAGTTTACCTTAGTTTTATTTCTATATTTGATACCAGTGCTTAATTAATTTAAAAACATAAAATAAAAAAGAAACAAACTTTATATAAATCAAGTGTTTCCCCCTCACGTCCTTGTAAATGATTTGCAACTCTACTTTGTTTCCACTGACATTTTAGTTTAGGTGTATAAGTATACTTTCGCTCTTACAGCTGCCCTAATATCAGTTCATCTAGTTTTCTTAAGCTGTTATTGCATTTAACAAAAGCATCTAAAAATTATAGGCTTGTCTCTTGAGCTATAAAATCATCCTGAGTGCAACAGAATTCACTGGTTAATGCCTACATTTCTACTTAATATAATAAGCAGAAGAAATAATTTATTGAAGTAGCAATGATACTGAAGAGTGAATCTGAAACCAGAAGGATGAAGCTGGAATCCTGACTGTCACTTACGAATCCTTATCTCGGGCAAGTTTGTTTCATTATATTGAATCTCTCGTTCCTCTTCTGTAAAATGGAGCTATTAAAGTCTAATCCATAGTCCTGTCATTTAGACTGTGTAATCTTAAGATTATCTGAGCAGTGAAAGGAAATGAAATAAGCTTCAGTGGCTGAGAGATCCCAAAAGCAGCCGAGAGGTCACTCTGGTGGGCACTCTTACGCACAATATAGACAATCCTTTTTAGGTTCTAATGAATTGGAATAGCTAGTAGTAAACACCTGAAACTATCAAACTACAACTGAGAACCCATGAATCTTGAAGACAATTGTATAAAAATGTAGCTTATGAGGGGTGACAACGTGACTGGGAAAGCCATTTGGACCACACTCCCCTTGGTGCAGTGTATGGATGGACGAGTAGAAAAATGGGGGGGAGGGGACACCCAGTGTTCTTTTTCACTTTAATTGTTCTTTTTCACTTTAATTTTTCTTATTATTTTTGTGTGTGTGGTAATGAAAATGTTCAAAAATTAATTTTGGTGATGAATGCACAACTATATAATGGTACTATGAACAACTGAATATGCTTTGTATGACTGCATGGTATGTGAATATATCTCAATAAAAATGGGTTAAAAAAAGATTATCTGAGCATATCTAGTAGTGAATAAATAATAAATAAGTAAATCTAGTTGTTCAATAAATGCCTGCTGAATCTAAATTTACAGGATTTGTAACATTTTTGGACAAACCTAGGGTTTCAGTGGACTGCAACTTAACGTGAACAATGTTTACGACAAAAAAACAGAGCTAGTATAATTACTCTTCATTAGTAGAAATACTTTATTTATAAGAGACACACTGTGTTATGTACCTTGGATCATATGAAATATACTGGCTTCAGTTTTATATACAATATTTAAAAAGGAATGTTGACAAAACATAACAGATTCAAAGTGGGGTATCTAGGACACTAATGGCTTAGTGTCTCATGCTATGGGAACGAATGGAAGGACAAGGGTATGTTTAGCCTAGAGAAAAGATATAAAAATTATCTCTAGAAGACATATCTAGGGCCAAACCTCTCTTATGAGAATTTTACTTTTCTATCAATTATTGCTGACACAACTGCAACTCAATTTATTAGAACATTAAGTTTATATTACATGGTTCTTATTCTAATATTTTGAGGCCCAAAATAAAAATGAGTATCAATTTAAAATAAAACTGACTTTTAGAAAAATTTATTGTACTTTATTGTTTTATTAAGAATTTGGAGGACAAACTGCCAATTTTATTTCTGACTTAAGGGCACCAAATACAAAGGGCATTAAAGAGACAACCTGAGTAGCCAAACTAAGGATATGAAAACTGCAAAAATACCTACAATAAATTAAAATTTGGATATTCTTTGAGACTGTTGTTTCTCTATCCAGTGACTGAGTACTTAAATGTGATGGCCCTATTTGTGGTATGCACTATGAATACCAAATCTTCATTTTCATGAGCTAGAAATGATTTTACTATGAAAAAACATGAAATTACTTTAGGTATTTTAAATGAATTCATTTTCATAATTAAAAAATAAGCATCATTATTACTGCAAAGGAGAGGCTAAGCCTACTTATAACTGTGCCTAGAGTCTCCTCCAGAGAACCTCTTTTGTTGCTCAGATGTCGCCCTCTTTCTCTAGCTAAGCCAACTCGGCAGGTGAACTCACTGCCCCCTCCCCATCCGTGGGATCTGACTCCCAGGGGTATAAATCTCCCTGGCAATGCAGGACATGACTCTCAGGAATGAATCTGGACCTGGCGTCATGGGATTGAGAACATCTTCTTGACCAAAAGGGGAAGCGAAATGAAACAAAATAAAGTTTCAGTGGCTGAGAGATTTCAAATGGAGTTGAGAGGTCACTCTGGTGGGCATTCTTATGCATTATATAGATATCCCTTTTTAGGTTTTAGTATATTGGAATAGCTAGAAGGAAACATCTGAAACTATCAAACTGCAACCCAGTAGCCTTGATTCTTGAAAACAATTGTATAACTATGCAGCCTACCTGGGGTGACAGCGTGATTGTGAAAACCTTGTGGATCACACTCCCTTTATACAGTGTACAGATGGATGAGTAGAAAAATGGGAACAAAGACTAAATGAAAAATAGGGTGGGATGGGGGAATGATTTGGGTATTCTTTTTTACTTTTTTTTTTCTTATTTTTACTTTCTGGTGTAAGGAAAATGCTCAAAAATAGATTGGGTGATGAACGCGCAACTATGTGATGGTACTGTGAACAGCTGATTGTACACCATAGATGACTGTATGGTATGTGAATGTATTTCAATAAAACTGAGTTAAAATATTAAAAAAAAAAGATGTGAAGAATTTCAAGTAAAAATGATTAAGCTGATCTCAATACACTGCTATTAAAGTTTCATTAAAATAATCTATAATTAAAAAAATAAGCATCAATTTGTTTTCTGGATTTAATAGGAAGAGTGAAACTGATAGTCTAGTCTAGGCAAAAAGTCAGGTGTGACTGCTGACAACTGAAACATATTTCAAATCTGCATTCAATTAATTTTTGTACTTCTTTGTAAATGGAGACAATATTAAAAACACCTTTCACACAAGCAAGTCATAGGCATAAGGCAAGATTTGCATAGAATAATCTAGTGATGTTACCATATTGGATTTGGTATCCAGAATTTGAAATCTCTGTTATACCTGAGTTCATTATATTTTTATGTTTGTTTTCTATTTAAATCAGGGCCTGTTCTGTAAATTCTACCTTATTTTCATTACCCCAAGAAAATATCCAAAGTAACTTCATAAACAAGAAATTCTTTATTTATCTTCTTTGAATCATCTGTCTTGAAACTGAAGGGAAGTTGCAGGGTGGGAAAACAATGAATCCAATCCCTTTAATTCTGGCATCAAAATTCAGATTTAACTCAATCTTTTCGTAAAAAAAAAAAAAAATATATATATATATACATACACACATATATCTCAAAAATATAAGACTTTTAGGACAGAAATACCTGGCATTTGATTGACCATTGTCTAACTCTCTAAAAGTGCATTTATTTGAATGACTAAAAAACAGCTATAGCATGTTATAAACTTTCCCCAATGGTATAAATTATTGAACAACAAATAGGTTTTTGGAGGCTAGATTTGATATATTTACTGAATTAATAGCAATTTATCATAGCATTAAGTTTGCAAGGTATTCTTTACTACCAAATACTGGCAGTAGCTGGTAACTTTTTGAATTTTTCTGCTTTGAATTATAACACCCTTTACCACTAATTCAATTGCCAAAATAGCAATTTCCCCCTGTCTTTTGGCACATATTCATGAATTTCTCCCAGAAAAATACCCACTTAACAAATTATTCTAGATAATTAAAATTTCCTCATGAATGGCACAGGTAGACAGCAACTTTATACCAGAGTAAATTTCCGTCACAAAAACAAATTAAAAATAGAATTTTCAGCTATGTCTAATGTATCATACAAAAGCATTACATCTTTAATGAAAATATAACTAATTTCATATCGTTTGCCCTGTCATCAATGACTTACTGCCCAATGACTAATACATTTTGGTTTGTTGTTTTCTTAAACAGTACTTTAAGTCAGTTCTACATTTATACTACTTATAATTCAAGGACTGACAATATTTTTCTAGAATGGTATGGGTAGGTGCCATTGTCATTCTATTGCTAAATAGACAACATTTCTAAAAATTTTCTTGAATACTAGTTCAATGTGAGAAATAGACAGCTAAAAAAGACAAAAGCTATCTCTGAAAGCAGGCAAATTTAATAAGTGTCCTGAAGTACAAAGTAATTCATCTCAATCACTTGTGTTTATAGGACTACTGATATTGAGAACACTGACTGGTGAATTTTCTGCTTCATCTTCTGTTCCCTATTTATAAAGTCAATGTCATAAGTTTTTTGTTGCAGAATATCAAAAAAATAGATGCAATGTTCTTAACTGCTGAAAATCCATCTAAAGAAGTTATTTTATTTAGTCCCAGAGGATATATTTAGGACAGGTTTTAAATTCACATAACACAGAAATATATAATTTAAGTGTATGTACCAAAAATGCAATGTGAAAAATCAAAACATAATACAAAAAAGTGGGGAAAAAAGGAGAGAAATATGACTATTTCTAATTTTCTCTTTCAGTTTTAAGATTTTAAAACTGAAAAGCAAACTTGAAAAATATTCCATCTTTATACTCAATTTGTAAAAATTAACCAAAAATGCTGCCATATTTAATTTCAACAGCATTGGTATATGGTATACCAATATTCCAAAAAATGAACAGCTTTTTAAAAATCCCAGTCTTAAAGAACAAACGGTATTCAACAAACATAAAAAGAATAGAGCAGGAGAAGTACACACAATCACACAGGATCACTGATTATTGTCACTATGTACCTATTTTTCTGGGTGTAGTTTAATTGGAAAAATCACCACTTTGGTATCTAAGATTAAAGGGAACTTCAGACATACTACCTAGAACAATCACCAGAAAGCACTGCAACTATGAAACACGGCAAATATTCCATATTTAAAAGATGTTGATGCATACCCAAGAAAGGCTGTTTGCTTAGAAATTTATAAAGGAAATAAATTGAGGTTAAGAATGTAACGTTATTCTTGCTTATAAATTTGTTAGATGTTAAATGATACCTAGTCCTTTTTGAAAAGTGGACTGCCCTCTTGTCTACAGTAGGAGTATAATACCAATCCAACATTTCCCTTTTTCTAAGAGTTAAGTTGAAGAAAGGCTGAGCTGGCTTCCAAGGGACCAATTAAGAAACCCAAGCCTGGATTATATAGGATTCTTTGGGGATTTGCAAATGTTTCCATTCTAATTTTCCAGACAAAAATATAAAGGAGAAAATTTAGAAAAAGAAAGTGACCTATGGCATTTGGCTACTGCCATACGGTAGTATGGTTCACACTGTTTCATTATTAAAAGTTCTTAATATTTAACTGATTTCCCCTCTAAAAACTCTAATTACTGAGGACAATGGCTGATCTTCCATGATCAGAAGGTCACTCTCCACCCTTCATTATCTACTGCGTCACGAATGCAATGGCATGAGACAATGTGAAACAGAATCATTCGAAGCACTTTTTTCATTCAAATATTCCTTGACATTAACAACAGAAATAGTTGGACCTTAGTTTCTTTTATTTAGAGATGAAGAATTAGCTCAAGAAATAGATGGAAATGATCTTTTTTGTAACTGATTTTAGGGTCTCAAATACTTTCAGGTAAATAATTATCTTGTGAATTTAACAAGACCTTTATCTGAAAGTTTTTCTAGGGGTATGGATATTAATATTCAGCAAACCTGTTAGAATTTTCAGAATTACAAGTTTCTTAAAAGTTAAATAAACCAGGGGAAAAATATTTCTTATTCTAAGAAAGAGGTGCATATATGTATATATAAAAGGAAGGAAAAGGGATTACCTTCCTATTTTTCCCACCTCCTAAAGTTTTAACAGCTAAATTTTAACTTCTCACCAAGAATCCGAAGTGTACTTTAATGAAACATAAAAATAAATAAATGATCTGTTTCTTGAGTGAAAAGGATACTCTCAATTTATAGATCCATAAGATAACTATCAATAAACCTGAACAATGATGGTTAAAAAAAAGAGCATTATTTATTTGCAAATTCCTTTGAAGGAAAAGGGCTCAAAATTGTGATTCTCAGACTTAGAGATGATAGAGTCTGGCCGTAAAATACCTTCCAAAATAGAAAACTTACCCAAGGCAATGGCATTATTCTTGCTCTAAAATAGATTAAATTAATTACCAAACTCCAATGTGTAGGGGGTTAGGAGAGGTTAGAAAGTTGTCATTCTAAGATAGGTAGAAAACACACTCAGAAATAAACCAAAGCATGACACCAAACAGTAACTTGTTATAGCAAAGACAAAGAAATTGAGACTTAATACTTACAAGGTGAGAATTGCTAGGTTAAGCAGTGGGCTGCTTTATTATGGCCTTTAGTTTTTCATTAAACCTAGGAAAAAGAAAAGAGTGAAGGCTATAAAAATTTGATCACATTATGTAAGTCAGAACATTTTGAACTGGGATTGACAATCATTGTCTTCTGAACTTCATACAACATAGAACAATCACATATTATAAAAATCCAGCAAAAGCATTTATATATTTCAGCCTAAAGCATTATCATTACTTTTTGAAGTTCACTTTTCTATTACTGTTACCTTCTTTAAGTTTAAAAGTAAAAAATGTAAGTGTAACTAAAACTCATACTTCAATATCTAACTTGCAGCAGAGCTGCTGGAGGATATCATAAAATTACAGCTACTGTAAGATAAATTCAAGATCAGATCTCAAGATTGACCTATCTCTGTTTGCACATACATAATTACTATTGCAAAATTCACAATTTGTATATTGCCCAATTCTAAGAATTCTACTGTACTATAGCATAAATACAAAGTGTACACTGGAGCTTAAATCGCATAAAGGAATCTCTAAAAATATTATCATGCTTTGGCCAAAACAAAAGAAAATGTAGTTGTGAAATTGCCTGAATCAAAGAGTAAATGCAAGAGTAGTGATAAGAAAAGGGAAACCGTTTTGATAGTTGTTCTCTACTTACAAGATTAAAAGGGAATAAAAGCCAGTACACAAAGACAGGAAACATATTATAGCTTATCTTTAAAAATAAAAAATATCCAAGTAACTTAGGTTGGTTAGAACATGTTTGACTTCTGTGGGTCTTGATTATAAATTGTAGTTTTTATAACGGTTAACCACTTACTATAAGATACAGAACAGAAAGAACAAACTCTTAATGGAGCTTTCCAACTGTACATCTTATTGGAGACTACCTTCATCAAAAACAGGACAGCACATTTTTCCATTTATTTGGAAAAAAAAAAAAAGGTATTTCAAATCCACAGAAAACAAAAGAATACCAAAATAAACTACCACACCCCAGCACTGACCCCTACAGTTTAGCTCTACTGAATTCTAATATTGTCATGCTTGCTTTGCCTTTTTTCTTTCCCTCAAAGAGATTCTACAAACTGTTGAAGTCCCTTGTGTGCTATACCCTGATCCCATTCCCCTCTCCTGAGATAGTCACAATTCCTGATTGACTATTTCCTACTCATGTTTTTATACTATTATTATACAAGCAAGTATTTGTAAACAATATATATCATTGCTTCCAAACTTTATAAAAAGGTTATCATACCTATGTATAACCTATAACATAACCTTCTACAACTTGCTGTTTTGAAGAGATTCATCCATAATACATGCAGCTCTCATTTTAATAGCTGTATACAAACAGTTTATCATGACTGTCACAATTTGCGATTCTTTTGCTTAATATCTATGTTTCCTTCAATTTTTTCTCTACTAAAAATAATAAAAAGACTTTCTTGTATACGTCTGAGTTTATCTAGTGCATTGGAATGGAATTGTTGGGTTCCAATCTATGCAAATCCTCAATTTTTCAAGGATATCATCAAATGTTCCCAGAAGCAGCATATGAGAAGTACTCCTTTCTATATTTTCTCCAACATCCAGAAGTACTTTTAAGAGAAGTAGCTCCTATCTAGATGAAAATTTTTAAAATTCGTAAGTGATGAATTCCTTGTTTTCATCAAATATAGGTATATAAAATAGGCACTGAATGTTCTAAATAAACTGAATAGACTAAAAGTAGTCCCAAGGCACTTGCAGAAAAATAAAACTCTGATAATAGAGATTTTCCTCACATAATTGAGGAAATACGGTACTTAGTCTAGAACTACTGTAGTAGAAGCGGCAATATTCCTAATTAGATATTAAGCATAGATCCAAGATGATGAGGTGGGCAGAGTGGGGCAGAGAGAGGGGGCAGGGAAAGTAAATGGCTTGTGAAGAATGTGTGTGAAGAACACCACTTCCCCCACCCATTTCATTTTGGGCAGTTCTTCTCACATGTGGGTGCTTCTAAACAATTCTCATTTAGAGCTAGTAACAAATGCAAATTCCTAAGGTCCAACTCTAGAGATTCTTATTTAGCAGGTCTGAAAAAAATGCTTTTAAAATAAGCATTCTAGGTTACTCTAATACAGATGGTTCAGAGACACTTTATACAAGTGATCAATGGTACAACAAGATGCTTTTAATTTAAAAGATTATGTAATCCACTTTTTGGTTAAGGGAAGGTAACAGTAATTAATATGGTATCTATTAAATTACATCAACATATTAGAAAAACACCCTAATTATGGGTCAAATAACAAACAAAATCTCAATTTATGTTTGACTCAATTATGTCTCAATTATGTTTGACTTCCCAATGCTAGAACAGGTTGTAGGCTCCTTTATTATTCCAGAGAACTAAGCACATATTGTTAGCACAAAGCTTTTTTTGGTGGTATTACTAGGGGACTAAGATTTTGAGTTTACTATGAATGGTAAAGGAAAACTTTTAAGAGTGGAAGTGATTTTAATGAAAACTACAAGGAAGAAACTATTTTTAAAAGACTTACCTTTTCAAAAGAAAGTTATTGCAAATGTCAAATATTAAATTAGGATACTGGGCTTAGGTACTAAAATGTCATTTGTAGTTTTCCATCAGGAATTTTACAAACGAAAACAGAACTTGAATAGAAATTCAATATTCAATTCCCTATGACTAGAATCCATTAGAATTATTTAGATAGAAAAAAAGAGACAATGTATGAATATTTAGATTGTATAAATCTGTGCAAATTCAAATTATAAAAATCAAGAACATTCTGCTCTATTATTTAAAATTACAAAGTCCTATTTTCAAAAGATTTCGAATAAGAACTTTCCAGATAAAAAGTTTAGATATGACACATTATTTTAATAGTAAGAAAAAGTAAAGACAACTTTCCACCTTCAACCTGCTTTGTTTTTACTTACATAAAACACTAGGGTGTTATTTTTTTCAGGTATAATGAAGCCAACAAGAATCTGTGCTATAAATTAAATGAAGATAATGGGGGATCAGAATATGGCCCCAAAGTGAAAGAAACACTCCTGTGTGGACAAAGTCAACTTTTCTTTTCCTTCCTCAATATTTTACCTAACTTGTGGTAGCAACAACTGATTATTAAGTTTTCCCCAATTCTTACCAGTTTAAAACTGAAAAAAAAAAAAAAAAAATCACCAAAATACACCACACATACTTTCAGAAGCAAGACAGCTTTCTATTCTAACAGATGAAATTAACTGATCAAAAATTAAATGAAACAAAACTGTAGAGTTAATAGTATAAACGAACAGAGTCTAAGAACTACAAGTACCTACTATCTTCATTATGCTGCTTTAAGAAGAAAATACATTTTTGTCAAAGAATGTATTCTCTATACTGTAATATGGGTACACTGTGAGGGCTGGGCCTGTCTCACCTGGTCAGTAAAAGCTTGTGGGTGGAGGCTCCTTTGGCCCCAATTATTGCATACTGATATTATTCTGCGCAACAGCTGACAAGCAGCAACAATCACCAAGCCCCTGCTCCCAGCTGAAAGGGACAAGAACAAGGGCTGTGGTGATACTTGTTTATTCATTGCTGCTGCTGCCACTGAAGCAGCAAGCTGAAAAAAGTATATGCAACTAACATACAGAAGGAAAAAATGGTTCAGGTCAGCCTATCTACCAGGTTTGCTTATCTTACTACATGATATAATTATTTAAGAAGGAAATTTTAAGGGGTGGGGAGAGGAGAAGGGACAAAATTGGCGTTTTGATTAGAAAGGGAACCTATAGTGTATCTAAGAAAAGTTAACACGTAGTGATCTTTAGCGTCCCTCTTTTGAATTAACTGCTCAATTAGAAAAATTCTCAGTAGAATTTTAACTACTTTCAGGGTTAATTCATAAACAGAGTATTTGCTCTAGCTATTTTCCTGCAAAATTTGAAAGTGTCCAAACTCCAATCAAGAAATAAAAGTATTTTTTGCTAACAAAAAATCCCAGGCTCCCAGGTACCACTTATCTAATGACCACCATATGTTTGACTTTAGACACTAACAGCAAAGAAATAAGATCTTAGCCCATAAGGTTTTTACAA
This sequence comes from Choloepus didactylus, assembly GCF_015220235.1. Lineage (NCBI taxonomy): Eukaryota > Metazoa > Chordata > Mammalia > Pilosa > Megalonychidae > Choloepus > Choloepus didactylus. Next base: position 99,816,937 of record NC_051318.1, read on the forward strand.
AAATTCCAACTATTAAAAGAAAATTTCCACATGAAATCTACCTACTTTAAATGTGCAATACAAGGCTAAAAACCCAGAAGTACCTAATATCGATTGATGAGTAACAGAAATAGAAATATTTATACCAACAAATTATTTTGAAATATGTGATGCTATTTATAGACATACAACTTTAAGTTTACATGAATTCTTAACGTTCAGCACCTTAAGCAATTTTTGATTCAAAAAGCAGAAAACAAAGTCATAAAAATTTGGGTATCAATAAATTATGAGAAAAAATGATATGCTAGAATTGCTGGTAAGTGAAAAGGCTGGGTTTGAGATTCATTAAAATAAAAGTGTGAAATAGTACAACGTTTTAAATTCAGCCGATACTGTTTAAAAAAAAATCTAATCTTTAATTTTCTTAAGATTGAAAAGTTATTTTCTCTGCTTTAACAGCTCGATAAGCAACAAATAATGCTAATAATAAAATAAAATAATTCTGAAAATCAGAGGATAACAAGATAACTTTGAATATATTTACTTAGTATGAGAGTTCAACAATAAAGAAGACTTTAAGAGCAAATACCAAAGATTTTTAAAAATTAAAAGGCTTTTAGAAACAGTAATGGATTAATGAACTATTAACCAGTGGATTAATCAGTCTCAGCAACAACATTTGAAACATGCTGCATGTCTGTTCTCCAAGTAGGAAAAACAGTAAAGTAAAAAAATAAAACCAAATAATGTATATTAATGAAATAGCAAAAGTATAGTTCTGTGGAACAGAAATTCTACTTCAAAATGGTATTTCATAAAAACTTAAAATTTCTATCATATAATTAAATATCATCTTTTGCAAATGCTTATCAGAAAACAATTCTGATGCACTGGTCTTATTAGAAGAAAAATAATAGAAAAAAATTAAAAGATGTACTTGTTAGCCTAGGAAAAAACATAAAACATACATTTTCAAAACGGGTTTAAATGACATCTTTTAAAATTTTATTTAAAAACTGTATCTACTATTCAATGAGTCCTCAGTAACAGTACAAAACCTCTATTAAAGAAAACTGTTATAGCTGACCAACTGCTTAAAATATAAGTTGTCCGTAGAAACTAGCATTATACATCACTGATAGAATAATCTTAAATCTTTTGAATGTAGATACATTAAAAACCTCTAATTTCCACAAATATTCTTCATAATAAATCTTTGCCTTCCTAAGGATAACTACTTCAATAAAATAAGAATATTGACAGTATAACTGTTTTTAGGGGCAACTAAGAATTTTTCCTGAAAATGAATGTTAATTAACCCTGAAAAAAGGCATCTAACAAAAAATATAAATATTACACAAATGAGATATGAATCCATTACTTAAAAAAAAAAAAGATAAAAATTAACAAAGTTCCTTCCCCCAAATTCTGACATAATGAACTAATATCAAGGTTTAGTTAGATATAATCAGGTCTGCAACTATAAAAGAAGAAAAATCCTTACAAAATGTCCTTTAAAGCCAAGTTAGAGGATAGCCAATCACACATAGCAGGAAAAGCCCTTATTATTACCTCTCCTAAAATAATATAACATACACTGCTCATTAGGTTAAAGTTTCTAACCCTGTAAGAATTGACCAAATATAAGAAAACTGTTAATTTCTGTGTTGATTCTTACAGGTATTATTCACAAAGTTAAATTTTTGAAAGTAATTTTATAAGCCACTATAAAGCCATTGAGAAGGCAATTATATGATGCTAAATATCTGTATTCAAACAGTAAATTTTGAAACGTGAAAAGATCACAAATCATAAGCTGTCTAAATTAGAAACAACTGTGGATTTATAACTTTGTACTATAACCTAAAATGTTGTCTGTCATCCCCATCTAATTCATTAAGGCTATATCTAAAGATACCTGGATTGAAAGTAATTAAATTGAACCTGGATTTCCTTTTTTAGACACTCAGGTAATCATATTTTTCACTTTTCATTTTAATGTTCCCAAATCTGGAAAACGCAGGTTAAGTCAGAGGGAAAAAATTATATTTATTTTTCATCCTATTCAAACTATGCCTATTCTTTATAACAATCTCAAATCACAATTATGAATGCATTCTACACCTTGTATTGATTTCAAACACCCACCTTACAGCATGCCAATATAACCCAAACTGTTAATGGATTCATATTCCTAGATTCACTGAACATACATATCTAATAATATAGGAATATCCAATAAATTTTAGTATTCTGGTATGTATTTCAACATTCAAACATTTTAAAACACATACCTGAGAATTTGCTTTCAAAAATTCTACATTGGTTAAAGTTAAAAGCATATAATAGTTCTATGACCATGTGATAATTAGACTTCATTAAAGACTAAATTAAATTACATTTTCTCATGAAAACAAACCTACAGGATTTCCTATATCTTAAGTATGTAAGACAAATATTTATAAGTGAAAAAAGTTGAAGAAAAAATTATAGTATGTAATATTTTAGTAAATCTCACTTTGGCAAATGGCCTTTTTAAACACACAATATTGCAGTCAGTACTTTGCTATCCAAGAATTAACTTAGTAACACTTAGAAGTACTGTTCAATAAATCTATTTTCATTATATCTGATTACCACTTAGAAAACAAACAAAAATCTCCTTAGTTAAATAGTATCTGAAATTTTCAACTAAAACAATAAAAATCGATGGAAACAAGTATGCCAGAAAAGTGGTTCTGTGATAAAGTATTCTGGAGGTTAAGACAATCAAAATCACTGGAAGTTTATGCATTCTACAATTTCATTTTTAAAGAGTTCATGGCTGTTGATATGAACAAACTTAAATATTTTACTCAGTACCTATGAGTGAGATAATAGTTTTTGCTTAGAAAGTGGGTTTCTCAGTTTCAACCAAATTGCCATTAGTACTTATGGTACTTAAAATACTTAAAATTCTTTTAAAATATTCTCATTAATCTTATCTAATTTTGCAGGCCCAACCTACTATTCTACCTGTCAAACAGCCAAGCACCAAATTCCATTTGATTTTAAAGCTCTGTTTTATAAGCTGAAAAGTCCACTATTTAATTCTTTAACATATAACCCTGTAATAACAAGCAGAAGACAAAAAAAAAAAAAAAGAGAGAAAAAGAAAAATCACTCAATATACTTATTTTTGGAATATTCCCTTGGAGATGGACCTAATAAAAGACCGTAAGAATATCAGCTGCATAAAAAATGTGTGGAGCTTTAATAAAACAAGACCACAAGACTACTGACAACTCAGCTTCTGGCCACTTCACAGGATTGTTTCTGTCTATTAATAAAGCTTTACAAATTGATTTTAGGTCATCTAAAAGTTTTAGCTTTATCAATAGCCTAGCCCAAATATATTGCAAAGATATAAAAGTATATGCTTTTAAAATTCATAAGTATACCTCAATCACCTATTATGTTCCTGGTGCATTACGTATGTATTCAATCAAAGAAGTTAGGTTGTTCTCCAGAATTGGCTCTCTCCTAAAGGTCAAAACCTGCAATAAAAATGTCATGTATTATAGCATGAAGACACTCAACAGATTTCTGCCTCCTGCTGTTCCATAGTTTATCCCTGAACAGAGGAAAGGTCTTCAAAATGACCCTATTCTTGCCTATGTTTAAAGACGCCCTAACTTTAAAATAATGTTTTAAAATAGACATTTCTAACTTGATTAGAAACACCTGTGATATGTTGCTTTATGATCAGAAGCTTCTTAAAACAAATCAGATTAATATATTTCTGCTTTCACTTCTCTTTAGGGCATTCATTTTCCAAGTAGTGTGGGTAAGTGTGTATGTGTTTGTAGGTGTTAGGAATTGTAGAAGGGGACTACATGGGGAAAATAACAGAAATATATTTTGTTTGTGCTTCCAAAACTCATAAAATCCATAGTTTGAGAGATTACTCAAGGGATAGGGCCAAACTTTTAACTACCTTTCTCCCCAAATTATCAAAGATTTTAATGATAAATGAAATTACCATTATTTTCAACTTTAGTCTTTTGCCATGCTTAAGAGAAAAATACTGACATTTCCAAATATTTTAACAGATCGAAACTTAGTATTTATTTTTTAAAACAAATTAAAAATATATTTACAAGTAGTAAATGGATGATCTCTGAGCCAAATGGCTTTTTAATGTTTCCAAGTATAAGTGATGTAACCAAATGTATATAAGTAGCTTTTACATTTGTTTTCATCTTTTAAATCTTAATGATTTAGAAGCAGTCATTATATAAAAATATTAAATCATCAAAGGTTTATAATGTACTTCATGCGAACCATATTTTTCTGACTGAGTTTTCCACTTTTATTTAAAAGTGGTTTAGGAAAGAAGGAGAACCTAAAAAACCTTGATTACTCTGCCACCAAATATTTGATTGTTTAATAACAAAACCATAGATGCATACATAACTCAAGCACTAGTCCAAATACCACAATATTTAAAACAATTAAAACTATTTCTACACAGTGTTCCTCAAAAGACATAGATGAAGTTTTCTATATTTGAGCACTCTGAAAGTTAAGGTATCTGAAGTTTAAAAATCAAGGATAACCGTATAAACCAAAAGGTATTCCACAACAAATGTCAAGTTTTTAATAACAGGGAAACAAGAAATACTAGATAATAAGGGACGAAAGAGGTTTGAATATAAATAAGACAAATCTTAAAACCAAATGTGTATGATAAAAATGATGTAAAAAGAAAACAAAAAACCTTCGAATATTAAATCTCAACTCTATTACAAAATACAGCTTATTATTCACACCTAAAAACCACTACAAGTCTTTCCAGTGTAAACATTCTTTACTGAAATAAGACAGGGTTAAGCAAAAATAAATTAAACGCCTCATCATTCGATAAGGAAAAGTAATAAAATTAAAATATATAAATATATTTAGTTTCAATTCCAATTCTTTGAAGCCTGTCTTTCTAAAATGAAGATCCTTTGGTGCATCTCTAAGACAGGCAAAGGAAAAAAAAAATCATTTCCCTCCAGAAAGCAATACTGATATAAAGGCTCTACAGTCATTTGTACATGCAATTAATCAGCAAATATGCAAACACTTACTAATAACATATTCTAAAACTGATGTGTAACTCTTAAGACAATCACAACTTTAAAGTTCTAATACTGTTACTTCTAAAAATTAAATGCAAATATGACAATCTCACTTTCAACACTTACTTGAAATGAAGGGGTTATTTACTAGTGATTTCCTTTGGTCTTAAGAGATTTGAGGCTACAGAATTTCAGCAAGTCAAAGTTTGAGTTAAAATTAAAAAAAAAAAAAAACAAACTACTTGTATATGAATATTCTAATGACAATGCTTTCTAAGATGTGTTTTCTAGTTATAATCAGACCAATAATGTTTCTTCTAAAAAAAAGGTTAAAAAAAAAAAAAATCAATGTGGGGATGATTCAACTCCATTACATTTAAAAAAAAAAAAAAAAAAAAAAAAGACCAGAGCTAATTTTAGGCCAGTATTCTTTAAAATTAGAGAAAAAATTTTTAAAAACAGTGTATAAATTTATAATCTAATTGATTTTTTAATTGGAGAAAGTTTAGGTATCATGCAGAAGAAATATTTAATACATTCTCTGAGCTTTTTCTCTTTTTTTGTAAATCAAATCGACTGACCAACATTTCTGTGTTAAAATTTCTTGTGACATTCTGAAGTTACATTAAAAAAAGTCAAAATACATGTCTCCACAAAACAAAAATCAAATAAAAATGTAGTACACAAAGTATGACGAAACAAGGGCTCTAGAATATGAGAGATATTTTGAAAATTTCAATTTTAACTCTAGTTCTTGATGAACATTAAAATCGGTATTAATCTGAATAGAAAAAAATGTAGTGTTACATACAAACACCTGAGGTTAAATTATGTAAATGTAAAACTAAAAGATGTTAATACCATTTTAAAAAACCTAACTAAAATTGCCTTTTTATTTGGATTTTCAAAAACACTATGAAGGGCAAACAAAATCAATGCTATCAGAAAACTAATACCTTACCCTTCTCAGGCTCTCTCCCCTACAATAAAGTAAACACAGCTTTAAAGAGTTGAGATACTGTAGCAATATCATCTCCAAAACTGTTTTTCTGTGGTAACATGACTTTTTTAATCCTTAAAATAGAATACAAAATAAATTAGAACTATCAATTTCTATTAAGACATAAGAATAAGTGCATATAAACACTTAAAAATAAACATCTGTTGGAACTCATACTGACATGCCTACAGATCTAAAACAAGATCTTCCTCTTACCTAGTATCACATAAAAAGGAAATTGTTTTGAATGCTGTGGATTTTATTTAGGCGCTAGTGTGTTCTCAAGCTTGAAGTGAACTATTTTAAATAAAGGAATCCTGCACTTCTTTTAAAGATGGCTTATCACACAAAACAATCCTTCACCTATCAACCCTAAAGCAAACAAAAAACCCCATAAAGCAAAGTGCTAAAAATTTATTATTAAATTTAACCTGCATTGTGGGATTTAAAACATGCCAACCCCCCCTCCCCCAAATCTACAAGTCACTTATAATAATTTGAAAGAAAATTAAAACACACAAAAACCAACCAACAGAAAAAAGCAAAACCTACCAGTCTATTACCTTAGATATAATTATATTTAAAATAGAAATGGGATCTCCTACAATTTCATTAAATCAAAATTTACAGAGAGGATAATTATGAAATTTTCATGAAATGACCCAAAATAAAGTTTTGAAAAAAAGGTCATGACCATTGGGTTCTGTGACTGCATTTCTTATTGGGAAAGCAATACAAAACAAGTATGATTTATAAACTCAGCTATCCCAATTTTAATATAAATTCTATTTACAGTCCTACATAGATTTATAAAAATCGTAAGATCTTTTCATTTGAAAATACTCTAACAATACATGTCCTTTGTGAAAATACAAATTAAGTTTCAAAATTTCAAGAACTATTCATAAAAGGATATAAATTTCTATTAAAACAAATTCTTTTTCAAAGCTTCTACAGCCATCTTGTTTATCAGTGAGTTAACAGCTTTTTTTTTTTTTTTAAACCACACCCGCCTTTTATCAAAATGCAATTACATGGAATGACAAGCTCGGTAATAAATAAAAATATAATGACGGCAGCCTCAACCATTAAACAAAAATCAACTGAAAACCAACCAAATAAAACACAACACACCCACAATGTACACACAAAACATAAACACTGCTATGTACAATATATTTCTTCATAATGAATTCATTAAAGGAATGAAATATACACACACACCTGTGCCTACTTACCTGCTGATTGTCTAAAGAAATATAAATTTCTTGTAAATTAAAGTTTAAAGTCCATTGCAATGGCTGAACTACCAAAACCTATACATTTTAAATTAGATGTGAAAAGTTTAAAAAAATGCATTCAATTTTTTTGAAAATGTGGAAAAGCTTATTCCGTTAAATATAAGAAAATTAAAGCTTCCATTTGGTATTTTCATCAAAATAGAAGAAACAATTCTTCCGCAATTCGCATCCGACAAATATGTATAGTTTAAGATGAAAAATTTCTGTCAAAGGAAAAAAACCCTAAATTTTATATTAGGTTTTTAACTAATAAATAACAAGAGCAAATATGTAACCGTCTTGTAATTTCAGCCAGCAGAAATACAATTTTGCGAAAATAGTCTCTTTAGTTTTATTTTTAATATACATTTCAGAACAACCCGAAAGTCCTTTATGGGAGGAAAAAAAAAACTACTAAACAACAATTTAAAAAAAAATCCCCATCTTTCGTTTCATAATTATTTCCGTAGGTCTCAGGCTAAAAGCGTAATTTTTCGAAAAGCCGAGAATTATAATCTAGCGTTCAACATTCAAACCCCCCAGTCCCGCTTCCTTCCAGCCAATCAGGGGTAACAAGCTCAGTGTTTTGGGAGCTCCGTTAGACACAATTTGAAAAACATCTCATTGCACTCTCCTATTCTCGGGAAAGATTCTGAGCGAGGGCGGGTCCCCCAGTCTTTTTTAGAAAGAAATCAATCAATCGCTCTATCAATTCCAGGGAAAAGCTCTTTAGGCAAGCAATCCTAAAGAGTGAGTGACTGAGGTTCCCAGGCAGCGTCATTCCTCTTTGCGAACAACTGAAGAGCTGCTGCAAAAAAAACCATCTCCGGAGTATTTGCAAGCCGGGGCCGCGCGCCCCACGCAGCAAACATCACGCCAGCAAAGGGTTAATCGAGTGGTGTCTTCACCGCGGCAAACGATTCGAGATCTAACAACTTAAGGAAGGAATTTTTACAAAGGTCATTATCTAGCAAGTAGTGCTTAAAAGTTCCAGCCGTCCCTGACTCAAAATCGGTCAAGAGTTGTCGAGAAAGCATTGATCAAAAATCCCGAACTAAAAATAAAAGAGCAAAAAATCACTAAAAGGACAAATAGCACCTCCCTCCTTCCCTTCAGAGTCGAGAGAGTGCCCAAGAAATTTCAGGTGCGGACTGCAAAATGACCGTTAAGTTGTCCGGGTCAAGACTTCGCGGGAGGGGAAAAAAAAAAAAAAAAAACACCCTTCAATACACTCTCACGGATTTGCCTTTTTTTTTTTTTTTTTTTCCCTTCCTTGCGACAGGTCTCCAAGACTGGAGGAGGGAAAGTCTCCCAGGGTGCAGACGCGGGGAAGGAAACAGGCAGCGCGAGCCCCAGCTTCCATCTCCCCCGGTCGCACGCCCCTCCCCGCCAGCAAAGGGCAACCTTGCGAAGGCAAGTGACACCGCCCGCCCGCGCCCCGTTGCCTCCGAATCCGAAAAGCCAGAGGACCCCCGCCGGAAAAAGACCTGCTCCGGGACCACGGCGCCCGAGGCGTCAGAAGACGATCCCAGCTGTGGATGGGTCCCGGGCAGGGCACGGCCGGCCGCCTCTGGCCGCCGGCACCCATTCCTCCCGCGCCTCAATTTTCCGTCGGCCCCAAGTTTTTGATCAGGAGAAGACGGCCATCGGCGACCCGGGGAAAACGGTGGAGGAAGATCACTCGGGCGGCCGAGGAGCGCTCAGCCGTCCTGTCAAGGAGCGCGGCAGGGCGGGGGTCGGGCTGACAGATGCGAGGACCACCGCCCCGTCGCCCGCCCCCGGCCCGCTCAAACTACGGCTCCCCTCCCCCACGCGCCGTGCCCGCGCTCCCGCCACATTCCGCCCGCCGCCGCCGGCCCGCACACACCCCGGCCCAGTTTCCTGGCATTTTTTGCGACTGAAGTGAGGGCGGACCCAGTGCCCGCTCCCTGCACCCCCCACCGCCTGCCGGTCCCACCACTGCCGCCTCCCGAGCCCCGCTCTGCCACTTCTTCAGGCTCTTACCGTCTGCGCCAGCCCTAGCGAAGCTCCACCGGCTGTCCAGTGGTGGGAGTAATTTTTGGCGATTTTTTAGTGATTTTTCGGCGAAGTCCTAGCGGCGCTAGAGTCTCGGACAGGTTATCCCGGCTCTCCCGCTAGATTGATGAGATCAGGCATCACTCGAAAATGGCGCCGAAAGCGCTGAGGCTCCTCATTCAAATTCGTTAGAGCCAACCCCGCCGCCCCGGGGCATGCCGGGAACGCGGGCTGCCTCCACAGCTGTCAATACCGCCTCAAACCCCTTTCTCCGGCTTTTCCGACCCTTTTGCTCATGCGCACACTCCTATCCCACCCCAACCTCTTCGTCTTGCACATGCGCACAGTCTCTTCCTTCGCCGCGCTCCCTCCGCTCCTCTAGTCACCACCCTACTTGCCTCCTTTCCCTGCGCGTGCGTACAACGTATCTGCTCCGCGGCGGAGGTGGAGCGGGCGCGCGGGTTGTGGACCCGGGGGTCTGCAGACACTTATCAATGCATAGGCATTTTTTTCTGCAGTGCGAGGTAAACAAACAAGGTCCAGCTTAGGCGAAAAGAGAAACGTCTTACAGGCAGCATCTACACTCCAGACAACGGAGCGTGTTCTGAGTCCACGTTAAGTCACCAGGCCCCCGCTGGTGTGTTGCGCTCCTGCGGAACGCCAGCGCTTTACCAGAGCGATCGCAGTTAAGCCTCGGCAGAAGTTCCCGAGGTAGGTACTGTGCACTCGCGGTTTACAGACCAGGAAACCTGGGCGCAGACAGCGCGGGTCACCCGCACGTGGGTGAGCCTGGCTCTGTCAGTTTCCGGAGACCCGGCCAGAGCGCACACTGGAGGCGTGGGTGCGCGCGCGCGTGTGTGTGTGTGTGTGTGTGTGTGTATGTGTGTGTGTGTGTGTGCGTGTGCGCGCGCGATAACCACTATTGCAGCCTCGAGTTAGCCACGGGTGAAGTTGGTGTGAGCCCTTCCTCCCGGCCCTGTGCTGCTCGTTGCGAAGGCGCAATCTTCGAATCCCAGTTTCGCACAGTGGCATGGCCTTAGACATTGTGCTCGGGGTTGGAGCTGTCAGGGGGCAGACTTTGGGTGCCACTTAGGGTGATTTCTTAAGAGAGGCGTAGCAAGTGGACTGAATGTAGCACAGGTGGGTTTCCGTCGTGCGACGCATCGATCAGTCATTTCGTGGCTACTTCGCGCCGACTATGGGCTCCGTGTTGGGAACTGAGGGAAACGCTTTAGGGATTTATCGTGTTTATTGCTCACAACGGCCCTAGGAAGTAAGTATTTTCCTCTTGTTATAGGCGAGGACAGGTCAGGCTCAGAGGAAGAAACTTGCCACAAAGTCTTAGAACTAACTACTAGATGGGAGCTCGCAAATCCAGTCCACTTTTAAACAGCGGCCACTATGATAGGACAATAACTGATGATCAGATATTAGGAGCGTGACCCTACCTGCCACCAGGCTAATCATGATGCAAAAACTTAAAATTGCTTTGCTTCTAAATGACTAGATTTTAACGTTATTTTTGTCTGGTAAGTTTTTTTTCCTTATCCCGAGTTACAGTGAATTTTCCAAAGAATCCAACAGTTTTAAAATCTGGGGTATTACTACATTTTTTTTCCCAGTTTTTGTGGAAAAACAACTTGTAGTTACACTGCTGCAAAACCGTTTGAGTATTTAAAGACCTAGCACATACAAAGACAATGGATATGATGAGACAATGGGCATTAGTGCCTTATGTACTAAGAAGTAAGGAAATGGAAAGGCTATCATGGTTTGCATTAATGAGATACATTCGGAAAAGAATGGATTTTAACAAATTTGAGAACATCAAGAAGTGATATCACAGAGCTAGTATGCTTTTTGGCAGCCTTATGCACTGGTTAAGCAGGTGGACAGGAACAAAACTCCCTGGGGTTTGTATCCCAGCTCTGCCCTTTACCAGCTGTGTGATCTTAGGTGTGTTAACCTCAGTTTGACCTTTTGTAAAATGAGTAATATTAGTACTTTAAGCAAATACATTAAAGGTGTTTGAACAGTGGCTAGCATATTAGTAATGTTAGCTATTGTTTTGAATCAGTCATTAACATCAGTCTTTTAAAATGGTTCCTTTAATAGTTGTTTTAAAAATCAGACTACAGTCAGTGCCATTAGGGGTTAGCATTCTTGTTCAAGAGTCCCTTAAAATGATAAATCAGCCTTACAAGTGATTTTTGCAAAACGTGAGTAATGATTTCTGTCAGGTGAATAATAAGGATGTTAATTTATTTTACCATTTTGTAAGAGTAATACTATATGGATATAGACTAGTTGTACTGCTTTTTCTGATTATTAAAGTGAAAGAAAGAAATGGGAAAAAATCTAGCTAGTCTAAAATATATAAAGTAAAAACCATCCAAATTTCTAACATGCAGAGATAACCATATATTCTTTGTACTTTAGAAATATAATGTACCTGTGGGGTTAATAGGTTAGGGAAAGTCTGAATAAGTTGTATATTTGGGGAGCTTATTTGCAAGATTGTGTAAGAATGGAATGAACCAGTAAATAACACAACCCAGTATCCTCACTATAACAATTTTGATCTAGCCCTCTTTTAGATATAATAGTCTGTCAAGGGAATACTAACATGATGATGATTACGATGTTGGCAGATGGCATTTATTGAGTACCTAGTGTGTGTCAGACACAGAGCTAAGCATATATATGCATTTCCCGTTGAATCCTCATAATACTTCATGAGGTGGGTGCAGTTATTATCTCCATTTTGCACATAGTGGAAGTCACTAATAGAAGATTTAAGTCCTGTTTTGCTTAAAAATATTATTTAACAAACCAGAGATCCTTAATGAAAACGTCTTGATTTGCTAAAATGGGAGAAAACAAAACCAAATAACATGGTTCCTGTGCTTTAACAGAAAACCCAATTGGAAAAGATGGTCTTTTGAAAACTACGAATTTCATGTTTGCCCACAAGGGGGTGCAAACTCCTGAATCAGGCTTCAAAGAAAAAAAAAGTAAAAAAGGGCTTTTCTACATATCAGCAAATTCATGGGTGAAAAATGAGTAAGAATACGTGCCAGATCTTTAATACTCTTTAATTCTCCATGGGAAGAGAGTACTCATTTAGGTGCTCAATTATGGCAGTATTTTTAACTTCATCTTCAGTACTGTAAGAGTTAATCATCTGTCTCCCTCTCCTTCCACCCACCGAGTTTGTCTCTGCATACTCCACTTTACTTGTCATGAAAGTAGAACTGAAATCACAATTTAAAACCTTGGTTTTTACTTGGAAACTGGAGCACACTCACCAGCAAATGCTTGGTAAATATGGATAATGTAGAGAATAGAGGTCTTCTAATTTCCCCCCTGCTGTTTATAATGATTAAACTACAGCTGATGGAGTGTTGGCTTTTAGCGTAATGACTTATTTAGATTAAACTGTGGAAGCTATAGGTCTGTTCGTCTTTCAAGAAAGAATGAAGACTCTTGAAGAAAAAATTTATGAGGAGTTCCTTGAAAACTTAATCACACCAGTGAATGTTTTAAAAACAATTTGTTTAGATGGGTTCTTAACTTCCTTTTATTTTTCTGTTTGCATTGTTTGTCAGAGGTGGACTTCATTTAAAAAAGACAAAAAATTTTATTTGGAAATAATTTCAGATTTACATAAAGCTGCAAAAATAAAAAGGGTTCAGAGAACACAGCATGTACTTGCTCTCATGTGCAGGTATTTAGCTGTCTCTCTGTATGTAAATTTATATACAACTTTTTTTTCTGAACCATTTGAGGTTAATTTATACATCCTAACCTTTCACTTCTAAGTAATGGAGAGTGTATTTCAATCAACTTCATAAACATACCTTGAAACACTAATGTACCACTCTTAGGCTAATTTTATAGGCTGATCTAATAGTTTCCCCCTCCAGTACAGGATCCAGTTTAGGGTCAGGTATTACATTTAGTTGTCATGTCTCTTTAGCCTCCTTTATTTGGGAACCTTTCCACAGCCTTTCTTTGTTTTTTATGACCTTGACATTTTTGAAGAATACAGCTCCTTCCCTTGTCCCCCTTTTAATAGATCATACCTTATTCTTTGTTTTGCAAAATGATTTAACAAATCTAGCATTCCCTCTACATTTATTATCCATCTGAACTCTGACTTCATTTCTGTATTTGCTTGTCATTGTGCACACTTTCCCTCTCTCTATACATCCATATTTATAGACAATTTTTTAATGAACCATTTGTGGGTAACTTACATATAATGTGGCTTTTCATCCCTAAACACTTAAGTGTGCATTTAATTATTATGGTGATTTAGGTAGTGGGAACACCTTCAATCTGGCTCCTGTGTCCTTGTGACATGCCCACATTAATTTTTGGGAGCACTTCCTTACTTTCTGGTATAACAAGATGTTCCAGGTTTGTCAAGTACCTAACTTGCTCCAGCACTGGAATTAGCCATTTCACCAAAGAGCCCTGTTAGTGGAGAATGAATGGTATTAAGAGACCAAGGTTAGGTGTACTCACTGCTACTGAGGTGTCTTTGCCTTTTGGATCTTTCATGGGATAGAGCTAGAAAATATATGCATGTATCTATGCATACATACAAATATATTTATATATGTAATGATATAAACTTCATTTTTAATTATTTTATTTGTAATTATAATCGTGAAGTTATCATAGCAACATTTATAAAGTTCTGAATAAAGGAAAATGAAATTGCAATCCGTCACCCAAACAACTCATACAATTTTCGTGTTCCCTTTTAGTCAGTGGCTGTACATGTACATAATTTAAAGGGTTGTAGTGTGATGTATTTTTTGGCTTTTTTTACTTATGTCATGAGCAACTGAGTTCCTGAGCTACAAGTCATATAGCAGATTGTAGCATTCTTTTGTTGGTGGCCATTTAAGTCTCCATTTTTTTGCTATTGTAAATATTTCTGAAGTGAACATTTTATGCAAATATCTTTTCTTATTTATTTTGTTTATTTGAAGATTTCCCAGAAGTGGGAATACTGGCTCTCAAAAGGTAGGTAGGTTTTGATGAATTTTGACATGTACTGACACACAGAATTGATGAAACATTTACCGAAGTCCACATCAGAATTGGATATACAGAGATGAAAAATATGTAGTCCCTGTTAGCAAGGAACTGAAAGTCTAATGAAAGAAAGAGAAAATTGTTAAAAAATTATCATGTGATAAATTAGAGGAGGAACGTTTAATCCAGGTTAGGAATAGACTGGATCAGGAAAGTCTTCGGGGAGCAGGTAACAGATGAGCTGTGTCTTGAAGCATGCCTTAATTGGGCCTTAAAGGATTGGTGTGAATTATCTCAGGTTATGGGTTGAATTGTGTCCCCAAAGAGATAAGTTGATTATTTGGAAATAGGGTCTTTACAGATATAATCAAGCTGAGATGAGGTCATGTCATGCTGGATAGGCTGGGCCCTAATCCAGTATGACTAGTGTCCTTAAAAGAAGAAGGAAATTTGGAAACGGACACAGATGCCATGTAAAGATGGAGGTAGAGATCTGCCTCCTGAAAAGGAATGCCTGGCGCTAACAAAAGCTGGAAGAAGGAAGGATTCTTTTCTTAGGCCCGGCTGACACTTTGATTTCGACTGTCTAGCATCCAGAACAGGGGGAGCATACATTTCTGTTGTTTTAAACTACCCAGTTTGTGGCACTTTATGGCAACCCTAGAAGACTAAGACACCCAGTGTAGAAGAGAGAACAAAAATAGGCCATAGAAAGCAGCATCACTGGAGTGTGAGAAAACAGGCGGTTAGAGAGAACCTGGCATGTTCAAGAATATTCAGGTAGCTTGTTTTGGATTTGTAGCCTAGGTGCTTTGGAAGGAAACAGGAAAGGTTAGCGTGATCAGGTGGATAGAAGTCAAATAAAAAAGGGCCTTACATATCAGTGTTTCATTCATTGATGCAGTTGAGTCATGTGATCAACTTTGTATTTTAGGAATTCGATTTGACAAGGGTACTGGAGAACAGATTAGAAAATGTAAGAGGTGTCAGGGAGTCCTCTGGAAGCTATTATAATCTCTAGGCAATAAATAACAGTACTTGAACTAAAGTAGCAATAGGGGTGAGCATATGTGAAGTATAAAAGACAATGGGTTTACTTATTCAGCACTAATGTATAAGTTTTCCCAAGTAGCTATTTGACATCTACTCTGTGCTAGCCACTGGGCATATGGGGATAGACAAAATATCCACAGTTCCTCCCCTGTGGTCTAGTTAGGTGAAAGAAACAAATATTAGATTAATAATCATACAAATTACAGCTGTGATAAGTACAGTTGATGGTTAGCCTGAAGTTTGAAGGATGAGTAGGAATTAGCTAGACCAAAAGGAAAAGAACATTTTGGGCAAAGGAAGATCATATGTTAACTTCCTGAGAAGGAAAAACTAGTAAATTCAAGGCCCATATGACTGGAGCAGAGTAAGTAAGGATGGAGAAAACGGAAAGGTAAGACTAAGAGATGCAGAGCCTTGTGTATGGGTAGTAGAGACAAGGAGGCTTTTTTTTTTTTGGTGTGGGCAACTGAATGGCTGTTGGTGCCACTTCCTGAGATAGGGAAAATAGAAAGGACAGGTTTGGTTAATTTTGATATATGACATGTTTATTTTGAGATGCCTGTGGGTTGAGTAGATGCCCCACCCCCCACCTTAGAGATAAGGCAATGTGGAATGGGAATGGGTTTTTGATTTAGAAGTCTGGAATTTAGGGGAAAGGTGTAGTTTGCATGTTGTCTATGGATGTAGTAGTTGACGGGTTGTGGGTAGTTGTTTAAGCTATGAGGTTGGATGAGATCACTTGAGGGTATGTAGAATGATAAAAAGGCTTAGCACTGAATCCTGGCAAACACTATTTGGTGGCTGTACAATTATTTTAAAACTGTTAGAAAGGGAAAAAGTCACTATAACAAGACATATGACAAGCTTTGAAAAAAATTTGCAACATATAAAGCAGATAAAAGGTTAATATTCTCAATGAATAGAGATAAGTCTATAAGAAAAAACAAAACAAAACAAAAACCAGCTCAGTATGCAGTTAACAAAAGAAGAAAAACAAATACAAAAATCCCAAAAAAGATGCAGAAGCTCAAAATGAATGCAAAGAAGAGATATACAAATATAAGTTTTCACCATCCTGTCTCACTGTTATTTACTTTTACTAAATCACAATTGAAGAACTGTATTGTTAAGGAACAGGAAGTGGGCTGTGTTTATCAGACGGATGGACCACACAGTTTTTACATACCTATTGTTAAAGCTTTTGCTTCTTTTGTTCCATAAAAAATTAGATCCCATTTGTTAGCATGACTTTAGTGTTGTGACTGTAGTCACAGAACTTGAGAGATATGGAGAATCCAGTTAGATGACCTTAAGATATTCAAAGATATGTAAAATCACCTAAGCAGTGATGAAAGTTAGCTATTATCTTAGCAGGTAAATGGAAGCATTAGGTTATTTGTAATTTGAATCTGGGAGATGCATCTATAAGATCACCCCATTTGGGGAACTCGGACTGATAATCAACTTCAGTGCCTGAGATGGCAACCCCAACTTGCTTGAAATGATTTAGTTTTTTTACCCAGTGGGTATAGGGTTTTAACACCTGGAAGATATAAAATTAAATATAGAATTGATTTAGTCAATCAAGCCTATAGTATATCCTTCCTAAACCTATGGCTTAGGAATGAGCTGTGTATATTTTGGTATTTTAAATTCTTGTAAAGTTTAAGAAAATTAGGCCTACTAGAGATATATCAGATTAGTCTTGAAAGGTATAGGAATCTTACTGTGGTTTTGAAGAGTATCGGGTATTTAAAAGAACTTTACAGTCTCTGTATTTATCAGTTTAATTTAGTAGATTTAAAAGAGTTTAAGTACTTGGAGAGGTTTTGTATATTAAACATTAAGTACTCAAGGAAACTGTATTTTTAAAGTTCTAAAATGTAGTTTAAAGTGTTTAAGGGAATTTAAGAAAGCCCTTTTAAAAGGAACTGTTGTTAGAATTCACAAAGTAATAGATTTGGAAATTGAATTTAAAAGTTAAGGAAGAACTAAGTTTTTTTAATTCATAACTTTAATAAAAATTTGAGTGATACCTGAATACTTTTTTCAATGCATAAGTATCCTCAAATACATACAAAATTTCACATTTATGGTACTGATGTTGGCTGTTGAATCATGTACCCCAAAAAAGACATGTTCATATCTTTTTTTTTTTTTTAATGTTCACACATCTTAATCTGTGTTCCTGTTGATGTGAACCTATTTGTAAATGGAACTTTGAAGAGTTATTATCATTAAGATGTGGCCAGAGTGAATCAGGGTGGCTCTCAATCCGTATGAATGGAGGTCTAATAAAGGGAGGAAATTTGGAAGCAGTCAGGAAGAAGAAAGAAACCAGGGACAAGAAGTCAGTGAAAAGTAGAGGAGCAGATACAAGGAGAGAGAGATGGCCCCATGATGGAGAACTGCCAGATGCTACAGGCGTTGGAGAAAGCAAGCCCTGCTTTCTGGATGGTGGACTTCTAGCCTCTGAAACCGAGAGTCAATAAATTCCTGTTGCTTAGGCCCACCCATTAGGTGGTATTAGTCTTAGCAGCCCTGGCAAACAAGGCAGTTAGGACAACATAATTTAAAACCACCTTTATGGAAAGTAATTTAGCAATATAGAAAAAGGGTCACAAATATGTTCAGCTGTCTAGTCTAAGTGAAATAAATCCAAGTTAAGAAACAAGATCTGTGCATGAAGATGCCCATTTCAACATTAAGTATATAGTAGAAAAAATGGGGGTAGAGGGTGAAAATGTTTTAACAGTAGGAAGATTATTAAGTAATTTGTGGGAAATACACTGGAGTTAACTGTCAGTGTCATCAAAAAGTGACACCCAGCAGTATGGAAACAATATAAGTACATGATATAAAGTGGAATTAGGATGATTACAGCTACTTATAAAAACTCACAGATGCTACAAGAAAAACACTCAACCCAAATCAAGGTGTTGCGATCATAGTTAAAAATACACTTGTTAGGAAGCCAGTCTAAAATTGCTATTGTTGATACTGCCCAACTGTGCTTCTGAGGAAGATTGGTGTCCAGTGATTCTTGAACTTTGAGAATAGAGTGAAAGTTGTAGACTCTTTCCCTAGAATAATGCACATGTGCGAATAGTTTGCATGTAATTTCAGAGATGACTGATGGCCCACTGTGTTCCTGAAGGAATAACGGGGAAACTGTTCATACATGTGGTAGGCAGGATAATGGCCCCACCAAAGTTGTCCACATCCTAATTCCTGGAATATGTGACTGTGTTATATTATGTGACAGGGGGAATTAAGGTTGCTAATCAACTGATCTTATAAAGTGATCATCCTGGATTATTGGGGTGGGCCCAGTGTGATCACAAGGGACCTTTAAATGTGGAAGAGGGAGAAGAGTCAGTGGCCAAGTGAAGAGACTTGAGAAAGACTTAGCTGGCCTTTGCTGGCTTTGAAGATGTAGGGAGCCTCTAGAAGCTGGAAAATGCAAAAAAAAAAAAAAAAAAGGAAAGGAGTACAGTTCTGCTTGATTGTAGCCCAGTGAGACACCCATTTTGGATCTCTGACCTCCAGAACTGTAAGATAATTTCTTTCTGTTGTTTTTTTAGCCACTAAGCAAGTGGTTATTACAGCAGTAGGAAATTCATACAGTATGTAAACAGCCATTTGGTATACGTGCTGATGTTTGGCTGTGGTGGTGAAAACACACGATTCATACAGAGGGACATACTTCCTGGTTTTGAAAGTTTCATAACCTTGTCTATCCTTGCTCTGTTACTGGTACCAATAAATATTGAAAGGTATTCAGTGACAAGACATGATCACCATTGCTCTATTACTATGTTCTATGTATTCTTATAATCTGACTTAAAATTATAAATAATATAAAATTGTAAATATTTGTTCTGTATGTAATGGGAAGGCTGTTTTCTGGTTGAAATAGATGGTTCTTTATTAAGTACTCATTAGGAGTATTAATCATGGTATTCTGTTTGACCATTTTGCATTTGTTCATTATACATTTAAAACATTGCATTGTTTGTTTGGCTGTCCTTAAGTTGTTTTGTACCCCTACAAATATTATAACTTGTGAGCTAGAACTATAAATGAGGCAAAAAGGATGTATGTTAATAATGGCTGATTTTACAGTGTCACTGATCTGTGTCATATATATATAGCTATTTATTTTCTACTATGAGTTTTCAGTTTTCAACCTTAATATTTACTTGAAAATTTCAAATTAAAGTTCTAATCATGGTAAAGCATTTTATTTTTAAAATACCAAACGTAGGCCTTTTTCTGTACTTTTTTGTTTAACACGTTCTTATAAAAAGTACTTATAGTACTTTTTAGGGCTGAGAAGTGTTAGATCTTAAGATGGCCAACAGCAGTTCAATTAGGTATAGCATCTAGTCTACTCCTGAAGTCATATACCTATACAACATTTAGGGAAATTTGTTGGTAGAAATGTGATGAGTTTTTCCCACAGATTCACCCATTCATTTTCCTTTTTTAAAATGCAAGCTTGCATTTTATTTTAGATGCTGACATTGTCAATTAAGTTTGAATTTCTTTCCCGTGAGCTAATTACACAGTAAACCTCCTCAGAGGTTGCTACATGGTGCATAACTTTACCATATAGTAAATGGTATATAATTTATGCTTCAGTTAATTAGGCATTAGTTTAAGAGAATACACTGTTTAAAAACAAAGATTTATTTTGTAGTTGGGTATATTCTTTTATTGAAAGATCAATATAAACACTCAATTATACATAGATGTTATGACCCTCAAAATAGTTTCTTTTTGCCTTATGTGATTTTTCAAGTATGTCAATATTAGTTACACAGGGGCAGATTTATACTTATATCAGGAAATATACTTCAGTTTCTAAAATGAACTTTGCATGGTTTAGAGCCCCAGTTTCTAGAAGTGGGGCGAGCAGATTTGTTGTAAGTATTTTCAATACTCTGATTCTATTAAGACTGTGGAGGTTCACATTTTTTGTCCTGTATGAGGAGCTGTTTTGCTTCCGTATTCTTGGCCACAAGTTATGGTTCTGAATTAATTCATTTACAATTAGTAATGGTTAAGATTTATTGTAAAGTATGAATATCTCCCTCCTCCAGCAATAAGGATACCTGGAAAGGGAAACATTTGTTTCAATTATCACTCCCCACATCCCCCAACCCAAACATCCTTGGTTTCTTTAATGGTTTTAAGGTTTTAAGCTCTTTACTGTCTTAGCTTCCTTCTTCTGGTCATTCTCCTGTTTAAAAAGGCATCTCCCAAAAAAACAACACCTAGAATGGTAAATTATACTCTGTATATAGTCTGAAGAATACCAAGTGTTGGTTATGAACTTTTTGCCCTAGCTATTAAAATCCTTGTGTTGGGGAAGCAATTTTAGATAATAAAAAGGGCTGATAAATAATAATAAAAAAATGAATGTATTCTTGACAGTTTATCAAGAGAAAAATGTTTTAATAACAGAAACTTTAGTGAGTATAAACTTTAAAAAATTATAACTCATGGCTTCCTCAGAGAATAGGGAACCAGGAATCTATTAACATTTCTTTATGATTTATTTTTAGTGAACATAAGTAAAACTGAGACCTTCTGGTGTCTAGAAGATATGACTGAGGATGTGTGATGAGACAGCTGAGCCTCATGATACATTTCTATTATTAATACATAAAAAATACTTCTTATGGAACTAATCCATGGGGAACTAAAGGGGATAAAATACAGCACATTCCCTTTTGGTTAAGAAATTCTTATGTGATTAAAACAAATTAACCTGTGAAGGCAGCTCTGAAAGAAGTAATTTATTTTAAATAGGTGAACAGTTTACAGCTCTTGTGGGAACACTTTTGCTTTCCTTGTCTTCAACATAGGATTAAGGCCCTATGTTTTTAATTTAAGTCCTTTAATTTTTTGCTGTTAACATTTAATTTACTTGTTGACCTCCATACTGTTAACTTTTGACCCAGTGGACTTGAGGCAATATTTACATTTTAAAGAAATTCCAAAGGAAAAATTAAGGTAGGCCTGACGTGAAACAGAAGATTAAATAAATAAATTTCAACTTTCCATGTAGAGAATTATGATGTATATTTGATCTAAGAACTTTTTCCCCCTTATTGGAGGATGTATCTTTATAAGCATAAAGATGTTTATGCCATTGGCAAAATAATTAAAAGTTGATGTGACTTAACCGCAGAACTTTTAATAAACTGCGAGGCAGTTTATTATAGTGAAGAGGATATAAAACTTTTTTCTACTAAGAAATTCTTGTAGCATGTGACTAAATCTAATGACTGCCCAACCCCCCCCATCTTCATTTATACACAGCTTTCCTTTCCTTTCATATATAATTGAAATTCCTAAAGTTTAGTCCTTTGGAAGTAAAAAATGCTAGAATGTACAGTTGTTAATCATGATAAAGTTCAAGATTTCCTTCTAAACTATTTGATGTAAAAATACTTTGTACATTCTAGACTTGTGAACTTACTTTTGAACATTTTCCCTCAATTATAAAATATGTATACATTAGAGAAAATTAAAGGAAAAAATCAGGAATGACTGGTAGGCACTGCTTCTGAAGGCCCCTTAAAAATATACCACTTTCCCTTTCTCCTTCTCAATTGGTAAAGTAAGTCTCTATGCTTGTCTTTTGTATATTAGTGTCATTGGATTTCATTCATTTAGCATTACTGACTATTGTACTTTGTTGTTCTTCTCCAGCAAAATTGCATTTAATATCTTGTGGGAAAAAAAGGTTTCATCTTTCAGGCTTCAGAGAACAAATAGGCAAGACATGGGGAAGCAGAAGGACCTCTCTATTCTACCTGGGACACTAATCTTATTTGAAGGGAGGCCGTGAGGGTGCATTTCCTTTTATCATTTTGCAGGTGAGGAATAGATTAAAACTGAAGAAGCATAAATAGGTTAAGTATTGTCCATCACAGAAGGTAGGAATGGAAGGAAGCTCAATTTATAGGCATTCTACTTCCTGGTGTATATATGTAGTTTTGCATGTGTTGTGTCTTTAAAGAAATTCTGGTGAACCAACAAAGTGTAAAAACTGCATTTCATTATATAAAATGAATATGAATCCTCTTATTTACTGAATTGCTTAACATGCAGCTTAATAATTACTGTGGGTGACTTTAAATAAGCCGCATTCTCTTTATTGAAAAATTCAGTTAAGTTGATCAGATAATGAAGCAACAGCTGCTTTGTGCTAAATATGGTTAGGTAATGGGTAGAAACAAGGTTTCTGACCTCTAGGACTAGTGCAAGCTATAATATGCTTTCGTATGCTTTCATGGTCAGTTAATAAGGTAACATGGTTGTCATTTCATGATATAAATGGGAGAGGAGAAATGTAAAATGTTCTTTAATTATTGTTATTATTTAATAAATGGGAGTGTTTTTCTATGTTTTCTTTTTTTTTTTAGTCATGGTAGGACAGAATGAGATTCTGCACTGGGGAACTGATGGTGGGATAGAGATGAAGTCTAGAATGATCCCTGGGGCCTGGCATGGTTCTCGAGTACAGTGGACAGAAACAGGTGGAAGAAGAACAGGTCTTTCTTTTCTGGGAGTTGGGGTGGAGCATGGAGCATGCAGGTGGCAGACTGGGAAAGGAGAAGATGAGGAAAAGCTCAGTGAGGACATTATGAACATGGAAGATTAGATGCCAGTGGTCTGTCTATTTAGACACATTCAGTAGGGAGCTAGACATGTAGGTTTGAGGCTTAGGAGAAAGACCTGGGCTGGAAAATATCACCAAAATATCATAGTCGTTGAAGCTATGGGAAAATTGTATGCTATAGAGACTGAATTTAGTGAGAGGAAATGAGAACCAACATCAGTAAATGGGCAAAGGAAGAGGAGGCAGCAAAAGAGGCTGTGTAGGACTGAAGGAATATCAAGAGAGCTTTATGTCAGGGAAACCAAAGGGAGAGTTTTCAGAAGGAGAGAAATCAGGAGTATCAGAAGATAACAACTGGTTAATTGAACTGAAAAGGATCATGGGATTTGGCAATTTGGTCATTAGTAGTGTTTGCCAGAGCACTTTTAATGGATTGATAGTGGCAAAATTCTATCTGCATTGAGTTCAAAAGTATACTAAAGTGAAGAACAGTTATATTATTATAATTTTATTTTATTATAATATAAAGATTTATATTATTTCAAGGCTCTTTATTTCTCCTTCAAAACAAAAATAAAGGATGATAATTGGGAGGAGCTTACAGGATTGGGGAAGAGATTGTATGGTTGAAGAGAATTTAATGTAGGAGAAGAGTCAGCAGAGGAGAGATTAAAAAGAGAAGGAATAAAGATAAAGCAAGTTTCTGTAGGAGATGAAGGGGTGTGGAATCAAGGGTACAGGTAAAGGAATTCGGTTGGAAAAGAGAAAGGATACCTCTTCCTCTAAGACTAGAAGAAAGGAGATGAAGATAGTTATATGTATCATTTCTAAATGTGTGGCAGGAAGTTGAGGGCACTCATAGTTAATAATTTTGATTTTTCTCTGATTAAGGAGGCATAAAGAGTTAAGGGCATAGGTGAAGTAGCAAGTTTGAGTTGAAGTAAGATGGTATAAAATATATTTCCTAGGGAATGGGAGAGGGAATTAACTAGCAGCAAGGTTATTAGCAGGAGAAACTGATATGTTTGGCAATCTAGGCTGGATATGAAAAGATGAAGCTATGTGGGAGGATCTTGGTTTGGAAGAAAAAGGAACAGTTGAGGAATGGAAGTCAAAATAGGGTAAAGCAGGTGTTAGGGGAATAATAGAATAAACAAACTGAAAGAATAAGTAGATGTGGTCAGAAATCAGTGTAAGTGTAAGGCTGTGGAGCAGTTTCCTGGTGATCAGAAAGTTGGGGTACGGCTTCAGGTCTGGATTGCTGAATAAAGTAGTTGTGAAAGCTGATGGAGCCATACGTAGAGTTCAGGGTTGTTGGATGGGTTGTCCATATGGACAATGAAGAGGTACTTGATGATAGAAAATACAGGGGAGGCAGATACTGTAGAACCAAGTGCCAAGGTCCTTGATGAGTAAGGCAAGAAATGACTGGGCAATTAAGTAATAAGAATGAAAGAGAAATAGAAAATTTTCCAAGAATGTTTGATCATGCCTTTTTTTCCCTCACAAACTAAGAACCATGATGGCAAGACTGTTTTTATTTAATACTCCAAATATTTGTTTAATTAACAAAAAAGCAAATGATGACCTCATGCTAAATAAGTAAATCTGAAAACTTTGTTTTTTTCCCTGTTACAAGCAATTGATATTAAAGAAAATATGAAATAGCAAGTTGTAAGAAAAAATTAATAATCCCACCATCCAAAAATAACCATTATTAACACTTGGCTATTGCAATTTCATACCTGTTTGTTCTATTCTAGCAATAAATATTCAGCTCTCTACTTTCATGGATGAATAGATACTCTTATGGAATGTAAAGCTGTACCATAATTTAACCAGTTCCTTATTTGGGGATATGTATGGTGAATGCAATTTTTCTCTACAGGTAAAAGGAACAATCTACTAACTAAATTTTTGCCTTACTTATTTCTTTAGGATGCAGTCTTAGAAGTGGATTTTTTGGTAGGATCTTCATCAACAGCCTATTGATCTTTATTTCAGGTCTATTTCTAACAAGCTTGTTTAAGTGCCTTCTTGTTTCATCCTGGATGAAGTCAGAACATTGGACAGTGTTGCAGGACTGACTGATGTGGACAGCTGACAGCTACAAAAGAAGGAACTGTAAGTAAAGGGGAAAGAGGGATCAACTATGAAAGTGCCAACACTGAGCCAGATCCTTATTAGGCACTAGTACAAAGGAAGAGTAAGACATGGTTGCTACCAAAAAGGAGCTTATGGTTATCAGGTGAGACCAATACCCAAACAGCTAATGATAATAAAACCAAAGTCCCTTAACAGGCGCATACAGAGTACCAAGGAAGCATAAAAATGGAAATAATAATTCTGCTTGAAGGACTGGAAAGACTTCACAAAATAGGTGATATCTGAGCAGCAGGCATTGAAATATGCACAGGATTTCACACAAGAGTGTGATATATTCAGGGAACATTTCTGTAGTTTTAGGGTTTGTGGCTGGGCAGTTGCAGGAGTGAAAATAGTAAAGAGCGGTTATGAATCAGATTGCTAAAGCGTTTGCTTTCTTGTATGTGGTGTAATGTGGTTGTGATGATTAATTAAATGACAAAGGTCCATGTGATGAAGTCATTTTTGTCATGTTCCGTATTGGTCTTAGCAGTCATTTTTTAATGTAACTTTCATTGATGTGAGACATAAATAAAATTATGTGAGTCATTAGTGTATGTTTCACTGAATTTACACCCATGTAATTAGTACCCAGATAAGAATGTTGCCAGAACCCCAGAAGTCTCATGCTCCCTTCCACTCACTGTAACCCGGTCATGGTAGATTTTGTGATGTGATAGAATTTGTGTTTTAGAAAGATAATTCTGTTTGCAATGTACTGAATGACTTGCCCTGAGGATGGAATGATGGCGAGAAACCAATGAGAAAGATTTTCCAGTATCTCAGTGGTTCAAGTGAAAAATAAGGGCACAGAGTATAGCGTTCCTAATGATGGCCCTAAGTCACGGAGAAAGGATTAAGTTATGTGTTCATCTTAATGTTGTAAATATTTTCTTCAAAATAATTTTTAAAAGTTTTTAAACTTCAGTTAATGAACTTCACTTATCTGAAAAATTGACTCAATTGTAATATATCATGAGCAAACTGTTTGTTGCTGTTTTGTATGTAAATAACATGCAAAAAGTTCTATTATCGTGCCATTTTAAATATTATTGAAACTATTCCAGAATCCATTTTTTAAAGGTCTTTCTTCACAGGAAGAATGACAAATTGTTTTAAACCCTTTTCATGACGGATGACTTATGTGCCAAATGAGAGGATATAGCAGTCAGTTCAGAAATGCATACTCAAATTAACTAAAAACCTCTCTCTGAATAATCTACATTTGTTGATAATATCCAGTTTCAGTGGAGGTTTTAATATACCAGTCCTAAATAATCATTAGTCACTGCTTCTCAAACCGTTTCTCAAATGTATGGTTAATCGCAGAGGAGAGTGAATAACTGGCCTTAGAGGAGCCAAGAGGCGTGATCCCAAGTTAGAATTTTCTTTAGTTTCATGTTTTCTCTTAAATTTAAAGTAAATGTTGTATTATATGCCATAATATCCCTGTTTAATATAAATACAAAATCTGAGTAAAAGCGATACTCCAAGAAGATGCCCTGTTTATTCAGTGACTTTTAAACTTCCTGGCATACCATAAGTTCCGCTTGCCCCAAGCTGGACTTTCAGAGGCCATGTTCTAGGGTATTTCATGATTATATAGCAGGCTCCTTTCAGTTTTTCTCTTTTTGCAATTTTGCAGAAGTCATTTATAGTAGCATATGGTGGGCAGTGGACTACTTGATGTTCACCCCCTTTGAACATGAAAGTGTTCTTTGAAAATTCACAGATTAAAAATTCAAAAGTATCCATTTCTGCATGGTATGTGAATATATCTCAATAAAAATGAATTAAAAAAAAAAAAAAAACAGCCCTGGAAAAGCAAGCAAGGACCTACAGAACCTCAGAGAGAAGCCACTGAAGTCAGAA
The DNA here is from genome assembly GCF_015220235.1 of Choloepus didactylus. Taxonomy (NCBI): domain Eukaryota; kingdom Metazoa; phylum Chordata; class Mammalia; order Pilosa; family Megalonychidae; genus Choloepus; species Choloepus didactylus. The sequence goes on from NC_051318.1 coordinate 99,844,075, forward strand.
ACTGGAAGCAACGAAATCCAGGAGAGAAGGAGCAGCAGACATCAGCCATGTGCCTTTCCATGTGACAGAGGTGTCCCAGATGCCAGGAGCCTTCCTTCAGAGAAGGTATCATCCTGTTGATGCCGTACTTGGGACATTTTCACTTAGAACTGCAAGTTTGTAAGCTAATAAATCCCCATTGTAAAAGTGAAAAAAAAAAAGTATCCATTTGTTTTATGCATCCTACTAATGACACATCATTGTTACCAGTGCTATGAGACAGTCTAATTGTACAAATGAAGTTAGTGATTTAATTTTCTGGCCAGGACCATAACCCACCTTTCCAATGAGTCCATCTTTTCAGCTATCTATGCATCATGGCTTTTGAGAGACTTAGAAACCCTCTCAGGTATAATAGTACTATTCTAAGACTGGCCCCAGTTTCAGGACATAGGAAAAATGCTTCCCAAATTCTGTTCTTCAGTCTTATAAAAGATTAATAGTAGGAATAAATACCTAGTTCTCCTTGATTCCTTTTGTCTTAAGCTTACAAGGTATGGAAAGGGCTGCTGCTTAAGGGCTTATTGGTATATTCCTTTTTTTTTTTTTTTCTTCATTCCAAGCCCCAGAATTAAGTTTGAAAGTTGGACTCCTGAGGATTTCAAATTCAAATTGGTGGACTGTATTTCCATTAAGATCATAAGTGTTCAAGCCAGGATGAGTGGATAGTTTAATTTTGCAAATATTTACAAATCCAAGTACTCCCCTGGGCAACTTTCTCTACAGTGGAAAAATACTCCAATTCAGTGTACTTTTAATGGTAATTAGATTTTATATTCACAACTTAAAGGATGACTTAAAAAATAACTTTACATGATGAGGTAGTTTTCCAAATAAAGACCTTTAGAATCAGTATTTTATATTGATTATTATTTTAAGTAACTAAGTTTTGATTTTTTTAATCTTTTTTTCCATAAAAAGGTGAGAAGTATACATAAACATATTCACATTAATTATTTCCTTAGTGAACAAACATTAATCATCCAGTTGTGTTGATTTTCAGGAACATTTTATGGTTACTATAGTCATTTTGTATTTTTCTTTAGTAAAATCAGGTCCTGTGGACTTGTGATTTTTTTTTTCCTGGAAATTTAACTAGTCATATTTTCATACTTTTAAAAAACTCACATAGGAAATGTTTACTTAGCTTTAGAAAAAGTCATTCTTTTATACCACAGCTGGCTTTTTTTAAATAGGCAAAAGCAAAAATTTTAATTTCTTTTAAAGTGAAAAATTGTTTTCTTTTGCCCTCACATCTGAGACAGGAGAACAAATTATATTCTGCTTATGCTTTCTCTTTGGGCTGAGAACACATATGCAAATTTTCAGACTTAGGGATTTCTTTTCTTCCTTTCCTTCCTTTCCTTTCTTCCTTCCTTCCTTCTTTCTTTCTTTCTTTCTTTTCAATTTTAGATAGTATAGTATCACCTGAAAGTAGGCTGTAATAAGTTAAAGATGTGTAATACATACCCTAAAGCAACCAGTAGAATAACAAAACAGTTACAGCTAATAAATCAACAAAGGAGATGAAATGGAATTATAAAAAATGCTCAATCCAAAAGAAAGCAGATAGAAGAGAAAATGCAACAAAGAACGGATGGAACAAATAGAAAAAAAGTAGCAATGTGACAAACTTAAACCTAACCATATCAGTACTCATATTAAATGTAAATGGTCTAAGCATCTAAGATTGTCAGATTGGATAAAAAGAAGGACCCAATATGCTGTCAGCAAGAAACACACTTTACAAACAAAGACACAAAAACATTAAAAATAAAAGGATAGAAAAAGATAAACCATGCTGACACTAGTCAAAAGAAAACTGGTGTGGCTGTATTAATAACAGACAAAGTAGATCCCAGAGTGAAGAATATTACAAGGGATAAAGAAGGTCATTTCATAATAATAAAGGGGCCAATTAATCAAGAGGTTATAACAATTCTAAATATTTACTTACACCCTACATAACAGAGCTTCAAAATATCTGAAATAAAAACTGACAGAATGAGTAGAAATGGGCAAACCTACAATTACGGTCAAAGATTTTAATACCCATCTTTCAATAATTGCTAGAAAGAGTGGAAACTCAGCAAGGATACAAGAAACTCAGACAAAACTATCAACCAAGATTACCTAACTGACATATCTAGAACACTCCACTAATAATGGTAGAATATACATTCTGTTAGAGTATATATGAAACATTTTATCCAAGGAAACCACATTCAGGGCCAGGGTCAGCAAACTGTGGCCTAGTGGTCAAATCTAGCCTGTTTTTCTATGGCCCATGAACTAAGAATGGTTTTTATAGTTTGAAAGGTTTCTAAAGTGAGTTAATTAATTAATTAAAATATGTAACTGAAACAATTGCATATCTGAACTTAAAATATTTACTATCTGACATAAAAAGTTTTCCCAATCCTTGTTCAAAGCCTTAAAATATGTCTCCATAAATTTTAAAAGATTCAAGCCATACAGAGTATGTTCTCTGAACACAAAAGAAATAAATTTGAGATTAATAACAGAAAGCTATCTGAAACGTCTCCAAATATTTAGAAACAAAATAACATGTTGCTAAATAACCTGAATACCTCATTGGGTAAAGAAGAAACCAAAAATAAAATTAGAGATTATTTTGAACGGAATAAAAAATTTAAAAACAACAACATATCAAATCTTATGGAATGCCATTCATGCACTACTTCGGGGGGCACTTATAAGTGAAATGCCAGTATTAGAAAAGATTAAAGGTCTGAAGTCAGGGACCTTAGCTTCCTCCTTAAGAAACTAAAAAAGTGGAGCAACTTAAACACAAAGAAGTAAAGGAAAGGAAGTAATAAATATCAAAGTGGAAAATGAAATGGAAAACAGAATATCAATTAAGAGCATCAATGAAACCAAAACCCAGTTCTTTGAGAAGATCAATATAATTGATAAACCTTTAGCCAGATGGATCAAGAGGAGAGAGTGAGAGAAGACATGCATTACCAATCAGGAATGAGAGCGGTTACATCACTATAAATTAAGAGGATAATAAGGGAATAGTATGAATAACAAACAAATTCAGCAACTTAGACGAAATGGTCAAATCCCTTAAAAGACATAAACTGCCAAAGCTCACTCAAGAAGAAGTAGCTCTCTGAATAGCCATATATAAACATAAACATACATATAAAAATTCTAAACAAAATTTTAGCCAATCCAGTCTAATTACATAAGAAGATTAATTTTTTTACTGGATAGAATTATCTCAGGAATGTAAGGTTGGTTTAACATTCAAAAACCCATCAATTTAAGTCACCAAGTTAAACTAAAGAAGACAAACCGTACGATCATCCCAATAAATGCAGAAAAAATACCTGACAAAATCCAATATCTATTCCTGACAAAAATTCTCAGCAAACTAGGAATAGATGGGTACTTCCTGAACTTGATAAGGTTTATACAAAAAGCCTACAGCTAACCTCAAACCTGATGGTGAAAGACTTCATGTTTTCCACATAATATCAGGAGCAACACAAGAATGTCTGCTCTCACCACATTTACATACCATAGAAGGTTTTGGCTAGTGCAATTGGGCAAGAAAAAGAAATGGCATTCAGATTGAAAGAAAGAAATAAAGCTAGCAATCATTTATGTAGAAAATCTGATGGACTCTACAACCAAACAAAACATTTATTGAGCACATACTGGGGCTTCATAGCTTTATTTCCATTATTTAACAAAATGAGGAAACTGGCTCAGAAATGGAGTAACTTTTTCAGGGTCACAGAAGTTACTAAGTATTGTAATCAATAATGAAATTCAAATTTGTTTTATTCCAAAGTATACTTTTTTTCTTATACACTGGACTGTGTTAAAAACCAAGTCTGACACATGATATACTACTCCTGAGAGCTAACAAACTTTGCTTTACTCTCTTCTTCCACAACCTTTTTACCACTCAGTATGTTGTCTGGTAAATTTGCTGAATGTAGAAGATTAGAATATACATAGCACTAACAGGCAAGAATGAGCTCAAATATATTTGTTGATTTGTTTTGACACAGTTCTATTTCCAGTATTCACAGTATAGCTGTATCTTTTGAAACTAAGAAATAGAATTCATGTGTGACTTCGGATGGCCTTTTCAGTCTAATATGAAGGCTGACAACGTATCTGTGTGTTTCTGAAATCTAAGTAGAGTGAAACAGATGTGTTTCTATATCCTTAAAATTGAACTGAGGGAAAATTTGTACTTTACCATGAAATCTTTTCCTTTGTTCTTTTTTTCCTCGTAAAAAATTTATGGTTACTAGTCTGGATGATGTGGGTGTAAAATGTGATTAAAGTGATCCAAAATAGGTTTTGTTGAATGAAGCCAAGAAAGTAAGTGAGAACATGGGAAGAGAAGAATATAAGCTCTTCTTTAAAATTTATTTCATTATTGGATTGGGTTCAATGGATATAAAATTGATACAATGACTTTGCATTTAGGAAACTTTTGGAGGTGACACAGGGTACTTAAGAAAAGTGGCATTGGAATACTCGAGATTTGGACTCAAATCCTGGCTCTGCCTACTTACCAGCTATGTGACCTTGGAGAAGTGACTTAACTTGAGCCTCAGTTTTGCCCATCTGTGAAATGGGTGGGTAACACTCACCTCATAAGGTTGTTATGAACCTTAAATGAGATCATGTATATTAAGCACCTGGCACAGTATCGAACATACAGTGAGTACTGAATCAATGTTCCTTTGCTAGTTACTATGAAGGTATTTCTACATAAATTTAGGGACCTAAAGCCATATGAAATTAGATAATAGTCAAGTGCTAAAAAATTTGCTACATATACCCTGTTTATAGAAAATGTAACCTACAAATTCCAAAAACATTTAGTTTAGAGAATATCAAACTTGACCCTTTTCTATTTAAAGAAAAGATGTAGAATATCACATTGTGAAGTTGAATCCTCTTTGAAGGTGGTTTTCTATTTATATAGATCCTTAGCCAAGATTTCCTTTGATGATGGAAATTTATGTTGACCCTGACAGTTTTACATTAAAACAAATTCCATATTTAAGAGCTAAATAGTCTGGATGACTTGTGTTAATGTGTATCTTTTATATTCTATAGTTTTGAAACCATAGCCTTTATACAAAAGTACCATGGTCAAAGAGAAGTTGTATGTATTCACTTTGAATGTTTTCATTACTACATATAATTTGGATAAGCTGGATAGGAGCACATTCAGTGAAAAATTCAGAACATTGAATGAGATAATAATAATAGAAAAAAACCCTAAGTCTTTCAATTTAATTCATTCAACTTATTATTCTCACCCATCAAGTGATCAGCCAAAATGAAGAGATAATGTTTAATAAAGGACAGCTTTGTCGGTTCTAAAGGAAAGAGAATTCCAAAGCTAGATCACTTCCTTAGAAATTGCTCTAAAACTGTTACTTTATCTTGCAATCAAGGGTTCAAATGTAGCCATTTGATCTTCTCCATTCCATTCCCTCATTCGTACATTGAGTTTCAAGTAAATCTTCTATGATGGTGAATTTTACATGTACATCTCCAGGCTAGATAGCTTACCCTCTCTTGAGTCTTCTATCTTCTATACTAGTGACCTCCCACTTAAATGTCATAGAGCTCATTTTTTTCCACAAGCTGCCCCGCCCCCCCCCCCCCCCCAAAAAAAAAAAACACCCCAGTTTTTTGTCTTACGATCTTAGGTTTATGCCCTTCACCTCCAGCCTTTATTTTCTTTTCCTCCCACAGGTAAACTATTGCTAAACTTGTTACTTCTTGTAGTTAAGTTCTCTATAATGTCCTTCAGATATATCCCCTTTCATTTTAAAAGCTGTCCATTTAATCCAAGCCCTTAAATGCAAGCTTGGACTATATAGCTTCTTGACTGATACTCTCCCTATCACCCCATTCTACTACTGCTGCCCACCAGCCTGTGCAAACCATACAGTTCTTTTCATCAAATGCTCTGTAGAAAGTGTTGCTTATTGAATAAGGAAAACCCGATTAACTAGAAAAAGGGAATTTAAATTGAATTTCCTTTCCTTTTATTGATTCTACCAGAAAGGACGAAGAGCCAAACTTTGAAGAATTGAATCACAAGGTAGGCAAAAACCCAACAGGAGAATGTTGCCAGGAAGAGACTGATGATAATATGTGAAAACAGATATTGGGAAGATAAAAGGAGACAGAAGATATAAGCTTTTATTAGTCATTCTTTCCCTTTTTGCTCTCCACACACCTCAGTTGAGACTCTTTGTTACATCCTGGTAATTATAGTTATCTAGGAGGCTAGGAGATGCTGACCAACAGAGAAGAGAAAACAGTCCATTCCAACCATAGTGACATAAAGAGTTCAGTTCACACCAGACATCTTTACAGCATGTTTCTCTGTTTAGAAACATACTAGTATTTAAGGTCTTTTAATGCAAGCTCATAACCTGGTCTTTTCCTTTCTATTTCATTTCTCTCTACTCCTTGTTTATCTGTTTCTGAGCTATTGAATTGTGCTTGGATGTTGACCTGCCTGTTCTAATCTACAATAATTTTTTTTGTTGCTCTATTTCTAGTGCCTCAAGTGTGCTACCATATAGTAAGTACTCAGTTAAGTATTTGATGAATGAATGAATGGTTACTTTTTTTTCTTGGCAATCCAAATCCATCACTGCTTAAAAAAATTCTGTAAGATTTGCCTATTCCAGTAAACTTCTGTCCATTATCAATCTGTTTGTAAATCACTTCATTTTTCCACATCCCCTTAGCAAATACTTAGTTTGCATTGTATTAATGTACTTTTATTTATGTTGATTTTCACATTTACCAACATTTTATATGTATATATATATATATATATTGCATTTTCAATTAAAAGATAATTTCTCAAATGTTTTATGTATATGTACCATTCAGCAGTGCCTCATGGGCTGCAGAAAAGTAGACACTCAGTAGACAGGTGCCTTGTATTTTGAGACATTTTCTGGGTCAGTGTGGTCTGCCCTGGAAAGGAAGTTTAGGTACATAGGTTCTGTTTTTTGCTATTTCACTCATATATTGTGTGAGCTTGAGTAAATTGTTCCTTCCATTTTTAGTTTAACAACAACTTAAGGAAAGGAACGATTTCCTAAAGAAATACATTTTAAAATTACAGAAGCATTTGTATGTTGGTAACATTTCTCCAGAAATGTTTAGAAGTCCTGGAGTGGTCTGTTTGAGTCTTGTCTTGGAATTTCCACAGACATGTCCATGTAGCAGAGAAATTGATATAGCGTTATGCAGAACATGATGATTAATGAACTAGAAGAAAACTCTTAATTTCTTCTTCACAGAGAAGAACCAGAGCTATCTGGCTTTTCCCAGCACTTAAGCTACTCCTTTCTTGTCTCATGAAGGAATTAATGTAGCAGAACACATTTAAGGAAGTGCTGAGGTGTCAAAATAACACGGTATAAAGTGTAATAATGTTTTCTATAATGGATTTTCCAATATTTAAGTGAAGTGTCATTCATTCTCTGGCCTCTTCATCTGTCCACCCTGTCTTCTGGCGACAATGAAGTTGGGCACACTATACATAAGAGCAATTTCTAATGGTGCCGTATCAACAGCAGTTTCTAAGTCATTTCATTTCCAACCCCTCCTTGATAAAAGTATACCCTGTATAGGTTATTCCACAGATTTCCCCAAAATGTTAGGTTGCTGAAGAAACTAATTAGGTAATATTACTATTTGCCTTCATGCAGTCTTATAAGTACACATAAAATCAGAAGTAACATGAAAATATGGGGGTGGGGTGGGGAGAAAAACATCAAACCACTGAAACTGAGTTTTCATCTTACTGACATTTGTGTAGCTTAAATGCTTCCTGTTTATACTTTCAGAAGTGCAACCATACAGTGCTTCTATTAAAAACTCTGAGTAAGTGAGAACAGTTTGAGGGTTACAATGACAACTTATCCAAAGAAAACATACTAAACATGCTGCTATCTTCATTTGTGTAATTGTTATTGTCATTGTGTAAAAAGTTGAATATTTTTCAAACATTTACTAATACTGTAGTTAAAAGAGAACTTGATATCCTTGTGTTCCTAAAACAAGCAACCACATGTGACTCTTAGTTTTGAATTTGCCTGTTAATGGAATAAGCAAACCAAGCCCAAACTCCTCAAATATAGAAAGGTAATTGTTGGGGACTGAATCATATTATCCACAAAAGGCACGTTCAGGTCCCAACCCCTGGTACTGTGGGTGTGAACCGATTTGTCAGTAGGACCTGTGAAAGTATTTTTAGCTAAGCTGTGCCCAAACGGAACGAGGGTGGGCCTTAATCCAATATGGCTGAATCCTTATAAGCAAAGGGAATTGGACATAGAAGAGAAAAGCCATGTGGAGCAGCCAGAACCTGGAAGTAAGTCAGTGGAACCCAGAAGAGAAAGGAGAGGATATCCCCAGGTGATAGAACAGTCCTGGAAACCCAAAGATTGCTTGCAGCCAGCCCCAGAATGTCTTTAAGGACTAACACTGCCTTGCTGCCCCCTCAATTTTGGATTTCTCTTAGCCTCAAAACTGTGAGCCAATAAATTCCTGTTGTTTAAGTCCACTATATATGGTATTTATTTTAGCAGAAGGGAAACTAATATAGTAATGCTTGCAAAACTTTGTTTTCCTCATTTTGAAATTTCAGTTGCCAGTTAACTATGTTATGTATTAACAATTACGTTTGCCTGAAGGGTAGAGGTGAGTGCAATTCTTAAATAAAAGCCCTTTCTTTCTCTTGTTCTGTTTTAAAGCATAAATGTGTGAGTTAATTTATCTTTGGTAACCACTTAAGAATTTGTCTGTGTATTTTGGGTGGAGTGCGAGTTCATGCAAGCACAGACACAAACAAGCAGCGGCCACTAAGCTAGACATCAAAATCCACGTCTCACTTCTTGGGAACACTTCATTTTGCAGCCTTCTTCACAGTTAGGTAGGGGCCTGCCTGGCATTAAGTTGTAGCCAATGGAATGAGAAAGGAAGTGATAATGCACTACTTGTAGGTCCCCCTTCCCCTCCTCAAGAAAGTTCCCTTTCGAACAGACTGAACTGGAGAGGACCTGGAGCAACCTGGGAAGTTAGGACTGAAAGACTTTGGAAACTAAGTATTAACTAACTCGTTTACTTTAGCAAGAAACAAATTGGAGTCATACATTTTGGTGTTGATCTGTTATGGCAATTAGCCTACCCTGATTTATTTAATATAGAAAACATAATATGCAGGGTCCTTAAAAATGCACAACTCCAGGAGGCACATTTACATAGTAATGTATGTAAATGACATCTCTTGATGTACAATTAGGAGGCCACTCGCATGAATACATATGGATATATGCAAATGGTTCCCCCAAGGAGTTGCGCAAGGCTGTGGCTCTGCCAAATGAATTCCAACTTTTATCTTAAGTTGGGTTTTATTATATCAACATGAATTTGTGTGAGGACACCTCCTTTTTGTATCTGTGGTAATAGAGAAAGGGGAATGGATCATAAAGCAAGAATCTTAATGGGAAGATGTATAGTTAGGATCCAAATCAAATTTCTTAGATTTGTTGACTGTGTTGGTTACATACTCTTCCCATAACCGATTACCCTCTTGCATGCAATAGTCCAAAAAAAACAAAACAAAACAAGAGTTTTAGGAACTCTCTACTTCCCCCCACCCCGCCAAAAGAAGAGCTTATTTTGAATAATAAAAATGTCTTATAAATTAGAGTTGGATTACATGACCTCCAAGATCCCTTTCCTCACTAAAATTCTACCATCTGTGACTACATTGGGCAGAACTATTAGTAGAAATGATTAACTTGTGTTTCTTCAAATTCTAAATCAGTATAAAAGGTGCTTAATAGTAACTTGAAGTTTTACAAACATATTTCACTATCATCATTTCAAAATCAGATGGACACAATAGAGGTTTTACTCTTTTCCCAAACAAAAGCTATTAAATTGAAAACATTTTTAACTCACTCGGATTTATAATTTTAAAACAGTGTGGCATCTCTCTGATTTATTCAGTGGGTGGAGAAGTATCAAAGCTAATGCAGAATGTGATAACCATCAAAACAATATAGCATATTACAAACAGATAAACTAGATAGCAGATTGTAGTTTTTTATTGCATTCACCAGTGAAAACCTTAAATTTTGCTTTTTGTAATTGTATGCTTATACTAATGTATCAGTGTAATAACAGTTTGTACTATAGCAAGTTCAGGATCATGATAAAACCACCAAACTAAGTTAACTATATATTTATTCATAATTTAATGCTAAACATATAATTTAATGCTAAATTTATATAATTTATTAAATGCTACCTTTTTATAATTTATTATATAATTAACTTATAATTAGCTAACTAGAATGATTCTTTGCCTATTTGCTGGTTGGGTTTTAATCTCATGGATTTCAACTTTGGTTAAAGGTAAAATGTATATTATCCATACTCAGTGCAGGCATGGAATTGGCTTTAAGTCAGCCATATTCTTGAGCTGCAGAGAAATGGACTTCACTCAGGGATGAGGCTGTTTTAGAAAGCAGAAAGGGCAGGCTCTAAAACATTGTCCAAAGTGAAGTTTTTAGGTTGAGAGAAAGTGTACAGTCTGGAGTAAATGAGAAGAAGGAATCACTATATTTTCCCCTCCCGCAAAAGGAACAAGACAAAAAAGACAGAGGCTACAGTTCTATTTTGAGTTCTAAAAGACAAATATGGATTTTAAAATGTCCTTACATAATTGCAAAAATTGGGAAACAATCTCAATGTTTAAAGTTTAGTGTACCCATATCTTGTAATGCTATGCAAATGTTAAAAACATGTTTTCAGAAATATTCAATAACATGAGAAAATGATCATTATAAACTACTGAGTGAAACAGTATATAGAAACTTCCAAGAGTGTTAATAACATTGGTTTTTCTCCAGTTGGTGGAATTACAGATGGGTGACTTAATATTGTCCTGTAGTTTCCAACATTTCTCTAACACGTTTTGCTTATCATTTTAAGAGAATGTTTTGAAAGAAAATAGCGCCTATATAAATGTGGTTGTATAAGATATATATACATACATACATACATTATTTCCTTATCAAAACCAGACCAAAAATACTGAGTTTGGCTGTTCTCAGAATGGTATTGTAATGGAATACTTTCCTTGACCCTCACTTCTATATTGAAGTCTTTATGGCAGTGAAAGGGTTAGAGAGAGGCATGTGTTTCAGAATTTCTAAAAGAGCACTTCGAGTCCTCAATTTTCACATCTTGAATTTTAACCTGCAATTCTGTACATGCTAAATGAATGTATTAGTTTTTCAAACTACCGAGGGGCGGTCAGCTAACACTTAATAAATACCTTTTCAAAGAATAAACAAATGAAGATAGTTGAATATATATTCAAAAGATAGTTTTACATGCATATATATACATATATTTCTTTAAATTACAACAAAAACAATTAGAATAATTTTCTAAGTAATGCTAAGAAATAGCTATCCATTAGCTTCAGGTTTGCATATATATTGGATTATACTCCATCCCTCCCAAACCATCGCCACTAATGCTGCAATTCTATTATTTAGTCCTGTGTTTTTCTGGGTGTTTAACTTGTATGCTTTTCCTGGGAAAGTAAGTCAAGAAAACAAAACTCAGATTAAAAAATTAGCTCATTCTCTTACCTACTTCTCCCAACTCAAAAATCTCAAAATTATTAAAAATCTCAAAATAAATAATTTTCCCAGTTTTATGTAGCAAGCAATAAAGGGTTCTTCAGCTGAAATAAAGTTTGAGAACCCCTGAAGACAGAAGAGTGGCAAGCAGTACTTTTAGCTTATGGGGAACGAGATTGAAGAACCAGGCAGATGTGGATTCAAATTCCTATACTGGGGATGGGGTGTGGGAAATGGCATGAAGAAAGAGTAGAGAGGTTGGAAAGAATAAGATTGATTCAGGAATATATGCCTGTTTGACAGGAATAAAAGATTTAAAAAGGAGAACAATGGCAGAAATGTTTTAAGAGAAATGCACAGACTTAGTGAATTTTAAAGCTTGAAGGGACTGGAGAGATCCTTTAGTCCAAATTCACCAGTTTGCAAAGCAAACTGTCACCCTGGAAAGGTGGAAGTCTCACCTAGCCTCAACACTGCCACTGGCTAAAACCTAGGTTTCCTTCCTCCCCCAATTCAGTATATTTTACTTTATACTATAGCATGCTACATCTAGCGTTGTGGCAGACCAAGTTATAGAGAATACTGAATGTTAAGCAAAAGAGTTGGAAATTTATCCTCATCTATCCTTCAGTGTACGTGTATGTGTGTGTGGGGAACACGAGGGAGTGTTGTCACAGATCATTATTGATTAGAATCACACAAGAGCTATAGAGATCATTTGTATTTGCTAATAATTCCACTTCTCTACATTTTTTTCTCACTCAGTACAACTTTAAAAATTCTTAGCGGAGAACCCAAATTATTTCTTTGCCTCCTTTAAATAATACTGAATAATGGAGCGGACTGGATTACAATTTATTACTATTTTATTTATTCATTCATTTGCTTTTGTCTGTTTTCCACTAGAATGTATCTTCCAGGAGGACAGATATACATCTTTTTTGGTTGATGCGAGCAGTAGTTTGACATGTAGAAGATGATCAATAAGTATTTGGTCAATGAATGAATAAATAATAGCTCCTAAAAAGCAGTCATCCTTGGTTTACTTTGACTAGATTTCTCCTGGAGATTTTCCCAAGCTTTGTGACTGTCATCATTCTAAATTAATTTTAAAGGATGAATATGTCATGTTCGTCATGTGGCTCTGTGTTTCAGTCTAGCAAATTGACCTGTTTGGTAATATTAATTTAGGCTTAAAAAAACTCTTATGACATATTTGCAGTTTGGGAATGAATTTGGCCTGTAACTTTAGGATTTTCATCCACAGATAAATGCCTAACTCCTCTAGGGTGAATGGGTGAGATTAAACTGATGGTGAGTCAGGAGGCTGCTAACACTGTCAGGTGCGCATATTTGAAAACAGGAAAGATGAGCTGGTGATGCCTTGAAAACTGTAAGCATTAGGCTGAAATTATTATACATTTACTGTTATCCTTACTCAGGCGTAAGTTTTGAATCTGACAAAAAGAATAGTGTCTTGAAAGGCAGATTTTTTTCTCAAAAGTAAGATATTAAAAAACAACCACAGGGGGGCGGGGCAAGATGGCAGACTGGTGAGCTGTATGTTTTAGTTACTCCTCCAGGAAAGTAGGTAAAAAGCCAGGAACTGCGTGGACTGGACACCACAGAGCAATCTGTCTTTGGGCATACTTCATACAACACTCATGAAAACGTGGAACTGCTGAGATCAGCGAAATCTGTAAGTTTTTGCGGCCAGGGGACCCGCGCCCCTCCCTGCCAGGCTCAGTCCCGGGGGAGGAGGGGCTGTCAGCTCCAGGAAGGAGAAGGGAGAATTGCAGTGGCTGCTCTCATCGGAAACTCATTCTACTGATTCAAACTCCAACCATAGATAGACTGAGGCCAGACACCAGAGACTCTGAGAGCAGCCAGCCCAGCAGAGAGGAGACGGGCATAGAAGGAAAACAACACGAGAAGCTCCAAAGTAAAAGCAGAGGATTTTTGGAGTTCTGGTGAACACAGAAAGGGGAAGGGCGGAGATCAGGCCTTGAGGCGCATATGCAAATCCCGAAGCAAGGCTGATCTCTCTGCCCAGGGCACCTTTCCTTAATGGCCCTGGTTGCTTTGTCTATTAGCATTTCAATAACCCATTAGATCTCTGAGGAGGGCCGTTTTTTTTTTTTTTTTTTTTTTTTTTTTTTTTTTTTTTTTTTTTTAAATCCTTTTTGCTTTTTCTAAAACAATTACTCTAAGAAGCTCAATACAGAAAGCTTCAAAGAATTGAAATTTGGGCACGTCAAGTCAAGAGCAGAAATAAGAGAGCTCTGAGACAAAAGGCAATAATCCAGTGGCTGAGAAAATTCACTAAACAACACAACTTCCCAAGAAAAGGGGGGTGTCCGCTCACAGCCACCATCCTGGTGGACAGGAAACACTCCTGCCCATCGCCAGCCCCATAGCCCAGAGCTGCCCCAGACAACCCAGTGTGACGGAAGTGCTTCAAATAACAGGCACACACCACAAAACTGGGCGTGGACATTAGCCTTCCCTGCAACCTCAGCTGAATGTCCCAGAGCTGGGAAGGGGGAGCAGTGTGAATTAACAGAGCCCCATTCAGCCATCATTTGAGCAGACTGGGAGCCTCCCAACATAGCCCAGCAGCCCAGAACTGCCCTGGGGGGACGGCACTCACCTGTGACATAGCACAGTCATCCCTCAACAGAGGACCCGGGGTGCACAGCCTGGAAGAGGGGCCCACTCGCAAGTCTCAGGAGCCATACGCCAATACCAAAGACTTGTGGGTCAGTGGCAGAGACAAACTGTGGCAGGACTGAACTGAAGGATTAGACTATTGCAGTAGCTTTAAAACTCTAGGATCATCAGGGAGATTTGATTGTTAGGGCCACCCCCCCTCCCTGACTGCCCAGAAACACGCCCCACATACAGGGCAGGCAACACCAACTACACACGCAAGCTTGGGACACCAATTGGGCCCCACAAGACTCACTCCCCCACTCACCAAAAAGGCTAAGCAGGGGAGATCTGGCTTGTGGAGAACAGGTGGCTCGTGGACGCCACCTGCTGGTTAGTTAGAGAAAGTGTACTCCACGAAGCTGTAGATCTGATAAATTAGAGATAAGGACTTCAACTGGTCTACAAACCCTAAAAGAACCCTATCAAGGACAGCAAATGCCACGAGGCCAAAAACAACAGAAAATTATAAAGCATATGAAAAAACCAGACGATATGGATAACCCAAGCCCAAGCACCCAAATCAAAAGACCAGAAGAGACACACCTAGAGCAGCTACTCAAAGAACTAAAGATGAACAATGAGACCCTAGTACGGGATATGAAGGAAATCAAGAAGACCCTAGAAGAGCATAAAGAAGACATTGCAAGACTAAATAAAAAAATGGATGATCTTATGGAAATTAAAGAAACTGTTGACCAAATTAAAAAGATTCTGGACACTCATAGTACAAGACTAGAGGAAGTTGAACAACGAATCAGTGACCTGGAAGATGACAGAATGGAAAATGAAAGCATAAAAGAAAGAATGGGGAAAAAAATTGAAAAACTCGAAATGGACCTCAGGGATATGATAGATAATATGAAGCGTCCGAATATAAGACTCATTGGTGTCCCAGAAGGGGAAGAAAAGGGTAAAGGTCTAGGAAGAGTATTCAAAGAAATTGTTGGGGAAAACTTCCCAAATCTTCTAAACAACATAAATACACAAATCATAAATGCTCAGCGAACTCCAAATAGAATAAATCCAAAAAAACCCACTCCGAGACATATACTGATCACACTGTCAAACATAGAAGAGAAGGAGCAAGTTCTGAAAGCAGCAAGAGAAAAGCAATTCACCACATACAAAGGAAACAGCATAAGACTAAGTAGTGACTACTCAGCAGCCACCATGGAGGCGAGAAGGCAATGGCACGATATATTTAAAATTCTGAGAGAGAGGAATTTCCAGCCAAGAATACTTTATCCAGCAAAGCTCTCCTTCAAATTTGAGGGAGAGCTTAAATTTTTCACAGACAAAGAAATGCTGAGAGAATTTGCTAACAAGAGACCTGCCCTACTGGAGATACTAAAGGGAGCCCTACAGACAGAGAAACAAAGACAGGACAGAGAGACTTGGAGAAAGGTTCAGTACTAAAGAGATTCGGTATGGGTACAATAAAGGATATTAATAGAGAGAGGGAAAAATATGGCAAACATAATCCAAAGGATAAGATGGCCGATTCAAGAAATGCCTTCACGGTTTTAACGTTGAATGTAAATGGATTAAACTCCCCAATTAAAAGATATAGATTCGCAGAATGGATCAAAAAAAATGAACCATCAATATGTTGCATACAAGAGACTCATCTTAGACACAGGGACACAAAGAAATTGAAAGTGAAAGGATGGAAAAAAATATTTCATGCAAGCTACAGCCAAAAGAAAGCAGGTGTAGCAATATTAATCTCAGATAAAATAGACTTCAAATGCAGGGATGTTTTGAGAGACAAAGAAGGCCACTACATACTAATAAAAGGGGCAATTCAGCAAGAAGAAATAACAATCGTAAATGTCTATGCACCCAATCAAGGTGCCACAAAATACATGAGAGAAACATTGGCAAAACTAAAGGAAGCAATTGATGTTTCCACAATAATTGTGGGAGACTTCAACACATCACTCTCTCCTATAGATAGATCAACCAGACAGAAGACCAATAAGGAAATTGAAAACCTAAACAATCTGATAAATGAATTAGATTTAACAGACATCTACAGGACATTACATCCCAAATCACCAGGATACACATACTTTTCTAGTGCTCACGGAACTTTCTCCAGAATAGATCATATGCTGGGACATAAAACAAGCCTCAATAAATTTAAAAAGATTGAAATTATTCAAAGCACATTCTCTGACCACAATGGAATACAATTAGAAGTCAATAACCATCAGAGACTTAGAAAATTCACAAATACCTGGAGGTTAAACAACACACTCCTAAACAATCAGTGGGTTAAAGAAGAAATAGCAAGAGAAATTGCTAAATATATAGAGACGAATGAAAATGAGAACACAACATACCAAAACCTATGGGATGCAGCAAAAGCAGTGCTAAGGGGGAAATTTATAGCACTAAACGCATATATTAAAAAGGAAGAAAGAGCCAAAATCAAAGAACTAATGGATCAACTGAAGAAGCTAGAGAATGAACAGCAAACCAATCCTAAACCAAGTAGAAGAAAAGAAATAACAAGGATTAAAGCAGAAATAAATGACATAGAGAACAAAAAAACAATAGAAAGGATAAATATCACCAAAAGTTGGTTCTTTGAGAAGATCAACAAGATTGACAAGCCCCTAGCTAGACTGACAAAATCAAAAAGAGAGAAGACCCATATAAACAAAATAATGAATGAAAAAGGTGACATAACTGCAGATCCTGAAGAAATTAAAAAAATTATAAGAAGATATTATGAACAACTGTATGGCAACAAACTGGATAATGTAGAAGAAATGGACAATTTCCTGGAAACATATGAACAACCTAGACTGACCAGAGAAGAAATAGAAGACCTCAACCAACCCATCACAAGCAAAGAGATCCAATCAGTCATCAAAAATCTTCCCACAAATAAATGCCCAGGGCCAGATGGCTTCACAGGGGAATTCTACCAAACTTTCCAGAAAGAACTGACACCAATCTTACTCAAACTCTTTCAAAACATTGAAAAAAATGGAACACTACCTAACTCATTTTATGAAGCTAACATCAATCTAATACCAAAACCAGGCAAAGATGCTACAAAAAAGGAAAACTACCGGCCAATCTCCCTAATGAATATAGATGCAAAAATCCTCAACAAAATACTTGCAAATCGAATCCAAAGACACATTAAAAAAATCATACACCATGACCAAGTGGGGTTCATTCCAGGCATGCAAGGATGGTTCAACATCAGAAAAACAATCAATGTATTACAACACATTAAAAACTCGAAAGGGAAAAATCAATTGATCATCTCAATAGATGCTGAAAAAGCATTTGACAAAATCCAACATCCCTTTTTGATAAAAACACTTCAAAAGGTAGGAATTGAAGGAAACTTCCTCAACATGATAAAGAGCATATATGAAAAACCCACAGCCAGCATAGTACTCAATGGTGAGAGACTGAAAGCCTTCCCTCTAAGATCAGGAACAAGACAAGGATGCCCGCTGTCACCACTGTTATTCAACATTGTGCTGGAAGTGCTAGCCAGGGCAATCCGGCAAGACAAAGAAATAAAAGGCATCCAAATTGGAAAAGAAGAAGTAAAACTGTCATTGTTTGCAGATGATATGATCTTATATCTAGAAAACCCTGAGAAATCGACGATACAGCTACTAGAGCTAATAAACAAATTTAGCAAAGTAGCGGGATACAAGATTAATGCACATAAGTCAGTAATGTTTTTATATGCTAGAAATGAACAAACTGAAGAGACACTCAAGAAAAAGATACCATTTTCAATAGCAACTAAAAAAATCAAGTACCTAGGAATCAACTTAACCAAAGATGTAAAAGACCTATACAAAGAAAACTACATAACTCTACTAAAAGAAATAGAAGGGGACCTTAAAAGATGGAAAAATATTCCATGTTCATGGATAGGAAGGCTAAATGTCATTAAGATGTCAATTCTACCCAAACTCATCTACAGATTCAATGCAATCCCAATCAAAATTCCAACAACCTACTTTGCAGACTTGGAAAAGCTAGTTATCAAATTTATTTGGAAAGGGAAGATGCCTCGAATTGCTAAAGACACTCTAAAAAAGAAAAACGAAGTGGGAGGACTTACACTCCCTGACTTTGAAGCTTATTATAAAGCCACAGTTGCCAAGACAGCATGGTACTGGCACAAAGATAGACATATAGATCAATGGAATCGAATTGAGAATTCAGAGATAGACCCTCAGATCTATGGCCGACTGATCTTTGATAAGGCCCCCAAAGTCACCGAACTGAGCCATAATGGTCTTTTCAACAAATGGGGCTGGGAGAGTTGGATATCCATATCCAAAAGAATGAAAGAGGACCCCTACCTCACCCCCTACACAAAAATTAACTCAAAATGGACCAAAGATCTCAATATAAAAGTAAGTACCATAAAACTCCTAGAAGATAATGTAGGAAAACATCTTCAAGACCTTGTATTAGGAGGCCACTTCCTAGACTTTACACCCAAAGCACAAGCAACAAAAGAGAAAATAGATAAATGGGAACTCCTCAAGCTTAGAAGTTTCTGCACCTCAAAGGAATTTCTCAAAAAGGTAAAGAGGCAGCCAACTCAATGGGAAAAAATTTTTGGAAACCATGTATCTGACAAAAGACTGATATCTTGCATATACA
This sequence comes from Choloepus didactylus, assembly GCF_015220235.1. Lineage (NCBI taxonomy): Eukaryota > Metazoa > Chordata > Mammalia > Pilosa > Megalonychidae > Choloepus > Choloepus didactylus. Next base: position 99,863,184 of record NC_051318.1, read on the forward strand.
AAGAAATCCTACAACTCAATGACAATAGTACAGACAGCCCAATTATAAAATGGGCAAAAGATATGAAAAGACAGTTCTCTGAAGAGGAAATACAAATGACCAAGAAACACATGAAAAAATGTTCAGCTTCACTAGCTATTAGAGAGATGCAAATTAAGACCACAATGAGATACCATCTAACACCGGTTAGAATGGCTGCCATTAAACAAACAGGAAACTACAAATGCTGGAGGGGATGTGGAGAAATTGGAACTCTTATTCATTGTTGGTGGGACTGTATAATGGTTCAGCCACTCTGGAAGTCAGTCTGGCAGTTCCTTAGAAAACTAGATATAGAGCTACCATTCGATCCAGCGATTGCACTCCTCGGTATATACCCGGAAGATCGGAAAGCAGTGACACGAACAGATATCTGCACGCCAATGTTCATAGCAGCATTATTCACAACTGCCAAGAGATGGAAACAACCCAAATGTCCTTCAACAGATGAGTGGATAAATAAAATGTGGTATATACACACGATGGAATACTACGCGGCAGTAAGAAGGAACGATCTGGTGAAACATATGACAACATGGATGAACCTTGAAGACATAATGCTGAGCGAAATAAGCCAGGCACAAAAAGAGAAATATTATATGCTACCACTAATGTGAACTTTGAAAAATGTAAAACAAATGGTTTATAATGTAGAATGTAGGGGAACTAGCAGTAGAGAGCAATTAAGGAAGGAGGAACAATAATCCAGGAAGAACAGATAAGCTATTTAACGTTCTGGGGATGCCCAGAAATGACTATGGTCTGTTAATTTCTGATGGTTGTAGTAGGAACAAGTTCACTGAAATGTTGCTATATTATGTAACTTTCTTGGGGTAAAGTAGGAACATGTTGGAAGTTAAGCAGTTATCTTAGGTTAGTTGTCTTTTTCTTACTCCCTTGCTATGGTCTCTTTGAAATGCTCTTTTATTGTATGTTTGTTTTCTTTTTAACTTTTTTTTTCATACAGGTGATTTGAAAAAAGAAGGGAAAGTTAAAAAAAAAAAAAAAAAAAAAAAAAGAAAAAAGAAAAAAGACAAACAAGGGGAAAAAAAAAAAAAAAAGATGTAGTGCCCCCTTGAGGAGCCTGTGGAGAATGCAGGGGTATTCGCCTACCCCACCTCCATGGTTGCTAACATGACCACAGACATAGGGGACTGGTGGTTTGATGGGTTGAGCCCTCTACCATAAGTTTTACCCTTGGGAAGACGGTTGCTGCAAAGGAGAGGCTAGGCCTCCCTGTATTTGTGCCTAAGAGTCTCCTCCTGAATGCCTCTTTGTTGCTCAGATGTGGCCCTCTCTCTCTGGCTAAGCCAACTTGAAAGGTGAAATCACTGCCCTCCCCCCTACGTGGGATCAGACACCCAGGGAAGTGAATCTCCCTGGCAACGTGGAATATGACTCCCAGGGAGGAATGTAGACCTGGCACCGTGGGACGGAGAACATCTTCTTGACCAAAAGGGGGATGTGAAAGGAAATGAAATAAGCTTCAGTGGCAGAGAGATTCCAAAAGGAGCCGAGAGGTCACTCTGGTGGGCACTCTTATGCACACTTTAGACAACCCTTTTTAGGTTCTAAAGAATTGGGGTAGCTGGTGGTGGATACCTGAAACTATCAAACTACAACCCAGAACCCATGAATCTCGAAGACAGTTGTATAAAAATGTAGCTTATGAGGGGTGACAATGGGATTGGGAAAGCCATAAGGACCAAACACCACTTTGTCTAGTTTATGGATGGATGTGTAGAAAAGTAGGGGAAGGAAACAAACAGACAAAGGTACCCAGTGTTCTTTTTTACTTCAATTGCTCTTTTTCACTCTAATTATTATTCTTGTTATTTTTGTGTGTGTGCTAATGAAGGTGTCAGGGATTGATTTAGGTGATGAATGTACAACTATGTAATGGTACTGTAAACAATCGAAAGTACAATTTGTTTTGTATGACTGCGTGGTATGTGAATATATCTCAATAAAATGATGATTTAAAAAAAAAAAAAAACAAAAAAAAAAAAAAAAAACAACCACAGTCAAATCTATTTCTGAATTGTAATGGCTGTCCCCAAACTCTGAGATGTTGATCCCTTGGTGTATAACCTGACTGGTCTCTGGAACATTGGGTATCTGTATGACACCTGAAACTCAGAGCTAGAGCTTGGCAGATATGAATGTCAGTATTAATGCATACATCAACTGTTAAAAAAAAAAAAAAAAAAAAAAGCTGAAAAAGAGCCCAGACTTCAATTCGAGTATGAATGAAGCAGATCTGGTTAAGACTAGGGCAAATAGGGCCAGAGGGTAAAGGTTGCAACTGACTGTCTGTTAAAACTTCAACTTCCATGTGAGATCAACGGAAGAAATGTTTATTTGGTGTATGATCTATATTTTCTAAATAATATAACTTCTACAGTCAGTTCAAACACCACAATTACATGGAACTTGGAAGAGGAAATGAGATATGGCAGGTCTGTATAAGAGTAAAATAGCGACACATCTCAAAGTAATTTGGGCAGAGATTAAAGTATATATATTCCGGGCCTCCCTGAGGAGCTTAGGGAGGATGCTGTGTTGGACTGCCTCACCTGGATTGTTGCTGATGTTCTCGTAAACACTAGGGACTGACAGCTTGACATGCTGAGCCCTGTCTTGGGGCTTGCCCCTATGAAGCTTGTTGCTGCAAGGAGAGGCTAAAGCTGCTTGTAATTGTGCCTAAGAATCTCCCCCTGAGTGCTTTTTGTTGTTCAGATGTGCCCTCTCTCTCTCTCTCTAACTAAGCCACCTTGGCAGGTGATCTCACTGCCCTCCCCCCTACGTGGGACCTGACTCCCAGGGGTGTAAATCTCCCTGGCAACGCAGGATATGACTCCTGGTGATGAATCAGGACTTGGCATCGTGGGATTGAGAACATCATCTTGACCAAAAGGAGGATGTGAAATGAAACGAAATAAAATTTCAGTGGCTGAGAGATTTCAGATGGAGTCGAGAGGTCACTCTGGTGGGCATTCTTATGCACTATATAGATAACAGTTTTTAGGCTTTATTGTATTGGAATAGCTAGAAGTAAATATCTGAAACTACCAAACTCCAACCCAGTAGCTTTGACTCTTGAAAATGATTGTATGACAATGTAGATTACAAGGGGCGACAGTATGATTGTGAAAACCTTGTGGATTGCACTCCCTTTATCCAGTGTATGTATGGAAGAGTGGATAAATGGGGACAAAAACTAAATGAAAAATAGTGTGGGATGGGGGTATAATTCGTTTGTTCTTTTTTACTATTATTTTTTATTCTTATTCTGATTCTTTCTGGTGTAAGGAAAATGTTCAAAAATAGAATGGGGTGATGAGTGCACAACTATGTGATGGTACTGTGAACAGTTGATTGTATACCATGGATGATTGTATGGCATGTGAATGTATCTCAATAAAACTGAATTTAAAATAAATAAATTAAAAAAAACAACCAAAAGTAAAATAGACCAAAAAAACCTGAGTCTAAACTTAAATAATTTCAGTTTAAAAAGGTAGACCATGTAAAATTTCCCCCTTAGATTGATTATCAATATAAAACTGTAGAAAATTAAAAGAAAGGTTTATGTTTTACAGTAAAATTTTTATCAGATGAAGAGACTTGAAAATAAATTCCTATTTCTTGGACTCAATCCTAATTTAGGAAAGGATCTGAAATGCTAAAATAGATTTATGCATAAAAAAGTTCATAGCAACATTATTTATAAAAAAGTGAGAAAAATAATTTAAATGACTTCTTAGGGAAATAGTACTCCATAAAAGGACCATTATGTAGCCATTGAAAATGTTTTGGAAGAGTTTTCAGTAACTTGAGGAAATGTTTATGATACGCTGTTAGGTAAAAACGCAGTATACACAAGCAAACAGTTCAAACTTTATCACCTTAAGAAACCACATGGAAATGTGTCAGCTATTAATAGTCAGATACCTCTAATTAAAGGAATTATTGGTTATTTTTCCTGCTGTCTTCTTTTAAACATATTTTCAAAATTTTCTTCACTTACCCTATGCTACTTTTAAATCAGAAAAAGAAATCCATTACTTGTAGATATGTTTATGTCTCAGTGATGTTTTCAGAATCATCACGTGAGTATAAATATATTTGCATTTGTGGATATATATATGTATATACACATACATAAGTACAAATATTGTTAGCCAAAAGAAAAGTTTGATATTATTTAATCCAAACACTGATATATATCATATAACTTGTAAAATTAAAATGGTTTAATATAATATACTAATTATTTTGATACAGCAGGCTCTTAGTCTGTTAGCTGATGATGGAGATAGTTAGAAAAGGGGTACCTCAACTAATTTACAAAGTTCCTTAAATCTGTTAGCAATTCACCCTTTAAGAGTTTAATGATAGAGAATGATATAAAAAAGCTATTATCGTAAAATTGCCCTTAGATTGTGTGGTGCACTTTTACAAGCCATTGTATTTCAGAGAGAATGGTTTCTTAAATACTAACTTTGGACAAACACCAAGGAGAAAAAAATTTGTTCTTACCTTGTTTATTTTGGCCAGCTGTGAACTTTGGGTAAGATGTGTGATCTGACAGTACCAATAAAAAGGTTTCTTGTGGAAATAATTGGTAATAATACTTACCTTGTAAGGGGTGTTTTAAGTATTAGAGATCATGTAGTAAAGTGCCTAGCAGTGTGGCACAAAGGCATTCCATAAATGGTGGCTATTATGTCATATTACTATGACTTCTTATCTGTTATACTCCTGCATATATGGTGAACTGAAAAAATATGACGTGCTGTTTAGTCCATTTAAAAACATTATCTTAGACTTCCAGATAAAGATGGGGAGTGAAGGCAAACCACAGGATGTCTCTCCCCCAATACTTTACAAAATAGGAAAAAGAACAGAAAAAACTTCTTTAAAAACATCACTAGGAGCAAAAACATAAAGGTCCATAACCTAAACCAGCTGAAGGCCAAAACAGTACAATTAAAAAAAAAAAAAAACACACACACACAAAAAACACAACAACTTGGAACAGTAAACAAACAAAGTAGGAGAGGCTGGAAGGCTGGAAATCAAACTCCCAGCAAAATAAAAGACTGGCTGTCCTGGCACATTCCCCTAGTCAATTCATTCTATTCTCCAAGAAGAGTATATCTCATCTCTTTTCTTCTAAGTCTCCTACATCTTCATGCTCCTCTCTCTGAACTCGCCTCATTGATAAATAGAAGCTGTCATAAGAGAAGCACCTCATCTTCCCACCATCAAATCTACAACCTGCCTTCGCTTGTGCTCTTCTCTCTTCCTATTACAATGGATCAGCTCTCCTTGCTCTGATCTAAGGCAAGCCCCTCCACCTGTGTTCTAGATCCCATCTTTTCTTGCTATTCAAGGATTTTGTTCCTGTGATTATCTCCTCCATTTGCTGCATTCTTGATTTCTCCCTCTTTACTGGATTATTCCTGTCAACCAAAAGTAGTATTATCCCTGTCTACTCATAGCCCCATTTTCTGTCCCCTTTGTTACAAAGCTCTTAAGAATCTGTCTATACTTGTAGTCTCCATGCCCTCCCCTTACGTTACGTCGTCAACCTATTCCAGGGAGGATGACTGTCTCCACAGCTCCACCCTACACTGCTCACTCTGAGATCACCAACCACCTTCTTACAGATCCTTTTCCTCTTCCATAAGGTCTGGGAGCCCCAGGCATATTCCTCACCCTTTTTTTTCTTGTCTATCAACAATCATTTCCCCCTAGGTGATCTCATCCAGTCTCTTCAAATACAGTTCATGTTCTTAGGACTCCTCTAAAATTTGTGTTCTAGCTCCGATATCTCTGCGGAGCTCCAGATGCAATCCAGCTGCCCACCCAACAGCTACCCTTACATATCTAATAAGGACTTTCAAGTTAATACATTCAAAGCTAATCTCTCTGCAAACTCCATTTCTACTTTGCTAGTTAAGTCTTGGTTATGTCTTATCAACAGGGGGCATGAGAGAAGACAGAGCCAGGAAGAAGCGAAAGAGCTTGGTCCTTGTTTGCTTCTCTGCCTGAAGGCACTGCCTGAGTTTTGCACCTTCACCCTGGCAGCTGCTCCAAACTTCAACAGTTTTCCACACTCCTAGAACCAGCACCAACATATTTTCTCAGAGGTTCCAGTAGCAAATGGGCAGCACTTCCGCCTCTGAGGCCAGGGTCCCAGCTCTACGGAGTCTCTCCTAACTCCTAGGATCTGATAACTTCAGGGTCTTCCCATGTTTACCCAATACTAGGGTTATCAGCTGCTTTCTGAAGTTCCTCTGTTATTTCATTGTTCCTTTTGCTCATTCAGTTCTCCAACACATGTTGGAGGTAATTTATTGCTGTTGAAATACCTAGCAGCAGGCAGAGTGACTCCTCTGAAGCATAAACCATCTCCTTGCTCAAAATCCTCCAAAGGCTCCCCATCAAATGTAAAACAAAATTCCAGTCCTCACTGTGGCCCACAGCCCCTTCCTTTGGTGTCATGGCCTGGCCACTTCTCCAGCCTCGTCTCCCACCACTTGCTCACTGCAGGGCCTTTGGACTTGCCGTTTTCTCTACGTGGAATGCCAGGCCTCCGCTAGCTCATTTCCTCACTTTGTTCAGGTCTCTTCTGAAATGTCATTTTCTTAGAGAGACCTGCTCTGACCGCTCTATCTAAAAATGCACCCACGCATCCACTCTGGCACCCAGCTCCTCACCTGGATTTTTATTATCACTACATGACATTATAAGTCTGTTTACCATACCCCCGTCCCCCAACCTCAACTAAAATGTAAGCTTCGTAAAGGCAGGGGTGTGACTTTATTTACCGCTGGTGCCTGGCAGATACAGTAGGCACTCAACGAATTCTAGTTAACAATCTAATTAATAAATTGCAGTGATTGCAGAAAAGTGGATCAAAGTCATTGCAGAGAAGATAGATCTATAAGGAAGTGAGAGAAAGCTGGCAATATAAGGCTGATTCATCTCGGTTAGTATATAATGCAACAGATGAATCACTAAATGCACTTTCAGATGTAACAGAAGAGAATTTCCACAAAATCATGAAAGAGCTTTTCAGCAGAATAAAATATTCAAAGAAAAATGGATATGTAATATTCAATATTGAGGCATATCCTGGTTCAGCTATTGACCACAAAGAATGAAGGAAAAACTTTTCAAGCCTCTAGGCAGAAAATTAAATCACTTACAAGAGGGAGGAAATCGTGGTAACCTCAGGCTTCCTTTTAGCAATGTTCAAAGCCAGAAAACAAAGGAAAACCTCCGCACAGCTTTAAGGCAATGACCCAAAACTATTATATCCAGATAAGTACCCTTAAGGAATTACCTAAAAAGGCAGACATGGCATCCATGAATGCCTGCAAGAAAGAAAATCCTACTTAGTGAATCAAAATTAATAACTAGGATTGGAGAGGCAAGACATGTTGTGAGCACTGGATTTAAAAATACAGCTCAAGACAAAATGGCCAGAGGAATTAGGGTTATACAAAAGAAATAAACATTAAAACCTTGACTTTGTGAAAATAATGACATCACTAACAAGGACCATTTTTTTCATAGCAGAGTCTATTGACAGTTCTAAATTTGAAACATACAGGTACAAACGTGTCCAAACACTTTTTTATAATTTTTTTAACTTTAAATATTTTAGAAAATAAAATCTCTGGTGGTATAAAAACATTTTTCTAAAAGTTCAGCAATTCCTTCAGTTCCACTTAAGTTTCTTTTCCATCTATCAAATTTGAATAATTTTAAATTTAATGATTTTTTTAATTTAACAGTAGTGTGTGTTCTTATCTTAAAATAAGATTGTGTATCTTTTTTGAATATATGCCTAAAATATGCTTATAATGTTCATTTAATGTTGATGGTTAAATCTTTGATCTGGGGAGATTACATTTTTTCCTGTTGCTTTCTATATTGTTTGAATTATTTGTGATGAGCATGTATTGCTTTCATAAAGCCAAAAGACCTTATTCTTTTTTTCTTAATATACTATTATAAAACTTATAAAATATTTTCAGCCATGTATAATACTTCACAGGATTTTGACTTTATCAAATTTTTCCCAAATCAACTGTTTTACCAAAATGTAAATCCTCAAATTATACCCTTCAAATACTCTGTACTTTCCTGTATATTATCTAGTTTAAGTGTAATAAGTAGATATTGTCTATTGGCACATATTGCTACATTAAAAATATGCAAAATGAAAAGTTACTTATGAAAACTAACTAAATATGTTGTATTACTTGATTACATATCCTTATGTTGTAAAGATGTAAATATCTATAATTTAACTTAAATATTTGTAAGGGAATCATCTTTGTATTTTAATATTTTCTGAGTATGTGCTCATTAGAGAGAATTTTTAAGATGGTAAAAATGACCATAATCACATAACACTTTTTGGTGTATTTCTTTCCACCTTTTTCCTAGGTAAATGTAATTATATGCATTTTGAAATGAAAGGGGACATAAGGTTTGGCTGTGTGTCCATATATTTGGCTATAATCTAAAATTTCTATGGTAGCACACTAGTCTATTAGATGGATGCACCACTGTGTTTAACCCTGCTACTGAATATTCAAACTGCTTCCTCTATAGAGATGCTGTAATGTAAAAATATACATTTTTAAGACTCCAGAAAAGCAGAGTAGCAATCAATGATACTGTAAATTTCATTGCACCCTTTGCAACAGTGGTTTATTAGCATTAATTATCAATCTTTTGTCAGTTGGGTGCAGGGAACTGTTCTGTAATTTATTTTGGTAAAGTTGAATTTATACTTGTACTCACATTAATAACTTTACTATCTTAAGGACTTACAATTCTTTGTTTTCTCCACGATGTTTATTAAAGCATAGAGCTTTGCCCAGATGTTGAAGAAATATATTTATTATTGACTTTGGCAATATTTCTTTTGAAAATAAATTGTATTTTGAACACACAGAAAGGTGAAAGAAAAAATAACATAAATAAGGATCCAAAGTATTTAATAAAAGGTAAGATTGTATTTAGTTCTTAATCTATTAGTAGACAGCAGTATTCTTATGTTATTATTATATTAGCTAACAGTATCCTATTTTCTCCATTGAATTTATTTCTCAGTGTGCCTATTTCACTATAGCACTTTCCAAAATGGTACTAAGTTCTTAGTTTATAATGTTAGGAAAAACATTCAACAGATAACTACTTCGAAAATAATTTGTTCAACCCTGTCTTTATTCCAAGATACCTAAGAGACAGACTGGCCCATTTCCAAATTTCCCTTCATGCTATCATTCTGTAGATAGGGTAATAAACATTCTGGCATACAGAAAAATATCATCTGTAGAACTATATGGCCTAGTTTGGTTGGGGTTGTTCCTCCTCCAGCACTGCATTACGTAATTTAAAAGTGTTTACTTAAGCTCCTTTGGGCTGCCTCCATAGCAGCTATGAAGTCACAGAGAATTATAACAGTTCAGGGCCTGATAACCAAGTCTATTTAGTTTAACATGAATGCTGTGTCAGTTTTATCACTGCTGTGTAAGAAGCTGTGGAAACAAAGATACACTAAACTCTTTTTTTTTTTTAAAGCATGCTACGTCAAAAATCACTAAGAAATCCACAAGTAAAAAATAAATGTACATTTGCTCATTATCTAGAGGTACTTATTATTTTAACACCTTTTGACTCAATATAAATATAAATAATTATGCAAAATTACTGAAATATGTAAGGGTATTAGTCGTTTTAGAAGAGTTAAGAATTATTAAAATGGCCTAAACACTATTTCTATCCTAAGTCATAAAGGCAGCCCATTTAGTCTTTCTAAGAGAACATCAAAGACATATAAATTATTATGCCAGCTTTTGGAGCAGAGAATTAAAAATGACCTGAGGTTATAAAAGAGGACTCTTTAACCTTGATTACTCAGGGAAAGGTAGTATTTTCATTTCCTTAGAAGGATAGCTCTACTAACCAACTATTGTGTGCTTGTTTTAAAGAAAAATAATGCAGTTTATAATGTAAAAGCAGGAGAAGTGTCATTTAAGTTTTTTTTTTCTTCATTTTAATAACCAAGTATTGTATCACCATCAAGAGAAACATGCAAATTCTTATAAAATACCCTAAAAGCTCAACTCTCCCTTTGGAATTACTGAGTTTATGAATAAACGAGCCCAAGTAAAACTAAAATCTTGACAGCTAAATTATATAGTCCTGTTTTAGAAATGTCAATTGATGTTTAAATCATGCAATATATGAATTTATTATAAAATTACTTTTTTGGAAAAATCTCTATAGGCTTTTGCGTCTTGCCTTTTAACTTTAAGAAGTGAGGTTATTATGCCATTGATGGCCTTGCCAGTGACCCAGTGAGGTCCAAAGTCAGGGATAGTTCAAGAAGGGAAAAGAAAAAGCTTTTAGGACCTGACTTGCCCTGGAGGTATCGCTACTGTGGGGGCAAGGGGAAAATGCCTGACCTGGAGGGAAGGTCACCAGGGAGAGGAATTTTCGAAGATTATGAAGACAAACTGCCTACTCGGATTGGCCCAGAATTAGCTTGACTATAACAATTAAATGTTTGGGTTTTTATATTTTATTCTGATATCAAAAAAAGGAGATATATTTGCCTCCTTAAACAATTTAAAGATATGTTTATAAAATGATTTATCTAAGTTAGCATGCGTGGTGATGTTAATGAAACACACTGCAAATTTTTTGACACTCCTCCCATTCAAGGACAGAATCTAATTTTCTTCCCTATAACATGTAGGGCCTTAGTGACTGGCTTCTAATGAAAAGAATGTGAGGCTGTGATGTGTGACTTTTCAGAGGAGGTCATAAAAGGCGTGCAGCTTCTCCCTGGCGCTCATTCTCTGGGAACCCAACTACCCTGCCGGGAGAAAGCCCAGAGCCCACAGAGAGGCCATGTGTTGGCGACTGACAGCTCTAGCAAGGGCCGGGCCAGCAGTCAGTGTCAACAGCCAGATCTGGGAGGGAACAAGCCTTTTAGATGATTCAAACCCCCAGCCTTTGAGCTGCTCCCACTGAGGCCAAGTAGATTAGAAGAAACAAGCTCTTCCTGCTAAGCTCTGCCCAAATTGCATATTCACCAATAAAATAATGTTGTTTTAAGCCACTAAATTTGGAGGTGGTTTGTTATGCACTTGAGTTCCTGCTTCCAACAAATTTAGCTCAGGTTGGCTCTAACAAGTAGGAAAGAGATGCAAGAAGCAAAAGACAACCCTTTCCCTCCTTTTTTTCCTTGTTTCCTTAGCCAGAGTGAGATCTCAGCACCTCTTGGTAATAATTATCGGCGATTAAGTGTGGTTTTCAAGTGCCAATGGGAAGAAAAAAACATCATCACCAGGACCCAGTCCACTCAAACTCCCTTTTCTACTGAAGGTTTAGAGGGTGAGGAGGTAAGGAGGATGCTTGACTCCCTCCATTTCTCCTTGTCTTCTCCCTTAGGTATTCTTAGTTTCAACGAGGAGGGAAAAGATTTGTCTCCTTTCTAAACTAGAATCTTTGGAAAAATAATTCTACTTTCCTTGTCACTGAAAGAATACACAGCCTGTTCAGTCTCACAGAAGAACCAAACCAACATGTTTTCATTCATTTCCAAGGAGGCAGGATTGACTTATCTGAACTATATGCTATGGAGAGAACCCTGTCTCAGTCATTCATCATTCTGCTTCTGAGGCTCCCTGTTTCTCTCCTGGCCTGCTTCGCACTTCGCACTCTGACCAATCTTATCTACTCCATGCTTGGCCACCACCTTCATTTTAATGACACCAGAGAGCCAGATTCTACAAAACACAGCTCCTCCTGCTGAACCTGAGGCCCACTCCCAGCTCTGGTCCCCACTACAGGCCAAAAACCTGGATATCTTCTCCTCACCCCACAAAGTTGATAGGTTGGTTGCCTACCCCATCCACTGACTCCCTAATTAATTTTCTTCTCCCTATCCCCACTGCTACTAGCTACACAAACACTGGTCCTAATGGACTCTTAGATTACAGGCTGTTTGACATCCTCAAGTCTCCACAGCCCAAGCAGTTTAAGCTTTTGAAAATGTACATCTGATCATGTCATTTCCAATTTATAAATCCTTTCATTCCTGGTAGCAGGAGTTTTAATTCTGAGGTTCAAGAGGAATCCACTCACAAAGCCCCTGAAATTGTATGCAAAGTTTAGTATGGGGTCTGCAGGTGCAATTTCCTGGAGAGAGCAAGCCCATTGCTTCCAGAGTTTCTCAAAACGGTAGGTGTCCCACAATAGGCTAAGAACTTGCAGGCTTCAGGCTCAGGTCCCAATTCTTCAGCATGGTACACAGTCCTGCATGACCAGGCCACCTGTCCAGTGTCCCTTCTGTCTGCAGGCATTCCTGCATGCTCATTTGAAGGATGCCCTTTCATCTCTTAGCTGGCCTAACTTTTGCCATCCTGAAACACTTCATGTCATGCCACATAACAGAAAACTGTGCAGGCTCAGCAAGCGGGGTGTGAACTCTTGTCGCCTTCTGGCCAACCTAGCAATTGCTTTTTCTTAGCATCTATCTCCTGGGTTTTCAGACTGCGGTGGGGGTGGAAGGAAAGAATTAAAATAAAACCGTAAGATAAAGCCAAAACAAGCAATGACTGGTAAGTATTTGTGCAGCGTTTATACACCGTAGAACTGCATTTTGTAGTGCATTCTCGGGAGGGAGAAATGGAGGCGGTAAACATAATTTATAGAACCTGGATTTTTGATGCTAAATAACAAGACTGACCTTACTCTTAATCTTTGTACTTGACAAATACTGTACAGGAGTTTTCAACATCATCCAATTTTCCTTTATTTATGCCCAGCTACCACATGGTGTGTTTAACAAATCCTGTAATTAATAAACGCAGTTCCTGACATTCTGCGATCTACTAGGAAGGCTGCTGGGTAGTTTTTCCGAATTACTACCCCTGGTTCACACTCTGCCCCCACAAAAGACAGTGACGATGTGTCCCTAAAATTCTCCATCTCCGTGAAAATCGTTCCAATCTTTTGAGATAAACTTGCGGTCTGACTCGTCTACGCGCGAGACCTGCAGTCTTTCAGTAAGTACAGGCTCTAACAGCTAAACCTTCATTTCCCTAACCCCCCAAAGTTAAGTCTTAAAATTGTTGCCTCATAACGGAGCTCTTTGCAATCCTCGGGCGAAGTGTATTTTCCTGCTCGTAACGCATCCACTTATAAATAGCGCTCACCGCGCTGAGTCACCAAAACCCCGAGCTTCCCCAAATAGCTTTAAGCGACTGTTGGAATCGCGTCCCTAGGAGCGGAGCACACTGCGACCGCACACCCGCGAGGCCGACCGTCGGTCCGCGCCCACGCGCGGGTCCCCAGGCCTCCCGGCACCCGCCCGGAGTCCAGAGCCCCCGACATCGCTCCCGGGCTGAGGACCCGCCGAGGGCTGCGCTTGGCCTCGAAGCCTCGGGCCCCGCCCCCGCCCCCGCCGGAGCTGGGAGCCGCGGGGGGCGGGCGGGAGCCACCGCCCTGAACCGCCCGCTCGCACAAAGGGGCCGGGTCGGGAGGGGGCGGCCGCGGCTCGCGTTCGGGGCCGGGACTCCGGACTCCGAGGAGCCCAGCGCGGCAGACCCCTCTCCAGCCCCCGTCCACTCCCACGCGGCGGAATGCCTGCAGACGCTGGGACGGTGGGCTCGGGGCACGGGGGACGGGGGGAGGGAAGGGAGCGGAAGTGCCACCCCCTGCCGTCAGGGAGTGGTGACGTCATCCCTACCGGCAGCCTGTAGCGGGGGCGGCTGCCCGCCACGTGACACACCCCCCGCCCGCCCTCCCGCCCGCCGAATCCCGCGCGCGCGCTCCCTCCCCCCAGTCGCGACTCCCCCTGCCTCCTCTCCCCACCCGTGCCCGCCTCTCCCCAACTTTCGCTCTGCCCGCTTCGGCCCGGCTGTCAACAGCGCCAGCTCCGCCCCCTCCCCTGCGCCCAGAGCAATCGCCACGGCGGCGCGGCGGCCGCTCGCGCTCAGGTTCCGGGCTCCCGAAGGGGAGCGCGTCCCCAGCCCCCACCCTTCTACCCCCAACTCCGCCGCGCGGGCTGCGTGGGCGCGGGAGCGAAGGTGCGCGACAACAGCGCGTGTCCGCTCAGCCCTCCCACCGCCGCAGGAGGACCAGGCCGAGCTCGGAGGGGGCGAAGCGCGCGCAGCCGCCCGGAGACCCGGCTCGCCGCTGCCGGGGATCGGCTCTCCGGCGGGGGAGGCAGCCGGGAGCCCGCCCTCGACCCCCGCCGGGCCGCCCGCGCTCCCACCTCCGCTCTCCCGGTCGTCCGCGCGGCGCACACCAGTCCTGCCGGCTCCGTCTTGGGCCGCGGCGCACAGCCTCTGTGAGCCCCTTCGGCCACCCCCGCCGAGGACTGCCGGGGTGCAGACTTCGTGCCTGTCACTGCTGCGCCTGATTCTGTTTTTCCCCTCAGTTCCCTTCTCAAAGTGGAGGCTTGGGGGGAGGGCAAAGCAAGCCAACAGCGTTGCAGGGGGCGGTACGGACTGACCTGTCAACGGCGGAGGAGGAAGACCCCCCGGTCAGGGCGAGCTCTCGAGCCCGCGCGGGGACCGGCGTCCTGGGTTCGCGCCGAGAGCCGCGGCGGCAGCGGTGCTTCTACCAGGTGTCCCCCCTCGGCGGGTCGGCGCCGCCGCGCCCGCCCCCTCCCCCCGGCGCTGCGCTCCCCGCCCCGTAGCCGGGGACCAGGGAAGCCCCCAGCTGGATTTTTTGGTGCAGTTTCAGCAAAGCTCCGAGGAAGTTGGTCCTTTTGTTCCACTATTTATAGATTGCGTCAACATTGCGAAAAGGAGAAGGCGGAGCGGTGGCCCCTCCCCCCTCCCCTCCCCCCTCCGGCTCCTGGGAGAGAAAAGCCCCAGCACACGACCCAAGTACACACCGCGCCAGCCGCCCGCCCCCGGCCTCGGGGTCGCTGCTCCCCCCTCCTCCCAGCCCGGGCCAGGGCGCTGCCAACTCCGTCACGTGCCCGCCCGGGAAAACCAGCTCCTCGGGGCTTCGCGCCGCCCGCCAGGCTCCGTGCTGGTGGCGGTGGCGGTGGTGGCGGCGGCGGCGACGGCGGCCTCGCCCAGCTGCGCGCCGGCTCTTGCGCTCTGGCCGCGGCCCAGGCCTAGCGCACCGCGTGGGCACCCTCGTCCTCGCCACTCGGCGGGGATCCCCGTGTCCGCGGTTCAGGGGTGTGATCATTTGCGTCCGCTCCCCTTCTCCCACCGCATCGCCTCGGGAACGCCACCGCCCTCCTGGCGGAGTGTGCGCGCGTCCGGGCCTCTCCTGGGAGTCAGGGGCCTGACATTCCTGGCGCGGCTGTTCTCCCAGGCATTGGGGTGCCAGCCCTAGCCCTACTCCTCTGCACCACTGGGGGAAAGCGGACGGGTGCGGGCTGCAGGGGTGGCCCTCCGGCTGCTGGCAGGCCGGCGGGCGGAGCGCGGGAAGCGCGGTCCGGACGTGC
Source organism: Choloepus didactylus (assembly GCF_015220235.1). Classification (NCBI taxonomy): domain Eukaryota; kingdom Metazoa; phylum Chordata; class Mammalia; order Pilosa; family Megalonychidae; genus Choloepus; species Choloepus didactylus. The sequence continues at coordinate 99,878,737 of NC_051318.1, forward strand.
CGAGCCGCCCGGAGACGCTCTCGGTGCTCCGCAGGTGCAGCGGGGCGCTGCGCGAGCTCACTTCTCCCTCCCGGGACGACTAGCTAGCAGGGGGCTAGCAGACCCAAGTTGCGGTGCTGGTGGCGGTGGTGGGGGGAGGGGGGGCATGTAGTTTTCCAGAAGTTACTGAAAGTTAGATCTGAGAAGAAATCATTTGAACTTTCCTTCGAAACCTGATGACGAAATGATAGGCCCCGCCAGGCCCCGAAATGAAACTGAGCGCCCTGCCGGCCTTAAGTCTCAGTTCCTGAACTCAATGTAAACAAGACCGTCAACCCGAGAATCAGGCCTTAAAACCAAACCAAGTGCAAAAAGCTGGTTTGAGTGTACTTTCCCTTAACAGTTTCCGGCCCTCTCCCTAGATTTTTTGTTTAGATCGCAGTTGAACTCTCCAGAGTCCGAGTAAAATAATTTAGTACACGCGATCGCGGGTGGAGGAAGCCGGGGCCGCGCTGGGCGAGTGCAGGAAACGCGTCGGATCTTTCCTGGTAGCGGGACAGTGTGGTAAACAGTCTGGAAGGGTTTGGTTATTTTTAAAGGGGTTTGACTAAACTGTTCCCGCGCACTCGTTGGTGTTAGGACACAAATGTAGACCGAGGGGACGCTGCACGGCCCCGCACCCCCAGAGCGGGGCCTCTTAGGCGCTGGGCTCGTCCAAAAACCTGCGAGTGCTTTTGCACGGGACCAGACGGGGCAGCAATAATTTTGCCTGTATCTGGGGAATGTTTCCAGGTCATCCCCCCCCCCCCCCACACACACCATCCTTTTAAAAGAGGGAGACCTTAGATGGTGCATCAGTTTTGCATCGTGTGCCTTGCTATAAAGAAGGAGGAGAGAATAAAGCGAGCCCGTGCACTGCTTGTCTCTGCTTGGGTGCTCAGTTTTCCAAGCGCGGAGCCGAGTAGGACCGCAGCAAACTGGACAGCGCTTGGGCCGCTCACACCGGTCGGTGCTTCGAGCCCTGTGAGGGAGCCGGTTCTTTTTCTCCCTCCACCCCCCTCCCGCGTGGTTATTCTCCCGGTTTCCTTACAGTTTCGCGAAAGGCTCCCGCCGCCCCTCTTCCCGCCTTTCCACCCTGCTCTGCCGCCTCTATTCGAAAGTGGCAGCCCGCCTAAGAAGGCGAATTCTTCTTCGCGCTAATTTCGATTGCATCAATATCTACAAACCCCGTCGCTTGGCATGAAGCAAACCCACCAGGGCCCCTTCCCGCCCTGCAAGGGGCGAGGGTCGCCCAGGCCTCTGCCCCAGCCGTCCTCCAGTCCAGTTCTAGCTTGGTGCCGGGCCACGGTGGCCCCGCCACTTTGTCAGGACACGCGCCTCTCAACCCCACTTTGTTCGTCCGCAGTCATCCCAGCTGCGGAGAGGAGGGAGCGAAAGCAAAACGAAAGCACCCGGGGCGCAACGGGCGCAGCGGCTTTCCTGAGCGCGGCCGTGGGAGGCAAGATGTGGGCTCCGGAGGCGGGAGCGGGGGCCCGAACCGCACGGAAACGGGGGTCGAGGGATGGGCCCGGCCGGGAGCTGCCCGGAGCCGCGTCGCTCCTCCTCTGCCTGGGCAAAGCGCGCGCGAATCCTATACCGGTGCCGCAGGGAAAGTGTGGCCTGCGTCTTGAGCTGAAAGTCCAGCCTGTTTGGGATGGTGCGGCCGGGAGGCGGCGCGGGGGCAGCGGGGCCCGGGGGCTAGAGGCTACCCCGGCGGCCGATCCTGGAAAGAGGCCCGGGCGAGCACGGCGAGGGCGGGCAGAGGCCGCTCGGGACTCGAGGCCCGCGGGCTTGTTAAGCCACTGAAGTCGTTCAAGCACCCCGCCCCCTACGAAGCAAGAGCCCTATGCACTATATAAAGACCAGGAAACGTTGGTGACACCCTCCGCGGTCAGCCTGTCTCCCTCGCCGTAGTTCCTGTGGGGACAAAGGCGGCCTGTGCAGATTTGGACGAGGCCCGGCCCGCGTGGGGGACCTTGCTGGCCGCAGACTTCTTCATTCAAGGGAAGGGGTGAAAATATCTTCATGAGATGAAAGTAACACCACCTCCTCCACCCCTACAAGCACCCCTCTGGGATGGCAGCCAGTCCTAGCCCTGTCAGCTGAAATGCGACCCCGTCTTTCTTTTCAGTGAACCAACACTGGCGCACTGACCTGCGAGCCGCTCGCACTGTCGCTCAGGACATTGATGCAACCGGACGCCGAAAAGCCCCATCTGACTTTAATACTGAACTTGGTTCTATTTAGCAACACCTTTGCTGTAGCAGTGCCTGTGGGTTTTATCAAGGGTTAAAAAACTATTGACCCTAAACGGGGCGAAGGTGGAAACATGACTGCATCTGAGTGCAGTCAGGTGTGAGTTTTCTGTCACTGCCACCTCATGCAGTGCAAACCTCTAGCTGCTCCCAGGCGCTTCCCCTCTGCGCCCATTCTCCCTTTAAACTGGGACACTCCGGACAGCGTGCTTGTTTGCATTGATTAGACCCTGCATCGCCGCTTACTCCCTTCACCAACGACTGGCTGTAATTTTAAAAGCTGCAGGACCGAGACTTAAAGCCGCTTTAGGCGAACCTCGGGAAGGCAGGTTTGGTTTCCTGCTAAAGTTTTGCTGGTGACAATCAGTCCAACCCCAGATTAGCTTGGTTGATTTTTGCTTCCTCCGCTTCTCACCCACAACGCAAACCAGGGAGCCTCACAGTAGACACGACGGCCCACCCCACCCAAATTTCTTCATACAATAACGAGAGGAGAGCGATAAGTGAAATAGAACTTTAGGCTCTTCTTTTTGGAAAGACCTTCTATTTCTTAAAAAAAAAAAAAAAGGTCAGCAAAAGCTGTTTTTGACTCAACCGACTGATAACAATAAATGCCTGCTTTGGTTTCCTAGGTGGCTACTGTTCTCACTTTCTTGCAAGTAACTTATTTTTGTGAAACAGAGGTCCCATCAGGTTATCTCGCTACACTGGGCGTCTTTATAAGTCTATAATTATGGGGTTAGTCTTTTCTCCACCGCACTTAAAAAGCACACACACGGCTTGAAAGCCCGCAGTTGTCTTAATTCTGCACCCTACTTTTTTTTTTTTTTTTTTTTTCCTAATCTCTGTGTTCGCAAATGATGCTTTGCCTGGGTCAGGTTCAGACTTCATCGCCTAGAATGTTCTCCGCCGGGTCAGTCTCCAGAGTCATCGAAAGCCCCGGCTTTGAGCGCACCACTGGAACCCGAAGCAGAAACCTCGATTTGGAGTTCAGTTTGGAAACAAATCTGTGCCTTTCACGGTGAAATGGGAACTTGCCCAAGGGATGCATCTGGCTTTAGATTTTATGGGGAATATGATCTGGAAAAAGCAACGCCTGTTTCAGCCGCGGGGACACGCCCCGCGCTGGTCCCGGGGTGAGGCTGTCTCCTGCAAACAGCTTGAGGGGTCGTGACCCGCACAGCCTCAGCCGATCTCTGGGCGTCCTGGTTTGGGCTAACCCCACACCAGCGCGCTCCCTTCGCGGCCTCGCCTGGGGTCGCTCGCGGTGGCTGACAAGGCTCTGGACCAGGAGAGAAAGTTTGGGGCTGGAGATCAGATGTCCTTAAAGGGGCGGGCGTGGGGTGGGGAAGGAGTGGCCTTGGGCAGATAGTGCCAAGAAACTCGGAGACCCCGAGCTCGTCGCGAAGCGAAGGGAACTGTCCTGGGGGAGCACAACTGTTCCCGAAACTGTGCCAAAGTTTCGAGAGTCCGGAGGTAGCTTGGCCCCCGCCCCCGCCCGCCACCGGTTTATTTCATAATCCCCTAGGAGCTGCTTTAGGCGAGTACCCAGGCTTGGGGGTGTGGGGTGGGAGTGCCGGGCCTCCGCGGCAGCGGAGACCTTTAAGGGGTTAAACTGGCACGGTGGGGAGGGCGTGGGGAGTGGTGCCAGAGTTCTGCCCCGACGGGGTGGGGTCCCGGAAAGAGCAGGAAAAGCAGGGAGCGAGAGGAGGTGGTAGGCACGAGCGTTTCGGCTCTGGGGGTCTGGTTCCCAGGCCGACGCCGGGGGGAGCGGGGTGGAGGCAGGCTTCCGCAGAGCCAAGCCGTGGGTTCTGTCCGTCCCGGCCCTCCTGGACAGGGTTATGTCAGGAGAGCGCCCTGGCACCGAGCTCTGGCGGGCGGGGAAGATACTCCCCCGCGGGCTCTCTCGGCGAGCCCGACTGGGTGGACGCCGAGGGGCGGGCGGGGCGCAGCGCCGAGCGCGGGGCGCGGAGGTTGGCGAGTCGCCTTCGGAGCGGGCCGCGGCGCTTCTCCCGGCTACGTGGAGCACATCAGCCAACGTAGCATCCCTCCATCCGCAGCCCTTTTAGCCTTGGTAAAGTGATACAAAGGGACTCAGGAACCCGGGAAGCTCAGTTCAGAGTTTCAGGAGTTTCAGAGCTTCCAAGGGTGTCCAGCGCCCGGGAATCCTGAGAGCCTCGCGGAGAGCTGCGCCCATTTCCCCTTCCAGAATAAAACCGAAGGCGTGTTCCCGCCAAGGGAGGCTGAAGCTCCGACCCCGTGGGGACCCGGAGCAGGCCCCACCGGGCAGACCTCCGGCTCGCTTCGCCCGCGGCGGCGGGGAGCTTCCTTTCTGATCAGCCCCGGGCGGGAAGCGTGGGACTCCGGGCGCGCTGGGCGCTGGGCCCCGCCGTGGCGCGGCCGTTACGGCAGGAAACGCTCGGTGCGGTTTTCCGTCTCCCAGTCAAAACGTTGGGCTCAGTCCCGAGATTACTTTTTTCAGAGTCAGGAAAAGAAACACGATAAATAGACTCACCATGAGGCTTGCGTCAGAAAACCATTTCCCCCGGACTCCGGTGTAAGATTGGTTTTTGCATTAGTTGGGGAAACTGAACTTTTTATGGTGTACCTGCCTGCTGGAGATCCTGGGTGTATTCTTCTCCCCATCCTTTCTCTCTTCATCTGGTTGTCAACTCCTTTCTTCCTCTTCTGATTTTTTTTTAAAGCTCCGGGTACTACATTGTTACAATGATATTTAGCAATAGTCTATTTCAGCCGTTATCAATGGCCAAAATAAGCCGCAGCGTTTTGCCTAGCGCTCAAGAAATGGGTCACGTTTTCGGTTCCCTTGATCAAAGCAACGGAACAGTTTTGCTTTTGCTTGTTCTTTTTTACACATCGCTTTCGGTGACTGTGCTCTTCTCCCAGTTATAACTTTTCTTTCCTCCCACACAATTCTAGGGTTTCCTTAATTTTTACAGGGATCTAAGGAGTTAGGAGCAAGTCAGCGTGTGCTAAGACTCACCTTCGCTTTATTATTATCATTTTTTGTCAGACATGGCTTAACACTGAAAGATGTGATCAGTTAAATAAAACAGACTTTAATATCATTAAGCATGGACCTCTGCATTAACCAGGGCAATTGTGTAACTTAGAAGGAAGTAATAACGAAATTCTTGCGAATCAAATAAAATTATGGAAGCTGTCCGTCTGAGGTCCGGATGCTGAGGAAAGAGGCTTCTGTTCTTTTAAGAAGAGCGCTCATCGATGAGCTCTTACTAAAAAGAAACAAAATGGGTACAGCTAGCTTTAGGAGGGTGTCAGCACACAGTAGGTGCTCAATGAGTATTTAATGTCTCTTTCTCCCCTTTCTTCTCCCCATTCCTTGGAACTTTTGGCAGGAGATTGAGACTTCCCAGTAGTTAAAGCAATTATGCTCAAGCTTCGCTTCTGGTTCATGTACTCTCCACTCAGTTAAAAAAAAAAAAAAAGGCTCACAAAATTAATCCAGGGAATTTTAATAGCTTATTAAAACTTAATGAAAAGAGACAAAATAAAAAATATGGTGATTGCATACATTAAAATCCGAAACATTAAATTAATTCATTCTTCTCAGTGGCTGTGGTAGGTAACTAATACCATTCGTAATACCGTTTGATTTCGTTTACAGAGTTCTACAGTAAAAACGAAATTTGTGGGCTCTTGCTCACTTCTCGCGTTTCTGCTAGAGCAGCATTCACCCACGAACCCATTTATCACCACTTCACATTTTTCATAGCGCAAACTGTATCTCAGCGCCCTTCCGTTATCCGCCTTTGAGTCTTGTGCGCATTTGGGGGCGGGTGGGGGTGCGTTTTGAAAAAGTAAAATGAGAAAGAGAAAGAGTTTGCAGCTCTCCTGGGTGGAGAAAACCCACCTGCCGGCGCCTCCAGCCCTGGGTGCGGAGTCGCTGGGGAGCAGGGCTCGAGCCGCTTCCCTGATCCCTCCCGGTCACCTGGTCGCCGCGGATTTTCTTTGCGGCCCTTTCATGCGAGTAAACAGACAAGTTGCATGAGTTCCCCGGCAACTTTGCACTCCTGTTTAAACAAAAGAGAATTCCCGCATGTTCCCCGTTGCTTACAGCTTTTCTTGCTTCAAATTGTTAACAATAACAACAGCAGTAATAATAAAATGTTACGCCCAGCGTTTTTTGCCTTTTCTCCTTCGGATGACAAGGCCAGTCACGACGGGTGACCTCGGCGCGCGCGGCAGGTCACAGCCTCCCGGAGCCGAAGCGTCCTGCGGGGTGAGCGAGAGGACAGTCGCGGCTCGGTGGTGACTCCTGCGGAGACGAACGTGCGGGCACGGTTCGTACCATTTGCAGGCTGCGCTCAAACTCAACGCCCGGTGCCTGATGAAAACTTTTTGCTCCGCTATCTTCTCTTCACCCAAATGCCCTTATGGATTCTATAGAGAGACCCAGGGGCGCAGTCGTGGCTTCAGGATCAGGACTTTCCTCTTTTGGCATCATCTGGCTAGTTCTAAAAAAATACACCATGCATGAACCTGTGTATGTCCCCGCCCTCCACTCCAGGGGTCTGCAAGTCCCAGGTGCGAGCGTGAATTCTCCCGAGTCTGGCGCGCCCTGTTCTTGCTCTCGCCGAGCCCTGACGCAGCACGGAGGTCACAGTATATTTAGAGCCGCAGATCTAGGTCAGAAATAAGGGGTAAAAAAAATCCCTTATCCCCCGCGGGCTGGGCCCGGCACCCCCTCAAACTTTTTCTCAGCGCCCAAGAGTTGTCGATACTGTGTTTTGTGCAAATTAGACTCCACGCCTGAAGTGCGCGCGGCATCAACTGGGTGCCTACAGTGCGGCCCGGCGGGCACCATATCATTATTATTGTCATATTCACGTCTGTGCAAACTGGGACTTGAAGTCAACATCGCCCCCACCAAACGACCCACAACACACATTCCCAACCCCGCGGCCAGTTCCTAACTCCAGGGCTTTCCCCGCTGCAGGTCTAGGCGCTGGGGCGGGCTACGGCTATGCACCGAGGGGCTCTCGGCAGCGGGACAGCGCGGACGGCGTCGCTCCGAGCCAAGGGGACCGAGGAGCGGCGGCCGGGGAAAGCCCACGCGGGCTTGGGCGCAGGAGCCGAGTCGGAGGCGCTTGGGCGGGCTCGGCCCGGAGCGAGGGGCGCGCAGGGGGAACCGCTTCTGGAGCTTCTTGGCGCAGGCAGGTCTGGCGGGGAAGGGCTAACGGGGCGGGAGGGAACTCTGGATTCTCGTCGTAGATCTTGCTGGCCTCGGCAAATCAGCAGAAACACGAGCTCTGAGCAGCGAAGCTGGGCCTGGCGGGGCCGGCGCTCCCAGCCGAGGCGGCGCAGCGGCCTCCGCCAGCTGGTGCGGGACACAGGCCCACAGCCGTCCAGTTGGGGCCGGCCTGGCCCGCAGGGAGAGCCGCGGGCGACCGTGGGACTCCAGGGCAGCCCCAGGCACCCGCCCAGGCTCGGGGAATTCACCAGGGTTTTTCCAGGCCACAGCGACCTCTGGGCAGGGGGTTAGCTCAGCGGCAGGTTTCTTCGACTAGAGAAGAATTGCAGAGTTTCCCACATCTGCAACCAGTGATCCCAAAGCTGACTGCCTTTTCAGGATCCTAAGGTATTCTTTTTTGCCTGTACACGTGAATTCGGGACTTTCTTTTTCTCTGCCTCAAGTGAGCGGGTGGCACAAGCAGGGGGTGGGGTACAGGCCTGGGAGGGGTTCAAGTAAGTGTCTCCTTTCAAGGGAGATCTTGCCTGTCCGTGGGGAAGGGGCCTCCCCTGCAGGGAGAGGCCTGCCTGGCAGACTGCAGAGCAGACTTGGGAAGGAGAGTTCCTCGAGGCCTGCAGGGAGGCAAGAAGAGAAGGCAGAACTCTGCTCTGTGCGCCCCTGCCGGAGGTGTTGTGGGTGGAGAGAGGGCCCTGGTGGGTAGATTAGTGCTCTCCTGGTGACAGAGAGGCCTGAGGTGTTTTGCTCCCTTTACTGAGAAGACAGGGTGGCCTTGCCCCATCTGAAGGTGAGATGGGGCAAGGCCAGTGCTCCCAGACACCCAGCTAAGGTCACACATCTGTGATTTTCCTTGCTTGGCTGCGGGTATTTTAAGTTTCTTTACTATTTGTTTTCACTTTACTCTTTAGTCAAGTGTTCTGGAAAATTTTGCCAGAAGGAAAGCATTGGGTTAACAGACTTGATTAAGAGCCTGCTGCAAGCCAGGCCCCAGGGACTGGAGGTGGACAAGACAGTTGCTCCCCTCGAGGAACTCAGAATCCAGTCTTCTCTGTGGAGAATAAAACCAGACAATTAAACTATGCTGTGAAGAGGGAGACATGGGCACGTCCAGGGTTGGAGTGAGCAGAGCTTTCGGGCAACAACAAGTTTAACATTCCTGAAACATGGAGAGCAGCAGACAGGGCCAGCTTTCAACTCAGAAAGTCAGATCACCTGAGTGGGGCATTTAGTTCAGAGTAACTTGGGGCAGCTCCACGGGGAAATCTGGGAGACCAGAAAGGGGAGGCTTTTGGAGCTACTGAACCCCTTTGTAGCATTGTTTGTAGGGGCAAGAGGGAGCAATTCACTGAGTACCTGCTGTGTCACAAGCACTTCACATTTATTGCCTCTTTTAACCCTCATAACAATTCCACAAAGTTGGATTTTTATTTCCATTTTATAGAATAAGAAACAGGCTCAGGGAGGTTATGTGAGGTCACTTGGGGCATAAGTGGCAGAGCTCTCTGACCCCAAGCCTTTTCTCATGGGGTCCTTTCCCAACCCAGACAGTAGTGATCCCCCTGCCCCCCCCCCCAAAATCATAGCACAAGAATTTACACTTAAGAAATTTAAAGTCCTATGGAAAAAAAAAAATAGGGTTGGGTGGCCTCATAAAATCCCTTTAAATTATATCCTAGGGTTACTAATATAGAAAATTAAAGAGGTCACAATAGGTAGAGCAGCAGGGATGTTTAGTACAAATTGAATTCACGTAATATGATCACTTTCTTGTTACCATCCCTTACTTGCTAGAAAATTTTCAAAATAAGGAGATGCTTATAGATTAGTTTTGCTTTAATGTACAGAGCAACACATGTGTGTCTAGTTTTACATTTAAATTTCCATTCCCATTTGCTTTTCTAATTTACAGTGTCTAGGCTACTTTCCCTGGGTGGTGACTGAAGGTGGCTTGTCAGTAGTGTACAGACCACCTGAGGTTTGTGATTGGGGAAACCTGATTGATAAAATGTGATAGGTGAAAGGAAAAGGAAAGAGTGAAAAAAAAAAATACTAGAATTACATTAATTGATTAAGTAATTATTCCAATAAATACCTGTTGAGTACATAATACCTGCTGGGTATGGTGCTATGTGCTGATATATGACATTAATCAAGGCAATGTCCTTGCTACAGTGGAGAATATACCATGAAGGAAGGAAAAACAATGCTTGCTCAGCTCCTGCTATATACCAAATGACCCTCCTAGACTCTGAATCCTTCATACAAGCCTGCTGTCTGTCCTTGTGTATATATTACAAAAACAGTGAGGCTCAGAAAAATTAAATAATTTGTTCAAAATCGCACAGCTTACAAATGGCAAAGCTCTGATTCAAAGGCAGCAGTCGAGAATATGCTATTTTTGCCATACCCCACTGCATCCTTGGCTATGAAAATACTAGATAATTATGAAAACTTACTAGTCATTTCATCCTTCCTTGGCCTGTTTCCTCAATTAAAACAGCTGGACAGCTATTCTTATCCTGTTTACCTCATGGAGCCCTCCTAAAACCTAAAAGCATTGTAAAAAATTTTTTAAAGCTGTTTTTAATTGTTTAGCTTAATTTAATCTTTAAAGAGAAAAAGCATATGGATCCTAATAACCTAATAAATAACAGGTTAATTATAATGATCCACCAATGAAAAGAAAATCTCCTAATCCAGTAGGAACAGGTTTTGATGAATTGTTATTGTTGCCCTTTGTTTTATTAACTTAAGAACAAAAGTTTATTGGACATGGTAGACATTGCATTGGGCCTGTAGACATGAAGATTAGGGCAAGGTTCTAGTCCAAAATGAGCTCCAGGTCTAATGAGTGAAAGAGACGCTCATAAGCAGGTGAATTATAGCAAGTGTGCTGTAACAGATCCAGCAACCTTCGGAGCCTCCCTTGGCCAGGGGAGAAGCGTCATCTCCCAGCACTGGTTCTCAAACTTGGAAGACATCCTGCAGCCTGTTGAAAATATTGGATGCTGCATCACTCCTGTAGAGTCAGGCTTTCTGGAGCTGGGGCCTGGGCTCCGGATTTTAAACAAGTTCCCTGGTAGTTCTTATGAAGCATGCCTAGACCAGCTTTTGGGAGAAAGGGTTAGACTACCAGATCATGGTCAAGCGGCCTAAAAAAAACTCAGCCCTGCTGTCCAGATATACTTTTCTTCCACTAGCAAAGATTAGGTTAGGGGACTCCATGTGCTAAGAGGTGGGAATGGTGATAGGAAGTCTTCAGAGGGGGTACAGATGACATAAATCACACACACTACATTGGGAAGTGGGGGGAGACATGTCGGCCAACAGTTTCACCCATGAATTCATGTACAACTCGGTTAGATGACACTCTACCCTGGGACATCTAGTTGGTCCAATAAGTGTAGAGTGGAGGTTCCAAACTTTTTTTTTTTTAAGCCAAGTAAACTTTTATTCAGATGAAACTTTGGGGCAAGCCCAATATGTAAAGAACTGCTGTGGTTAAAAAAGACGATGGGCAAACCTTATGGGCCTTGAGGTCAAGGACTAGCCTTGCCTTCTTTGTATTCCAGGCCTTGCACCATATAGGAACAAGGAAGACTCTGATGACTGAATGAATAAATGGATGAAATGCCATCATTTCTGCTTCAAAATGTAATTGAGGAAAGCAAAACTTGCTAGCATTTCCATTAGTAAAGACCCAGGTAAATAATCCATGTAATGGCTTATCTTCATCTCCAAATTTTTTTGGCCATTCATGGTCCTACTAGCTTTCTTTGAACATGACCTTATGAGGCATTTAGTTCTAATGGTCCAGTTTCTTCTAGAACTGTTTCCACTTCACTTAATCAGCAAAAGAGCCCAGGTGAAGTTGGGAAAACTGGGAAAATTCAGGCTGCTTTTAATTTGGGGGGTGGGTGGGTGATAGGATAGGACCAAAAGGAAGAAAGGAAACCATTTCTTTGTAAGAATCATGCATGGCTAACTTTAAAAATAGAATTGATTATAAAAAATATTATAGTTTAGTTGTGGAAAGTTTGGAAAATACAGTCAAACACAAAGAAGGAAGTAAAATTTACTTCTGCCATCACTCAGAGATAATGGTGATGTTGACATTTTATCACTGCAGTCATATATTTATAAATAGCATTTTTTTTACAACTTGGGATTGCATCATACATGCTGTTTGTAACTTAATTTTGTCACTACTGTTCTATAACAAGATTTTTAATGACTGTCATAATCTGCAGAAGAATGTACCACATTTTGTGTAACAACTATCTTACTGTTGAGCATTTCAGTTATTTTCATTTTCTCAGTTTTGTGAATAGTGCTACATTGAGTATCTTTGAATCTGGTGTGTGTGTCTGAGTATTTACTTAGGGTAAATTTCTAGCAGGGAAACTTTTGGATTAAATGGCACGCATACTTTTTAAGGCTTTGGCTGCTTGCCTCCTGGAATGGTTGTATTGAGGTAGACTCCGGGTGACAGTATATGTGAATTCTTTTTCCTCATGCTAGAGCTTCACTTCTCATCAATGGCATTCTAGCTATTTCTGATTAGCTTTGGCTAACTGATTCCATTCATCGGTTTCCTAGCTTTGGGAAGGAAGACAGGGTATTGAAGGCCTGGGTGTAGATATTTTCCAGAATTTACAATGAAAAATCTGTCTCAATGTTTTGCTCTTCTTACAAAGCAGCGAAGACAGCCTGGCTGCTTAGCTGGCTTGTTGGCTGCGGTCCCCGATGGCCACAGGCGCATGGAGTGTCGTTCAGAGCCTCACCCTCTGGCCTACTTGAGATATCTCTCCAAGAACCCCTGGCGCCACGACCACCATCACTTCTGAAATGAGTCTGTCTTTGGCTGTCAATTTGCTTTGGGGACTTTTTCTAGCAGTTAAACTTATTGGTGTGGAGGTTGAAACTAGTCACTTGACCACATTTGTGATCTGAGTCACATTAACCTGATGATCTAGAAGGGCGATAAGCCCGTCCTGCCTCAATTGCAGCCATAGTGAAAAGTGTGATGTGGATGGCTGTGGGTATTAGCTTAGCCTCTGGAGCCACAAGCAATATTTCCCCTACTCCCTAACTCTCAGCTCAATCTTGGTTTGACATGTTCCTTTCAGAATCTATACACAAAGTGTGTGTGTTTTGTTTTGGAAATGGTGAACAAGAGTCCCGTATGTTGTTGTGTTACCCAATTGTGTGTGTGTGTGTGTGTGTGTTCTTTATCCATTTAGAGAAAGTTCGATGAAGTTTTCTTTTCTTATTCTGCTCACAAAACTGAAAAATTGGCTGAATCCTTACCTGAAGAAAGGGAAGCCAAATTGGGTGAAAATTGGTTGGCTTTTTGTTTTTTATTTTCAGTTTTCTATTTTATTTTAAACCACATTCCTTGAAACTGCCAGAGGTAGTTAAAGCTTCCTGGCAAGACATGGGATGTTTAGGAGAGGGCAGGGATTTATTCAATCCAGGCCGTTAATGGTTAAATGTTTCTATTGTTTTAATAGTTGTAGACAGTTTGAGAAATATGAGCTTTGATTTTATATGAGCTTTATAAACTCATCTGAGTCCGGAGTTATACAAGTCCAAGCTAGGAGGCTGGAGATCTAAATTAGACGAGTTTTGGGGCATGAGTGCTTTCCTTGGGTTTTTGAAGCATGCACGCTGCGTGGGACACTGAGGCATCTGACAACACTGCAAAACGTCTTTCTCTTTGAATGCTGGAGGCTTTGAAATCACCTTCACAATAAGGGGTGCTTCAGGAAGTAATGACGGCTGTTCCTTTTTTAAAACGTTCAGATAGCAACACAAACATCTGGGAATTTATTTAAAGACTCTGATTCCCTGAATTACCCATTACCTTAACATATTTCACTTAATTTTCCAAGGGGGGATAGATTTCCCCTTCGTGTTTTCCTTGGTGTGGCTGTGTTAGGCTGCTCGTTTTAACACTAGATTCTTTGGCATTTAAGGGCATGTTGTAAAGCCAGGTCATGCAAGCTGTGATTTGGAGGGTGGGATGTCAGGTGTGAGAGACAAAGGGGTTTCTGCGTGTAAAACAAGTTTCATTACATTATAGTCACATTTCCTATAAATTAAATGCAGAAACAAGTAGCTAAAAGGGGATGTATCTTTTTAAAAGGCAATTACACATTCACACATGAGTTTTCTCAATATTTGAATTCAGCACAACTGTCATCTTCTTTCTCCTTTTTAGAATTCAAACCTTCTTCCCAACTTCTGAAATCGTGGGACTTCTTTTCATTTCCTTTTTCTCTTCCTCATCCTGCAATGGGTCAAATGGTGAACATGTGTAGTGGGAGAAAATGGTGAAAAAGCAGTGGTCGGAGTATTCAGGAAGCTAGGATGAGAGAAACCAGCTTGATTTCTGAATTTAGAACAAAGTTTATGGCTTTTTAGGGATGTGAGATCTGAACTGATGCAAAAATTTGGACCTACTTAAATATTGCAGTGCTTACTATCATACTATCAGATAACAAAAGTAGCTTCCTGGGTTGTCAAGGCTGGTTCTGTCTTTTTTTCTGTTTTATTTGTCACATTGGTGTAAGCAAAACACGTGTGGTTTTCAGTGTTCACGACTGGGCTATGTCTGACTAATTTGACAATTATCATATGTGGCTTGTCAGTTTAAAATTAATTAAAATATGAGATATATCTGTTGGTATGAATGAACATCCTAAATGGAATGTAACCTAGACGATTTATTTAGGAGGCATTTTAGAATATCACAGTTACTACTATGAATTTTAGTGGTTAAAATGAACAATTATTATTATGCAGCATTGGGCATGTAGAAAGTGTAGGGTCTGGGCTTAATAGGTACAAATTTAGTGGTATAATCTGGGAGTTGCCTATTTGAATGTAAACGTGTTTCCAGTTTGCATGCTGTTTATTTGTCATCATCTCATGAAAGTAGGTTGCAGAACATATTTTTTAAAATCCTGGCTTTTTGAACTGACTTGAAAAAATTTTTTGTAGTTAATTGTGATTTGTGGGTCACTTCTTTTTCCCCATTGATTTCATCTCTGCTTGCATAAATAAATGAAGGTATATTCTGGATTCTGACTCTTCCACCTTAAATTTCTGAATATTCTGAAGTGAAACTATGATGCTTGGCTGTAGAAAGGTATATATTTGTACCCAGTTCCCTCAGTTTTCCTCTCAGTATCTCTCTCTCTCTCTCTCTCTCTCTCTGGTTCAGATAGAATTAGCAACTTTATATCTAGGTCCGGTGAAAATAAAAACTGAAGGAAGGAAACTTCCAGGGCCCCATTTTCTGAAATCTCATGTTGCGTGACGTGAATGAATACACAGCTACACTCTGGTGCTCAGCCTCTATCAGAGCTCACATGCAGACTTTCCAGCTCAGAGAGGCTGCCCTGTGGAAAAAAAGATAGGCCTTAGATCCCTTAAATTATGAGGATGTGTTGCTACAAGTGCCAGAAATAGTTCATTTTGAGATTCAGAATTACATCCTTAGTTTTGTTATTCATCAGGCCAAAGCAAGGTTTTCATTAGCAAGGGTGACACTGCCTAATAACCTGTTATATCAAATTTCCTTGATTAATGAGGGAGCTGAGAGCTATGGATGATTCTATTTGTTTGGTGTGTATGTAAGTGTGTGTAGGAGATGTCTGGGGGGAGCAAGGCAGTATGAGAACAGTTTCAAGGTTCTCATTTGACTCTGGTAATCTCGATTATCACTTAGCTAGTTGGTGCCTAAAAAAATGGGTCTGCTTCAGAACTGCAGTAGATATTGGCTGCTCTGCCATGTGGTTCCCCTTGGGTTTCAGTCACAAATTTTGGGGGGGAGGTTAGGGACAGAAAAAAAGCAGAATTGGCCATTTTCCCATTGATCTGGATTCTAATTAATGAAGGTTACTTTTTTGGGGGAATTGTGCCCATAGGAAATTTTTTGGGAGGAAGGATGCAGTTCTTAATAATACACCTCAAGTTTTTTGGGACTCAGAAAGGGACATAAAAAAATAATTAGCCACAAGGAGGTACGATGGAAAGTATAAGTTTACACTCAAGCCAAGAACTTTATTTGCATATCACATAAATGACAGTGTTACGCTTGATGTCTCAGAATCTCTAGCTATCATAATCAGTAAAAAATGAAACCAGATGTTTTCGTTTAAACTTTGAATTGTTTTACTATTTCAATAAAAATCAAGGCTCTTTAAATATCCTCCTAGGTCCAATCTAGTCTCTTTTCGAGATAGAATTCTCAGAAAATCCAATGGCATTTTGAGGTTGGAACCTGGTACTTTGCTGGATTTAACAATTTTCCATGAAGCGATGTACAAATTTTATCCATTTGCCATTTTGCAGTCCATTTCTTAAAGTGCTATTTTTGTTGTGGTTTCAGTGATTTTAATCCAGCATCATGTCATGGAAAAACACTGGACTGGGAGTTGAAAGATTCAGTCTTTGTCTCAACTCTTTCACTGAATGAAGATTTGCACTTTGGGAAAACCACTTTAACTCTTTGGACCCCAGTTGTGTCAGCTGCATGGGTTGGCTACATTATGTCTTCTCTTTCATCTAACATTTTAAGAGTCTTTACTAGAACACAAATAGCATGGTAAACTAAATGCATACTCCTCTCTAGAAAATTTGGCACTTGAAGCTTCAGAGTAACACTGCTTAACATTTAAAAATCAATGTCACTGTTGGCAGAGGGTGAAGTCCTAATGTCATTAGAAAAGCAAATACCATTAACTTATTGATTTGACAATTTAATAAATTTAAATGTATTTTGAGTAATATTTAATGTTTTTATCTGTTATACCAGTAATACATGTTCATTGAGAAAAATTTATAAAATTAAGAAAAAAATACAGAAAATAATTGACTTAATTATTTTAATTAACTGGTAATATTTTGGTGCATTTCCATTCCTTTTGGCTTTCTATACTTCCCTTATATTCTATGCCATATATGATTTACTTTCATAAAATTGGGATCACATTATTTGTACTTCTTTGTATCCTTTTTTTTTTTTAACTTGAGGAAACATTGTGACTTGCTTCCCATGTCCTTATTCTGAAACATAATTTTTAAAAGTTTTTGATTTTAGTTTTTGAATCTTAAAAAAAATACTTGCTAGTTGTAAAAATGTGGGCAATAACTAGTTTTATAAAGCAGAAAATTAAACTTTCTCTCTCCCTACACCCTGCCAACCCATTCTCTCTCTTTCTCAGTGACATTCCCTGGAGTTAGCCTCATTTATAGCTTGGGCTATATTATTATGGTATCTAGAAAAAGTGTAAGTATACAAATGTGTCTATGTGTCTGTGTGTGAGTATTTTCCTTGAATGAAATCATTTCATTCACTCTACTCTGCACGTTGCGACTTTTCATACAACATTGTAGTGTGGTTTTGTTCTAGTGCATATATATGACTAGCCTTGTAAAGGCTGCACAGCAAGCCTGTCAGTGGATGCTCAGCTTTTATTTAATGAATCTCCTATTGCTGGACATTTAGGTTGATTTGAAAAATTAATTTATTTTGTTTTTAAAAGCGTTGCATAAAATAGAAAATCTCAACAGGCCTAATCTAGTAAGGAGATTGAATCAGTCATCAAAAATCTCCCCACAAAGAGAAGTCTAAGACCAGATGGCTTCACTGGGAACTCTAGCAAACATTCCAAGAATTGACACCAATCCTTCTCAAATTCTGCCAAAAAATTGAAGAGGGGGGACACTTCCTAGTTCATTCTATGATCCCAGCATTATTCTGATACCAAAGCCAGGTAAAGACTACAAGAAAATTATAGAGCAATTTCCCTTATAAGTATAGATGCAAAAATCCTCAACAAAAATACTAGCAAACCAGATTCAACAGTATATTAAGAGAATTATATACCATGACTAAATGGGATTTACCCCAGGATGCAAAGTTGCTTCACCATATGCAAATCAATGTAATATACCTTATTAATAGAACGAAGGGGAAAAAACCCCACAAGATCATCTCAGTACATGCGGAAAAGGCACTTGACAAAATTCAACATCCTTTCATGATAAAAACACTCAGATGATAGAAATAGAAGGGGACTTCCTCAACTTAATAAAATCCATTTATGAAAAACTCACAGCTAACAACATACTCACTGGTGAAAGAATTAAAGCTTTCTGAATAAGATCAGAAACAAGACAAGGACGCCCGCTTTCACCACTGATATTCAGCATTGTTCTAGAAGTTCTAGCCAGAGAAATCAGGCAAGACAAAGAAATAAAAGGCATCCAAATTGGAAAGGAAGAAGTAAAACTATTTCTATTCATAGATGACACGATCCCATATGTAGGAAATCCCAAGGAATCCAGAGCTAATAAATGAATTCAGCAAAGTAGTGGGGTACAAGATCAACATGGAAAAATCAATTGTGTTTCTGTAAACTAGTAATGAACAATCTGAAGAGGAAATTATTAATATAACTCCATTTAAAATAACATCTAAAATAATAAAATAGGAATAAATTTAACCAAGGATGTGAAAGAATTGTACACTGAAAGCTACAAAATACTGCTAAAAGAACTTAAAGATGGCCTAAATAAATGGCAAGACATCCCATATTCATGGATTGGAAGACTTAATATAGTTAAGATGTCAACCATCTAAAGTAATCTACAGATTCAACAGAATCCTTATAAAAATTCCTGCAGTCTTTTTGCAGAAATGGAAAAGCCAGTCCTCAAATTTATATAGAATTGCAAGGGCTCCAAAATAGCCAAATAATTTTGAAAAAAAGGAACAAAGTTGGAGGACTCATACTCTCTGATTTCTAAAGTTATTACAAAGCTAAAGTAATCAAAACAGTGTGGTTTTGGCATAAGGATAGATATCTAGACAAATGGACTAGAATAAGGACTCCAGAAATAGAGCCACACATCTATGGCCTATTGATTTTTTTTATTCTATTTTAAATTCAGTTTTATTGATATATTCACATACTATATAATCATCCATGGTATACAATCAACTGTTCACACTAGCATCATATAGTTGTGCATTCATCACCCCAATCTATTTTTGAACATTTTCCTTATACCAGAAAGAATCAGAATCAGAATAAAAAATAAAAATAAAAATAAAAAAGAATACCCAAACCATCCCCCCCCATCCCACACTATTTTTCATTTAGTTTTTGTCCCCATTTATCTACTCATCCATCCATACGCTGGATAAAGGGAGTAGGATCCACAAGGGTCTCACAATCACACTGTCACCTCTTGTAATCTATTGTTATACAGTCATCTTCAAGAGTCAAGGCTACTGGGTTGGAGTTTGATAGTTTCAGGTATTTACTTCTAGCTATTCCAATACATTAAAACCTAAAATGGGTTAGCTATATAGTGCATAACAATGTCCACCAGAGTGACCTCTCAACTCTATTTGAAATCTCTCAGCCACTGAAACTTTATTTCATTTCATTTTGCATCCCCCTTTTGGTCAAGATGATGTTCTCAATCCCACATTGTCGGGTCCAGATTCATCCCCAGGAGTCATATCCTGTGTTGCCAGGGAGGTTTACACCCCTGGGAGTCAGGTCCCACGTAGGGGGAAGGGCAGTGAGATCACCTGCCGAGGTAGCTTAGTTAGAGAGAGAGAGGGCCACATCTGAGCAACAAAGAGGCACTCAGGGGAGACTCTTAGGCACAATTATATGCAAGTTAGCCTCTCTTTTGCAGTAACGAGCTTCATAGGGGCAAGCCCCAAGATAGAGGGCTCAGCATACCAAGTGGTCAGTCCCCAGTGTTTGTGAGAACATCAGCGACAATCCAGGTGAGGAAGTCCAACACCTCCGCATCCTCCCCCAGCTCCTCAGGGGAGCCCCAAATGTATATTTTTATTCTTTGCCCAAATTACTTTGGGATGTGTTGCTATGGCCTATTGATTTTTAACAAGGGTGCCAAGTACCTGCAAGGGGTGGATGGGGGTGTGGGGGATAGAAATAGTCTCTTAAACAAATGGTGCCAGGAAAACTGGATATCCCCATGCAAAAGAATGAAATTAGAACCCTACCTTATATCACATACAAAAATTAATTCAAAATAGATCAAGGACCTAAATATAAGAGCTAAAATCATAATACTCTTAGAGGATAATATAGGGGCAAATCTTCATTACTTTGAATTTGGCAATGATTTCTTAAGTATGACACAGAAAGCACAAGCAACAAAAGAAAAAAAATAAGTTGGACTTCATCAAAGTTAAAAACTTTTGTGCATCAAAGGACATTATCAAGAAAGTAAAAAGACAATCTACAGAATGGGAGAAAATAGTTGGACATCATATAACTGATAAGGGTTAATATCCATAATATGTAAAGAAATGCTAAAACTCAACAACAAAGACAAGTGACCCAATTAAAAAATGGGCAAAAAGACTTGGAAGACATTTTTTCCAAGGAAGATGTAGAAGAAGACATTTTTTTCCAAGAAGCACATGAAATGATCCTCAACATCATTAGCCATTAAGAGGATGCAAATCAAAACCATAATAAGATACCACTACACACTTATAATGATGGCTATTATTAAAAAAATAGAATGAAAGCACAACTCGGTGATTATACTGAGAGCCATTGTTTGTACATGTTGGATGGATTATTATGGTGTGTGAATAAAACTAAATTTTATAAAACTTAAATTTTTGGAGAAGATGTGCAGCAACTGGAATCCCCATGCCTGCAGGTGGGACTATAAAAAATGGTGCTGCTTCTGTGAAAAGCATTATGATGATTCCTCAAAAAGTTAACTACAGAATTACCATATGACCTGCACTTCTACTCCCAGGTACAAACCCAAAGGATGGAGAACATGGACTCATACAGATACTTGTCCGTCGTTGTTCAGAGCAGCATTATTCATAATATCCAAAAGGTGGAAGCAACCCAAGTGTCCACTGACAGATCGATGGGTAAACAAAATGTGGTATGTGTTTCATGATGGAAAATTATTCAGTCATAAAAATGAATGAAATTCTGATACTTTCTATAACATGGATGAACCTCGAAAACATTATGCTGAGTGAAGTAAGCCAGACAGATAAGGACAAATACTGTATGATTCCACTTATATGAAATGTGTAGAAGTAGCAAGTTCACAGAGACAGAATGTAGATTAGAGTTTCTAGGGGTTAGGGGGAGTGGGGAATGGCGGGTTGTGTCTTGGTGGGTACAAAATATTTGTGATTTTAGAAATTCAGAAATTAAGAGAATACCTTGACTCCAAATCTTTGGGTGTATCTTTGACTATTTCTCTTGGATAAATTCCTTGATGGGTCAAATATTGTACGCAAATGACCTTGGGATGTATTGCCAGTTTCCCTCCAGAAGACTCCTCCTAATTTACATTTCCACAAGCCATAAACAAGAGCCCTACCTTTTACAAGTCCAAACTGGAAGAAATTGAAGGCAAAATTTTCATCCTCCCCACACCAATTTTGTACCTTAATTTTAGTCCAGGACATTCCTTTCAAACTATGGGGAAATAAAGTAATTCAGATTCTCTGGTACCTTGATTGTCTTTGATTTCTCTGGTGAGACTTCGTAGAGGACATCAGGAATTTTAAGTTTGTGCTATATTTCTATTTTTATTTAGTATGATGAACTCATAGATTAATAATTTGTATGTTCCTTCTTTTAAATTTAGTCACTTGGATTTCCTCTCCTGTTAAAAATCTCAAGTCTTTTGGAAGTGACTGTTGTCATTTATATTCAGTAACTAGAGTCGAGTTTGATTGAGCTTATAAAAATCCTTGTTGGTGGGGGAGGGGAAGATAGCCCCAAATCAGTGGCTGGGGCACCTTATCAGAGGGGAGGTGTCACTGATAGTGGGGGGAAAGGGGACAGAATGGAGATTCAGTGGGATAAAGGACAATTTAAATACATCGGACCTTAAAATGACCAAGATTCAAAGCCTTTTCTTAAGCATATAACAATAAGGGTAATCATATTTTATCTACATTGAATAACACACTTTAGCACTTTGATTTTCATGAACTGTAGCCATTAGCAGCAAACTAAAGTTTCATTCAATCTATAAAGAAAAATTATGTTTTCCTGATTTTTAGATTTTGTGACTCTGGAGATACATTGCAGTTATTGCTACACCTTTTTCCTAGGAAAGAAAGGTCATGAATAGGCAATGTCTCAAAATACAGCCAACACCATTTTAATATAGGTCTCTACTGTGGAAGTTCAGTTTATGACAATGGAATGTAGCAATAACTAGTCACAAAGGAACTGGACTTGTGGTATAATGGGGAGCAGGTCCAACCCTAAGCCAGGAGGCTTGCGTTTGATTCCTAGCCCTGTGCTAATTAATTGCTTGGATTATTTCAGGCAGGTAACTTAGGTCATGGCAATACGTATCTCCGAGCAGTGCAACCGAGCAATTCGGTTTAAGGTACGAAACTCCATCACATCTTCATTTAATCAGGTGGTTACAGTACAGCTGGAAGAAAAGAACACATGACTGTCACATTCAGTTTATGCTCTACAGACAAGCTTTTTATTCCTCTTTGCCCAAGTTTCTCCAGCTCTAGCAAAATGTTGGCACCAGCATGACATGATCCAAGATGTATGAAATTTTGCCTTCACTCATTTATTCAGTAAATATTTATTGAACATAGGTGCCAGATCCTATGCTAGCCATTTAAATTTTACAGTGGTAGGAGTCGGAGGATCAGGCTGGACGTGTACCTGCGTCAAGCATCCCTGGATTCTGCTTTGCAATGCAAATGCCCCAGGACTGTCAAGAACTTAACCCTTGGCCCATAGTGGGAGGTAAGACCCATCTGCAGTTACTGCTGTTTGAACCTTCTTTCAGGATGTGGAGGTTGGAAAAAGCAACATTTGAATATTAAAAATATCCCTCTCCACATCTACCTTGATTCCTGAATTTCATTATGTTACTAATTAATACCTTTAGTCATTGATCTTACAGTTGGCAGCAATTTGTTTTTGCTTTTGTTTTCCTAGTTTGCATTAATTGCATTTTTTTCCCCAAGAAGCAATTTGTTTTTGATAAGTAGATCAATATCCTTTCAATCGGTGGCTAAGACCAGTTTGGTTCCCACAATAGGTTGGTAAAGATGTTCCAGATGTACAAACACACACCACTCACAAATATGTGCAGGAGCACGCACATATCTGACAAGGCACCCTGTACTAGTCCCTAAGAATAGACTGTGATGTACAGTTGAAAAATGTAAACTGAACCACATATATTTGGGGAAAAAAAAATGATGCCTTAAAAAAAAAAAGGATTTTGGGGCAGAAATGTGGTATTTGAGAAATGAGAACTTGGAAAACATCCCACTTGGTCTTTGTCAAAATGGGCATAATTCAAAAAGAATCTTGCAAGTGTGCGGCTAGTCAGCATTTAACCCTTAAAAAGTAGGGACAGTTTCTTCTCAATCTTGTGCAAACCATGTTTTCTTTCTTTTCTTTTTTTTAAAATTAGTACCCTGATATAATGAAGAATTAAGAGTTTAAGTTTATATGTTTGAAAGCATTTATTCTTGGATTCTTATTTAATAAAAATTGAAGAAGAAAACCCCTGTAAAGAAAACTCTTGGTGGGTTATGTGCGGCATGTACTTTGATGCATTCATTCATTACAGCTTTACAGAACACTCAAATTTTCAGGACTTTCTGCCACTGGGATTTAGATCAAAACTGCAATGCGAGTCTGAACATCTCAGGGCAACAAATGTTTCTCTCAGGCGTTGCTTGTGCTCTATCCCTGATGAATTATTGGCATAGAATCAAACCTTGTGTCTCGGTGTGTGACTTTCACATTTGCACTCAGCATTTAGTAGTGGATGAGTTCCTGGAGATTTGCATTTTTCTGAGTCAGCCAGTATTACCTCGGTGTTTTATTGCAGCCTAACGCTGGGACAGCATGTTTTCCAAGTGTGGGGCAAGACTGACGTTCCCAGAATGTGCAGCTGAATTTAACTTTAACCAATGCCATTCTTGAAAATACAGTCTGCAAGAAATTGTGCAAAATTCAGAATGCCTTTTAAGACTTAAATCCCAAGACTATCTTGATTTTATGCATTGAGTTCCAGTATAGCTTTCTCCAGTTTTCTCTCTGTCACTCAATCTTGCCATCTCCAGACCTTGTTTCAAAATCCTCAAACCCACCCCCCTCCAGTCCACTGTTAAGCCTCAACTTCTCAGATTTCATTTTCAGTAGCCCAGAGCTACTACATAAATTAGAGCAGTAAGAAATATGGAAGAAAGAAAAAAAAATGATCAAAGGATTGGACAAATAGGATTTATGAAGAAAGGTTAAGGAACCAGGATTATTCAGCCTGAAAGAGAGAAACCAATGGGTGGCTTAATAAAAATTTTCAAGTATATGAAGGGCTGTTGTAAGGAGCCTGGAGACCGGCTGCTCTCCTTGCTGCTGAGAAAAGAACAAAGGAAATGGACTTGTAGGGTGAGCTACGTTGGACATAGAGAAGAATATCTCAATGGTGAGAGGTTTGTTAAGCATTGGGATGGATTACTTTGAAGTGTCTTTTGTCTGGAGATCTTTGGAAATGACAGAAACTCATATGGAAGGAATAGTTTAGATAGGTGGAGACTTGTCCAGGGCTCCAGACAGTCAAATCAACCAGATGACCTGTGGAAGCCCCTGGCTGGTTTTTGGAGTCTACGCCAAGCCAAGTGGACCTTAGCCCAACAAGATATAGAGAAGCGACAGGCTAGTTATGCCCTCGTCTGCTTCAATAGAATTGAGCCAATGTTCACCTTTTCATTGGCTCCATTATTTTTGATCTCTGTTACTTGGTGGGAAGTAGTGATTGGGTCAGGGGTGGGAAGGTGGGAAAGAGTGCAACCTGGTCACATACTAAAACATACATAGGCCCTCCTTCAAAGAATTCTGAGTGAATAGGATGAATTATTATAAAGTGTAAAGGGCTCGTATAATTTTTTTCCTTTTTTTTTTTTAAGACCTCACAGATTTTGTCTTCAACAGTACAGCTTCTTTGTGTTCACGAAAACTGTTCCTTCCTTCAAGGTGTCGAGATATAGAAATATGTGTGTGTCCCTGAAAAATGGAAGATGTGTTCCGTTTAGTTTTCATTGATAAATTAATAACAGTTGTGGAATTTTAGAGTTGGAAGGGAGCTTGGAGAGATCATCACAGCAGATGAATTTTTCTACCTTTATTAATAATCCCCAAATCGTATTTCCATGACAGTAATAGATATTTTACTAATTAAATACTAACACAAGAATCTAAGTATAATCAAAATAACCCAGAGTGTTATTTTTGGTCAAATAATCTGTTAGTATAATAGTTTTCCCTGAATTGGAATTTTCTGTTTTGTTTTTTAATTTTAGTTCATCATTTAGATATAACGTAAGAGATTTTGACAAAATTTACTCAATTTTAAGTACTAAAAATTTGAGTACAAGCTAATAAAGCATTCTTGGTTACTTCACACATGCTTATTGCAACAGAACCACACACACACACAAAAGATTGGATTCAATCCTAATCACTGAGAAACTACATGAAAACCCACATTTGAACAAATCCAAACCCTTTGTTCTTGAACAGTTAAGATGAAAGATCAAACTACTGCAGTTTTGCGGCTAGAGATTTTTCTTTTCTATTTTAAGAAGATTTGAGATTTAAATGGCTTCTGATATCATTCCACAAAAATGTCATTAAAGAAAATGAAAGTAACTTTCAACTATGCAGCATTTGGCTAATGAACATGGTATATTCTTTTTCTTTTAGTCATTTCTTTTAATGCTCCATTTACAAAGATTCTTCAAGAAGCAACAGCAGCAAGAACGTGCTTTGGCAGGCAACGAAGGGACTTTTGTGCTTAATCTCCTGTCCCATTGTCTAATTTTGAACTATTAACATAAAGCCCAGAAACCTGAACTCTTTTCCTTCCCCAACAGGGGAAACCAGACCTGCATTCTAACCTGCTGACCATCCAAAAATTCATGGGTCAGCCTGATGTTCTTAGAGCTTTCTAAATTTTCTTTGTCCTTGCAAGATATTCAGGTCTATAAAGCCTGATGAATTCCTAGGAACACCAGCCGTCTGCTTGAGGTTGGATTTTTCATCTAAAGACTACAACAAATGGGGAAGTAAGGGCAAAGACAAGAGAGAGCTAGATGCTTTTGGTCTGAAATTCAGGGAACACAAGTCAACAAGTCAAGTCAACAAGTCTTGAGCTTTGCTCACAATGGTGGCATGAGGCTTGGGCTTGGTCAACAATCTGCATGTGCTCTCCCTCTAATCAGAAAGGTCATGTGCTTCAGAATATTTTTCTCAGCTTGTAAAAATCCTCTGCCAGGTTATACTGATTCATTAAAACAGCAAGGCTAAAATGTTCAATGCATCTTAGGGGCTAGTCGTAGAGTTTGGTGCATGCACGTGTACAATGCTTTCTTAAAATTTCTATGTGGTCAAGACAGCTTGCGTGTTCAGAGCTCAAAGTTAGCCCTAATAAAAGA
This sequence comes from Choloepus didactylus, assembly GCF_015220235.1. Classification (NCBI taxonomy): domain Eukaryota; kingdom Metazoa; phylum Chordata; class Mammalia; order Pilosa; family Megalonychidae; genus Choloepus; species Choloepus didactylus. The sequence goes on from NC_051318.1 coordinate 99,904,775, forward strand.
CACCAGACTACGGTACTTACTTTGTTTGTTCTGTTTGGCTGAACTAAATGTCTTCAAGTTTCAGTTTCCATTTTTATCATAAAAACTGTGAAAGCAAGGTGTTTCCTTACTACCGGGATTTGAATCCATCTTAAAGGCTTGGAGCAGGAGTTACATACAGGTTTCAGAAAGCTGCTGTTTTATGATGCATACATAGTCCAAGAGAGAAAAACAAAGTTACCCAGTAAAAGTAAACAACAATGTAACAACAAAAACTGAAAAAAAAAAAAAAAAAAAAAAGGTAAAGTTGACTACTTAGTTCTTCCATTGCAATAGAAATCCAGACTTTTAAATAATTGCTCTGTGCATTTAACGTGAGACATCTGTGAGCATTTGTTCTTAGCAGATAAAAGATCTGATGTGGTTGTATGTTTCTTTCTTGTTCACTCTGGGCCAGCTATTCATATATTCAGATTCATGGGAGAATTTCAGCATGGTTCCTAGTGTATTATTATGGAATCTCTATATTTTGGAATCTCTACCTGTCTTTATGATGCCTATCCTGTTGATTCTACTTATTGTGGCAGAAAAAGGAAATATCTGTGGTTTAATATAGGGCTATTGATATGCACTTGACATCACAAATCAGGTAAAGCTGAGTATATTTTGGCCTTTTGATCAAGATATTCCCTCCCCGCTTGCTCAGAATGAGAACTGTCTTGTAGGATTAAGGGGATGGGGAATCATTTTTAAAGGAAAACAGGGTGATACAGAGTAAAAAGGCAACATTATAAACTGTTAAAGGACCGATGTTGCAATGCAAATAAAATCCAAGTTATATAAAAGCCCGGTGTATGATAAGTTGGCTGTTGTTAGTTTTTAGGCTTTGTGGTCTTCGGGGACGTGGCTGGCCTGGATTTCTAACTGAGTAGAGTACATTCAGCTGCACTGTGCACTTGAGTTCTATGGAACCACCGTGCTTCATCCTTTATTTACCTCATCCTTGTGGGCAAGCATCTGCTTTTGTGTTTCACTTTTTAGAACTGCAGCTGGATTTCTGGAATTTTGTGGCTGTCTGGTATTTTCTTCTGCATATTAATATGATTAATTTGTACCAATGGCTCACTTTTTTTTCCCCTTTGAGATGAAGATACCCTTAATATTTGTAGGTTATAAAATTGAATAGCTTTATTGTGAAATATTCAAACAGTATCAACCTGGACAAAGTAATATTAACAAACAAACAAAATCCCAGAGATAACCACTGCTAATATGATAATGTACTGGTGATTAGCTTACAGATGTCTCCCAATGCATACGTATTTGCATCTTTATACAAGTATACACAAACATGATTTTACATAAATGAGATACTACTATACAAACCATTTTGTAACCTTTTCCATTCCAATAACTATAGATCTATATTATTATTGTAATGGCTGCATTATTATATTGTATGTAGAATAGTATGTGGCACTCAATAGAATCTTAACCAAGAGGTCTTGAATGAATGAACACAGACTCATTTAACCAATCTCCCATTTATAAGCATGGTTTATTTCTGGTTTTTCAGTATTGTGAATAACCCTGCAAGGAATATCCTTTTGCCTCTTCTTTGTTCACACATACATGCTATTGAACACAATTCACTCATTTACATGTTTCTTAAACACTTGTTTAAGAAAACTTCTTAGAAGTGGAATTGATGGGTCAAAAGGTAGAAGCATTTAACAGTGGGTTGTTATACACTTGCTGAGTTGCTAAATTTATGCCCATTTTCTACTGATTTGCAGTATCACCAACAATATACACACATCTGTTTCCCCAAATTCTCCCCAACACCCTCAGTGTTATCAATCTTCTAAAATTTGCCATTCTGATAGAAAATTGCTAAGTTGGTTTTATTTGCATTGTTTAGATTACAAGCAAGGCCGAGCATCTCTTCATGTGTTTTTGGCTAGTTCTATTTCTTTTATGAATTGCCTGTTCTTTGTCCAATGGTTTCCTCTTGAAACACCAGGGACCTGTTTTATCTCAATAAAGTCAATTAATTTAACAGTACTAGAATATGACCTAGTGTGCATAACAAAATACTTGTTTTATTTGGGTTTACTGATGAACATGTGGCACTACAGATCTAATTTATCAGAGATAGCAAAGAAGAGAATTTGGAAAATTTACCTCTTAGTGTAGTGTCTTTTTGTTTCAGAGCCACTACTAAAGTGTTAAGAGATTTCTTAAAGAGGCAATAGTCATTCAGAAGCAAAGATCAGGTTGTCCAAAACCTGGATTCCAAAAAGTGTGAAAAAAACATCAGCTAATTATTCATGTATATTAAAACTCATTTCCAACTACTAAGTACAATGATTCATGATTCTGTTTGTTTTAACTTCATCAAGCTTCGGAAATGTTGGTTGTGTGTGTTTATGTGTGTGTATTTAACCAGAGAGAAAGTCATTACTAACCTACAGTGCTGGGACCATTCATTTTTTCACCAAGGATATAATCATAGTTGTAAATGCTGCATTGCTAATATGAATCACTCATAGGGGTTTTAGGACTCTTCCACAGGATGATAATAAAATGCTTATTTTTAAAAAATAGTACATTGTATCCTGTGGTGTTAGTTTAAAATCTTACAGCCCAGGCTAAAATGCTAAGCAATGGACCTCAGTTTTTTGGTGATTATCAACTGAACTGACTTCTAGCACCGAGATTTGGTGGCTTCCTCGATGCACTGCTGTTCTTTCTTCTGTAGCCCCCTTTCCTCTTGGCAGTGTAGAGTCAACCTGCTCAGTCCTTTGGCCTTGCCTGGAAAAATGTCCTCACCCAAGAGTACTTGTGGAGCTCGGGTGATCAAAATTTTAAAGGAGAGAGTTCCTTGTTTTGATTTAAAAATTTGGATTAAATGCAGGGATACTTAATCCATTTACAAATAGTAAAATCTTCCAGCAAGCTTGTGTTGACCACAGTATTTTGCACTCATTTAAAGAAGAACAAAAGAAAAAAAAAAAAACAGAATAAATGAATGAGTGCACACCATGCAGGAATTGTCCACACAGTTCTGATTTTCTTGATTCTAAATGGTATAAGCATTTATACTGGAGACAGTTTACTGTGGGATATTATATTACCTCTTCCATTTAAAAAGAAGGTAGAAATCCATCTATCAGGAATAGTTTAGGTGCAATCCTGCCTGGACATAATTTTGGACAGTGCTATGATTATACATCTTCCTGAAATGCATTTTGGGTCATTTCTTTATAGTACTTTAAAAAATCCGTCACATGAATCCTGGAGGTTCTTGCTTCTCCTATCCTATTTGAAGCTATAAGAATATTTTATGAAGGATTATGCAAAATACCCCCTACCAATCCCGATATTATTACACTGCCTAACAAACTTCAAAGCACCCGCAAAGATTTTTTTTTTTTTTTTTCAACTAAACCAGATTCAGCTGGCTACCCCTTGGCTACAGAGTACCAAAGAAGAGAAAGACTATGATCCCACTGCCCTTTGGCCTACACAACACTCCCATTGACTGGAGAGAAGACTTAAGTGCATGAAAGGATGCCAGGATCAAAAGGTTAGCTCTACGGGGAGCTGTGTCTGGCTCAAGCCATCCATTTCCCCCCTTGATGACAGTGAAAACATTTTATAGAACTTTTTTACAAAGTTTTTCAAACTTTCACAGAAACAGGCGAACTTGTGAAAAAGTGAGAAGGCATCTAATTGTACTCTATCCAGAAGATCACGGCAGAGACCAACAGGGAGAGTGAGCAAACATTTCCAAACCACAGTGATATTGGTTGAGTCATCTGTATTTAAAAAACAAAGTATCTGAGGCACCAGCCGAGCGAAACTTTAGTTACAAAATATGGTTGGACTATGAAGATGAATGGGAGATGAACTAAAACACGGCACATGAGTTTCTACCTTTGTCTGCTAATGATTTAACTCTGGCATGATCGTATAACTTTTGCATTTTGATTTAATTGTGTCTGAAATAGGAAATAATACATGCTGAGAAAAGAAAAAGTTTTCATGCAATTCAGGGTCTCACGGCTTTACTGAGCGATCGATTCCCGAATCCCGTTGGAAAAGTAGAAAGGAGCTCTCCTGAGAGGGCAGAAAGAGGAAGTGCCCCCGGGCGGATGCGGAAGCAAGTGAGGAAATGTTGTGATTGGCTGACGTTAAGTTTCCGTTTTACTTGGGGGTGGGTCTTACAAAGTAGGAGCAGGTGGTTGCCTAGGAATGAGGACGTTAGCTGGCGACAACTGATTGGCTGTATTTAAATCTGGTTTTCTGGGTACGCCTGGCATTTGCAGGAAATAGAAACTAGCTCAGGCGTTTGGCTTTGTTGACAAGGGTCTTAGTTTGGGCGCCTCCATGTTGGGCCTACTAGATTTTATTCATCAATACTATATGTAAATGTGTAGACATGCAGGTGCTTAACCAACATTTAATTCACCACTGGGACAATAAATGCCTTAAAATGTTTCACAAGGAGAGTAATAAGCAAGTAGAGTATTAATAGCATTTTTGAGGGAAGTGAGATATGGGTTTAGAAGTGAAGTTTTCTGCATTTATTGGAGATCCTTGGTATATCTAAGCAGTCATTCATCAAACTTTTCTTTGCACCCTAACTATGTGCCCAAATTTATCTAGTGATTTTTTAAAGCCCCAGTTGAACGAGTATCTGTGGAAGTGGATTGCATTTAATAAAACAAGATCCACCCACAAGATCCACCAACTGAGGTGTGGGAAGTGGGGGGTGGGTCTCAAGTATTTTGCATTCTCAAATCACTCTTTGTTAGTAAATTTGCATCAAGAATTTTCTCTAGCTTCACCTGGTGACTGCGAAAGTTGATTGGCAGGTGGCTTCTGCAGTCTGCCTCCTAGGAATAACTACTGTGATGTTCCTCCCAATGTAGATACTAAGATAGAGAATGTTATGTGGAACTAACTTGAGAATTGTGTTTTATAATCAGACCACTGATTTAATGTCATTAGAATTTTGATCTTAAGCAACCTTTACCGTATGAGCAACTGAAGGACTTGGTGAACGACTTGGTGAACGACTTGTCTAAACAGTCCTCTTTTGTTTTCACGTAATTGGGCCTGACGGTTTTCCTGCCATTGCACAGGATAACTGCAGTTGATGGTGTTCATGTTTTCACTTAAGGACCATTGAATTGTATTAGAAACTTTATACTATGTTCTTGTAATCCTGTAAGTCCTTTTTGAGTGGCATTATTGAAAGTGAATGATAATGTACTGCAAAACAAAAATTACTCACGCAGTTAAAGCTTTCTGTGTTTGTTAGTTTTAGAAGCAGCCAGTCCACAGGGAAAAGAGCTCATGAAAGAAATGAAAATACACCATTATCCCCACCCCCTCCTTGTTGCTTAGGCCTATTCAGATCTGGCGAGAACATTAAGCCACTTACCCTAAGTGGTATTGGGTAGCTAATTTATTCAGCTTCTGAGAGGTGCCAGGTTAATGCTTGCAGAGGCAGGATTTGTGTTTTGGTGGTGGAGGTGGTGGTTGGCGATGGGGACCTGGGAGTTGAGGGTGGGGGTAGAGGGGTGGGAGTAGGAGTTGGCTAGCAAACTGCATAAGCCACAGGCCTCTTGCAAACCACATACTTCTTTTTTACAAAGACCTCAGCTTTTCCTGGGACTTTTTAGGTGTTATATGGCCAATCTTATACGGTGGGTAGATTGGTGTGTTAGAGCTCTCTAGGGAAATGGAATCGACAGGAGATATCTGTCAGTATTATGAGATTTTATAAAATTGTCTCATGCAACTGGGGATGCACGAGTCCAAATTCTGTAGGGCAGGCTGCAAGCTGGCAACTCCGATGAAGGTTTTCAATGAATTCCCCAGGAGAAGCTGGCCAGCTGAAGTAGAGATGAAAATTCTCTCTTCTGACTGCTGAAGTCATCACTTCTCCTTTTAAAGCCTTCACCTGATTTGATGAGACTTCTCATTGTTGAAGGCAATCTCCTTAGTTGATTGAGATGAAACCAGCCGTGGATGCAATCAACTGACTGATGATTTAAGTCCACGAAATGTCGTCACAGTAACAGGCCAGTGCTTGCTTGACCAGACAACTGGTCACCAGTTGCCTGGCCAAGTTGACACATGAGCCTAACCATCACAGTTGGCTTGCTGAAATGGGTCTAGAAGAGACCCAGGTCAGTGACTAATTGAAAGACATTTGTTGAGTGGGCACTCAGGAAACCAAGGAGGTATGATGGGAGTAGTTTTTCTCTGGGGCTCCTGATCTCTCTTGTAGCCTATAAACATTAAGGTCTGGAATTTTCCCCATTAGTGTCATTTATGCCATTGTTTCCAGAAGGGCTGTGCTAAAATGCAAAGATGTTTCTCTGGAGCATGAGCACATTAGTTGAGGTGAGCTTATTAGGGTAACTGGGCAGTTATCTATGGGACCAAGAAAGAAGGGTCCTGGGGGAATAGACAAAAGACATCCAGGTGTTAGCAGAGAAGGAGGTTAGAGGGAGAAAGGTCCTGAGAATGCAGTAGCATCTATGCAAGGGAGACCTTTTGGCAACTTGACTTAGCACAAACATCCTAGAATAAGGGCTTTGTTGGGTTTGGAGGTGATAGCAACAGTGGGAGTAGCTCCTGTAAAGCTGGGGCTTAGTGGTCATTGAAGACAAGCGCATCATGTATCACAGTCTGATTTGGAGTTTAGTCTTCACCGTAGGTCTTCACAGGCTGTCAGAGGGCCTTGAACCAGGTGTCTTGGTGTTCTAGGGCTGCAGTAACAGAGTATCACATAGTAGATGGCTCAAAACCACAGAAATTTATTGCCTCACAGTTCTGGAAGCTAGACATCCAAAGTCAAGGTGTCAGCACATTTGTGTTGCATCTGAAACCTGCAAGGGAGAATCCTTCCTTGCTCTTCCAGTTTCTGGTGTTTATTAGCCATCCTTGGCCTTCCTTGGTTTGTGGATGCGTCTCCAGCGTCTGCTTCTTCTGTCTTTGTCTTCACAAGGCCTTCTCCCCTGTTGTGTCAGTGTCCAAATTTCCTCTTCATATAAGAACACCAGTCATATTATAACTAATCAGATCTTCTAAGGTCCTGTTTCCAAATAAGGTCCCATTCATAGGATGGGGGCTGAGGACTTGAACTTGACTCTTTGGAGGACAAAATTCAACCCATAGTGCCAGATATGAAAAAAGGTTTCATGTCAAGTCCCAGCTGCTTGATTGAGGTTGTTTTCTCTCTTGAGTTGAGAGAAGTTCTGAGGCCAAGTCTGAACTCAAGGGAAAGAATTCCATCATTTGGTGATATCTGCTGTGGGTCTGAGGGAAGGAGTGGTTGCCTCAGCCTTGGATTTCCCTACATCTTTTAGGATTTAGTAAATCAGCCGTGGCAGTGACAGCTAAGTCGAGACCTCATAAATGTGAGGAGGTCTTGGTATGGCCAGACTAATGAACCTACGAGAGTTCCCAGGAGCCTTGATGGGTCTAAGTACGTCTATTTGTATTTTTGTATTAACCTGGAAAATTGCTTCTTGAAGAGTAAAGGAAGTGATATTTTAAAAATATTTAAAAATTTAAAAATTAAAAAAATTAAAAATATTTTAAAAATCAGCATTTCCCACACATCTATTAACGGGACAGCTCCTCAGTGTCATCTGGTGGTAGGATGAACTCTTATTACTACTGACCACTTCCTGGGTGATTGGAGTGTTTTTTGGTGTGTGGTAGATCATCTGTATTATTCAGATGAAGCACTAGTGTGCATTGATTTATTGAAATTACTGTTGACGTTTTAGCTGGGATTCTTTCTTGGTATCTTCTGTAATGTCAGACTATAAATTCTCATGTCCCTGAGAGAGGAGTTTTGGGAAGGGCAAATGAAGATAAAAAGATATTGGATCATATTCAGTGCAGTGAGTTTTTCTTTTGTGTCTGCTCCGTTTCTGACATTGCTGATGGCGGGGGCGGGGGGATACAAATGAAAGAGGGAATATATGGTTTCTACTCTGAAGGTACTTATTTATTAGGAGAGAGAAAAGGCAGCCTTGTAACAGATAAATAATGATATTAAAACAGTATATGAATCTTTATGTAATTTTCTTTTCCTTAGTTGCTAGGGTATTAGAATAGCTAGAAGGATAGAATTGAAATGGTGGAACTATAACCTGTAGCATCCTTTGAAATTTGTTACATAGCTACTTGTTAAATTGTAATTTGAAAGCTATATCTTTTTGTATATATGTTAGATTTCACAATAAGGAAATGACTGAAACCCTGGAACTATAACTCATAATAACTTTGGAAATTTCCTATGTATCTACTAGTTAAATCATACTTTGAAAGATATTACCCTTTTGTATATATATTATATTTCATAATAAGGAAATAGCTGAAACTGTGGAATTGTAACCTATAATATTCTTTGAAATTTGCTCTCTAGCTACTTGTTAAATTGCACTTGGAAAGTTATCACTTTTATGTTTATATGTTATATTCTACAATAAAAAATATGATAAAAAAACAAAAACAAAAAACTATATGATACATAGCCACTTACAATGCTTTAGAAGTTTAGAAAAAGGCAGGAACAGCAGGGCTATTTAAAGAACTAAAATACCTACAGCCTGTTGCTGGAAATGGGACTCCGAAACCCCACAGGAAATGGGAGAGGGAAAAGGGAAGAGGCTTACTCATCTCTTATTTCCTCACTCAGGCAATGGTGCCCTAGTATAACCGTATGGATCATTGGAGCTCGATGGGCAAATTATTTTCCGAAACAGAGGCGAAGGCAGTAATGGTGGAATATTAGCCGATCATAGTTCTTGCCTGCTGCTCAGCCATTCCCCGGAGAGCTGAGAGAGTGATGTGCTTACTTACTCTTCTAGCTACTGCAGCCCATTCCTGGATGGTCACAGATCTGTATGAGGCTCCAACATGCCCCTTAATTCCTGGCTTTTCAGATGAGTCCTGCCTTCAGCAGGGAGAAGTGGAAAGTCAGACATGGATGCCTTCTTTTCTCCTCATTGCTTCTTTCCTTCCCTGACCTCCCTGCCCCATTCCTTCTCTTTTTGCCGACTTTTCTCTCTCCCTTCTTCCTAGCAGTCTCAACTCCTCTTCCCTAGCATTCCTGGTTTGTTTCTCACAGTTGTTCATGGCTGTCTCCACACCACCATCTCCTTTAAAGCCTGAAGAAATAAAAAGAGTTAGAAACTAAGGGTTGACAAGCAAGATCCTTCCCTTCCTTCTATGATTGGAAAACCACCTCCTGGAGTATAGCTTTTGAAGTGCAGGGATTGAATTATCTTTGTTGCTACATACTCAGCCCAGTGTGCTAAAGACATTACAAAAAGCACAAATCAGAGGAGTAGCAGCCACCCCTCTTATGCAAGACACTGTGGACTTCATCCTGGATATGTGGCACATTGCTATATCATTCATTCATTCACTCACTCATTCATTCATTCATTCACCAAATCAAGAGGTAAGCAGTGACCACATCCCACTAAGCCTTATAGGCCATATTGAAAAGTTTGGTCTTATTTCTAAGAGCTGCGGGAGGCCAGGAGACTGACATGATTTGGCTGCTGTGTGGGAATAGTTGAAAGAGGGCCAGAGCAGAAGCCGGAGATCAGTTAGGAAGCTATTGCAGAATTCCAGGGTAGAGAAAATGATGGCTTAGACCAGGATGATTGAAGTGGACCAATTCTTGCCAAAATTTATTTTCGTAGGCTTTGCCTCATTTCTCACATTAGTGGCTGCCTTCGTTTAGGGCTAGGGGCTTCAGCGTTCCCGTGCTTTCTGGGTAGTGCCAGGCAGCTCACCTGGAACCCTAGAAGGCAGATCTCATAGGATCACCTTGTTGGATCAGGTGTGATCTGCACTTCTAGCCATTCCTCTGTTTTGCACACACATGAGGCTGCTCAGGATGTTTGATGACTTGATTATTGTTTCGTTTACGTTCCTCTGATTTCGAAAGATTTAATAAAGAAGAGATGCTGGAACTGATGGTTCAGTCCATTGTAAAATGCTCTTCTTACCCATTTCCTGCTGTAATTGCATTGTCATGTGGGCTGATCCATCCACTCCATCTGTCCACATGAGCATTTTAGTGTTTTGAGCATGTGGATGCCTATGTTGGTCTGTCACTACGAAGCTCTGGGCATGGGAAGGTGCCTTTCCACAGAAATCAGCTAAGGGCTGGGTGCATGTAAGGCAGGGAAAAAGATTGGCTTTCTGCCGCCAAGAAACCTCAAATCTAGTGTGTTATGCCACCTTCCTTTCACTCTGGAGAGGAAGGGAAAATAATTAAAATTATTGAGTGCCTTTTAAGTGCTGGCCTTTTGCATGTACAACTCATTCAACCCGTGCAACATCTCTGAGGCGGGAGTTATTCTTACCCCTATTTTATGATGAGGAAAGGGGCACAGTTGTCTGTTTCAGGTCAGATGGCGTTATGTACACAGCCGGATTTAACCCCAAAGCCTGTGGTCTTCCCACTTTCCACTGTGGAAGTAAGATCTTACTTTGTAAGATGTCAGGTGTCTTCGCTTTGGATACTGTCCTGCCCCTTTACAGCTGCAAGATCTTTGAAAACATGTCTTAAACTCTCTGAGCCTCCATTTACTTATCTATAAAATAGGGATAATAGTATTTACCTCAGAAGGCTTTTGTGAGCCCATCAATGAAGTATGAATGAAAGGTCCTTGCACATAGTAACCAGAAACTAAATTTCATTAGTTTCCTTTCTTTTGTGAGCCAGGATTATGGCAAGAGAATGTGATGTGATTTTAAGTTTTGGAATCCTAAACAAGTATAGTGTGATGGTTAGGTTCATGTGTCACCTTGGCCAGGTGATGGTACTCAGCTGTCTGGTCAAGCAAGCACTGGCCTAACTGTTGCTGGGAGGGTGTTTGTAGCTGGTTAATAAACCAGAAGGCTGGTTTTTTAAATCATCAGTCAATTGGCTGCAGCTGTGACTGATGACGTCAACGAAGGGTGTGCCTTCCACAATGAGAGAATGCAGTTGGCTGGATTTAATCCAATCAATCAGTTGAAGACTTTTAAGCGAGACAGATAGAGAACCTTCACTTCTTCAGTTGCTCAGCGAAGCGTTTCCTGGGGAGTTCGTTGAAGTTGCCAGTTCATTTCCTGAGGAGTTCATCGAACATCTTCATTGGAGTTGCTAGTCTGCTGCCTGCCCTACAGAATTTGGACTCGTGCATACCCACAGTTGCATGAGACACTTTTATAAATCTTATATTCATAGATCTCTCTCATTGATTCTGTTTCCCTAGAGAGCCCTAACTAATACACATGGCAAAGAGTTTTGTTTTTCTCAACCTCATAACCATCAGCAAAAACCTATGTTATGTGTTTAGGTTTGGGGGTTAGGAGAGGGTGTCTTTCTTGGGCTGCAACACTGAGGATTTTATTTGCAGAGACACTCTCAAGCACCCAGGCCCATCCCACCCAATTCAGGTAGCAACAGGAGGGGAAAGAGGCAGTTGTTTATAGAAGGCATATAAATGGAGGCCCGAAATCCTGTGGGAGCAGTTTTGTGAATCCTTTGGAGGCAAAATGAATGGATATTTCCCTTTGAAGGATCAGTTCTTAGGGGCAATATTCAAGAGAATAAACGGATCTCACAGTCTTTCTGTGAGGGATCATATTTATTTTTTCAATTCTTGATGAAAACCCATTTGCTTTCCCTGATACTCAATATTAAAGCTCTTTCAAGAGAGAAAAGAAGACAACCACCACCTCCCAGTCTTGAAAATTAATGCATGGGACCATAGTACTGCTAGTTTGCTACAAAATGGCCCATTATAAGCCTCTGTGCAAGACAAGAAACTACCAACCTTGGGAGAAGAAAAGGTCAAAAGGCTGATCTTAATTACTGAACTATATTGTGTTGCTCTCTGAAGTTCTTTTAGAGCAGGATTGCGGAGGCCACATTCGGGGCAGATTCTTAGCCAGTCTGGTTGATTGTCATTCATTAAAATCATAGAAATACAAATGAATGCTGGGCTTTTAGTCTTCTTCCCTTGACATGCCTATGCTTTGAACCAAGTCTTGTCTGATATGTAGGAGCCTCGAGAGACCTTGTTCGACTCATCAGATTTCCTCTCGGCCGCTTGGTTGCTTCTTTTCCAACTCTGTCTTCCTACATTAACTATTCCATACCAGAAGCCAATCACTGGGAATTCAACGAAGGCTCTGCAAGGAACACTAACAGTATGTTCACACGGTCATATGGGTTTGAAATTTTTGCAGAAGGAAGATGTTTTAAATGCCACTGCTCAAGAACATTCTTTTCACCCATCACCCTGTGCCTCATCTTGGGTGACTTCTGAATGATGGGCATTTTGGGATCTGCCTAAGAGGAAGTTGAATTGTGGAGGACATGTAGTTTAGTGGGATACTTTTAGGTAGTTTGCAGCAATCCCTTCCCTGCCATCTAGGACCACTCCTCCCACCCACTGGCTGACTCACCCAGCCTGGATTGTGAGGGAAGATGGAGGCTGAAGTTTCAGTGGATATGGACCAGTCTTCTGGCACACGTCACTGGAAGCACAGGGGTGGTGGAGAAGAAACAGAGTTTGAGTCAAGGTTTGAGAAGCTCTACTATAGAAAAACCTTATGTTTAGCAGACATGAAAATGTGAGCAGAAGATTGATGCCCAGCCAAATACATTCTGTCCTGTCTGGAATATACTCAATGCAGAGTATACAGTTATAAACTTGCTGTACATTTTGCTGTTTTCATGAGAATAGCAGGGAATAGATTTCAGAATTCCTGTGTTTGTAGGGCAAAGGCCTGTACGTGGCGCTAGAAACTCCAAGAATACTTCTTTGAGGAGTTGTGTGTTTTCTGCATCCCATTCTGGATCATGTCTTATTGTATCTGTTGCATCTCGTTCTGACAAAGCCTGGTGGTTTCAGAGGAAAGGGTGTGCAAAATTGCCACTGAAGCAAGAGAAACTCCCTGAAAAACAGGTGTTATAAGGACAAAACTCTCACATTCATTCATCAAGAAGTCATCATATATATATACATATATAGTATTCAATTATCCAATTATGTAACTCAATGCAATGTAGTAGCATTTGAATTGCTCTGTGTATTACTTAATTTCAAGTTAATTTTGTATTTTTTTCCAGAATTATTGTTTCTACCAAAATTCAGATATGACAAGAAGTTAAGTATTCCTATTGAAAACCAAAAGTGTGCATTGAGAGGAAAACATTTGTGGTATTTGTCAGCCTGAAAAGGTTGTTCCTTGTTGTATTTTCTTTGCTCATTCTCAATCCATATTCAGTTTTGTATCTAATTTTATATTTTTTCTTTGAGTAGGGACACAAAATGTATATAAACTTTGAGCCCTATAAATCCTGGATCCAACTGCTCCATAGCTATGTTCTCCTACGTGGCCTCTTCAGTAGCATCTGAGAGCACAAGTGTAGAGGGCAAGCAGCATGCAGAAATGGAAGGTTTGTTTTGGGTCTGACAAACCTGCATTGTGCCACATATGCCCTTATGAGCTGTGTGGCTTCAGTACATGTCTTAGCCTGTGTATTAGGGTTCCCTATGGAAACAGAGCCAACAAGAGATATCTACAGGCATAAGATTTTATAAAAGTATCTCATGCAACTGTGGGGATGCATGAGTCCAAATTCCGTAGGGCAAGCAGCGAACTGGCAATTCCAATGAAGCTGTTTGAAGAACTCCTCAGGAAGAGTGCTGTGGAGCTGGAACACAACCTGGGATCAGCAGACGCCAGCCACGTGCCGTCCCAGCTAACAGAGGTTTTCCAGATGCCATTGGCCTTCCTTCAGTGAATGTATACTCATGTTGATGCCTTCATTTGGACCTTTTCATGGCCTTCAGACTGTAAATTTGCAACCAAATAAACCCTCTTTATAAAAGCCAATCCATTTTGGTATTTTGCATAACAGCAGCATTAGCAAACCGGAACAGCCTGTCTGAACTTCATTTCCCTCAGCTCTAAAGCTCGGATGATAGTACTGCACAAGATGGTTGTCAGACTTAAAAGGAGATACTTAGCATAGGAGCTTGCCTGAAGAGCACTCAATAAATGTTTTTTCCATTTTTTCCTTGAACTCTCTCTGATCCTTTGCAGGTTTATCTTTAGTCAGAGGCCCAACCGAGGAAATATTTTGTCTTTTCAAAATGAACTTTGAAGAGAGTTGGGATTTCCCCTGTGATTTTTGTCTTTAACAAACCCTAGACAAAATGAATCACAATGGTATTTTCTCCGGATATAAAGCAAAGAATGAGTGCTTTCTTCAGCTATGTAGAGTATAGGGCCAGAAGTATTCCAATTCAGTGTGTCTGCCACCACACACACACACACACACACACACACACACACACACACGCATACACAGGCACACATATGCACTCATTTATATGGCCAAAGGACTGGATTATTTGGCATCTGCAGTTTGTTTACCTAACCTCATCTATCAATCAAAAGATATTTATGAGCAGCAAAGCCTAGGGCCAGGTGTTGTATTGCCATGTGTGATGGTTAGGTTCATGTGTCAACTTGGCCAGATGATGGTGCCCAGTTGTCTGGTCAAGCAAACACTGGCGTAACCATTACTGCAAGGACATTTGTGGCTGGTTGATAAACCAGAAGGCTGGTTTATTAAATCATCAGTCAATTGATTGCATCTGTGGATGATTATGTCAATGAAGGGCATGTCTTCTGCAATGATAGAATTCAATCAGCTGGATTTCATCCAATCAGTTGAAGATTTTAAGGGAGAGAGAACTTTCTCTTCTTCTCCAGCCAGGCAGCCTCTCATGGGGAATTCATTGAAGACCCTCATTGGCATGCCAGCTGGCAGCCTACCCTGTGGAATTTCTCTTCTTTGGCCAGCCAGCCTCTCCTGGGGAGTGCATCAAAGACCTTCATTGGAGTTGCCGCCCTGTGGAATTTGGACTTGTGCATCCCCACAGTTCTGTGAGACACTTTTACAGCTCTCACATTTACAGATATCTCCTGTTGGTTCTGTTTCCCTGGAGAACCCTAATACACCATGCAATGTTGGAACCTGGGAACTAGGGTTCGCCATTCTTGGGGTGTGCTAATGAGCTGTGGTGTCCTGAAACAGCCCAATCTTTCCAATGTTTGCTTCTGCCACCTGATGTAGGGACAGCCCCTGTGATGTGGCGATTGGAGCTGGAAACAGAGAGTCAGCTAAACAATGACTAGTTGTCAGGGTGTGACAGCCCCTGTGGCAAGCAAGGCCACCGCCTCTGACGCTGGACTTTGCACTCTTTTCTTGTGAGCAGGATCCAAGATGACCTTATTACTATTATTAGTAATAAGTGTGTGCTTACCAGGGCCAGTAGGCAGTGGGTGTTTGCGGTATTTGTTGAGCTGATTTATAATTCACATACAATAGGAATAAAAAGAAAGACTTTTAAAGTGCCCCAAAGGACTTGGCTTTCTGAAAGCAAATCACGGCTTTTGATTAATAAGCATGATGATTTTGCCCCTTGCTTTTGAAATGGGGAATCAGAAACAGTCGCCTTCACACACTTTCCCCATAAGCGATTCCTTCTCTGTGTGAAAGAGATCAAACTTAAGCAAATCCAGGGAAGTCTGAGATGTTCGCGTACTTGTCAAGACGAAGCAACCCCAAGCAGACCCCAAGCAACCCCAAGCAGCTGAGTGGAGACCAGAGTGGACTGCAACCTGCAGAGACTTAGAAAGACAATCTTTTCTGAGACTCCACTTTTACCCCTGTTGCCGGCTCACCCGACTGATTTCTAATGAAGAGAAATTGCCGGTTAAGTAAGAAAGCATCTGTTTAATATGTGTCACAAGGACTTATGCATTTGCCTGTGAACTGTTAAACCTGTGTGCCTATGGCTTATCCATATTTTACTTTTTGGGCCATCTTGGTTCATTTTCCTGCTTTCTAAACTGCTGTATTAAATAAACTCACTCCGGTGCTGTCAAGCGAAGCTATCTAATGTGATTAACATTTTGGTGTCTAGACAAGGTCTACCCAGGGTCGTGTCTCTTTGGCCAACACACTCACTCACTTTTCTTTGTTTAAAAATATTTATCAATACCTATTGTGTATCAGGCAGGGTGCTGAGCACTGAGGACTTAGGGCAGGCACGGTCCCATCCCTTGTGGGAGCTTCCAGCGTGGAGCAGATGAACACAGGAAGCATGTGTTTGGGTATTGCAGGAGATTTAGGGCTTATTCTAGGCTTCCAGAAGTTTCTAGAGCAGGCTGGGCTTGCTGCTTCCTACAGTGCTTCTCCCAAAGGGCATGACAAATGGTTACCATTGAGACAAATACCTCATTCATTGTCTTCTGTATCACTTACACCTCGATCGATTAATTGATCATAGACATCAGCAGAAAAATTCAAGAGAATACAATCTCTTAAAGAGCCACATTTTAAATGCCGACTCTCAAAAGGAATAAAATATTTCATAGAAATGGGTTGGTAATTTTGAGGTCCTGAATAATAACTGCCTTTAATTGTGGCCGTTTTGCTTTCTATAGAGATTATAGGGATATATTTTAAGTCTGGTTGGAAAATAGTACTGAAATCACTCTAGTCTTATTTTGTCAAATTTTTAGTACTTGGGTATTTAGAGTCATTGAGATTTATTCTCTCTATGCTCCAGAACATTAGTTGTTTCAGACTGGACTATGGCTAGTTGAATAAAATTTCCTGCAGTTCATCCATTCTTCTCCTACCAGCAGGTGTCATTATGGAAATATGAAAATACTGTAAATTCCAAAGTTGTAGAAACTAGCTGTGAGGAAAAGAAGTGGCATGTTGAATATTAAAAAGCAACAAAATGTGACAAAATCATTTGGCACTAACCAAGGATGGCATGTTTAATGACCAATTTGGCAGTGTTCTGTAATACAAAGTGACTGGCAAAGGATTTCAAGGCACATACTTGATATAATTAGATTAAGCCAATATTTACAAAGACTCATTCTGGGCTCATAGGGACCCCCAAAGAAAAGTAAGGCATGATTCTTATACCCAAGGAACTGAGAGGACATTCAGGGAGAAAAGGATACACACATGAAATAATTAGTTAACAGAATGAGTCCATCCTTTTTAACATGCTGGAGGGAAGTGCATAGATGGTAGAAGTTGCAGGATTCCTTCCTCCTGGAGGGGCTGGGTATTAGTGTCAATTATGGGTTCATCAAAGAGTAATCTTTACATAGTCAAGCAGAGAGGAGCTTCAAAATTATTTAAGTTGATAGCATGTACTTTCTTTTCTTGCTAACTGCCATGACCCATCGCTCTCCACACATCTAAAGTAATAATGATAATAATTACGTGTATGCTGGTTATACTAGGATGTAACCATTGGATGTAGGAGTTTTCTATAATCTGCTGACTGATGTGATCAAGTCTTTCTAAAAGACCCTGTATCTGGAATCTCAGTGAACTCTCGGTAATGACTGAATGAAAGATAAAAGCACCAAGGAATAGAGTATTTGCACTCCTTCATACATTGTGTTGTTAGGATGTATGTTGATTGATATTGAACTGAGCCACCTCAGGTTGAATAATTCAGAAAATTGGTTGAAAACCTGGGACTGAAAAGTTGACAACCTAGATCCTAAAATCTTCTTTTAATTCCACTAGTCCATCCAAGGAAATGTGTCTTAAAACTTATTGTAGCATGCTGCATTATTCCAGGATTTTGTACACAGAGATATGAAGGACATGTTAATTCATTGAAATAGAACTGTGCTTAATTTTAGACAAAAGGATGTATCTCCAGTTCTTTATTTCATTACCTTATTGAATAACGTGTTTCTGTGATAGTAGTCAATCTTTTTACTCTATATGTCATATGAATTATTTTTATTTAGAGACCATTATTAATTTGCCAGCAGCTAGATGGAGAGGCTGAGGTTCTCAGCCCACCTTTGGTAGACTGAGCCACCCTTTGTCACTTTCTTGCATCTCCAGCTGCTCTCTGGACCTCCCCATTTTGATTTTCTTTTGGCACCTCCAACTCAGCATGTCAAAAGGGAAATCAACATTTTCACCTGTAAACCACCTCCTCTATTTGGCCTTACCTTTTTTCTTAATGGTCCAGTCTTCCAGGCTAAAAATTTTGAAGTTTGCTTTTCCTTAACCCTTTCCCCTATAGAATCAATCAACAAATTATCTATACTTCTTTTGTGATGCCTTTGACAGCAATTCTTTTCTTCCTTTCTGTTCCCATTCCCATTCGTAGGTTAGACCATGCATGAGTGAAATAGCCTCCTGGGTCCACCCTGTTACCGTTTTCTCCTCTTTTAATGTATTCTGCTCATTTCAAGCTGGTTAATCTCCTGCACCCTACTTTGGCCATGCCATTTTACTGCTGAGAAGTCTTCACTGAGTTCCTTCTTACAGACAGGATCAGGTGCAGCACCCATGTCCCTCACCTCTCTGGCCTCCGACTTGTGTACAGGACCCTACTGTCTGTGCTGGTTTGGATATATTATGTCCCCCAGGAAAAGCCATATTCTTTAATGCAATCTTGTGGGGGCAGACTTATTAATCATTTTGATTAGGGTGTGACCTCTTGATTGACCCCGTCCCTTCAGGGTGGATCTTGATTAGTTTACTGGAGTCCTTTAAAAGGAGTGGACACAGATGCTTGTTGACACTTAGAGATACTTGGAGTTGGTGGACAGAAGGACATTTGGAGATGCTAAGTTAAGAGATGAAACCCAGAGTTTGCCCTGGGGAAGCACAGATGCCAGCCACTTGCCTTCCCAGCTGACAGAGATGTTCCAGATGCCATCAGCCATTCTTCAGTGAAGGTATCCTCTTGTTGATGCCTTAGTTTGGACACTTCTATGGCCTTAGGACTGTACATTTGTAACCAAATAAACCCCCTTTATAAAAACCAACCCGTTTCTGGTATTTTGCATAATGACAGCATTAGCAAAGCATCATTCATCTTCAGCACTCATCCATGAAACAACTATTCTTTGAGTGCCTGCTCTGGGGTAAGTGCTAGGGATGCAACAATGAACCAAAAAGACTGATCCCTTACTTCATGGGACTGACTTTGGAATTAAGTGATTCCTTTGTTCAAGCCAGAATGGCCCCTTTCACCTTGGAAACTGGGTGTGTCACCTAACATGAATTCACCCCAAACCAATGGGTGAATGACCAATTCTCCAAAAGCCAATTCTTCAATAACCATTTGGCCAAATGATAAGTTTCCTGAATAATTGAGAAATTTCCTTTTGAAATTTTATTTTTGCCCTGGGGTAACTGCATTTCTTCTCCTGGGAATTTATTGGTCACAGACAAAATACCAACTTTGTCTGTGGTTTGCATTCTAGACTTTCAGCATTTCTAGAATATTCAACATTTTCTATAGAATGGTTGATTTTTTTTTTTTTTTTTTTAAACCTTGATTGCTGTCTTAATTACTTTTGCCCCTGATTCTGTCCCTAACCTTGCCTCTGCTTCTTTGTCTGTGGCCCTGCGTTGGCCTCTGGGGTGCAATGACTGTGACAAATAGTTCTAGACCTTGTCTAAAGTGTTTGCCAGGTGATTATTCATCACATTGGCCATTCAGTAAATTAGTCATTAGGGAACTGATTGTTTGGCAAATTACTTTTCAAACAATTTTAAAATTTCTTTTGTTCCTTGTAATAAATCAGACGGAAATCTTTCCTCCCATAATATTTTTTAAATAGCTCTATTGATTTGATTTGTCTTTAGCAGTAACCTTCTTATATCTTATGGGCAGGACCAGTAGTTAGTTGGCTAATTAAAATTAAAGTGCGGAATCACAGGAAATGATGCAGACACATCTTTAAAAATGGAACACATCAATGTTACATTCTGAATTAGCCAATCTCTTAGTGTAGGCTCAAGGCATTTTCTCTGAAAATGGGCCTGCTGATTATTCATGTCATCTCTCTTACGTAAACCACACTCATAATGAATCACCTGTGATTTCCAGTTTCAATTCCTTTAAAGAGGAGCAAGATCTTAAAGACACTTGGGATACTATCCGAGTGCAGAATCCTCGTGTATTTTTATTATTTTTCCATGTCATTAACGGTTGTCTTACTCACTCCTAAATTAAGAACACATGTTCTTTGCAACTCATCTCTATTGATTCTCTGAAAGAATTCAAGTTTTCAAAGAGACATGGTGCTTTTTGTGGTCCTATTTCATCAGCTAACAAACTAATCAATCGAATTATGGAATTATAATGTGAAACAAGGGGCGCATCTCTACCAGTTGGCCCTTGGTCAACCCACCACCTGACCAGTGGGAGCGGACATCTGCTGTGGATGCACCAATGCATCTGTCCATGTGTTTCCTGAAATCACGGGAGCACTGGCCAAATGGATAGTCGTTTAGTGGAGGTGGGTTAGGAGCACTTTTACTGTATCCGTTCATCCTTAGAGACAAAGATGTACACTTGCTTACTGTCTGAGAATGAAGTAGGAGCTGCCTGGAATTGGAATGGGTAACTGCACAGATCCTTCAGGCCCAAAGGATGGGTAAAGGAAACATTTACCCTGACTGTATATTGACATTGCTGTGTCAAAGATCCAGCACCTGTGGGACTGGGTTGGGGAGAGTGATAAGAAGCAGGGTCTTAGACAGCTGCTATTGGAAACATTAGCTCTGGGAAGATGAGATTCCTCTGCCAGGAACTCCAATCCTCGGCCAAGGGTGGCCACGCAAGGGTGCATTCTAGCTGCAATCAATTCTGCTTTTAGCTCCTTGCAGCTCTCCTCTGAAGGAAGTCTCCTGGGGTGATTCCTGCCCTCACCCTCCATGCAAGGGTCTGCTAGAGGCTTTCTGTCAGCACCTTCTCCCCTTCCTTCAGTATTATGTGTGTAGGAGGATATTGTGCATGGAGGGGTGGGGATTAGGCCTGCATGCCTCTGCAGTGCATCTACCAGAACTTCCTCAATAATTCTGACAGCGGATGCACCCTTCCTTGTTTCCAGTACTGACTCAGGCCTTTCCCTGTCTTTATACCCCATTTTTCATTTCCATGGCAATCTGAGTATAAGGGGTTCTAAACCTATCATCGTTTTACTCTAAAGCTCCCGTCGTCTTCACTTCAAACTCTGTATTTCAAGCTCGCGGACTGTTCTGCACAATGTCTTCTTCCTCTGCTATGATCAGATGACATTCCCGCTGGGTTAGAGTTAGTCAGTCAGCAGTCTTATGTTTCTTAGTGGTCACCCCATTAAAAGGTAGTCTTCCTAAGCAGACTCAAGGCAATGGCGTAATAATTGTGATAAGTTATTTTGTACTGCGCTCTATGGTTTTATCATGGTTTATCACCTCGTTTAAGGAGATAAATAAGCAGACTGCTTGAGCAGGATGTCTTTGGAACAAAACAGTAACTGGGGCAAGTTAGGAGGTATCTTCTGCTTTCTGTTCTCCCCCTTCTTGGAGTCCTAACTGGGTACCTTTTGATTATTTCCTCTCTCAGCATTGCCTCATGCAGGTAGGGCTACATCAGGACATTAGCTCACTGTTATTGTTTTTCTTTTAATAGATATAGTTTTTGGCAGAAGGAAAAAGAAATCAATAAGCGATATCAAGGAGAGCAAAAACCCCCATGTCAGTCTCAAGGACAAACTTTCAGAAAATAGTGACTGTGATTTCCTAATCTTTGATCTTGTTTTCTAACTGCCTAAATCTCTGTTGTCACAGATGGGTATTTTTTTTTTTTTTTTTTGCCAGATCAAAGTGAAGATGGATTCTGTGGCTTTGGAACAGCATTTTGCTCATTTGCTTAACCACAGGCAGAATCAGGTCTTTTGAGAAATGGAAACTGGGCTGCAGACGCCTTTCTTCCATCTGAAGAAGGAACAGCTCCTTACACAGTCTCACCACCCCCAACCCTTGTGTTATGTTAACTTGTGTTGAAATCTTATAACTCTGTCTTCAGTCTCTGAACTTGAAAATCTCTTATAATACTATAAATTACCCTCACTGGCTTCCTTTTTTAGTGCTAGTGTATAATCCAAGTGTCCTCAAATTTCTGTTCCAAAACATTCCTTCAGGGATCTGCAATGAAAATGAAGCATAGTTTCACCACCAAATACTGCGTGAACCCGGTCCCTGATTTGATTTTGGAATCCAACCGAATCTGCGGTAATTCTCCTGACCCAGAGCTGTGGCTAAATTCATCTCTTCTTTTTACTGTCTGCAGGGCTGGGAGCCTCTGAGGGCTTGTAGGTGGGGATAGTCGCATGAACCTCCATTCAGAAAAGCCCATGCATCTCTCCTGGTGAAGCAATGAACCTCAAAAAATAAGGTATTGGGAACAGTCTCTCCTGAAGACAGTCTAATATGAGAAATGCTCAACAGAATTTTGCTGTGCATGTATTAGAACTCTCAGTATTTGTTGAACGAAGACATGAATGCATGCTATTCCCAGCTCAGCCTCTCTGGCTGCAGCTTCATCTTTATTTATGTCCTCCGACCTGGCTTCTCTTGTCGCCAGCCCTCTCTTTGTCATTGTCCCCTCATTGCTCTGCCTTGGCTTTTCTAACCCAGGGGGAAAGGCAAGGCCAAGTCTGAGGATCGCCTTCGTAGGCTGGGCTGGACTGATGGCAGCTAGAGGAGAGAGAATGGGGATTCTGGAAGGTGCTTCAGAACGAGGCGCCTATCCAGCTTCTCTCAAATGCAGACAGAAACACCTGCCTCTGCTTCTACCTGTCTGATGCTTTTGTAGGTTGGGATGGTCATAGATTGCCAAAGGGTTTTCAGTATCTGTGATGGTTAGGTTCATGTGTCAACTTGGCCAGGTGATGGTGCCCAGGTGTCTGGTCAAGCAAGCACTGGCCTAACCATTACTGCAAGGACATTTGTGGCTGGTTAGTAAACCAGAAGGCTGGTTTATTAAATCATCGGTCCATTGATTGCACCTGTAACTGATTACATCAACAAAAGGTGTATCTTCCGCAATGAGAGAATCCAATCAGCTGAATTTAATCCAATCAGTTGAAGACTTTTTAAGGGGAAGAGAAAGAGAGGACCTTCACTTCAGCTAGTCAGCCAAGCGTTTCCTGAAGAGTTCATCAGACACCTTCATTGGATTTGCTGGTTTGCTGCCTGCCCTGCAGAGTTTGGACTCGTGCATCCCCACAGTTGTGAGACACATTTTATAAAATCTTTTATTTACAGATAACTCTTGTTGGTTCTGTTTTCCTAGAGAACCCTAACTAATACAGTATCCAAGTTGGACTCTTATGCTTTGTAAGCCAGGTGCTCTAAGTTAGCTTTGTTCCTGCCACATCTCCTACTGTAGCATTCCTTGGATGATTGCACACTCTTGACCCTGGAACTGGGGGATGTTCTCCAACTTCTCAGCTTTTTAAAACATGATCTGTGCTTGTTTTCATGACATTTCTGGCCTTCTTCTGACCACCACTGTCTATTAAATCACAAAGAAAACAGGCTGTGGCTTTTCTTGGTTAAACTCCTCTTGGGCAGTGTCTACCCTGGAGGTAGTTTTTCTTTTCTCCACCTTTAGGATAATTCTGAGGATCTAAGGGGAAAATAGGTCTTTCATACTTTCGGTCAAGTATATTTGTTGGGGAGGGTGAAAATTCAAACAGATTTAGAGTGAGTGACACTGGGTATTCAATTCCAGGGTCAAATCCACCACTTTTATTTGTGTCCGCCCCCCACACTTTTTTTTCTTATAGAGTCCTATCAAATGCATGTTTAACCTAAACAAATGCAATAATACCAGATAATTTTATTTTATTTATTTTTATAAGTGTAATTTTATTGAGATATATTCAAACACCATATAATCTATCCAAAGTATACAATCAATGACTCACAGCATCATCATATAATTGTGCATGCAATACCACAATCAATTTTAGAAGATGTTCATTTCTCCAAAATAAAATAAAATGAAATGAAATAAAATAAAATACACCAAAAACATCCCATACCCCTTATTCCCCTCCCCTAATTTTAAAATATTTTTTTGTCTGTATTTTATTACTCATCTGCTCATACACTGGATCCAGAAAGTGTGTCAGTCACAAGGTTTTCACAATCAAATGATAAAAGCTATATATTTATAAGATCATTATCAAGAATCAAGGCTGCTAGATTACAGTTCAACATTCTCAGGTACTTCTTTCTAGCTATTCTAATACACTAGAAACTTAAAGACATATCTATATAATGCATAAGAGTAACCTCCAGAATGACCTCTCAACTCTATTTGAAATCTCTCAGCCACTGAAACTTTATTTTGTTTTATTTCTTTTCCCCTTTTGGTCAAGAAGGCTCTCCCAATCCCATGATGCTAGGGCCAGACTCATCCCTGGGAGTCATGTCCCACATAGTGGGGAGGGCAGCGGGTTTACCTGCAGAGTTGGCTTAGAGAGAGAGGCCACATCTGAGCAATGAAAGAGTTTCTCTGGGGGTGACTCTTAGGCATAGTTATTAATAGACTTAGACTTGCCATAGGGGCAAGTCTCTAGATTGAGGGCTTGGCTTATTAAATTGGGAGCCCTATTGCTTAAGAGAATAGCAAGAATTCCTCCGATGGGGAAGATTAATATTACCACATTTCCCCCCAGTCCTTCAAGGGGACTTTGCAAATACTTTTTTATTTTCTGCCCAAAATATTCTGGGATTATACCAGATAATTTTTTTCTACATTCCAACCAGCTAGAATTTGCCCTGGAGCCTGCAGGAGACAAAAGTAAAGATCCGTCTTTACTCCGTCCCCTTGGTTGTCTTAGTTCCCATGTGAACTTTTCTTCATGTTGATTGTGATTCTAATGCTAATTGTACAACATACTCTTGGGGCCACATAGTCTCTGAACAGAAGCTTGGTACCACCTCTGGTTCATCTAAAGACATTGTCATCTCTTCCAACTTTGGAGGAAAATCTGGGTGTGTTGGACTCAACCTAGAGATGGATGTCTCCAACAAGGTGTATTCCTCTAGGGGATTTTCAAGGGTCATTTTGATGATATGCAATCTTAGTCCAAGGCATTGACTTCAGAATCTAACCACCCCCCAAGGCATGATGCCACAGTGGTGTCATACTCCTCTTTGATGGTGTCTTTTGTGACAAGGTGATTTTCAGACTGGTGTCATTCTGCATTCCTTTTTCCTTCTCTACATTTGCCCTTTAGGTTAATGTACCTTTGTGTTGATCTGGGACCTTTTGGAGGATCCTTATATCCATGCCTTGAGCCATCGTGTTGAACCTACCACAGTTTGCCTTCTTAGATTTAATTGATGGCTGCTGGATGTCACAAGCTCCCAAGAATCATAAAAATAAGGTAGAATTTCTGGGGATAAGCACCAAAAAACGTCAACACCCGGCCCTTCTACCTTTCACGAAAATGACCCCACTGTTGATTGTGGGTTGTAGGTTGCTATAGTAACAGGAAAGTTCTGCATTGATAGGGCATTGGAGAAGATATTGCAACCTGGAGAGGGGTTTGTCTAAAAGAAGTGTGACCCTCGTGAAGACAGGCCTCCTTGTATGGTCCAGTCTGTTAGCAATGTAATAAAGAGACAAGAGCAGACCTTATTCTTGCAAGAACAAGCTGCTGCTGCCCCAGAATCCTGATGAATAAAATTTTCGCATTCATGGGAAAGTTTTGTTCTTTTGTACTCCTTTGATCTGGGCTCGAGTCTTATCTCTTGCTCTCATGTTTGATATGAGATGTTCAGTCAGGTCAGCTAAGACCTGCAAGCCCGATCCATCTGCCTTCACTCTTGCATTAAATCAGTGAGGCTGCTACAAAGGGAAGCCCAGGCTCCAGTTCCAGTGTACGTCAGACAGGGGACCCAAAGTCACACTCCACACTTCTCTTGATCTTTCTCAGAAGTGAAGTTAAAACAGCCTGTTCCAGAATGTCATATGAAGTGGATTCAGGGGTAAATGGCCCTGACAGAACGTGACAGCTCTGAAACACATGGATGTGTGGTGTATAGGGGGGGATTGGAGGGGAGCTGTGACTAGTTCCTCTGCCAGTCTGGGTGTGACTTCCACCCCAAATTGTTCTTTGCTTTATTGCCAGTGGGATGAGAGCATGGCATTTGGCTGTGAGGCTGGGGAAGGGGAAAATAGTTAAGACTACTTGATGATATACTGTTATCCTTTTTGCAACCTTGTAAGATCTATAGAGGCATCCAAGAATTTAGGAATGTATGTTACAGGTCAGTTTCATGCATGTGTATGGGTATTACCTGATGGATATGATAATGCCTTTAGAGTTCAGTGAAAGGAAAGACTTGAGAAAATTGCAATAATTATTTATTTTGGATGTTTTCCTCAAAGAGTTATATGGACCCCTAGATCTCGTTTCCTCGGCTTCATTGAAGTCCTAGTGTATATACACTGTCCATCACTGTCCTTGGCATTAGGAAATAATGCGACAGCTCTTTCTCCGTTCTTTGAAAAGATGGTGTCCTTTTTGTTCTGCAGAAGATGCTCTTATCTACTCAGTAAACTCTCTAACAGAACTACCCACCTCAAAAGGAACAATTTGTCCAGAGTTTCTGCCTGAATGATAATTTAAAGGAATCTTGTGGGTTTTTTCCCCCCATTAGTTTCATCTAACTTTGGTTGTCTCTGAGTAGACGAATGAGCTGACTCACCTCCGTAGGATGCCTTTTGGCTTTTGTATTATCAGCTTCCTTCATCTGAGACTCTGACTGTGAGAAACGTCTGCCAACAAATCATAGCTTGGTGCAGTTGGTGGAGGTATTTGGGTCACAGCACAGAGAAATACCTCTTGGGTGGGATGTGCCTTCCCAGTGAGGGGCTCTTTCTTTCAGAGGTGACTTTGAGGAAGAGGGGTGAAGATGCAGCTTCTAATTTTTTAGGCCAATTAGTCAGGAGACAAAATATACTGTAATGGTGTTACTTCTGTGGCAAACCTCAGAAATGTTGGGCCTAGTGGCAGGACCAAGAGAAGACTCTAGAGAAAGGCTGGCTTCACTTGCAGCCCATGGTCATCTTTATTGCTGTCCTTTTTGCCCTCAGGGCAGACTGCGATCTGGGATACTGTTCTCTCCCCACCCCACCCCTCTTCCTCTGCATGGTTGGGGGCAGGTTCTGGTGGGCCCTGTATGCTCCAGACCCTATTCTGGACTGTTCTCCTTTGCTCCCGCTGCTGGACTGGTTCTCAGTCTATGCAATTTCTTAGGCTTGAGCTTTGTCTTTCCTTTCCAGCCTGGTGCTCCTTCCAGCCTTGTTCCAGCTCCTTCCATTCTGACTCCTCTCATTTCTAGCACCTTCTGGGAACCTTCCCTTCCAACTCAGCTCTGGGTGCTGGGGCCCCATCCTGCGCTGACCTGAGCAGGCCCCCAACAAATACCCTAGGAGACCCAAGTGTTAAAGAATAGCTAAAATATATTTTATATCAATATATATTAAATTTATATAAAATAAAACTATATATCATATATATAATTATTTCATTCCCTGATTATTTCCAGACTTCTGCTCATTCAGATCAGAATTTTGCTTCTCTATGAAGTTCATAGTGAATCTCTAAGGAAAATACGACACCTGCCACTAATGAAAACAGCCTCTCACGTGGATGGGGTGGAGGGCCAAACCAAAAGGCAATCAATGGGAAATTTGAGAAATAAGAGAAACATCTGATTTGGAATAGATACTTTTTTAGGACATACTTCTAGTAAGCCCTCAGCATTTGAAGGGGCAAACAGGAGTTTCTGCAGAAACTGTTAAGTGGTTACAACAAACAGGAGAGCCAGCCTCATGGTCAGCCCTTTTTAAGCATCTCAGGGTCATTTTGCTTAGGGATTCAAGCAGGCAGTTTCTCTTTAAAACTTTTTCAATGATAGAGCATTATTAGAATTGAGTGAAATTTTTCTATTGCAAGAGAACTCTTTATCAGAAGGAATGAAGAATTAGTTATCCTCATGTAATTGCACTGGATATTTCTTATTGACAATAAAAACTGCTTGCTGCTTTACATTGTTTTCACCGTGGGACTAATACAATGTAGTCATTATCGGTCATAAAGTACTATAAAAACAAATTAATTTGTAAAGTTTATTTTGACAAGAAGTAAATACAAGGTAAAGCTTCGTTTTTCTAGTGCCATTATCATGGTACTCTTGGGTATTATTTATACATAAAAAAAAAAGAGCAAATATAACTTTCAAGCTGATTGCCTGTAAAGAGCTTAATTGAAAACAGTTTTCTGTTTTTTAAAAGTGATTTGTTTTAAGTGTACTTTAAAAAACAAAGGTCTTCTTGATAACCATTTTAAGTATATTATCTCAATGTGGGATTTGAGTAAAAGGTCAAATCTTGTAGAGGTATTTTTGGTATGACTCAGTTCTGATCACAGATAAACTTTATCAAGAAAATGAAATTAGTTAACATTTTCAAGTCTGAGCCCTTGTTTAAAGAGGCAGCAGCTGTTTCATTCCCCCTGCTTTTTGCCAAATATACACTTCAAGGACAGAACTCTGCTTGAGAAACATGAAAAGTGGTATTTTTTGGATTTTCAGAAATAAGTTAATGTTATCTGAGAGGGGAAGAGCATTGGGTATCTTTCACTGGAAGAATAAACTTAATTTGTGTACATAACTTTTGTAGTATAGACAGATGACTCTTAGATCATTTTTTAAAAATTCAGTTTCATTGAGATATATTAACATACCCTATAATCATTCACAGTGTACAATCAATTGTTCACAGTACCATCATAAAATTGTACATTCATCACCACAATTTTTGAGTATTTTCATTACTCCAAAAAAAAAAAAAAAAAAAGAATAAAAATACAAGTAAGAAAGAACACCCAAGACATCCCAGGCCCCAATCCCCCCCCTATTATTCATTTAAGTTTTGTTACCATTTTTCTACTCATCTCAGATCATTTTTTAAAATTAAATTCAGTTTTATTGAGATATATTCACATACCATACAATCATCCATGGTGTACAGTCAGCTGTTCACAGTACCATCATATAGTTGTGCATTCATCACCCCAATCTATTTTTGAACATTTTCCTTACACCAGAAAGAATCAGAATAAGAATAAAAAATAATAGTAAAAAAGAACGAACAAATTATACCCCCATCCCACACTATTTTTCATTTAGTTGTTGTCCCCATTTATCTACTCATCCATCCATACACTGGATAAAGGGAGTGTGATCCACAAGGCTTTCACAATCACACTGTCACCCCTTGTAAGCTACATTGTTATAAAGTCGTCTTCAAGAGTCAAGGCTACTGGGTTGGACTTTGATAGTTTCAGGTATTTACTTCTAGAGATTCCAATACATTAAAACCTGAAAAGTGTTATCTATATAGTGCGTAAGAATGTCCGCCAGAGTGACCCCTTGACTCCATTTGAAATCTCTCAGCCACTGAAACGATTTTGTTGCATCTTGCATCCCCCTTTTGGTCAAGAAGATGTTCTCAATTCCATGATGCCGAGTCCAGATTCATCCCCAGGAGTCATATCCTGCGTTGCCAGGGAGATTTACACCCCTGGGAGTTGGATCCCAGGTAGGGGGGAGGGCAGTGAGTTCACCTGTCGAGTATGGTTAGCTGGAGAGAGAGGACCACATCTGAGCAACAAAGAGGCGCTCAGGGGGAGACTCTTAGGTACAGTTATAAGCAGGTTTAGCCTCTCCTTTGCAGTAGCGAGCTTCCTAAGGGCAGGCCCCAAGATAGAGGGTTTGGTACATCAGACCGCCAGTCCCAATGTTTGTGAGAACATCAGCAACAATCCAGATGAGGAAGTCCAACACTTCCGCGTCTTTCCCCAACTCTTCAGGGGGCTCCCTGCATACATATTTTTATTCTCTGCCCAAATTACTTTGGGATGTGTCGCTATTTCACACTTACCTATACCAACCTATCATCTCACTTTCAGATCACTTTTGCTTGATCTTATTTGCATTTACTCAATTTATTCCATTAAAGTACCTACATTCGATGTCAGGAAAGCAAATGTCCAGCATTTAATTTAACATTTAATTCCAGACTGGTTGTGAATCCCCCTTCCCCGCTGCCCCTCTGAGTACCTTTGACTTGCCCTGTTCCTGGATCTACTGTGACTTGACCATTATTTCATTGGCTGAACGATACTTACGAGCAGTCACGTGGGACCACTGTCCCACTCAGTGGTCTTCCTAAGGAAAAATCCCCAACCACTGAGGCAGTTAACTCTTGCTAGTCCACAGTTCCCTCCGAGGCAGAGAGGGAAGGATGTTTTACTCTTTCCCCTCAGCCCTACTGCTGTCCCCAGCTTTCTGAATGGCAGCTGAGTGGGCTTTCTTTACTCAGGAAAGAGCAAGTGAGCCTCAGAGCCTCAGACGGCAAGGCTGGGCAAAAGCTCCGAGCAACCTAGCGTCTTAGCATCAAGGATCTCTTATTCCCCCAAAATAAGGTTCCGTGGCTGAGAGATTTCAAATGGAGTTGAGAGGTCACTCTGGAGGTTATATAGATGTCACCTTTTAGTCTTGAGTGTGTTGGAGTGGCTAGAGGGAAGTACCTGAAGCTGTTAAACTGCAACCCAGTGACCCTGATCCTTGAAGACAATTGTGTAACTATGTAGCTTGTATAGTGTGTCTGTGTGACTGCGAAAACCTTGTGGCTCACACTCCCTTTATCCAGCGTATGGACAGATGAATGGAAAAATGGGGACAAAAATTAGATGAAGAATAGGACGGGATGGAGGGGATAGAAAGAGTTAGGGATTCTTTTCGCTTTTGTTTTTATTTTGGAGTAACGAAAATGTTCAAAAATTGATTCTGGTGATGAACACACAACTGCATGATGGTGCTGTGAATAATTGATTGTACACTGTGGATGACTGTAGGGTGTGTGAATATATCTCAGTTAAACTGCATTAAAAAAAAGTAAATGAACAAAGGGGGAAGGAGGGGAATGGGATGTTTTTGATGTTCTTTTTTTATTTAACATTTTATTTTTTGGAGTAATGAAAATGTTCAAAGTTTGTGGTGATGAAAGCACAACTGTATGACAATACTGTGAACAACTGATTGGACGCTTTGAATGATTGTATGTTATGTGATTATATCTCAATAAATTGCGTTTAAAAAAAATCAGACAAACACTCTCTTATTCCCTAACCTTCCCTGACAAGGTAACTTCTTTAAGGTTGGATTTCATTGTATTGACCTCATTTCCGGCTTTTGAAGCGGCTGAAAACACCTGCCTTCCTCTGGGCGTGTGAGGACACACTGCTCGGTCAGCTCTAAGAGCTGGGGCCAGGAGGTCCTGCAGCTGCTAAGAAACCAGGCCTTACCAGGGTTTGCAGCTCAAGCAACAGCATTCCGCCTAAGATAGTTTCCTCTTGCATCTCCCTCTTACACTTTGTCACACAAATGCCTATCTGGGCTCTTTTCCATTTAAAGTAGTCCTTCCTCCTGGTTTTCCATGTGAATTGTCAGACTGTTGCCAGCTTGCCCTGTTTCCCTCCTGTGCTTTGCTGGCCAAATGCTGCTTTTGTTCATTCATTGGCAGCAACGCATCCAGCCTGGTGCAGGGGAGCCTGGCTGTGTTCTAGACCTATCAAGATACCTTTTCCCATTTCCTTTGCAGCTAAGGGTTGCTGAGTAACCCACTTCTTACCTGTGAGACCTAAGCAGCAGAAGTCTGCTTGAAGGAAGGAGGTGGGGACGGGGGAGAGGAGGCAGATTTCTGGAAAAGCTGTTGTGCTCCTGCTACACAGGTACGGAAACTGCTGGGCTACTTGCCCCTTTGGTGCTTCATCCTGGTTTGAATGCAGATGCATTGCCTGGAGCTGGGGCAGCAATCCTGTGATGGTGCGGCACAAACCTGAGGGCCGAAATTGTGGCATGTTAGGTGTGGTGGAGCAAGGAGATCAGTCCAGTTGTTGTGTCACGGCAATAAGCCTTATCCATGGAAGCTACTGTTACTGGAGGATTCCATTGCTTGCTGTAGGATTTCTGACACACAGTGAAATTCAGATGTGCAAAGAATATACAGTTTCTTTAACTTTTTTTTGTAAATGATTTAATCTTCTTGAACCTTCAAGTTTGGGAATGGTGGAGGTGGAGATGGTAGTGGACCCTGATATTTATCAATTAATGATAATTTTTTTTTCATTAAATGATCCGGTTGTTTCATTTTCCTTCCACTTACCCTATGCTTCTCCAACTTGATATTTGGGTAAATTGAGTGGGGTGTGATGAGATGAGGAGCCTTATGCAGTGGCTTGCTCGAGCTGACTCATACTACTTACGAGAGCTGATTGCTAAGAATTTTGGAAATTTTGTTAGTCAATTGTTAAGCATGCCCATTATTCAAAATTAAATTATATACACTCACATCCTACGAGAGTTAGGCAAGGATGGATCAAAATGCATATGGAATGATAGACTCTGGAAAAGCATACAATGCCTTTATTTATTTATTTATTTTGGACAAGAAAGAAATGGGAAAGAGTGAGTGGGAATAAAACCTGAAGGTGTGCAGGACAGAAGTTGTAGATGAATGTTTTTCTTCTTTGGAAGGTAGGAAGCTATGTTGTCTGATGAGGATAAAGGGACTAGGGTTGGGGTAGGGGACTCGAAGTATGTGGGACAGATTTGGAAATGCTGCCCTCGGGAAGCAGATTAGAGGGTGGAACTGAGGTTGGAGCTCTTAAATATGTAATTTCAACAATCGACATAGTTTTGACTTTCTCCAGCAGGGTCAGAACATTCAGTATGGGGGGGAAACAGGGAGTTGCTGGGGATTATCAAGGAGAGGAGGCAGAAGGACAGGACTGGAGAAAGAGAATGGAGAGGTTGGTTGTGATGGTTAGGATCATGTGTCACCTTGGCCAGGTGATGGTGTCCAGGTGTCTGGTCAAGCAAGCACTGGCCTAACCATTACTGCAAGGATATTTGTGGCTGGTTAATAAACCAGAAGGCTGGTTTATTAAATCATCAGTCAATTGACTGCACCTGTGGCTGATTGTATCAATAATGGGCATGCCTTCCCCAATGAGAGAATTCAATCAGCTGGATTTAATCCAATCAATTGAAGACTTTTTAAGCATGAGAGAGAGAGAGAGAAACTTCATTTCTTCTTTAGCTAGCCAGCGAAGCTTTTCCTGAGGAGTTCATTGAACAACTTCATTGGAGTTGCCAGTTCACTGGCTGCCCTACAAAATTCGGACTCATGTATCCCCACAGTTGTGTGAGGCACTTTTATAAAATCTTATATTTACAGATATCTCTTGTTGATTCTGTTTCCCTAGAGAACCCTAACTAATACATTGGTGATTGACCAGGTTTGGCTCTGTGTTAGCCCAGACCAAGGGTTCAGAACTTGTTACGGATCTGTCTCATACCTTTTTCATACATCTGCTTTCAGATTAAACTACAAAATCCACTTTATTTCACTTTCCCTTTCCCCATATCTCCCGCCCTGCAAACCTTGATTCCAGAGAAGACGGAAGGGAGGCCCCTACCTGTGGTGGTTTGAAGCTGTTATGTACCCCAGAAAAGATCATGTTCTTTTAATCCATTCCCGTGGGTGTGGACCTATTGTGGGTGGGAACTTTTGATTAGGTTATTTCAGCTGTGGCCTTCCCAGGGTGGATCTTAATCCTTTTACTGGAGTCCTTGATGAGAGGATAAAACACATAGAGAAGCTCACAGAAAAAAGCCCCAGAGAAGCTGATAGAGGATATGCAGAAACAGAGAGGAAGCCACTGAAGCCAGAAGCTGATAGCAACGAAACCGGGAGAGAAGGGAGAGACCAGTAAACATCAGCCATGTGCCTTCCCACGTGACAGAGATGTCCCCGACGCCAGCAGCCTGTCTTCAGAGTCCAGGTATCATCCTGTTGATGCCTTGAGTTGGACATTTTCACGGCCTTAGAATTGTAACTTGTAAGCTAATAAATCCCCATTGTAAAAGCCAACCCATTTCTGGTATATTGCATTCTGTCAGCTCTAGCAAACTAAAACACTACTAGAGGGTACATTTTACTCTTCTTATTCAGTTGTAGTGGGTTCATGTTGATGGGAAGTAAAGGGGGTGAGAATTTTGTTTTTTCAGCCATCTGTGAGTCCCCAGGGTGCTGAGACATCTTCTTCAAGATGGAAGGAGCCAACGTGTCTTTCAGCAGATGCCAGCAGTGACGTCATAGTCAGACAGTGTGCTTCTGCTAGATCAAGCAGCCCCAGGAGGGAGCACAGGGCTTCATTTTTTTGGGACTGACTGAGAGTAGCTATGGTTTTTATCAGCTGTCACCTGTCATCAGCTGTTTTCTCTTCACTTGATTCCAGCCAATCTAACATAGTCATTAAAAGTTCAAACCGACACATACGTCAGTGTCGTAACACTGTTCACAATTTTAGGCCTTTGGGATTTTCTAATTTAATCAGTAGTCTGGTGATCAAAGGGAGGTGCTTCATTACATGGGCATTGAGCCAAGGAAACAGAGTCCCATGAGGGATTTTCCTGGCATTTCCTCTAACTACAGGCACGGAGGAAAGAAGTATGAGCAAGGGTTGATAAACCAGGAGTACAGGCAGGGTTTGGGCATTTGGTGAGACTGCGGAGGAGGTACAGTGAGAGAGAGCGAGCAGGGTTTTCAGGTTCACGTCTCAGGTGCACTGTAAAGAGAAGAGCACATGAACTTGGGCATCTGCCACCACAGCTTGGAATCCCAGCCTTGCATCTGATTACCACCCGTGTGAGGTGGCCTCCTCGCGCCTAACTTTAGGTTTGTTGGGAGGGTAATTATAGATAACGATGGACACTTAGCTGGCCTGGCCCTTGGTGAGCACCAACATCCGGTCACAACTCGTGTCAGGACGTGGCGGGTGGCCTTGGGTTGGGTTGCTCAAGATATCGGCCATTGGAGCGGGGAAGTCACATTTGCTGAGTCATCAACACGAGCGTTGAAGTTGCCCAGGATGCTGGCAGAAGTCCAGGTGGAGAGAAGGACTCCGAGCCAGGTGCCAGGATCTCAAGGTGCACTTGGGGAAAGGTGAGGAAGAGGATGGCATTACAGGATAGCACATTCCTCAAAGGAAGAGGCTCTCAAGGAAAGATCAAATGGCAATATTTTGCAAAAGTCAACGGAGAGAAAGGGGGAGGCTTTCAAAACCTTTCTACTGCCAGACCCCAGGCCACTTGGGATGCTCCTTCTGCTTCTCAAATATATACGTATTTTCCTTCTCTACTGCAGGCTCCAAGGATAGAGTCTACTTTCCTTCCCTTTAGCAGTTGCTAACGTTTCTTCTTTCCTTTGGGTTTCTGGTCTCCTTACCTAGTCATCTGCTGATCTTTCCCTTTTCTTCATTGACCCTGAAGATCAGCAAACACTATTTTCATTAAGGAGCAATCAGAGAGGAGAGTAAAAACAACAAATGCAGAAGTCAGCAGTGGAACCCCCAGTGCAACAGGGGCTCCACTTTTCCTATGCCAGCCTGTCAGTGAACGGGGAACATCAGGTAGTGTGGGTGTGTTAGCTGCTTCAGGACTGTGGGTGGTAGGTCTCCAGCTCTAATCCACAGAGCAGCCCCTTCTTTGGGTCCCAGGGATGGAGGACCCCCAAGGATGACGCTGTGATCAGGGCCCCTCACCAAGCCCCTCCTGCCTTGCTTGTCTTCGATGGAATCCACACAGGGCCACCATGGTTGTGGGCAGCTGATGCACCTGTTTGATATAGAAGGACCTGAGGCTGTGACTTCACCCAACTTGCTCATTGCCTTGTTCCTCATGGATATATTTTTTCAGGAGAAGACACACTGCTCCTCTGGCTAAGGCAGGCCCTCCCTTGTCTTCTGTCTCCTCTTCTTATTCCTGTGGAGTTTTTTTTTCCTCTTCTCAACGCCCCCTCTTGGAAGTCCTGGTGACCCTCCCTCCCTTGGGAAGTGCTGCCCCCATCCTCTGGAGGAGGAATTCTCCTCCTTGGTTTCTTTCTTGGGCTTGCACAGCTCAGCTCTTCAGGCTTGTTGGCTGCTAATGGGATAGCCTTCCTGGGGGGCAGGAGTGGGCTCTGGAACTCAGGAAATCCCTTCTTCCTTGTGGCCTGGGTGGTCTTGGTTGAGAAGCTCTGTTTTGGTTTACTAAAGCTGCTGAAATGCGGTATACCAGATATGGACTAGCTTTTAACAATGAGGTTATATTAGCTCAGATGTTACAATTGTAAGTCCATGAAAATGTCCAAATTAAGGCATCAACAGGAGGATACCTTCTCTGAAGAAAGGCTGCTGGCATCCGGGACACCTCTGTCAGCTGGGAAGTCAGGTGGCTGGTGTCTACTGGTTCTTCTCTCCCGGGTTTCATTGCTTTCAGCTTCTGGCCTCAGTTGCTTCCTCTCTGAGGTTCTGTGGGTCTTTGCTTGCTTCTCCAGGGTTTTTCCTCTTTGAGCTTTCTCTGCTTTTCCTGTCTTTTATCCTCTCAAAAAGGATTCCAGTTAGAGGATTAAGATCCTCCTTGAATGGGTTGGATCACATCTCAATTGAAATAAGCTAACCAGAAGGTCCCACCCATATAGGAATGGATTGAAAGAACATGACCTTTTCTGGGGTACATAACAGCCCCAAACTACCACAAGCTCTAAAGGCGGAGCTCATTGCTCTCCCTGGAAGACTCAACTAATCCTATCCCGGTCAGTGCTGTATTCTGTTTTTAATCACCAGGATCACTTTTTAAGAGTCGCATTTGTGTGTGTGAAAGTCTTCGAGCTGCCCTGTTTGTTAAGGAATAAAACCAAAAGCCACCACAAGCTCAGATGTATATTCTGAAATCCCAGCCAGTTAGAAAGATAGGAGCATCCTCAGATTCTGTCACTGCTTTTTTGTAGTCAGGCCTTGATACACTTTACTTTACCCTCAGTGAAGAATTTATGGTAAGAGAATATTGGAGCCATTATATCTCTTAGGATTTCACACTTTTTGTTATTTTTACTGCCTTGCATCAGCCCTTTTAAATCCTGGAAGGAGAGCAGACATCTGTTTTTTTTTTTTTTTTTTCCCCTCTGTTCTGTTTGGAATTAAACTCCCTTAGTGAGGCAGTTTAGACAAGCTGTTTCGGACTGCCCCTGTGGAACGCTCCAGAAGTGGACATTGAGGAGCTCCTGATTCCATGGAAAGGTGTAATTGGGTCGGAAGGTCTGCTCAGTCACTCCCAGTTAAGTAGGCACTGGAAAGGCACTGGGGGATCCTGACACTCAATGGAACAGCCCGAGTGCCCCAGGACAAAGCTGAGTGATTTAAACAAGGTTCCGCAGGCAGGACTCTGGTGGTGGCTGCTGAGTATCACGCGGGTGGGACATGAGTGTGTGAGACTGCACGGGGTGCCACGTGGCTCCGGAAGGCTGACCCGTCCGTTGGTGATGTCTGCTCAGGGCTTCTCGGCGGAAACATCTGCTGTGTGGCCAATGGGCTGGAAGATGCTTCAATTTACTGCTCTAAGTTTCTGCTGAACTCACGAGACTCCATGTCACATACGGCACTTCCCTGCCAAGGACAGTGATTAGAGCAGGAGATTCTGAAGCTGGCCCACGTGGGTTTGAATTCTGTCTCCACGGCAATCAAATTAACCGTTTGGAACCTCCATCTTTCCATTTGTAAAAGAGGGTAAGAGGGTTGGCAAAAAAGTTAAATGAGTGAATACTTCACGTGTGCCTGGGACATAGAAAATGCTCTATGGGGTATGGTTACTCTGTCGTCGTTGTTGTTGGCACTGCCAACAAATAATAATATAGCTATGATGACATCTAAAGGCATTTGAGAGACAAAGTTCTCACTAAAGTTTTTATTTCTGTGCCTCACTAGTGATATTTGCCCCACACATTCTGCCAAATATAGAGAGAGTCTTTGGTTTATAAACTCCTCATAAAATGCAATTCATTCTATGAAGGTTTTTGCCCATGAGTCATTTTTATATTGTAGACATTCCAATGGCTTTCCTCTGGAAATCTAGCACAGATCTGTTGCTGAAGTCCTGGTAGCTTGGTTTGTGGAGCAAGGAGGAAGAAGGAGGGTGCCTTTGGGGACGTGAGGTTGTCTGGGGGAGGATTGGCTTGGGTGAGGGGGGGTGCAGTGGAGACTATGGCTGGAGGGTGGGATGGGGGCACTGGGTATGTGAGGCTGAAGACAGGTAAAAGGGAGAAGGGCCCTGGGTTCAAAAGAGAGAGCAAAGCTTGCCAAAGACAGCACACCATGACGTGACTACTGAAAAGGCCCAGGTGCAGCCTGGGCGCTTTTGCTTCATAACTTTGTCCCCAAGTTATTTCACTTCTCTTCTGGGCCCTAAATATAAATATCTGATGCTACGACTTGATTTCTGCGGTTTAACATTTTACATCTTTAATGAGGACAGGATTTTGGAAAGTGAATTCCTTCATTTTATAATGTTTCACTCCTTTCTTCTTTCTGGTGCTAATGGTGGGGAGAAGGGAGAGGTTCGGTAGAAATAAGGGTAGTTTGGCTATTTTTTTTTGTTGTTTCTAGGCAAAAATGGCAGGATCTCTGCAAAGCTGGGTTCATAGAGCAAGAAGGTTTCTCCAGATTCTGCTCTTTAGTTGGAAAAGATATCAGCATATCATATGCTCCCATCCTTCCTCCTAAAGAATTTGTTTGCATATCTGGCTTCTGTTTGATAATCATTTTATTTGCATGTATTTTGAGTCTGCAATGATCGTGATAATTCTCCTTGGATCCCGGATTGCCAGGCTTGCTAAGATCTTATCTGACAAAGATTGTGAGAATTACTTCCTTCTTCATTGGTCATTCTTGTGGTAGTTCTATAATTTGAAGCAGAAAATTACTTGCCTAATTAATTTACAAATGTCATTTACTATTAAGTGTCAGCTGATAGGATGAATTAAGATTTTTTCTCAAAACTTCTTTTATTTTAAATGATTTCTGCTACATTAAATAGCTTTTTTCTTATTATTTATTATTTTTTTTAATAAGAGAAGTCATCAGTTTACAGAAAAATCATGCAAAAATATGGAGTTTCCATATACCCCCTGCCCCTCCCCCACAGATTTCCCTATTATTAACACTTTATTAGTACTACAGTACCTTTGTTTTGAGTCAAGAAACAACATTATTATAATTATACTATTAACTATAGTCTATAGTTTACATTAGGGTTCACTGCTTGTGTTGTACAGTCCTATATTTAAAAAAAAATTTATTTTAGTAATACATATAAAAACTAAACTGTGCTCTTTAAAATCACATCCAAATATGTAATTCAGGGGTGTTAATAACATTTGCAATGTGCTACTATCATCACAATCCATCACCAAAACTTTCCCATCACCCAAATGGAAACTGTACCCCAATTAAGCATGAATTCCCCATTCCCTACGTCCATCCCAGCACCTGGTAACCTGTATTCTAGTTTCTGGTTCCATGAATTTGGTTATTTAATTATTTCATATCCGTGAGATCAAACAATATTTGTCCTTAAGTGTCTGGTTTATTTCATGTTACATAATGACTTCAAGGTTCATATACATAGTCGCATGTATTAGAATTTCATTCCTTTTTATGGGTCAATAATATTCCATTGTGTGTGCGTGTGTGTGTGTGTGTGTGTGTATGTGTGTATATCCACATTTTGTTTATCCATTCATTGGTTGATGGACACTTGGGTTGCTTCTATCTTTTGGCAATTGTAAATTATGCCATAATGAATATCAGTGTGCAAATACTGTTTTTGTCCCTATTTTCAATTCTTTTGGGTATATCTAGAAGTGGGATTGCCAGATCATATGGCAATCAGAATTATCACCTACAGTTGGGTGGGTCACATCTCCATGGAAAGACTCAATCAAAGAATTACAACTAATCAACACTAATACGTCTGCCCACATAAGACTGCATCAAAGATAATGGTGTTTTGGGGGACATAATACAT
This sequence comes from Choloepus didactylus, assembly GCF_015220235.1. Classification (NCBI taxonomy): domain Eukaryota; kingdom Metazoa; phylum Chordata; class Mammalia; order Pilosa; family Megalonychidae; genus Choloepus; species Choloepus didactylus. The sequence goes on from NC_051318.1 coordinate 99,944,706, forward strand.
CCAAACCAGCACATTCCACCCCCTTGTTTTTTTTTTTTTTTCTTAATAACAGCCAATCTATTGGGTTTGAAGTGACATCTCATTGTGATTTTGATTTGTATTGGTCATTTGTATATCTTCTTTGGAGACACGTCTATTCAAGTCCTTTGCCAATTTTTAAACTGGGTTATTTGTCTTCTCGTTGTTGAGTTGTGCCTTAGATTTTGTGCTGAAGATTATGACAAGAAGTAGGCATAGAAAATCATTCACTGCATTTTCTGGGGGCGGGAATGGTGTTGAGGGGACAATTAGTGACATTACTGAATATTTTCAAAATGTTTCATACGAGGAAGCTGCTTTAGAACATTGTGTTAAATAAATTAGCATTAAATATAACTTCTTTCTCTCTGCGGTTCAGAGACAAATATAAAGCTCAACTCTATTTTTCTAGGGTCCTGTGTCTTATATTTTGTATCTCCCCTTCCTCTCTCCCTTCTTTCCTTTCTTTCTATTTCTTCTTTCCTTCCTTCTTTCCCCTTAAATCACCACTCATTTCTATTTTACCTGGTCCCAATGCCTTCTTCTTATTTATATTTTAATCAATTTACTACATGTACATTTACTGGAAACACCTCAAAAACTGTAAGGAGGGAGGCCAGTTATGAGTAAAGAAAGAGCAAGTTGAGAACTCAATTTCTACCTCTTTCTCTCTCTCTGCTCCACCCCCCCCATTTACATATCCATCTATGTAATTTATCCCCTCTCCATAAATTAGTTTTTTAATTTCTGCTTCTTGTAATTTAGTCAAAAGGAGTTAGTAAAGTGGAAATGTCATATGGGGATAGACACTTGGGGAGATACAGGAACTTTCCCTATCACCCTGCATATAACATTAGGTAGCAGCTCCTTACAACACCAGCCCGTGAGACCAGTGCCCAGTATATTTCGGTGCATGCTTTTTGCATGCAAAACTGTGAATCAGCAGACAAAAGTTCTCGTCTTATGTTGCTAGCAGTCTGCCTGTGCATGTGATAAGATCTATTTGATGCTCAGTTTAACTCATAGGATGCCCTTTTAAGCATGCTTTTATTTTTAATGTAAAACATAAATTGTGCAACTGAGTGTGTATCTGTGGCATTTATACACAGAGGTAGGGTTGTCTATATCATATAGATAGGATGAATCAGATGTGACGTCTGTTCCCGCAATGATCTATCTAAATGTGAAATCTCACACTTAGAAACAATTCACAAATGCTTTTGACCAATATTTTGTTATAAAAATTTCAAGCAGAAGAGTTTTGAGAATTTTACAGTGTACAACCATATACCCACCCTTTAGAGTCCAAAAAGGAACATTTTACTATCCTTACTTCATATGTAGATATTCAACTAACTATCCCTTTATCCATCAGTACATCTTATTTTTTGGCTACACTTCAAAGTATACTGCAGACACCAGAACATATCACCAAGCAGATCATTAACTAGAGTTAAATATTTTCTGATTCTCTTTTCCTTTGAGTTAAAATTTACATACTACAATGAAATGCATACATCTTAAGGGTGCCACTGGGAGAGTTTTGATAGATGCCTTTGGCTGCATCATGGAAACAGCCATCGAGATCCGGAAAAATTCCACCATCTCAAAAAGTGCCCTTCAAGTCCCTTCCCAGTCAAGCCTCACCCCCCCTTCTTCCAGAGGCAGCCATTATTCCGATTTTTTAATATCATAGATTCGTTTTGTCTGTTGTAGAACTTATGACTGGAATCATACAACTGCTCTTGAGAATAAAATTTTTTATTTTACTGATACGATTTAAATGTCTGAGATGACAGAATTCAGCCCTCAGGGTCTGAAAGGGGACAGAATTGCAGATTATTAACCAGTGGGGAACAGTAGCTTATCCCCCAAGTCTGGGAGACAGAGACATCTTGAGGCATGTTCTTAGCCCAGTCACTTCCACTACATCTTCTCCTTTGTGGAATGCAAAAGTGAAAAGCTTTCTCAAGGGAATCTAGTGAGCAATCAACTGAACACATGTGTCTAGGCGTCTGGCCAAGGAATATTTGTTAGTCAGCTGAAAGCCCTGAGCCACTCTGCGTGGCTGGGGTCTCCCGGGACAGCCACACATCCTGCACGGAGGCCCCCCAGCTGGGGCAGGGGCAGGGGCAGAACATTCTCAACTCCAGGAAACGGTGGGGCACTCCGCTCTTCACCACTTCACTTTATGCACGTCTTTTTTTCCCTCTTCTCCCTTTGCCTCCTGAGTCCCCTTGACCTTTAATTTCCTTCCTTTTCTTTCTGATCCCGAGTGACGGAGGCTCTTTCTGCTTGCAGCTCCTACGGTCAGCCCGCCCGAGGCTCCGGGGTATCTCTTCCCACAGCCGTCTGCAGAGCGTGAAGACGGTTTCCCCACCCCACTGGGTCGCTGGGCTGCGTCCGGCTCCGCGAGGCCGGGGGAGGGAAGGCTGCTGAGCCGCCGCAGCTACGAGTCAGCATTTGTCCCCGCGGCCTGGCTGCTGGGGGGAGACCCTGGGAGCGGATGTGGAGGAGGCGCCTTCGTTTCCCAGACTGGAGACCAGACATCCCCAGGGAAGCCGGGAGGGGCTTGGGGCGTGGGGGAGGGGGGTGGGTGCGTGGTTGTACATAAAATTCATGCACATTCATACATCAGCCCGTTTGCTGTGGTCACTGGTGTCTCAATTCTAGAACGTGTTCTTAAAGTTTCAAGCAGAGAAAAAATCATTGGAAAATGGATTTTGTGTACGTTTCTGTAGTTTGAGGAACTCTACCAAGCATGAGAAGAAAGAAATATATATATATATACTGACTAGCCAAAGTGCACTATCATGTCTAAAATGTATAATGCAATTTTCAAACCCTGCTAAATACCTAAAAATTCTTTAAAAGGCGTTTTCTCTAATTTTTTTCTCTCATATTTAAATGTTCAGTTTGTTGTTTATAAGAAGATTTACACATAATAGGCACATAATAGGTATTCAGTAATTTTTGTGGGTCACAGGAAGTGCATTAAATTAAAGAGATCCTAAGAGATTACTGTGTGTTTAAGGGATTGAGATTTTTTTCTGTTATTTTTAGCCGAAGAACAATATGCACTTCTGAATTCAAAGATTCCTCTTTTACCTATTGGGAGTTTGACAGTTTTGTAAAAACTGTGGTTGCCACATAATGTTAGATGATGGTGCGATATCTTTCCTAAGCTTTCTCTTGACATGTAGTGAATTATGTTGCTTTTCTCAATTTTGAATAAACACCCTTTAAAAAAAAACCCCTCTGGTTTATTTATCTCCATGTAGCTTGCTTGTCCCACAAAGTTTATTTCAGCAGTCACTTAAAACAAAATTCCCAAGTTCTCACATTGTAGAGAAATATCCCAGAACCCTTTCTGGGTGGATCAAGACTTGCATATCAGTTCCCCAGGCTTAGTCATTTATTCTTGAAACTGGTTGTGGCTATGACCAGTTTGCATTTCTGAATATGGTGATAGGATTTTTAAATTAGTCACAGCCTCTGGGGAGGACAGTTGGCTCTTAAAAATGCTCAGCAAACACATGGGCATTCCACTCGGCTAACTGTCTTCCACAGATTATTCCTTTTGTCTAACCTCGATTTCTCTGGAGGAGGTTCAGACTCATTTCCTCTAGTTGGGCTCTAAGTGGTGACTACAGACTGCTGTCCTCCAACTTCTGAGGACTGCTGGAATCTCCAGCAGTGGCTTCTCCAAAGGGCCTCTCTTACCTGCTGGAACTAGCCTGGTTCCCAGGTTCCTGTTTCCTCTATAGAGAACATGGAGTCACCTTTTCTCGGAGTTGGTGTACCTTAAGCCATTGGACATTTCTCAGTGCAGTGATATTTAATTCACAAGCCTCTGTTGAGAAAGGTGGACTTCTCTCAGAAAGGAGCGTGTAGCAAACATACTGGCTTCTCTCTTAGTGTCAAACCCTACAAGGAGATGGAGTACATCCCATAGCCCTGGAAATCTGCATGTGGACTACAAAGAGCCTGACTTTCAACACCAGGACCCTTAAATTAGTGATGTGTTAAGAGGATGTCTGTGAAAATGGCTTTTCTTTTCCGTATTAGGTTTTTCTCAATTTAATATGAGTGTATTTGTTCAGATACCATATTGTAGAAAGTGGCCTGTAACTTTCAGTTTATTTGAGTAATTAAGGGAGTTTACATGTAGAATAATGGAATGAGCCATCTCCTAGGCCATGAATATAGGTCTAGGATTAGATTCTAGCATAGACCATCAGAAATGGATATCAAAGTTTAAGAAAATGGTAAGACAAAAAAAACATGAACAACCACAACAGAAAAACCCATAATGCTAGGGAAATTCTCCTGGGTGACAGGAAGCCCTAGTGTGTGCTCTCAAAGGACAGCTTGCTCTCAAGCTCCCTAACCAGTCATGTTGTCCTTTTGAACTTGTATCACGCCCTGTAAAGGCAATGCACTACACTTGTGTGTGCGATGGGGTGGGGGAGATGTTTATTGAGTGGTATTTACTTTCATAAGGATCTGGAAGAGTCAAAGCAAACCCGTCCCGGCCTGGCACAAAACCAGGCACGCAACAGCAAACTGCACCCATAATTAATTACATGTGTGATAAGTAGTGTGAGGATGAGCAGGGGGCTTTGAGAGCACATAACAGGACCGCTCCTGGAATGGGGAATCAGGGAAAGTTGCCTGAAGAAGTCGAGTTCAGGTTGAGAGCATAGGTAAGAGTGTTTGCAGGTGAAGATGTGGGAAAGGGCATTTCTGGTGGTGAACGTTAGCATTGGGAAGGCAACGTGGTTCAAGGGGCAAGGATTTGGGGAAAGAAGATCAAAGAAGACCACTGTGGCCCTAAGGGGTGCGTGCAGGTGCTGGGGTGGGGAGGGTGATGGGGTGGGGTGGAGGGTGGAGCTGGAGGAGTAGGAAGGGGCCAGACTATAGCGTGCACAGAGGAAATCACTGCAGATTTAAAGCACAGAGTTGTCTTGGTCAGATTTGTATTAAAAACCAATACCCTGAGTGCAGCATGTAGAATGGATTGGGGGAGCAAGTGTAGGGTGGAGGAGACCAGTTAGGAGGCTAACAATGGAGACGAAATACTATAGGGTCTTAGACCAGGGCGAAGAGAAGTCCACAGGGTTGAGAAAAAATTGCAAGGTCCAATTAACAAAAAAGCTTATGGAGAGATGACTAACACAATTTGTAGCTACACATAGCATCAATACACAGGCAGCTGTCATCAGGAAAATCAACACAAAATATTTGTTGGAAAGCAAAAGACAAAACAGCAAACAAAGCCCACCCTAAGAATAAATTAAAACCAAGGCCCGGGGCTAACAAACAAAAAGGCTGGATATAGCCATTCAATGTCTGGTATTCTTTTAAAGCATCATGATTCCTTCAAAATAGCCACTCCAGTTGTTTTTCAAACTGTTGACTTTCTCTTTATCAATGCATGTAAGATTGATCACATAAGATGTGTGCCTGTTTTCCACTTTGATGTTGGCCGGAGAGCACTGACCGATCTTACAAAGTTGGACTGAAGAGGGTATCGATTTGGGAGGGATGTCCTGAGACAGGCTTGGCCAGCTAGGGGCCCAGTGAGATTGATTTAGGACACCCTCCCAACGCTGGCCAGTGGCAGGATCAGCTGCACAGACAGACTGACAACCACGGTGTCTCCGAGTGCACATAGCTGCCGCCTGGCTGTATTTCAAAGGTGTCTCAGCAGAAGCAGTTTGGCCGTGTCTGAAATACAGCCTCTGCACAGTCCTTAGACTGTATTTTACAAGATCATTCTCTAGCACACAGGCAACGCTTTTATGGCATCTGGAGCATTTTGCTGAATGACTGGGTAGTGCACTGCTGACCAGACAGCGTATTTCCAGATTTAGATTATAAGAAGAAAACAGCAAGTGATAAGTTCAGTGACGGGTCAATGGCTAGTTATACAGCAGTTCTCTCACCCAGCACTTTTGTTCCGTGGGGACTAATCCTGCAGAACATATTCAACAGGGATGGCCCCAGGTGTTTGCTTTCCGGACGGTTAGCCACAGTTGCACTGCGAATGTGCTGTTATCACACCGTAAACATTCTTCTTACTTTAAAGAAAATTGGGGAGAGTATTAAGAATTGGATGCAAAGCCCGATAGACTTGCCATTGGGTGTCATTATTTTCCGTGCATTCATGAGCTGTGGGAGGGAGGTGTAGCTTGTGAAAACAAAGTGGCAAGAGAGATTAACCAAGTTTTATTGATTTTACTGTAAACTGTGTGCATCCCACGTGTTTTAGGTTCTTGGTGATGTTGTAACTTCGAGGGACGTGACAATGTCCGCCGGCAAATAGCTTTCTGAAAGAGTTGACAGTTCATACATTATTCCACCTGGATAGAAGGTTTCCAGATCTTCTCGAATCACGATCACATGTGCCATTTAAAGTTTCTGCTCAGTTTGTCCAGTTTTACTTTTAAGAATGAGGGCAGAATTAAAAACTGTAGCGATGTCAAATGTATAAAACTCTTACTTTTAAATGGTGGTCAGGGACAAGTTTGCCCTGAATGGGGACACAATTTAAAGACATTTGTGCTAGAGATGCCAGACATTGCTTCCCTGCCACACTGCCTGCTGTGCTAAATAATTGTGTTTCATATTACACAACCCTGCAGAGGTCATATGGGAGATGTAGAGCCAAGGCAACCATTTTGTTCAGCTGCAAAGTAAACTTAGGAGATCAAGTGGTTAGGAGAAAACATGACCCAAACAAGTGAAAAGGGAGAGAGGTGACTAAAGAGAGAAGGAAAAGAGTAACCTCCTTGGATCTGGCTAGTTTATGAGCTAGGTCTAGTTCTTTACCTTTAAAATTAAGTTATTTTTAAAATCAATCTTAGTTTTCCTTGACTTATTTTAAAGACACATCTTTAACGTAAAGATTGGGTGAGGCTCAATCTTTGCAACCAAACCGAAACAATCCTTATCAGTGACGTCGGTCAGTGTGGCAGGAAGAATAAGCCTAGCTGGTAATCAAGTGTAGCTATGAAATTTGGTTTTGCCATGGGGAATTTTAAAAGATGGAGACTTCCTCATTCAGTCCTAGCTACTTTGGGACAACCAACCTCACTTCTATTTATCAAAGGCACACCTGTTTGTATATAAGTTTTGTCTCATCTTGGGTAAGTTTTTTTGCATCTTGGGTCTCACCCAAGAGTAACCATTAGGGCTTACTCTACAACTTTCTCAAAACAAAACAACAAGGACACAAGCCGGCTTGTGGTTGGATTGAAAAAAGTGGGGGAGGTTGTGAAATGAAGCCACTGATATGACCCTGTGCCAGATGAGTAAGATGGAACCCGTGTAGGAGTCGAGTTCAGTAATAACGTGCCTCTCGCTGCCGTTCATTTTGCCTGCAAACCCCCACACTTTTGAGCAAATATTATTTTTAATGTCAGAGTGCACAGAGCTGTGCTCTAGGTTGGGCTAAATTGGACGCTGTGGGAGAACAAACCTAGAATTCCAAATGTGGTGATCCCAACACAGACCAATTTTCCACTCGCACGGGGTGGGCTTGTTCACATCTCACGCAGAAATGAGAGATGCCAGACTGGGTGTTGACTGGCCCCAGACATAAGTAGTAATTTAGGTTTTATTTTAAATAGGCATTAGATCTGGGTCATCCAGAATGTCAATTTAGGAAGGAGCTGGGGAAAATGGCAGAAGACAGCAGCTAGAGGGCCCTCAGATGAAGAGCAGGGAGTCCTGGGGCGGGACCTCAGGTGATTCTATTGAGCTCTGCCAGAGTTACTTAGCGGTGAGCAAAGGGTAATCTCAGCCTGTGTCTTGCCATGGATCCGTAGGCAGGTCTGAAGGAGCTCTCTGGGTCCTGCAATTTGAAGTAGCAGCTTCTTTCTTCACGTTGTGCAGATGACGAGAGTTAACTTCACTGACTAAAGCATTGTAAAGCTGACAGTGGTGTTTAAACCCTGACCTGAAGAAGGTGACTTGGGAACAGTCTGGAAGAAATAGATCAGAAGGATTCCACCCAGCAACCCTCAAGCCGACACAGTGGGCTTTTGCATTCTTTATGCAAAGCCCAGGGGTTGTATGAAGAGTTCTCTCCCCAGTTGCTTCCCTAAGCAACTTAACTGTTGGTTCAAGTTGATGCTTGTGATATTGGCTTGTTCTCTTGGTGTGAGGAAGATATGAAGTATCTATTCATCAGCAAGTATTTATTGAGCATGTACTATATCCCAGGTACGTGTTGAAGCTGAGGAGACAGCAGTGAATAAAACCATATCTCTGTGCACATGGAGCTTACCTTCTAGTGGCCAAAGGCCTACGTTCAAATCCTGGCTCCACTCATTACTAGCTTGGGAAGTTACTTAACTTGGGTACATTCACTTCTCTGTGCCATTGGTGTCTGTATCTGTAAAGTGGGTTGGCAAAATGGTACTTAAAAGGTTTGGTATGAGGATGAACCAGGCAAAATATGTAAAGAGCTTACAACAGTGCATGCATTATAATGAGAACTAAATGTTAGCAATTACATATCAAAGCAAGTGAATGACTTTTAGCTGTTGCCCAAGGACAGGGGAAAACAATGAAAACATTCATGATTCTGATTTAAAGGCAGAGCTTTAAGTGATGGCCTCTGACAAGGGTGGCGTTCTGCTCTGGCCTTTCAAACTTGTAAAAAGCACAGGGACCCAGAAACCAGCATTTAAGCAAACTTAAGCCTTTGAAACAGAAGTCTAAGTGGACGCAGGAATTTATTGACTTCTTTCCACAGGCCTTTAGCTTTTTTTTTTTTAATCTTCATTTTATTGAGATATATTCACATACCACGCAGTCATACGAAACAAAGCGTACATTCAATTGTTTACAGTACCATTATATAGTTGTGCATTCATCACCAAAATTAATTTTTGACATTTTCATTACCACACACACAAAAATAATAAGAATAAAAATTAAAGTGAAAAAGAACAATTAAAGTAAAAAAGAACACTGGGTTCCTTTTTTTTTTTTCTTCCCCCACTTTTCTGCTCATCCATCCATAAACTAGACAAAGGGGAGTGTGGTCCATATGCCTTTCCCAATCACATTGTCAACCCTCATAAGCTACATTTTTGTATAATCGTCTTCAAGATTCATGGGTTCTGGATTGCAGTTTGATAGTTTCAGGTATTTACTGCTAGCTATTCCAATTCATTAGAACCTAAAAAGGGTTGTCTATATTGTGCGTAAGAGTGCCCACCAGAGTGACCTCTCGGCTCCTTTTGGAATCTCTCTGCCACTGAAGCTTATTTCATTTCCTTTCACATCCCCCTTTTGGTCGAGAAGATGTTCTCCGTCCCACGATGCCGGGTCTAGATTCCTCCCTGGGAGTCATATTCCACGTTGCCAGGCAGATTCACTCCCCTGGGTGTCTGATCCCACGTAGCGGGGAGGGCAGTGATTTCACCTGCCAAGTTGCAGGCCTTTAGCTTTTACATTTATAGTCTTGGGCTGAGAGATCCTGCTTGGAATTAGTAGATAGTATTAAAAATTGGGGTCCCTTTTGGGAAGGAAATGAAATGCTCTGTGGATTTGCTGCTGGGCCCCCTGGGCTTCTGAAATGCTGACACCACATTCTGCTTTGCCTGGGGAGAGGGATTCGGTTTTCAGTTTGCAAATGAAATTTTGAGAATCCTGTGATTTTTGATCCTGGTGTTAACATAAATCCAATGTGTGAGCTGACCTAAGGCGTTCCACACCCCCATCTCAATTTCCTTATCTGTAAAAGGAAGGCAGCTGAAAGAGTAACCTTTGGGGAAAGGGGCAGGACCTCAGAAACCAGTCCTATAGGGCCAAGGGAGAGCTTGCTGCCTGTGAGATTATGTAGGAGACACCTGAGCACACAGATCTTGCTTCGAGGCCATACTTACCCTTACCTGGTAGATCACGCTGATAGGCAATGTCCTTTCAGATGCATTCATGGCGGCGGCCCACTTTAAACAGGAAGCCATTTGTTCGTCCCAGATGCTTCTACTCTTTATGGGCTGCTCTTTGAAAATCTCCAAATATGGTTCTGGAGAAAATGGTACGTATTTTTTCTTTGTGGAGCAAAGGCTTTTTGGAACCAGGGCTGTTGTTGCTGATGAAAATGTTATATTGGGTCTCATGGCAATTCATTTATTTATTGCTTTCTTGACCCTGTGTCATCCAAGGAGTATTCTAAAACCACATGGTGCTTCTGAGCCCCACTTTTCTGCATTTAGGTCCCTGATTCAGCTGACAGATGTTAAAACGCAGACTCAGCCAGATAACTCCCCAGTGACAGCACAGATGCAAAAATTGAACCAGTTACTCCACCTTGGGGAGGGATTATGTTGGTGTCCCACGTTTTCCCTACTGATAGCCCTGAATTTTTTTTTTTTCCTGATAGCATAATATGGTTTATGATAGAAATGGAGTCTCCTTCCTTCTGCTTGATTCACTCTCCATCTCCCTAAGAAAATGTGCAGACATGGAGTTCGGGAGGCCGTGGGTATTTTACGGATAGTCATGGCCTCACATCTCTTTGATGGTCAGCAGGGCTCTAACCGAGCAACTTTGGCTCTGAAGAGAAATAAACATAAGATTTTAGGTCTGGAGGGAACTTTCCTTGTGCTTAAGCAGTCATTTTAGGGATTAGGAAATATGGGCCCAGACCCACTCGCTCTGGGTCACAGATGGGAGTAGGAGAACCAGATCTCCTAATTCCCAGTCGAGTGTTTTCCCACCGGATCCTGCTGGCTCTCGTGCATCCTCTGCCTGTCCTCCAGCTCCCACCCTCGGCTTCCCCCCGAGATGCACAGGGGAAGGTTGGGGTCGGGCTTCCGGCTCTGCCCTGGCTTGGGTGTGCCTCTCCCAACTGCCTCTCAGCCCATTTCCTTTTGGGAAACGCTAGCCACAAAAATGGCCAGAATCTTTACCAGAGACAGTTCAGACCTCTCAGTTGGTAAATAAAGAAACTGAGGCTCAAAGAGGGGAAGTGACTGGCTCAAGTTGCTCCACTGAGTCAGGAAATCAGCCAACACATATCTATTTAGCACTTAATGAGGTGCCAGGCCTTTGGTTCCTGCTGGGGATTTGGTTGAGAATAAAACAGAGGTGGTTCTGGCTTTGAGAGAACTTTCTGTCGGGTAACAAGACAGACAGAAAGCAAATGGTGGCAAATGGGAGGATTTTTATGAAGGAAGAGATCAGGGTCCTGCTGGGAGAATCATCTTGGTGTGATAGAACCAGGACCGACTCGAATCTACCGTTCCCTCTGTCGAGATGCTTCATCTTTGCACCCCAGTCTGTTTTTTGAACATTTTCCTTATGCCAGAAAAAGTAAAAATAAGAATAAAAAATAAAAGTAAAAATGAACACCCAAATCATCCTCCCCCCACCCTATTTTTCATTTAGGTTTTGTCCCCATTTTTCTACTCATCCATCCATACACTGGATAAAGGGAGTGTGATCCACAAGATTTTCACAATCACATGGTCACCTCTTGTAAGCTGCATAGTTATATGCATAAGAATGTCCACCAGAGTGACCTCTCAACTCCATTTGAAATCTCTTGGTCACTGAAGCTTTATTTCGTTTCATTTCACATCCCCCTTTTGGTCAAGAAGATGTTCTCAATCCCACGATACCGGGTCCAGATTCATCCCTGCGAGTCATGTCCCACGTTGCCAGGGAGATTTACACCCCTGGGAGTCAGGTCCCACATAGGGGGGAGGGCAGCTAGATCACCCACAAAGGTGGCTTAGTCAGAGAGAGAGGCCACATCTGAGCAACAAAAGAGGCACTCAGGGGGAGACTCTTAGGTGCAATTATAAGCAGGTTTAGCCTCTCCTTTGCAGTAACGAGAGATGCTTCATCTTTTGTTTTTTATGTAACTGGACCTTGGCAGAGAGGTAAAAGCTGGAGAAGTTCATCTTTGAAGGGATTTGCCTTCTTGCCCTCTATTTAGAGATTTGGAGTAATATTTTACAATTTATCTTTTGGGCTGTTCTGGTGCTTTCCAGATACCTTCTATCATTATTGTTTATCACACAGAATCATCTGTTCAAATTCTTGGTCTAAGCATAGGCAACCCTTGGAGAAACTGAGGTTGGGCTGTAGGGGCTGGTTCTCAGAGCAGCTGGGGAAACTGAGGCCCAACTGGAGAGCTGTTACATCCATGGCTTTTGGCTGCCTCTAGAAAACAAAAGCTACAAGCTCTCACGGATTTGTGCAACTTGCTAGTTGTTTGCCTTCGCCTATGCTGCTATCACGTGCCCTGGTGAAACCCCCCTCTGCCTCCTGGCCCAAAGACCTCTTCTCTCCATCTCTCTCTTGAACTTTGGAGCTTTTCTAGATGACAGCCATTTCTCTTGCTGGAAGGGAGCCCCTCCCTCCCAGTCTTTTCTCTGAGCTGTTTTCCTCCACCCCTTTCTGTTCAAAGCCCACCTCCTCTGGACCAACTCTGCCCTCTCTTTTAGCAGCTCCCATCGCCCTTGTGTACCAGCTGTCACTGGTTTTGTATATGGTAATGTACTTAAAACAATTTGTGTTCCTGTCTCTTTTTATTCTATGTGTCCTCTCTTCTCTAGATTACAATTGTCGTGAGAAAAGTGGGTGGGGCCCCTGTTTCCTGTGGGGCTTGGGTTGCCAAGAGCACAGTTGGATGTTGATTGGGTGGGTTGAACTCCACTTCTTCAAAAGCCCGATGGGAGAGCCAGGGGTGGGGTGGATGAAGGGATTCTGTGCCACCAGTCCAGAAGAAGAGGGCAGGAGTCCCAAGCAGGACTGGCTGTGACACTGATTTGCTGCCCAACTTCAGGCTGAGTTTTGGTTTCTTTGTCTATAAGTGCAGTTCAGTCCATCTCCTCACCAGGAGGTGTCCTGAAGCACACAAAGCGTGAAGACCATGTCACAACGTCACACCTGGTTTGTCTACAGCAAGGTAAATCGCCGCCGCCTTTTAGGGGCATTTAAAAGGCCAGAGGCAGAAAATTGCCCAAAGGGCATTGTATCTTCAGAAGCCAGCAATGAATCTAGTTCCAGAGCTCTTTCTGGAAAACCATGAAGTTGGAGGGCTTCATCCTTTGCTGTTCTCCTCCCTGCCTCTGAAGGTTTTACTGGCCTCCTTTCTCAGGATCCCATTTAAGACAGGTTGCCCTGTCCCTCCCCTCTTTCTACGAGGCCCTGGAGAAAACAGATTCACACTCAGGCGTTAGAAACTTCCCATGCTATTTCTTCAAACAGCATTTGCATTTTTAAAACAAGTTGATTGAAGAGAGCAATATTTAACAGCAAAAAAATACAACTGAAATGATGACATTTCAGGAAGGAGAAATTTTGGATAAGACTACTGTTTTTTAGTTCTTTGGAAAACACCTCCATAAACGTCCTACTTAGATGTTCAAACCTGGGTGAGTGCGTGGGGCTTCTGTGACTTAACAGGACCCAGGGAGGAGGGTGGATGCTGGGAGGAGAATGTCATCCAGCCGAGTAGATGGGGGTAAAAATCAGCTTGACATTCAATAATCCTCTTCTGTTATCACTGAACGATGTTTTCCATGCAGAGCAGAATAATCGCTTCCCACCTCACCCTGCAGTGTTCAGTAAACCCAGGATTCACAGAAGTTTCCAGAAACTCTCCCCCAAATGGACTTGCGGACGCCTTCGTTACAGTGCCTGTAAATTGCAGGCAATGGCTTCCAGCCGGAGCCGTGTTTATTTTGGACACTTTATGCAGAAAAGCCCTGGCTACTATAGGAAATGGGGAGAAGAAGAAAGAAAAGGATCAGACAAAGCTCCTGAGAAAGCATATAAAACTGTTGAGCTTTTATCTATCTGTCCAGCTCAGTGTGTGGCACGTGCAGGCACTGAACGAAGGCATAGTAGAAATGGTTTCTGTGTGATTGCTTAATTTCGTGCTTGTAGTTTTGTCATGCTGACTACGTGCGGGTGGCGTGTTGAAGAAAACCCAAAGGCTTGGATTCCAGTCCCAATTTTGTCACTCACTTGTCCTGTGATGCTGGCTCAGACGTTTCATCTTCACTGGGGCTCATTTCCTCCTTGTAATGAGCTACTGGACATGAGAACTCTAAGGTGTTCTAGAAAGACAGAGTCCAGTCATTGTGAAAGCCCTTAGCTTTGGAGAGGATTGTGTGAATTCACAGGTGTCGATCAAGGCGTGAACCTTGTTAGGTAAAAACTGAAAGTGAAACTCCTACATTTAAGATGTGAAAATAAAATCAGCCACCTGAGTAACACTAATTTCAAGAAGTGGTATATTAACTTCAAGTAGGAAACTTGTAAAACCAAAAAAAACAAAAACAAAAACAAAAACGAAAACCAACTGAGATGTGAAAAACGTACAAAACGAATGACTGTCACCTAATCCCCAAGTCCGATATTTGTGTGATTCTCCGTAACAAATCTGTCATGGTTAAAACCCATCCGTGTCCATGAACAAATATTGAGTTTGTGCTACGTGCTGCCAGGTGTTGCTAGGCACTGGCTATCAGAGCTCTGTTCCTGTGCTGTTCTTAGTTCAATCACTGGTTCGTTTGACCAGTGGCTGCTAGTTTCCCCAGGGGCGCGTGTGCATGCGTGTTTCCTACCACACAGCTTCACTAATGTGGGAAAGTGCTGTATACATTTATTTACATGATAAATACTTTTTTGATGTACCAACAACCCGAATGGTTGTAGGGTCCCCTGGGACTGTGTGCATATTTCTTTATCTCTGATCCTGGTGTTAGCATGTTTCTTGATAGCCATTGAATGTAAGTTGAATATTAGCTGGGTGAGTAAAGTATTGGTTGCTCTATCCTCTTTAAAACAAATATCATTGTTTTATAGTACAGAAAACTAAGCTGACCCCTTTTTTGACTTTGGCTGAGATGAATATGATTAAACATTTTTTAGGGGTATATGAAGTTTGCTTCTCTATGGTATATTAAAGGATTTATGTTGACGATGAATTTGGTGAACGTAGCAAAAGTTTTGCACTTTTTGATTATGTTCATCTCCCTCCCACCCCCTAAATCCTGCTACAGGTTTATCCATCGTAATGAAAATTAAAAGGTCAAATGGCCACCTCTTTTTAAAACCAACATGTACTTGCAGAGTTGTTTTCTTTATTACGACAAGCAAATGCCAAGATCTGGGCAAAGAGTGCTAAAACTCCTCAAGTACTTTGCAAGAAACAGTGAGTAAAACATACTCGTGATGATATTCGGATATTATATACACATGCTGTTTATGTACTTAAAAAAACTAAATCGGAAAATCTTACTCATTTTGGTAGAAAAACAGGGTAGTGATTACAACTTGGGACTTTGTGATATTTTGTCAGTGTGCCGTTTGTCAAAAGGCAATTTATCTAAAGCTGGAAAAGGATATGGTTTGACTGACTAAACTCTGGAGTGATACAAGTGATATGCGGACGATGAAAATGCTTAGGGGAATTTTGGGGGCTGTGCTCGGTACTGTGTAGGTGTAAAGAGCAGACTTCTCCCCTTTATTCTTTTTTTTTTTTTGCACAGGGTTCAAAACTGAAAGTTGCTGACATTTTATACCTCACACTGGCACATTAAATCACAATTTACATGGTCATTTGTAAATCCACTTGGTGGTGGAGTGCAAACTTGTTAGTATACACTTGAGATGTTTCTTGCGGGCGTGACTCCTTTTTTAAACATCACACTAGATGTTTTCGTTTTGGAATCCGTGGCTCTCTAGTCTGAGCAATTTGGGTGAGCTCTCCCAGAACAGACTTCTTTTCCTATGCACTCCCTGAGGGGAGGTTTGAAGGGTAATTCAGAAAAGTGCATCTCCCCATCCTCAAACAAAAATTCTCTTTCCAGCCAGCTTGCCACGAGGCCTGAAATTCTGACTTGAAGGGATTTCTTCCTACTCAACACTGGGATTTGGGAGCCCCGAGGGTATTTTGGTTGGCCCACCTTGGACTTCAGTTTCCTCATTGGTAAAATGGGGATACTGATTCTTACCTAAGGGGGCTTTTGTGGGGCTCAATTGAGACGAGGCCTGTCAAAGTCTTCATGCAGTGCCCACACGTGGCAATTGTTGCATGTGCTCCTGGTTTTCTTTTTGTTATGAAAAGGAGGAGGAGGAGGGATAGACCCCTGACACAGTGGGGACTTCGTTTGCCATCACAACTATGCCTTGCAGGATGGGAGAATTCATGCTTGGCTGTGGTGCTCACTGCTTGAGAGGGCTTTCTTGGAGGGGCTCAGCCAGAGGAACCCTGTTACAGTTTGCTAATGCTGCCATTTGCAAAACACCAGCAATGGATTGGCTTTTATAAAGGGGGTTTATTTGGTTACAGAGTTACAGTCTTAAGACCATAAAGTGTCAAACAATGGGGTACTGTCACTGGAGAAAGGCCATTGGCATCCGGAAAACCTCTTAGCTGGGAAGGCACGTGGCTGGTGCCTGCTTGCTCCCAGGTTGGGTTTCAAAATGGTGTTCTCCAAAATGTTGCTCTTGGGGCGTTTTGTCCTCTCTTAGATGCAGCTGCTCTCCAAAATGTCACTCACAGCTGTTCCGAGCTCCTTCTGCTTGTCATCACTTTTATATGGCTCCAGTGATTTAATTCAGACCCACCCTGAATGGGTGGGGTAACACCTCCATGGAAATTATCCAGTCAAAAGTCTCGCCCACAGTTGATTGAGTCACATCTCCATGGAAACACTCAATCAAAGGAGTCCAACCTAATCAACACTAATGCATCTGCCCCCACAAGATTGCATTAAAAATAATGGCATTTTGGAGGACATAATACATCCAAACCGGCACAAATCCCAAATGAGAACTCCTCATAGGTAAGTTTATCCCAGTCTTGAGTGATAAAATAGGATGAGACAATTCACAGGATTATTAACAGTCCCAGGGCTCTCTGGAGAAGTAACTCAAGTTTTTAATAAGATTTGAAATGTAGAGTGAGATGATACCAAGCTGAAAAGCTTTGTTTTGAAAAATAATGCTATTATATGGTACATGCAAAATATTTTTGCTGAAACATGAAGAGAGTTCCAGAACTCTTTAGTATAGAGAATTCCTCTAAGGTGGGGTTGGGAGGTGGTGGTGATCAGAATGTAGACTGAGGTCAAGTTCTAGCTTTGACACTTTCTACCCGTGTGAACTTGGGGCAGGCTACGTAACCTCTTTGTGCCTCCGTTTCTCCATCTGTGACATGGGTATGGTAATAATATTTACCTTCTGGAGTTGTTAGGAGGTCTCAGTGAATGCATCTACAGTTCTTAGCCTGGTCAGCACCTGTCACGTTGCAAGGGCTCAATAAATTAATTAATTTTAGGGGAAGAGAAATGGGATTTTGAGAGTTAAGAAAAAGTATTTTAATGAGCTCTAAGTTTTGATTTGGAATCTACAAATAGATATGTCTTTTGAGAGGAAGTAGGACCAACAAGGACACATGGCCACAGCTTTTACATCTGAAAAATCCATGGAGTCAGTATGAAGAGGGAATAGGGTTGTGTAGCTAACATCTAACTAGTTCTTGTAATTCTCATCATGGTTAGTCAGGAAAGCCCAAGATTTGACAGAGATGTGATCTCGATAGAGGCAGGACTTGATGGATTTTAGAGTGGCAGTATAAATGGTGGTTAAGAGCACAGGCTCTGGAGCCAACCTGAATCCATCTACTCTACTTGCTAGCTGTGTGAACTTGGGAAAGTTACCTAACCTCTCTGTACTACAATTTCTTCATCTGAAAAAAACAGGATAATAAGAGAACCTACCTCATCAGGTTGGTGTGAGGACTAAAGGAAATATTAGAAGTAAACCTTGGTGGACTATGACCTCCAGTGAAATTAGTTATTATTTTATTTTACTAGGATGTAAGCTCCCAGGGGCATGTTTTTTTTTTTTTTTTTTTTTTTTTTTTGCCATTCCCTTTTTTTTTCACTCCTGCATCTCCAGCACTGGAAAAGTGTCTGACGTGGTAGCTACTCCATAAATACTTGTTGAAATATGAAAGCTCTGTCAGTTAAGTTAAGAGACAAAGAAGCTAGGTTAAGATGTCAAAATAATTGAAGATGGGTGATGAGTTATTTGGGAGTCCATTATACTGTTTGTGTGTGACCAAAGAGTTTTAAAATAAAAATAAAAAAAGGAGATTAATCATTGGAGATAACCAGGCATTAGAAAATTCTTTTCTTCCCTTTTTGTTGCAGCTTACAAAAATTACAAGACATTTTCTATTACTAAACACTACCATACTGCTAGAGACTTGTCCCCAGTAGGCATTTGCTCCTCTTGAAAGGAATCAGATGGTAAGCAAGCATTTCAGTAAAAACGGGAAAAGCTGATCTATCAGCCTGCACTGTCTTAGCATCACCCTGGAGAGCTTCTCCGTGGAGGGAATCAGGCCAGCCCTGGGGCTTGCCGGTCACTGCTTTCTCCCTGTCCCCTGGCCGTGGAGTAGCAGGATGGGATAAGCGGGTGAAAGAAACCCGTGTTAATAGTGCTGAGTTAGGCTCTGTGGAGAGTCATGGCCCTTGCCTTTTAGAAGTGGGAAACATGGAGAGCCTGGTGAGCATCTGTGGTAACACAGGAACTTATTTTTAAATGTACTATATCCGTTAGGCTTGCACAGTTATGACATTATGTTTAATGAAACAAAACTTGTGATTCACGACATGTATGTTATAGAATATTCTATATAGAATATGTAAAATCATGGTTCTTAATTTCATATCTTTGATCCAGGAAACCAGAAGTGAGCCACAGGATTTAAAAATATAGGATCTCTTAAGCTTTAGACATTTGTTGTTTATGTACATATCTACACGTTATGTAGATCTTATATCATGTATATCTCACAGTCTTAAAGTTATCCTCATTGCAGGGGAAAAAATGAACTGAGACAGTTTTCTGGGATTACCTGGAATATCATGCTTCTATCTAAAGAATATATTACAATTTCAACACTGCCGATATGACCCAAAGTATGTTTTATTTCCTCCTTCACCTTGGTGAAGAATTATCTGCAGGCAATATCTCTCATTATTAACACACCATAAAAACATTTCCAAATTTATGTCTCCAATTTCTTTAAAGGGCAAAAAACTTCCACATTTAAAATATTATGAAGATAAAATTGCCTTAGCTCTAAGTGAAAAATGAACCATTCCAAGGGAAAAGGGTCATATGGAATACATTTTTAAGAGCTTTGATCAGGAAGCAAAGGAGAATTTTGTCTTTTTGGATTAGCAAAGCAAGGAAGGGAGAAACAGAGATTTCAGAAAAGGAAGGGACTGCTGACTGCAGCTGGAGGTTTCCCACACGTATTTCTGTTTTCTCAGTTTTGAGAGGTAACCTCTTGGAACTCAGTCTCATGAGGCGGTTGTATCATAAGGTCACATTGTCTCATAAGATTGTTTCATAAGGTAACAACTTCCTTCCCCTCACAGGTGCAGCGGAATGTGGAATTGGGGTGTCTTCAGTGCATGTGGTGGTGAGAAGGGCCCGTTTTTAGGATCCATCGGGGCTGATGCAGTGGTAGGAAAGACAGGAAAGCAAATTAGTGTCATATCTACTCTTTTCCCTCCAGTGATCCAAAATTATCCTAAGGACCACACAGACAAAGCAAATAAGAGATTGTGTCCGAGAGGAGTCGAGAGAGATGTTGTAAAATACAAAACAATCAGCCCAAACATACCACAGGTAGACCTGCTTCAGGTGTGGGTTTCTTTTGTTTTTTTTTTTTTTGTTTGCAATTTTGTGGAGATACAGTCACATGTCATACAATCATCCAAAGGGTACAATCAGTTGTTCACATTATCATCATATAGTTGTGCATTTATCACCACATTCAATTTTTGAACATTTTCATTACTCCAAAAAAATTAATAAAAATAAAAATAATAATAAAAATAAAAGTAAAAAAGAAAACTCCAAACAACCCATCTCCCCTATCCCCCCCTATTATTTATTTACTTTTTTATCCCCATTTTTCTACTCATCTGTCCATACACTGGGATTGGGAGCTACAAGGTTTTCACAATCACACAGTCACACTGTGTAAGCTGCATAGTTATACAGTCGTCTTCAAGAATCAAGGCTACTGGGTTGCAGTTCAACAGTTTCAGGTATTTCCTTCTAGCTATTCTAATACATTAAAAACTAAAAGGGCTATCTATATAGCACATAAGAATACCATCCAGAGCGACCTCTTGACTCCATTTGAAACCTCTCAGCCACTGAAACTTTATTTTGTTTCATTTTGCTTCCCCCTTTTGGTCCAAGAAGGCTTTCTCAGTCCCACGATGCCGGGTCCAGGCTCATCCCCAGGAGTCATGTCCCCTGTTGCTGGGGAGATCTACACCCCTGGGAGTCATGTCGGGTGTGGGTTCCTTTTGCCTGTTGACTCTAACCTGTTCTGGGGAGGTGTCAGAGGAAGTATGTCCCCACAGGTACAATTGGGAGCCCTATCACTGAAATGTGGCATTTTCGTGTGAGCACATATTAACCAACGGAGGATGAGGAGGTGATTTGGGAAATGTTTGAACTCAAAGTGCGTGTTTCTCGAAGTGCATGCCACAGAATGAACAAACACAGGCGATACGGGGGGTGGGGTGGGGGGGACTACAGAGAAGGAAGAATGGAAATAAGACCGAGATTGGATTTGAAGGCCCAGTTTGCTCCCAATGGAGTCATTGGGCAGGTGCAGACATCAACCGAGCACGTGATTTCTCAACTGGGCACCGTGCACATAGACGGGCGGGAGCTGGACCTCGCTTCTCTCCGGGACACACATTCTCGCAACCCCAGTGTGCAGTCAGGCTCCCTGCTCACAGATTCCACCCAGAAGAGTTTTTCTTCTTCACACTTAAAAATTCCTTCCAAACAAGTGTTTCCTTTTAACATTCCCAAAGCAGATTAACTTTTCGAGCTTTGCGTTGCTTCCGACTCTGTTAGTGTCTCAGCCCTCAAATTAATTCCAACAACCCCTTGCTGTTTTCCCTTCAGAAGGCCGGACGCTGCGGCTTATTAGAATGCCCAGGAGGCCGCCATTGCCACCACTGCGATCCGTTCATCTTAGTCCAGGGGACACTTGGGATGAGAATGGAGGTCTTCAGGGCTGTCTCCGTTACCTTTACTTCAGTCCCTCCGTTATGAAGCAGTCCTACCCTGTTAAAATAAGAAAGGAGTCATGTGGAGGGAAGGTGCCATCAAATGTTATTAGAGCCTTGAGGAGGGAAGGCTGCAGGGTGAACACCACTGAATATTAAGTAGCGGGGCCCAATGAAAGCCAAAGGAGACAGAAGCAAACTGTTAAAGAAAATTCTTTCAAACAGCTCTCTGCCCTTTCTCCCTGGGGTGCCTGTGGTCCTCTGCCCTGGTTCCTGATTCTTTCCCGCCACCCCAACCCTTTCCCCACACTCTCCAGACACTGGGTTCCAGGCCATCGTCACGGGAAAGTTTATGCCCGATGCCAGACCCACGTCTTTCTGGAGGAGGCCTCCCCTGACACCCCAGGATGAAGCTGTGCTCACCTTCCCACCTTCCCTCCTGCCATACTCTATTACATCTTTGCACTTTATTTCTCTGTCTAGCACCTACTCTTGTGTATCCATTAGTTTGCTATTATTTGTCTTCACTAGAAGTTAATTCCATGAAGGAAGAGGCTCTGTCTTGTTTGGGGTGATCTCTTGAACCATCCCAGGCACATAGTAGTGCCCAGGAAATATTTGTTTGCTGACTGACTCTAAGATGGTAAAATAAGAACTTGCATGGTGTGTTTGTGAGTGTGGGCACAGCCCCCAGTGATGTACCCCTTCTGCCCCATGCTCACTATAAAAAACACCCTCAGTTACAGGCTCAGGGGTAAGACGATGACTGTATCTTCAACGTTTAACCGGCTTTTAGCTCTATTTCTGACTTTGGGACAAGCCAGGAAAGTTGCAGTTAAAAACATAACAGACAGCTGGAAACTGGGGTCATGGGCTGCAGTCTTGGTTTCCTTTCTGACTCACTGGGTGGACTTGGGCAAATCCTGCAGCCCCTCTGCCTCTGTTTCTTCATCTGTCGAATGGAGAGTTTGGACAGTCATGTTTAAGATCCCTTGCACTTCTTGTATATTGTAAGGCTGCCTCCTTACCTCTCTTTAAATGCGAGCACAGACCACCCTCTTCACACCAGAGCAAAGTGCCCTGTTAACCTTAGAGAAACGATGCAGCAAACTTTCAAAGCACAGTGTCACTATGACTATGCATCACTTTCCTCTTTGCTTCATCAAAGACCTGAGAGTACATGCTTCTTTGCCATGGACCCTAGGAGCATTTGTACTTGAAATGCATTTAAGGATCACATTTGATATTCATATAGCATTTTCAATCTGAGAATAGCAAAACTTATCTGCAACCTATTATTTTATTTTATTATTTTATTTTCATTAGAGAAGTTGTAGGTTTACAGAAAAATCATGCAGAAAATAGAGTTCCCATATAACACCCTCTCCATACTTAACAACTTACATTAGTGTGATACATTTGTTACAATTCATGAAACAATATTATTATAATTGCGCTATTAACTATTGTCCATTAGAGTTGCCTGTTTGTATTGCACAGTCCTATATTTAATTTTTTTTTAAATTAGGTACTGTTATTTTAAAAGAAGAAGCGACAGGATGACAAGCTTGAAATCGTTAAGGATCCCTAGGCTTTAGACTCTGCCAGTGCTTCCCAATAGCTGTCCGCAATTACCACATCTTATTTTTGATCATTACGTGTGCAATAGATTCCCATCACCAGCCCCTGATTATTACATTTATTAAGACTATCCCTTGCCAGGATGCTGCCCCGCCGACGATGGGAGCTGCTGTCACTCTCCCGGAGACCTTAGCTCACGCCTCAGCCCGCTGCACCGGCGCCGTCGCAGCCCCTCCCTCGCTAGTTCCCTGAGGCTGCTCTGGCTTTTTAGTCGGAGATTCCGGGGGTCGCAATCTAAAAGCCACGCCCATGACGGCCTCCTGATGTTGTCCTATCTGGTGGATCGTGGCGCTTGTGCTGCATCACACAGCTTTTTTTTTTTGTCTTTTGCACGTGTTTTCCTTTGCCTGGAGCGCCCTTCCCAACCCCACTTGCCCAGCAAACTCGTGCTTGTTTTTGAAGACCTCTAAGAGGTCAAACTTTCATTTGTTGCAAAACCTTTTCTGACCCACTCTCTCTATGCAGGGAAGAACTGGCTTCTCTTCTTCTTTGTCCTAACTTTATGCCAACGCATACTAAAACTATAGTATTTATTCTGAATTATGTATATATTTTGGATGTCGCTGTCACCTTCTATTGAGAATCCATGTGAATAAGGAATTTGTCTTTTTAATTTTTATAGGCTTGGACATAGCCTAGTGTGCATTCTCAATAAATATTTGTTGAATGAGTGAAATTACACAGTGATTTAATTTATGGCCCCAGCACCAAAGTTATTAAAAGATTTTGATTTGTGTATATATGAAATATTCTTCGAAATGGCTTTCTGGGTAGCAGCTGGTTTGGAAGGTGAGTTCAGAGGCTCCCGTGTATCCTATGGAGGATCTTTGCAGTTAAACATGGTAAAAATCAAGTTGTCTTTTAGTTTAAATTAAGTCATCCGTTTGGGAGGTGCTAATTAGATCAACCTGCCAGCAAGGGGCTTAGGGCTGGTGTTATGATTACTGGTTTCTTCTCCACATAAAATGTTTAGCTTGCATGGTCTCTAGACACTAATCAAGTGGAATTCGTGCAGCAGCCCATGGATTGATTGAATTAGCAGAGCTTCAAATAAATTTTAAAAAATACGGCTCTCATAGCTTTTTACTACTTGATAATTTTTAATTGAAAAAATGATTTACTATCAGAATTAAAGATTTAATAGAGAAATAAAATTGTCAATAAGTCTATCATCCTCAGTTACAGGTATTGCCATTTTTGCATATTACTTGCACATACATACATATTTTATATAGTTGAAATCATGGTATGTTTTTCATTTTTCTGTAGACTTTAGGTATACAATCATTTAAAAAGGATGTATGTCAAGATTTGCCAAAAGATATTTTATAGAATACTAGTTTCTTGGGATTTTAATTGATGTTACTTGAGCAAAATCAAGCATTTCTCAGGTCAAAGGAGTTTGAGAAATTGTAAAAGTAAGCAAACTCCTTTACTGTAGGATTTTTCAAAGCCTGTAATATGTTTTAAGAAAAAAGTTGGGAATATGATATATTTTCTCCAGATTTATTTTAACATGGAACTTTTTTTTTTTTTTTTTTTTTTTTTTTTTTAAAAATGAAACCTCTGCCCACCAACTAGCATTTAGAACACAGCTTGGGTACCAGTGATGTGTAATATTCTGTGGTGTTGCCATAACCTAATTTACTAATCCATTCCTCTACTGTTTGACAATGGTTTTCAGTCACATTTAGAAGAAAGCTTAACAGGGCCTACAAATTATCACTGGTTGGTCTGGCCTTACCTCCTACTACCCTCCCCTTTCCTCATTGAGCTCTTAGCACCCTGTTTTCATCAGTTTCTTGAACTTACTAAGTTCTTCCCGTTTTAGGCAGGACTTCTGCACATGCTGCTATTTCAGCTCACACAGATAACAGTCCATTGATCATATTTCCTTTGGTTGAATGACTTCCTAATTTACCATCCATTTTTGGGAGACATAATTAGACACTTAAAATATATCGCTGTTGGTTTCATCTTCCAGGAACACTATGCAGAGTGGCATTTCCTGATTTTTCCAGGAACAGCCAATCACCATTCACTTTTAAGTGAAACAGAAAGAGAAAGGCCCACACTAGATCACAGTGCCAGATATCAGTGACTTCCAGATCAGTTATTCTGTTCCTTTGGTTGATGAGAGCAATTGAGTGTCAGCCAGCTTTTCCCTTTCAGAATATGTCTCTCACTATTAAACATTGAGCTCATGAGGGTTTTGCTCAATGCCACAAGGCAGTGGCAATTTGCTTGCTCTCTTCCACACTCTTGAGGGCCTGTGGTGCTCTAGAGGAAGTGAAGAATGACTGTTGACCTAGTTAAAGCCTCCCAAGAATGCAAAATGAGATATGGGGTGCACCAGGTGCTCCTTTGTGTTTTGCTCCTAATCAATAATTTTATCTGTGCATTGGGTGAAAGCATAGAAAGGATATTTATCAAAACTATAGGTGACCCCAAATTATAGAATTGTAGGTTTTGGTCCAACCTGTTGATTTTACAGAGAGGGCCTCTGCACAACTTCAGGAGGCACCGTTCACACAGATTGTAGTGTCAGTGGTGCCCCCTGGAGTTGTTCAACGCCTCCACCCTGTTCAGAAATTTTAAAGGACTTATCCAAGCTTGCTTTGTGGTTTCAGGCTGCCACTCTTCTATGTGTGATGGTAGGATCAAGACTCAAAAATCTGACAAGCCACGGCAGATATGAATGTCAGTATTAGTGCATACAGCAACTGTTAAAGAAGCTGAAAAAGAGCCCAGACTTCAACCAGAGAAATGAATGAAGCAGATCTGGTTAGGACTAGGGCAAATTGGGCCAAAGGGTAGAGGATGAAACTGACTGTGCTTTAAAACTTCAACTTCCATGTGAAACCAAGGGAAGAGATGTTTGTTTGGTGCAGGATCTATATTTTCTAAACAATTTAACTTGTACAGTCAGTTTGTTCAAACACCATAATTACATGGAACTTTGAATAGGAAGTGAGATCTGGTAGGTTAGTATAGGTTAGAATGAAATAGTGACACATCCCAAAGTAATTTGGACAGAGATTAAAAATATATATTCCAGGCCCCCCTGAGGAGCTGAGGGGAAATGCGGAAGTGTTGGGCTTCCTCACCTGGGCTGTTGCTGATGTTCTCACAAACACTGAGGGCTGATAGTTTGGTATGCCGAGCCCTCTATCTTGCCCTTATGAGGCTCATTACTGCAAAGAAGAGGCTAAACCTGCTTGTAATTGTGCCTAAAAATCTCCCCCCTGAGTGCCTCTTTGTTGCTCAGAGTTGGCCCTCTTTCTCTCTCTCTCTCTCTAGCTAAGCCAACTCAGCAGGTGAACTCACTGCCCTCCCCTCTATGTGGGACTTGACTCCCAGAGGTGGAAATATCCCTGGCAACGTGGAATATGACTCCCAGGGATGAATCTGGACCCGGCATCATGGGATTGAGAACATCTTCTTGACCAAAAGGGGGATGCGAAATAAAGTGAAATAGAACTTCAGTGGCTGAGAGATTTCAAATGGAGTTGAGAGGTCACTCTGGTGGACATTCTTACACACTATATAGATCACACTTTTTAGGTTTTAATGTATTGGAATAGCTAGAAGTAAATACCTGAAACTACCAAACTCCAACCCAGTAGCCTTGACTCTTGAAGACAATTGTATAATAAGGGGTGACAGTGTGATTGTGAAAACCTTGTGGATCACACTCCCTTTATCCAGTGTATGGTTGGATGAGTAGAAAAATGGGGACAAAAACTAAATGAAAAATAGAGTGGGATGGGGAGGATGATTTGGGTGTTTGCTCTCTTTTACTTTTATTTTTTATTCTTATTTTTATTCTTTCTGGTGTAAGGAAAATGTCCAAAAATAGATTGGGGTGATGAATGCACAAATGACAATACTGTGAACAGTTAATTGTACACCATGGATGATTGTATGATATGTGAATATATCTCAATAAAACTGAATTTAAAATTAAAAAAAAATCTGACAAGCCAGAGAGAGAGAGAGTCTAAAATCAATGTAAAGCAAAGAGTGTAAACTACTAACTTTAGCTTTGGAAACCAATTGGTCCAGGCCAGGTAGGGGAAAACCTGAGCCGATGGAATTTAAATTAGAAAGGTCTTGGTGAGGAGTTGGTTGATGACAAGCACCATGGTAAGGCAACGTAAATCCTAGGCTGAAGTCATAGAGATAGAGCATCTCAAACCTCTGTGTTGATCAGAACACAGCTGAAATAACACATCCAGTTCCTGGAGTTTCTAAATGAGCAATAACAAAACTTTGCCCTCAGGATCATGTGCATGTCACTAGTAGCAACTCAAGGAGTATTTATTAGCTTAGGCTGTTGCTGTATGCCAAGCACTTGGTATATAGTAGGTGCTCAGCAATGTTCTTTCTTCTCTTTTCTCAGGGAGGGCAATCAGAACACTGTAGGATCTGACAAATACACTGACTAAAGTACCTTTGAAGAAATAAGGAAATTTGGTCTGGGGAAGAGAACACTTAGTGGGGTGATCCAGTTTGCTAATGCTGCCAGGATGCATTGGCTTTATAAAGGGGGTTTATTTGGTTACAAAGTTACAGTCTTAAGGCCATAATAGTGTCCAAGGTAACGCATCAACAATCGGGTGCTTTCACTGGAGGATGGCCGATGGCATCCAGAAAACCTCTGTTAGCTGGGAAGGCACGTGGCTGGCGTCTGCTTGCTCCCAGGCTGAGTTTCAAAATGGCTTCTCCAAAATGTCTGCATCAGCTTTCAAAGGCCATCTTCAAAATGTCTCTGTAAGATGCAGCAAGCATCTGGGGCTGTGTGGCTTTCTTTTAAAGTACTCCAGAGATTAAATCAAGACCCACGTTGAAAGGGCAGGGCCACACCTCCATGGAAATAATGCAATCAGAATTATCACCTACAGTTGGGTGGGTCACATCTCCATGGAAACAACATAATCCAAAGATTCCAATCTAATCAACACTAATACATCTGCCCCCACAAGACTGCACCAAAGAACACAGAGTTTGGTGGGGACACAATACATCCAAACTGGCACATGGGGATATACCAATAATTGTCTTCAAATATGTGGAGGGCTGTCCAGTGGAGGAAGAAAGAAGACTGCTTGTTCTGTGGTGTTCTCTAGTGACAGGAAATGATCATCAAGTGAAAGATTCTTCAATTTTTAGTTTTAGACTCTTTAGCTAGTTTCCTGTCCTGAAAAATAAAATGGTTGGACTATGCATCAGTTGGAGTTGCATTGGGTTGCACGTAACAGTGATGTGGCCCAAATCAGGGATTTATTTTTCTCATAAAACAAGAAGTCTGGAGGTGGGGCACCTTGGGCTGGCACGGTGGATCTGTGATGCCATCGGGTATTGCGGCTCTTTGTAAACTTCTGCTCTGACATCCTCAGTGTGTGGCCTTTATCCCTTTGGTCACAAGATGACTATTCTCCAGGCAGGAAGAGGGAGAGAGGGACAAACGGTAAGAGGCATGGGTCAGCTACGTCTGTTCTTTTTACCAGGAAAGCAATAGCTTTTTGAGAATCTTCACCCAGTAGGCTTCTGCTTACTTCTCATTGGCCAGAACTAAAACTAGTTGCAATGGAGACTGGGAGGTATTTTTAACTGGCCACATTGCCAAGCCCCCCTCCCCGCCAATCTTGCTTCTAGGGATGAAGGGGACTATGGCTTTTGTGAAGGCAACTGGCCCCTTCCAGCCCTTAATAGCCTCTGCACCTTTGAGTCTTCTAACACTGAGAGCCTGACTCTCCACTTTAACTGTGGTGGTTGTGATTCTCCCTGCAGGCATATGGGGTTTGTTATTATTGGAATTGTAGAAATGTCATGCAGTGAGATATCCCTCCCTCCCTGCCTCCCTTCTTCCCTTCCTGCCTTCTATCCTTCCTTCCACATTTATTGAGAGCCTTAGCAATGTGCTAGACTCTCGGAATTCAAAGATGAATAATTTATGATCACTCTTAAAGAAATTACTGTTAAGGGAAGTAGACAGATATGGAAACAGATATTTTTATTTTTTTATTATTGTGATACTTCGTGACCCTTGCAGTAATAGAAGCATGTGGAGGGTACAGATGTAGCACTTGGATTCAATAAATACTGGCTCTGAGGACCCCTATGTACCAGGCACTGTGTTAAGCCCTGGGGGTACAGCTGAAAACAAGACAGACATGTCTCTGGCGGAGATAGACATTAAATGAGTAATCACACATATGTCCGTGCTCTGGAAAGGGGCTTACAGAACATGTGAGAGTGAGAGTCGAGAGGAGAGAAAGGCTTCCCTGAAGGAGCGATTTGGAACCGAGGCTCAGTGAAGTGTAGGAGTTGGCCAAGCATGAAGACGGGGACAAGCATTCTGGACTGGTGTCACCGATGAGCTGAGTGCCATCAGGTTTTCCCTGAAATTTAATATCTTTCAAAACAGGTAATGTTTTTTTTGACAAAGGTAGTGTGTGATCATCACTTTCGAGTTACTCTTACATGTGCAGGAAAGAGAAATAACCTGAGAAGCACACACAGTTGGCAGCTTGGGAAGTCATGGGTAGAATGGAAGGTCCCGTCTGTTGCTGTAGGTTAAAGGGTTTGGAGCAGATGCTCCACTCCTGAATGGAGATTCATTTCTTAGGCTAGCCATTTCTCTCAAGATGTAACTTGTAACGCATTAGCAGGAGTGAGTGTAACAGATTACTAGTCTAAGAAAGATAAAGGTGAGAATGGACAAAAGACTTGTTGATGTGGGGGGAGGGAACAGAAATTAAAGGAGAGTGAAAATATTTACAGGTGTTGGGGAGATCCCCAGACTGAAACTACAGCTGGTCTTGAGGGTTGGTTTAAAAGAAGATATTTAACGTGAAACTATCAAACTACAACCCAGAACGCTTGAATCTTGAAGATGACTGTATAACAATGTAGCTTATGAGGGGTGACAATGTGATTGGGAAAGCCATATGGACCACACTCCCCTTTGTCCAGTGTATGGATGGATGAGTAGAAAAACGGGGGCAAAAAAAAAAAGCACCCAGTGTTCTTTTTGACTTTAATTTTTCTTTTTCACTCTAATTTTTATTCTTGTTACTTTTGTGTGTGTGGTAATTAAAATGTTCAAAAATTAATTTTGGTGATGGACACACAACTATATGGTGGTACTATGAACAGTTGATTGTATGCTTTGTATGACTGCATGGTGTGTGACTATATCTCAATAAAATTGAATTATTTAAAAAAAAAGAAGATATTTAAAATGGAAGCAATGGGTACGACTATGAATATAAGAATAGTGAGGAAGAGTGAAAAATCTACCCTGTGAAACCCACTCGGTGAGACGTCTCTGACCACTGCCACCTAGAGCTGTGCAATCACCTTTTCTTCTGTGACATCTCACTTCCTTTTATACATCTCTGTTTTTGCAGCTGTTACATTCTGCATTACATGTTTGCTTGCATGTCTCTGTCTCCTACTCTTCTCAGAATTCCTTGAGATTGGATCTTGTCTTAGTCGCTCAGTATCCTCAGCACCTAGTGCAATATCTGGGATTTTGTGTCCCTTATGTGTTTGTTTTTTGTTTTTTGTTTTTTTTTGGATGAATTAATGAATAATTTTGAGGGAATGGAAGAGGGAAGAATGACGTAGATACAGGTTGAACAAAAGGTGACACTGCTGTGGAAAAAGGATAAGAAAGTAGTGTCAAGTAAAAAGATCTATGATGGCAGCTAAAGGGAACTGGATCCAGTTTGGGGTATCGGGGGAGGTTTCCCTGAGGCAGCGAACTGCGTTGAGATCTGAAAGGTTGGGAAGGCATTAACTAAATAAAGAGGGGAAACTGAGGGACCAACCCAGGCAGGGCTGCTGGGTGATGATGGAGATCGTTTAAGAGACAAATAGAAGCTAAAATCAGTAGGAGTTTATTATTTCACACAACAAAAGTTATATTCCAAACATTCCTCTAGGTTCTGGAGACACAATGGTCAATGAGAGAGGTTCCAGCATTTGGCGGGCTTACATTTTAGCAGGCGGAGACAGATAAACAAATAAGCAGATAGGTAATTTGTTGATGGATCCAGAGAGGAACATAGCAAGGATACCCTCCAGGGCGACTGGATGGATTCTGGTGCATTCATGGAGCTAGGGAATGCCGAAGGGGGACCAGATTTATCCAAGAAGAGCATGGGCTCAGCTTTGGCCATGGGGTGATCAAGTGGATCTCCCGTAGTTGGTTGGATACGTGGGCTTGAGTTTCAAAGGTGTTATCAGGGCCTGAGATATACATTTCCCAACGTGGATAATGCTTATGAGCATACAAGCCATGCCTGATACAACTCTAGATGGGATCTGAATTGTGCCTCCTTCAACTGTGCAGAGTGGTGGCCACAAATGTGGAGAAGGTGATCTGGGGAAGGGCCAAAGACTGAGAAGAAAAGTGAGCGTTAAAATGTTGAATAACTTCAACATTTAAAGGCCAGAGAGAGAGGAAAGAGCTATGAATGGAGAATGAAGAGCAACTGGGAAGACGACTGGGCACGTGTGATGTTGCAGCAACCCAGGGCAGAGAGGTCTTTGAAGGAAGAGTGGTTAAGAGTGTCAGCTGCTGCTGAGGGATCTAGTAAGATGAGTACTGGCCACTTGGCCATCTCAGGTCATGGGGGCCTTGGGGGACACGTAAGTGTGGAAGGCAGATTGGCATGGGTCGAGACGTGAGTGGGAGGTGAAGAAATGTAAGCAACGTATGTGACATTTGAAAAATGTCCTCATCCAGCCTCAGAGGGGAGGAAGTCTAGCCCCAAGTTGGGGTGATTCAGCTCAGAGTGAGGTGGTAACTTTGCAAGCGCCCTAATTTGGCATTGTTGGGCTGAAAAGTGGTTAGGTTCCTGAGGAGTGGGTTTTCTTCTTTCTCTTCCGGTGCCCTTTTAATTCTCTGCAATATGACATTGATTAGAATGCCAGTGTCTGGGGTGACGACAAGAGGGTGTTTTTGGAAAAGGGGCTGGAATTTCCGGCACACACATTGAGTTGATTCTACTGTCGTATTTGAACAGCATTAATAAATTGGGAAAACATGGGACAGACCACACACAGCTTTTAGATGAGAGGTCCCTACTTCCTAAACCCTTTCATTTAAGGACATGCTTTTTAGGTGCTCTGAAGCTACCATCCGTGCCCAGTCTTATCACTGCCCCTTAAGGGGTATCAAACTTCTGATTGCTTCCCGGTTATGGTGTTTCTCAGCCTCACCAAATCCTTAGGGTGAGCGTTAGCTTGGGAGGGTCCTAGAAATCTCAGGGGCTCTGGCACACTTGTCAGGACTGGAAGGTCCCCCTCTTGACCTTGTCTGTATGTTTTCTGTGTATTGCCTCTGCTCTTTGGTATGGGACTCCACCTAAGGACGAGTATTCTGAATCTGAGGCACAGAGCTGCCCTCCAGAATATTCTTTAGAATGAACCCCAGGGATTTGGATTTATGCAAACCCTCCAGAAAGTTCTTTAGAATGAGCCCCATGGATTAGGATATTTGCAAGTTTGGAAAAAGTTCTCTCAAGTCTGTTTTCAGAGATGTTTCCCAAGAAACTAAAAATCCCTTAAACAAAAAAAAAAAAAAATTGTTTTGCCCTTCATATAGGCTTGAGATAGCCCATTGTCAAAATTCAGTACATGTTGCAATATAATTTACTGGAAGGCAAATATGCTAGCAACAGCAGTTCCAAGCAGGTAGCCTGGCACTAACTATTGCCTTCTCCTGAATGCCTTTATCTGCCAGATTGAACATGTTTCAACCTTATACATCATAGCTGTAACATTGA
This sequence comes from Choloepus didactylus, assembly GCF_015220235.1. Taxonomy (NCBI): domain Eukaryota; kingdom Metazoa; phylum Chordata; class Mammalia; order Pilosa; family Megalonychidae; genus Choloepus; species Choloepus didactylus. The sequence goes on from NC_051318.1 coordinate 99,977,266, forward strand.
ACAGTAATAATTGCTCATTCAATAAAATTTGGTTACTCTGGAACTCACCACTAAGCACATCAAAGCAATGTTGGCAGAGTTGACAGATAGTGACTCTTCTAATGTAAGTCTGCATACACGAAGAATTGATAACCTGAAAAAGTGAAGAATATATGTAATGGTAGTTCAACCCCAGGTGAATATTGTCATGCCGTTCTAGAGGAGAGTAAGAACCAACAGAATCTTTACTTTCACCCACAAGTTTGTAGGAGGCAATTCTGCCCAGCCAGCCAGCACTTGCTCAAGTTTGGAATGAATTAGTGTTTGGAAAAGCTGGGAATGGGTCCCCCCTCTTACTCTTATAGAATAACTGAGAAGCTAATGAGAAGGAGATAGGTCTTGTCTTGGAAGAATTATATTGACAAGGTGCCAAATAGAATAAAGGCCAACATAATTATTTTTGAATCTCTGAATATTTCCATCTATTGTAGACTGTGCGTTCCTATCTGCATTCTTTATTTTTAGAATGGAAAACTCTCAAGAGTAAAGTATCATTCTTTCAAGGAAAGTCACACAACAGCTAGCAGGATGAAATCTTATTCTTTTGCTTGCTGTTATTTTTACCCCTTGCTCCTCTTGCATTCTCCCTTTCAATGGTCAGATGTCGAGCATTACTTGTAGTTCTAGGGGCAGAAGCTTCAAGTGCTAAGACTGTGACAGACAGGCTCTCAGTCAGCTGAACCTGGAACAACTGAAAGTTGCTGCTACTTTAATACTTTGGGGATGACTTCCCAGTGATACCTTTAAATGGTGTCACAGCCATTTGAAATCTCTGAGGCATTTTTAATGGGATCGAGTGATTCATTGACTTGTATGGTTAGATCTATTAAGGGATTTTTTTTTTTTAAGCAATGCTGCATGTACAAAGAGTTGAGAAGTTGAAGAAGAAGACAGAGAAGGCCCACTTGATATTTTTTAAATGTTTTTTTTTCTATTTAGCCAAGTGATACTTGTTTATTTTTGACAACTTGGAAAAGACCCACTTAATATGAAAAGAAAAATGTTCCTCTTATGGAAATTAATTTTATAGGATGCATAATTCTTGGGGACACGAGTTCATGTCAGTATAGGACAACAGTATGTCATATACCACTGTCCTCTCTGCTTTGCACCTCTGCTCCAATTTTCCTTCCTTTCACGACGTGATAAACAAAACCACATGTTATTTGTGTGGTTGAGTTGAAGGAAAGAACATCTCACCAAAAATGAAAGAATTACAAGTGAAATATAATAAACCCAGCCTTCTTATGGTTTTTCTTTTCTCTCTGTTAAGAGTTTCTCATAGCAAAGCCCGATGTAGCAAATGTGAGCCAGTGGTCATATCTCCAGCCATCTGTTTTCTTGGTGGCCTGCCCCCAAGGCCAACTTTCAACCCACTGAATAAAATTTATCCCAAACAACAGGATTTGTGAGTTTCCAAGCTCCTTTTCAACTTCAGCTTGGCTTCAGGGATGCTGAATATGTTTATTCATTGTGTTTTCACTCGTGTTGGAGCTGGCCATGTGAACAGATTTGGCCACGTTTTGAATTACACATTACTTACTCTCCACAATTTCTCTTGACAGCCATTTTGTGTGTGTGTGTGTGTGTGTGTGTGTGTGCGCTTCTATTTATTGAGAGTTCAAAAGCAGATTGAATAAATCTAAGCTGTTAGAATAAAAAAAATGGTTACCTTTTTTTGGGGGGGAGAGGTTAGCAGCTGGGAGGGGGTACAAGGGAGCCCGTTGAGGTATGTGCTAGAAATGTTTGGTGGCCTCATTTTAGTGATCTTGGGTTGTTGACAACCATTTTGTATTCATAAATCCGGTTGCTAGGTTGCACGTGTACCAAAACATCTTTAGACATGTTTAAATCTCACCTGCCTTACACATAAGCACACACACACACACACACACACACCACCTGAGGAGAACCCTGTGGTTAATGTGTTTCACAATTCCTTCTTGGGGTGTGACAGAATGCCAGCTAAGTCCCCAAACCCAGAGGCAATAGCCTCTTCAAGAACATAAGCCAGATGTGTCCCCCTTTCCCATAAAGTCAACACCTATTTTCAACATGAACAGGTTAGGGTGGTCACTGCCTAGACATCCCTGAAGATCGGGAAAGTGATTAAACTAGAGGAAGGGCTAGCAACAGACAAGATGGAATTTAACCAAAGATTATGAATACTGAAATTCTATATAATTGTCTTTTTCTTAGTTGCTAGGGTATTAGAATAGCTAGAAGGAAAGAACTGAAATGGTGAAACAGTAACCCAAAGCATCCTTTTGAATTTGTTCTATGGCTACTTGTTAAATTGTAATTTGGAGGTTATCACCTTTCTGTATATATGTTATATTTCACAGTAAGGAAGTAACTGAAACTATGTAACTCGTAACATTTTTGGAAATTTCCTGTATAACTACTTGTTAAAGCATACTTTGAAAAATATTACCTTTTTGCATATATGTTATATTTCATAATAAGGAAATAACTGAGACTGTGGAACTATAACCTATAATATTCTTTGAAATTTGATCTCTAACTACTTGTTAAATTGCACTTGGAAAGTTATCACTTTTATGTATATATTATATATTCTACAATAAAAATTATGATGCAAAATGATTAGCGTAAGAATATTTCCAGTTTTTAAACCTGCTCCCTACCTGAGGAGGATACTGCTTTTCTGGGCTGGGGATTGGGGAGCTAACTAGCCAAGGGGCACCCAGGAACATGGACTGGAAGAGTATTTGAAGACTGACTACCGGGGATGGAGGTTCAGGAGCAGTTTTGTATGTGAAGGCACTAGAGGGTGGCAGGAGAAGGTGATGTTAAGAAGTGTAAGTGGAAATCATGCGTCTCCTTCATCATATGCCATTACTTAGAAATTGCTTTTGGGTGCATGAACTGGGGTTCAATCACGAGCATAGTGAGTCTTGAAGTATCTGTTCTTGATTTTCTTGTTAACCACATTGCATGGTCTGAACGCGTGCCGTGGTGCTGGTGGGAGCGAGTGGGTGGACGGCTCATTTGCGCTATTCCTGGACTTGGACTGTGTTTTCCAGTGCACGTCTCTGGGATTTGTTCCACTATGTTTGCTCCCAGGCACTGGCCTGTTCCCCCTGCAGAATTCTGCAGAGTTGTGCAATGAGAATAACACCTAAGTGCACTTCCCAACCCTCCAAGCCATGTGTTGTGAATAACCTTTGACCACCATGTGAATGGAGGGGAGTCCCCACCCCTGCTGTATGTTCATAGGCTCTGGGTGGCCCAATGCAAAAGCAGTTTCCCTGACATAGGGGCTGGAACAGGCTCTTGAAATGCTCTTGATTATACAATCCAAGTAGACACCATTCCTGCCTTCCCTGAGTTCATAGTCAACCCTTCAACTGTAATGCAAATCCTTAAGCCATGGAGCTCAAATAAAGGGCTCCCCGGGCAGTCCTTAAGATTCCAGAGGAACCAGCAGCTGTCCTTGGGATGGAGCTCTCCTCCGTCTTTACATCCTTTGCAGCATCGTCCATCTGGTGGAGCATATTTGGTTAGCTGCTTAGAGGAAGAAATTATAAATTTTTCTATGGTTGCTTGCAATTTCTAGATGATTGGCATATATGACATATATGTACACAAAGCCCACATTTTTTTTGGTGTAGGGAGTGTGGAGAAGAGGTGTTTCATATATATATATGTATATATATAAAATATACTTTTCTCTAAATATATGTATATATACAAAAATGCACACATGTATTTGTTCTAATCAAGGATTTTCATTTAAAATTCAAATGTCACCTTGAAAAGGATGGCTTTTTATGTAAGTTAGGGGTTTTGTGATCAGCGTGTTCTGGTTTGCTAATGCTACTGTTTTGCAAAATACCAGAAATGGATTGGCTTTTATAAAGGGGGTTTATTTGGTTACAAAGTTACAGATTTAAGGCCATAAAGTGTCCAAGGTGAGGCATCAACAATCGGGTACCTTCACTGGAGGATGGCTGATGGCGTCTGGAAAACCTGTTAGTTCGGAAGGCACGTGGCTGGTGTCTGCTTGCTCCCAGTAGTGTTTCAAAATGGCATTCTCCAAAATGTTGCTTTTGGGATGATTTGTCCTCTCTTAGCTGCAGCTCCTCTTCAAGATGTCACTCTCAGTTGCTCTGAGGTCCTTCTGTCTATGAACTGCTTTATACAACTCCAGTGATCCAATTACCACCCTTCCTGAATGGGTGAGGTAACACCTCCATGGAAATTATCCAATCAAATGTTTCATTCACAGTTGATTGAGTCACATCTCCATGGAAACAGTCAAAGGACTCCAATCTAATCAACACTAAGATGTTTGCCTTCACAAGATTGCATCAAAGATAATGGCATTTTGGGGGCCATAATACACCCAAACTGGCACACAGCATCTAAGAGAACAATGCAGAGGATACATACTTGGGGTTGGGGCAGGAAAATTAGCATAAGGAGGAGAAGATAGAAAAAGTAAGTGGAAGCACACCAAATGCAAACTTCCCTCCATTTAAACCAGCACTCAGGTCAGAAAACAGAATATCACCAGAATCCCAGGAGCTCCCTGAGTGCCCCTTCTTATCAGTAACTCTTCAAAAGTAAACCATTATCCTGGCTTCTAACACCATAGATTGGGTTTGAGGCTAGTCTGGGTTTTGATGCAGAAACAAAGAACCCCAAGTTTCAGGGGTTTCTACTCTGCTTTGGGATGCTGGGGATGGGACCCAGCAAACCCCAGATCAGCCAACGGGGGGCACTGGAGGTACCCTGGGCCAGTAGAGGTACATATTTGGCTTTATGCCCAGTTAACCATTTTTTAAATGTGAAATGACCTCTATTAAAATAGCTGGCGAGGTTTCTGTCTTCTTATTGGACTCTGATTAACAGACTTCACTCTCCTCTCTTCCTTGCCCTCACCACACAGACACATACTTCTCATACTCCTAATAATATAGTTGTATCATCCATTTATTCACCTAAAACTATCAAGCACTTACTGCAAACCATACCCTTTTCTTAGCACTTGGGATATATCTGTAAACAAAACAGACAAAACCCGTGCCCTTGTGGAGTTACATTCTGGAATATTGTTGAGATCAGTAGTCCCTGCAAATGCTGTTTACAACTGAGCCATGTATTGCACAATGTTTATATTATCTTTCCTCAATTACTTTGTGTTTTCCCTGTCGTTAAGGGTCTTGTTTTGTTTGCTTTTTCCTATGTCCTGATGACTAAATTATCCCCAAGTGATATTCTATTTGTGTAAATCTTCATTCCTTATGTTCAACAACATTGAAGCATTCTATTAATTTCATTTTTTTTTAAAAGAAGTCTGTTCTGGAATGTCTGGCTTTCTCTAGTCTAAGCAGCGTCTGTTGGCATAGCTGTCCCCTTGGGAATCTTAATTCACCATCATTCTGGAGATTCTCGTTTAATTTCTCCTGTATTGGATAATTTGTTTTCTAAGCTCATGTCTTTCTTTTCCTTGGTTTATTCCTTCATTTTTATAGTGCACACCCTCTGATAGCTTTCTGAGAAAGAATGCATAGGACAACAAATTTTTTTGAGTCTTTAAACATCGTAAAGTATACAATTCTGTTAAAATAATTTTTCCTTACTTCTGAAGTCCATGCTCCATTGTTTTCTCGCCTTTAGTAGCTCTTTGAGAAGTTTGATGCTCTTCTGATTCTTATACATTTGCATGAAAATTTCATTTCCCTCCATAAGTTTTCAGGAACACTTTGTCCCCAGTGTTCTGAATTTTCACAATGATGTGCTTTGGTATGGGTGCACTTTCATCTATTGTGTAGAACCCTCAACAAACTCTTTTGATCAGGAAACTCATATCCTTAATTTCTGGGAGGTTTTCTTGAGTTATTTGGTTGATGATATCCTCCCCTCTATTTTCTCTCCTTTATGTCTCTTGATAATTTGGCTATTGGACTTGCTGGACCAATGCTTAAATTTTCTTATGTCTTCTCTATTTTCTATCCCTTTGTCTTTTTTTTTTTTTTTTTAAATGCTTTCTGGGAGTTTCCAGAGCTTTAACTTCTAATTCTTCCACTAAGTTTTTTAATTTCTGCTATCACATTTAAATTTCTAAGACTTTCTTTCTGTTCTCTGAATGCTTTTTTTTTAAAAAATAATACTCTTTATTTCCTTTTCTTTCATAGTGCAATATTCTCCCTTTATCTCTCCGAGGTTATTACTGACAAATTTTTTTAAAGCTTTCTTTTTCCTGTATCTCACTGAGGTTATTACTGATAGATTTGTTTTTTAAGCTTTCATTTTCCTGCATAGTCTGTTTCCTCCTAGGTGCTTTTCTTCTTTTTGTTCAATTTGGTATTTGTCTTTCATTACAGAAACTCTCCCCAAATGCCTGGTATCCTTTATTGCCTGCTAATACTCAAGAGTGCGGCATGAAAAGCAGATTGGAAGCTTGAGTGTGTGCATGTGGGGTGTACTTGAGGGTGATCTGACTGGACTGTTCAGTTGGATGAATTTCTGATGTCAATAACTTTAGGTATTTTCTCTTTGGCTGGTTGGATTTCCTAGAGAAAACTCTTGCAATCTACTATCAGAGGGTAAAATCCTGTCAAGTGTGATGGCTGCTGAGTGAGAGAAGATGCTAGAGGTTCTACGTCTTGCAGTTTACTTTATCTTCCTGTTTACCATATGGTACACTCACCCTCAGTGGTGTCTACTGTCTCAAATCCAGGGACCTTCTGTTTTCCCCTCTCTGGAGAATAAACCTTTGTCATCTGGGGAGGAGCACAGGGGAGCTGAAAGTCTAACTGCTTCCCTGTTAGACTTTCCGGCAAACCTATTTCAGCTTGGCCACCTTCTGCCTTTGGTGGTTCCAAGGTGTAAATTGGGTTGTTTTTGGTTTTTCCCCAAATGCCAGATTGGGATTCAGATTTCTTTGTTTTGCTCCATCAGTCACCACTTTTTCATCAGTTTTCTAGCTTACAAGAGTTCGGTGCTGTTGTCTTCTCTCCCATTTTCACGTTTATCCTTGAGTTTATGCTTCCAAGAAAAACTCTTCATTGTTGTTTTACTAGGGTTTTGGAATGGAGCAGAATTTTAAGTGTAAGTTCAGTTTGCCATTTTAAGTAGAAAGCCTTTAACAGAGATTTTTTTTCCCTTTTTTAAAATGCTAGGTTGACACCAGGCTGTGCCCTCTAAGAGGGGGACACTGATGTTAAACCAAGATCATGCACTTTTCTTTTTTTTTTTTTTTAATCCCAGGGTGAATTATTTTCAACTGGCTTCTCACCCGAATCCCTCAAACCAATATATTCTAGTTGAGCTGCTCCTTTTATTTTTCAAATATGCCCTCCAAGTCTGAATTCCAGCTTTGGGCACAACTGAGGCTCAAACTGGAATCCCTTTCTCTCCTCCCACCGGAGGAGTCAAGGGTGGGCTGTTTAAACTGCTCATGCTGTTACACTGTTGGTTTCTTAATAGAAGTATGTTTTCCCCTGGTGTGAACATTAGCTCCTAGTTTTGGGACACTGCACAGATTTTGCATATTTTGGGGCTCACTAGTAGGAACCTGGCTGAGGATACTCTGATTTTCTAGAATATTTGCTTCAAAAGATACCTTGAGGTGATAGGAGCAAAAGAAGCAGCAAATGCTAAAAGTTTAGTTATAAACTACAGCTAAAAATACAGGTATTTTCTGAATCGTATGTTTAAAGAAACATACTTGTTTGACGTGAACTTTTTTTTTTTTAACCTAGGATGCCTGGTGATGCAATACGGTATTAAGAAAACAATAACATGACATCTAGAGAGATCTGTGCATATAACTAAGGATATCAACTCCAGTACTGCAGAAATCTTGGTCCGTTATATGGCATGAGTTCACCAAAAAGATATTCAGAGAGGTTATATATTTTTTTCTTTAAACTTTTTATTTTGAAATAATTCCAAACTTAGGGGACAGATAGGTTATATTTTAATGCTTTCACATGTACATCAAAAGAATATGAATGCTTCCAAGATGTTAGTCTGTTTCATTGAATTTCCCAGCTTTCCATCCCAACTCAGGAAGCTGCAGTGGAATTGTACCAATGTTCCAGAGCTGGGTGCCAACAGCTGCCCATGCCAACACTTATGCTAACCCCGGAGTCGAGACTCAGGCATTCAGATGCATCCCTTAGAACCGAGATGGCCCCTGCAGGCCTTCTCGAACTTTGCCCCAGCCATGATTTAGACGAATCATTTTACAATCACTGGCTAATGGCACAGCCTCTGTAGTTGAGAAATGAATGTGATAAATTTCCACAGCCCGAGGCTACAGTCTTTATTGCCTATCATGGGAAATAGGCATTGTGCTGGGCATGATTTTTTTGTCTACCTGGCATCTCTTTGGTAGATTCCCAGCTGACTCCAGCCCTTGGATGGGCGCAGACCCCAGCTCTGGACCATCACAGAACTCCATCCCCCGACTGCTGTGTGATTGTCCCCTGACCCAGTCAGCCAATCCGAGCCTGCCCTGCAACTCTTGTTACTGCTACCTGGGATCAGGTGCAATCTTTTTTTGCTGGATTCATTAGCTGCAAGGATATGCAAGTCTAAAGCTGCCAGTGGTTGTCTTGGCTGCTCCTGGGGAATGCCAGCCTGAGAAAGAAGTCAACACAGAGGAAGCAGAACTAAGGGATGCATGAAAAGAGACAGATTCCTGATATTATTTGAACCCCAGGGACCAGTAATGCCTAAAACCAGGAATACCCCTGGACTTTCTGATGATGTGATTCTAATAAATTCTCCTTTACAAAAGCTGATTTAATTGGGTTTCTCTACCTGCAGTTGGAAGAGGTTCTATTGGCCTCATCCAACTGTAACTTTTTGCCAGCCTGTGTACACTGGCCAAATCCCAGATGATACCCAAGTTGAAGAATCCAACTGGGCTGTTTATGTTGATAGCTTAGCTTGATAGTTACTAAATCTCTACCTTATTGACATCTGTGAACCAGTAATGATGAACTGCTATTCTGGCTACAAATGATTCATTTTGGCAAGTTATCTACCTCCCGAGCCTGGAGTCCTGACTTGAGAAATGCTCATGGATTTACCCACTGTAGCAAATACTTCACATCAGTTCTCTAGGACTCTTGAATATACTTAATTGTGGCAGCAAAAATGATTTCACTGATATTGCATCACCCCGTTAACTTCCCAAGTGATCAGAATGTGGCAAAAATTTCTCAAACTTTATCTAATTCTAAGCAGACTTTGAGATTTCTCAGCATAAAATTGGAGAAAAATCCAGATAGATTTATTCTTTTAGGTGCTCAGATTTCAAAGATGGCTTCTTTATGAAATATTGACAATTAGTATTCTACAATTCTAGTGTGGCGATTCTTAAACTATTTAAACAAAGCAGTTTTTTAAAAATAATGCAGAGAATAAAATTGTGGTTGAGAGTCGTTAGGATCTCCAAAGGGTATACGTGCCACAGGTCAAATGTATTTCAGATATCAATTATTTGACTTGCCAAATACACTTCCAATCTCTCTTTCTGTATAATGTATTCCAGAGCTCTGGTTTATCAACCTAAACTTCTCTGCCATCCCCTCATTATTCCTTTTTCAAAACAGCTTTATTGATATGTATCACATACCATAAAATTCACCCATGTAAAGTATACAATTCAATGGCTTCTACCTCATTATTCTTATATTCTTATATTAAAAAACACTAAACCCTGTATATTTTCTTCATCATGCTTATCAAAATCTGTATCACATATTTATTTGTTTCTTTATGATTCATGCAACATGATTCCAGTTTGGGGAGGACAAAATAATGTGTGTGTTGGAAAGGCAAAGACCAAAAGGACCAAGGGATTATGATGGATTTTTATTTCTTCCTTGAATTTTTCTGTGTTTTCTAAAGAAAATATGTTTTCCAGCATGTTGTTTTTTATTATCAGAATATGGAGGTTACCTTAAAAATAGTCTTTAGTGCAACAATAAGGCAAATCTTATAAAAGTGAAAGAAAAGTCTCCAAGGAATCCTAAGAACAAGATTCTCTCTTTGTCTTTGACATTTGATAATCTGATTATTAAGTGTCTTGGCGTAGGCCTATTCATATCTCTTCTGTTTGGAGTATGCTGCACTTCTTGGATCTGTAATTTTATGTCTTTCATAAGAGATGGGAAATTTTCATTAATTATTTCCTCTATTATTGCTTCTGCCCCCTTTCCCTTCTCTTCTCCTTCTGGGACACCAATGATACGTACATTATTGTACTTTGTTTCATCCTTGAGTTCCCGGAGATGTTGCTCATATTTTTTCATTCTTTTCTCCATCTGCTCCTTTGCGTGTAGGCTTTCAGGTGTTTTGTTCTCCAGTTCCTGAGTGTTTTCTTCTGCCTCTTGAGATCTGCTGTTGTATGTTTCCATTGTGTCTTTCATCTCTTGTGTTGTGCCTTTCATTTCCATAGATTCTACTAGTAGGTTTTTTGAACTTTTGATTTCTGCTGTATACATGTCCAGTGCTTCCTTTACAGCCTCTATCTCTTTTGCAATATCTTCTCTAAACTTTTTGAATTGATTTAGCATTAGTTGTTTAAATTCCTGTATCTCAGTTGAAGTGTACGTTTGTTCCTTTGACTGGGCCATAACTTTGTTTTTCTTAGTGTAGGTTGTAATTTTCTGTTGTCTAGGCATGGTTTCCTTGGATATCCATGATTAATTGTACAAATATTAGAAAACTCTTCATGGACATTGCCCACCATAGGATTCAGTTTTATACATTCCCATCTTTTGACCTCCAACTTTCCTTCTGGTGACATATATGACTCTGAGCTTCCCCTTTCCACCTCATTCACACACCATTCGGCGCTGTTAGTTATTCTCACATCTTGCTACCAACACCCCTGTTCATTTCCAAACATTTGAGTTCATCCTAATTGAATATTCTGCTCATACTAAGCAACCACTCCCCATTCTTAAGCCTCGTCCTATATCTTGGTACCTTATATTTCATGTCTATGAGTTTATATACTATAATTAGCTCCTATCAGTGAGACCCTGCAATAATTGTCCTAATGTGTCTGGCTTATTTCACTCAGTATATTGCCCTCGAGGTTTTGTCATCAACCCATTTTTTTTAATATGGTTTTGTTCACTCACCATACATTCCATCCCAAGTAAATAATCGATGGTTTTCTGCATGGTCATACATTTATGTGTTCACCACCTTCACCACTATCTATATAAGAGCATCTACATTACTTCCACAAGGCAGGAGGGAGAGTCAAAGAAGGTAGAGAGGCAAAAGAAAGAGGAAAAAAAAATGACAGCTAGGAAGCAGCAAAAGGAAAAATAACCTTAAATCAAAGTAGAATAAAGAATCAGACAATACCACCAATGTCAGGTGTCTAACATGCCTCCCCTATCCCCCCCTCTTATCTGCATTCACCTTGGTATATCACCTTTGTTACATTAAAGGAAGCATGATACAATGATTCTATTAGTTACAGTCTCTAGTTTATGCCGATTGCATCCCTCCCCCAATGCCTCCCCATTTTTAACACCGTGCAAGGTTGACATTTGCTTGTTCTCCCTCGTAAAAGAACATATTTGTACATTTTATCACAATTGTTGAATACTCTAGATTTCACCAAGTTACACAGTCCCAGTCGTTATCTTTCCTCCTTTCTTGTGGTGTCTCATATGCTCCCCACCTTCCTCTCTCAACCGTATTCATAGTTACCTTTGTTCAGTGTACTTACATTGTTGTGCTACCATCTCCCAAAATTCCGTTCCAAACCACGCACTCCTGTCTTCTATCACCCTGTAGTGCTCCTTTTAGTATTTCCTGTAGGGCGGGTGTCTTGTTCACAAAGTCTCTCATTGTCTGTTTGTCAGAAAATATTTTGAGCTCTCCCTCATATTTGAAGGACAGCTTTGCTGGATACAGGAATCTTGGTTGGTGGTTTTTCTCTTTCAGTATCTTAAATACATCACACCACTTCCTTCTTGCCTCCATGGTTTCTGCTGAGAGATCCGCACATAGTCTTATGAAGCTTCCTTTGTATGTAATGGATCGCTTTTCTCTTGCTGCTTTCAGGATTCTCTCTTTGTCTTTGACATTTGATAATCTGATTATTAAGTGTCTTGGCATAGGCCTATTCATATCTCTTCTGTTTGGAGTACGCTGCGCTTCTTGGATCTGTAATTTTATGTCTTTCATAAGAGATGGGAAATTTTCATTAATTATTTCCTCTATTATTGCTTCTGCCCCCTTTCCCTTCTCTTCTCCTTCTGGGACACCAATGATATGTACATTATTGTACTTTGTTTCATCCTTGAGTTCCCGGAGATGTTGCTCATATTTTTTCATTCTTTTCTCCATCTGCTCCTTTGCGTGTAGGCTTTCAGGTGTTTTGTTCTCCAGTTCCTGAGTGTTTTCTTCTGCCTCTTGAGATCTGCTGTTGTATGTTTCCACTGTGTCTTTCATCTCTTGTGTTGTGCCTTTCATTTCCATAGATTCTACTAGTAGGTTTTTTGAACTTTTGATTTCTGCTGTATACATGTCCAGTGCTTCCTTTACAGCCTCTATCTCTTTTGCAATATCTTCTCTAAACTTTTTGTATTGATTTAGCATTAGTTGTTTAAATTCCTGTATCTCAGTTGAAGTGTACGTTTGTTCCTTTGACTGGGCCATAACTTTGTTTTTCTTAGTGTAGGTTGTAATTTTCTGTTGTCTAGGCATGGTTTCCTTGGTTATCCAAATCAGGTTTTCCCAGACCAGAACAGGCTCAGGTCCCAGAGGGAAGAAATATTCAGTATCTGGTTTCCCTGCAGGTGTCTTAGAAAATTGCTCCACCCTTTGATGCCTCAGGTCACTGTGCTTTTCTGCCCAGCAGGTGACGCCTGTTAGCCTATAATTCTTGACTGGTATGAGGAGGTATGGCCGTGTTCCCCCAGGCTCTGGGGTCTGGTTCTGAATGGAAAGGGCCCCACCCCTTTCCTCCTAGAGAAGACAGACCCCCCAGGTGGAGGTCATTAGCATTTCAATGGTCTCGCTCTCTGCTTGTGCTGTCTCCACCCTTCCCGGAGTCACAGCCCTGGAAACTGAAAATGACTGGGGCTTTCTCCACTGAGCCGAAAAAGAAACAGATAGTCCCCTTCAGACCCAGTCAAGGCGACCCTCTGGCTCTCCAAGGTCAGTCGTCACCCAAAGCCTCTGTCTGTTTTTTGGGGATGCGAACCTGTAGTGAGCAGTTCACACTCGCTACTTAAAACCCCAGTTGGAGCTCAGCTGAGCTATATTCGCTTGCTGGGAGAGAGCTTCTCTCTGGCACCACAGGCTCCGCAGCTCGGGCTATGGGGGAGGGGGTCTCCTGACCTGGTTCTGCAGGTTTTACTTACAGATTTTATGCTGTGTTCTCGGGCATTCCTCCCAACTCAGGTTGGTGTATGATGAGTGGATGGTCTCGTTTGTCCCCCCGCAGTTATTCTGGATTATTTACTAGTTGTTTCTGGTTTTTTGTAGTTGTTCCAGGGGGACTACTTAGCTTCCACGCCTCTCTATGCCGCCATCTTGCCCCTCAGTCCCAGAATTCAGTTTTTGTTCTGTGGGTGCTTAAAACTTTCTTCAGATAAGCAAATAGATAGATGATTAGATAGATAGATAGATAGATAGATAGGAGGGAGGGAGGGAAGGAAGGAAGGAAGGAAGAGGGGAGGAAGAAAGGAAGGAAGGTAGAGGGAAGGAAGGAGGGAAGGAAGGAAGGAGGGAGGGAAGGAAGGAAGGAAGGAAAGAAGGAAGGAAGAGGGAAGGAAGGAGGGAAGGAAGGAAGGAGGGAAGGAAGGAAGGAGGGAAGGAAGGAGGGAAGAGGGTAGGAAGGAAGGAAGGAAGAGGGAAGGAAGGAAGGAGAGAAGAGGGAAGGAAGAAGACAGGAAGGAAGGAAAAAAGGAAAGAAGAGGGAAGGAAGGAGGGAAAGAAGGAAGGAAGAGGGAAGGAAGAGGGAAGAAAGGAGGGAAGGAAGGAAAGAAGGAAGGGAGGAAGGGGGAAGAAAGGAAGGAAGAGAGAAGGAAGGAAGAGGGAAGGAAGGAAGGAAAAAGGAAGGAAGAGGGAAGGAAGGAAGGAAGAGGGAAGGAAGGAAGAGGGAAGGAAGGAAGGAAAAAAGGAAGAGGGAGGGAAGGAAGGAAGGAAGAAGACAGGAAGGAAGGAAAGAAGGAAAGAAGAGGGAAGGAAGGAAGGAAGGAAGGAGGGAAGGAGGGAAGGAAGGAAGGAAGAGGGAAGGGAGGAAGGAGGGAAGAGGGAAGGAAGGAAGGAGGGAAGAGGGAAGGAAGGAAGGAAGGAGGGAAGGAGGGAAGGAAGGAAGGAAGGAAGAGGGAAGGGAGGAAGAGGGAAGGAAGGAAGGAAGGAAGGAGGGAAGGAGGGAAGGAAGGAAGGAAGAGGGAAGGGAGGAAGAGGAAAGGAAGGAAGGAGGGAAGAGGGAAGGAAGGAAGGAAGAAGACAGGAAGGAAGAGGGAAGGAAGGAAGAGGAAAGGAAGGAGGGAAAGAAGGAAGAGGAAAGGAAGGAGGGAAGGAGGAGGGAAGGAAGTAAACCGCAGGTCATACGTAAAGTCTTGGGTCTCCTTCTCCAGGCTGTCCACCTTGTGGCTTACAGACTTCGCCGTGGGTCCTGTCGCCGGAACCTGCGCGCGTCCCCAAGGCCAGACCGCAGGCCCAGCACCTCCCAAGCTGCACTCTCGCGCCCCCTTCCTCTGACGGGAGCAGCGCCGGAGCGGCCGGGTGGGGCGGGGCGCACCGTGCGGCCTCCCAGCCGGGCCCTGCGCTGCGGGCTGCGCGTCCGTGCCGATGCCCCGGGACCCCACCGGCGGGGGCGGTGCTCCCCGCGTCTCCGCGGCGCGTCGGCGGAGCTTCCCAGGGTCACTCCCTGCCGGGCGGGCCACCCCGTCGACGTGCAGTAGCAGATCCATACCGGCTGGTACTTTGGCCGATCGTTGAAAGAAGGAGGAGAAAAGCAGATACTTGTAGGTTCAAAGAGATGGCACCTTTTTTTTCTTTTATTAAGATTTATTCACATACCATACAATCATCCAAAGTATACAATCAATTGATCACCCCGATCTATCTTTTTTAACATTTTTCTTGTACCAGAAAAAGTGAAAGTAAGAGTTAGAAAATAAGAGTAAAAAAAGAACACCCAAATCGACCCCTCTCCCCACCCTATTTTTCCTTTAGTTTTTTTGCCCCCATTTTTCTACTCATCCATCCATGGATAAAGGGGAGTGTGATCCCAAGGCTTTCACAATCACACTGTCACCCCTTGTAAGCTACATTGTTATACAACTGTCTTTAAGAGTCAAGGCTACTGGGTTGTAGTTTGATAGTTTCAGGTATTTACTACTAGCTGTTACAATTCATTAAAACCTAAAAAAGAGTTCTCTATATTGTTTGTAAGAATGTCCACCAGCGTGATCTCTCAACTCCATTTGGTGAGATGGCACCTTTTTTTGGGTTAAGTTAGATCCACATGTGGATGGAACAATTTCAGGTCAGAAAGCAGCTCTGTGTTTCGGGACACCCCTGCCCTTGCTCAGCTATCTTTTCCCGGTATTTCCTGATGGGAGATGCAGCATCACCTCTAGTCTCTGCTGCCCGTTTTAGACCCATCCTTTAAATTAGAAAGATTTCGGAGGAAAGGAGGTAGAAAGATGATGAAATGCTCTTTAGTAAGTCCTTCTCAAAACTCACCGGGCGTGTGGAATGGCCCTCAGCGAGCTCCTGGAGGGGCGCCCTTCAATGCAGACTGGGACAAGAGTGAGCTCGTGTTCTCAGGCCTCCTGCCCCCCTTTCCAGCACGCTTTCCACTACACCACTCTGTTTGCAGTGTGACTTACATGTGGAGAAATATGACTTGTAA
The DNA here is from genome assembly GCF_015220235.1 of Choloepus didactylus. Lineage (NCBI taxonomy): Eukaryota > Metazoa > Chordata > Mammalia > Pilosa > Megalonychidae > Choloepus > Choloepus didactylus. The sequence continues at coordinate 99,993,191 of NC_051318.1, forward strand.
ACCTTTCTATTACTATGAATTTCATGAGTTCGTCACTACCGAATTTCAAAGAGAATTTCAAATAGTTTACAAAGTCATAATACCCTAAAATAAAGAAAAAAGATAGGAAAACCACCAAGAGGCCAGACACCATTTAGAGGAAAGAAACTGGGGTGAATTGGTTCCTGTTATGGAGACCCCAATTTATTTCTGGGAATTCTAGAATCCAAGGCAAGCAAAAGTTTGGGGGTATCTTCATATGCATGGCCCAAATAGTGAAAGCCTGCAGAAAGACAAATGCAATCGAGCTTCACTTTGCCCATTAGAAATAATACTGAAAAGTGGTCTGAGAATTAAAACAAATCCTCTTTTGAATTGGGTATCTACCTCGGGTCTGCAGACTTTGCGATGAGAAGTCATGTTTAATTTCCTGAAAGCTTTGCAGTTCTGGGGGCTGGGTTGCCCAGGCACCTGATAGTGAAGATACCGTTGTGCATGGTGGTGGCTGAAAAGTGAAAAAAGGAAATGCTAATAGTAAAAACCCCTCTTCCCCTTTTGAGGGCTAGTACTACTAGAGCTACCCCCATCCCCCTTATGGCAACTCATAGCAATCCTGAATGAGAGCAGCAGAAGGGCAGGCCACACAGTTGGAATTTTCTAGGTAAAAGTATGAGATGTGCTGGTAAGTGGTGGAAACTGTGATATTTGGTTAAAAAAAGGCTTTATTGAAGTAGTATCTGCTGTTGCTCCTGGCTTCCACCTGTTTTCCATCTTTTCCAGTGAGCCAAGCTTGTATAAAGACAGTGGGGCTGCACTAGAGCTGGTTTAGCACGGAAGTACTAGTTGTCTTTTACCGCATCTGAGTCCCTGGGGATCAATGGGTCCCTTCTCTGCTTAGTGACGTGTTCTGATCTGATAAAAATTTTTGAACTGTGATGTTAACAGATGGTATTAGCTCCTTGGCTTATTTCTCCAAGATGATGTTTTTATCTTTACAGGGACTTTTGAATGTCTTACTCCAAAGCAGGGAGTGATATGGGAATTGCAGACAGTTTCGGGACACTGGAGGAAGTGTTTTGTGGTTAAGGGACGTTCAAGTCCCACCAAGTAATTCTCAGCTTCTTCTACATAAGCAAAGAGCGTTTTGGGGGGAAGTTGTTGAGGGGGCATGTTTTGGCTAAGATGGTCTTCATTACTCAAAGTCCTAGAATTCCCTTTACTTCTGAGTCTGTGGCTCTTTGAGGATCATCATTCTAGGTTAATAAAATCTTTTTGTATACATTTTCAGAAATCCCTGAAGTTTGGGTGGTGCCAGGCGTTGGCTTGTTTACAGGCTGAGGCTGAGCTGGCATCAGGAGACAGCCCTGAACTCACGTCATCCTCTCTATCAGCACGAGGTTCCCAGGCTCCAGACCTGCTATCCACAGCCCCATGACCCTGGAGAAAGTCCCTGTCTTAAGATGGTTTCATGCGCTGTTTGGACACTCCCTGAGGCCTGCCCCGTGGTTTTTGCAGGGTGTCTGAGGTGTGCTCTCCTACAAGGTCCTGGATAGCAGAATTTAAATTTGCAGCCAGAGAATTCATAATTTGCTACATATGGCCAGTCTTTTCAGCAGCTTTTCGTCTTTCTTTTGCCTTTTCCCACACCCACTCCCATTTACTCTTGGCTATCCTCCCAGTACCTTCTCACCACTAGGGACTTATATTAATAGACGGATTCCTGTAGGCTCAGAGAGAGAACTCCCAATGACATTACTCGCCTCCTGTTTAAAAAAAATTTTTTTTTTTTTTTTTTTACATTACTCTTCCTTTACACTGGTACATTAAGCATTAAGCAGAAGTTACAGATACTGTCATGGGTCCAGGAAGAGGAGCCTGTATCTTGTGACTGCTGTTGGACGAAGCAGGGGACAGGGCAGTGGCTAAGGTGCCAGATCGCGGCTTTTACAGAGAAGCAGTGTGGAATGGAGGGCGGGGGTGAGAAGTTCTGGAGATGGACAGAACTTAACTGGAATGCCAGCTCAGCCACTTATTGCTATGTGGTCTTGGTTACCTGACATCTTCAAGTTACTGACTTCTTCAGGCTTCGGTTGCCTTCACCTTATGTGTAAAATGGACTTGCAAGGTTGTTTTGATAATCAGATGGGATGATGGATATATTAGAGCTCTCTAGAGAAACAGAACCAATAGAGGAATGTGTGTGTGTGTAAGGTACTGGCTTACAGGATTGAGGAAGGTAGCGAGTCTGAATTTTGTAGGGCAGCCTGGCAGTCTGGAAATTCAAGTAAGATGTTGAAATCTTGAGTCCAAAATCCATGGGAGAAGCAGCAGGCTGGAAACACAGAGAGGAGTTGAGGTTGTAGACTCATGGCAGAATTTCTTCTACTGGAAACCACAATTCTTGTTCTTAATGTCCTCAAATAGTTGGATGATACCCTCATTATCAAGGGTAATTGTCTTAATTTAAAGTTAGCTGATTATCGATGCTAAGCACATCTACAGAATACTTCTCAGCAACATCTAGGCCCATGTTTGGCCAGACAACTGGACACAATAACCTAGCCAAGTCAATACATAAAATTAACCATCATAGCAGTTATGAAATTCCTTAGTGTCACATAGAAGGCCCTTCATAAATACTATTTTCTCTTTCCTTTTGTCATGAGGAAACAAGAAAAAAATCCAAAGACATGAAAATGATTCACATTCTATTAATAACAGCTTCCATTTTTCTTTTCCATAATATTTTCTTAATGCTTTAAACCATGTGGGTAATTGTTTCAACATTTAATTTTTCCACTGAATTATTTAATTACATTTATGACAGGCACATATTTATTTTGAGTATGTCAGTGGAACCATTAATTTATTCTCAGGAATTTACAACATGGCCAGATATATTTTCCCCATTAACTTTGCGGTGATAGAAAACTATGCAGCCTGCCCTAGATTTATCTTTATTTAAATCATCTTTTAATCAAATTGAATTCCCTAAAAGTCTAGATAAGGGTCCCCCTAGAGGAAAGGAATAAAAAGATTTTCTCTGAAAACCATAGTTAAGCCTGATAGTTTATCAGTCCAGGTGACTCCCGCTTTGGTGTCAGCAGAGAAAGCTTGGTGAGTATTTATTTTTTTCCAGGATTGTGGGACCTAGTGATGGAGAAGACATGAGATTAGAGATTTCTTCTAAAGAAAATGGTCATTTTGCACATCTGGAGAGTGGTAGAGTTGTGTGTTTGGTTCCCACATGTTTTGTAGCCCACATTTTTGTGCAGCGTCTCCAAAGAGATTTCTTTCTGAGCGAGGTAAAAGTGCTCTTGTCTGCAGCCTTCTCTGCTGAATGCTTAAAGACGGGTTCTGAGGTCCTGAGTGGTTGGTGGGTGAGCACCAAATTCCCCTTTTAGGACCTCAGGTTTTAAGCATTCAAAATGGCAAGATATCAAACACATGCCTTTCGTCCCCTTTATTTGCCCATTCAGCTCATGGCTTGGAGTTTAGGTTAACCTTTCACTTTTAACCAGGGTTGGAAATGAACGGTTAAAGCTTCCTAAAAAGTTCTTTCTGCAATTCATTTCCTTTTGAAAATTTTAAAACTTTCATTTATTTATGGGGAGGGGAGTGCAGCTTTGTCATGAACCATAGTTACAAAAGAGAATCCTAAGCACAGGTAATTGCAGATTAAAAGCACTTTAGCAATTAGTATTTTCCACCTGATGGTTTAAAACTTAAAAAAAAAACAGAGTGTGTAATTTTCAGTTGCTGTAAAATATTACAAAAAAAAAAGTACAGGCTAATAGATTTTCAATTAAAAAACCTCACTCTTTTGAGAAAAGCCTCATCCATCTCATTCTTAGTCATAATAAAACAAGGCACTAGCCTTTATAATGTGTGTCCACACTGATGCAAATTTCTCCATGAAACATTTACAAACGCTACTAAAGAAACACATGGAGAGCTATAAGAATCCTATCCTGACCTATTAAATACGCAATTTAGGTCTATCTATCATATAAATTAAACTTTCCCCGGAAGAAATAGCTAGTGGGTATGTTTAGAGCTTTCAGTGGGACTGTTTATGTTAGGACGAAATAAAGACTGACATTAAAAGGTTGATTAACCAACATTTATCTCCCTTTCTATGAGAGTACAAATGGTTTTGACCCTTAAAATTTGAAGAGGTCATTGGAATGGCATGAGCTTTTTTAATTCTTAGTAACCTTTTGCCATAAATGTTTCATTTTCCTTTACATATATGATTTCAGAGGGTTTGCCATGTTATTTAATGTGTCCTATTCACAGAGTGTTTATTTTATGGGAATATAAAGCAATGAAAATCAAGGCGGGGGTATGGTTTTATTTATAGAAATTTGCTTCCTACCCTCCACCCAGTAACACTCAATTAAAGCTCTTCAGATTTTATCCATTCTCCACTGAGGTGAGAGAAGCTCTGGTGCTATAAGAACTTGAAGGATAAAGCCGGGGGAGAATTTCCTTGCCACTTAGCAACCAGTGGCTCAGGGTTTCTTGGTGAGCCCTGGAACCCCCTGCTGTGGGCTGCCTCTGGAGGGAGGGTGAGGGCCCCCAGGATGCTCTGCTCAGACGCCTGGCTCGTGAGATTTGCAGGGCACTGGAGAAAGTTCCAGATGGTCTGTGGGGAGGCTGCAGGCTGGGAAACCAGGTTGCACCCAAAGTGCAAAACCCTCGTCTCAGATTATGGCGACAAATCTGAGTGCTTAACGGGAAATATAAAATAGAAGACCAGCACGCAGGCAGTTGTTAAACTTTGTTCCGAGTCCATCTACGCTATCAAAGCTATCAGAGCCACTAAAACCGTTTATAAGAGTTTTTATGAAGAGCAAAAAACTCCAAGGCAGCACTGAACATTCAAGTGAATCTAATGACTTTCTCAACAAATTGTAAAATGCTGCCAGCAGAAAGTGTATGAAGCAAAGCACGTCTTTGAATTAAAGCTGCCCCTTTAAAATGTGATTTTGGTCGGGGGTGGGGTGGGGTGGGGTGTTGGGGAACAAAATGTTTGGCTTTATTTTAGCGGGAAAGGGGAGAAGAGATGTTAGTCCACGTGCCCGAGGATGGGATGGAGCTTGAGGACAAAGAGGGGCAGCTGCCTTGAGGAAAGAGGAACTTGGAGGAGATGGAAACATTAACCACTCGGCCCCCTGGGGGGCAATTTATTTGATTTGATGTTTATCTTTGCATGATTCTCTCCTATATACTCACCCATTTCTCCAAACGATCTGAGGCTGATTGCTTTTTTGTCCAGGCCAGTGTTAGAGTTGGGTAGGACCTGGGTGACTGACAGGGGTCCCAGAAGCTTGTGCTGCTCTCTTCTGCCCTGGGGCCTGGGGAGGGGTGGGTGGAGGAGCTGGTACTCCCTGCTGGGGCTGAAGGTGCTCCCTTCCCACCTCCACAGAGTCGCTGAGTGTGTGTGTCTGTCTGTCTGTCTGGCAACCAGTTTTCCTCCCCCTCCTTCACACACTCTCCTGGGGGCTTTAAGCTGTCTCACCTTTGCTTATTCTTCCTCCCCCTGAAACGTTTCTTCTTGTTTATTGCTGTTTTCTCTGGCTACGGCTTTGGTTCCATTGAATAAGTTTCACCTTGAGGTTCACTGATGTAAGATTTCACCTGTATTTGACTGCATTTGTGTTGGGGGATCCCTCCCCCATATTTGCATTTATATTGGGGGAAAGATGCACTGAGTGATTTGCCCTGTGTTCTAAACCCCTTAGAGAAGATCCTGACTCTTTCCTAGCATAAACTTAGCAGGGAAGGTAAAATGGGCCTTCTGTGGCTTTAGAAGAAGGTGTGGGGCCAAACAGGTGTTGTTTTTCCTTTTGTAACTTGCTGCTGAGTTTTTCTCAGTAGGAGGTGGAATGCAGTTCCAAGACCTTGCTTCTTTCATGTATTAATGAGAAGAAGAGACATAACAAATCAACTAGCATTGGTTTATATACTGTATTCAAGAGAGATTTTTTTCCTTTAAATTCAGTTTTATTGAGATATATTCACATACCATACAATCATCCATGGTGTACAATCAACTGTTCACAGTACCATTATATAGTTGTGCCTTCATCACCCCAATCTATTTTTGAACATTTTCCTTATACCAGAAAGAATCAGAATCAGAATAAAAAATAAAAATAAAAAAGAACACCCAAATCATCCCCCTCTTCCCACCCTATTTTTCATTTAGTTTTTGTCTCCATTTATCTACTCATCCATCCATACACTGGATAAAGGGAGTGCAATCCACAAGGTTTTCACAATCACACCGTCACCCCTTATAAGCTGCATTGTTATACAATCATCTTCAAGGGTCAAGGCTACTGGGTTGGAGTTTGGTAGTTTCAGGTATTTACTTCTAGCTAGTCCAATGCATTAAAACCTAAAAAGTGTTATCTATATAATGCATAAGAATGCCCACCAGAGTGACCTCTCGACTCCATTTGAAATCTCTCAGCCACTGAAGCTTTATTTCGTTTCATTTCACATCCCCCTTTTGGTCAAGAAGATGTTCTCAATCCCACATTGCCGGGTCCAGATTCATCCCTGGGAGTCATATCCTGCGTTGCCAGGGAGATTTACACCCCTGGGAGTCAGGTCAGGTCTCACATAGGGGGGAAGGCAGTGAGATCACCTGCCAAGGTGGCTTAGTTAGAGAGAGAGAGGGCCACATCTGAGCAACAAAGAGGCACTCGGGGAGACTCTTAGGCACAATCATAAGCAGGTTTAGCCTCTCCTTGCAGCAACAAGCTTCATAGGGGCAAGCCCCAAGACAGAAGGCTCAGCATGTCAAAGAGTCAGTCTCCAATGTTTGTGAGAACATCAGCGACAATCCAGGTGAGGAAGTCCAACACCTCTGCATCCTCCCCCAGTTCCTCAAGTGGGCCCGGAATAGATATATATATTCTCCACCCAAATTACTTTGGGATATGTCGCTATTTCACTCTAACAATACACACCTACCATATCTCAACAAAACCACATTATATGACCTTATTTATATTCCTTCTTCTGTTTAATTCTCTTGCTCACTAGTTTGCCAATTCCTACATATTTAAAGCAACCTTTTCTTTTCCCAGTTTTGACCTTTTCTGATACATTTGTAATTACCGTGTACTACCTCCCATCTGTTCAAAATACCTGGAGTGGTTTCTATTTTCCTGATTGTATTATAATTATAATTGTAACTAATTGACATCTCCACTCACTAGAATGAAGGTTGTGTGAGGGCAGGGATGGTATATATGTGCAGTTCACTTACACATTAAGTGATAATGTAATTGTAAATGATTTTTTTCTTGACTTATTAATTTAAGGCATTATTTATTCACTCTGGATATAAGAGGAAGCTTAAACTCACGTACACAACGCCTATCTGTACCTCACTTAAGATTTTATGTTTTTTTCTGTTTTTTTTTTTTTAAAACATACCAGTAAATCTTAAACATTGTGCAACCAACTTTAGATTATCCCTTGATTCCTTACCATGTTAGAGGAAGATATTTGCATTCTTACTTGACTTTCTAACTTCTCCATTTTATCCTCTCCCTTTTCCTGACTACTAAGCATTTAGCTTTATATTATCAAGGTTCTTAACATTTATGCTTCATTCTATAATAATATTTAAATCTTGTATAGTAGATTGATTTAATATGTTTAAAGCTATTTTATTATTAGGCATGGCATAATATATTGCCACTTCACAGCCAAAGTTTATATTTCCTAAGATTATATTTCCACAGCTAAAGATGCTGTTTCCTTCTCTTTATGCCTTGACCCTCCACAGAGACTGTATCTACTGTCAAGCCAAATGGATGAATGGATTTTCTTTTCCTCCAATCTATCAATTATTCAAAATCATACAGTAGTTTAGTATTTTAGTATGCTTTACATTTGGACCATGGTGTTTTAGACAGTTTTTCTCTTGGACTTTCTAATTGCTAATTCATGGTTGAGAGAAGAAACTGAGTGTTTTTTTTTTTTTTAGTTTCTTTTTTTCTTTTCACCATGTGTCTTAGTTTCCTACCTGCTAAAACAAATACCACACAAGGGGTTGGCTTAAAAATGGGAATTTATTGGCTCACAGTTTTGAGGCTAGGAAAAATCCAAAATTGAGATGTCAGCAAGGTGATGTTTCTCTCATTATGTCGAATTTTACCCATTTATAAAAGACTCCAGTAATCCAGATTAAAGTTCACCCTGATTTGCTTGACCACACCTTAACTAAAAATAACATCTTCCAAAGGCCCTATTTATAATGGGTTCACACCTACAAGAATGGATTATAATTAAGAACATGTTTTTTTCTGGGGCCATAATTCAACCTACCACACACATCAGTAATATCAACCATCTTTGTCATCCCGTCCATTGCTTAGAATTTATAAAAAGTTGTCTAGAGGATATTTTTCGTGGAATATACTGACATCCTATCCAATTGGGCCAATTGTTTTCTTAGCCTAACACACAATTCTCATCCTAGAATTTCTTTTCATTACATGTTGATTTAGTTTCACCTTTTTTAAAAAAAATTCCACTCTTTGTGGAATTCAGCTTTCATTTCCTAGAATAAATCCTCAAGTAACTTTCTCATAAAGGTTGCCTAGGGGGTAAATGTCCTGTGTATTTCCTATCTACAGTTGTTACAGTGATGTATCTGGGCATGGCCATTTTTCCATTAATTCTGTTAAATATGTTAGATGGTTTTCCCTGTATGCATTGCCTGTAAAAGAAGGGCTGACTAGGAGCTACTTGGCACATGGATTGCCAGGCTTCACTTTAGGTAGCCATTCTTTTGGTAAGAGTTTCCTCTACATTCTAGAAGGAGGAGGGCTTTAATTTGGGGTGTCAGTATCTCCCAACCATTCCTAATTCTCTCCAGACAGCTGACTTCACTTCTTCAGAGACGTGTCCTCTTTTTTTTTCCTAGTAGAGATGGAGGCAGAGGGAAATGTGGCATGCTAACTGGAACAGTTTTTCCAGAGACAGACTTTCATGAACCGCCTTCCTTGGCTCTCTTTTTCCACCACTGCCCTGTGTCGTGCTGGCTGGCTCTGAGCCTGAGGACTAATTTTCATCCTTTTGCTGCTTTTCTTAACCTTTCTCTCATTTTCACTCATTATTATCACTGCTCATTTGCAGCTGTTTTGTCTTCTCTACTCACTCACTCTCTTCTCATACCTGGTTTGATGATAATCCTGCTTTCTCTGGCAATTTCCTACCTGATCTCATCCACCGCTACTGATTGATTATCTTCTTTTGGCTCTTTGACCCTGTTCCAGTCTGCTAATGCTGCCATTATGCAAAACACCAGAAATGGGTTGGCTTTTATAAAGGGGGTTTATTTGCTTACAAAGTTACAGTCTTAAGGCCATAAAGTGTCCAAGGTAAGGCATCAGCAATTGTGTACCTTCACTGGAGGATGGCTGATGGTGTCTGGCAAACCTCTGTTAGCTGGGAAGGCATGTGGCTGGCATCTGCTTGCTCCCAGGTTGTGTTTCAAAATGGCGTTCCCCAAAATGCTCCTCTTGGGGCATTTTGTCCTTTTGTAGATGCAGTTCTTTTTCAGGATGTCACTCTCAGTTGCTCTCCATAATGTCACTCACAGCTGCTCTGCATTTGGGCCTGTGTGGCTCTTTTTAAAGTACTCCGGTGATCCAATAAAGACCCACCCTGAATTGGTGGGCTAACACCTCCATAGAAACAATCCAATGAAAGTTCTTGCCCACAGTTGATTGAGTCACATCTCCATGGAAACACTGAAACAATAGGATCCAACCTAATCAACATTAATATGTCTGCTCCCACAAGACTGCTTCAAAGATAACGGCATTTGGGAGACATAATACATCCAAACTGGCACAGACCTCTTTACTGTTCTCTATTTTTCCCATAGCTGGAGTCAGGCTTCCCTGGGTGAGAACACTTAGACCACTGCTCTCTTGCGATTCTAGACCTGGGCATGGCCTTGAAGATGGCCTGGTCCAAACCCCAAATAAACACACGAGGGAGGGCACTGAGGACTGGAAAGAGGAGCCAGTCACATTCACGCCACAGAAACTGAGTGGGAGAGCCAGGACTGGGACCCCTTTCCCGTGGAGTCAGCCTACGCTTCTGTCCTCACAGGTCCCCTCCTGTGCTTGGGCGAACTCATGATAAATTCAATATGCTGCTCCTTTGACTATGTGGGTAGATGTAGCGGCAAATTATTAAGGATTCCCATAGCTCCAGGCTATTAAACCTTTGTGTAGGAATTAATAGAATTTGGGGATTAGAGATCAAAAAGGAGGAGGAAGCACCTGCCCTTCTTTGGCAGCCATGTCGCCATAACTGTTTTCATCTTGTTTGACCTGATTTGACAGTGAAACAAGCTTTGGTAAGACTTTTGAAGCATTTGCAAATGTTGCATAACTCCAACCCTCAAGTTGCCCCACCCCCCCATCTTTTTTTCTGTTTATTTTTGGGGGATTTGTGATGGAATAATAAGGAAGTAGGAGTGAGTTTTTGCTTAAAAAAACAAAACATAGTTTTATTGACATGTGCACAAATTTGAGAAACTTAGTGTGGAGCAGCTGAGTGAGATATTTTGCACCAAATTGTTAACAATGTTAAATGAATAGGGGACACATCTGTTTTATAACTGGTGCTGGACCATGGACGGTCTACCACTGATATTGCATATTCAAGGATATATGGAAGGGATCATAGAATTGCAGTGTGTATCTTGGATGGAAGGAGCTTTTCATTCTGAAGAAATAAGATAGAAGAGCAGGAATTTCATTTTTGTTTTCTGGGGTGGTGGACCTCAGCAAGTGGAGCCAGGTAGGTCTCTACGGCTTACAGAGTTGATCTTGAAGATGCAGGACACCACCATTATCTTGCTCTGGTCTCAGAAACTCTCCAGAGATGGAAACAGTTGTCCCTGAGTAGCTTGAACTGTTAGATTCCTCCTTCCTCACCAGTCCATGGTGATATGAACATAGTTGAAAAATCTAGTGGTGGTTTATCATCAGGTTTTTTGAAGAAAGATCCTCCCTGTGCAATTATTTTTTCAGGGACAGTTTTCTACTCCTGTCTTTCTACTTATTGGAACATGGATGATTTCTGGATGTGTTTCTGAAAAGGATGAATAAGAAAGAGCTGTTTCTAACAGGTTCAACCCTCCAATTCCTGTGAAAAGTTGAAGAAATGGGAAATGGGGAGAGGTGAGGATATCAGGAGTTGCTTTCCCAGTCCTTGTATTGCCTATTAACGGTGCTTATAAGTGTGCTTAATCTAGGATTTAATCCATGTGAAATTTCAATGTTACACCTTAAACAATAGATATGAATACAGCTTCATCCTTCAAATTGCACTGATTGAGCTTTCTATTTACAAATTTTAAGTATCCTCTCTCTGACATTATAGACCAATTGTTCTATTTAAAATACAGCTCTGGCATTGTTACATTACTCGTTGTGGTCCTGCCATGACCAGCCCCCCAAATCCTCAGCAGGAGTCTATGAGCACTTTGTGAGTTGTCTTCTCTCAATATGCCCAGCCTCCGTTCTTGTCCCACCTGCTTCACTGCTTCATACTTGACATTCTATGCTCTAGTGATCTCTTCACACTCTGTGCTGTCCCCCCTTGGGAATAACCTTCTTATTTTCCTTGCTTGGTCCACTTTTACTGGATAAACCATTGTTTCCTACAGAAAGTCTTCCATTAACCTCGGTGGGACTAAAGACTCCTTCTCTAGACTCTGTGAGTGCTTCAAGCTTACTAGTTTCTACATTGAAATTTTCATTTAGGAGAAAATAGACCTTTTAGACCATAAGCATCTTGTGGGAGGAGACCATGCTTTATTCATTTTTGCATGTGTTGGTTTCAGTGCCAAACATTTACTAATGTGCCTGATAAGTATTTCCATGCAGATAAATACATGAAATTAGGTCTTTAGAACACAAGCATTGATTCTTTTCTTTAATGAACCTCTGAATCTTTTTGTCATTGTTGTTGGTTTTTTCTCTTTGTATGTGGATCCTATTGCCCAATACCTGTCATAGGCCCCTTAACTCTGCAGTCTAGTCAATTTGAAATATTGGGCATTCAACTCAACTAATATTTCAGTTACTTCCTATTTAGGAGTAAGATTGAACTGAAAAACCGCATGCAAGTTTCGCAGTGGTAAATGGTAAAGAACAGTTATATCAGGAAGTGAGTAACGGTTTATTATTTTTCTCCCGAAGGCAGGGTTACACGATTTATAAAGAGTTTATATAGATCTACTGCCTGTGTAAAGTATATGCATACGTGCAGCATGTGTCTCAGGGATCCCAAATAACACTTGGAATCAAGGGCTGTGAGAATTGGGGAAGGCTCTTAGATGTCCTCCAGGCCAACCAGCTATGTGGTGCAAGTGTCCTTGCCATAATATTTCTGATAAATCGTCATATAATTTCCACCTAGACACCTCTTGTGATGGCCCCTCTTTATCTCAGTAAGTGCTCATTCCATTTTTGGACCATTTCAATTTTCAGAAAGTCCTTTATGGTAATTGAAGTCCACTTCCTTATAACTTCTATCCATTGGTCCTAATTCCCCCTTCTGTGGGTTGAACTGTGTTCTTCAAAAAGATATGTTGAAGATGTGTTGAAGTCCTAATCCCCAGTATCTCAGAATGTGGCCTTATTTGGAAATAGGGTCATGCGATGGAATTAGGTCAATGAAGACGAGGAAGATGAGGTCACATTGGAGTAGCACGGTCCTCCATCCCTAGATGACTATTGTCCTCTTTAGAAGTGGCCAGCAGACTCAAACAGACCCAAGAGTGAAGATAGCCCTTGGAAGAGGCAGACTTAGGGGAGAAGGCAAAATGGAGACAGAAGAGGCAGTCTACAAGCCAAGGAACGCCAAGGAATGCCAAGGAATGCCAGGGATTGCCGGAAGCTAGGAAGAGACAAGGAAGAGTCCTCCCCCAGAGCCTTCAGAGGGAGTACGGCTGAGCCAGCCCCTTGGTTTCAGACTTCCAGCTTCCAAAACAGTGAGGGAATAAATTTCTGTTGTTTGAAGCCACCCAACTTTTGGTACTTGGTCACGGTAACCTTCGGAAGTTAATGTATTCCTCTCGTAGGCAAACACAATGAGTAAAAACAGAATGGAAGCTACAATAAATCTAATCTCTTTTCCTCCTGAAACCTTGTGGATATTGGTGAGTTAAGCATCCATAAGAATTCTCCTCTGCAGACCAAGTTTTCTGTCCTGCATTTGTTTTTCATATTGTAAGGTTTTTGCTCCCTTTGCGACACTAGTCTCACGCTCCGGCGATTTGCCCTAGTCCTCATTTCCAGAAGTGAGCCTGATCATCTAGGTTTCCTTATTAGTACAAATTGGAGTAGGACGCTGGCAGACAGTAGACCGAACACTACTAAGATGGCATTCACCTCTTCAGCAACCATGGAATTTTGCTGACACATATTGGACTGTCAATCAACAAACACCTCTGGGGTCATCCACCTCCTACTGCTGCTCAGCTTTCCTGGGATCTGCTTGTGCTGCTTTTGTCTTCTGAATAATGCTACCCAGGAATTTTTCACACAGTGTAAACCAAGTATTGATAATACGCATGCATCCAATCTAGAAGGAGGTGGTGCCCATGCCCGAAGATCTAGAAAGTACTTTCTAAGGGTTCTCATTTTATTTTTCTTTGGGCAAGGAGACAGTGTGATCATAAAACAAACTACTGAAGACTAAAATTTCCAGAATTCATCTCTTCAAATAAGTATTGTTCTTTAAAACAGTGACCTTGCAAAATGATAAATTTAGCTAAATGATGCCTCCTTTTTTTTCAGTGGGTGGAACAAGAAACTAATTTTGAGTGCCTCCTGTGAGCTGGGTGCTCAAGCCATTTATAAAAAATGCAATCGTATTGAGATACATTCACACACCATACAAACCAATGTCAAGCCATATTTTAATCTTCTTACTTTTGACCTGTTTTTGCAGCCCGCGTATGATCCACACAAGGCAATTATTCTTTTTTCACAATCACAATTTTTCTTTTTTACTCCAAATTCTAACTCAGGGGACTTGGCTCCCTTTGACCGTTAGCCGTCTCCCCAAATCAAATGTGTCCTCAGCCATAGCAATTTCCCCTCTCCAGGGTATTAACCAATGTCTCCGAGCAAAACCACTGACTCAAGGTCTTGCCTGCACACTCTGTTTAAAAACAAGACCCCGAAATACCATCTTGAGGCTCCAGATCCTGCCAAAAAAAAAAAAAGAAAAAAAGAAAAAGAAAAAAAAATGATTCATTTTCTCCTCTGTTCTTAGACCAATTAGCAAACAATCCAGATGAAATATTTCTTTAAGTGGTTGGGAAAGTAATTAAACCAGTCTGTGGGCTGAGCAGAACTGCAGTGATGCAACAGTTACTTACAGAATTCCACCAGGTACAGGCTTGGATAAAGCTCACCTGAGACAGGTCTGTGCATTTCCTCACTACTGTCTTTAGCTGTTTTAGCAAAGCACGCTTTCTTGGATTCCAAAAGGCAGCTCCCAGCCCTCACGAGGAAAAATAAAAAAGTACTAAATATGCTTGTTGGTATGGCTGCAGATGTTAGGTTTTTGGCAGAACTTAGATGAATGAGATTAAAGGCCAACCTAACTTATCTAGGATTCATTTGCTTTCAGCTGCAGTGGCTTGAGCACAATGTCTGCTTGATCAGGGGTGGCCTTGCTCTTATAAACCTCCTCACTCCTTCCAGACTTTGTTTAGCACCATCAAGTTCAGAAAGTGCTAATATCCAAGCTATTGGGCCTTCTGTCACCTCCATTCTTCATTCAGAGCAACCCAAATCTCTGTGATTTCTTTCTCCGTATCAGATTTTGCTGAAATCCTGGAAAATTATAAAATATCTGCTGTGTTTGAAAAATGAAGCAATACTCATGGTTTCAAATGGCAGAATGAACAAATTAGATTTAACTCACGACCTTATGGTCCTGCACAAAATTTGGTTAAAAAAATCTGTGCCATCCATCTCAGATTAATAAGAAGCAAACAAACAAAATAAAGCAAGAAGAAACGCCAAGCTGTTCAGCTGAAACAAGGAATGCCTCTCACTGAGCCAATAAAAATAATAATTGTACTGCTGATGACAGAAATGACACCACGAATTTCTTTAGCGGTGAAAATTGGCATCGTTCCACAGACCAGCAGTACTTAAGAAGTTAGTCTGCGTAATATCATTTTACAAATTAGTGAAGCAAGAATTTTTATGATTTTAGAAGCTGTAGTACTAATACCTTGCGTGGGCATAGCACTGGAATCTTTATAAAGCGTTTTGACATTTCCATTTATATCATCTCTTTTGGAGCTCTTGGCTACCTGGTGAGGCAATGTTTTTGCAGGTGAGGAAGCTGGCACAGGTGGTTTAAGTGACAGGCCTGGGTTTGCTGTTGTGTGTGCCACCCATTGTGGGTTCAGGAAAACTCATGCAGTCAATCCGAGCTTTCGCGACTGGATGGATTTATGAATGCCTGTGTATTGAGGTCATTTGTGTTATGTAGACTCTTGACTTTCTTGGTGACAAAAATATTTTTTAATGGAGATGACACAGCAGAATTTTTTTCCATTGTGTTTCCATCTACCGTCAATCTCGATATCCTGGGAGTTTCCCACTCATTGAAGCAATGAAAGAGGATTTTTTAAATCTCTAGTCTACCAGGAGTCTTGTCTGGAGGACACAGAGCAGTCCGTTGTGTCCGTGTGTTCAGAAGACTCGTGTTCTTCCTATTCAGGCTGAGCAAGTGTCTCGTGTTCTCGAGTGGAAGGAGGACATGATGTAAAGCGGAAAAACCATCCCATCTGGGATGATTATGGGGGTAAGAAGGAAGTGTTATGTCCTCCTCCTCCTCCTTCTTCTTCTTCTAGGGCCCAACTTGGGATAGGGAAGATGGTGTGGCTTTAGAAAGTAACATCCATATTGGTGTGATGGAGCCAAAGAAATACTTATTCCTTCGGGCTAGTGTGGTGAAGACCCAAGCCTGGTGAGAACATCGCAGCCTTGAGCTTGGTGCCATATGGCCAGCAGGAACTGAGAGCAAACGCAGATGTGGGGAGCCCCGGTCAGCAATTCTGGACCCCCCTGGTGTGTAAAGGACTTTGAGTTTACCTTATGACCCAGTTAGGAGAAGCAGAGATGCTGAGGGTCCTGGTGATCCAGCAGAGGCTCTAATACAGGACAGAGCTCATTCTGGGTAAGGACATAAAGATGAAGGTAGATAGCCTGGATTATCAGTTCCAGCAGCGGGTGCCAGCACCTCGAGGCCAGGCAGGACCCTTTGCACCTCTGTGGTCACCAGCACAGGGTGAAGTTGAATCTGGCCACTCTGCAACAGAAGCCCAATGGGAATTCAGAGGCCCCCAAATGGCTCTGAAGACCCCCTTTCCTCTTCTGTCACACCGTCACATGTAAGCCTTGCTACCCTCTCTGATCTTACCCAAAGAGATCTTACCCAAATAGATCAAGCAATTAGTTAAAGAGACTGCTCTAATTGTTGCATCAGACCAAGTTTGCAGGATTGGAAAGGTGTTTCATTACTATTATAATTATTATTATTATTATTCTACCCCAGGTTTGCTCTAGGAGGCAGGCGCTCATGAAGATGAGCTTTTGGATATCTCCTCTCATTATTTCTTCAGCCATTGTGGTGGGAAGGGCTTCCTGCTGTTGTGATTATGGGGAGAAGGTAGAAATTCCTATTTTTCATTGTGGCATCTTGGAGCCATGTACTCCAGAAAAAAATGTTCTTAAGCTTAATCCACTCATGTGGTTGTGAACCCATTGTAAACAGGACCTTTTGATGAGGCTAGTTCAGTTAAGGTGTGGCCCAACTATATCAGGATGGTCTTAATCCTATTTCTGAAGGCCTTATAGGAGGAACTATGAGAGAGAGAGAAAGCAAGAGGAAGCAGCCAGAAGCTGAATGTCAGTGGAACCTGGAAGAGACAGGAGAAGCCAGGAGAGGTTGCATGTGCATTGTCACGTGACAGAAAAACCATGGATGACGGATCGCGACAGTGAGCTCCAGAATGCCACAGTCTTTAGGGACAAAGTATCACTTTGATGATGCCTTGATTTGGACTTCTCCTGGCCTCAAAACCATGAGCCAATAAATTCCCATTGTTTAGGCCAACCCGTTGCATGGTATTTGCTTTGACAGTGAGGAAACAAAAACACTCGTCAAAGCTAAAATGCCATTGATTATTAGAAGAACTGTTATTCTATGCATCACTAAAAAAGAAAAAGTTACTGTTATCAGTCAGGGTTCAACTGGAGATACAGAATTAGTAGGAGATATATCTTAGATTGACTGCAAGGCTTTGACTTATGCAACTGTGGAGGCTGTCAGAAAGGATAGGCTGGGGCTTCTGGGCACAGTCTGATCTGTGGTCCATAGGCAGAATTCCTTCTTCTCTGGGAAACATCAGTTCTGCTCTTAGGACCTTCTGATAGATTGAATCAGGCCCACCCGGATTATTGAGGAAAATCTCCTTGACTTAAAGACAACTGATTATGCATTTTAACCACACCTACAAACTACTAGCGACACCTACATTAGTGTTTGATTGAATAACTGGGGACTGTAGTTTAGCCAAATCAACACATAAAACTAATCATCATTTACCAATTAAATCATGGCATGCCGCTGATTGTAACATATCACAATCTTAGTTTAGCCAAATTGACACATAAAGCTAATCATCTGGTACTTGCTTCGGCAGCACATATACTAAAATTGGAGTGACACAGGGAAGATTAAAATGGCCCTTGAGCAAGGATGACACACAAATTTGTGAAGCATTCCATATTTAAAAAAATATATAAATAAAAAACCCACTAATCATCATTCACCAACTAAACCATGGCATGCAACTGATTGTAACATATCACAAGTTTAGAAGTTTTAAAATGTTAAAAAAAAAAAGTACGCCTTAAATTCTATGAAAAGGGTACATTTTCTGGGTGTAATATGGGTAAATTTGGAACTCTGCTTTATAACTTCACATAGTAATTCTGGAGATGAGTAGTGATTTTTGTAATCCTGTAGTGATTTGTAATTCTAGAGATTGGTAATGATTTTGACTACCCATTTACAGACAGGAAGTCTGAGGTACAAAGAAGAGAAGTCACTTCTTGAGGGTTGTTTCTATCTGGGTTAGAATTAGGGTCCAGTTTTTCCCATCATTCTTTCTGTCCATTGCAATAGTACCAGAAGCAAAGCACGTTGGTGAAATGGTGAAATGAGAACTGTGATTCCCAAACTGGTGTCCCTGAACACCTAAGTATTCTAAAGGGTATAAAAGATCCTAAGTTGTCCAATGGAGAGCATACATTCAAACTTAGGTAAAACTACAGGGCTAAGTAAAATACCAAGTTGCTTTGGTTTTGGGTGTGGTGCCATCTAACCCTTTTGGTCACTTTGCTGTCACATGCCGATCAGAAGCTCTGATCTCTGGTTGTATAGGTCATGTGGGTAGTTTATCTGTTTGTTCTCAAATCCGTTCTCCGCCTTCTACTCTGCTCTGAATCAAATGGAACTACATTTCCCAGGTTTATTAGCCAATTGACTTTTGAGTGGGTTTAGCCAATAGGAGGCCCTAGAGGAAGACTGGAGGGTGGGAGATGGGGGAAAGGCCAAGGGATTTCTCCCTTCGTGCTCAACCTTAGGCTGTGTCTCCTTCAGTGGCTGTGTTTCCTCAGGGGCTGTAACTTCCACCAGGCAGCCTCTGCTGTGGTTCTGGTCCCTGCTGGATGGTCACAGATTGTGGACTCCAAGAGCAACATTTTCTCTTTGTCTCTTCAGCCATAGTGGTCATAAGGGCTTCCTTCTGTTGCTACTCCCTGGGTCACCGCCTCATTCCTGGGGTGCTTGTTCAGCTCTCCTATCACCTGTGCATTCAATTCCTCATATCAAATTCTCTCTGTTTGAAATACCTGGAGTGGTTTCCATTTTCTTCACTGGACTCTAACTTATCAGTTAGATCAGTTAAGATTTAAAAAAAAATAATGGCAGTTTTTCAAGTTATTACTTGAGAAATACCTGTTTGGGTGGATACCATCTTTCAAAGCATGGCTTCCAAGAGGAATGATGTGAAAAAGAAGAAAAGGATCCTTGGCAGCAAAGGGGTTGGGAACCCCTGGTCAGTAAGGACATACATGGTAGTGCTGAAGTAGCTACTGTTTCCATATGAGGAAAAATCCCAAAGAAATGGGCTTCTGTTCCAGTTAGCCAAAGCTGTCATTATACAAAACACCGGGAGATTTATTAGGTTACAAATTTGCAGTAACTAAGGCACCAACAGGAGGATTCCTTCACTGAAGAAAGGCTGATGGTGTCCGGAACACCTCTGTCAGCTGGGAAGGCGTGTGGCTGGCATCTGCTGGTTCTTTGCTCCTGGGTTCTGGTTTCAAAATGACTTTCTCCAAAATATCTCTGGGCTTCTGTCTTAGCTTCTCTCTCCCAGCTCCTGGGCATCCTTGATTGTTGTCCCAGGGTGTTTCTTTCTAAGTGTCTGGGGGTCCTCTCTTAGCTTCTCTGGGGCAAACTCTGGACTTCAACTCTTAGCTTAGCATCTCCAAATGTCTTTTTGCCTGTATCTCCATGCGTATTGGTCTGTGTCAGCTCCTGAGCTCTCCTAAGGACTCCAGTAAACTAACCAAGACCCACCTTATATGGGTGGGGTCACACCTCCATGGAAATAATCTAATCAAAAGGTCCTACCCACCGTTGGGTGGGTCACATCTCCATGGAAACAACCTAATCAAAGATCCCACCCATAATAAGTCTGCTCCTACAAAAATGCATTAAAGAACACAATCTTTTCCTGGGGTACATAACAGCTTCAAACTGTCACATGTACTTATCAGTAGACACTCAGCAAGTTAACTAGTGAGTAATCAGGGCCAGAACTCAATTGCTTTTGCTTCCAGGCCCACATTTCATGGCAGAATTGGCAGAATACTTGGAATCAGAGAGATCCAAGTGAGAATTTCAACCCTACCGTTCATTTGTTCTGTGCTTCAGGACAAACTCTGGGCTTCGTCTCTTAGCTTAGCATCTTCTTAGCCAGCTTATTACTATTGCTGAATCTCAGTTTTCTCATCTCTAAAATGGGGATACACTTCACAGGGTTTATGAGACTGAAAAGAGACATGGCCAAGGTGCTTCCCAGAGAGGACACTAGTTAGCCTTTCCTTCTCCCACGCAGGGCTTTTCCATAGCCCTATCCTGAACAATCCATGTTCTGTATCTTTCCTGCTGGCTGACTTGCAACAAAACAAAGTAAAGGGGCCAAAAATGCTTCAACAGTACAAGTCAGTGCTTTTTCAGATTTGCATTTAAGAGCATGTGAGCATTTTGAGGGAAGGGCCAGAATTTGCTTTTCCGTGGTTACCCTGTTCTGGAAGCCCAGTAAACACTGGGTCAATGAATGCAAGCCTTCCAGAGTTGTAAGCCATTTGCAAGATAAAACAAGCCTCCTCTGAGGTGCTTTAAGCATCCCCATCCATGTTATCTTTAGTTGCTCTTTTGCTCCTTAAAACATTATGGTGAGAATTACATCTTTGTAGAGTTACATATGCCCTGAGCCTGCGCTGTGACACTTGGCAACCAGCAAGCATTCAGGGCTGCTTTACACCATCTTTTTGATTGGTTCCAGACCAAAAAAAAATAGATCCTGGTACCTTAAATAAAAAGGACTCTTCCAGGGGCCTGCACATGTGAACTCACGCTCCTAGAGTATGCAACCCTTTGGCCCAACTGAAAAACTGGGCAGCATGAGAAGGTGACACATGGAGCCACGTGGTCACCAGGGCTCCAGCCCCAATCCAGTTACTGTTGCTGTAGGAGTGTTAAGAAGCAAGTATTTATAGTCATGAATCCTGTTCTCTGTTGACAACCCTTTGGAATGGAGAATGCTGGAAAGAGCAAGGTTGCTTTTACTTTTTGAGAGGCAATTCTTGGAGCACGGGGAGCTCTCTCCCCTCCACCTCCAGAAAATCCCATTTTGGGGGGGCTCAGTTGCACTTTTATTAGTTGTCATTGAATATTGTGTGTTATTCATATATTACATCCTGGTGTTTTGGGCTACACATGAGACAACTTCTTTGCTTTGATGACATTTGGATTTAGAAGGTTATTGTGTTTAGTGCACTTTTCTTCCAGCTAGTTCCATTGTATGTAGCAACCATGCAAAGAATGCAGAGAGCTGACCTTCAGGTTTAGGATGGGACAGTCGTGGAAACAGATTCTCCCTCAGTTAATGCTGTAGGTTTAATTTTGTTGAATATATGGATGAAATAGGTTCTAGAGTCCATGCTTGCCTAGCTAGGGCCAACTGAAAAGGTGGAGGATATGTTTATATTACAGGATTATTAAGAGGGTTTAAATTCTGTGCAGGTTTATTTTCAACTCTCAGTTTTAAGATGCTCTTTTTTTTTTTTTTTATGCTAGAAGAGTACCAGAAACAGGAGCCTCACATATACAATTCTAAATATGACCTGGGGTGATGGGACACCTCTATTTATGACAAATGGCTTTGACTTCTGTGGAATTGGGTCATATTTTACAGCCACAAGACTAAAAAGGATTTGAATGATTATATTTTGACTATAATTCTGCCTACACTTTTAAGGAACAGGGAAACTTTAGTTTCTCTGTATCTCTCTCTCCCAATCTCTCTTCCATTTCCCCCAATCCTCCCCACATTCTTTTGGATTGCATTGCACTAATCTTTTATTAGTTGTCATATCGGGTGCCACTCATATATTGCACCTTCATATTCTCAGCTACCTATGGAGCTCAACTTCACTTTGAAGTGTTTGTATTTCGAAGGTTATAGTTTTTCTTGCAGTTTCCTTTCAGGCAGTTCCGTTGTATGTGAGAATAATTCAAAGCAGGCAGAGAGTTGACTTAAGTCTTTAAAAAGGGGCACAATGATGGAGACACATTTTTCTTTGGTTAATGCTCTAGGTGTGCCTGACTTCAGTGTTTTCTCAGTGACCTGTTCATTGTTGTCAACAAAGAGAAAGATTAAGCAAGAAAGAATGAAAGAGTAGCATGAATAAGAACAAAAAGAGAAACACTCAGTGTCTGTAACAATTAGACACCAAGAACATATCCAAGGATCTCTATTTTCCATCATAGCTGTTATTTTTTTTTTTTTAAACACCAGTCATTGCAATTCAGTGTACTTTGCACTCGTTGGTGGGAAAGGGAGCTAATATTTACCAAAGTCTGCAATTTATCAGACACTGTACTGGTCACTTTATTTCATTATCTTGTTTAAGCTTCACAACAACATTTTGAGATAAGAATTTATAGTTCTTATTGGACATAGTTCAAGGGCTTAGTGTGTGCACACACACACACACCTATTGGAATTTTACAATTTAAATTGCTGGAATGGCAGTGAAACAACCCCAAGTCTTAGCCTGTAAAGCTATGAGGGATTTTGGTTCTGGCATGGCAGAATAAACCGAATGCAGCCCATCTCTCCTACTGATTACTACAAACTCTGGACAAAATACAAACAAAACCAAGCTCTATTTGAGGACTCGGAAAAGTAAACATAAGCAGGTACATTGTTGAGAAGAGGCAAAACTTGGACAAGTGACCAGATGGTGTTAAGTTTCCCATTTTTTTCTCTCCTCTCTTAAGGCTTTACCCCAAGGATGTGTCTGTGTTATTGAACAGTGAGGGAGTGATGGCAGTGTAGGAAGCTAAAATATCTATAGAAACACAGTCCTTTTGCCTAGAGAAACTAGGGAAAGGAATGCTTGGGAGCTGGAGAGTTATGGGAGAATACTGTAGCCGAGAGAGCTGGAGAAGGGGATCCCTAATTCTTTGTACATATCTGCACAAGTCTAAGGGCTTAATCTTGATGTGCAAATGGGAGTGACATATCCAATCAACATAGCACAGTCATTACAATTAAATTGAGGTGTCAATCACTGCCCACAGATGGCAAGTCAGAACTTTCAGACTGAACCTGAGTAGTTGATTGTCCACTAAACTGAAAGCAGCAACATTCCCCAGAGTATTATATTAGAACTCAGTGTCTCTAAAATTAACATTTTACAATGTTCAGATGCATTCCAAAAATTACTTGACATACAGAAAATACCCACACACACAAGTAAATGAGTCCACATCACAATGGAAAAGATAATCAATATACAGCAAATCCAAATGACCTGGATGTTGAAATCATCAAACACAATGTAAAACAGTTATTTTAAGTATACATCATGTGATAAGGAAAACACACCTGAAGTGTATGGAAAGATAGACGCTCTCAGCAGAGTGATATAACCAAATGGAAATTCTAGAACTAACTAACTAACTAAATAAATAAATAAAATAAAATGGAAAATTTAGAACTAAAAAAATATAATACCTGAAAACTGGATGGGCTTAATGGAAAAATGGAAAGGATAGGGAAAGCAGCAAGTGTCCTTGAGGAGGTATCAATAGAAATTATACAATTTGAGGAACAGAGAAAAAAGAATGAAAAAAAGTCAACAAAACCTTAGGTACCTGTGAGACAATATCAATAGGTGTGACTGGAGTACCAGAAAGAAAGGAGGAAGAGATTGGGCAGAAAAAATATTTCCAAACTTGCTAAAAGATACAACTCATAGATTCAGGAAGTGCCATGAACCTAAAGCGGGATAAAATCAAATA
This sequence comes from Choloepus didactylus, assembly GCF_015220235.1. Lineage (NCBI taxonomy): Eukaryota > Metazoa > Chordata > Mammalia > Pilosa > Megalonychidae > Choloepus > Choloepus didactylus. The sequence goes on from NC_051318.1 coordinate 100,016,921, forward strand.
AGACTATGCCAATAACTCATCAAAATTAAACTGCGAAGAAAAAAAACCCACTGATAAGAAAAGATCTGGAAAGATGCTAGAGAAAAATAGCACATTAAGTTTAGGAGACCACATTCAAATGACTGCAGATTTCTCGTCAGAAACCATGGAAGCCAAAGACAATGGAACACTGTCTTTAAAGTGTTGAAAGGAAAGAACTACCTTCTAACCCAGAATTCTACATCCAATGAAAATATTTTTCAAGAATGGAGGTGAAATAAAAACATTCTCGGATGAAGAAAAAAAGAGAATTTATTGCTAGGGGAATAGCATGACATGAGATGCTAAAGTAAGTTCTCCAGCCTGAAGGGAAATGATGATAAAGGAAAGCTGGGATCTCCAGGAATGAAGGGAGAGCAGCAACAGTGGTAACTACTGTTTTCCCTGTTAAGTTCTTTAAATAATATATGACCATATAAAACCTACCATAAGATCTAGCCACTCTGCAACTAGGTATTTCCCCAAGAGAAAACAACAACAACAACAATATATTTTATACCAAGACTTATACATAAATGTTCAGAGCAGCTTTATTTGTCATATTCCCAACTGAATATAAGAGGAGAATGGATAAACCAGTTGTGGTGTAATCATACAATGGAATGCTACTCAGCAATAAAAAATGACTGTGGACTCACATAACAATGTGGATGAATCTCAAAATCATTATGATGAGTAGAAGTAGCCAGGCACAACATAATATGCATTGTATGATTGCATTTATATAAAATTCTGGAAAATTCAAACTGATCTACAGTGACAGAAAGTAGACCAATGGTTGCCTGGAAATGGGGATAGAAGGAGGGATGGGTTAGCAAGGGACATGGGAAAACTTTTGAAAAATGAAATATTTATCTTTGTGGTGATGGTTTCATGACTATATACACTTGTCAAAACTCCTTGAATTAAACAGTGAATACTAGTGTAAACTATGGACTATAGTTAATAGTAGACATTACAATATTCTCTCATCAATCGTAACAAAGCTATCACACTAATGTAAAATGTTAATAACTGGGGTGGGTATACAGGAACTCTGTATTTTCTGCCTGATTTTTCTGTAAATCTACAACATCTCAAGTGAAAAAAAGAAAACAAAAAAAAAACCCCACCAAATTAAACACTTTAAATATGTGCAGCTTACTGTATTTCAATTATCCCTTAAAAATTTGAAAAACAAAAACTATTGGGGAGATACTGAAACAAAATATAAGAAACATGTATGTTGGCTCCCTATACCCTTTAATCATGGATACTTAAAATTGAATTCCTTCTATATCTTTCACGTTAAGTTGAAGCTCTTTGTAAAGCATTCAGGTGCAGAAGTTGACAGAGAGAAGTGGAAACCAGAGATATAGTTTTGGAATTCAGGTAGGGAATAGTCTTTAAAGTCTCAGGAGTACATGTGTCTGCCCAAGGAGAGAGGAAGAAAAAGAGAGGGAAAGTCTGCGATTGAGCTCTGAGGGACACCAACAATTCAAAGATGAGAAGACCTGGAGAAACCAGCAAGGGAGATGGAGCTGGAGTAGTTGAGTTTGGAGGAAATCCAGGAGAATGTATGATCAGGGAAGCCAAGAGAGAAAAGTGTTTCAAGAAGGAAGGAGCAGTCATTTATGTTCAATCATGCTGAAGTCTGAGTAAGACAAGGGTATGATAGCGGTGAAGGACTATGGGAGTTGGGAGTTTGGAATCGGGGAAAAACAAAACCCAAACACCACACTTATAAGTAGAGCTTTGTAAACACTTGCTAAACATGGTCTACTTTGTCTGACTTGTTCCTAGATTTCTCACTTTAAAGAATACAACATAAAAACAACCCATTAAAATTAAAAATAAAATTAGAAATACACAATGGCTAGTTTACCACAGTTATTTTGTCATATTGCTGAGTCTAGAGGTTATTAAATTCCACTTATTACCTTTTAACTTTTTCATAGTCACCATTCTTACTGCTGTTGAAATTTTATTTGTAAAGTATTATTCATCTTTATGACTATATTTTTAATGTCATGGTTAAAGGACTTCTGAGATTTGCAACTGACCCCTGTGATGAACATGTTAGACATCTTTATATCACCAAAATGGAAAAATCAAGGCAAACTCTTGTGGCAATCAAATTACAATGTTTGATTATAAGTGGTTTATTGTGTTGGGTGTTTCACCTGAAGTACCTACCATCATGGGAAATGTTAAATTAGAATAGTGGAGTTATTCCATTTTTGTTTGTAGAGATGGGTTTGAATAGTAATGCAGTGTAAACAACTCTGAAGGCAATCTTGATTTATAAGTTCCTGAGGGTTTCACCTAGGACTTAAAGCATAGATGGCATAAAGAAAACTTGGCAAAAGCTAGAGCTCAGATACTCATCAGCCAGGAGGGAGTTTTTTCCTCTTCCTTCAACGAAAGACATCCACATAAGACAAAAAAAAATCATTGAGGCGAAAGTTCCCAAAGTAAATTGCTAAGGTTAAAATCGTAGAGGAATTTGAGGCAATGAGAGGTAATCATTTAGAGAGATGGACTGTAACGGGATGAATACACAATGCTATCCTTTCGGAGAAGCAGAGTACATCTGCTGGGGGGCAGCTGGGAATGAACTAAGCTTCAGCCTATAATCTTTCTGCTGACATTTTGCCATAACATTTTCAGCAATGCACACTGAATACTGTACTGGAATCATATGGACTCATTGCTGTAGTCTCCATCTAAATAACAATCATGCCTGCTGCCCTAGTCTACAAACTGAACACCTCCTGAGCACGCAGCCCATTTTGGCCACGACAGAGAGCAAACTGGCTGCACAGTCATCCCTCCGGGGCAACAATGTCCATAGTGGGGTCCGTTGAGTATATGCTGGAGGAAGTTGGGGTGAAGGAGATAGCTGATCGGCAGAGAAACCTCTCTCTTTTCACCAACCCGAGACAAAGGAGGTCTTTACTGTCTTCCCTCACCTGTAGACCTTGGCTGTCCTTTGGGGTTTCCGTTTTCTCTTTGCAGTTGCCCTCAATGAAAGGAACATGTGGGGTGATGGGGTGGAAGGATGGAGAGAAAAGGGGTGGACAGAAGGAACTGAGGGGGAGCCAGGAGTGATTTCCTCCATCCTGCCCTGAACCTGGACCCCTTTTGCGGGATCTCTCTTATCCCTGGGCACCTCGAAGTCTATCCATTTTGGGCCACAGTAAGTGGGTGAAGTCCTTCAGACTCTGGGGACACAAAGGCAAAGCCACTTTCTTCACTTTCATCTTCTGCAGAGGTTCCAAGGCTCGGGCAGTTGACTTCATGTGGGTAAGAGTTGTGCCAGAGGGGAAGAGCCCCGGGCTGTGAGTCAGGAGACTTTTATTTGTGTCCCCAAATAAAGTTGTGTTTGATTCAGAATATTTCAAATGAAAGATGTGAAATCCATTAGGGGAGTTTCATCTTGAAACCCCCTGGTGATTCTTTTGCAGTACGAAGAAGAGTCTAAGTGTGCCCTCTGTAAAAAGAACTCAGTGTGATGGGGGCATTCAGGCAGCGGAAGGTTAAGGATGATACCAGATCGATAAGGAGAGAAAGATTGTTTTGACTGCAATAATTAGAATGTGGGTTGTGAAGGAAAAACCAGAGACTGAACTTTGGAAAGAGGCCCTTGCAGTTTGTGATTTTCCTCTAGGGCAGGGCTTCTCAAAGGGTGGACAGTGAATGGGTTACGGATATGAAATATTGATCTGGATTAGCCCGATTTGGAGATGGTCACCCCAAATCTCTGCGTTCACCTACCAGTAGTTCTGTTCCTCTCCTGTTGATATGCCCATCCGTGTTATTTTCAGGAGGACTGCACTAGCAATTCATGTGCATTCTGCAAAAGAGAATTTCATCATTATTTTGAACTGTTTGATGTGAAAAACTCGATTGGTTCTGAAACACATTGATGTGCTTGGATTCTTTAAATATAGCCTTAGTGGTTGTGAATTTTTGAATGATTATATAATGAGTAAAAATATTTAATCACCTACCGTGTAAAGTTTCTCAGTGATGGTGACCAAGAATTTTAAATAGATCATGATTTTAAAAGCCTGTGTCAGAAAGTTCATGTTGTCTTTTTATGGATAAAACCTTATATAAAAAGGAGTAAGCTCAAATTTCTCATTAAAAGCCCGAAAAGATTTTATTTGGAAGGTTTAAATAATTCAATATTTAATATCTTCCTGAATATTTTTACTCTATTTCTTTCATAAATATTAAGAGGAAAATTTAATGATTTTTGCTAAAATAATGGCCCTGCTGTGCCATTATTCTCTCTGAATGCTGTCATGACTAAAGTAGAACTCATTACTTATTCGGCTACATATCTTGCCACGGAGTTTCTGGTGAGCTGGCTGGTTTCTCAACCCATTGCCCAAAATTCTTTAGCCTTTTCTTCGTATTATGAACAAATTTTGTTCTAAAGTCTTTAAACACTAGTAAGTCGAGGTGGGCATTAGAAGGTGTGGATACGGAGATAATGGAAAGCAAAGGTGAATTTCTTAATTCACTCCAACCTCAACTGGACTCCTGGGAAAACAGCTGCAGGCACATGGTATGCAGAGCTGAATGTTCTTTGTTGATGAAAGGCAGAAGGTTTTTCCTGTCTGGCTGGGTTTTTAGAGGTTTCCTCTTGATTTTGTGGAAAATGGAGGTGGTAGCCTTGTATCCAGTTTTCAGAGTTCTCGGGGCTTTTGAAGAGATCACATGCCCCCGAAATCCTACTGTCGTGGAGCTCCCGCAGTCAGGAAATCCTTCTGCTGTCCTGGGGCTGCAGAAGCTATGTGGTGGACATTCTATGTATCTTTCTACCAGAAGTAAATTGCTCCCTATTCGACTTTGAATTCTTAAGGCAAAATTTTTCAGTTCTCAAACTGGAAATGGTCAAGTTAGTAAGCTACAATTTTCTTACAAACAATAATCACTAGACTCTGGATGGCACAGTGGGTCTTTATCTTTTGATGTTGGCAGTTTATGGCAGCACGGTTCATTGAAAAGAACGTAGCCTTTGGATTCAGACTGACCCAAGTTCAAATCCTAATTCCACTGCTTACTAGCTAACTCGCTGAGTCTTAGTTTGGACACCTGTGTAATGGAAAAAATACTCCTTAACTCTTGGGGTTGTTTTACAAATTAAAATGGGAAAACAGATGGCAAGCAGCCAGTTTAATGCCTGGCACATAGTATTCAGTAAAGGATGGTATTATTATTGTTATCATTATGATTATTATCCTCTTAATTATATCCAAAGGGACATATATTCAGACAGAGATTATTAGCAGCTTGTGCTATTCAGGCAGAGATTACCAGCAGCTCATTTGTCATTTAACTTGTATGATTTAATGTGCCATCATTCAGACTCAAAAACGAGTTACATTTTCTCGCTCAGAACTAAGTCAGAGCTACTTATTTCTTTCCCCTCTTATTCCAAAGTGGGGAAGTGGGAGGTGACAGTGTAGAGTGAGGAAGTGGAGGGGTTTGGGCTCCCTAACTTTCTGTGGGTTAAAAACTAAATGAAAATATTTTTAAACCAAAATGCTAATAGTGGTTCTCTCCTGGTAGTGGGAGCTCAGGTGCTTTTTTCTTTTCATTTTTTGGTGTTATTCTGAATTTTAAAGAAATGAAGCCATTTTCATTCTGTAAACACAAATCAGAACCACAACAGTAAATGCATTTTACAATGGTGAGATTTTGTTTGATTAAAAAATTTTTTTTGTCAACTTGCACTGGCAGCTGGACGTGTCTCACCCCACTTGCCCCCGAAGTGTCTACAAAGGAAGACTCCGGTGTCAGCTCAAGCGGGGCCCGATGAGACCCAGATGATGGTGCTGTAGCTGCAGAGGTTTTTATTTTTCCTCCTGGCAGGAGGGAGTGTGATCCTCAGAGCAGACAATCAAGGGAAAGCAGCAGCAAAGCAATACAGCTAATGTTAAAAAACAAACAAACAAACCAAAAACCAAACAACAAAACTTATTGCAGTTTTAAGAATCTAGAACGCCAACTGGAGAAGAGAGGAAGGGAAGGAGGGAAGCAAGCAAGAAAGATAAAAATACAATTGCAACAAAAAGGAAATGGAACACAAATAAAGGAAATTCCTTTTCCAAAACTAAGCCCCTTGAGGAAGGTTTGCTAGAATGGATGAGAGGGTAGGGATGGATAAAATTCATATAGGACTGTTTAATTTGTGGGGGATTCCTCTAAAAACGATTCAAACAGGACAGCCTTGCAGAATGCACAAAGGACTTATCTGGGTTTACTACCCTCCCTTGCAGCATACACCTTCTGAATATGTGGATTCAGGAGTTTGACATCATTTGTTTCCCATAGAGGTCAAGAGCCTGGCAGAATCATTGCATTTACAATTATTGATGAATTACTTCCTTTCATTTGTCTTACCAGAAAATGCATGGGTTTTTTTTTTTTTTAGTAATTTGACTTTTAATCGGTATCATTTTTCTTTTCAGTTTTGTTGCAGGTGTATGTGGCACAGCTGGTTTTAATCCAGGGAGGTACAACAGTTGAGCAGGGTAGCCCTAATTTAGCCTTGTCCTGGGCCCCGAGGTAGTCACTGGGTGCATGGGCTACTGAGCACACTGGATTTTGGATACTTTGTGTAAAAAAAGAATGCATGTTAATGCAATAATTTTCATACTAATTTTCATGCTGAAATTATAATATTTTGATATACTGGGATAAGTAAAATATGCTATTAAAATCAATTTCATCTGTTTCTTTTTACTTTTTAAATGTGGCTACAAGAAAGCTTAAGATTACATATGCTTCTCACATCTGTGGCTGGCGTTATGTTTCTACTGGACGGTGTCGTGTTAAGAGCAAGAGCTTATATAAGTTCAAGTTCTGGTGCTGCTATTTCCTGCCCCGTGACCTTGGACAAATTATTTAAACTCTCTAAGCTTCAATTTCCAACTCAATTTAATGGGGGTTAATAATACCTACCTTACAGGGTTGCCATGAGGATAAAGTGAAATGATTCCTGTAGTACCTGGCCGATAAAATGCTCTTGACAAATGTTAGTTCTCTTCTTTGTGCATTTTATTTACTGCTGGTAAATGTAGCCATTCTGTTTAGAGTGAATTGTCAGGGATCCAAGATGAAGTAGCCCATGGTTGTGTGGTACTCGGCATCTAAAAAATGAACCTGCTTGACAAGGATGCAGCCACTCGAGGTCTGAAACGGGCAGGCTGCCATTTTTCGTGAGATGGAAAAAGAGTCCACGTCTGAACTTTCTGGCAACTGCCATATTATTCAGTCAGCACTGGGCTTGTTAGAAACACTTCAAGGCATTGGCTCATGTTCTGTTAAGCTTCTGAAGTGTCTGAGACTCTCTTTTTAAAGCCCCCACAGAAGTTTCTAATCTTGCTGAAAGAGAACACCTTCAGCTGCGAGTATTAACAGGTGGGAAGTTCCTGTGGGAGGATTTTAAAGCACACAAGGAAGACGCAGTCTCAGTCTCATCACAACTTCCACTCCCCTTCCTATACTCTAGTCATTTTCAGCCTTTGGGGAGTAAACACCATGCAATTTGGAGCTGATTTGCCTTTTCTAGCGCCAAGATTCTGTAACCCTCGAGGCAGGTTATCCTCAGGGGTTGCATCTTGTTGGGAATGGAAGCCCCTTCAAGTACCTGTGAAAATACACCTTTCTGAGCTGCCCACCTGATGGGCTTTACTTGCAAGTTCTCTGATTCCAAAATGTTAGAACCAAGAAATGTGAGTTTTTGATGTCCCCATAGGTAGCTTTTACCCACAGAAGACAAGTGAAGGAATTTACTTTGGTTTTAAAATTAATATTTAACTTTTAAAGTTAAGAATTTTAAAGCTTAATTCTTCCTTAAACTTTTAAACATAGCTTACACCTCTTATTACTCTGTGTCAATAAATTTTAAAAATCCCTCCGAAGAGGGCCTTTGATGAATGTTTTAGTGATTTACAAACTTAATTAAACTTTGTCCTATATTTAACTTCTATTTAAAATTAAATATTTTTATTATTAAAGTACTTTAGTTGTCTGCCATAACAAAACTTTTCTGAAGATTTCAGTAAAGATCACAAATCTATAAAAGAAACTTACAAATGTGGTTATTCTTTTAAATAATTGTAAGTACATAATTACAGTATGATTTATATTTGAAATCACAAGTCTAAATCAATTACCCAATTAACAATTTTAAACTGGAATTACAAGGCTGATCTATTGCTCTTATAGGCCAAAATTGCTTAAACATTATAAGTTTAATGTCAGATTCCTTCTAATTATCAAGGTATGACTTGGAAGTTAGGACAAGATAGACAAATTGTTGAAATATATCCATTCAAAGGGGGATTATTTCAATGTCCATTCAAGTCATAAGGTCCTAAGATACAGGAAAAGTATGAAATGTATGCAGGAGTTCTTAAAAAATTTTTTAGCTGGAAAACATATTTATATATCAAGATACAATCCCATGGACATTAAAAGGATAATAAATGAATACTTCAAACAACTCTATGCCCACAAATTTGCTAACTTAGATGAAATGGACCAATTCCTTGAAATTAACAAAAGGAAAAAATAGATAATTTAAAGGGCCTTATATATTAAAGAAACGAAATCAATAATTAATAATCTTCCAAAAAAGAAAGCACCAGGCCCAGATGGTTTCACTGGTGAATTCTACCAAACATTTAAAGAAGAAATGATTCTGATTCTCCATAACTTCTTCCAGAAAACAGAGGGAACACTTCCTAACTCATTCTATGAAATTAGCAGCACCCAAACACCAAAACCAGATAAAGACATTACAAGAAAGGCAAACTACAAGCCAGTATCTTTAATGAATATAGATGGAAGAATCCTCAAGAAAATATTACCAAATTAAACCCAGCAATGTATAAATAAAATTATATACCATGAGCAAGAGGAATTTATTCCAGATATGCAAGGCTGGCTCAGCATAAGAAAGTCAATCACTGTAAACCACATCAACAGATAAAATAAAGAAGAAAAATCATATGGTCATATCATTTGATGCAGAAAAAAGTATTTGATGAAATCATCCATTCATGTTAAAAACTGTCAGTAAACTAGGAATAGAGGGAGACTTCCTGAGTTTCATAAAGAATAGTACAAAAATCCTGCAGCTAACATCAGACTTAATGGTGAAAAACTAGAGGCTTTCTAAGATCAGGAACAAGGAAAGGATGCTCTCTCTAACCACTCCTATTTAACACTGTATTGAGAAATCCTAGTTAGTGAAATAAGACAAGAAAAAGAAATAAAAGATGTTCATATTGGAAAGAAAGAAATAAAAGCTATCTTTATTCACAGATAACATGATCATCTATGAAGAAAATCCCAAAGAATCTGCAAAAAATCCTAGAACTAATAAAAGAGTGAAGTAAGGTCACAGGGTACAAGGCTAATATGCAAAAATCAATTGCTTTCCCATAAACCGATGCAGGCATGTTGTATGCATGGGATCTATATGTGGACGACTATGAAGCACTGAAGAAAGAAATCAAAGAAGATCTAAAAAAATTAGTGGATATGCCATGTTCGTGATTGGAAGTCCCACTATTGTTAACATGTCAATTCCCCTCAATTTTATCTATAGGTTCAATGCAATCCCAATCAGAATCCCAGCAAGTTGTTTTCCAGATATTGACGAACTGATTCTAAAGCTTGTATGGAAGAGCAAAAGATTTGGAATAATCAACAAAATACTGAAAAGAACTAAGGTGGGAGTCTCAGACTACCTGATTTCAAGACTTGCTATACAGCTAACATAATCATTAGAAGGCATTATGGTATTGGAAGAATAGACACACAGAGCAATGAAGAAGGATATGGAGCCAATAAACAGACCCACACAAATATAGTCAGCTGATCTCTGACAAAGGAATAAAGGTAATCCAGCGGAGAAAGCAGTCTTTGTTTTTCCACAAAATGGTGCTGGAATAATCAGATGGCACATGCGGAAAAAAAACCAAAAAAAAAAAAAAAAAAATGTAGACCCAGATCTTACACCTTTCTGTAGTTGATTTTGAGCTGTGATTTTTAAGTTGGAATTTCAATTAGTTTGTTTATAGTATTGAAACATTAAGAGAACTTAAGATTCAGCATATTTATAAACCTAATTTATCAGATATATAAGAATTATTTAAAGTTCTAAGGAAAATTTGTGTGTTAAATACAACTGAAGTACTTAAAAATTGAATATCTTAAATTTGGCTTTGAATATTTGAACAAGACTCAATATTATCCAAAGCTCTTAAAAATGATCATTAAAATTTTCTGGACTTACAAAAATAATAATGCTATTTGTATACTTAATTTAAAAGTTTAAGGAATAATGGTCTCTGTATTCTTTTTTAAATGGAGTCAGGTGCTTAGTCAGAACCCTTGGTTCTTGACACATTCTCATCATTGGTTCATGCCTGGTGTTTATTCTGTTGGTAACTTAAATAGATTTAATGCATTAATATTAATTCTTAAAACCAAAGTAAACCTCTGCATCAAATTTTCTTATTTCCAAACTGACTTTGAACACATAATTCATATTCATAGGATGCGGGTGGGATGTGTAAAGGGTCTAAAATGTGTTTTTATGTATAAAAATAACTGTTCAGAAATAGTAGCATTTAGCTTGTTTATTAAAGGTGGGGCATTTGAGCCATAAAAAAAAATAAATCAAATGGAAAAACACTCTCTAGATGAGGCCTCTGTTGTGAAAGGCCAAAGGATTCGACATTTAAAATAAAGAATCCTATAACTCGTTAAAGCAGTTGACTAGACAACTAAATTTAATGGGGCGGTTCCTCACACATAGGAAGCCCTCAAGATGTCATTACTGAAGGTGATGGTTAGATTAGTGGGAGATGAGTGGGCCATCTAAGTGAAAATGTCTGGAAGGTGATTATAGATATAGGACTGGTGCTCTGTGAGAAACTGGGATTGAAAATAGCAACGTGGGTGTTCTAGTTTGCTAATGCTGCCAGAGTGCAAAACACCAGAAATGGACTGGCTTTTATAAAACGGAGTTTATTTGGTTACCCAGTTACAGTCTTAAGGCCATAAAGTGTCCATCAACAAAGGGTACCTTCACTGGAGAAAGGCCATTGGCATCTGGAAAACCTGTTAGCTGGGAAGGCACGTGGCTGGCATCTGCTTGCTTCCAGGTTGCGTTTCAAAATGGCGTTCTCCAAAGTGTCTGCATCAACTTCCAATGGCCATCTTCAAAATGTCTGTCTCAGCTATAGCTAGCTGTGAGCTCCTTCTGTCTGAACTTTTATAGAGCTCCAGTAAACTAAACAAGGCCCATGCTGAAAGGGCGGGGCCACACCTCCATGGAAATGATCCAATCAGAGTTATCACCTACAGTTGGGTGGGTCACATCTCCATGGACACTGAACCGATAGGTTCCAACCCAATCCACACTAATACGTGGGTCCCCACAAGAATGCATTAAAGAATATGGCTTTTTCTGGGGGACATAAATATACAAATTAGCAAAGTGGGAAACACCAGTTTACAGTCAAGAGTTGAAGTCCTGAGGACCATGGTGGGTTCCTGGGTGGGTGTGGGTTGGAGTGGAATGGAGAAAACTGAAGATCCTGCCAGATCTTCTACCCTTTGCATGATCTGCCTGCCTCCCCTTTCCCAGGAGGAGGTGAGGTTAGCTCCTCCTGATTCAGCAAATCATCTAGAGATGGAAGAGCCACCTTGTAGAGCACACAGAGATTCCCTTGAGAACCCAAAGCTGTTGAAGACACATCCAGAAGACAGCACAGCTATGTAGCTATATGCATTTAAGGGCAGTCTACTACAAGATCAGTTTTTAGGGTGAACTTTTCATCTTCTGTTGAATGCATGCATGAGCTAAACTAGTTTTCCTGCATAAGAGGGAAAGAGGGAGGGTGAAGGAGAGAACCTTAGTGCTGGGAGAAGAAGTTGAAGGGGGCACCCAGAATCAAGCATGGAATATTCTGTGACCAGGCTGGCCAGCGGATGCCTCAAAATTGCTGTTTCCACTTAGGGAAACTTTCCCATGCTGACATACTGCATCATATGATAACTTCACTACAGCTCATAAAAACTCTCTCTGAAAGACTCATAGAGAAAAATTGGCCAATGGTCAAGAAATGGCACGAATATAAGGACGTTCATTCTCAGGGCATTTCTGAAAACGTATTTCCTCCACAATTTCAGCTTCCAAATTGTATGACTTCCTCCTTGACCTCTGACCTAGACAAGTCTCAAACTAGATGCTGTCAGTTTCTCGGTTAAAAATGGTAACTTGAGATGTGTTTACTGTGGGTTCCCTGACACATGGTAAGTGCTTAAAAATTAGTTCTGGAATGAGTGATAGTTATCACTAGGTAATCCATAAATGTGCAGTCAGATTGTGTTAATTCTAACAAACCTTACTCAGATGCATTTCCATTTTGTGATGGTTGAGGATGATGTCTGAGTAACTTAAAAATGGGTTAACTCCCTTCTACGTGGGACATGACTCCCAGGGGTGTAAATCTCCTTGGCAACCTGGGACATGACTCCCGGGAATGAGCCTGGACCTGGCATCAAGGAATTGAGAAAGCCTTCTTGGACCAAAAGGGAGAAATGAAACAAAGTTTCAGTGGCTGAGAGATTTCAAACAGTCGAGAGGTCATTCTGGAGGTTATTCCTACACATTATATAGATATCCCTTTTTAGTTTTTAGAGTATTAGAATAGCTAGAAGGAAATACCTGAAACTGTTGAACTGCAATCCAGTAGTCTTGATTCTTGAGGATGATTTCATAGCTAGGTAGCTTATATGGTGTGACTGTGTGATTGTGAAAACCTTGCGACTGTCACTCCCTTTATCTAGTGTACAGACAGATGAGTAAGAAAATAAAGGAAACAATGGGTTAAAATAAATAAACCTGTCTTTGACATGGACTCTAGAGAGTCAGATTGACCCAGAGAGTGAGGACCTGGCAGGGGCACTTCCTTTCTTTTACCAAGGCTGTACTTGAACATGACTGCAGTGAAGGTTTAATGCTGAGTATTGACAATTAGATGGTTGTGTCAACTTTCAGGGTGATGTGTGTTATGAACTATGGAAGGCACTCATCGTACTGTCTTTTTACAAAAAAGGAACAGGTTCAGGGAGTTAAGTAACTTGCCCAAGGTCCAGGTGCAAAGGAGTGCCAGAGCTGGGATTAGAACAGTATCTCGAGTGTTGTTTTGTGCCGCACTGATTGTTTCCTGCTCCTAGTGAACACAAAGAACCAAGGAGAAGAGGTGTCTCACTCCAACATTTAAGCAACTAAATTCTCTCTTGAGGCAGTCTGTCCAAGTGCATTCAGGTGGAATTCAATAGTAACATTGTTTATAAACATGAAACTTGCAATGCTAATCAGTTTTTAGTTTGCAAATTAAACAAGCACGTCACTCACCTGCAAAATGCAATCTTTGCCAGTATTCACCAGCACAGGCATCTTAAACTGCACATGCACTTCACGGACATTACAAATCAAGTAACTTGTACAAAGTACAGAGTTTGTGGATAAAGTCAGCCCACAATGACATGCTTGTTTCCAATGACCTGAAATAACCACCATAGTTTGCAACTAAAAGTAAAGCAGTTTGCATAACACTTAGCACTTTCAGTGGACCCAATCAACACTAGTTAATAATTTTCATAATTATTCAATGAGGTAAGTGTTACTGTCTTCATTTTACATATACAACTGGAATTCTAAAAGGTTAGTTGCTTGCACCTCTTTACCTACTTAAGAACTGTGCTGGTTTGGAGTGGTTATGCATCCCAGAAAAGGCCATGTTCTTTTAATCCGTTTTTGTTGGTGCAGACCTAAATAAGTGGGACCTTTTGATTAGGTTGTTTCAGTTGAGATATAATCCAGCCCTTCAGGGTGGGTCTTAATCCTTTATTGGAGTCCTTTATGAGAGGATAAAAGGCAGTGATATTTGGCAAGAACTTAGAGAAATACCCTGGAGATGCTAAGAGAGAACTCTCAGGTGCTCAGAGAGAAAGCCACTGGAATCAGAAGCTGAATGCAATGGAACTTGGGAGCAAAGGACCAGCAGATGCCAGCCATGTGCTCTGCTGTCTGACAGAGGAAGCCTGGATGCCAGCAGCCTTTCTTCAGAGAAGGTATCCTCTTGTTGATGCTTTAATTTGGACATTTTCATGTCCTTAGAATTGCAACTTGTAACTTAATCAATCCTCTTTGTAAAAGCCAACCCATTTCTGTTATTGTGCATTCCAGCAGCTTTAGCAAACTGAAATAAGACCTATAGTATAGTATTACATACAGCATAGGTGAGGCAATATTGAAGATATTTTGCTGCATTTGCTAATATTTTTTCTTGAACAGCTTTATTGAGATATAAGTGACATATAATAAACTGCACATGTATAATGTACAATTTGATAAATATTAACACATGTATATCTCTATTAAAACTATCATCACAATCAGGATAATGAATATATCCATCACCACCCCAAAGTTTCTTTTGCATCTTTGTAATCCCTCTCTCCTACCTCTTCCTGCTTGCCACTCCTCAGGTAATCTGTCACTACAGATTATTAGTCTTTATATTCTAGAATATTATATATATTGAAACATACAGTATGTACTCATTTTTATCTGTCTTCTTTCAAACAATTAATTATTTTGACATTTATCGATGTTCTGGAATATATCAATAGCTCAATTCCTTTTTATTGCTGGGTAGTATTCCATTGTATGGTTATATCACAATTTGTTTATCCACTCACCTATTGATGGATATTGTTTCCAGTTTTTCCTATTGCAAAAAAGCATCTATGAATGTTGTGTATACACATATGATTTTTTATTTTTCTCTGGGTAAATATAGAGGAGTGGGATTGCTGGATCACATGGTAGGTGTATGTTTAGCTTTTAAGAAATTACCATACTGTTTTCTAAAGTGATTATACCATTTCAGATTCCCACTAACAGTGTGTAACAGTTCCAGTTGCTCCACTTCCTTGTCAACACTTGGTGTGGTCAGTTTTTAAATTTTAGCCATTCTAATAAGTGGGTGGTGGAACTACATTGTGATTTTTAATTTGCATTTCTCCAAAGACTATTGACATTGAGCATCTTTACATGTGCTTGTTTTCCATCCATGTATCTTTTTAGGTGAAGCGTCTGTCCAGATCTTTGTCCATTTGAAAAAATAGTTGCTTGTTTTCTTATTTTTGAGTTCTTTATATATTCTTTATCAAATATGTGATATGAAAATATTTTCCCCCAGTTTGTGGCTTGTTTTTTCATTCTCTTACTGGTGTCTTTTGAAGACCGGAAGTTTATAATTTTCATGAGTTCCAATTTATCATTTTTTTCTTCTATGAATTTTGCTTTTGATGTTATACCAAAGAAATCCTTGCTAACTCAGTGTCACAAAGATTTTCTCCAATGTTTTGTAATAGAAGTTTGATGGTTCTGGTCTCTGTTTTAAGTCTATGAGTCATTTTGAGTTAATTTTTGTATATGGTGCAAGGTATGGATCAAAGTTTATATTTTTGCATATGGGCACCCAGTAGCATTTGTGGAAAAGTCTTTTGTTTCTCCACTGATTTTCTTTTCTTTTCTTTTTCTTTGTTTAAAATCCTGTCTTTTCTGTTGCTATCCACTGATTTTCTCTGGCACTTTTATAAAAGATAAGTTGTGCAACTATGTATGAATCTACTTCTGAATTATCTGTTCTGTTCCATTTATCTATCTGTCTATCTTTATGCCAATACCACACTGCATTGATAGCTGTAGCTTTATAATAAGTCTTGAAATCGACTTGTAAGTCCTCCAATATTGTTCTTCTTCATCAAAGTTACTTTATTTATTACAGGCCATTTGCATTTCCATATGAATTTTAGTATCACCTTTTCAATTTCTATAGAAAAGCTGGCTGGGATTTTGATTGGTATTCCATTGAATCAATAGATCAATTTGGAGAGAGTTGACATCTTAACAAAATGAGCCTTGTGATCTGAATATGTTATATTTATTCATATACCTCAGCCTTCTTAAAATTTTCTCAGCATATTTTGTAGTTTTTAGTGTATGGTTCTTGGATTTTTTTGGCCAGATTTCTCCATAAGTGTTTAATACTTTTTGTTGCTTTATAAATGGTATTATTTTAAAGTTTTCAAATTATGATCATTCATTGCTAGTATTTTGGGAATGCAATTGATTTTTTATATTGATCATGTATCCTACATTAGTTCCAAAAGTAGTTCTTTTCTCCTTTTTTATAGATTCCATCAGATTTTCTATGTTGATAATCATGGTGTCTGTGGATGAAGACAGATTTACTTCTTCTTTCCCATCCTTTTATTTATTTTTCTTGTCTTATTGCACTGGCTAGACCCTTTAGCATCATGTTGAATAGAAGAGGTGAGAGCAGACATTCTTGCATTGTTCTTGGTCTTATGGAAGACAGTAATTCTTCCACTATTAAGTATGATGTTTGCTGTAGGTTTCCTATAGATGTCATTTATCAAGTTGAGAATGTTCCTTCATATTCCTCATCTGCTGAGAGTTTATATTGGGAACACATGTTGTATTTTGTCAACTGCTTTTCCTGTCTATTGAAAAGTTTTGCTCTTTTAGTTTGTTAGTTTGGTGAATTACATGTATTAATTTTTTAACATTAAACAAATCTTATGTTCTGGGATAAACTTGATGTGGTCACGATATATTATCCTTTATATGTATTATTGGCTTAGATTCTGTTAAGAATATTTGCATCAATATCCATGACAGGTATTGGCCTGAATTTTTCTTTTATTAAATTGTCTTTGGTTGGTTTTGGTATTTGTGTAATGCTGGCTGTGTAGAATGAGTCTTGCTATTTTTCTCATATGTTCTTTTTCCTCTTTCCCTCTCTCAACTTTATTTTAGATTAATTGAATATTATTTTTTGATTCTATCTTATCTGCTTTGATACTTAACTGGATAACTTCTTATTTTGTTCCTGTAGTGGTTGTTTTAGAATTTAGAGTATACGTTTTTAACTTATCACAATCTACTTTCAAGTGATATTTACTACTTTAGGCATAGTACAACATTGTACTTTCACTTCTCTCCTCCTGGCCTTTGTGCTATTGTTCTCTAATATTTTACATCTTTATATGTTATATATGCCACAGTCTATTTTTATTAGTTTTGGTGAAACAGCTGTCTTTGGAAGAGATTTAAATAATAAGAAAAAAAAAATCTTATTTACCTATATGGTTGTTATTTAACGTGCTCTTCATTCCATTGTGCAAATACATGTTTCAGTTTGGTATTATTAAAGGAATACTTGAGAGCACCTCTCTGCAGATTTCCAGAGCCTTGTCTTTGTGCAGGGCTCCGCTCTCCAGCAGGCTTCTCTGTGAACTTGTTCTCTCTGATGTTAATTCTGACTCCACCACCTGAGTAGTCTGCTGGAAATTGGCTTGGTTCCTTCTTTCACCATGGCCTGGAGATTCTCTCAAGACAGTAAGCTGGGATGATCATAAATCTTGCCTCATTTGCTTCCGCTCTCCCAGGGATCACTGTCCTTCGATGCCTTGTGTTCAGTGTCTTGAACACTGATGTTTTATATATTTTGTTTTTTTTATTATTTCGGGTGGGAGGATAAATCAAGTCCCTGTTATTCCATCTAAGCTGGAGGTGGAAATCCATGACCCAAGTGGAAATGAAGACTCAAGGCTGTTCCTGAACCATGGTTTTCAAAATAGTTTATCTGTCCAGAAATGATGGGTAACTTGCTACTGTTGATTTCCTGAGTATTCACTAGTGGCTAAAACATAAAATGATATTTAATAATAGCTAAGCAAGATGGTATGGGCTTAAATCAGATTGTAATATCAGCTTTTGAGAGAATTAGACATTTAAAAAATTTACCTTTTATTTAAAATGAGAATTTAATCAAGAAACTTTATTGACTCTAATGAGAATAAAGCATGCATATCAAATTTCCTTTATACAATATCATCAGGGAATGCAGTGTTCCATGTAAATGAATTTTTCAGAAAATTGGAGCTTATTTCTTAAAGTATTCCAATTTATTTCAACTATTTTTTGATGACCAATGCTAAAATATATTACAAATTTCTGCCTCCCCTTATATACACTATACTAGATATATCACTTGAAGCTCTCTTGATGATTTCATGCCACTTCTATGAATTTTGACTATTGTCCCATCATGTCTTTGTGACACAATAAGTACTGAAATGAGCAGGATTCTTTGCCTGCTGTGAAATGGCCCTGGCTATAATATTTTAGAATTGTGTGTTTTTCTCTTTTCCTTTGGCAGACTGTCAATGGTCACTTTACTTGCTTTTGTTACATTTGTTCCTGCTCTTAACACATTCACTGCTTCTGATCTGCGGAGGATTGGGTAACCTGTAGATCGAGTTTGTTAGAATGGTGTGTATGGCAGCAATTACTAGTGAATGATTCAGGACAGTGAAGCACGGGTGTGAGTGTGAGGTGCATGTTACGTTCTGATTGAGACAATACAAAGCCCACGTGCAACTCTCCAGGTTCTGTTTTCCCCTGCAGTGGGTATAAGGAGGTCTTATGCTTGGACGGCGGAGTTATGTTGATAGAAGCAGCCTGGATCAATGAGATACTTCATGGAGGGCAGCAGCCGGGAGGGCGTTAAACCACGGTAGTGTTAGGTCGCTGAGATTGGGGAGTCTTTGTTACAGCAGCGTTATCTAACCTATCCTGCCTAATACAGAATATAAGAAAATAGTGCTAGAATCTGAAGAGCCTATTTTGAGTAAGTTGCATGAGTGTTGGTGAATGAACTTAATGGAATTCAGTTTGAGTGCTCAGAAGATTTTTTATTCCTGAAGTCTGAAGTCTTAGTTATTTTCTGAATCATTGAGGTTCCTAAATAAGCAAGGCATTCCTCTCTTAGAATTGGAAAACTTTGTGGCTTTGTCTATTCCATTGAGATAGTTCTGTCTTGTAAGTCATCTTGACAGAATGAAATATTTGGTGAGGTGGTGAAGATTTCTTTGGAAGGCTTTTGAAACAAGAATGTTTTAAGAATGATTGTAGGTAGTCTGGATGGTCTATCAATGGCCTTTCCCTTTTTATTTATCACACATCTAAAAGATTTTTGAGTGCCGACTTTAAAAGTGTGGCTATTTATTTATTAATTACATACATGTATAACTTACAAATATATTTTTTACATTATAAAACATGCAAAATTAGAAAATTATAAAGGATGAAATGAAGTTGAAACAAATGGTATTTAAAAATAATTTTAAATTTTAATTTATTACCAATAAAAAAACTATTTTGCTCGCACTAAAATCATTAATAATAATTTTCTAAGTAAGTAAAAGGCAATTTTATAGTTAACTTTTATTAGATTATAATGATTTCCATTCATAATGTGTCTAATGAAGAGCTCTTACACAAACAGGAGAACGCTTGGCTGTGCCTTTCTTCTTGTTTATGTGCACTCGCCTCATCATGCTAACTGTCTTCAATTCATGTGTTCTTTGCTGGAATCTTTTTAAGATATGTGTCCATTTTGTGAGAGTTAGTTTATTTAAAATTAGATGACAATTCTTTTAGAGCTACTTAATCTAACACATAGAGTACAATTGCCAAACCCTTTGTATTTGGAAGTCCCACTCTTTCCTCAATAGGTGACACGTGATATCTGAGGTTCAGACTGAGCAAGATGTCAGTGTCAATTCATATAATACCTTCAATACCAGTAAAACTTATTTCCTTGCCTTGTAAAAATTAAGAAGAAATTGAAAATGAAGTTCCTAATATTTTCTTCCTGTACTGCAGTGGGTCATTTTGTTCCCTGCTTAGGAGACCATTGGTAAATGTGCTTCTATCTCTAAGGCGTTTCAACAGAAGGAAACACATTGCATCTTCCTTTTCACGATGAACAAAATTATATTGCTGTTCTGTGATTACCGCATTTGGGTCTCCAAGCTGGCAGCCGTCATCTCACTGCATACCCCGTGTGACTTGGGATTGAGAAGAGATAATTGACAGCATCTGACAGCCTAATAAGTAGAGCATGGCATAGCATTAGCAACAAGACTTGAACATTACTTCTTAGCCTTATTGCTCTGATGTTATTTGTTGACGAAAGCTGTGGGAGGAAATGACAATGCATATAAGCAGGAGAAATTTAGTCATTATTTATGCTTCTTTAGAAAAAGCCTGTAAAAGAAAACCATCACAAAGTATTCACATCACCATGAGTAATCACAGAATGACCCATGTCACCCTTGTGAGGTGATGATCAAATGAATTAAAGACATTTCCCCTTAATTTGGGGCCTATCTAAAGCAGTATTACACCCTTATTCAGATTTTCCTAATGCACGTGTGTCCACAGTGTTTCCAAGTTTTGGATATTTTGGAGCCTACACATTTTCCCCCATGGGTGTTGATGGCCCACACTAAATAGAAATAGCAAATTGGGGCATTTGCTAGGCAATCCTTGCACTTGTCCCTAACTGGATTCCTTTCTTGTTTGCCTCAGAGCAGTTCCAAACCTTTACATTAATTTACATGTAATAAATATTGACTGCAGCCTTCTCCATAGCAGCTACTGTACCCTCCCCTCTTATCCATGCTTTCTTCTCTCTCAGCAGACAAACCCAGTTTTCAACTTTTCATTTAAACTTCCTCCCTTCACTTCCAAATATGTCCATTTCCTCACATCTTTACTTCTTTCTCTCCCCTCTCTTAGGACGAGGCATCCTTCCCAAATTTATCTTCACTTACTAATCTAGTTCCTGCAGATCATCCTGTGTTGCTAGGAACTTTGTTCGGATATCCTGATTCTCTTATATCTTCAGTCTCTCCAAATGGACCCATCTTTCTAGAAGGAAATCTGATCATGGTACCCGAGGCATCTTCCCCTTCTCCCTTAAACCCTTCAATGCCACTATTACTTTTAGGATTTCCTAAGAAAGAAACTTTTCATCATGGCCTCCAAAACCCTACACAGCCTGACTTCTGCCCACCTCTCCATCCTTACTTTCTAGGCACTCCTCTCTGTGCTCCAGACACACGGGATTTTCCATCCCTCAAACACGTCTTGGGCATCCTGGTACCATAAGGCCTTGTATGAGCTCATCTTTCCCATTTTAGCTCAAGCATCATTTCTGGTTTCTGTAGGGAAGCCATCACAACAAGGTCCAGTTCCTCTGTTATAGACTTCCATGGCCTGGCTTTCATCTTTTCCTTAGCCCTTTTCATCATTGCCTTTTGCATTTATTGTCAATGATTGTTTGATTAATGCTGTGTCCCTCTGTCTGGTACTTCAGAGGTGCTCAGAAAATAATGGATGATGAGAAGCTGCCGCTCCTCTCTCCGAGGTCACTGGTGATCTCCAAATTGCCACGTCCTATTTGAATTTTGCCATATTTGACACTGCTAACGACTCATCCTTCCATTTCCTCCTTCCCTTAAGTTTCATGACTTAACTCACCTTTGTCTTTATTATCCTTTTCTCTTACTTCTTTGTCTCTTTTACTGTCTTTTAATTACTTCATTGTAGATCATCAGTGAATACTTCCTGGGTGAATGAATGAAATGGAGTTTTTCCTTAGGATTCTGTCGTTATCTTTTTTCTCTCCTTCTTCCCTCTTTTCTTGGTAATCGTAACCATTTCCATGGCTTCACTGTCATGCACGTGATGGTCTAGCCCTGTATTTCTAATTGATTATCTTCACGGAGTTAACCTATAGGTATCTTACACTCAGTACAATCCAAACCAAAAAGGTTCTCTTATCTAAATACTCTCCTCCTTTATCCTCCTCACTGAAGTTTCCCACCACCCAGTTTGGGGGGCCTGCACCCAAGATCTGAGTTCATCCTCAGCTCCTTTCTTCCTCTTCCACTATTACCAAGTTCTACTGATGCACGTGATCCCTCCCAAACACCCCCAACTGTGTGTCCCTAGGCACTACTGCCTCACTCTGTACTTTTCAGACTTTCTTTTTATAAGGAAAGTAATTTCAAAAGATGAACTCCTCCATAGACAATTATTTATATGAAATGGAAGAAGGAAAGCTGCTCTAGTTAAAGGCGGGGAAAGCAATTCCAGAACAGCCCCTTGGCTCAACAAGGATATTCAAAGAAGTCGTGTCACACAGGCCTATGTGTCTGCAACAACTTTTAAAAAAAAACACATTAAAAATTCCTTCATATATAAAACATGTACAACACAGAAACACATTACCTAGAGAGTTATTGTGATGATTAAATTACATATAAGGACTTTGTCATGTGGTACACATTCAGTGACACCTGTAATCATTCTTAAGTCCTTATAATCTTTCTTCAAACTAACTTCTTACTTAAACCTTGCTGTTTTTCTTATATCATTAATCATGGTATCCAATTAATCATGCAGTCTGGACCCTTAATATCATCTCTCTTCTCATTTCCATTCTCATCTTGTTAGTCCAGGCCTCACATCTAGACAATTTTCTAAGTAGCTCTCCTTCCTCCCATCAATTTCCCTGTAGTTACCTGCATATTTTATTCCCAGCTGAAATATGCTCCTTGGCTCCTACACTGACTGAAGGACAAAGGTTCAAACTCCTTAGCTTGGTGCTTGAGGTCCTTACCTTCATCCGAGTCTTCTCTTCTTTCCTCCCTCATACAGACCCTCTGCTGAAAGCAAGCTGGGCTCTTCACTGCTCCCTGAACATACCAGGCACCTTCCCACTGCCACTCCGTGCATTTCCTCATGCAGTGGAAGAAGCACTCTTTTAAGTCCTTGGCATGGTTCAAGGTCTGTTTTCAAGTCAATTCTGTCTCACCAGCTCCTGGAACTCCAACTGTGTCCACTTTTACCTGTTTGGAGCTATCTTAGATGCACCACGAACTCCAAGCGGTTAGGAGGAACCAATTAATTAATTGGTTTATTCATAGTGAGTCCATCCTCATTATTCTTGGATTCCATATGTGTAGATTTGCTACTTGAAAACCCCCAAATCAATATGCATGGCATTTTCGTGGTCATTTGCCAACATGCACAGAGGGGTGAAAAACTCGGTTGCCTGATGCACCTGTTTCTAGCTAAGGTGAAATAAGATGACACTCTGCATTCTTGCTTCAGTTCTCATACTGCAGATGTGTCCTTTTTTGCGGTATATTTAGTGCCATGTTTTTCACATTTCTACGCTTCTTGGTGGAGATTTTGCTGTTGAAAGTGGCCCCCACGTGTAGTACTGAAGTGCTGTCTAGTGCTCCTTAGCAAAAGAAGGCTGTGATGTGCCTTTTGGAGAAAACACATGTGTTGGATAAGCTTTGTTCAGGCATGAATTATAGTTTTGTTGTCCATAGTTCAATATTAATGAACCAACAGTATGTTTTAAATAAGGTGCCTTTAAACAGAAACACACATAAAACAAGGTTATGTATTGATTGGTTGATGACAGTGTTGTGACCAGAGGCTCGTAAGACCCTAAACCAATCTTTGCTAATTCAGTTTTTGCAGCAACTATTGTGAATAATGAGAATGGACTGTATACATGAAACATCCACCATGGGCTAGGCTCTCCAGTAAGTGCTGGATATACAGTGGTGATAAATGATAAACATAGCCCCTTGCCCTCAAGGAGGTTACGTCTACTGGGGATGACAGAATAAAAGGTAGTTATAGCAAAGTGAAGCAAGTGCCATGATGGGGGAGGGGGATGCAAGTAGCTGTGGGTGTACATAGCAGATCTAATTTGGTGCAGGGACATATTGGGGTGTACCAGGGTACCTGGGATGGTTTCCCACAGCCTGAGACCTAAGTGATGAATTGGAGTTGAGTAGGTGAGGAGAGAGAAAGACTGTTCCAGGACAGGGGAGCAGTTGGGAAACATTGCTGTTGGATGCCTTCAGGCAGATTTACTGGAAGGCAGAGGAGCTGGGGGTAGAGTGGGTTGTTAATATCAGGGTTAATCTTCAGCTTTAAAAGAACAAGGGGAATTTGGAGAGTCTGGTTGGGGATGCTAATGCTTTCTCCATCCTGCTCCCCTCCCACCTTCCCTACTTAAGATATACATGCATTTCCTTTTCAGCTTTTATACTCTTTGGAATTAGTTCCTCACTTCTAAGCGTGAAGCCAGTAATTTCATCTGCAGCAGGCAACTTTCAGCAAACCACCAGGAGCCTGCACCTTCCCCATCTCTGTGTGACAACCCAAAATAAGTCAGTGCTGCACAAACCTTGAAACCACCTACATCACTCCCGGAGACCTCACAACTCTTTTTTTTTTTTTTTTTTTTTTTTTTTAATCTTTTGCAAATGGAGGAATTTTGTGGGTTTGTTTGATCTTTTTATGTTGCTGTTTTCAGGATGTAACTTTTCTCTTTTCCTCTCAAGCCTGGGCTGTAGGCAGTTATCCAAGAGAAGACAAATCTAGAGTCCTTGGCGAGTCCCCGGGTACACACGGAGGCCGAGATGAACTGACACGCACGTGGTCTTGGATATCTTTATAAACACTGCTCAGATGACTTGGCTGAAATCTTTCTCTTACGTCACATCTCAATGGTTTTAGCAACATGGTTTGATAAGGCATTCTCTTTAGCAGTCACATCACAGTCGTTAAGATATAACCCTGGGAACGCTATAAATGATTTAATTCCTCTTTGAACCCATTTCTTCCGATTTGATAGACATTTACTGGTTTCTTCCCAGACACAAAAGGAGTTTGTAAAATGGCAGTCATGTAATTCTCTGCTTAGCAGAATTCTCTGCTAATTTTTGAGTAGTTTTACCTAGAGGTTAATAACAGATGCAAAGAGAAATTAAAAAAAAATGATTTGAGATGGCATTGCTTTCCAATTACAAAATGGAAATAATAAAAAGGTCCACGATTTCTTATCTGAAACTCTGGGGGCCAGATATATTTAAGAATTCAAAATTTTGGAGATATTAGAAAGATAACATGGCACCTGCAGTCCATAATATCCCAAGAAGGGTCTGGGGCAGCGTCCTATAATCAAGTATAATATTTCTGTCGTGGAACATCTGAATATTCACACCACATAGGACAATCTCATGTTAGTTGTCCAAATGGGTTTTGGTGCCAAACTTTGGAAAAAAACTTTTGGTTTTCATAGTGTTTGGATTTCAGAATTTCTGATAAGGAATTCTGTACCTGTCATCATCTTGCTTCACTGAAAAAAGTTGCTGTATCAGATGTGATGTTGATCAGAAAAACGGTATTTCAACATCAAATATTATCAATTTACTGCCTAGCCCAATCTCATTGGTGTATCTTCAACACATATCTGTTTGCAAAATCCTTTTTGGTTATAAAGAAAGTAATTTTTAGTACCTGGAAAATTCAGTATATTATACTGTGTGATTTTACTATCAGTTGCTCTTTGATGAGCTGGCTGGCTTTCCAATATATGTTTCCTTCACTACAAATTACAGAGGTTTTTCTCTCCAGATGACCTGTTGATCACAGCCCTGTGGGTTTCTATCATCTGTAACAAGAATCTTTTCTAAAGCTAGGGCTGAGCTGGGTCTGTGACTGGTTCATTGTGTTGGTCTGGTGGGTATTTCAGGTTTATTTAAGTGTCTAGAAACCATGCTGCTTAGGGGGCGGGGGGTGGTGGAAAGAGGGAAGTGCTTGGAATACTCAGAACTCCTGGATTTGCACCATTATTTCTGCTTCTTTCTAACCATGGTGATGATGGTAGGCAATTCATTTAACTTGCCTGAGCCTTAATTCCTTAATGGTAAAATGGGGATAACAATAACTGCCTTTGTTACTTCTCAGGTATGGTGTGAGTGCAATGAGATGATGTAGGTGCAAGCAAAAAGGTACACTGGAATTCACATTCAAGGATACGGAGCTACCTAACTTCAAGGTCAGTACATACTTATGGGAGTATCTCTTGATAAATGTTGGGTTGCATGGCTTTATTCCTGCTTAGATCTGGATAGGGTCCATTTATTGAGTGTCTGCTGTGTCAGGAAATGCATCAGGCATCCTCATTAAATGCTAGCAACACCCCTTCAGGTGGCTGCTCTTATCTCCATCTGAGAGATGATAGAGACTTGGCCAAGGTCACACCACTAGCTGGTACCTGAGCCAGGATTAAAATCCAGATTTGTTTGAGGGTAAAGTCAGCACTCTTTCTACAAGGCAAAGAATATTTTGCAACAGTGACTGTTTTGTTGTATTTTTGCAAACTGAGAACAAGGTGGGAGTTCATGAAAATTTAGGTAGCTCACTTTCCTTGTACGTAAATTCACGTGATATCAATAAATCACCCATTGTGGAAACTCAGGGGAAATGAGTCATTATTTGATGTTTTGGAATATCTTCACTCCCCTTTGAAGTAGAATTAATTCTCATCATACAATCCTTATAAAAGCAAAAAAAAAATATTTTACAAGTTTAAAAAATGTTTACCAATCTGTTCTTCCTTCATGAAATGCAGGCAGTAAAACAGTATCGCTTTTCTTTACTATCCCCTTAGCGTAGTTGCTTGCTTTCTCTGAATGAAATTTTGAATTGAGAAACCCAAGTGAGCTTCCCAAAGCATCTTCCTTTCTTATTTCCAATAAGGGTTCATAATGTTCTCTTACCCATCCATGATTGCTTTCCCTGAGATCCCAGGAAGCGCGTGTGAAGGATGTGGGTTGGGATGGATTGGGAGACTGACTAGTGAGCACTGTCAATTCTCTTTATTTTAATTTCTGTTCCCCTTTCTCTCTCTGTTTGTCTATCTTTATCTTGGTCATTTAAGAAGAGCAGAGCAGGACTTACAGGCTGTGAGGAACAGAGCCCAAGGGACATGTTAGAGGCACGATCCCCACCCCCCAAAACTTCCCTGACCCTGCGATCTGCCAACTGGGGTTTCATTCTGCAGCTCAAGACCCTCTATCTGGATTCAGACATGAGATGGCTGCAGACTCATGTCAAAGTGTCAGTGGCTCCGATTAGGTAAAATACCCGGAAGGAATTAATCTCAGTGCAAAGAAGCATAAAAGAGTAGGATACTGAGGAAACGAGAGGACAAGATGGGTTCCAGCTTTCGTGTGATTTCCTCCTGGGTGGTGGTGGCTGGGAATCAGGAAGTAGGATGTGCACATCATGATGACTAAGAGCTTTGCTGGCAAACGTCACTTCTCTTAGTGCCCCCCTACACCTTGGATTTCCTTCATTTCTTGCTCTCTCTTCTTCATAATTAATTTGAAAAATATTTGTTGAGCTATGTCCTAGATCACATTCCAATGCATACGTAGTCCTTCCCTTATGGAACTCACAGTCCAGTGGGGTACATAGATGTGAATCAAATAACTACACAGCAAATCTAAAATCGTCACTGAAGAGGAGGTGTTTGGTACTCTATGATTCAAGGCGAGTAAGGGAAGACTTTCTTTTTGTGTGGTGGATTCACCAATGGTGGGTTGCTGTAGCCCGTTTCCTGTAAGCATCATGATCCTTAGTTACTTTTGTTAGGTCTTAAAAGAAATATCTTAGTAAGGAAAAGATTAACCATGTAGTTTGTAGATGGGCTGATTTTTAAACAGTGCACTGATTTTTAAACACTGCACTGATTTTTAAACAGTGAAATATGTATGTATTTGTTTTGTAGTTTAAAAAGCGTAGCTTCTTTTCTTGATTGTACAAGCAGTGTAAAGTTATCGTAGATAATTTGGAAAAATCCTGAAAAGGGCAAAGAACAAAATGAGAATTCCCCAGAAATAATCAGTGTCAGTGTATTGATATATATCTTTCCAGGCTTTTTTCTAGACATATATATATTGTAAAATATATGATGAATGCACAATTATATGATGGTACTGTGAACAGTTGATTGTACACCATGGATGATTGTATGGTAGGTGAATATATTTCAATAAAACTGAATTTAATTAAAAAAAAGTGGATGTAACTGAAAAAAATACATATAATTTGGACCATATTATAAATACAATTTTGAAATCTCTTTATAAACTTTTCATTGAATTATAAGCATTTATTATGTCATTAAATAATCTTTAAAATAAAAGTTTATTTACTGCATTATCTTCTATATTTTTATGTACTACAATTGATTTAATTATTCCTTTATTGTATGTTATGACAATCTCATTTTTCTGTGAAGTACATTTCTGTTATTTATGACAATTATCTTGGGCTAGATTTTGAGAAGGGAAATAATAGATTCAAAGGGAACAAAATTTTAAGATTTGCAATAATTATTGCAAAATTGTTTTCCAGATAGATAGTACTAATCTAGCTTCCATTAGCAAAGTATGAGAGGGATTATCTTGCTAATTACCTTATTGCTGAATACGATCCTTGCTAATTAGTTAGTTGAAAAATATTATCTTCTTTTAATTTGTTTTTCTTGTCTACTAG
Source organism: Choloepus didactylus (assembly GCF_015220235.1). NCBI lineage: Eukaryota > Metazoa > Chordata > Mammalia > Pilosa > Megalonychidae > Choloepus > Choloepus didactylus. The sequence continues at coordinate 100,045,371 of NC_051318.1, forward strand.
TAGAATTAAACTCTTCTTATATGTTTGTTATCCAGCTGCACTTCTTATGAATCTCAGTCCATGTTCTTTGCTTACCAGTTTCTTTGTGGTTTTTAGTGCTTTTCTTATTGTTTGGTTAAAGCTTTTCGTTTATTAAGGATGTCAACCTTTTTTCGTTTGCATCAGTTTCCAGGGCTTTTTATTTAACAGAAGGTTTTTTTTTTTTTTTGTCAAAATTCTATTGTATTTTCCAGTGGTTTCAGCCTCCTGTCATTTCTTCAATGTGCAAAATTCTTTCCCATCTTAATGTAACTAGGAAGTTAGGATTTAAGGACTGATTATGATTACTGAGTCATTATATAGATATTTCTTTTTACTTTCTTGTATATTAGAGTAGACAGAGGGAAATATCTGAAACCTGAGCTGTAATCCAGCTGCCTTGATCTCTGATAATGATTGTATAGCCTTTATCTTGTGCTCTTGTGATTGTAAAAACCTTGTGACTAACCTTCATTTTTACCCATTTATCCAGTTTTTTGACTTTAAAGTCTTATGATCACTGAAGACAGCCCCTAATGTTTATTAGTGAAGGGTCTTGGGTCAGCACAGAACTAACCCACCCCAAGTCCAAAGTTATCTTGATAACCAAAGCTGGATCTAACCAAAATGGGCCCACCTGACACGCACAGTAGCTTCGACTTTACCTACAAGTCACCCATACCTCATTATAATACTAAAAATCATCATTTTAAGGCCTCCATTTTCTTACATACATTCTGTGACTAAGCATGTAATCAATCTTAACAGAAGTTTTAAATTTTTATGTAGTCAGATCTACTTGTTTTTCTTCTTGTCATCTTCTATTGCTTTTATGCTTAGAAAACCTCTACCTATCCTGAGAATCAGATAACATTGTACCTATGTTTTTAAAGCTGGATACATTTTTGTTGTGGTGCTCATGAGCTACTTCAGCATGTGGGTGCAATGCCCACCGTGGCATTCCTGAACATGGTGTGTGGTAAGTACGTGCTCACCTAATAGTTTGAACTCAATGGTCATTGGTCGCTAAGGCGGGTGTCCTTTAAAAAGGGGGAATGTTATCCAGTAAAACAAAGGGGAGCAGAATCTTCATGGAAGGATGAGCTCATGGGAGGATATAGAGGTCAGAAACAAAACCCTTGATGTGCCAGGAATGCCTCCAGCAGGAGTTCAAGTGCATGCTGAGAGGGTACAGGGTTGGACAAGGTCAGATCCTAAAAGGCCTTTTAGGCCACGCTGAGAAGTTTAAATTTACATCTAAAAGGATGAGATGTCACTGAAAGGTTTTAAGCAGGCAAGTGACATGGATCAAATTGACATTGGGAAATTTAGGTAAATTACTCGAATTTACTCTAGGTAGCAGAGAGGAGATTGGAAAATATGAGATTCAAGTCAGGGCAATCTGTTTGGAAAGAAAATAAGATAGTCATTTCAGCAATATTTAAGAGATGTGGGAGGTAGTATCGTTTTGTGCTGGAGAGAAACAGACCCGAGAGATTTTTATATGGTAGAACCTGTCCACTCCACCTCTGACATTTTGTTGACTTTAAATTAAATGGGGACAGAGGAGGTAGCACAGCACAGGGGGAAAAATTCCAGATTGGGAACCAGGAGGCCGGCTCCGCGGCCATTCCCTTGATTTTCATTAGTTTCTTCCTTATGGAGGGTCTCTATTTTCTTATCAGTAGCAGAACTCTTCGAACTAGATGCTCTTTAAAGTCTCTCACAGCTTAAAAAATTCCAAGTTCTCATCGTTTTAGGCAGCAGTTGAAGTGTTTTGAATCTGCAGAGTCGTCTGAGAAATCTTGTGAAAACAGGAACTGCACTTTTCTAGGATTTTTACTGCCTGTTTTTGTAAAATTTGAGCTAGATGAGTCTGGATGAGTCTGCTGCCTGCTGACGGGCTGGCTCTCTCTGCCTTATCCTTTCACAGAGGGGGGTGTCGGAGCCCCAGACGTGAGACAGTTTGTTTCAGGAGAATTGAAGGCAGAAGCACAAATGTGCCCACGTTTGAACCATCCTCATACCCTGCTGCCTTACGATCAAATTCGAAGGGCAGACGTGCTCAAAAGTGACAGCCATGTAATAAATTAAATGCAGTGATTGCAAACTCAGAAACGGGTTCAAATTCACTGGCAATTTAGGTAAAATCGGGGGTTTTGTTCATTCCACTTGGACGTGCTCTGTGTCTCCTTTGTTCTTGAGACAATTTAGCTTACTCTCATTTTAATCCTCAGCTGGGGCAGAAAAACTGAAGGGGGTTGGGGGTGATAGTAAAAGAGAACGCCTTGCATTTCAGAAGTCCCTGGCTCCTTGGTGTTTAGTTTGCTATTTTCTGTCATTTTTGTCTGGAGGCATGAGACTTGGGTCCACATTCTGCTGTCTGCTTTGCAATCTTATCTAAGGAATCTATAAGCAGCTTAACACTGTCAAGAGCTGATTGTACTGAAACTGCCCCTTCAGAAAGCAACTGCATTCCACTCCTCAAGCCATTAGCTGTGTCTTGCTTACAGGAAGCTTATCACGCCACCCTCAGAAAATTTCCCTCTTATCATAGCTGCATCGTAAATAATGGAACATGCTGTCTGGATCCATTTGAGTGTTTTCATAGATTATTTGGATATTTCCAGCTTCGTGTATTAGACAGAAGACTCTTGACCTCTTGGATGACAGCACAGAGGCGAGATATAGCTTCTTGTAGTCAGCCAAGGAAAGCCCATGGTTATGCTACAGATGCTTTCTATTATTTTTTTCATGAAAATCTCTGGGTGTAGTCACCAAGTACATGGGAAATCAATTCATTTTGGGTGGGTGGGTGGGAGAACCTTAGCAAGGAGGATTCATTCCTCAAGTGGAAAACTTTTAAGTCTTTTATTCATCTGCCTATGATCTTAAGAATGAATTTTTAGTTAAATTTTTTTATTAAATTCAGTTTTATTGAAATACATTCACACACCATACAATCATCCATGATATACTATCCACTGTCCACAGTATGACAACACAGCTATGCGTTCATCACCACAATCCATCTCTGAACATCTTCCTTACATCAGAAAGAACCAGAACAAGAATAAAAAACAAAAGTGAAAAAAGAACACCCAAATCATCCCCCCATCCCACCCTATTTGTCCTTTAGTTTTTATCCCCATTCCTCCACTCATCCATACACTAGATAAAGGGGGTGTGATCCACAAGGTCTTCACAATCACACTGTCACCCCTTGTAATCTACATTATTATATAATTGTCTTCAGGAGTCCAGACTGCTGGATTGGAGTTTGGTAGTTTCAGGTATTTACTTCTAGCTATTCCAATACAAGTTTTTAATTAAATTTTGATATTGAAAATTTATCAGCTTCTTTAAGGAAATTATTTTAGGAAAAGCATAGGTTAATATTTAATTCTTTATATACTTATGATTCTTCCAGATAAATTTAGAGACAAGGTTGTATATCAGTTATTACAAATTACTAAAGGCTTTAATGAAATTTCTCAGTCCTTCTCACCATTGTTGCTAAAGCTCTTCACAAACATTAATAACTGTTACGCATTATGAAGTCTCTATTTTTGTTTTGTGCTTCAAAATAAAAGCAAATGGATGTTTAAGTTAAAGCCATGCACTTTCAATATATTTTCATTCTGTTCATTCAACCTTTTCTCTCCGTTTCTGTCTATGAAAGTTGTATTCGTCTTTTAAGGTTCAGATCAAATGTCACGTTCCACCATCTCCTAGAATAGATTTCTAAAAAAAAAAAAAAAAAAAAAATGTCTGTGAATGCTTAGGAAAGGAAGAAGTGGTCACCAGTGATGTGCATGGGTTGTTGGTAAAGAAGTCATTCCATGCTAACCTTGTCTCTTCTTTGGAACTATAATTCACCTGGAGATAAAGGATGCAGTAGACACGGCACCTCTGGATTTCAGAAGTCTTTGATAAGGTGGACTACGTGATAGTACGGTTAGGTGGATTCATAACTGGTTAACTGGCTGAAACCAAAAATTACTGATTAATGGTGTTCGGGTTGTGAAATTGCTTCTCGTGGAACATTGTCAGTTATTCTTAGCCATGTCTTAGAGAAAAAAAAAATTAAGATGCGTCTGTCAGGATGGATTTAGGTTATGCTGCAGTAACAAACACCCCCCCACCCCCACCCCCTGGCCAACTTCTCCTGGTTTAAACCAATAAAGGTTGATTTCTCTCTCACACCACATCCGGAGTTGATGGTGGTTGTGCCATGATCATACTCATGATTGAGAGCATTGCTGGCTGCCCAGGCAGAGGGAAAAGAGAAAGTGGGAAAGCCTGCACGGATGCAAGGCAACCCCTAACCTCGAGCAGCTGAGAGTGCAAGCTGGTGTGTGTCTGGAAGGAGAGAACTGGCATGTTTGTAAAGAGCCATAACGACTGCCATGCCTGATTTGGACGGAAACATCAAGTATCAGTGGGTGAAATGAAGTTAGGGTCATAGTGAATGGGATTTCCATTGAGAAGACCTGGTAGCAGGTTCTGGGTTCTTCTACTTATTCTTTATATGACCCTGGAAATATCAGTTAAATGCCCTAGGTCTCAGTTTCCATACTTATAAAATCACAATATTTATAATATCAACTTCATAGGCTTATTGTGAACTCCTGCCTGGCGGATACTGAGCTTGGAGTCAGCTGTATATATTGGTGCTTTGACCTTAGATGTATAAAAGATTTTTATTGTAAAATCTTTATCACTATGATACTATTTATCAATTTAAAAATTTGGCTTCTTTTAAGTTTAATGTCTTTTGCTTTGAATTGTATTTTGCATTTGCCCGAAACATCCTTGCCAATCTTAAGAAAAAAACACTGTACAAAATCTTTTAATTCTAGATATAACTCTTATAGGTAGTTCACTATTATTTATCTAGTCTGAAAGCCTTGGATTTTTAGTGCAGGCATTTGATATATTTACATGTATTCTCATGACTTTTATATTAATTCTTCCTTTGGGCATCATGATTTATACTTTCCGTTCTTGCGTTTTCTCTTTTGTGATACATAAAAGTGTGTTTGCACTTTCGTCTTTGAATGTAAACATCCTGTTTTCAGTCTGCTAATGCATACTTTAAAGAAAAAAAATCTCAACCATAGAAAACCCATATTTCATTTAAAATCTTTTAATTTGAAATAATTGCAAACTTAACAGGAAAGTTGCAAACAATACAAAAACAACCTAGAGAACTCCAATATATCCCATACACAGATACCCAGATTTTCTTTAACATTTTGCCACATTTGTTGTATCATTCTACCATCTACATATCATCTTTCTTTCTTTTCTTTCTTTCTTTCTGTCTTTCTTTCTTTCTTTCTTTCTTTCTTTCTTTCCTTCTGTCATCTATATTCTAAATCTTTGAGAGCATGCATCACATTCCTTTACCATTTAATACTTTACTACATATTTTCTAAGGAGAAGGATATTCACTTATGGGATTGCATTATGTACAGTTACCAAGTGTGAAAATTTAACACTGATGAAAAGCATATAGTCTATATTACAATTTTTTAAAATTGTCCCAACAATATCCTTTTGGGCATTTTATCCTTGATTATTAGATCCAGTCTGGGATCATGAACCGCATTTAATTGTCATTGTCTCATTAGTCTCTCTCTCTCTCTCTTTTATTGTGGAAAAAATATACAACATAAAAGTTGCTACTTCATGGTGATGGATGCACAACTGTATGAGGGTGACAGGGGCAACTGATTGTACACTTTGGATCTTTGGATAATTGTATGGTATCTGAACAGTCCCAATAAAAATTAAAAAAAAAAAAAAGTTCCCACTTCACGTACTCCCCAAGCATGCAATTCAGTGGGAATAATCACATTCACATTGTCGTGCTGCTATCACACCATCCGTTACCAAAACTTTTCCATCACCCTGTACAGAGACACGGCATTATGCATTATGCATTACTATTCTACTTGTCCCCAGTCCCCTGCCCCTGGAAGTCTGTATTCAGCTTTCTGACTCTATGAATTTGCATATTCTAGTTATTTCGTGTAAGTGGAATCATACCATATCTATCCTTTTCTGTCTGGCTTATTTTACTTAACTTGATGACTTCAGGGTTCATCCATGCTGTTGCATGCATCACAACTTCATTCCTTTTTTGTGACTGAATAGTATTCCACTGTATGTATACACCACATTTTGTTTATCCATTCATCGGTTGACGGACGCTTGAGTTGCTTCCATCTTTGGCTTTTTTGAATATTGCTACTTATAGACATTGGTGCACAAGTATCTGTTGGAGTCCCTTTTTTCAATTCTCTTGGGTTTATTCCTTTGGGGCAATCTGGGATTCCTGGGTCATATAGTAATTCTATGTTTAGCTTTTTGAGGAACCGCCAAACCATTTTCCACAGTGGCTGTACAATTTTACATTCCCACCAACAAGGTATGAAGGTTCCTATTTCTTTGCATCCTCACCAAAACTTGTTATTTTCTGTTTTTTTTTTTAATTTTTATTTTAAATAATAGCCATCCTAGTGGGTGTAAAGTGGTATCTCATTGTAATTTTGATTTTGATTTCTCTAATGGCTAATGAAATGATGTTGAGCATCTTTTCATGTGTTTATTGGCTATTTATATATATTCTTTGGAGAAATGTCTATTCAACTTCTTTGCCCATTTTATATTGGGTTGTCTATTTGTTGTTAAGTTGTAGGAGTTCTTTAAATATTCTGGATATTAATCCCTTATCAGATCTATGGTTTCCAAATATTTTCTTCCATTCTGTAGCCTGATAATGTCATTTGATGCACAAAACATTTTAAATTTATTCTTGGATATTTGATTCTTTCAGTGGAAAATCACATTTGCTGACTGCTGTGGATTAAGGAGGATGATTTAACTGTGTATTGGAATCAGAGTGCTGTAATTTCTAAGGTTTTATTTTATTGCATGGACAATTTTGATGAAGTCCAATTTGTCCATCTGTTCTTTTGTTGCTTGTGCTTTTGTATTGTCTATTGGCTAATACAAGGTCCCAAGGATATTTCCTTATGTTTTCCTCTAAGAGTTTTAGAGGTTGTTGATCCATATTGAGTTAATTTTTATATATGGTATGAGGTAGAGGTTCATTCATATGGCTGTGCAGTTTTCCCAGCACCATATGTTGAGGAGACAATTTCCCTCATTCAGTAGACTTGACAACCTGGTCATAGCTATAAAGGTTGATTTCTGAACTCCCAATTCTATTCTTTTGGTCTGTACATCTGTCCTTTTGCATGAAGGACTGTTTTGATTATTATAGCTTTGTAATAAGTTTTGAAATTGGGAAGTGTGAGTACTCCAATTTTGCATTTCTTTTTCAAGATGTCTTGGCTATTCAGGCCCTTTGCCCCACCATATAAATTTGATTATTGTCTTTTCCATTTCTCTTCAGAAAGCTGTGGGAATTTTGATTGGGATTGTTTTGAATCTTAAATCACTTTGGGGGGGATTCACATCTTAACAATAGTCTTCCAGTCCATGAGCACAGTATATCTTTTCATTTATTTTGGCCTTTAATTTCTTTCAGCAATGACTTTTAGATTTCTGTGTACAAGTCATTTACATCTTTTGTTAAATTTATTCTTAGATATTTGATTCTTTTAGTGGAAAAAGCACATTTGCTGGCTGCTGTAGATTAAAGAGGATTTAATTTTGTATTGGAATCAGAGTGCTATAATTTCTAAGGTTCTATTTTATTGCATGGACAATTTTTCTTATTGTATGATATTTATTTAGGCAATTTGGGTGAAAAGGATTTTAGTATGTTCTCTCCTATTTTAGCCAGCAGCCCAGGGGGCATGTTTTTGTCCTGAGGACAGTGCTCCAAATTAAAGGACTTGTGTTTAGGAATTTCAGGCACCATTTGGCAGGCAGGGAAGTCTGTCAACTCTCCAGCCTGAAACCAGGCTGGATAGAAGCATCCATTTTAGGGTACAGCCTTAGGTGCTATGTCTGCGTGAGTTTCTGAGATGATGGCAGCGGACCAACTCAGTCTCGGTGCAAAACATTTGCAAAATGCGAGCACCCTAGTGAAACACAAATACACATTATGTAGTGTAGGTCTTGTGGAGCTCAGGCATTAAAAAAAATAGCCCACGATTCTAATTGCCAGGCACAAACTGCTTCAAAATCTGCCAGTAGCAGCTGCAGTACCTAAACAAACACCCAGCCCAGCGTGTGCACGTGTGTCCGTGAGACAAGGCCCGTGAGCAGTGGCTTTTCAGTCACACCTGCTGTCCCAGATGGCCCCTGCCAGCAGCCTCCACTCTGCAAGAAAGAACAGTCCGGGATTGTTTCACGGAGGTTTACTGTCGGGAAAATAACTAACAATCACTTCAGGTCAACACTGGAACATTCTCCTGCATTTCCATGATCATGCATTAGAAAAGGTTCCGCTTTTCTCTCTTGCTTTTTTCTTCCTTCCTTCCTTCCTCTCTCTCTACCTCCCTCCCTCCCTCCCTTTTTCTCTCCTTCCCTCCTTTTTTCCTTCCTTCCTTTTCCTCCCTCCCTCTCACCCCCTTTCTTTCTCTCTTTTTCCCCCAAAGACACTGATTCTGAGAAACTTAAGTCTTTTGCAACAAGTCTGGAACACAAGCCCATTCATGGGAACCCAAGCGGATTTACACAATTTCCATGAAAACTGCCAGGAATTAGGAGGAACCCTGAGGACGGGCTGTGGGGCCACCGGACTGAGTCAGCTCCAGGATTTGAAGTTTCAGCCACTGTCTGCAGGGTTTGGGCTAAATCTAAAGGGTCATTGAGCTGCATGTGCTCTTTGCCTTGCAGAATCTCTTTTCCGGATGGCTTTCCCAGCATGTCCCACTGGCTCTCTCTGTGTTCTCAGCCTCCTCGATGCTTTCCCTTCCCCATCTCCTGAAATGTTCCTGTCTTCCCTGGCCCACCCCTCTTCTTCTTCTGTATTTTGTTCATGGGTCACCTAAGCTCCTCTCTACAGTCTCATCCTCTGGGACTTCTCCTGGGTCTCCTACCAGCCTCTCAATGTCTCTTGTCCTATTTGTGTTCTCTCCCAATCCTCCACCTCGTGCCCTTGTCCTCTGGGAATCACGTGTCCTTCCTCATCCCAGCCATGTCCTCTCTCTCCTCCGTGTCTCCTCTGATTGCGATGCATTACCTCTCCTCTTCCATCTGGAAAAACCTTCATTTAAAAAAAACAATCCTGCTCATAGGCTAAAACCTCTGGGAAACTTTACCCAACCTCCTCCTGGCTGCTGGAATTAATTGCTGCCTTCGTTGGTAAAATAAACTGTATCCAGCACCTGCTGGACGCGGAACACAGCCTGAGGCATTAGAGACCCTCAGGAGCTCCAGGTCTGGTGGGAGAGGCAGACCATGGTTAGTTAGCATTTGGAGTGTGGCAATAAAGATAAGCAGTGCAAAGTGCTGTGGGAGGGGCTCCCATTGGGAAGGAGGAAGGGGGACCACGTTGAGTGAAATAAGCCAGACACAAAAGGACAAATGTTGCATGATCTCACTGTTATGAAATAATTAGAATAAGCCAATTCACAGAGTCAGACACTAGACTCTAGGTCACCAGGGGCTGGGAATGGGGGTGGGGAATGGGGAGTTGAGGCTTAAATCGTACAGAGATTCTATTTGGGGTGATGGAAAAGTTTTGGTAATGGATGGTGGTGATGGTAGCACAACGCTGTGAACATAATTAACAACAGTGAATTATATATTTGAATGTGGTTAGAAGGGGAAATTTTATGCTGTACTGGGGCTCTCGATAGAGAAACTGATATTTTTGCTTACCAGAGATGTGTAGGTCTTCACTAAGGAAAACTGCTTTCAGTGAATTAGTCTTTAGGCAGATGTTATTAAAGTGGTATCTAGTGCCATCCTGGCTGAGAGGACCACACAGCGGAATATTTTCACCTCTGAGTCACATCTCTGTGGTGATGGCAGCAGGAGATGGCATCTGGTTTGCTGCACAAAGCCACGTGCAGCTTGGAAGTAGCCGCATTGGTAAACAATTAACTAGGGATAAAATGGCCACCTGAGAAGTGTGGAGAAAACCATCCTCAAGAGGACACCAGTGTTGCAGCTGCACAGCATAGCTGCTGGCAGAGAAAACCTAGAGAACCACGTGGGCTTCCCTTCCTTTCCTTCTTTTCTTGCCGTCTCATAACTTAACAGCATTTTTTCCCCCCAAATTTAAAGAACTTTTCAGGATAGCGGTTGCAAACTGGAGGTTGAGAATGACCATTACTTGGAGGGTGGATTAACTGATTATCTTCCTACATCTAGCAAATCAATGTGGTTTAGAGATGCTTGGCATCCCCTGAGATATGCTATCATCAGGACTTTCTATTGGTCTTTGAGATTCAGTTTTCTCAAAAGCGTGAAGAGTCAATGAGGACGTGGCCTGTGCAAAAGGTTCTGCTCTGATGCAACTGATGGTGAAGACAGTTTGACTGTGAGCCTTTTATAAGCATTCACAAGCAGGAGAACCACTCCAGAGAGGCCAGTATGCTGAAGAGAAAGATCTAACAGGACAAGTGACTGTTACCAGTTCTTTCATTTCTCTCTACCTACCTACCTACACACACACACACACACACATTTTTGCAGATTGGTTCCTTTTCAGCACAGCCCTAAGTATGACACTTCAGTGTATAGCTTGTCTAGGTGTTCACTATCCTGCACTAACCCTAGAGTCTGAAGGTGTATGTGGGGTATGTGTGTGTGTGTGCATGGTTGTGAATGGGGTGTGAAGTGATGGGAATGAGGTGAAATTGGAGTTAGATAGAAGACCTAGAGAGTGTGTCATTGGATTTTGGTAAGACTGATTTTTTTTTTCCCCTGAGCCTAAGTCTGGAGTTTTTTCTATTCCAGAATGGAAACGAGAGTCAGTCTCAGTCCAGACAATATCCTTGTAGATTAAAGTCCACCTTTGAATGAGGCCTAGAGAGTCTGGTCACTTGGGGGACCTTCAGATGGGAGGTGTGCAGGGTTTGCAGGTGACCTACAAAGACCCCTCTGAAACGTATGATATGTCTAGATCTTGCCTGCATGCTGAAGGTGGGAAACCGAAGTCGTATTAGTCTCTTAGGATGAACTTCTAAGAAGTAGCTTGACTAAACTTGAGTTTGGGGCATGTGATGGTTAGGTTCATGTGTCAACTTGGCCAGGTGATGGTGTCCAGGTGTCTGGTCAAGCAAGCACTGGCCTAACCATTACTGCAAGGACATCTGTGGCTGATTAATAAACCAGAAGGCTGGCTTATTATATCTTCAGTCAATGGACTGCATCTGTGGCTGATTACATCAGTGAAGGGTGTGTCTTCTGCAATCAGAGAATTCAATCAGCTGAATTTAATCCAATCGGTTGAAGATTGTTAAGGGAGAAGAGAGAGGACCTTCACTTCTTTTTCTTCAGCTAGCCAGTGAAGCATTTCCTGAGGAGTTCATCGAATATCTTCATAGGAGTTGCTAGTTTGCTGGCTGCCCTACAGAATTTGGACTGGTGCATCCCTACAGTTGCATGAGACACTTTCATAAACTCTTATATTCACGGCTATCTCTTATTGGTTGTTTCCCTAGAGAACCCTAACTAATACAGGGCATTTGGAGGTTTAATCAGAGATCTGCAATTAACCTTTGTAGGAGATTTTGACCAAGTCCCTCTATGCCTCTCTCTGCCTCAATTTTTTTCTCATGAACGCAAGGTCATTGAACACTCAGCTCCTTCCTTTGTAGGGCTTCTTTAGGGATTAACTGGGGGAAAAAAAGTATGATCCTAAGCCTTTTCACACCTAAAATACTTCATGAGTAGCTTAGGCACACTGTTCTCTCAATGGCATTTCATCTCCAAATGTTAATTTAATATATGTGCTCTCTCCTGACTGCTTTAATTCTTAAGATAATAGTGTGTCTGGTTTAATGCAATGGGAAAAGAGTATCAACCTGCTGTTGGATCTCTTTGGGGCCTGAAATATATTAAGGCTGGGCCCAGTTGATGCCAAAAAGTCATATGCAAAGAATTAAGTCAAGTATTTAGCCAGTTCCACATTCTAGTTTCTTGATATTATGTAGACAAATTATCCAGATGATTACTTACATTCCATATTTTTTTAGCATTGTGTTCTGGGATGTGTCTCTGTCCATATGTCTGTGAGTCGTGTTGTGTGTCTGTGAAGTGTGAGTTGCTAGATCATGCATGAACAAAATCTTTCTTTTTGGATATGTTTTCAGGTTCAAAGCTCAACTTTGTGGCAAATTCTGGTTTCTCTGCTCTAGAGTTTCAGGTGCTGATTTCTGTTTCTCATTTCCTCCTCTGATGTTAGATCTCTGTCTGTTCTTGTGCTTCTTGCCATGTGGTTGGAGACTCAGGGAACTCTCAGCATCAGCCCTGCTTCAGTCTCACCTGCTATCCCTTTATTTCTTGTTTTTCTCAACCTCAGATCCTGCCCTTTTACTCATCTGCCATCTGGCAGCCACCCTACATTCCATTCTATTACCATGGGGATAAAATCATGGGCAAACCAGAGATGGCAGTTGCTTTGGTTTGACAGCCCAACTTCCAAGAGGCCACACCCCAGAACCTCAAGAGATGTTGCAGAAAATGAGTAGCAGCAGGTTTGCTGGCATTGGCAGGGCTAGGCTTGGAAATCTAAAAACTGGATTTCCTCCGAGCTCCACTGCTAAATTCCGCCTACCTTAACTATTATCCTGAGAAGGACGTGCAACTTTTATGTAAGTGCAATATTTGAGAAGCCAGTGTGTGTGTGTGTGTGTGTGTGGGGAGGTGGGTGATAGTAAAACCAACGTTAGCTTTGTGGTCAGGCAGACTTAGGTTTCAACTGTAGCTCTTTTATCAGTTTGACTTTGAAAAAGTTACTTAGCTCTCTTTAAAATAGTGCTTTTTAAAATTTAAAGAATATCTCAAATACAAAATTATTTCATAAATTTCAAGTATATTTTAAATACAAACTTAAATGTCCAACTTGAGCAATCATATAGATACAAAATATAATGCATAATATATATTAATATGTAATACAAAAATAGAACAAGCAACCATTTGCTAACCTCCCAGGCTAAGAAATCAAATATCACACAAACCTTTGAAGTTCTTCAGTGCTCCTCCTGTGGCCCCTTCCCATCCTTATTCTGAACTACTACCCTAAATTTTGTGTAAAGCATTCCCTTGCTTTTCCTTGCAGTTTTGCCGTATGTGCAGATCTCTAAACAATATGCTAAGTTTGGTGAGATTTTTGAACTTTATATAAATGGAATCCCACAGACTCTTTTCCTTCAACCTTTAATTTTTGAGATTCATCCACGTTGAAGTGTGTAGCTGTAGTTGATTCATTTTCATTATAATATTCCACTTCCAATGATGAGCATCTGAGTTGTTTCCATTTTCTTTGTTGCTACTGCAAGCTGAGCTAGTAAGAATTTTCCTGCACGTATTTCCTGGTACACCTCTGGAAGAGTTTCTCTACATTACATATGTAGGAGTGGAATTACTCGGGCGTAGGGTATGTGCTTGTACAACTTTATGAAATAATGTGCATTTGTTTTCTAAAGTGGCTCTCCCAAGTTGTGCTCACATCGGAAGTTTATGAAAGTCCCATTGCTCCACATCTTTGCCAACATCTGGCAATGTTGTTTTTGAAATTTTGTCAATCTGGTGGGCGTGAAATGGGTTTACCCCCCCTTTTTCAAATATTTAATCTTAGCTGTCTTTCTTGAGCACTTCTATAGTGATAAGCGTAATTCGTGTGGTGCACAAAGGAGAATTATCTTAAAACCAGATTACCCTTCAATGTCTGTGAATCTCATGGAGCAGCCTGATAATTGCTCTGTAGAGATTACCTAATGCTGGTATAAATATTGATTAATCCTTAAGCTGACCTCTTGCCTTCCTTCACCCTGGGAGCAATGGAGACTTTCTCCAGGCCTGCAGCTCCAAACCATGGTATCAATCACTCAGAAATATTGATCAAGCTTCTGTTAGAGGACATAACAAATGATGTAGACAGCTCAGGTCTTAAGCTATGAGGAAAGGGGAAGAGAAACATGAGGGGCTGCTGAGTTCCAGGCAGGGAGTAGGTACTTTCCTATATGTTAATCCCCACAAAAGGCCCTTCAAGGTAGATGTTAACACTTGAGTTCTTCCAGATGGGGAACCAGACCCAGAGAGGTTGAGTCAGTCAACTTAAAATACTTTTTAAATTCTGACTTTGTTCCAAACACTGTCCTTGAATACAAAGCGAATAGTACGAGATTCCTGCTTTCAAAAATGTTATACCCAGTTTGGCAGGAGAAACAGATATGAATACATCTTCAACTGCATTTTCATGTGTTATAGACTATAATAGAGGCATATCCTAGATACACTGAAGGCATCTCAGAGAGGAGACACTTGAACTGGGTCTTGGAGAATTAAGAAGAGCTTGTTGGGTAGCAAGAAGGGACATTCCAGGCAGAGAGGACAGCACAAGCAAAACAATGGCTGTTTGAGATACCATTCTCTTTCCCAGGGATGTATGTGCAGGAAGATCTGTAGCTGATGTAGGTGATTACAAGGGGTGGAGGCACGGGTCAGAAAAAGAGGATTCTTTTGGAGTCACAGGCAGGGGTTAGAGCTTAAGAGGATTTGTGGGAATCCACTGAAAGGAGTTTGAACTTTATGGGAACCTTTGGCAAAGCAGGAAATAACATGGGTAGATTTGGTTCTAGAAAAATTGCCCTGAAGTTTATGCATCTGGATTAAAAGGACAAGTCTGGGGGCAGGGAGGTAAGGATATGACAATGAGAGTCCAAGCAAGATAGGAGGAAGCCCTGAATTAAGGCAGAAGCATTGAAGATATATTTAGATTCTGTTTGGGTTTTGGTGACTAATGGACATGGTGGGTGAGAGATGGAAGCCAATCAGGAGATCACCATTCATCGAGATAGTTAACAAACGATGACAGGGTTGGGTGGGGCATGACAATGATTTGGGGGATGGACATGCTGAATTTGTGGTGCCTGTAGGACATTGAAGTGGACATGCCATTAGGTGCTTAGGCTTACGAGGATGACAAACTCATTCTTTTTATCTGGGACTTTCCTGCCTCCCAAGAAACCCCCTGGTCCCAGGAAAACTGGGGAAGTCTAGAACTTGGTAGCCTTGGATAAAGAAACTGATTTGGAATTATGGACCCTATATATATGGGTAAGCATTCATAGAAAATGTGGAGAGTGAGAGGAGAAGGTGGCCGAAGATGGCTCCCAGGCAAACCAATCTTTGGTGGGTAGTAGAGGAAGAGGAATTCATGAAGGAGTCTCAGAAGGAAATCCCATAGGAGCAGCAGGAGATCTGAGAAAGTGAGGTCATAAAGGCCAAGGAAGAAAAATAAAAGGAATGGTCACCTGTCTAAGACTCCAGAAAACTGACTATTGGATTGGCTTTTTGAAGTGGGTGGGAATTTTAGCAAGACCAGCTTCATTTTGTAATCAGGAATGAAATCAGAAGGCAAGGGGGCAACTGGAAGGCAAGGGAGGGAACACACAGCTTTAAGAAAGTATATGATGAAGGGACAAAGAGAGAGGAGCTCTCTAGTATGGAAAACAGGGATAAGAAAAGGGTTTTGAAAAAATTAGAGAAACGCTAGCTTGTTTACGTGCTGAGAGAAAGAAGTCAGGGGAGAGAGATTGAAGGCATAAGTGCGGGAGGGGGTAACTTTGGAGAAAGTGGGAGGGATGGGGTCTGTTTTAGTTTCCTTGTGGATCAAGCAAATACCATGCATTGGTTGGCTTAAACAATGGGAATTCAATGACTCACAGTTATGAGGTTAGGAAAAAGACCAAATCAAGGCATCATCAACACAATGCTTTCTTCCGGGAGACTGGCATTCCGGGTCTGGCGGCTGGTAATCCTTGGTCCTGGGCTCCTCTGTCACATGACAAGGCACATGGCGGCCTCTCGCGGCCTCTCCCTTCTCTTCCAGGTTCTGTCGACGTTCAGCTTCTGGCTGCTCCCTCTGTGGCTTTCTCTCTTATCTGTCTGAATTTCATTCTGCTAATAGAGGACTCCAGTAATAGGATTAAGACCCGTCCTGATTGCGGTGGGCCACACCTTAACTGAAGTAGCCTCATCAACAGGTCTCACTTACTATGGGTTCACACCCACAGGAATGGATTAAGTTTAAGAACGTGTTTTTCTGGGGATAGATACAACTCTAAACCACCGCAGGGCAAAATGATGGACCAGAGCAGACCCCTCTTTTGAGACCAAGGGAAGGGGGAGAGAGGTGTGGCAAGGCCATGTAGCCAGTAAGACACCGCAGAGCTGGGGTCTGAATCAAGTTCTGCCAGACTTCAAAAACCATATTTTCCCCACCTCATTGTAGAGAAATAAATATAAGCTCAGTAAAGATTGTATACCCATATGCACAATCACTTTGCACTCCACACAGACAGACATGTGCTGTGGGTGAAACTGGGGATGTGATCAGAGAGACTGGAACCAGGTATAGTTCCAATCTGAGGAGCTTAACAGGGAAGGTGAAGTTAGAACAGATTTCTTGGAGAATGGAAGAGTAGGGGAAGTCAAGAGTTAGTTTAAATTTTTAAAAGATGTAAGTGGTTCTCCAAATCACACTTCTTTTATGAAACTCTCTTTGACTAAATAAGAAATTTGCTTCCTAGTTTTACTACTATGTGGATTCTCAGTAGGCAAGATGAATGTTGACATGTAATTCTCCCATATAGTAGCAGGGTTACTAGTCCCCATCTCTTCCTTATCTGTGTTTCCTCTTCCATAATAACAGAACTTTTAACTGAGATGGTAGCTACTCAGCTAATAACTACATTTCCTAGCCTTCCTTTTTTTTTTTTTATTAAATTCAGTTTTATTGAAATACATTCACATACCATACAATCATCCATGATATACAATCCACTGTCCACAGTATGATAACATAGTTATGCGTTCATCACCACAATCTATCTCTGAACATTTTCCTTACATCAGAAAGAACCAGAACAAGAATAAAAAATAAAAGTGAAAAAAAACCACCCAAATCATCCCCCCATCCCACCCCATTTGTCCTTTAGTTTTTTTTTTTAATCTTCATTTTATTGAGATATATTCACATACCACGTAGTCATACAAAACAAATCGTACTTTCGATTGTTTACAGTACCATAACATATGGTACATTCATCACCCAAATCAATCCCTGACACCTTCATTAGCACACACACAAAAATAACAAGAATAATAATTAGAGTGAAAAAGAACAATTGAAGTGAAAAAGAACACTGGGTACCTTTGTCTGTTTGTTTCCTTCCCCTATTTTTCTACTCATCCATGCATAAACTAGACAAAGTGGAGTGTGGTCCTTATGGCTTTCCCAATCCCTTTGTCACCCCTCATAAGCTACATTTTTATACAACTGTCTTCAAGATTCATGGGTTCTGGGTTGTAGTTTGATAGTTTCAGGTATCCACCACCAGCTACCCCAATTCTTTAGAACCTAAAAAGGGTTGTCTAAAGTGTGCATAAGAGTGCCCACCAGAGTGACCTCTCGGCTCCTTTTGGAATCTCTCTGCCACTGAAGCTTATTTCATTTCCTTTCACATCCCCCTTTTGGTCAAGAAGATGTTCTCCGTCCCACGATGCCGGGTCTACATTCCTCCCTGGGAGTCGTATTCCACGTTGCCAGGGAGATTCACTCCCCTGGGTGTCTGATCCCACGTAGTGGGGAGGGCAGTGATTTCACCTTTCAAGTTGGCTTAGCTAGAGAGACAGAGGGCCACATCTGAGCAACAAAGAGGCATTCGGGAGGAGGCTCTTAGGCACAACCATAGGGAGGCCTAGCCTCTCCTTTGCAGCAACCGTCTTCCCAAGGGTAAAACCTGTGGTAGAGGGCTCAACCCATCAAACCACCAGTCCCCTATGTCTGTGGTCATGTTAGCAACCATGGAGGTGGGGTAGGCGAATACCCCTGCATTCTCCACAGGCTCCTCAAGGGGGCACCACATCTTTTTTTTTTCCTTGTTTTTCTTTTTTTTCTTTTTTTTTTTTTTAACTTTCCCTTCTTTTTTAAATCAACTGTATGAAAAAAAAAAGTTAAAAAGAAAACAAACATGCAATAAAAGAACATTTCAAAGAGACCATAACAAGGGAGTAAGAAAAAGACAACTAACCTAAGATAACTGCTTAACTTCCAACATGTTCCTACTTTACCCCAAGAAAGTTACCTAATATAGCAACATTTCTGTGAACTTGCTCCTACTATATCCATCAGAAATTAACAGACCATAGTCATTCCTGGGCATCCCCAGAACGTTAAATAGCTTATCTGTTCTTCTTGGATTATTGTTCCCCCTTCCTTAATTGCTCACTATTGCTAGTTCCCCTACATTCTACATTATAAACCATTTGTTTTACATTTTTCAAAGTTCACATTAGTGGTAGCATATAATATTTCTCTTTTTGTGCCTGGCTTATTTCGCTCAGCATTATGTCTTCAAGGTTCATCCATGTTGTCATATGTTTCACGAGATCGTTCCTTCTTAGTGCCGCATAGTATTCCATCGTGTGTATATACCACATTTTATTTATCCACTCATCTGTTGAAGGACATTTGGGTTGTTTCCATCTCTTGGCAATTGTGAATAATGCTGCTATGAACATTGGCGTGCAGATATCTGTTCGTGTCACTGCTTTCCGATCTTCCGGGTATATACCGAGAAGTGCAATCGCTGGATCGAATGGTAACTCTATATCTAGTTTTCTAAGGAACTGCCAGACTGACTTCCAGAGTGGCTGAACCATTATACAGTCCCACCAACAGTGAATAAGAGTTCCAATTTCTCCACATCCCCTCCAGCATTTGTAGTTTCCTGTTTGTTTAATGGCAGCCATTCTAACCGGTGTTAGATGGTATCTCATTGTGGTTTTAATTTGCATCTCTCTAATAGCTAGTGAAGCTGAACATTTTTTCATGTGTTTCTTGGCCATTTGTATTTCCTCTTCAGAGAACTGTCTCTTCATATCTTTTGCCCATTTTATAATTGGGCCGACTGTACTATTGTCATTGAGTTGTAGGATTTCTTTATATATGCAAGATATTAGTCTTTTGTCAGATACATGGTTTCCAAAAATTTTTTCCCATTGAGTTGGCTGCCTCTTTACCTTTTTGAGAAATTCCTTTGAGGTGCAGAAACTTCTAAGCTTGAGGAGTTCCCATTTATCTATTTTCTCTTTTGTTGCTTGTGCTTTGGGTGTAAAGTCTAGGAAGTGGCCGCCTAATACAAGGTCTTGAAGATGTTTCCCTACATTATCTTCTAGGAGTTTTATGGTACTTTCTTTTATATTGAGATCTTTGGTCCATTTTGAGTTAATTTTTGTGTAGGGGGTGAGGTAGGGGTCCTCTTTCATTCTTTTGGATATGGATATCCAACTCTCCCAGCCCCATTTGTTGAAAAGACCATTATGACTCAGTTCAGTGACTTTGGGGGCCTTATCAAAGATCATTCGGCCATAGATCTGAGGGTCTATCTCTGAATTCTCAATTCGATTCCATTGATCTATATGTCTATCTTTGTGCCAGTACCATGCTGTTTTGGCAACTGTGGCTTTATAATAAGCTTCAAAGTCAGGGAGTGTAAGTCCTCCCGCTTCGTTTTTCTTTTTTAGAGTGTCTTTAGCAATTCGAGGCATCTTCCCTTTCCAAATAAATTTGATAACTAGCTTTTCCAAGTCTGCAAAGTAGGTTGTTGGAATTTTGATTGGGATTGCATTGAATCTGTAGATGAGTTTGAGTAGAATTGACATCTTAATGACATTTAGTCTTCCTATCCATGAACATGGAATATTTTTCCATCTTTTAAGGTCCCCTTCTATTTCTTTTAGTAGAGTTATATAGTTTTCTTTGTATAGGTCTTTTACATCTTTGGTTAAGTTTATTCCCAGGTACTTGATTTTTTTAGTTGCTATTGAAAATGGTATCTTTTTCTTGAGTGTCTCTTCAGTTTGTTCCTTCTAGCATATAGAAACATTACTGACTTATGTGCATTAACCTTGTATCCCGCTACTTTGCTAAATTTGTTTATTAGCTCTAGTAGCTGTATCGTCGATTTCTCGGGGTTTTCTAGATATAAGATCATATCATCTGCAAACAATGACAGTTTTACTTCTTCTTTTCCAATTTGGATGCCTTTTATTTCTTTGTCTTGCCGGATTGCCCTGGCTAGCACTTCCAGCACAATGTTGAATAACAGTGGTGACAGCGGGCATCCTTGTCTTGTTCCTGATCTTAGAGGGAAGGCTTTCAGTCTCTCACCATTGAGTACTATGCTGGCTGTGGGTTTTTCATATATGCTCTTTATCATGTTGAGGAAGTTTCCGTCAATTCCTACCTTTTGAAGTGTTTTTATCAAAAACGGATGTTGGATTTTGTCAAATGCTTTTTCTGCATGTATTGAGATAATCAATTGATTTTTCCCTTTTGACTTGTTAATGTGTTGTAATACATTGATTGATTTTCTTATGTTGAACCATCCTTGCATGCCTGGAATGAACCCCACTTGGTCATGGTGTATGATTTTTTTAATGTGTCTTTGGATTCGATTTGCAAGTATTTTGTTGAGGATTTTTGCATCTATATTCATTATGGAGATTGGCCAGTAGTTTTCCTTTTTTGTAGCATCTTTCCCTGGTTTTGGTATTAGATTGATGTTAGCTTCATAAAATGAGTTAGGTAGTGTTCCATTTTCTTCAATGTTTTGAAAGAGTTTAAGTAAGATTGGTGTCAGTTCTTTCTGGAAAGTTTGGTCCAATTCCCCTGTGAAGCCATCTGGCCCTGGGCATTTATTTGTGGGAAGATTTTTGATGACTGATTGGATCTCTTTGCTTGTGATGGGTTGGTTGAGGTCTTCTATTTCTTCTCTGGTCAGTCTAGGTTGTTCATATGTTTCCAGGAAATTGTCCATTTCCTCTACATTATCCAGTTTGTTGCCATACAGTTGTTCATAGTATCCTCTTATAATTTTTTTAATTTCTTCAGGATCTGCAGTTATGTCACCTTTTTCATTCATTATTTTGTTTAAATGGGTCTTCTCTCTTTTTGATTTTGTCAGTCTAGCTAGGGGCTTGTCAATCTTGTTGATCTTCTCAAAGAACCAACTTTTGGTGATATTTATCCTCTCTATTGTTTTTTTGTTCTCTATGTCATTTATTTCTGCTTTAATCCTTGTTATTTCTTTTCTTCTACTTGGTTTAGGATTGGTTTGCTGTTCATTTTCTAGCTTCTTCAGTTGATCCATTAGTTCTTTGATTTTGGCTCTTTCTTCCTTTTTAATATATGCGTTTAGTGCTATAAATTTCCCCCTTAGCACTGCTTTTGCTGCATCCCATAGGTTTTGGTATGTTGTGTTCTCATTTTCATTCGTCTCTATATATTTAGCAATTTCTCTTGCTATTTCTTCTTTAACCCACTGATTGTTTAGGAGTGTGTTGTTTAACCTCCAGGTATTTGTGAATTTTCTAAGTCTCTGATGGTTATTGACTTCTAATTGTATTCCATTGTGGTCAGAGAATGTGCTTTGTATAATTTCAATCTTTTTAAATTTATTGAGGCTTGTTTTATGTCCCAGCATATGATCTATTCTGGAGAAAGTTCCGTGAGCACTAGAAAAGTATGTGTATCTTGGTGATTTGGGATGTAATGTCCTGTATATGTCTGTTAAATCTAATTCATTTATCAGATTGTTTAGGTTTTCAATTTCCTTATTGGTCTTCTGTCTGGTTGATCTATCTATAGGAGAGAGTGATGTGTTGAAGTCTCCCACAATTATTGTGGAAACATCAATTGCTTCCTTTAGTTTTGCCAGTGTTTCTCTCATGTATTTTGTGGCACCTTGATTGGGTGCATAGACATTTACGAGTGTTATTTCTTCTTGCTGAATTGCCCCTTTTATTAGTATGTAGTGGCCTTCTTTGTCTCTCAAAACATCCCTGCATCTGAAGTCTATTTTATCTGAGATTAATATTGCTACACCTGCTTTCTTTTGGCTGTAGCTTGCATGAAATATTTTTTTCCATCCTTTCACTTTCAGTTTCTTTGTGTCCCTGTGTCTAAGATGAGTCTCTTGTATGCAACATATTGATGGTTCATTTTTTTTGATCCATTCTGCGAATCTATATCTTTTAATTGGGGAGTTTATTCCATTTACATTCAACGTTATAACCGTGAAGGCATTTCTTCAATCAGGCATCTTATCCTTTAGTTTATGTTTGTCATATTTTTCCCCTCTGTCTATTAATATCCTTTATTGTACGCATACCGAATCTCTTTAGTACTGAACCTTTCTCCAAGTCTCTCTGTCCTTTCTTTGTTTCTCTGTGTGTAGGGCTCCCTTTAGTATCTCCAGTAGGGCAGGTCCCTTGTTAGCAAATTCTCTCAGCATTTGTTTGTCTGTGAAAAATTTAAGCTCTCCCTGAAATTTGAAGGAGAGCTTTGCTGGATAAAGTATTCTTGGCTGGAAATTTTTCTCACTCAGAATTTTAAATATATCGTGCCACTGCCTTCTTGCCTCCATGGTGGCTGCTGAGTAGTCACTACTTAGTCTTATGCTGTTTCCTTTGTATGTGGTGAATTGCTTTTCTCTTGCTGCTTTCAGAACTTGCTCCTTCTCTTCTGTGTTTGACAGTGTGATCAGTATATGTCTCGGAGTGGGTTTATTTGGATTTATTCTATTTGGAGTTCGCTGAGCATTTATGATTTGTGTATTTACGTTGTTTAGAAGATTTGGGAAGTTTTCCCCAACAATTTCTTTGAATACTCTTCCTAGACCTTTACCCTTTTCTTCCCCTTCTGGGACACCAATGAGTCTTATATTTGGACGTTTCATATCATCTATCATATCCCTGAGGTCCATTTCGATTTTTTCAATTTTTTCCCCATTCTTTCTTTTATGCTTTCATTTTCCATTCTGTCATCTTCCAGGTCACCGATTCGTTGTTCAACTTCCTCTAGTCTTGTACTATGAGTGTCCAGAATCTTTTTAATTTGGTCAACAGTTTCTTTAATTTCCATAAGATCATCCATTTTTTTATTTAGTCTTGCAATGTCTTCTTTATGCTCTTCTAGGGTCTTCTTGATATCCTTTGTATCCCGTACTATGGTCTCATTGTTCATCTTTAGTTCTTTGAGTAGCTGCTCTAGGTGCTGTGTGTCTTCGGATCTTTTGGTTTGGGTGCTTGGGCTTGGGTTATCCATATCGTCTGGTTTTTTCATATGCTTTATAATTTTCTGTTGTTTTTGGCCTCGTGTCCTTTGCTGAACTTGATAGGGTTCTTTTAGGATTTGTAGACCAATTGAAGTCCTTATCTCTAATTTATCAGATCTACAGCTTCGTGGAGTACACTTTCTCTAACTAACCAGCAGGTGGCGTCCACGAGCCACCTGTTCTCCACAAGCCAGTTCTCCCCTGCTTAGCCTTTTTGGTGAGTGGGGGAGTGAGTCTTGTGGGGTACAATTGGTGTACCAAGCTTGCGTGTGTAGTTGGTGTTGCCTGCCCTGTATATGGGGCGTGTTTCTGGGCAGTCTGGGAGGGGGGGGCGACTTTAACAATCAAACCTCCCTGGTGATCCTAGAGTTTTAAGGCTGCTGCAATAGTCTAATCCTTCAGTTCAGTCCTGCCACAGTTTGTCTCTGCCACTGACCCACAAGTCCTTGGTATTGGCGTATGGCTCCTGAGACTTGCGAGTGGGTCCCTCTTCCAGGCCGTGCACCCCCTGGTCCTCTGTTGAGGGATGACTGTGCTATGTCACAGGTGAGTGCTGTCCCCCCAGGGCAGTTCTGGGCTGCTGGGCTGTGTAGGGGGGCTCCCAGTCTGCTGAAATGATGGCTGAATGGGGCTTTGTTAATTCACACTGCTCTACCTTCCCAACTCTGGGACAATCAGCTGAGGTTGCAGGGAAGGCTAATGTCCACGCCCAGTTTTGTGGTATGTGCCTGTTATTTGAAGCACTTCCGTCACACTGGGTTGTCTGGGGCAGTTCTGGGCTATGGGGCTGGCGATGGGCAGGAGTGTTTCCTGTCCACCAGGATGATGGCTGTGAGCAGACACCCCCCTTTTCTTGGGAAGTTGTGGTGTTCAGTGAATTTTCTCAGCCACTGGATTATTGCGTTTTGTCTCAGAGCTCTCCTAGTTCTGCTCTTGACTTGATCTGCCCAAATTGCAGGTCTTTGAAGCTTTCTGTATTGGGCTTCTTACAGTAATTGTTTTAGAAAAAGAAAAAAGGATTAAAAAAAAAAAAAAAAAAAAAGGCCCTCCTCAGAGATCTAATGGGCTATTGAAATGCTAAGAGACAAAGCAACCAGGGCCATTAAGGAAAGGTCCACAGGGCAGAGAGATCACCTTTTCTTTGGGATTTGCATATGAGCCTCAGGGCCTGAGCTCTGCCCTTCCCCTTTCTATGTTCACCAGAACTCCAAAAATCCTCCGCTTTTATTTTGGAGTTTTTCGTGCTGTTTTTTTCTATGCCTGTCTCCTCTCTGCTGGGCTGGCTGCTCTCGGCTTCTCTGGTGTGTGGTCTCAGTCTATCTATGGTTGGAGTTTGGATCAGTAGAATGAGTTTCCAATAAGGGCTGCCACTGCAGTTCTCCCTTCTCCTTCCCGGAGCTGACAGCTCCTCCTCCCACGGGACTGAGCCTGGCAGGGAGGGGCGCGGGTCCCCTGGCCACAAAAACTTACAGATTTCACTTATCTCAGCAGTTCGACGTTTTCATGAGTGTTGTATGAAGTATGCCCAAAGTCAGATTGCTCTGTGGTGTCCAGTCCACGCAGTTCCTGGCTTTCTACCTACTTTCCTGGAGGAGTAACTAAAACATACAGCTCACCAGTCTGCCATCTTGCCCCACCTCCCCCTAGCCTTCCTTTTTAATGTCCTTGATCATTTTCTAGCCCACGTGCCAAGAGGACTGCATTACACAGCTGTCACGGAAGGCTCCAATCCTGACAGTGTGATCCTAGACATGTTATAATGGGATATGTGTAAGAATGATATGAGTCATTCCTTGGTTGTGCCTTTGGAGGGAGAGATGTGTCCTCCTTGCCCTTTTCCTCTGTCCTGTTCCCTGGAATGCAGAGTGGTCACGATGAGCCACCTTGGACCATGCAGATGAAGGCAGCATCCTAGGGATGTGAGTGGAGCCTGGGTCCCTAGGAGTGAGGGGCTACCATGCCAAACTAGACTGCTACAGACTACCACATAAGCCACTGCTATTTTGGATCTAAGTTACAGCAGTTGAACTATCCACTCCATTGCTAACACATAAGACAAACCTAAACTTAATTATTTTGCTTGCTGGATTCATTACTTGATGAATTCTTTGCCTGTTATGATCCTTTATTAAAGTCTTCCAGAGGGGGAATTCATATGAATTTATGTTTATTTGCCTGAAGCCTAGCTCAGAGTTATGCTTGTTAAAAATTACCAATCAGGAAAGGTGGAACAGGCTCAACCTTGGTCCGTCATCCCTGCATATCATCTTTATCCTTAGTTATCATGGGCAATATGTATTTTATTCCTCATCTACCTCATTTTTTAGGAAGCTTCTGAGGAACTGGCCATCAGATAGCATTGCATTTATCTGAATAGAAAATCCAACTGGATAGTGGCTTAAACAAGTTAGGGTTTTAATTTTTCTTGTGGAAAAGAAGGCTGGAGGTAGGTAGTGCAGAACTTGATGGCACTGTCAAGTACTCATGTGCTCCCTCTGCTTTCTGCTCAGCGATCATTAGCATGTGGTTTTTGTTCTCATGCTTGTCACCACATGGTTCATATTAGACATCGCATCTGTGTTTCAGGCAGGAAAAGGGAGGAAAGTGGAGGAAAAAGTGCAAGCCATCTGAATCAACCCCCTCATATTCATAAAAATATTGTAGTGTTATGTAACATACAGACAGAAAACTGGACAAATCACAAATATATGGTGTTCTAGTTTGCTAATGCTGCCAGAATGCAAAACACCAGAGATGGATTGGCTTTTATAAAAGGAGGTTTATTTGGTTGCACAGTTACAGTCTTAAGGCCATAAAGTGTCCAAGGTAATACATCATCAATTGGGTACCTTCACTGGAGGATGGCCAATGGTGTCCGGAAAACCTCTGTTAGCTGGGAAGGCATGTGGCTGGCATCTGCTCTGTAGTTTTGGTTTCAAAATGGCTTTTTCGCGGGCTGTTACTCTCTAGGCTGCAGCTCCTCTTCAAAATGTCACTCTCAGTTGCTCTTGGGGCATTTGTCCTCTCTTAGCTTCTTTAGAGCAAGCGTCTGCTTTCAATGGCCATCTTCAAACTGTCTCTCATATGCAGCTCCTGGGCATTCTTCAAAGTGTCCCTCTTGGCTGTAGCTCATCTTCAAAATGTCACTCTCAGCTGCACTGAGTTCCTTCTGTTTGTCACCTCATTTATATGGCTCCAATAATTTAATTCAGATCCATCCTGAATGGGTGGGCCAACACCTCCATGGAAATTATCCAATCAGAGTCATCACCCACAGCTGGGTGGGGCACATCTCCATGGAAACACTCAAAGAATTACAATCTAATTAACACTGATAGTCTGCCCACACAAGATTACATCAAAGATAATGGTGTTTGGGGGACATAATATATTCAAACCGGCACATATGGCTTGATGCATGTTTACAAAATAAACACACCAGTGTAACTGGCACCCAGAACAAAAACCTTTTGCCCCAGCCCCCAGGAACAGCATAGATTAATTTTTCCTGATTTATGAAATCAAAAATCATACATCATAAAGTATGTATTCTTTTGTGCCTGGCTTCCTTTGCTCAATATAACACCTGTGAGAGTCACCCATAATATTGCAGGTAGTTGTAGAATATTTATTATCACTACTGTAGTATTCCAATATGTGAAGATAACTTTTTTTTTAATCCATTGCACTATTGGTAGGCATTTGGGTATTTTGCAGGCTATTTCAGTGCAAGTCTTTTGGTGAATGTATGTTGAATTTCTGTGAATAGAAACCTAGGTGGAGAATTGCTGGGTTATAGATTATGCTCATGTTCAGCTTTGATACTGCCAAATAATTCTCCAGAGTATTTGTACCAATTTACTACACAACTAGCAATGTATAAAAGTTCTGGGTGCTCCACAACCTTGACAACACTTGGTATTATCTGTTTCTTTTGTTTGAGCCATTCTGATCAGTGTGTAGTATTATCACATTGTGCTTTTACTTTGCATTTCCCTGAAGACTAGTGAATCAACACATTAACAAATCAAGAGGGAAAAATCAAATGATCATCTCAATAGATGCTGAAAAGGCATTTGACAAAATCCAGCATCGTTTTTTGATAAAAACACTTCAAAAGGTAGGAATTGAAGGAAACTTCCTCAATATGATAAAGGGCGTGTATGAAAAATCCACAGCCAGCATAATACTCAATGGTGAGAGACTGAAAACCTTCCCTCTAAAATCAGGAATGAGACAAGGATGCCCGCTGTAACCACTCTTATTCAACATTGTGCTAGAAGTGCTAGCCAGAGCAGTCTGGCAAGACAAAGAAATAAAAGGCATCCAAATTGGAAAGGAAGGAGAAAAACTGTCATTATTTGCAGATGATATGATCTTATATCTGGAAAACCCTGAGAAGTCAACAACACAGATACTAGAGCTAATAACAAATTTACCAAAGTAGTGGGATACAAGATTAATGCACATAAGTCAGTAATGTTCCTATATACTAGAAATGACCTAACTGAAGAGACACTCAAGAAAAAGATACCATTCTTAATAGCAACTAAAAAAATCAAGTACCTAGGAGTGAACTTAACCAAGGATGTAAAAGACCTATACATAGAAAACTACGTAACTTTACAAAAAGAAATAGAAGGGGACCTAAAAAGATGGAAAAATATTCCTTGTTCATGGATAGGAAGGCTAAATGTCATTAGGATGTCAATTCTACCCAAACTCATCTATAGATTCAATGCAATTCCTATCAAAACTCCAACAACCTACTTTGCAGACTTGGAAAAGCTAGTTATGAAATTTATTTGGAAGGGGAAGATGCCTCAAATTGCTAAAAACATTCTAAAAAAGAAAAAGGAAGCAGGAGGACTTACACTCCCTGACTTTGGAGCTTATTGTAAAGCCACAGTAGTCAAAACAGCATGGTGCTGGCACAAAGATAGACATACTGATCAATGGGATCGAATTGAGAATTCAGAGATAAACCCCCAGACCTATAGTTGACTGATCTTTGATAAGGCCCCAAAACCACTGAACTGGGACATAACAGTCTATTCAACAAATGGGGCTGGGAGAGCTGAATATCCATATCCAAAAGAATGAAAGAGGACCCCTACCTCACACCCTACACAAAAATTAACTCAAAATGGATTAAAGATCTCAATATAAGAGACAATACCATAAAATTCCTAGAAGAGAATATAGGGAAACATCTTCAAGATCTTGTATTAGGTGGTCACTTCCTAGACCTTACACCCAAAGCACAAGCAACAACAACAACAAAAATAGATAAATGGGAACTCCTCAAACTTAAAAGCTTCTGTACCTCAAAGGAATTTGTCAAAAAAAGTGAAGAGGCAGCCAGCTCAATGGGAAAAAATATTTGCAAACCATGTATCTGACAAAAGACTATCTTGCATATGTAAAGAAATCCTACAACTCAGTGACAATAGTACAGACAGCCCAAATATAAAATGGGCAAAAGATATGAAAAGACAATCCACAAATGGCCATGCATTAGGGAGATGCAAATTAGGACCACAATGAGATACCATATCAAACCACTGTTCATTCTTCTCTTTTACCTTACTAAGAAAACTTTTTTTTCAGAGTGGCAATATGCATAGTTAAAACACTATCTTTTCCAGTCATTAGTTCAATTAGGAGCGATCACATGACACAGTTCAGCCAATGAGATACAACCAGATGTTAGTAGTTGGGGCTTTGGGAAAACTTTTTTTTTGGGGGGCAGTCATTAAAAATGGCTGCCATTAAACAAACAGGGAACTACAAATGCTGGAGGGGATATGGAGAAATTGGAACTCTTATTCATTGTTGGTGGGACTGTATAATGGTTCAGCCACTCTGGAAGTCAGTCTGGCAGTTCCTTAGAAAACTAGATATAGAGTCACCCTTCGATTCAGTAATTGCACTTCTCGGGATATACCCTGAAGATCTGAAAGCAGTGACACGAACAGATAACTACATGCCAATGTCCATAGCAGCATTATTCACAATTGCCAAGAGATGGAAACAACCCAAATGTCCTTCAACAGATGAGTGGATAAATAAAATGTGGTATATACACACGATGGAATACTATGCAGCAGTAAGAAGGAGTGATGTGGTGAAGCATATGACAACATGGATGAACCTTGAAGACATAATGCTGAGTGAAAAAAGCCAGGCACAAAAAGAAAAATATTGTATGCTACCACTAATGCAAACAATGTGAAAAATATAAAATAAATGGTTTATATTGTGGAATGTAGGGGACCTAGCGATAGACAGCAAATAGTGAAGGGGGAGTGATGATCTAATAAGAACAGATAAGTTATGGAGGGTAAACTTAATGTTCTGGGAATGCTCAGGAACGACTATGGTTTGTTAATTTCTCAGGGGTTTGGTAGGAACAAGTTGCAGAAATGTAGTTATTTTAGGTTATTTGTTTTTCTTATTCCTTTTTTTTTGGTTTTGTTTGAAATGCTTTATTTATTGTTTGTTTTTTAATTTTTTGATAAAGTTAAAAAAAACAATGAATGAGTGTGAAAAAAACTAAATGAACAATGAGGGGAGGAGGGAAATGGAATCTTCTGGATATTCTTTTTTATTCTAATTTTTATTTTATTTTTTGGAGTAATGAAAATGTTCAAAGATTGATTGTGATGATCAATGCACAACTATGAACAACTGATTGTACACTTGGAAAAAAAATATTCCATTGTATGGAGACACCCACCCCCCAAAAAAAAAAAAAAAAAAAGTTTTCCCGAAGCCCCAACTACTAACGTCTGGTTGTATCTCATTGGCTGAACTGTGTCATGTGATTGCTCCTAATTGAACTGATGACTGGAAAAGATAGTGTTTTAACTGTGCATGTTGCCACTCTGAAAAAAAATGTTTTCTTAGTAAGGTAAAAGAGAATGAACATTGGATGGGCGTCAGGGTCTGACACAGTTGCTGGTTCTCCCAAAACCAGCGGGGATGCAGGGGGCAGGGGAAGTGTAACCTTCTCATGCCCACCAGGTGAGCAGAGCCCCCGGCTCTTGCAGTCACAGCTGGAGCTGCACTGTCCCAGTTCAGGCAGCTCTTACTGTTCCCTGGCCTGCTGGGATGGGGCTGAGCCGGAAAGAAGGTTCCGGCAACTCCTCTGGTGACCCTGTGGGGTGACCAGAGAACAGCTCCCCCCACAACCTCACTTGTGGTTGGATGGACCTGGGAATCCGAGAAAAGCATTCCGTGGCATCCCAGCCCAGTTCACTGCTGGTGAGAGAAAATTCTTACATTAGTTTCAGAACTAAAGGTCATAAGATCACGTCATGAAATGACTCCTGGTTTAAATGGTCAGATATAGATATCACTTCATAAAATTCTTAATCCTGACCACTCTTGGGGCACTGGACTGTCTTGTTTATACGTGATTTATTTATTTTAATATGAATTAAGTTATTTAATCAAAAGTATTAACTCAAATTAGTATTAACTAAAATTAATGTGGTGGTAATTTAAATATTCTTTATATTTATATTTATTTTCAGCCCACTTTTTTTTTTTTTTTTTTTTTATTTAAGGCTGTTTGAAGTTAGGGAACTTGGGAGCGAGTACTAGTGTATTGGGTGATCTGTGCCTTGAAAGAAAGGAGATGCGACTTCGTCTGTTCTCTACTACACTGGTTTTCATCTGTGTCCTCTAGACTGTGACCCAATTTAGCACAAAGAAAGGAGCCTGTGTTTACAGCTCTGAGCCCCCAGCCCTCCCATCTTTATTCAAAAAGACCAAGCATGTAAAAGCAAGCTGTGTTAGTTTGGGTTCTCTGAGAAGCAGACACCAGGCTGGGGTTAAATGTGCAAGGATTTTATTAGGAGAAATGCCTGGGCGAGAGAAAATAGGGAGGGAGCTGGGAGAGCCCTTCTACTACAAGGCAAGTCTCACCTCAGCTGAAGGAGGAGGGGAAGGAAGGTGGGGTGGAGATGTCTACACCATGGTGCGGGCTAAGGAAGGTTCAGCGAGGCCACAGGGGGCCTCCAGCCACCTCAGTCATCTGAGGAGTCCCCTGATTCCCAGCAACAGCCTGACTTGGTACCCAACCACACCCAGTTAGTGGCTGGGAGCAGCCCGTGGCAAGTGCGGCTTTGGAGCAAATGCAAAGATGGAGCAGCTGGAGCCCTCACCCAGTTACAGGCCCTGTAGCGAGAGCTCTGCAAGGTGCCTTCTCAGTGCAGCCTCCAAAGCTTGCTCAGCTTCTCCTAGAAATTGAAGGCAGTGCTGGGATTCCCTGTACTTTCGTGACATATAAAAATTCAAGTTGGTTGACATCTGTTGCCATGCGTGACTTTCGGAAGGGACAGTAGAGAAGGGATTAAGTTTACTGTCCCCAGCAGTCTGTGATATTACAACTGAGTGCCTTATGAATTAATTGCTTTTTTAAAAAAATTTTATGGGATTTTCTTGATTAAGTGCCATGAACTGTTTTCTTTAAAATTTAAATGAAATTTTTTCAAGCAGATTGACTTCATAGGTTTAAGAACATCTCCATTGAGTATTTGGTGTTTTTCTGTAAACCTGCAACTTCCCTACTAATAAGGAATAACAGGCATTCAGCAATAGCAAAACCAATATGTGGCAGATCTCTGGCCTGTGACTTGTTGACAGGTTCACAGATGAGCCTCTGATGTTTTAAAAACAAGCAATCTAGGCCTAAAGGGCAAGATATCAGATATCTGGGAATCAGGTTTTCACTACTATTTTTATTATTTTTCGCATGATCAAGTCCTAGAATGGGGAAGGATTGATCTTGGCCCAGGGTAAACGGCACACATGCCACATCCATGCAGCACGGTCTTCAAATCTGACTCATTCTTCTGTCATCTCTATAAATCATAATTTGTGCTGATAAGGTGAGGTCATTTACTTGAAAGCAAAATGGAGGAACTCAAATGAAAATGGATTGAATCCGAAGTTTGTGTTTTGAACACCTCCTTTAGCAGCAGGGCCGTTGGCAGAAGGGGATGGGACACATACAGCCAGAAGCAGGTTTTCACCCTGAACAAGATTAAGAGATGAGAAGGCTCATGAGATCATCTTATTCATATCATCATTTTCTGCCTGAAAGGCCTGGGAGAGAAGGGGGATGTTCTGAGTAATCTATTTTCTTTCTGATTCTTTCTCCCTCTTCATCATAAGTGATTTAGCTAATGACTTCCCTGCCATTTCCTTCAGTCAACAGTATCACTATATCAGAGGATATAATGATTTTCATTATATCAGAGGATTTTCTTACCGCATTCATCTTCCTTGATCAATGCTGAAAGTTTTTTTTCCTCCTTTGGTTTGCTTTCCTGAATACCTATGAGCAGTTATTCATCATTTGAGCTTTCACATAACCTGGCTTTGGCCGTCTTTCTTTCCTGACACGTGGGCAGGTCAGTCGTTTGAGAGGGTTTGCCACACAGACGCTTTCATCAATGGCCATCAAACTCCTGCATTTTCCACTAGCTCTTGACAGGTCCTGTGACCAAAGGACACATTTTCTTGAGCTCTTTCCAAAGGATATCTGGATATTCAACTATTTCCTTGCACATTTGAATCTATTCCTGCAGCAACTTGGGGCTGTGAACCCCGGCTGTGATAAGGGAGGTGAGCCATTCCTCAGTGTTCAAGGCTCAGACATATTACAAGGCATTTGGTAAATAGAAGAGCTGCCTTGGGAGCGTCTTCAGCATATGGTGGGAGGTTCCAACATATTGCACAAGAGGAAAAGGGAACGCAAGATAAGGGTAATTTCAGTCTTCTGCATTGATTGTCCCTCTCAGAACTTTCCCTGCTCTCCCTCCAAGAGGAGTTAGCCAGGGCAGCTGGTTGCAAGGCTGCAGCTGTTTTTAGTTGTTGATTTTAGCTTCGGAGCAGTCCCTTGTGGGCGAGGACGCCGTCTCTGCACCCTGGAATGGGCTTGCAGGTGTCGGGGAAATGTTTTCTTTCCCCGCTGTTATGTGACACTCAGTAACAGACAAGCTATTATGATGGATCGGCTGCTGTCACGGAGACTTGGGTTTGCCAGGCTCAGTCCTGTCCCTTCCCCCATTCCTCTCACACACGGAGCTGCTGAAAAAGATTTGCTTTCTGCTTAAGCTCAGCGAGTGTGCATTTCTGTCATCTCCCTCAACCTGCTCCCTTGCAAATGGTGCTGGATGTGTCAACGGCAAGGGAATATCAGGTCAAAGATCTTTAAGAATCTGCTACAAGTAGGCCTGGATTGAAATGGGTTTAAAGAAACATGGGTATGTGAGAAATAATAATTTTTTAAAAGAAAAAGCCTACTTGAGTAAAAACAAGGGGCTCTGGTGTTTATTGCTTTGTTTGTTTGCTTACTTGTTTGTTTGAATGGAAATGCTAGAACTTGGGTCCCATGTTAGGGCTGAGCACGTATTCCCATATGTTTTGTTGATGTAATGATGGGGCTTCATTAGCTGGTGGTGGGTGTCATGTGTACAGATGATACTGTAGTCAGTGCCTTAACTTGAACATATCAATACTAGCACAGCGCTCACCCCCCTTTTTCCCATTTGTCTTTGGGCAACTGGGGCTCCTGCCCTGATCCCTGTGCCTACTCTACCCCATGTGTGACCCCTCCCTCCATGCCACCAACACCCTTCTAGACTGTGCTCTGACACCAGGGCCTAAACTTTCCTGTCCAAATGGCCCTGGCCCTGTGTCGAACCTGACGCCACACCCCTAGGGTGAGCAGTGGCTATATATGGAGGTGGAGTGGAAGAAGAGACAGATACGTGCATATAATCAGTGTTCCTCAAAGAGAAGCTCAGAGCTGGGTGGGAGGAGCTGGGGCGGCCATGGGTCACGTGTGTTGCCTGGATCTCAAGATAGTTAGGGGGAGCCTTGTCTTAGTTTGCCAGGCTGCTATGACAAATACCACTCCGTGGGTTGGCTTAAACAACAAGAATTTATTGTCTCACAGTTTCAGAGGCTAGAAGTCCTAAATCAAGGTGTTCACAGGCCATGCTTTCTCCCGGAGCCTGTGGCATTCTGGTGCTGGCTTGCACGATCCTTGGGGTTCCTTGGCTTGCATCTGTGCCTCCATCACATGACGATCTGTCTCTGTGATGGTTTGAAGCTACATGTACCCCAGAAAAACATGTTCTTACATCTAGTCCAGTCCTGTGGGGGTAAACCTATTGTAAGTAGGGCCTTTTTGATGAGGCTACTTCAGTTAAAGCCTGGCCCATCTCGTGCAGGATGGGTCTTAATCCTATTACTGAAGTCCTTTGTAAATGGAATGAATACAGAGAGAGAGAAAAAGCTACAGAAGCAAGAAGCTGCAATCAATGGAACCTGGAAGAGAAGAGAGAGACCAGCAGACACCTTGGCATGTGGCAGAGGAGCCCGGGATTGCTGGCAACTGGTCTGGAGGAAGAAAGCATTGCCTTGACAATGCCTTGATTTGGACAATTTTTTTTACCTCAAATAGTAAGTTAATCAATCCGCATTGTTTAAGCCAACCCATTTCAGGGTATGTGCTTTAAGCAGCCTGGGAAACTAAATCAGTCTCCTTGGTCTCCTCCTGTGGCTCTCTGATTTACTGCATCTGAATTTCCTCTGCCTTAGAAGGCCTTCAGTCACATGGAGTAAGGCCAACCTGATTCAGTTTGGCCTCATCTAAATAGGATCTTTGGAGATCGTGTTCACTAATGAATGCCCACTTTAACCAATTAAAATAGCTGCGAAAGTCCTAGTTACAAATGGGCTCACACCCACAGGACCAGGGGTCAGGATGGAACATGGCTTTATGGGCGGACAGGATTCAGTCTCAACAGATCTGCATAACATACTCCCTCTCCTTCTACCCACTGGTGCAATGCTTCAAAAAAAGGCAAAGGAACATGGGTTTTAATAAAAAAATACAAGTTAACCTTCTTACTCATTCTAAATCCTAAAGGCAGGTGTACAGGAAATGAGTTGGGATGGGAGCAGAAAGTGAAACTGCCCAGTTTAGTTTCCGCTTTTAAGGTATGCGAATTGCTTCCCACAGCAGATAGCGTATGTGCTGAAATGTTCTTCAATGATAATCTGAATGTTTGAAAGTCATTGGTATTTGAGTAAAGTGCATCTAAAGGATCAGCAGTAGCCTTTTGTTGCAGTACCTCAAATGTTGGACACTTGTAAAGAAACCCTATAAAATGTGCTGGGGTCTTGGAGGTTGAGCAGGGTCAGGTTATTAGGCACAGCCGCAACTCAGAATAGCGTTAGTTCGGTCAAATGCCTGGACTATTCAACTAAGTAAAAGGTTCAACAGATCAGCTATAGTGCCCAGTCTAGTAGCTGCTCAATAAGCAAAACACTTTAAAAATTGACTCAGCATCTGGTAATGTTTGCTCAAAGTAGTTGATCCAATAGTCCAAGATATGGTCAGCTTAAATCTCTTGGTATTTCAATGACATCAAAAGCCAGGCTTCGCTCCCAAAGCCTGACTTGTCATAGATACTTTACTGTGATAAAGTGGAGCTAACTTTTCCACTCACTATGCAGTTAACTTAGCAATAGCACTTTGCATTGTTATAGTACTTTTGTTATAGTTGATGAAATTACTTAACATTAAATTAATTAACATTAAAATATTACTGTTAGCTATAGTCTGTGTTTTGCATTAGTTGTACTTTTCCCATATACCATCCTGTTATTAATACCTTGTAGTAATGATGTGCATTTGTTCTAGCTCATGAAAGAACGTTCTTATATTTGTACAATTAACCACAGTCATCATCCACAACAGGGTTCACTATGTTATACAGTCCCATGTTTTGTAAAATGTATTCTCTACTTGGGCTGTGGTGAGAAAAATTTGAAAAGCAAGGACCTAAGGCAAGTAATTTGATGGTGGATTTCTATGCATGTGACAGGCATTAGGAGAGAAACTTAGGGGCAGGAGACCCTCCTTGCATAACTTCCACCACCCCTGCAGGCAGCCAGCCTCCCCCTTTGTCTGCTCATTAAGCTCATCCCTATTTGTGTTGCTTCCTTAACCTTGCATTGTAGAGAACCACCATGAAATCAAAATATTCTTAGGACCATCATGAAATCAAAATATTCGTCAGTGAATAATAGTGTTCTGCTTGTAAGGTGCTTTTTATCTACATTCTCCCACTAGAGTATGGATTCTAGATTCCAGATTAAAAGCTCATCCCAGAGGAGAGGTCGTTTGTCTGCCTCTAAGAAAGCCTCCAGAAAGATCTTATCTAGCCCGGTTTTATGATTCAGTGTTCATACAGTCATACAGAAAGGCTTTCCTGTGTTTGATTAATTAGTCTTCTCTCTTTTAACTCTTGAAGTTAGGTTGCTATTACTTTACCTGAGCAAACATATGCTTGGCATTATGACATCTTCAGTAGCCAAGGGTTGATATTGGAAGGAGGTGAAATCGAGCAAGTGGTAATGGCGCTCTAGAATTGGGGTAACGGGTAGAAGGTTGGTCTTTGCTGCTAAGCTGCTTGATGGAGGGAGGGGTAGGCCAGCATTTTCTTCCTTTGGCTCATGGGGTACTCCCTCAAGAATCGTGGACTAAAGCAACCAGCTGCTTTCAAAAGGGCTGTTTTATTGTAGTGCTACCTCACCACCATTCCATAGACCAGCTGTTGGCATTTTGGGTTCCTGCTGTTTGCTGATTTAATTCCATTCATTTCAATCCCATTGCTACTAGGTAAAACCTACCAGTACTACACCCCTGAAAATCTATTGAGTCAGGGGGAACTCTTTGATGAAAAGGATGAGGGCTTACCTCTAAGGTGTTTGGCTGTTGGGACCTATTTCTTTCCCTCAAGTAAGACAGGGCCTATGCCAAGGAGGGTGGTGGCCATTCTGGCTTTGTCGTCTCGGCCGGAAGCTTCCAGCACTCACCCAACAACGTGGCGGAGAAATCTTGTGCTCAGAAGGAGTTAAACTGTCTGTCTGCACAGTGTGGCTTTGTTCTGGCAATGTCCCATCAGGTTAGGTCATTCCTGATGATTTCACTCTCCCGGTGACATCAGCTTCCAATCTCCTGAAGGTGAGTTCATGTGCGAGGGCTCCGAGACACTCGCTTCCTGAGTCCCAGGCCATTCCCACCGGTGTGTGTGGACAGAGCGTGTCTCTCCCAGGCTGCAGTCTGGCTGTGCGCTCGTTTGTGCTTACCGTATCGAGCTACCATGCTGACATGACACCAGCTGGCATAGCCCAGCTCCGAGATGGAATGTGCTGGATGCAAGCGAAAAACCGAACGCTGACATTTACTCTCCCTCCACCCGCCCAGGTACAAAATAAAAGGATTCGAGGGATGACTCGACGGAGTCTTGGTTTGATATTTTTCTAAGTTGTCTCTCCCTCCCCTACCTTTAGGTAGCCTGCCAGGTGATAGTATCTTTATCGTAGCTTTCAGTCCATTATACCCACTGACTCTTGAAACTATCTGGCTGCTGATGGCATGAATTAAATCTAAGACCTTAAAA
The DNA here is from genome assembly GCF_015220235.1 of Choloepus didactylus. NCBI lineage: Eukaryota > Metazoa > Chordata > Mammalia > Pilosa > Megalonychidae > Choloepus > Choloepus didactylus. The sequence goes on from NC_051318.1 coordinate 100,083,166, forward strand.
CAGTTTAGTGTAGCCTTGTTCTTAAATAGCAAGTCTGTGAAATAAAGTAAGCTATTCACCTTCTAAGATCATTTCCTTTCTTTTGCCTTTGAGACATCTTGAAAGAACAAGGCGCGGACGTGGAAGCAGCTCGGGTTTATTGGTTGGGTGCCAGGAGTTGGTTTTGACAGTGATGGTGATGCTGTCTGTGTACGTGTCCAAAGTCTGCAGAGGGGCAGATGTCAATAAGACATCCCTGGAAGGGTCTCCAGAGACTTTGTCTAGTCCCATGGCCGGTGTAAGCGTATTTTGTGACACTTACTGTTTTTCTCCTCTCTTCTACAGGCTCTGGTGCCCCCAGTTTTGTCACCAGGGATTCAGAGTTCCAGATGCTCTCTGACCCCTCTACCACGTCCGTGGTCCCCAGTCCTAGGGGGGATGGAACGTGCTCTGCCTGGGGTCACGGGTTCTGGGCCAACGTGGAGCAGAGGAGGGAAATATCTCTGCAGAAGAGCAGCGTTTCGTCCTCACCTCATTTCCAAGATCCCGAGACTCCATTTCTTCATCGGATTAATGGCTCTTGGCACTCAGAAGCAGCTTCTGGAGTCGGAGCCGTCAGGGTACATGCTGAGGTCTAAAATCATGTCAGGAAAATTTTATACCAGCACAGGATTGTTAAGAGGAGACTGGTGTTCAAACAAGCTGATAAGGTTCTACTCTCACTGTGGAGCTTCATTTCATATGGAAGGGAAAGAAAAAGAAACGAATAGAGCTTAAGAGAGTGTAAGTGTGTAGTTATCAAATAATCATGACCACTTATCTCAATTTGGGTCTATAGGGGTACTGAAAAATACTTTATTTATTTATTTATTTATTGCCTGCCTCTTCACAAAATAAAAGTTGAGGCTCTCATTTTTCGAGGAGGGATGACTTGCAAATCTTTTGTTTGAAATGCGTCCATGGCTAGGCTTTCTGAGTTTCAGTTCTGTTTTGGTGGTGGTGGGTGGGGATCGGCTGCGTCAGAGGAAATTTGTGAAATCTTAGTCCAGGATGCTGATACTCTTATCAGTCACATCTGCTCAGAACACAAAAAGACACCAGACTTTTTTTTTTTTTTAAGGTCTAGGACAAAGTAAACCAACTTCTTATTTCCTCCTGATCTATCTCCAAGGAGGTGAAAATGTTCGAGAAATTTCTTTACGAATTCATTCTCAACCTCATTCTCTTCTTGGTTCAGGTAGAGAAAAATTAGAAGAATAAAGAAAAAAAAATTCCTGAAGACATTATTAAAATAAGTGAAATGATAATAATAAAAATAGCTTCTTGTGCTCAAATTCCCACTTGTTCTCTTCTTGCAGTATGGCTGTTATATATTCATATGCTTACTCACCTCCCCACAAATAAACAGCACTGCCCTGCACCCGAGGAGTTGAAATTTCCCACTTCCCTGCTCCCTTTGGGGGTTCTTTGGGGAGCACAAAATTTGGGTCTTCTTGTTTGGCTGAGAAGACTGGAAAAACTCCTTCGTAGCAGTGGATTGTCTCATGTGGAAAGCTGGGTCTTTGTCCATTTGAGATGAAAGTACTGATGGGTGCTGCCTTTGGTGGTGGTGGGGTGTAAGGGGGCAGAGTGGTGGAGGAGGGACCCCTGGATGAGCCCTGTATCTTTTCCAGGTATACTGCTGGGGAGACCCCTGGGGAGGGAGAGCTCCTTCTCTGTTCCTGAAAGGGGAAGCACTGTTTGCTTTTGCACTGGGAGAGAAAAGGCTAGAAGCGTCTGTTATAGCAAACTAGGTGGTCTGTGCATAACATCATTAACTCCAGCCCTTTTCTGCAAGCCGGCAGGTTCTTTGACCAGCATGCCTTGCCCTCAGTTTGCCCAGGGTGGGATTGCCAAACCAGCAATGAGGTACACGTCTCCCAAATTCGGAATCAGAGGCTGACTTCATTGTGCCCACAGTCTCACCAACTTCCCCTGCCCCCAACCCAGCCCCAGGGACAGAGGAGCCCTGAGGGCACCAAAGGGAGAAACCACCCCACCCTCTATCTCCTTCCTGGAGTCTCCTGCTTAGACTGGGGCCACGCCAAGCTCATGCCAAGTGCAGGACCAGCAGTGTCATCACACTAGAAGCAGACTTGGGAAGATCGCCGGTGGCTGGAAATGTGGGGCAGAGAGAGGCTGCCCCCAAAAGGGCTGGTGTGCATATGGACACCTACCAACAGATGGGGTGGGAGTGCCTTTCATTTCATCCCAACTCTGCCACCCACTGTGTGACCCCAGGGAAGGAAGGGCCCTAACCCCACACAGGATGTTCAGCCTTTGCTTGGCTCACTGACCTCAGTGTAGTGGTTCTGAAGGGAAGAAGTTCTTTGCAGGAACCATCCGCCCCTGCGGCCACTGGGATGGTCAACACTGCTGTAGCAGGTGCTCAATAAGTATTGGTTGAATTAATGAAAGAGCCAATATGTCCAGAAAATATTGTGAGGCATCTTCCCTAATCTAGAAGTCCAGGTGGGGGCTCCTGAGTATGCGTGCACAGGTGTGTCCTGCCGCCCCACCCTCCACCATGCTCCTTTGAGTTCATGACCAGGGCTGGGACCAGAGACATCATCGATGTGACATTCCCATTTCAACAGGACCTCACATCAGCCCCAGTGGTCAACTGAAGCCCCCAAGCTACATGGGTCTTCACATGGCAACTTTGCCTGGCACACACAGGCCAGTCAGTAAATGCTTGATGAACTGCTGAAGTCAACTAAAAACATGCCGAACAAAATAAACCCTGAACATGAGAACAGAAGGAAGCAGGTAAAAGATAAAACGTTAAGTTTCAGTGACTCCAGGGAAACAAAACATGTAGTTCTCCTCAACGGCCCATCTTGATAAACATATATCAGTATACCTACTTTCTTTCCATTTTACATTTTTTAATAGTGCAGACATGGAGTAGACATTCCAAAAGGGCTAAATCTAAGGGAGGAGATCCACAATTTTCTCTAAATGGGGGACCTTAATATAGTGTCTCTTGCGTTGCTGTTTAACCTCTGTTCATAGAATTTAGGAAAGTAACTTCCATAGACGTGGTGGCTTCTCAGATAATTCTTTCTACAACATCTTCATCTAGCTGCCTCTTGTCAAAGAAGCAGTGGCACTGGTTCATTTACTCCACACAGTTTTTAATGAAAATTTGTTTCTTTACTTCTTTATCATCTCTCTCTCTCTGTATGTCCCCACCTCCCCCCACTGTGGGCAGTGATCACACATGACCTGTTCATCACTGAAACCTCAGCACTTTGCTCAAGGCCTGGAACACAGAAAATGCTTAATACTTGTGTGTTTAATGAATGGATTGGTGTGAATGACTGATGCCTAGTGAGAAACACAGGAGTGCCTGCCCTTACTTGGATTATTGCATTGGATCCTGAAAACCATCGGTGGATAGGAACAAAACAGTTTAATGTCAGTTCTCGAGGGAATCTGTTTCTGGTGATGGCTGATTGGCATTTGGCCTTTAGCCTCTTTGTAGGTATTGCTCACACACCAGGCATAGAGGCCTGCCCAGGGAGTCTGTTATTTGTTTGTTTTTAGCATTGAAAAAAACTGCACTTTTGCTGCGTGTCTGGTGTTTTTGGCTCACTGTTATTTTTTGAGAGTCATCTATGCTGCTGCATGTGTTGTAGTGTATTAGTCAGGGACCGCTAGGGAAGCAGAACCAACAGGAGATATCTGTAAATATTATGAGATTTTTATGAATACTGTTTCATGCAACTGCGGGAATGTGCAAGTCCAAATTCTGTAGGGCAGGCCGCAAGCTGGAACTCTATGAAAGTTTTTGATGAATTCCCCAGGAGAAGCTGGCTGGCTGAAGTATGGATGGAAATTCTCTTCTGACTGCTGAAATCATCACTTCTCCTTTTAAAGTCTTCAGCTGATTGGTTGAAATGTCTCTCATTGCTGAAAGCAATCTCCTCAGTTGATTGTAGATGTCATCAGCCATAGAAGCAATCAATTTTCTGGTGATTTAAATCCGTGAAATGTCCTTGCGGTAACAATCAGGCCAGTGCTTGCTTGACCAGACAACTGGGCACCAAAACCTGGCCAAGTTGACACATGGACTTAACCATCACATATGGTTCATTTTTTTAATTTTTACTGCCATATATTATTCCATTGTATAAATATACCACAATTTATTTATCCTAATGTTGGATTTTTCCAGTTTAGGGCAATTACAAATGATACTGCTATGAGCATTCTTGCATTTGTCCTTTAAGACACGTTTCTAGGAGAGGAAATACTGAGCCATATGACATTAGTGTCTTCAACTTTAGTCGATAATGTCTGACCATTTTCCAAAATGGTTGTACTTATTTTTTCTCCCACCAGGAGTATGGAGAGTTCCAATGGTCCACAAATCTTCACCAATATTAGTGTTGCCAACCTTTTAGAGTTTAGTAATTCTTTTTTGAAAATATTCAGTTTTATTGGGATAGATTCACATACCATACAGTCATCCATGGTGTACAATCAATTGTTCACAATACCATTATATAGTTTACATTCATCACCCCAATCAATTTTTGAATATTTTCCTTACACCAAAAAGAATAAAAAATAAAAAGTAAAAGTAAAAAAGAACACCCAAATTATTCCATCTCCCTGCATCCCACCCTATTTTTCATTTAGTTTTTGTCCCCATTTTTCTACTCATCCACCTATAATCTGAATAAAGGGGAGTGTGATCCACAAGGTTTTCACAATCACACTGTCACCCCTTGTGAGCTACATTGTTATACAATCATCTTCAAGAGTCAGGGCTACTGGGTTGCAGTTTGATAGTTTCAGGTATTTCCTTCTTGCTATTCCAATAAGCTAAAACCTAAAAAGGGATATCTACATAGTACATAAGAATGCCCACCACAGTGACCTCTTGACTCCATTTGAAATCTCTCAGCCACTGAAACTTCATTCTGTTTCATTTTGCTTCCCCCTTTTGGTCAAGAAGATGTTCTCAATCCCACGATGCTGGGTCCAGGCTCATCCCTGGGAGTCATGTCCTGCATTGCCAGGGAGATTTACACCCCTGGGAGTCAGGTCCCACATAGGAGGGAGGGCAGCGAGTTCACCTGCCGAGGTGGGTCAGTTAGAGAGAGAGGCCACATCTGAGCAACAAAGAGGCACTCAGGGGGAGACTCTTAGGCACAATTATAAGTAGGCTTAGCCTGTCCTTTGCAGTAACAAGCCTCATAAGGCAAGCCCCAAGATCAAGGGCCTGGCATACCAAATTGTCAGTCCTCAATGTTTGTGAGCAAATCAGCAATAACCCAAGTGGGGACGTCCAACATTTCCGCATTTCCCCCCAGCTCCTCAGGGGAGCCCTGCGTATATATTTTTATTGTCTGCCCCAATTACTTTGGGATGTATCGCTACTTCACACTACCCTATACAAACCTACAAGATCTCACTTCCTATTCAAAGTTCCATGTAATTATGGTGTTTGAAGAAACTGACCATACAAGTTAAATTATTTAGTGTGCTGTGGAAGATATACATCCTGCACCAAATTAGAGTTCAGTGATTCTTGTCAGTCTTTCATTGTGGTTTTAATTTGCATATCCTGATTACCTATCACCTAGGCAAAGGAGTATCTTTTTATATGTAAATTAACCATGTGGATATTAACAGAGCAGTGCCTTTTCAAGTTTCTTCCTAATTTATCTTTCTGTTGGGTTGTTTATATATTCTAGATATGAGCCCTTTGTTGGTTATATATGCAAATATCTTCTCCTACTCTTTGACTTCTTAATGATATCTTTTGATGAACATAAGTTGTTAATTTTAAAGGAGTCAATTTTGTCTATGTTTTCCTTTAACAGTTAATACATTTTGTGTCCTATTTAAGAAATCTTTCTCTACTCAGAGATTATGAATATATTGTGTTTGATCTGTAATCCACTAGGAATTGATTTTTGTGTATGGTGTGAAGGAGGGAGTTAAATTTCAATATTTTTTTCCTATGGAAATCCTATCATGCCACTTTTTGCCATAAAAGGATTATCTATCTATCTATCTTCCTTCCTTCCTTCCATCCATCCATCCATCCATCCATCCATTTGTTTCTGGCTTCTCTATTTCATTAGTGTATTCATCTGTTCTTGGGCCAATACCATACCATCTTATTTACTGTAGCTTTTTTAGTCAGTTTTGATATCCAGTAGACTGAGTCTTTCAAACTTTCTTTTTAACAGTGTCTTAACTATTCATGGGCCTTTGCATTTACATATAAATATTTGAATCAACTGGTCCAGTTCTCCCACCAGTTTCCAAAGCTGGGATATTGATGGAGATTTCACAGAATCTCTAGATGAGTTTACCGAGAAATTATATATTTACTATATTGAGTCTTCAAATCTAGGAACAAATTCTCTGTTTACTTAGTGTGCTGGTTTGTATATACCATGTCCCCCAGAAATAGCTATATTCTTTAATGCAATCTTGTGGGGGCAGACATATTAGTGTGGATTATTTGGAACTTATTGGTTCAGTATTTCCATGGAGGTGTGGCCCTGCCCATTCAGCGTGGGCCTTAATTACTTCACTGGAGCTCTATAAAAGCTCAGACAGAAGGAGCCGATAGCCAGCTGTAGCTGAAACAGGCAGCTTGAAGACAGCCATTAGAAGCTGATGCAGACATTTTGGAGAACGCCATTTTGAAATGCAACCTGGAAGCAAGCAGATGCCAGCCACATGCCTTCCCGGCTAACAGAGGTTTTCCGGATGCCATTGGCCATCTTCCAGTAAAGGTACCTGACTGCTGATGTGTTACCTTGGACACTTTATGGCCTTAAGACTGTAACTGTGTAACCAAAGAAACCCCCTTTTCTAAATGCCAATCCATTGCTGGTGTTTTGCATTCCAGCAGCATTAGCAAACTAGAACACTTAGGTCTTTTCTATTTTTTCCAATAATATTTGAGTTTCCTGAATTAGTTTTGTATATAGTGCAAGTTATAGAGCAAAGTCCATTTTTTTATTTTTTTTTACATATAGATATTCAATTGTTCCAGCACCATTTGTTAGAATGTCTATTGTTTTTCCATCAAATTGACTTGGCACCTTTGTTTAAAGTCAGTTGTCCATATGTTTGTGTCTGTTTATGACTTTCTAGTCTATTCCAGTGATCTATTTGTCTATTTCTATGCCTACACCACATCATACTGATTACTGTAGCTTTATAAGTCTTGAAATCAGGCAGTGAAAACCTCCCAATTTTGTCCTCTTTTTCAAAGTAATACCTAGTTTTGGGTATTCTAGGTCTCTTGCATTTTCAAAAGAATTTTTTTTTTTTTGCAATTTTATTGAGATACATTCACACACTTTAGAAACCCTCCAAAGTATGCAATCAGTGGCTCACAGTATCACCACATAGTTGTGCGTACATCCCCATGATCAATTTTAGAACATTTTCATTACTCCAGAAAAGAAATAAAAGTAAAAAGTAAAAAGAAAATCCAGTTCCTCCCATACTCCAATATCCCTATTCTTGCGATACATTTTTTACTGTTGATGAAAGAATATTAAAATATTACTGTTAACTCTAGTCCATAGTTTGCAATAGGTACATTTTCCCCCATGTGCCCCTCTATTATTAACTCCTTGTAATAGTTCATGAAAGAGCTTTTAAATATGTATGTTTTTACATTTGTACAGTTAATCACGGTCATAGTCCACCAAAAGATTCACCGTGTTATACAGTCCCATGTTTTAACCCCCTACTTTCTTTCTGGTGACATACATGACTCTAAACTTCCCCTTTCTACCACATTCACACACAATTCAGCACTGTTAGTTATTCTTACAATAATGTGCTACCATCATCTCTGTCCATTTCCAAATGTTTAAGTTCACCCCAGTTTAAACTTCTGCACATATTAAGCAACGGCTCCCCATTCTTTTAGCCTCATTCTAAATCCTGACTATGAGCTTACATATAATTAGTATGGTGAGATCATACAATATTTGTCCTTTTGTGTCTGACTTATTTCACTTAACATAATGTTCTCAAAGTTCATCTGTGTTGTTGCCTTACGACTTCATTCCTTCTTGCTGCTGAATAATATTCCATCATAGGTATATACCACATTTTGTTTATCTATTCATCTGTTGATAGTTTGTTTCCATCTTTTGGCTATTGTTAATAATGCTGCTATGAACATTGGTGTGCAAAAGTCTGTTCACCTCTCTACTTTCAAATCTTCTGGGTATATCCTGGGTAGTGGGATTGCCAGGTTGTAAGGAAACGCTATACTTAGCTACCTAAGGAACTGCCAAACTGTCCTCCACAGCAGCTGCACCATTTTACCTTCCGGCCAGCAGTGAATAAGTGTTCCCATTTCTCCACATCCTCTCCAACACTTGTAGTTTCCTGTTTGTTTAATAGTGGCCGTTCTAGTAGGTGTGAGATGATATCTCATTGTGGTTTTGATTTGCATTTCCCTAATAGCTAGTGAAGCTGAGCATCTTTTCATGTACTTTTTAGCCATCTGTATTTCCTCTTTGGAGAAATGTCTATTCATGTCTTTTGCCCATTTTTTAATTGGGCTGCATGTTTTTTTATTGTTGAGTTGTAGGATTTCTTTATATATTCTGGATAGCAAACCCTTGTCAGATATGTGGTTTCCAAATATTTTCTTCCATTGAGGTGCCTATCTTTTTCACATGAACTTTAGTACCAGTTTATCAATTTCTACAAAAAGTCTACAGAGATTTTGATTGGGACTGTTGGCTGAATTGGACATCTTAACATTATTGAGTCTTCCAATCTGTGAACAAGGTATATCTTTCCATTTATTGAGATCTTGAATTCTCTCAGCAATGTTTTATAAATTTCAGTGTATAGGTCTTACATATCTTTTGTCAGATTTATCACTAAGCATTTATATTTTTGATGTTATTGTAAATGGTTTTGTTTTATAAATGTCAAGTTCTGATTATTCAATGCTAGTATATAGAAATAATGTTGATTTTTGTACATTGATTTTGTATACTACAACTTTGCCAAACTCGTTTATTAGTTTTGGTAGCTTCTTTGTACATCTCATGAGATTTTCTACAGAGATAATTATGTCATCTATTTCCTTTTACTTCTCTTTTCTAAACTTTAATTTCTATTTTTTGCCTTTTTGTACTGGCCAGATCCTTTGGTATAATGCTGAAGAGTGGACTTCCTTTACTTGTTTCTGATCGTAGGGAGAAAACATCCTGTTCCTCACGATTGGGCTGTAGTTTTCTCGTCTTGTAATGTTTTGTCTGGTTTAGGTATCAAGGTAATGCTGACCTCATCTAATGGGTTGGGAAATATTCGCTCTTTTTTAATTTTCTGAAAGAGTTTGTGTGGAAATTTCTTTCTTAAATTTTTAATTGACTTTACCAGTGAAGCTGTGTGGATCAGGAATTTTCTTGTGGGAATATGGTTAATCTGTGTAGTGACTTATCAAGTTAATTAATTTCCCAAAGAACCAGTTTGGTTTCATTGATTTTATCTGTTGTTTTTCTTCTCTTTTTTCTATTTTATTGATTTCTGTTCTGATATTTATCAATTGATTACTTTGGTAGATTCTTAAGTTGGAAGCTTATGTTACTGATTTGATACCTTTCTTCTTTCCTAATATAGGCATTAGGACTATAAATTTCTCTCTAAATACTTCTTTAACAGCATCCCACAAATTTTGATATTTCATGTTTTCATTTTTCATTCAGCTCAAAATAATTTCTAATTTTACTTATTTTATGACATGAGTTATTTAGAGGTGTTTTATGTAGTCTCTAAATATTTGGGACATTTGCAGTGATAATTCTGTTATTGATTTCTAATTTAATTCTATTGTTGACAAAGAACATACTTTGTATAATTTGCTTCTTTTAAATTTGTTGAGACTTATTTTATGGCCAAGAATATAGTCTATCTTGGTAAATGGTCTGTATGAACTTGAAAAACAGTGTGTATTTGCTGTTCTTTTTTGGTGCAGTGTTCTGTAAATATCAATTTAGGTCACTTTGATTGATTGTGTTTTTTGAGTCTTTTATAACCTTACTGATTTTCTCTGTACTTATTCAATCAATTATTGAGAAAGGGGTATTGAAATCTCTGACTATAATTGTGATTTGTCTTTTAAAAATTTGTGTTTGCTTGACATGTCTTTTTCTATCTTTTTCTAGTCTTTCATTTTTAATCTATTTGTAACTTTGTGCATAAAATGTTTCTTCTTATGCAGCCTATAGTTGAACCTTACTTTTTAAAAAATTCAATCACAAACTCTCTGCCTTCTAATTGGAATGTTTAGACCATTTATATTGTGATTATTGGTATGATTAGGTTTAAATATTTCACTCAGCTATTTGTCTTATATTTGTTCCATCTTTTCTTTGATCCCCTTTTCCTTTTTTCTGCCTTCCTTTGGATTGAGTTTTTAAAATACAATACCCTTTTATCTCCTTTCTTGTCTTATTATCTACATGCTCTGTTTTGTTATTTTAATAGTTTCTTTAAGATTTTGTATTTTTGTGGTTCTTTAGGATTTTGATATATGTATTTAACTCATCACTGTCTATTTTCAAATGATATTATACTTTTTCACATATAGCATGGGAAAATTAAAGCAGTACTCCTCCGTTTCATCCCCTTGGTACTTGTGATGGTTTGAAACTGTATGTACTCAGAAAATCATGTTCTTAAAGCTGATCCATTTTTGTGGGTATAAACCCATTGTAAGTAGCATCTTTTGTTGAGGCTACTTCAGTTAAGGTGTGACCCATGTCATTCAGGGTGGGTCTTAATCCTCTTGCTGGAGCCCTTTATTAATTCAATGAAGAGAGAGAGAGGGAGAGAGGGAGGGAGAGAGAGAGAGACACAGAAGCAAAAAGCTGAAATCAATGGAACCCAGAAGAGAAGGAAGAGACCGGAGGACACTGCTGCAGGATTGCTGCAGCTGGTCTTTGGGAAGAAAGCATCACCTTGATGCCTTGATTTGGACATTTTCATGGCCTCAAAATCTAAGGTAAGACATTCCCATTGTTCAAGCCAATGCATTTTATGGTATCTGCTTTGAGCAGCCTAGGAAACCAAAACAATCTTCATGCTACTGCTGTCATACATTTTACTTAATCATGTATTATAAACCCCACAATACCTTATTTTTGTTTAAAACATCAATTATGTTTTACAGAGATTTAAATACTGTGGGAAACAGCTTATGTATTTACCATTTATGGGGTTTTTCATTCCTTTGTGTAGATCCATCTTTCTATCTGGTATCATTTTCCTTCTGCTTCAAGAACTTCCTTAACATTTCTGTTGTGTGAATTAGCTGATGATGAATTCATTCAACTTTATATGTTTGAAAACATCTCTACCCCACCTTTGTTTCTGAAAGATATTTTCACTGGGATAGAATTCTCAGTTGACAGTTAATTTTTTTTTAGCTTTAAAGATGTCACTCCACTGTCATCTTGCTTGCATTGCTTCTAATCTTATTTTTGTTCTTCTGTATGTATCATGTCTTTTTCTATGGCTGCTTTTAATGATTTCCTTTTTTTTTTTGACTGGTTTTGATAAATTTCATTATGATAGATTTTGGTGTAGTTTTCTTCATGTTTCTTGTCCTTGGAGTTTGTTGAGATTCTTGGATATGTGGACCGATGGTTTTCATAAAATTTGGAAAATTTTCGTCATTGTTACTTTGGCGTTATTTTTATGCCTCTTCTCTTCTCTTTTGGGCACTGTACTTACATGCGTATTAGATTGCTTGAAGTTGTTCCACAGCTCACTAACACTCTGTTCATTTTTTTCTTAGTCTTTTTTCTCTGTTTCGTTTCAGTGATATTTTCTTCTGTGATGTCTTATTTTCTGTTAATCCCTTCCAGAGTATTTTTATCTTGGACATCTAGAGTTTGCTGTTGGGTCTTTTTTTTTTTTAATATCTTCTATGTCTCTACTTCACTTTTTGAACATATAGAATACAGTTATAATGTACATATAATGTCTTTGCTAATTCTAATATCTGTGTCAGTTTGGGTTGGTTTCACTTAATTGACTTTTCTCATTATTTTCCTATTTCTTTGCATACCCCAAAAATTTTTATTGAATGCAAGACATTGTAAATTTTACTTTCTTGCATGGTATTTATTTTTTTATTCCTGTAAATTTTTTGAGCTTTGTTCTGGGATACAGTTAAGTCACTTAGAAACTGTTTGACCCTTTTAATCTTGCTTTTAAAATTTGTTAGACAGGACCAGAACATCGTTCAGTCTAGGACTGATTATTTCTACTACTGAGGCAAGACCTTTCTGAGTTCCCTACCCAATTTCCTGTGAATTATAAGGTTTTCCATTTTGGCTGGTGGGAACTGTTGCTTTTCCTCTCCTTATGTAAGCTCCAGTCCCTTGTAATCCGTTCAGACATTTCTTTTCCTGGCTTCTGCTACTTTCCTCATATGCATATGCTAATCAGTACTATGCTGAATACTCAGGAGGGACCCTCTATAGTTGCTCAGCTCAGAGTTCTCTCCCCCTGCAGCTCTTTCTTCTCCAGTGCTTTGTCCTGCTAACTTCAGCTGGGTTGGTCTTTCCAAACTCTTAGCTCCATCTCTTCATCATAGGCTGTGCATTGGGCTCCATCTGAGTTCCAGCTTCTTACGCCATGGCCAGCAAACTGTTTCAAGGCAGTAGGCTGGGGCTAGTTTCATTCTCCTGATTTGTATCTTCCCTTGGGTTCTGTTATGGTAATTATTCACTGTCATGTTAACTCTCATACCATCAAGCATATGTTTTTTGTATTTTATCCAGATTTTCTAATAGTCTTTGGTGAGAGGCTTGGTAGGAATTACCTACTCTGCAACTTATTAGAGTAAGAAGCTCCAGCCTTTTAATTTCAACCAAGTTTTTTTCAAAAGAGTGAGCAGTGACTTCAGATTTGGTGGGGTTTTCAGGTAGAGTTTACGTGGGGTTCAGAACTGGCCATCTGGCAGGTCTGACAGTTCTGGTGGAAGGGCCCACTGGGGACCAGTTCTCTGACAAGTACTGAGGAAATGACTAAGACATAGCTCATCCGGAGGTGAGAAGAAGCTGAGTTTGACCCAAGAACAGGATCCTGGTTATCAGAGAGGAGGGGAAGTAGCGAGGATGATGTCAATCACTCATATTTGTTTCCTGCTAGTGGATTTATGGAGAGTGGTATATATATATATTTTTAACCTTTATTGAAGGTTAAAACAGTAAGTTCACTTTTACTAAAAGCTGCAAAAATTGGAGCCAGGAGACCTTCCGTCAGCAGGTGTGAGCAAGAGTTGGTGAAATTTGAGTTATTACTCTTAATGTGACCCTTTAAGTACACTCAGGCCTGGGGAAAATCAGGTTACACAGGGGCCAGGCTTAATTAACAGATGAGATCCTTGGCACAAGCCCATTGTCTGTCAGGAACTGGCCTGAGGCCAGAAACTCATTTGGCCTTGACCCTAGAATGTCCATCAGATGGCAAGGGCTCTTGCTTGGGACTGGTATTTTTCTGTGCTGATATTCAGAGAGATTGACTTAAGGGTCCTTAAAATTTTACAATGAGTCATTCATAATGCCAGGTTGGCTGAAACATAAATGTGTTAGAACTGCCTGGGGGCAATTTGTAGGTCACTGTAGGCACTGAAAAGATGTTAAAAATATTAATACAATGCATAAAATAAAAGGCAAGTAGTGGGGGTGAGGGGGATTGGATAAACAACTTCCAGTGACTACACTCTGGTTTAGAAGATGAAATGTCTTTCGCCCAGCAGAAGGTACAAATCTGTATTGCATTAACTCAGCAATTCTAACTAAAACAAAGACAGGATGGCAAATATTTAAACAGTGATTAAAACATTGCTCAGACAATAGGAAATGTCTGCTCTTGCCAACTGTTTGCTTGGACAAAATAAAATAAATGAGGGGCACACAAACCACGTCTTTCTGGTTGCTCACAGGGACGTTTCTCTGGCATGAGGGACAGCTCCCTCAATCATTAATTTGAGCCCTATAACCTACTGAAAATAGCCTAAGAAACTGAAAACTGTTAACAGCTAAAGGGGTGTGTAAAATATATTTTCCTTTTTACATATTTTATGTATATAAATGGCAGGGTACAATCAGAGCAGATTTTCCTACCAGAAGGTTGAATGTTTAATTCAAAACAAACCCACATTTGATTTGCTGGTATAACTCTCCCCCGACCCACTGATTTGACATTTTGCCAGTGTTGTTAGTCTAACCTCAGGGGTGGCAGCCTGGGATTTGACAGCCCTTGAGGGCAACTTGAAGAAAAGGTTGCCATTACTAATTATAGTGATGCTGTGATTTTAAAGTCATGTGTTGTCCTTTGGAAGACCTAAAATTATATTGACAGCATAGAAGGACCAGAGTATTCCACAATGCTATATTGTGTTTGGTATGAGATTAAAGTTCAACACTGCAATCATTTCACAAGTGACACTGACAAATTCTAATTCTTGCTTTTAGCCAGGATGACCACACTCTGATCCAACCCCACTCATCTTGAAAGTTAAGTTGATTGGGGTTGTTGGCCCAGGGCAGTAACGGTGCTATGGGGCTCTTATGTAGACAGGCGGCTGGCCTCAGACTTAATTCATGTCAGTAAATGGCATTTACTGTCAAAGTCACAGCACTGGACCACATGCTGCAGGTGAGCAGCCAAGAGAAGAATCAAGAACAACTCTTGTCCTTGAGCAAATGGGACCTAACCAGGATGTGTTGCATACCCAGCACTGGAGAGGAAACATGGAACTGAGGCACGGGGCAGCGGAAACAAAGTTACTACCGGAGGTAGATTTTAAGCTGGTTTCAAAGTGTCATGATGAGTGCCCTCAATGATATTTGATGTAAATTTCTCCCCTGTGAATTCCTGACTGGAGAAAGGGTGACTCAAATCTCTCTCCTCACAGAATATGCTCATCCAAATAATATGAGCTAGCCCCAGCTTAATAGTCACTCTCTTTATTACTAGTGGGCCAGTAAAAGTATAGTCTTGGTTAGTTACATAGATAAAAAGGAATTTGAAATGTGGAATATTAAAGCCAAGAGCCCAATGGCTAATTATTCCACATCCAGTGCAGTTCTCCTAACCCAAGTAGCAGTTCTAAAACTCAAGTGATTAGAACCTCGATGAAACTTTCTTTTAAAGTGCTGGAACAGAGCTTCAGACTCTCTGAATTTGCTGATTTAGTGCAAATCCGGATCCAGCACCCATTTAGCAGCCCATTCCGATAAAGGCATGAAAATAGAACACTTGGTTCCGTGCCCAATGTGGGTGTGCAGGTACTCCACGGTGCTCCATGGTGGGAAGCTCCAGGAAGACCCCATGTTCCTAGCTGACTTCAAGCCATCCCAGGGCCACATCAACTCTCCAAAGAGGATATCTGACCATCTCACTCCCCTGTGAAAAACTTTTTGTTGGTGCCTACTGCCCATAGAATACAGTCTAACCATGATGTTTTAATAAGCCCGTCTCTTGGCTTCTGTCCCACCTTACTTTCCCTCAGATGTGCATCTAGTCACATGAAATCACAGTGCACGCTATGAGTCCTGCGCCTGGGACATTAACTCATTATCCCTTAAACTTACAATGCCCTTTCCCTCCTTTTCTACTGGGCAAACTCTAACTTATCTTCAAAACTTTGTTAGGGACCCTTTCCTATGAAAGACTTCCCTGATACTGTCTTCAGATACATGTAATAACTTCTTTCTTTGTATTATTCTTTCAAACTTCTTTATTGTGCACCTCACACCATATTTAATGATTTGTTTATAAATCATCTTCTAATTAACCTATGACCTTGTTGAGTGCAGAAACTGTTTTATTTATATTGAGGTTCCCAGTAGTAAGCACAGTGCCTATAGCAGATGATTAGTAACTCTTTAAATTAATTTGGTGTCTCAACAAGTATTTATTGCGCCTTCTTATGTACCAGGCATTGTTCTGGGCATTGCAGATGTGGCAGAAAGCAAAGATAGACAAGGACCTTTGTCTGCATGGAACTCATGTTCTGAGAGGGAAAACATGATAAATAAGTAAAAAAAATAGGTATGTTATATACTTTCTAGTAATGATATGTGCTATTAAAAAGAACAAAGAAGGGCAATAGGCCAGAAAGGGTTGTTTGTTGGTGGATGTGGATTCTCTTAGATTCACAAGTTGGGAGGTGGTTAAATGAAACTAAGTACCTTTACAAAAAAGAAGGCAGAGAATTTTCTCTAATCAACTTCTATTACTGATAGTCTTCCTATACAAGTCCAACAAGCATGCAGTTAGAAAGAAGCAGGGTGGGAGGGAGGGCAGTGTATTATCAACAATATAATGGATCAGTTTTATGCCAGATACTGGGTCAGGAATTTTTCATTCATTGGTTCACTGTTTTTTTTTTTTATTTTTTATGGGCTACATTAAAAATATTTATTATAAAGTATAAAAATGTAACAATGCTTAACATTCTTTTATTGTTTTCTGGAAATTTCCACTTTTGACTAAACTTTCAGAAGCTACAAAAGCTTATATGATGGTAATGCTCTTCCTTGAATAATTTTATTAAGACATGCTTTAAACAAGATTTTGTTTTTTCTTGAGTGAGATGTTTAATGCTAAGATGCAAATATCCCTTATGCTTGAATTGTAATTTTGTATTCTTGAATGTTTATAAATAATATTGCATGAAGTGAATTTAATAATAATTTACATTTTATGGTATTGTATGTCATTCATTCAGAATTTCATCTCTTGCTCCTTGTCATCTAACATGTCCCCACAAATTCCCAAAAAGAGGTACTGGGAGTTAGATTGAGGCTTGCTCCTATGTCTTATTTCTGCCGCAGGCCAGCTTAGACTCTTGCCTACGCATCTTAGTCTCTGTGGTCCCATGGTTTTCTCCCCTTAACCCTTCCCTGGGTAGTAATCCATCATTCCCAAGTAATCACGCAGACTTTGACATCTCTGAGAGACCACTCAGACTGATGTTTCTCTCTTCAAGGATACTAGAGCCTTCCAGGCATCATCCTGGCAAGCACCTACACTCCCTCGAGAACTTTTTTTTTTTTAAATTCAGTTTTATTGAGATATATTCACATACCACACAATCATCCATGGTGTACAATCAACTGTTCACAGTACGATCATATAGTTATGCATTCATCACCACAATCTATTTCTGAACATTTTCCTTACATCAGAAAGAATCAGAGTAAGAATAAAAAATAAAAGTAAAAAAAGAACACCCAAACCATCCCCCCCATCCCACCCTATTTGTCATTTAGTTTTTATCCCCATTTTTCTACTCATCCATCCAGACCCTAGATAAAGGGGGTGTGATCCACAAGGTTTTCATAATCACACTGTCATCCCTTGTAATCTGCATTATTATATAATCGTCTTCAGGAGTTTGATAATTTCAGGCATTTACTTCTAGCTATTCCAATACATTGAAACCTAAGAGGTGTTATCTATATAGTGCATAAGAATGTCCACCAGAGTGACCTCTTGACTCCATTTGAAATCTCTCAGCCACTTAAACTATTTCATCTCATTTTGCCTCCCCCTTTTGGTCAAGAAGATATTCTCAATCCCACAATGCTGGGTCCAGATTCATCCCCAGGAGTCATATCCTGCTTTGCCAGGGAGATTTACACCCCTGGGAGTCGGGTCCCACGTAGGGGGGAGGGCAGTGAGTTCACCTGCTGAGATGGCTCAGTTAGAGAGAGAGAGAGAGGGCCACATCTGAGCAACAAAGAGGTACTCAGGGGGAGACTCTTAGGCACAGTTATATGCAAGTTTAGCCTCTCCTTTGCAGTAAGCAATGAGTTTCATAAGGGCAAGTCCCACGATTGAGGGCTCGGCACATCAAACCGCCAGTTCCAATGTTTGTGAGAACATCAACACCAGTCCAGGTGAGGAAGTCCAACACTTCTGCACCTTCCTCCAGCTTCTCGGGGTTGGGGGGGGGCTGCTGTAAATATATTTTTTATTCTCTGCCCAAATTACTTTGGGATGTGTCACTATTTCACTCTAACCTATACTAACCTACCGTATCTCACTTTCTATTCAAAGTTCTATGTAATTGTGGTGCTTGAGCAAACCGACTGCAGAGTTATACTGTCTAGAAAATATAGATCCTGCACCAAATAGACATCTCTTCCCTTGGTCTCACATGGAAGTTGAAGTTTTAAAACACAGTCAGTTTCAACTTTTACCCTTTGGTCTGGCTTGCCCTGGTCTTAACCAGACCTGCTTCATTCATATCACTAATTGAAGTCTGGGCTCTTTTTCAGCTTTTTTTTTTAACAGTTGCTGTATGCACTAATACTGACATTCATATCTGCCGAGCTCTAGCTCTGAGTTTCAGGTGTCTTAGAGATACCCATTGTTCCAGAGACCAATCAGGTCATACACTAAGTGATCAACATCTCAAAGTTTAGAGATAGGCATTACAGTTCAGGAATAGAGTTGACTGCTGTAAGAGCTTACAATCCAGGGACAATTACAATAATCATGTCTACATTAGGCTATGTTCTAAGATTCAATTCTGAGTTTACACATTGTAGTTAGTCCATATTGGTGAGACATTATAGTGTTTGCTTTTATTTCTGGCGTACTTCACTCAAATACTGTGTACAGGATCCTTTCACCTCATTGTGTGTCTCACAGCTTCGCTCCTTCTCGTAGTTGCCCAATATTCCACTGTATGCACACACCACAGTTCACCATTCTGTTCCTTAGTCAGTGTCCCCTTAGGTCACCTCCACCCATTGCAAATCCATGAACACCAGTGTGCAAATGTCCATTCATGTCTCTGCTCTCAGATCTTCAAATGACCTCCATAATGAGGTTGCAGGACCTTATGGTCCCCACATACTTAACTTTTTGTGGAACCAGCACACTGACCTTCAGAAAGGCTACACCATTCTACCTGCTCATCAACAATAGATAGGTACATCCTTCTCACCATGTTTTCTCCAACACTTTTACTCCTATATATATTTTTTCCTACAATTTTATAGAGTTATATTCACATACCATACATTTATCCACAGTGTACAATCAGTTGTTCATGGTATCATCATAAAGTTGTACAATTATCACCACAGTCAGCACTTGAACATATTGATTACTACAAGAAAAATGGTTTTTTTTTTTTAGCAATAATAAAAAAGATGATAAAAAGAAAAATAAAATGTTATACAATACAATATAATAGTAAGGACAGAAAATAACACCACTACCAAGAATCCCATATTTCTCCCCTATATGCCCCTCTCATATACACTTAGCATTGGCATACTGCCTTTGTTACATTTAATGGAGGTATATTACAATGCTACTATTGAGGCTCATTGGGTTTTTACAACACCCGTTTGGTACGGGTACTATTACAAATGAGTGATAACCTGAACTTCAAGGACACCAAATAAAGTGAGTGAGCCAAGATGCAGATCCACTTGGTCACTTGGTCAACACCAGGTCTACAATTTACTTCAGTAAATACTTACCAAATGCCCATTTTGTGCCAACCCCTGTTTTGAGTGCATGGGATACACCAGTGAATAAAACAAACGAAATTCCCTGCCTTTTTGGAGCTCATATTCTAGTAGGGGGTGGGGAACAGGAGACAGACAATGAACACAAAACAAAGTATACATGTAAATTATAAATTATATTTATGTAATTGTTAAATAATTAACAAATGTAATTATTTGTTAGAAGAAGATGGGCAATTTGGAAAAATAAAGAGGATTGGGAGGGCTGGGGACAGGGGAGGGTATTTTCAGTTTTAAAGAGAGTAGTTAGTTACATGGTCTTCTAGAGCTGAAGTGAAAAATTTGTCGATAAAGCATGCCAGCCATGAAACTTTGGAATCTTCCCTGACCTCCACATTTTGCCCAGAAATCTCCAGTTTGTTGGATTCTTGTGTGGTGTATTAGGTTCTCTGGAGAAACAGAACTGAGCTTATGTATTTGTGTGTGTGTGTGTATAAATGTATAAAGTTTATGAGATTTATTATAGGAATTGGCTCACATGAACATGGGTATTGGCAAGTCTGAACTGCATAGGGAAGGCCACAAGTTGGGAACTGTGATGAAGGTTTTGATGAATTCCCCCAGAGAAGCTGGCTGGCAGAAGGAGAAATTCTTCTTTTAGATTGTGGAAATCATCAGGTCTCCATTTGAGGTCTTCAGCTGATTGAATGAGACTTCTCTTTTTGCTGAAGGCAATCTCCTTTGTTGATTGTAGATATAATTAGCCAGAGATGCAATTAACTGACTAATGATTCAGATCCACGAAATACCCTTACGGTAACAATCAGGCCAGTGATTGCTTGATCAGACAACTGGACACCATAACCTGGCCACGTTGACACATGAAGCTAACCATCGTAGTCCACTGCTTGTCAACTTGGCAGCCATACACATATCTTTAAGCCATACTTAATATCTAGGTAAAAACAATAACAGTCATACTTTTGATTAACGTAATTCAACTGTCCTGCATACAACCAGAAATGCACTGGCCCTTTCCTCAGAAGAAGATACAAATCCTTGGATAATAGTCACTCTTCAACTTGATATCCTATAAGTTAAATACTACAACATGAAGCTAATACAACATATCTTGTATGGTAAGGGAATAAGGTAGAGAAAAAAACAAAGATATTTACAAGGTTATGCATATATATCCCTAACAAAACAAGAAAGAAATACTCAAAACCATTATAGCTTTCATTTCTGTAACTGGTCACGTGGCCGTAGTTCATATTTATCACGACCTTCTTCCACTACTCATTCCATGTTCCCTTTACCCTCAGCAAGCACTTCAGCTGGCCGTGGTTCTTTGCCTGGTGGGGTGACCCAACCTTCATTCCTGAAGTTTCTTGGCCATTGGTAGTCCTGCCTGGACTGGGTTGCTGCAGTTTTCCACTGACTTTAATCACGGGGCATGGTAGTACTAAGAGACGCCCCAGGGGATCTCCTGTATTCCAGGAAAACTCTTCTTTACCTCCATTTGTGCAGTTGCAGTGCTATTTCCCCTTGATAGTCAGGATCAGTCACCCCAGCCAGTACAGTAATCCCCTTACTTGCCTGTTGACTCAGAGATATGAAGAGCCCAATGTGGCCAGGTGGCAGTCTTCCTCACGCCAATTCGATGGAATTGTTATTCTGTCTCCTCCCTTTGGAACTAAAACCTGTAGACCAGCAGAGCTTAAGGTTGTGGGGCAGGAAACAAAAATTTTTCTACTGGATCATTAGAGGTAACAGTGAGTGGTGCCACTCCCATTTCCACCCCTTGATTCCTGGACCCATGAATCCTGGCTATGGGAGAAACAGCACCATAGAGTGGACGCTGATTCAGAGCATACACAGCCTCCTGGAGAACACTGCCCCAGCCCTGCAAGGTATTGTCACCTAGTTGGTGCTGTATTTGAGACTTCACAAGTTTATTGCATCATTCTATCACTTTAGCTGCCTCTGGATGATGGGGAACATGGTAAGACCAGAGAATTCCACGAGTATGTGCCCATTCCCACACATCATTTGCTGTGAAGTGGGCTCCTTGATCAGAAGCAGTGCTGCTTGGAATATGTGAGAGTGGATAAGGCATTCTGTAAGTCTATGAATGGTAGTTTTGGCAGAAGCATTTCATGCAGGGAAGGCAAGCACATATCCAGAGTATGTGTCTGTTCCAGTTAGAACAAATAGCTGCCCCTTCCATGATGTAATTGATTCAACGTAATCAACCTGCCACCAGGTAGCAGGCTGATCACCCCGAGGAATGGTGCCATATCGGGGACTGAGTGTGGGTCTCTGCTGCTGGCAGGTTGGGCACTCAGCAGTGGCCGTGGCCAGGTCAGCCTTGGTGAGTGGAAGTCTGTGTTGCTGAGCCCATGCATAACCTCCATCCCTGCCACCATGATCACTTTGTTCATGAGCCCAATGGGCAATGACAGGAGTAGCTGGGGAAAGAGGCTGACTGGTATCCACTGAATGGGTCATCTTATCCACTTGGTTATTAAAATCTTCCTCAAGTCACTATCTGGTGAGCATTCTTGTGGGACACAAATATCTTCATGATTTTGTCCACTCAGAAATGTCTATCCATATACCTCTTCCCCATACATCGTTGTTGCTAATTTTCCAATCATGTTCTTTCCAATTCCATGACTATCTAGCCAAGCCATTGACCACACACCATGAATCAGTATACAAACACACCTCCAGCCAGTTTTCCTTCCAAGTTGCACTGCTTGAAGTTCCACCACTGAGAGGATTTCCTCTCACCACTGTTCTTCATTTACCTCCCAGAAAGGGGCAGTAATGCTGCAGCTGTCCACTTTCAGGTGCTAACTGTATCATGAAGAACTGTCTGTAAACCAGGTTTCAGTTTTCTCTTCCTCAGTCAACCGATCATAGTCAACTCCCAAAGACCATAGCTGTGGGCTGGGAAAGAGAAGGTAATGTGGCAGGAGTAGAGGCCATGGGCATTTGGGCCACTTCCTTATGTAATTTACTTGTGCTTTTCATACCTGCTCAAGCCCTATCTCATTTATGCCATTTCCATTTTATGATGGAGTGCTGCTGTGCACGCCCAACCATTTGACTTGGCGGGTCAGACCATACTCAGTTCATGATGGGCAGCTCAGGTCTCATGGTAACTTTGTGGCCCTTGTTTGAACACTCAGTCTCCACTAAGGCCCAGTAGCAGTTCAACAACTGTTTCTCAAAAGGAGAGTAGTTACCTGCAGGGGGTGACAGGGCTGGGCTCCAACATCCTAAGGGTCTGCATTGTGATTTTCCTTTAGGGGCCTATCAAAGTCTCCAGACATCATCTCTATTTGCCATTGAAACATGAAATTGGATCATGTGGCCCAAATGGATTGACAGTCTGGACCTGTTCAGAGCTACTTCTTGGTTTGGTTCCTGCTCAAAACCAGCAGTTTTTGATCACTAGGTAAATGGGCCAGAGCAGCACACCCAAAATCAGGGATATGTTGCTTCCAAAATCCAAAGAGGCCAGCTAGGCATTGTCTCTTTCTCAGTTGTAGGAGGAGCCAGATGAAACAGCTTATCTTTTGCTTTAGAAGGGATATCTTGACATGCCCCACACTACTGAATCCCTAGAAATTTCATTGAAATGGAAACCTCTTAATTTTTTGGATTTACCTTCCACCCACTGACATTCAAATGCATTGCCAGTAAATCCAGAGTAGTTGCTACTTCTTGCTCACTAGGTGCAGTCAGCTTATTATCAACAATGTAATGGACCAGTACTACGTCTTGTGAAAGGGAAAGGTGACCAAAGTTCCTGCAGACAAGATTATGACATAGGGCTGGAGAATTGATATATCCCTGAGGTAGGACAGGGAAGGTGCATTGCTGGCTTTGTCATTTGAAAGCAAGCAAACTGTTTCTGGTGATCATTACTAACAGCAATTAAGAAAAATCATTTGCCAGATAAATGGTTGCATACCAGGTACAAGGGGATATGCTGATTTGCTCAATGATATCACATCTGGAACCGCAGCTGCAATTGGAGTCACCATCTGATTAAATTTATGATACTACACTGTCATTCCCCAAGACCCATCTGTTGTCTGCACAGGCCAAATAGGAAAGTTGAATGGGGATGTGGTGGGAATCATCACCCCTGCATCTTTCAAGTCCTTGATGGTGGCACTAATCTCTGTGCTGTCCATGAATCCAGTATTGCTTTTGATTTACTATTTTTCTGGGTAGAATCAGTTCTAAGGGCTACCACATGGCCTTTCTACCATAATAACCTTCACTCCACAAGTTTGGGAACCAGTGTAGGGATTCTGCCAGTTGCTGAGCATGTCTATTCCAATTTTGTATTATGAACTGGGGAAATAACTACAGAATGGGTTCTGGGAACACCTGGACCCACTGTGAGATGGATCTGAGTTAAAACTCCATTGATCACTTGGCCCCCATATGCTCCTACTCTGACTGGTAGACCACAGTGACATTTTGGATTTCCTGGAATTAATGTCAGTTCATAGCCAGTGTTAAATAATTCCTACAATATTGATCATTTCCTTTTCCTGGTGCAAAATGAACCTGATAAAAGGCTGTAGGTCTCTTTGGGGAAAGCTGGGAGGAAGATTAACAGTATAAATATTTGGCAGTGTAGCAGGGTCCTTCCCCAAGGGGACCCAGCCCTTCCTTCATTCAATGGGTTCTGAAAACTGGGTCTGTAAACTTTCTCAAGCCTAGGAACTGATTAAGCAACAATGATTCTCTGTTTCTGTAATTCAAGTTAGACTTTTTTTCACTTGACCTAGAACTCTTCTGCTTATACAGATCAAATAAGAATTTAGTAGACTGCCCATCTATTTTACTTCTAGACATGCTATGATCTACTAGCCAACACCATAGATCGCTGCAAGTTGCTGATTTTGATTGCTTCTTTGAGTTTGTTGTCCGTAAATGTAGCCATGCCCACTTTGTCTTTGGTGATTAAGTGCTGTCACTTGCCTTCTACCAACCCAGAATCTGATCATCCCTGTTTAAGAATCTAAGTTCAGTGGCAGCATTTCCCACAATAACATCTGACCTACAGAGAAGAGCAGCCATGGAGCTCTTAAGGGATACAGAGTTGCTCTCACAAATGTATTCCTTGCAGTCCTGGTGAAAGGTGTGTCCTCTGGACATTCCTAGGGCAGGTGAGCAGGTCTTGCATCATAAATCTACTCTAACATTCCAATCTCTTTTAGCTTTTGGATTGCCTCATCTACATTACACCAGGGCGGTTCTGAAACTTCAACTTCAGGCAATGTAGGCCACCCTTTGCTCATGCTTCAGCCAACCACCTGAATGAATTGTTAGAGCCCTTTCTAACCCTTCAAGCTACAACATTGAATCCAGACTCTCTGCTTCATGGGCCCATATCAATAAACTATCCCACACTCTTAATATCCATTCCCACACATATTCCCCTGATTTCTGTCTATATAAATTGGAAAAATCATGCAGTTTTTTGGAGTGCAGTGCACCACCTCATGGTTTGCACTCTGTACCTCACTTTTTGGGACCTGTTGTGACTTCAGTCTAGTTATAGGTCTAGAAGAAAAGGGGTGCAGTGGGAGATGGGTCATGAGAGGAATTAGCAGTGTCTTGCAAGTCACTACCTCAGAGCATTCCTTTATACTTTTATCTGGTGAAACAAGGTTAATCTCTTCCAATGGAAAAATGAGAGCCATTTCCTCAAAGGAGGCAGTTACAGGTTTATAAGGCACAGCAGAGATAGCCTCTTCAGGTGGAGGCAGGATGACTTCCTCAGGCTATCCTGGAGGTCTGCTTCAGGGTGGACTAGAGGTTGGGTGGCTGATTCCTCAGGGCAAACTGTTATAGGTTTACCTGGTGTGATGATGTCCTAGTTTGCTAATGCTGCTGGAATGCAAAACACCAGAAATGGAATGGCTTTTATAAAAAGGGGGTTTATTTGGTTACGCAGTAACAGTATTAAGGCCATAAAGTGTCCATCAACAAAGGGTACTGTATTAGGGTTCTCTAGGGAAACAGAATTAATGAGAGCTATCTATGAATATAAGATTTATAAAAGTGTCTCATGCAACTGTGGGTATGCACGAGTCCAAATTCCATAGGGCAGGCAGAAAACTGGCAACTCCAATGAAGATGTTTGATGAACTCCTCAGGAAACAAACTGGCAACTTTTGATGAATGTGTTTGATGAACTCCTCAGGAAATGAACTGGCAACTTTGACAAACTCCTCAGGAAATGCTTTGTTGGTCAGCCAAAGAAGAAGTGAAGGTCCTCTATCTGTCTTGCTTAAAAGTCTTCAACTGATTGATTGGATTAAATTCAGCCAACTGCATTCTCTCATTGTGGAAGACATGCCCTTTGTTGATGTCATCAGTCACAGCTGCCACTAACTGACTGATAATTTAATAAACCAGCCTGTTGGTTTATCAATCAGCCACAAATGTCCTTGCAGCAATGGTTAGGCCAGTGCTTGCTTGACCAGACAGCTGGGTACCATCACCTGGCTACATTGACACATGAACTTAACCATCACAGGTACCTTCACTGGAGAAAGGCCATTGGCATCCAGAAAACCTCTGTTAGCTGGGAAAGCACGTAGGTGACATCTGCTTGCTTCCAGGTTGCGTCTCAGAATGGTGTTCTCCAAAATGTCTGCATCAGCTTCTGATAGCCGTCTTCAAAATGTCTGTCTCAGCTCCAGCTTGCTATGAGCTCCTTCTGTCTGAGCTTATATAGTGCTCCAGTAAACAAACAAGGCCACACCTCCATGGAAATTATCCAGTCAGAGCTATCACCTACAGTTGGGTGGGTCACATCTCCATGGACACTGAACCAATAGGTTCCAACACAGTCCACACTAATACATCTGCTCCCACAAGAATGCATTAAAGAATATGGCTTTTTCTGGGGGACATAAATATATAAACTGGCACATTCCACCCCCTGGACACCATAAAAACATATTTTTTCCAAATACAAAATACATTCATCCCATCACAGTATCACAAAAACTTAAATCAGTAACAATAGGTAAGTACAAGATCCCATCAAAATCAGTTACAAGCATGGTCTGTCCAAAAGCAAAATTACCCTCTGGCTTTGTACCAGTGAAACTTAGAACAAGTTATCTGCTTCCAATATACAAAAGAGGGACAGTCATAGGGTAAACATTCCCATTGCCATAAGGAGAAACTGAAAGGAAAGCAGGGTTTAAGGGACCAAAGCAATTCCTAAAACCCACAGGGCAAACTCTGTTAGATTTCAAAGTCCGAGAGTCATTAACAGAATGTTGTTGTATCCTTGGGGCTTGAGAGAGCAGGAGTCCAACCCTTTCCAAAGGCTTTCTTGGCAGCCCTTTTCTCTCCAAACGCTGGAGTAAATGATCCAATATATCCACACATTGGGGAGACCACATTTTCAGCCCCACCTTCCTCAAACATTGGGATGCCACCCGGACTCTACCTCTCTTGGGCAAAGTCTCTCCCCTCTCTGAACAGTGGGGTGGCAGCCAGGCTCTCTCCAGTTCCCTGGGAATGTGCTCCACCCTCTTTGGGGCCTGAGGTGGCAGAACTCTTCCTGAGAATCGAGGTGGAAGGCCCACCCTCGAACTCCACGGCAAATTCACCCTTTCCATGCATGTGGGCCACTCCGCTCTCCCAGCCCGAGACCTCTTGACTCCAGACCTCAACCTCCATGGCTCAGTCTTTGAAGAAATTTTTCCTTCAATTTGTTTCTTGTCTGTCTCCTTCAATCCAGACTGGCAATGGCTCTGTCTATAAAGATCTTGCAAAAATTCTGTTGGCTTCACATGAAGCACACAGGGGTCAAAGCCATCAGACAATAGGACTTTCCACAAATCCTTTCTGCTTAATTCTTTCTCCAATCTTGGCTTGTACTGAAATGGCAGCTGGGTTCCATGTTTGGTTACATCCTCATGTTGGGCTGTAGCTTCTGGGGTTTCATCCCTCTGGAAGCTTGGAATTTTCCAAACCATCAGTTTCTGGTTTCTTTGAACCCAAGAGTGCAGTTCTAAGTTTATGTCTCTCTGCTTGCATTTTGCTATAAACTGCAAGTAGAAGCCATGCTATATCTACAACTTTTAGTTTTGAAATCTCATCAGCCAAATATCCCAGCTCGTCGCCTTCAAATTCTTCCTTCCATCTGACACCAGGACTCAGTTTTGCCAAATTCTCTGCCACTTTAAAACAAGGATCACCTTTCTTCCAGTTTGCAATAACACATTCATCATTTCTGTTCAAGACCTCAATAGAAGTATCTTTAGAGTCCATATTTCCACAGTCAGTCTCTTCAAAGAAATTTAGGCCTTTGCTATCAAGCTCCTCACAATTCTCCCAGAATATTCCCCTTATCCATTAAAAAAGCCTTTCTAACATGTTTGGTATTTGCAAACTTAGCAGCACCAGCACCCCACTTCTCTGGTACTGTTTTCTGGTCTGTTCTAGTTTGCTAATGATGCCAGAATGCAAAACACCAGAAATGGATTGGCTTTTATAATGGGGGGTTCATTTGGTTACACAGTTACAGTCTTAAGGCCACAAAGTGTCCATCAACAAAGGGTACCTTCACTGGAGAAAGGCCATTCGCATCCAGAAAACCTCTGTTAGCTGTGAAGGCATGTGGCTGGCTTCTGCTTGCTTCTAGGTTGTGTCAAAATGGCGTTCTCCAAAATGTGTGCATCAGCTTCTAACGGCCATCTTCAAAACGTCTTTCTCAGCTCTAGCTTGCTGTGAGCTCCTTCTGTCCAAGCTTATATAGTACTCCAGTAAACTAAACAAGGCCCATGCTGAATGGGTGGGGCCACACCTCCATGGAAATTATCCAATCAGAGTTATCACCTATAGTTGGGTGGGTCACATTGACACTGAACCGATAGGTTCCAACCCAATCCACACTAATATGTCTGCTCCCACAAGAATGCATTAAAGAATATGGCTTTTTCTGGGGGACATAAATGTACAAACTGGCACAGATAGGTTCATGTGTTAACTTGGCCAGGTGATAGTGCCCAGTTGTCTGGTCAAGCAAGCCCTGGCCTATCTGTTGCTGCAAGGACATTTAATGAACTTAAATCATCATACATTGATTGCAGCCATGGCTGATTACATCTGCAGTCACTTAAGGAGAATGTCTTCCACAACTAGAGATGTTTAATCTTATCAGTTGAAGGCTTTTAAGGGGGAGGTGATAGCTTCAACAGTAAGAAGAGAGAACTTTCATCTCTACTTTAGCCAGCCAGCCTCTCCTGGGGAATTCATCCAAGACCCTCACCTGAGTGCCTACTTGCAGCTTGCCCTATGGAATTTGGACTTGTGCATCCCCACAGTTGTGTGAGACACTTCAATAAAATCTCAACTATTTACGGATATCTCCTTTTGGTTCTGTTCCCCTAGAGAACCCTAATACAACTTTGGTACTAGGAGTGGAGTGCTGTGATTTGCAAATACCAAAAATGCTAGAATTGCTTTATATACGGATAAGGGGAAGATTCTGGAAGAATTGTGAGATGCTTGTTAGGAAAGGCCTAGATTGCTTTGAAGAGACTGTTGATAGAAATATGGACCCTAAAGATACTTTTGATGAGGCCTTAGGCAGAAATGTGTCATTGCCAACTGGAAAAAAAGGCAATCCTTATTTTAAAGTGGCAGAGAATTTGGCAAAACTGAGTCCTGGTGTTGGATGGAAGGTAGAATTTGAAAGGGATGACCTTGAATATCTAGCTGATGAAATTTCCAAACTAAATGTAGAAAATGCAGCCTTGTTTCTCCTTGCAGCTTATAGTAAAATAGGAGAGGAAAGGGATAAGCTGAGAATTGAACTCTTGGGTACAAAGAAACCAGAATTTGATAGTTTGGAAAATTTTGAGCTTTCAGAAAGTGAGACCCTAGAAGATGGTTCCCCACACGAGGATATAAACCAATGTGGAACCAGTCGGCTATCTCAGGACAAGCTATTGGAGATGGAGTTATCTAGAGAGGATTGTGGAAAGTCCTATTGACTGATGGTTGGGATCCCTGTGTGCTGCATGCCAAACTGACAAGATTTTTGTGAGATATGTATGAACAGAACCACTGCCAGCTTGGACTAAAAGGGACATAAAAGAGACAGATTGAAGGAAAGATGACATCAAAGGCAGAACTAAGGAAGCTAAGGTCTGGAGCTAAAAAAACTTGGGCCAGGAGAGCAGACCCACTCACACATGTGGAAAGGGTGAATTTGCCCTGGAGTTTGCAGAGGGTGAGCCTTCCACCCCATTGTTTAGGAAGAGTCTTACCACCCCAGGGCTCTCAGATACCTGGGAAATTGAGGGAAGCTTGACTGTCCTGTTGTTCAGGAAGAGCACTCCTGCCTCAGGCTTCAGAGAGGGTGGAGCAATTCTTTGAGGATTAGGGAGAGCCTGGCCACCACCCCATTGTTCTAAGGGGGTTGAGATGGTGTCCTAGAGATGGCAGAGAGTCCAGGTGCCACCCCAATGCTTAAAGAGGGTGGAGTTGAGAACACAGTGGTCTCCAAAGCTTGGAGAGAGCAGGGCCACTATATAAGCCCTTGGAGAAGGTGACATTGCCACTCTCTCAAGCCCCAAGGATAAAATGTCTTTCTGTAGATGACTCTCAGGTTCTGAAATCTAATGGAGTTTGCCCTGCAGCTTTTCAGAACTGTTTGGGACCTTTGACCCCTATTTATTTCCAATTTCTCCCTATGGAAACGGAATGTTGATCTTATGACTGTCCCTTCTTTGTGGATGCAGATAACTTGTTTTAAATTTCAGAGCTCAATAGCCAGATGGGAATTTTGCCTTAAGTTAGACCACACCTGGAACTGATTTTGATAAAATTTTGTACTTATTTATTGTTACTGACATGATTTAAGCTTTTGTGATATTGTGATGGAATGAATGTATTTTGTATATGGAAAGAACATGTCTTTTGGGGATCCAGAGGGTGGAGTCTGTTGGTTTGGAGCTGTTATGCACCCCAGAAAAGACTTTGCTCTTTTAATCCATTCTTGTGTGGGCAGGCCTATTGTGGGTGGGACCTTTTGATTAGGTTGTTTCCATGGAGATGTGATCCAGACAATTTAAGGTGGGTCTTGGTCCCCTTGCTAGAGTTGCTTATGAGAGGATAAAAGGCAGATGAAACTTAGAGAGGACAGAGAGATGTTTTGGAGAGACACTGAAACCAGAGCCAGGAGAGAAACTAAGAGATGAAATCCAGAGTTTGCCCCAGAGATGTGAAGAAAGGATCCACAGGCACTAAGAGAGAAAGTCACTGAAACCAGAAGCTAAACCCAGGAGAGAGGGACCAGTAGATGTCGCCATGTGTCTTCCCATGTGACAGAGGAACCCCGGATGCCAGCAGCCTTTCCTCAGAGAAGGTATCCTCTTGTCGATGCCTTAACTTAACATTTCCATGGCCTTAGAACTGTAAATTTGTAACTTAATAAATCCCCACTGAAAAAGCCAACACATTTCTGGTATATTGCATTCTGGTAGCTTTAGTAAACCAAAAAACCTGGCAAAGAAGATTCAGCAAAATCTAGGGTTTCAGTGCCCTCACTGTCATCATTTTCAAGTTATAAATCCCATTGTAATGATCAGTTTCATATTCCTTTCCATGAACACCCTCACTTTAACAGCAGACACCCTTCAAGTTTGGGAGTTCAGTTTATGTTGTAATTCAGCCACTCACCCACCACGAGACTCTGGGTCTGGTTTTCAGATACATATCTCAAGTCTGTAGCTACAAGAAATACGAGTTTCTTTCAGGCAGCACTTAAGCTAGGAATTTGAAGCCTTGAGCTCATCCCTTTCTTTAACAGCTGTAGCCATCATATTTAAGACAACTGGCCAATATCATTATACTTTTTTTAACCCCATGAAACTTTTTTAAGGTATCAAATACACTGTCTCTCATAGCTTTTCCTCTGATAAGCACTTCAGTAGTTGTATCGAATGAAGACATTCTGTGAACCTCTATTGCCAGTTCACACCATAGACTATCAGTGTCATCTTGATCATTGGAAACAGAGTCATTAGTGCCTGTTAATCTAATCAGATTAGAGAACTAATTCCAAGAACCCCAGAATGAACCAACTCAGAAATCTCATCCTTAAAGTTTGGAACTTTCTCAAGAACGTCTCATGGTTCCAACATATGAAATAGGGTTCTCCAGAGAAACAGAACTGCCAAAGAAACATACACATATGTGTATATATATACATATGCATATAAATATTATATTTATTATAGGAATTGGCTTACGCAACCATGGGGATTGGCAAGTTTGAATTTTGTAGGGCAGGCCACCATTTGGCAACTCTGATGACGGTTTTGATGAATCCCCCAGGAGAAGCTGGCTGGCAGAAGTGGATATAGAAATTCTTCTTTCTGACTGCTGAAATCATCAGTTCTTCCTGTAAGGCTTTCAAATGATTGGATACGACTTCTCTTTTTGCTAAAGGCAATCTCTTTTGCTGATTGTAGATGTAATCAACCAGAAATACAATCAACTGATTAATGATTTAAATTCATGAAATATCATCACAGTAACAATCAGACCAGTGCTTTCTTGACCAAACAACTGAACACCATAACCTAGCCAAGTTGACATGTGAACTTAACCATCACATGTGGGAATTCAGTGTCTGTTTGTAAGAATTTTCACACACCACATGGAGAGTTTGGTACACTAAGGCAGATGAAATGCCACATGGAAATGCCCAGAGGGGCTGCTTTTCAAGTATGTGAGAGAGACAGCCCAGGAGTGGTGCCACACATTAGAGAATAATGAGCAATTAGAGAGGTGATGGTAAGTGAGCATAGGATTTTTATTTTTATTTATTTGTTTGCTTCATTCTTTTACTCCTTCAGCAAGGGTTGTGATGGGCAGCTCAGAGCAATTTTTGGGGGTTGAAATAGAAAGAGCTGCTCTAAAGGAATGTAAAATTTAGTGGAAAAATGAAAACATACTGTTGGGAATATCAAAATAACAATTCCATGCAGTTTAGGATTAAATACCCGGATGAGTGATGGAGACCATAGACATAGACAGGATGAAAGCCAAACTATTAACAATAGGTTCTACACAGGCCTTAGGATGGATGCTGGCTCAGCAGAACAGACTCTGGGAGTGAACAATTGGGCAGGGTGTGGACTATCAGCCCTGGTTATTGGAGTGTTGAGGAGGCAAGTTGAAACCCTGTGGACCAGGGATATATCAGGGGGGCCGATTGAGCATGGAGAGGTGGGGAGGGAGAAAAGGATGGGGAGCAGCTACAGTAGTGTCATGCTGTAAGTGGGATCATGATGATTCTGGCAGCTGTGGGTGGGATGGAGTAGAGTGGAGGAATGGGGGAAGAAAACTGGTGAGGAGGGTATTACGAAAACTGAGGCATGAAGAGGGGGAATAGGGGACACAATAGGGGAGAGAAACCCACATCACAGGAAGAACTGAGGGGCATGCAGAAAGTAACTCCATACCACCTGCTAAGGGCCAAAATATTTGTTCAGATGTGACTAAGAAGCATAAAAAAGCATAAGTTCTACTCCCTTCCCTGAAATTCCTCTCTTATGACCCAGCAAGGGAGTTGGAAAATATATGTGAAGATGGTTTGCAGAATAGAGATGAATCCCACATGGGGGTAGCCTTGCTAACAAGAATGGCTCAGGTGTCTGCAGTGTTTGAAGTTAGAGACATGGGTGTCCTAGTTTGCTAATGCTGCAGAATGCAAAACACCAGAGATGGATAGGCTTTTATAAAATGGGGGTTTATTTCACTACACAGTTACAGTCTTAAGGCCACAAAACATCCAAGGTAACACATCAGCAATCGGGTACCTTCACTGGAGGATGGCCAATGGCGTCCAGAAAACCTCTGCTAGCTGGGAAGGCACGTGGCTGGCGTCTGCTCCAAAGTTCTGGTTTCAAAATGGCTTTCTCCCAGGACGTTCCTCTCTAGCAAGCTTGCTCTTCTTCAAAACGTCACTCACAGCTGCACTCCGTTCAGTCTCTTTGAGTCAGCACATTTATATGGCTCCACTGATCAAGGCCCACCCTGAATGGGTGGGGTCACACCTCCATAGGAGTATCCCACCAAAGTCACCACCCACAGCTGGGTGGGGCACACTCCAAGCAAATCTAACCAGCACCAAAACGTCTGTCCCACAAGACCACAAAGATAATGGCGTTTGGGTTACAAAATGCATTCAAACTGGCACAATGGGCATCTCAGCTCCAGTCTCTGGCTTGGGTATGAAGAGTGTGATCAATTCCTTGAAGGTCCAAAACCCTGGACATCTTATTTCTAGGAGGTTCTACCTTAGAAACTATGTCTGGGTATCCAGAGAAGTGCTAGTTTGGATATATTATGTCCTCTCCAAAGCCATATTCTTTAATGCAGTCTTGTGTGGGCAGACGTGTTAGTGTTGATTAGGTTGGAATTCTTTGATTGTGTGTTTCCATGGAGATGTGACTCAATCAACTGTGAGTGAAATGTCTGATTTTTTTATTCCCATGGAGATATGGACCCTGCCCATTCAGGGTGGGTCTTGATTTAATCACTGGAGTCCTGTAAGAGAGCTGACAAACAGAAGGACCTCAAGGCATCTCAGAGAGACATTTTGGAGACAGCCATTGAAAGCAGACTTTTGTCGATGCTTTGGAGATGCTAGCCCAGTGTTTGCTCCAGAGAAGCTAAGAGAGGAAAAAACTCCCCAAGAGCAACATTTTGAAGAATGCACAGGAGCTGAGAGAGGAGCTGGAACACAACCCAGGATCAGTAGACGCCAGCCACGTGTCTTCCCAGCTAACAGAGGTTTTCTGGATGCCATTGGCCTTCCTTCAGTGAAGGTATACTCATGTTGCTGCCTTAATTTGGACATTTGCGTGGCTGTCGGACTGTAAATTTGTAATCAAATAACCCCCCTTATGAAGACCAATCCATTTTTGGTATTTTACGTAACGGCAGCATTAGCAAACTGGAACAAGAGTCATGGTAAATTTCCTGACCCGCTGTTCAAGCCAAACCCAAGCTTACCTCCTTGTTAAAACTGGAGGTCAGACACTCCCTTCTGTAGTTTTCCATCTAGTCAAGCTTTATGTAGAATTCAGGAGGCTCTAAGAATTTAGGGTTTCCTTTCTGTGGTTTTAATTTGAGTGCTGGTCCCAAACTCTTTAGTCACGTGATCTTGTTGGAAAAGAGCAGAAATAAGATGTATGACCGAATCCATTTCAGTGCTCAGAAAGCCACTTAAAAGGATGAGTGTGAATGGTAAAGGGAGGTGGTAGGTGAATGAGGGGCTAGCGAGTCAGATCTTAGGAGTTTTAGCTGAGATGACTTTGCAAACACTGCTAGAAACATTTTACCTATCAGCAATGCATTTGACTGAATGTACTTCTGGATTAAAGTGCTAAATCTAAGAGTCATTACATTTTGTTCAAACTTACTGCATGGTGTAAAGTGATCAAAACCCAACTGGAATCATCAACTCTCAGGGAACAGACTTCACAGGGCAGGGAAGGGGGGAGCTTTTGAAGCTCTGACCTACAAAGTTGAGCATTTCTGAACAGTGAGGCAGGTTGGGCATTTCTGAACAGTGAGGGGGCTGCATTGTATGTCAGGGCAGGGGGGAGGCAACAAGGAGGAAATGGAGGTTGACACAAGCCACAATGTAGAGGTGAGGGGACACCAAAGACAAAGCACTTGCCATTTGCTAGACACTGATATGGAGATGAAAAAAACATGGTTCCTGTCCTCTGGGGTTCACAGCCAGAGAAACAGGCAAGCAAGCAAATAACTTGTGTAGAAGGTATTTAATTAAAGGAATTTACAAAAATTCATGGGAACAAGGAGAAACAATAACCACTAATACTTATCACTTTTGTGACAGACACAGTGCTCAGTGCTTTGAATGCATTATCCCAACAGCACTATCGGTGGGCACGTTATCTCCATTTTTTTCAGGTGAGAAAACACTTCTTCTTAGCAAGGTAAGTAACTTTCCCAAAGGCACAAAACTGGTAGGTGGTTGAGCAAGTATTCACTAAACTGAACATGATCTCAACAAATCCCAGGGTTATTGTGTGTGTGTGTGTGTGTGTGTGTGTGTGTGTGTGTGTGTGTGTGTGTTTGGGGTGGTGGGGGACTCAATTTTAAAGTTTATACTAAAATGCAATGAAAATTCTGAAAAAGAAGTACAATAAGAGGGGACTAGACCTGCAAGACATTAAAGCATAATGTAAAGCTATGTGATGTTTATTCTATGAATAAATAAATAAATGAACATATGGAAACATATGATAGCTTTACAATGGGAGAGTAGTATATGATAAAGGTTGCATGTCAGATGGGAAAAAGGTAGTTTATTCTATAGTGTTGGGAAGATTGTGTAGCCACCTGTAAACACACACACACAATTGCAACCCAACTTCACTTTGTACACAAAATTCATCAAAGATTTAAATATAAAACAATTGAAACCATAACAGTACTAGAAGAAAATGGTAGAACTTTCAATAATTTACTGTAAGAAGTGCTTTCTAAGCCTGCCACAAACCTCTGAAGCTGTTAAAGAAAAGGTTAATGAAATGAACAAAATGAAAATAATTTTTGTTATTAAAAACATCATAAACCAAGACAAAAGACAAACAAAAAGCTAAAAAGCATATTTGAAATAAATGACCCAGGCAATGCATTACTTTTTCATTTGTTTTCTGAAGTTATATTATGAGATTATTGATACAATCACTGATTTTATTCGGATTTC
The DNA here is from genome assembly GCF_015220235.1 of Choloepus didactylus. NCBI lineage: Eukaryota > Metazoa > Chordata > Mammalia > Pilosa > Megalonychidae > Choloepus > Choloepus didactylus. The sequence goes on from NC_051318.1 coordinate 100,119,526, forward strand.
CCCAGTTTTACTTGTACTTCTCTCTCTCTCCCTCCCTCTCTCTCTCTCCCTCTCTCTCTCTCTCTGTATTTGTCTATTTAGCTCTATAGAATTTTATCACTTGTAGAATTTATTGTGTATCTAGCACCATGGTCAAGATACAGAACAATTCCATTACCACGGCTCTCTTGAGTTGCCTTTTGGCTGTATTTATAAGATTTTTGGAACTGCACTGAAACATCTTTGTTTTAGTACATCAACTTCTATTTTTGAATTGAGCTTCCAGGGTAGCCTCTTAAAGACCCTTTAGAAAGTTTCATGTGTTACAAAAATTTTTCCCTCCATTTAAAGACAAATTCTGGGACATTATAAAGTTGGTATTTTTCTTTTACCAGTTTTTCAGTTTGGGTTCTCAGGATTAAAGTTTCTGGCAAAAAAAAAAAAAAAAAGTTTGGTCATATATGTGTATTTTTTAAATTAACATGCATCTAGGGACATGAAAAAAAATTTGTACACAATGCTATCTTGCCATAGTTAGGAAGCAATTTTTGAATGCACCTACAAGAAATCTACATCAAGAACATGATTGCTAAGAGGCATTTTCTTACTCTACATTATGAGGTCACCACCCTGGTTATATAGAACTTTTCGAAGTGTTTAAGAATGTCATCTCTTTAATACTGGAAGAAAGAAATATTCTGTTACATCTCATATAGTTTAGGATGCTCTTCATGGAGCTGATGAAAAAGATGAAATTTGAAAACAAAACAAAACAAAAGTGATTAAGTCACCTGGCACCAAGTTTATAGAAGACATTTCTTAAAAACAGCTCTAAACCATAGTAATCTTTGTCGAAGGGGCTTTCACTACTACCAAAGGCATTTTGTAGATTCTGAGTTGGAATGTAATGATGCAGTCCTGTTTTGGCAAATACAGTGCTTGCTTGCTATCACTGCAAATCCTTCAAGGCAGCAACTTACAAACACTGAAGTCAGGAGATTGGAGAAAAATGTTGAACAGGTATTGGAAGATTTTGCCAAAGACAGCAAAAAGAAGGTTACATTGCTTACTGGTAAAAGAGTTCAGCTGGCTGATGACCTAAAGAAAGTTAGAGAAATTCAAGAAAAACTTGATGCTTCCTTTGAAGCCCTTCATCAGGAGAAAGAAATTATATTAAAATCCTACTCATAATATAATGGCCTCTGCACACATCTGTAGAAAGAAAACTCCTCCTAAGTCTTTTGTCCTGCCTCCTTTTTCGCTGTGATTCCACCTTTCTAAACATACAATAAAGCCATGGGATAAACAAACAAACAAACAAGAAACACCATCTGCAGCCTCATCCCAGGCCCCTGGCAACCATTAATCTGTTCTCCATTTCTATAATTTTTTTCATTTCAAAAATGTTGTATAAATGGGATCATACGGTATATAACTTTTTGAGATTGGCTTTTCACACTCAGTATAATTCCCTGGAGATTCATCCAGGTGTGGTGTCTATCAATAGTTTGTTCCTTTTATTGCTGAGTCGTATTCCATGGGATGGATGTCCAAAATTTGCTTAACTGTTCACCCACTGAAGAAACTTCTGGGTTGTTTTCAGTTTTTGACCATCAGAAATAAAATTGCCATGAACACTGGTGTACAGGTTTTTGTGTGAACATACGTTTTCATTTCTCTGGGATAAATACCAAAGTGTAATTGCCGGGTGATATGGTAATTGCATATTAGGTTTTATGAGAAACTGCCAGACTGTTTTCCAGTTATACCATTTTATGAACTTTAAAAATACATGCAAAGTTCCCCTAAAAATCTGTTATTAAAATGAGTAAAAAATAAATAATATCAACAAGCTAAGGAGAATTAACTAAGGGTAATAACATGCAATTCACTGAAAAATAAATTCAAATGGCTCTTGATCATGAAAATGTGCTCAACCTCACTCATAATATGAAAAATACAAAATAAAATTATGGTCAATATCATTTTTTTCACCTATAAAACTGGCAAAGAACAAAAATTTCTGAACATATTTGGTGAAACAGGCAATCGCATACATTTTTGGTTGAAATGTAAGTTAGTAAAGCTGTATGGAGAACAATTTAATAATATTATGAAAAATGTTAATGCCAATACCCTTTAACCTAGCAATTCCAACTCCAGATCTTTGTCCAAGAAATACCCTCATATATGCATGAAATTTATTAATTCATTCAACAAATATTTATGTGCTGACACTGTTCTAGATGTTTGGCATATATTAGTGAATAAATTCCTCTTGTTGTCATGGTTATAGTCTAGTAAGGGGAAACAGATCATAAATAATAAGCATAATAAATTAGTAAATAATAAAATATATTAGAAATGATAAATGCTCTGGAAAAATTGAGCAGGATGAGGGTGATTGGTTGTGCTGTGGGGGGCAGGTGTGGGTTGCAATTTTAAATTGCTGGTTGTTGGGGTTGGCTTCATTGAGGTCAGTTTTGAGTGATGAATGACTTGAAGGAGATGGGATAGAGATAATCAGTGCTAACTGAATATCGTGTACCTCATAATATCCAGGGCTCTTGCAAACAGGCAGAGCCATGCAGCTGGTTTCGATCAGCTCTCTCATGACCTCCAGCTCTCTCCTCCCATGGAATCAACATGGAAGCAGCCTGACCTCTCAGCCACTTGGAAGGAAACCACTCTTATAAACCACCAGCAGTGGACTTTCATCTGTTTAAGCCATTGAGATTTTGAGGTAACTGTAGCCCAGCCAAGCCTTACTAATTCAGGGAGCTTGCCATGTGGAAATCTAGGGGAGCAGCACTTGAGAACAGCAAGCAAAGCCCCAAGGCAGAAGTGTGGCTTGGATGCTCCAGTGATGTACTTACAAGGCTATTTATTGACACACCCTTTAAGCAGCAGAAGAACAGAAACAAACTAAATGTTCTTCAGTAAGGGACATTTCCAATAATTATGGCACATCCATTCAAAGGAATACAAGACAGTCCAGCCCCTTATGCAGTGATATGGAAAGATCTCCAAGATATTTAAATAAAAAATGTAAGACATGAATAGTGTGAGTAGCATAATATGGTTTTAGACAAATGCTCCACATTTTTATAAAAAATAAGGGCACACATATGTGTATGCTTGTTTAAGAACAAGGTTATGAAAATGGAAACATTTGGGTGTATTATGCATAAGAAGTGGAAGAGTGCCTCGGTTCTCAACTGGGGGCGATTTTGCTCGTTAGGGGACATTTGCAATGTCTGGAGATGGTTTTTGATTGTCATTGTTGGTGTGAATGGTGTGAAGATTGCACCTGGCATTGAGTGGGTAGAGGCTGGGGATCCTGCTCAACATCTTATAATGTACAAGATGGCTCCCATCAACCAAGGATTATCCAGCCCAAAGGAGGATTGAGAAAGTTGAGAAACTCTGGTCTGGGGTGCCCTGACCATAAGGTTTCAACTGGACCACTCTGAAATGGTGAAAAGCACCAGTGTTTTGTGCTCAGGCTTCATAGTGTCTACTTTCCCCTCATTTGTAGCATGTGAGTTATAGTCTTCCCAGCTGCGGGAGAAAGATCCACCAAACATGAAATTCTCATCAGCTTCCTTTGACCAACTCTTTCTTTTTGCTGGTTACCAAGAAAATATTGGCTTTTTATCTTTTAGCAAAAGACCTATCTGTATTCAAATATAAGTTTTGGTTATAACAAATAATTTGCTTCATCAAATGGAAAAAATGCCATAAATGGCAACAGATGTAGCTTAGTGCTGACATTGGACCATGCAAGGACTCCTATAGGACAAGCAGCTGTTCTCTACTTTCAACTCAGAGCCGTCAAGCAAAATGCCTACAAATTAGAAAGTAATGACCATGGCTTTAATTGTTACGATGAACCAGGAAAACCGGCTTTGGCTTCTTGAATCTATTATGGAACCCTAATTAACACTGGTGTTCGGCCATTCCAAAGCCTATGGTAAGATAAGTAATATTTATGGTTTCTCCAGTGTATCAAATCATTGTTTACAGAATGCAATGTAGAATGAAATGCTCTCCCCTCTCAGCTCTGACCAGAGTGACCAGGTGCTCATTCTGGGGTTGGATAGAAACACTGGAGCCCGCATGCATAATCTTCATGTAGACTTCCAACCACAGATGTCAACGTGCTCAGCCATGCCTCAGGCCCACATAGACTCCCTGACGGTTTTCCAACCAATACCCTTAATATCGCCATGGGAGCTTTGGGAGGAATTGAGGAAGGGTAGCATTAAATACACTGAGTAATCTGAAAATGAAGGGTGGGGGAATCAAAAGCCAGTTCAGTTGGGTTCAAGGAAAATTTGGGAGGATGTCAGCATTTTCCATTTGGGGGAAAAGAGATGTCTTTTAAAACTTTTCTGTAAGAGAACATGCTAAAATCTCATCACAGCGTATGTGAACTGAAATAGTATGGAGAAAAATTTTAAACCGTCAACCAAAAAGCAAACCCCCAAAGACCCAAAGTAAAACATCAGGATTATATATCAGTTAAGACAAACAGACCCAGCCTCAGCTTCCTTATCTGTAAATTAAGGAGAAACAATTTCTTATGCAAAACTCTTGGAGCCTGATGAGTTTCAGAATTCAGAATTTTAAAGATTTTAGAAAGGCAATAAAGTGCATTTGCCATTGTTATGCAGAACCTTAAGATATCTTGGGGCAGCATCTCCTAAGGAAACTTTAATATTTCTGTAGCAAAATATGTATCTAATGGGTTGATGCTCATAAACAGCCTCACATCTGGTCAGTTCAAGTTTTGCCATCAAGCGAGTTTGCTTAGACTTACGAAATAAATTTTGTTTTCAGAGTTTTGGGATTTCTGGGCCACAAACAGGGGATTTTGTACTTGGATCTATCTCCAAGGAAGGTAGTAAGGATAAAATGCTATAATGGATAAACTGTGCAAAGTGCTGTCCTGCACGCAGTGACTGGCTGTTGAGTTTATTATTAGTTTGAGACATAGGAAATTACTGTTTCCATAGGTCAAAAATGAACAAATATGATATTATTATCACTATGGAATTCTTTAGGCTTGCTATGCTTTTTAGTCCCATTACCGTTCCTTCTCTTTCCTTTATTTTTCTCTCCTTTTCCCCTTCCTCCATCTGCCTGCTCCTCTCCCTCCCTCCCTCCCTCCTCCAGCGTTTTCACCTTAAAATTCTTCCAGTGGTCATCTTTAACCCGATTTGGTTACCAAACAGGCTCTTTAAGCGTCGTCTACTTGTATAGGGTTAGAAAGCGTTTGCTTACGAAGATTAAAAAACAGAAACAAAACAAAATGGTAAAAGAAGCAGCAAGCTTCTTACTAGTCTGAGATTTCCGAGCTCTTCTTACCCAGTGAGATCCAAGTGTTCTAACCACAATGATACTGGTGACCAGGAATTCCAGAGCAAGCAGGCCGGGCTGAGTCACAGGGATTTGCGTTGGATCAGCATGGAGCCTGGGCCAAAGTCACGGTGAGCTGGCATAAAGCAAAACAAAACACAGAGCAGCCAGCCAGCCACATGGTACCTAAATGACCTGCTACCCGTATCTCCATTTCCTGGGCCCCTTGTCTCTGTATTCTCTTCTGACTGCGGACCTCTTAGACGATTCTAGATCTGTGCTTTTCCCTTTCCTTGCCTTTTTTGGTCTCTCTTCTTGTAGTTTCAGACGACGTTATGGACCATCCACAGGGACAGAAAAACCAACAAAATTTATGTCCAAAGCTGATTATGCATTTGTTTACTTACAAAGTTCTATATCCCTTAAAGGACCTTGCTAACTGAAAGTTACTTTTATTTTACTAACACGTTTAACATCTCCTGGATTTTACAGTAAGAATGAACATAGGATCGTCAAATAGTTTCATGGTAATTTCTCTGATGAAGATGAAGATCTTATTTAGCCAAATAATTTATGCTGAGAATAAAGGCATAGAAGAATGGAATAAAATAATCGTTAATTGTTCTTTCCTTCTGTGATAACTGTTTGGTCCGCAGTAGCAATTCTTAAATGGAGTTCTGGGATTAACTGGTGTTAATAGGTGTTTTGGGAAAAAGGATATTGTGGTCAAATAACTTCAAGAAACTTTGCTTTGAACAAAATCAAGTTCCATCACTGTAGAACCCTCAAAGTTTTCAGCATACTATTTTTCCATTATGAATCTTCAAGAAGGGATTGAAGTTGTAGAGATTCTTAAAACTCTTTAAACATAGAACCCCCCCTTTTTTTTCCCAACTTATGCAGGTAAGTTTAATGATTGGAACAAATGGGATCAATTAGGTAAAAGTATATGTAGGAGATGCCTTACACAGAATAATATATCCTTTTCATGATGACTATTTTACCTGGATTTAAAACAAGTGTTTATTCTTGTCTTCTGAATTAAAATTGTTGAGATGGCCATAAAGTCTGCAAACTCACACCAAATACATAATAGTTTACTGATAATGTATGCTATGTTCAATGTGTTTTTCCTTACTAACAATTCAAATTTCAGTAAGTTGTGCAAGATTGCAATGAATAACGTGCATTAAAGCAGCATTTCCATCAATCCTTGTATACACATCTGCTATGCATTGTCTTAGATCATTTGTCTCTAATTTTCACCAAATAAATTTGCACCTTCAGCATGCCTCAGAAGAAGTAATCGAGAGCATTCAATCTATTAAAAATATATATATTGTGTAGGTTTCCAGACTTTGTGACCATCTGTATTTTTTTTTGTAAGATTCATCTATTGTAAATCTTATAAACATTTTTACTATTTACATAATCCAAGAAAAATTGGGTACCAGTTATGAGATAATGGAGGAAACAGTTGCAAAAAATGTTTCTCCTTGGTTTTCAAATAATTCTATACCAAAACATTCTGATGAAAATATAAGTGATTTTTAATCTACAAATAAAAGATTCCCAGAATGACATTGAGGATATAGTACAAATTTGGTTTTAAAATAGATTTAAATTTAAAACAGGTCTTACAATAATTTCAATAAATCTGCATTCCAGAACACAATGTGCAGGTACAACAATTATGTGATGACCCCTTAATGCTCTAAGGAGATAAAGATCTTTTTCAAATACAGAAAGAAATTAGGTCTTTCTACAATGCTAACCCTAAGATCTATTCTCCTTTATAGACTACAATATTATTGTCAGTTTCATACACTTTTACTTTATGAAGAACTCCCACAGGAAGAAATTTCTGAAGGTTTTCCCAGATATAAACAGCCACATCTTCTGTCCTGCTCACCACATCAGGGAAGTATGACACATCCAGGTCCAGATTCTTGTGGTCAAGGGGCTTCATAATTGCCTGCTCCATATACTCTTCGAGGTCAGTCAAGTTCATAACCATCCCTGTAACAGGATCAATCTCTCCATGCACTGTCACCACAACTTTGTAATTGTGTCTATGGCCATTTGGATTGCTGCATTTCCCAAATGGTTTCAAATTTTCTTCATTACTGAGAGATTTGCTGTGGAGCTGGTGGCTTGCACTGAAAGAGATGAGGCGGGAGACTTGGGCACGACGACAACATGACCTGAGCCCTCAGCGTTCATGGTCTCCCAGGCCCTCTTGCCTTGGCACACCCCCGCTCCCTGGGCCCGTGGCGGGCGAGGGGCAGAACCCTTCTTTTTGCTGACAAACTTAATATCTCACGGGACACCATTGTTCCAGGCAGCACAGTTTTGGCTCTGGCCACAGTTCCTTTCACAGGAAAACAGCTCAATTTGTAAGTCATGGCTCAGAGATGCCACGGTTTGGCCTTTGCCTCTTCAGGGCTGCTGGAAGCAGAAGTGGACACCTGATCCCACAGAGATGCTACCACGAGGTATCAGAGTCTCTGGGGCATCCTGAGTAAATCAAAGTCATCCATAGGCAGAAGCCTCCAGATGGAGGAAAGACGAACAGAGGGTGAGGTGATTGACAGGCTGCAGGGATGGGGAAGTGAGTCACCAGAAGGGAGATGAATTGACTACTTGCTCCAGTGGTAACCTGCCCCTAGATAACTCTGGAAACTTCTGGTTGGTTTCCTCCAGGCTGTGATGCTCAGCTTCCTGAGTGCCCCAAGACCTTCCGGTTCAGTGAATTCTCATTATATTATCCCTTCTTGTCCAATGCATCCTCATAATAAATTCCATCAAAATTTGAGGAAACCTGACAAGTTTGAACCTCACCACTAAAAATGTCCAACTAGTTGGCCTATGTGGTAGTTTGAACCTGTTACGTACCCCAGAAAAGTTCATATTCTTCTAATCCATTCCTGTGGGTGTAGACCTATTGTGGGTGGGACCTTTTGGTTAGGTTGGTTCAATTGAGATGTAACTCAGCCCATTCAAGGTGGGTCTTAATCCTTTACTGGAGTCCTTTATGAGGATAAAAGAGACAAACATCCACAGAAACTGAAAGAGTCCGTCATGAAAGCGATGAAACCTGGAGAGAAGGATCAGCAGACGCTGGCCATGTGCCTTGCCTTGTGACAGAGGTGTCTCAGATGCCAGCAGCCTTTCTTCAGAGAAGTTATCCTCCTATTGATGCCTTAATTTGGACATTTTCATGGCCTAAGAACTGTAAATTGTAACTTAATAAATTCCCATTGTAAAAACCAATCCATTTCTGGTATATTACATTCCGGCAGCTTTAGCAAACCAAAACACCCTGTGACCCGGAAATTCTGCTACTCGGTATATACCCAAAAGATTTGAAAGTAGGGAAGTGAACAGACATTTGCACACTGACGTTCATAGCAACATTATTCACAATTGCCAAAGGATGGAAGTAATCCAAGTGCCCATCAACTAATGAATGGATAAACAAAATGTGGCTAAGATACAAATGATGGAATATTACTCAGCAGTAAGAAGGAATGAAGACCTGAAGCACGCAACAACGTGGATGAAGCTTGAGGATGTAATGCTGAGTGAAATAAGTCAGACACAAAAGGGCAAATACTGTATGATTCCACTAATATGAACTAGCTAGAATATGTAAACTCATAGTCATAAAATGCAGTATATGGATTACAAGAGATAGACTGATGCTAAAGAAGGGGGGAGTGGTTGCCTAATATGTACAGAATTTTTAATGAGGTTGAACTTAAATGTTTGGAAATGGATCAAGATGGCAGTAGCTTATTATTGGGATTGTAAGTAGTGGTGCTATATTGTAGGTGAATTTGGTTGAAAGGGATTGTGTAGAGTCATGTATGTCATCAGAAGGAAAGCTGAGGTTAAAATATGGGATTGTATAACACAATGAACCTTGAGGTAGACGTTAAGATTATCACTACAAACACAAATGAGTTCTTTCACGAACTAGTACAAATGTATGACATGTACAAAGAGTTAATAACAGAGTAGTATTTGGGGAAAAATGTACCTAATGCAAGCTATGGACTATAGTTAACAGTAATATCTTAATATTCTTTTACCAACAGTAACATGTGTACCACACAAGTCCTAGGGATCAATAATAGGGAGTTAATGGGATATGGGTGTTTTGGGTTTTCTTGTTTTATATCCATTTGTTATTTTTCTTTTTGGAGCAATGAAAAAGTTCTAAAATTGATTGTGGAGATGATTGTACAACTATGTGATGATACTGTGAGACATTGTCTACTTTGGATGGATTATATGGTGTATAAATATATCTCATTAAAATTTGCAGTTTAAAAAAAGTCTATCTAACACTTATGGTTTGCTTTGAAGACTATTATTTTTTTCTCCTTTTAAAAATAACACTTTTTTCCTCCTACAAAAAAGATACATGGTCATTTAGGAAAATTTAAAAACCCAGTCAAGTGCAAAGCAGAAAATAAAAATTTCCTATAATTCCCCAACTCAGCTAATCACTGTTAGATTTTGGTACACAATGATTTTCTTGTATCTTTCTCTTCCTTTCTCTCTGTCTCTAATTATCAAAATGGGAACACACTGTATGTGTTGTGATGTATTTTTTTTCACTTAACTGCATATTGTAAATTTGTTTTCCTTTTTATCACAATATATTTGATGATTACATCACATTCCATTGTATGTCCAAGGTGTAGTTAACTAATTCCCCATGTTACACGTTTTGGCCATTTATATTTTTACTACTACAAACAATTCTGAGATAAATAACCCTAGCTAAATGTTTGCACGTACCTGTGATTATTTCTCAGGGCAAAGTCCTAGCAGTGGGATTGTTGTATTAATGGAAATGCACGGTTTTCATGATTTTGATGTTTATGACCAAATTGCCCTTCAGGAAGTTTGTTTTCATTTGCATGATCAATCCAGCAGTCTGTGATAACCAAACTTTCCCTTCTGTGGCCTTTCTCCCAGGCTTTTCTCTGTGTCCTGTAGAACCTTCTGGACTTTCACTTTTGATTGTCCCACCCCTTGATTTTAGAGGATTCACTCTCTCTCCAAGCTTCACTGCTTCTGCAACGAAATTACATGCCATTCACTCTTCAGTGCCAGCTCCGGCTGCTTTGTCTCAGAAGGCCACGGCAATTTTCTCTTTCTCTTTCTGCCACCAGATCTACAGTTTCTGTTAAACTGCCTAAACAGCAGCAGAGAAGGAGAGCAGTGAACCCGGTTTCATTTGCGCTCCATCCAGCCTTGGGGAGGCAGCAGCAGCACCAGCAAATCAAACTTGAGCCTCAAAAGCTTTAATTCTGTTGGCAAATGAAAGAACCACAATAATTAAGGACCCATTAGTGGCAAGTAAATTAAGAGCATAAACCCAAAGAACGTCTGCAGCTTGCAGCTTGGTATTGCACAGTTGCTTATGACTCATACAATCTCTCACGCTGAAATGTGCTTAAAGATGATGACGACAACTCAGATTACATCCCTGATATGCTGGCTAGGGCCAAACACCTGTAGACCTAGTCACCAATCAAAGGATAATTGTAGCAAACACTACATGAGACAATAACAGATTAGAGGGGAATTGACACATCTAGCTGCTTTTTTATTGCGTAACTTCTCACCTTAAGTGTTTATGGGAACAGGGCCTGAGATCCTGTTTATGGTTATAAGACTCTGTCTTTTGCCATGGGTGGTCAAAAGGGCATTTGAAGAGGTGTGCCATTAGTTGGCAGTTTGCCCCTGCACCAAGCAGAGGCTGGCTGTAGCAGTGAAACTTGAACCAGTTCTTTTTACTGCCTGCTGGCCTCTCTGGTAAAAACTTCTGGGAGAAGTTTGAGGCTATTTATTAAAATTTGTAGTTTGGGCTTTTGTGGATTACCTATTTCAGTTATTCATGTTTTTCTAATTGCATTAGTCCATGCCATTGGGAATGAACTGTATTTCTCCATTCCTTTATTCATTTACTCACTCTTTCACTCGTTCAAAAGATGTTTATGAACATCTACTATTTTCCAGTCTCTGCATATTTGTTCTAAAGTATTTTTAAGTTTTTTATTTAAGAATCTCAAATTCATCAAAACCAAGGATTTTAAATTTTTATATATGATCATGACTGACATTATTACAACCTAAGTACTTCCTAAAAGTCTTCAAGTCTTCCAATCTTATGGGTGGGGTAGGAAAATTGGGGACTTATCTTTAATTAAATAAAAAGTCACAAGTCAAACTCTCATGCTGAGAGATCAGAGCCTCACCTAATATTTACAAAATGTTTTATTGTGGGGCGAGTGAGGGCTGGAGGTTGGGGTAGAGAAGTTTCTATTGCAAACTGCTTCTCTGTTGCTGCTTGGCTATCATGGTCTTCCTTGCTTCTTGAAGCATTCCTATGTTTGCACTGCTTTTCCCATTCTGGATAGCACCTCTTTTCCTTAATTCCCCTGAAGCACCACTAGTATAAGCTGTTATGTGAAGCCAACTTTTCTGAAGGTTTTGGGGTAATGCAGGGTAATTACATACATGAGTAATTTCTAGAAACTTACTGGTCATTCATCATCTCACTGACTTGGTTCCCCCATTTTCCATCATGTTTTTTGGTCCCTCTGTTTCTCTAGATCCTCTTAATATTTCCCTTTTACCTCTATTTCTGGATTCATACACCCTCTTTCCAGGATTCCATTTGAAATGCAAAATTTCCCTCTTAACTATGCCTAACAATCTATCTCTCTTGTATTTGTGCTAGTCCAATGACAAACTGAGAAGGCCTCCCCTTTCTTGTCATGAAAGGGCCATCAAAACCATGAAGGTACTTTCCTCAAAAAAAGAATCATCTATTCCTGATTTATACCGCTCCCTTGTTCAAATACTGAATAAAGTAATCATCAGCCATAAACTTCTATACCCAGTGAAACTATCTTCACAAAGGAACATGAAATAAAGTCAATTTCAGACAATAAAGGCCGAGAGGCTTGACTATCAGAAGTTCCTTACGAAAGGACCTTTCAAAGCATGTACTTTAAGAAGAAAAGAAAGGATCCCAGAAGGAAGTTCTGAGATACAGGAGAAAAGTTGAGCAAGCAATCAACAAATGAAAAAGTAAACATGGGTGAATCTTTTAAAAAATGTAGCTGCAATTAGTTTTTGTTTAAAATAAGAATTTTTTTCCTAATACACATGGATACTTTTGTTATTATATTCCAGGGAAATAATCTCAGTTTAAATACTGTTGGTAACCTTTTCTTACTATGGCCCCACAAAGTGTGTTCCTTTTCCTTTAGAAACATTTTCAAATAATTCAGCCCACCTACTTTAGTCATCAAATTCAGTATTTCTTAGTTTTCAACTGGATAAGAGGTCTAACAGGTCATTTAATGGTTATTAGGACAATGAGCATTTAACAATGATAAAACAGTGCAAGTCAGAAATTATGTTGTACAGAAATGCTTTACAAATCCTCTATCCAACTAAGGCATTCTATTAAGTATCTGGAGTCGATTCCTAGTGTGACAGCTTAAACTTTAAGTTCAAGAGAACTGCTATGAATGATGAAGTGAATTGTGTAGTGCAGGCTAGTAAATAAACAAAGAAGATCTCAGAGATCAGGTTCTATGTAGAACCTAATGTTTTGAAGCTGGAAGGACCCTCAGAGCTCTTCTATTCCGGATAGAACATCGGAGACTCTGGAAAATGCAAAAGAAGAGCAGTAATCTGAGATAACAGAGATGCATGGTGCAAGAGCTCTGACTAGACACTTTTGCTGCAGAGGACTTAAACATTTCCAACTAGCAAAGGCATTCTGCATTTCTCCAACTTATGCTACTTCTATGGGGAACTTTTGTGAAGCCCTCTTTCCTTTCGCTGCACACTTCTGTTGCTACAAGTGACAGCTGAGTAGCAACTGCGATCATTTCCAGCTAGAATACTTTCTTCCTCCAGAAAAGTATTGTCATTAGGTAACAATCATGTCTAGACAAAAGCATTTGGGGAAGGAAACTTGAAGCCAAGCCACATTCATCGAATACTGTTGTTTTTAAAACAGGTGTCCCGCCTTACAAATTTAGGGTTTTGTCCCCAAAGCTTGCGCTCTGTGATTGCTCTTCACTGACAAAGTTAGCAGAGAGTCACGCTGCAGGGAGGAGAGCCACAGATGCTGAAAGGTAAGTGCATGTGTGTGTATGTGTGCGGAGGTGTCAAAGAAAGATGGTCAAGTATAGTGGAGAATGGAATGGCTGCCACACGTTTACATTTGGAAGCAATTCCAAAATCTGTGTGTGGGGATTTTCTTTTGTTATACAGGGTTATAATTGGGAATACTTTAAAATTTGAATGCCTTACCCTTCCAAATTCTAATTTTTCCAAGAGAATGCCTATTTGGTTATGTTAAGAAGCCTCTAGATTGCAGGAGTACAAGTGTCTCTCTCTCTCCTTTTCTAGGGGCCAGTACTTTTCCTGAGTGCAGCAACAGTGGCTGGGGGGTGCAGGGTGCATGCAAGTGTGGGAAACCTTCATGAGTGACCCAGCCTATTTTCCAGCTGCTAAAGCAAATACCATGCAATAGGTTTACTTAAACAATGGGAATTTATTGGCTCATGGTTTTGAGACTAGGAGAAGTCCAAAATCAAGGCATCATCAAGATGATGCTTTCCCCCAGAAGACTGTGGTTTTCTGGGGCTGACTGCCAGCAATCCTCGGTCCTTGGCTTTTCTGTCCCATAGAAATGCACATGGCAGCTTCTCCTGGCTTCTCCCTTCCCTTTCAGTTTCTGCTGACTTGCAGCTTCTTCCTGTGGCTTTCTCTCTCTCTGTGTCTGAATTTCATTCTGCTTTTAAAGGCCTCCAGTCATAGGATGAGGACCCATTCTGATTAATTTGGGCCACACCTTAACTGAAGTAACCTCATTGAAAGGTCCTATTCACAATGAGTTCACACCCACAGGAGTGGATTAAGTTTAAGAACATGTTTTTCTGGGGTACAGAGCTCCAAGTCACCAGTCTGCCCTCTGGACACCAAAAGACATGTTCTTCCCACATGCAAAATACATTAATTCCATCACAACATCCCAGAAGCCTTATGTCATTTCAGTAACAATACTAAGTATAAAGTCTCATCATAATTGGTTATGTGTGTGGTTGGTCCAATTCCCCTCTATCTGTGGTCCTGTGAAACCTGAAAACAAGTTGCCTGCTTCCACTATACAATAGAAGGACAGACAAAGATAAACATTTCCATTCCAGAAGAGAGTAATTGGAAGGAAAACAGAACAGGGTCAAGAGTCTCAAACAATCTTGAAATCCAGGAGGACAAACTCCCATTAAAATTCAAGGTCTGAGAGTCATCTATGGATCAATGCTTTGGCCCTCTGGGCCCAATGGAATGGCAGCCCTAAATATTGGGGTGAAGTCCCCACCATCTCCAAGCATTGGGGTGTCAGCAAAGCCTGCCCCCTCCAAGCTCCGGGACCGATGACCTGTTCCCTCCAAACACAGTGGTAAACCTGCCCTTCCACACACATGGATGGGTCCACTTTCCTGGATCAAAGAGATCTCTTGGTTCTGGACCTTGGCTTCCATGGTTCTGCCCTTGAAGTCATTCTTCCTTCAATTTGTCCCCTCTCTGTCCCTTTCAGCCCAAGCTGGCAGTGGTTCCAGTGGTTCTATTCATACAAATTTTGCAAAATCCTTGTTGGCTTTGTGTGCAGCTCACAGAGGTCCAAACCAGCAGACAACAGAGTTTTTCACAGATCCTTCCTGCAAAACTCCATTTCCAATCCCGACAGCCCCCACAATGGCTGACTGGATCCATGTTCAGTTAAACTCTCACACTCTGCCATTTTCAAAATGTTGGCAATGTGTTCTTTGTTCTAAAATGGTTACTGCCATTTGTCAGCAGTGGTGTATCCACACAGGTGCAAAGTCTCAGAACTTCACCTGTCATGTACTTGCCTCGTCTCCCTTTTTTGGGTGACAAAGCTGTGAATGGTACAAAAGTTCAACAGAGGTGTTTTACTGACTCAGGGGATTTTTATTTAGTTAGTCTTTATTTTGAAATGGGAATTTCCTTATTGCTTGGCTTTATAAAAGTAAGTGAGGAAGAAAAGAGGAAAGCAGTCCTCAGATCTTAAACAGAGTATGCTGATTCCTAAAATGTCAAGTCCTAAGCCAAGAAAGCTAGGAAACTTAGAGAAATGAATGAATGAATGGATGAATGAATAATAAAACCAGAGACTTAAAGGCTTGAAGATATCTTAGAAATAATCTTGCTGGTTCATGGTCTTACAGATAAGAAAACAGAATGAAGGTCATTTAGCACAAATAGCTGGCTTTCCAGGCTAGGGCATGGGGCTAGGCAGTCTGGGAACTGGGCCTTGAATCCAGGACCCTTGTCTATGAGAAATCTGGGGTTGTGTGAAACTTCCACCTGTGTGCACCAGGCTTAAGGACAAGGGCTTTCTTTGTTTTGCATCATTGTGGTGGCTTGAATTATGTACCCCAAGAGAGGACATGTTCTTAATCTTAACCCATGTTTCTGTGTGTGTGAAACCATTTGTCAATAGTACCTTTGAAAATGTTGAGTCATGGTGTGAACTCATTTGTGAACAGGGATCTTCTAAGATCCTATGTAGGTGTGGCCCAATGGAATCTGAGTGGGTCTTAATCCATATTACTGAAGGCTTCATAGAGAGAAAGCCACAGGGAGGAGCCAGAAGCCAGAAGTCAGAAGAAACTGGAAGAGCAGACACAAGGAGAGAGAAAGATCCACACATAATGAGGCAGAGATGCAAGCCAAGGAACCCTAAGGACTGTGGCAAACCAGACTTGAGGGAGAAAACATGGCCTGTCAAGACCTCCATGTTGGACATTGTGCTGGTTTGGATGTATTATGTCCCCCAAAATGCCATTATCTTTGATGCAGTCTTGTGTGGGCAGGAAACGTATTGGTGTTGATTGGGTTGGAGTCTTTTGATTGGATGTTTCTGTGGAGATGTGATCACTCAACTGTGGATGAGATCTTTCATTTGATAATTTCCATGGAGGTGTGGCCCTGCCCATTCAGAGTGGGCCTTGATTAGTTTACTGGAGCACTATATAAGCTCAGACAGAAGGAGCGAGCTTGCTACAGCCAAGAGGGACACTTTGAAGAATGCACAGGAGCTGAGAGAGGACAAACACCCCAAGAGCAACTGAGAGTGACATTTTGAAGAGGAGCTGTGGCCTAGAGAGGAATGTCCTGGGAGAAAGACATTTTGAAACCAGAACTTGGAGCAGATGCCAGCCACGTGCCTTCCCAGCTAACAGAGGTTTTCTGGACACCATTGGCCATCCTCCAGGGAAGGTACCCAATTGTTGATGCATTACCTTGGACACTTCATGGCCTTAAGACTGTAATTGTGTAACCAAATAAACCCCCTTTATAAAAGCCAATCCATTTCTGGTGTTTCGCATTCCGGCAGCATTAGCAAACTGGAACCAACATCTAGTCTTCAAAACCATCAGACAATAAATTGTTGTTTAAGGCAACCCATGGTGTGGTATTTGTTGTAGCAGTGTGGCAAACTAAGACAATGTACAAGGATATAGTTTTCCCCATGGTGGAGCTGCCCCAGGATATTTGCCCAAATGATTCTCCTGAGAATGCACCTTCTGCTTTCTGTTGTTTTTTCTTAGCACTATGATATGTTACTATTTAGATGATTAAGACATTTTTAGTGAGCATTTTTTGCTTTAAGAATAGTGCTTATTAAGTTCCTCTTAATGTTCTTTCTTTTGAATTCTTGTCCAATGTTATCTTCTGTTTTTTTCTTGCCAAAGTTTTATACTTCCTGTTTTAACTTTTACTTTTCAATATCCCCTTTATGTGACGCTGATGGTATTGATGACAGAAAAAGTTATATAGCCACTAGTACATGCCAGACACTGTTCTAAGCACTAACACATATAGATCTATTATTGTCCCCTTTTATAAATGCATATGTGCTCAAAACTTTTTTCTTAAAGTAGATTGTAATTCTGATTTTATCCAGTTTTGCACCCAAGTTTTCTTCTATATTTATATTTATGTTTATAGTTATATTTATATATACAGTAAACACTACTGGACAAAAATTTTAATTCTTTCTCTTAGATTTGTATTTTACTGTATTACATTAAAAATTGTGCATGTATTTTCTTACCTTAGATTTAATATTTTCTGCATATTTTAGTCTGTCTTTCAAAAATTCTTCCTTCCTCACAGGAAGTAGAGAAAAAGTTAAACAATACCGTGAGGGCACATTCAGATAAATCTGGGGAAGAACCAATGTCATGGGGGAAAACAAAGGTGGGGTGAGACTGTCTCAGATTAAGAGACCAAAGAGAATTAATCACTTGTGATATTTTATTGGATCCTGCTTAGAAAACAAAACAAAACAAAACAAAAGACAACTAGCAAAGACATTCTTAGGACAATTGTGAAAATCTGATTATGGGCTAGATATGAGACTATATTATATCCTGTGATAATGGTATAATATGAGGGTTAACTAGCAGAAAGCTCTACCCTTAGGCCATGCATGAAAAAAAAGGAGAAAGTCAATTTAGCAAAAATGTTAACAATTGAATCTAGATGAAAGATGGATAGATGTTGATTTTATTATTCTTCAATTTTCTGTATATTTGAAAATTTTCATGATAAACATTATAAAACACACAAAAATAAAGAATTCCTTGTCTATTGTCTTTTAATTTTTCCTAATATGAATATTATTTATATATTATTATCTGTTTTTCTGCACTTTAATATATTTAGCTCTTGTTGTCTTATTTTATATTTTCTCGGGGTCTGTTTTATAAAATCAGGTGATGATTTTGGTCCCAGATGATGATCCAGGGAAAGGAACACTGTGAATATATTGACTGACATAATCAGATGAAGGCTAGCAACCGTCATCAACCCCTTCACTGTTGGTTCTCCAAAAAATGTTTCATATAAGGAGGGAAATCCCAGGTTAAAAATCTCTCTTTTAACCTACCATGATTGATAGGTTCATGCATCAGCTTGGACAGGTGATGATGTAGAGCTGTCTGGTCAAGCAAGCACTGGCCTAACCATAATTGCAAGGGCATTTGTGGCTGGTTAATAAACCAGAAGGCTGGTTTATTAAATCATCACTTAATTGACTGCCCCTGTGACTGGTTACATCAACAAAGGGCGTGTCTTCCACAATGAAAGAATTCAATTAGCTGGATTTAATCCAATCAGTTGAAGACTTTTAAGAGAGAAAGAGAGAGAACATTCAGTTCTTCAGCTAGGCAGTGTCTCTGGAGGAGTTCATCAAACACCTTCATTGGAGTTGCCAGTTTGCTGCCTGCCCTATGGAATTTGGACTCGTGCATCCCCGCAGTTGCGTGAGACACCTTTATAAAATCTTATATTTATAGATATCTCTTGTTGGCTCTGTTTCCCTAGAGAACCCTAAATAATACATCTACCTAGTGGCCTAACATGGTGAGATTTGCCCTTCCCCACATTCCATTGAAACACTCACAAAAACAGCAACAATAACAGAAATGCAAAATCAACAGCAGGAAAACTGCAGGAGGAATTTCCACTGACTCCACTGTGCGTGGAGCTTTGAGGCAGGAAGACAACAGGAGGTTCCCTGTATGCACCCACTGCAGACTCGGGGGCCTGGGTTCAAAGCTTGCCCAGTGGGGCTCAAAGGTGTCCACTGTGGTTTGTCAAAGGGAGCACAAAGCCATGGGCAGACCCAGTGCAATTTCCTGAAATGTGAATTCCACTCTAAGATTTGAGGGAAGCTATCTTTATATTAAAATAAACATGGGTATATTACGGAATGGCATGCAAAATGGAGACTCCAAAGGAATGTCATGCTTATTGAAGGCTGCTTTGAGGAATCCACTGAGACTTCCAGAAGTATATGAAGAAGGAATTGTGAAGCTTTGTGTTATGATCTGTTATATGTGGGTTGAGTAAGAAAGGCTTTATAGGGAGAAAGTTTTGTGGGCCAATATTGAACATATCTAGCACAGACAACATATCTTTCTTCTTTGGACACTAACCTAAAGATCTCTAGGAGAAAACTTATCCATTGGGTTCTTCCATTAACTTGTTTCACTTATTTCCCATCATCGTTTTCTCCTTTCTCACTTATCAACGTTATTTCAACTTTTGACTTTCTGATTGGAGGTTGAAGGAATAGGGTTGGACAGCAGGTGTTGGAAACTCAAATGTCTTTGGGGACCAAGCAGACACCTGTGAATGTGTGATCCTGACTTAAGATAACCAGGTGTGGTGGTTTCTATGGCGATGGAAGGGTGAACATTTTAAAAACCTTGTACCAGCCTAGATGAATACTTCTTCATCCAGATCTGGATCTTCTGGTAGTTGCAAACCCTGTTCCGGAGACAGCCTGTGTGCATCTGGACCTCGTCTCCATGTCCCCATGAGATGCAGAAATCCATGTGTCAACTGAGCCTGGTTTGCAGACTCCATCCTCCTACTCATTAATTCCCTCCCAGTCAATTGCACACTTGTTTGGTAAATTGAGAAGAATAGCCTTATTTATCATGTATTGTCCCCTTTATAATGCTGCATGGGGTGTATCCAGATTTTTAAAAAACAAATTCACTTTTAAAAATTATTCAAGCCATGCATGAACATATATATATTGTAAACACATTATTTTTCCTCATGTGCCTCCTTCACTTTGAACTCTGGTTCTAATTCTACTACTCTGGGATCCCCGTTGAACATGCACTTGCACTCACTTTTCTGGGTCCCTCAAAGCAGCTCTATTACCTTTAAGCTAAGAGGATTGAGAGGAAAGATCGGATGCCATTACAAAATCTTTGAACTGGTTGCTCACCGGGTCTGTATATATACATAATAAAATTCTCTCCATTGTCAGAGCAGCTGTTGCAGTGCAAAATAATTCAGCAAACAGAATCATTTTCTGTGTAGTTTACGAGTGAGGAAACGGCCCAGAGACTTGGCATTTGAGTTACCATTAGCATGCCCAGCCAATCTCTACATGTCACAGGCTGGTAATTTGATCTACAGCTCCCTCGAAGTGAGTTTGCACTGGACACAGAAAGCTCTTTTTCTCCCCCATTTTGCCAAGCATTAAATGGACTTTTACATGTGTCTTTTTTCCCCTTACGAAATCAAGATTAGATTCAACAAAAATATTACATGCCTTCTTCCCGAGGGTTTCATGTCCGTTTCTTGGACTCACAGCAGCACATTTTAGGCAGCAGGTTCCCGTGAGTGCCCTCCCCACTGTCCTCCGTTCCCCAGAGAGGCTACGTGCCTAAAACAGGGGGAAGATCCTGGTTGACTTTAGCTGGGCTTAAGAAAGCACAAGCAGTAGTGAGAAAAATATCTTGCAGAGAACTTTCCTTTAAGACCTGTAGCTTCTTCTCAGTGTTCTTGTCATTACTGTGAAGTTTAGAGTTTTCCCATACCCATTGGTGGTTTTCAAGGTGAATTAGAGCAGAAGCTGAAAGAGTCTCCCATTTTTAGATAGCAGAAGGAGCTCTGCTTACCATGGAAGCTGGCCCTCTTACCCTTTGGGGGACAGCCTCTGGGTTGCCAGGGCCAGGGGTGGTGATGGTAAGAACTGGAGCCACTTCAGCCGTGGAAACTGGTGCCATGCACTACTTAGATTGTGGTGACTGGAGCAGAAGGGCCTGCTGATATGTCATCACCACCATGCAACATTAGCATGCTTTCCAGCTAGTTTGCATGCTATCCAGACTTCCTGGCATTCAGCTTGGCAATCCACAGTGCCTGCGGCATCCCCACAGAGCTCTGTTGCTTTGATTTTTTGTGATCTCCTAATCAGTGGTTGAAATACATAAGGTAACAGTGGCTGAAGTAATGCACTCGTTTGGGCTACTGAAAACTGAAATTTGTTCTTTTTGCTGAAGATGGTTTGTCAAATGGTTTAGTTATTTTTAATGAGAAATAATAGGAGTCCTGTCTGTCTTATTAGCCAGTTGAGCTATTGTGGAAAGATTAATATCTGTCTGCAGAATCAATGAAGTTCTTTTACTATTTTAAATTAAAATTGGGAGCTGTGTTTTCTCCCAAGACATTTATGTTTCTTATTTGATCCAACTTTTGGGATGCACACAGCTATTTGTGGTTTTGATTATACCTGTTTATGATTGACAAAACTTGTACAAGTGTACAGAGTGTTACGCTTTGGGGTTTTTCAGTCTATCTGGGAGATAGCTGCACAAATCATTGTCCCCAACAGATATTTGTGTTTGTCTGGAGTACCCAAGGGGAGTGAGGACGGGGGCTCAGATTTGGCCTGGTGAACTGCAGAGTTCAAACCACTCCCACACTGTACCCCAATAAGCAAAACCCCAACTGCTGCAACCCACTTCTGGTTTTGCAGACTAGAGATTGATGAAGGCAAAAATGTCCAAATATTTGATTTTAACATTAATTTTGTGGTCATTTCTATGGGAGCGTGTGATAGACATTAACTGAGTTCTGATTTTGGGTCAGACAAGACTTTGGCTTTGAACCCATCTCTACCAGATGGGTCCCCCAAAGCCCTTTCTAGTTTTTGTGTCTTGATTACCAATGCCTGTGGTGTAGGTTGCCCTGACTTGCCATGGGCAAGCCTTAGAGGGCACCCTCAGTGACCCTCTTTTTGCTCATATGCTGACCAAAGGAGGGAAGATGGATTAGAGGTTCCCCCAAAGACTTACTGGAATTTTGGGATAAAATATTTAAAAAGTCAAAAAACCTTTAAAAGGAGAACTGGTCTCCCTGTGGATGATGGCCAAATACCATTAACATTTCAGGTAAACCAATCAATTCTATCACTGCCCAAATATTTATAGAATGCCTCCCATGGTCAAAATCTGGAACCCAAATTGCTCATTAAAACAATTTTATCTACAGAGGGAAATCACCTACATCAATGGCAAAGTTGTAATCATGTATAATGGCAAACTGCCTCAGTCCCAGCTTTGCACTATGCCCTCTTGTAGCTCACCGAGGGAGGGAGTGTACTCCAGTCCAGACTCCAAACTAAGAAATTAGGTAATTCCACAACAATAATAATTTTAGCTGCAGTTCAAGGAAAGTTTACAGCTTTAAGACAGGAAATGGAGAACAATGAGTAAGAAACTATAAAATAAATTGAGTACATAGCTTTCTTTTACATTTTATACCCAGTGGTACATATAGTTTACTTTAGGAAATAACAAGGCCTATTTGTACGGCCAACCATTTCTGGAATCTTTCTCTTTTAATTCACATGGAAATAGGAGTAATGCCGCATATACTTAGGATGTAGTTTTTGATTCCTTTGTAAATTTCTAATTGGGGAACTTTAATAGGTGTCTAAAAGTTTTTTTTTTCCTTTTAATGCTTACATGCCATTATATACAGGATGAACTTTCACAGTGAATTTGAATCTGTGGTAATAACATAATGGCCACATATTATTTTGATTATGGTGAATCAGGCTCTATGGTAAGTGCTTAAAATGCATTTTCTTCTTTAATTAATTCAACATTATTATGTAGGTACCATTATTATCCCCATTTTACAGATGAGGAAACTGAGGATCAGAAAAGTTATATAGTTTGCCTCAGACACAGTTACTAGCAAGGGTTGTATGAGGAATTCAGATCTGCCAGTCTCCATATCCTCAGATCTTACTCACTATTCTGCAAAGCCTCATTACTTTCCTTTTATGTCATGAATATCATAAACTGAAGTTTTGGGAAACTCCTGGGGGCCACAGGATGATATTTAAGGAATGTTTAGGTGAGTTGCATGCTGCATTTCCATACTGCTGTAGTTTGTTTTTAACATAAAGAATCATAAGAGAAATCTGTCCTAGTTTGCCATGGCTGCTATAACAAAGTACCACAGACTAATTGGCTTAAAAAGCAGGAATTTATTTTTTTGCATAGTTGGAGGCCAGAAGTCCAAAATCAACCTGTCGGCAGGGCCATGCTTTCTCTGAAGTCTGTAGCATTCTGGGAGTGTTTTGCCAGCAATCCATAACTCAATCTCTACCTCTGTCATGTGGACGTCTGTCTCTACTGAGTGTGTCCAAATTTCCTCTGCTTATAGGGACACCTGTTGTATTGGAGCCAGGCTCATCCTAATCCATTTGGCCTCATCTTAAGTAACAACATCTTCAAAGATCCTATTTACAAATGAGTTCACGTTCACAGGACTGGGGATTAGGAGTGGAACACGTCTTTGTGGAGGGCATGATTCAAACCATAACAGGGTCTTTGACCAATAAACTCATGTCTTCAAACTGGCTGAATTTATCATGGGCTATTGTCAGGTAGCTGGAATGGCCACTCCTTTCCCTGGGCTTCAAGGACTTTAAAAATGTCCTGCCTGCTCCAAACTTTGGAGCTCTCTGAATTTCAGCATTGGTGGTATGTGTTGACTTAATAGAGATTGTCAGGGTGCAGTGGCAAGATCAGAGGATTTGTAGCCTAAAGAGGGTCAGGAATACCAGTGACCTCACCCTGCCTTGGAATCTCAATTTTCTCATCTTTATAATGGGAATGATATCAATATCTACTCAACTGGAGTGTTGCCAGCATTCAGTTAGATAGTGCGTATGAAAGAACTGTGAGTTGTTATTTCTGGAGGTATTTCAAGTCTCCTACACTGCTTGACAACATGTAGACTGGCACTTTTCCAGATCTTCAGGAAGGAATGAAGGGTATCAAATTTAGTAAAAATATTGGTAAATATAAAAGGCTGTTTTTCTTAATTACTGTAACATCTATATGACTGAAGCAAGAAATATAGCATCATTTTGAGGGGTTTATAATGTATGGAAATATAATACATATGACAACTCTACAACAAAAGTGTATGTGTCTGTGTGTGTATCTAAAGTGGTACAATATTAACTCTAAGTAGACAATGAAAAGTTAGGAGTGTTTATTATATTCCTTAGAGAAAGCCTAAAAATAATGCAAAGAGGTGTAGTTAAAAAAGCTGATAGATAAATTGAAACACGATTCTAAAACATATTTTTTATGATTGATTTCTTTTTTTTTCCCTGCAGTTTTACTGAGGTATAGTCGTATATCATACAGTCATCCAAAGTGTACATTCAGTTGTTCACAGTATCATCATTTAGCTGTGCATTCATCACCACAACCAATTTTTTGAACATTTTCATTACTCCAAAAAATAAAATAAAAATAAGAATAAAAATAAAAGTAAAAAAAGAACATCCAAAACATATCATACTCCTTCTCCCCTGCTATTATTCATTTACTTTTTGTGCCTATTTTTCTATTCATCTGTCCATATACTGGATAAAGGGAGTGTGAGCCACAGGTTTTCACAATTACACAGTCACACCATATAAGCTATATAGTTATAAGATTGTCCTCAAGAATCAAGGATACTGGGTTGCAGTTCAACAGTTTCAGGTATTTCCTTCTAGCTATTCCAACACACTAAAAACTAAAAAGGGATATCTATATAATGTGCAAAAGTAACCTCCAGAATGACCTCTTGACTCTATGTGAAATCTCTCAGCCACTAAAACTTTATTTTGCTTCATTTCTCTTCTCCCTTTTGATCAAGAAGGCTTTCTCAATCCCATGATGCCAGGTTCAGGCTCATCCCTGTGAGTCATGTCCCATGCTACCAGGGAAATTTATACCCCTGGGAGTCATGTTCCCATATGGGGGGGGGCAGTGAGTTTACCTGCTGAGTTGGCTTTGAGAGAGAGGCCACATCTGAGCAACAAAAGAGGATCTCTGAGGGTGACACTTAGGCACAATTATAAGTAGGCTTAGCCTCTCCTTTGCAGTAACAAGCTTCATAAGGGCAAACCCCAAGATCAAGGGCTTGGCCTACCAAATTGGTAGTCCCCAATGCTTGCAAGAATATGAGGAATTCCCCAGGTAGGTAAGTTTAATATTTCCACATTTCCCCCCAGTCCCTCAATGAGGCTTCTAAAACATATTTTAAAAGAAAGCAGGAAAGGATTAGCAGAGGAACAAAAAACAGAAGGAAACAATACAAAAAACCAATACAGTTGTAGACTTAAATCCAACCACATCAATAATTATGTTAAATGTTAAAAGAGGGAACATTCCAAATAAAAGGCAGAGATTGTCAGAATAGATTAAAAAAAACATGACCCAACTAAGTCCAGTTTACAAGAAATGCACTTTAAATATAAAGACACAGGGTAGTTAAAAGTGACATGGACAGAATAGTATATATCATGCAAACAATAAGCATAAGAATGCGCAAATGGCTATATTGTGTCAGATAAAGCAGACTTCAAGCACGAAGTATTACCTGATATAAAGAGGGACATTTCATAAGATGAAAGGGGCAATCCATCAGGAAGGCAATAATTATAAGTGTGTATGTGCCTAATAACAGAGCTTCTTTTATTTTATAAGCAAGACTTGATGGAATTAAAGGGAGAAATAGACAATTCCATAGTCCTAATTGGATATTTTAATACTCCTCTCAGCAATTGACAGAATAACTGACAAAGGAATCAGTTGTGACATAGATAATCTCTAGAACATTAACTACCACTGAGACCTAACTGATATTTATAAAATAACCCTCTCAACAACTACACAATTCTTTTCAAGTGTAATCCACAGAAGAGACCATAAGACAAGTCTCAAAAATTTTAAAAGGAGGAAAATCATTTAGGGTTTTTTTTTTGTGACCACATGGAATTAAATTAGAAATCAATGACAATATCTTGGAAAATACAAATATCTTAAAACTAAATGGCACCATTCTAAATAATCACTGGATAAGAGATGTAAGCCTCTAAGACTTCTAGCTCATTTGTTGTGGTAGAAGTGTTAATTGCCTTTCTCTTCTATTCTCTTTCCACACACATGCACCCACAAATAAAATAAACATTATAGGAACCCAATTACAAAAGTATTTACACTTGGAAAAGCATTGGTCGATTAAGAATTTATCATGGGTTCCTGTGCAGTTAGCATTATATTGGGTGTTCTGGTTTTGAGTGTCCACTCTGGGTGGGTGGAATCCCCTTTCCTGGTGGTTCTGGTATCTCTTGCATAACCAGATGAACAGAGGTTAAGGTATGTTAAAGGCATGAAAGGTAAGCTTTATTCAGGTCTTACCTGGGTATGGACAGAATTACAGTCTGCTCAGAAATGCAGAGGATGGACAGTGCTACATATTCAGGCTCCTTCCCTGGTTGACTTTCTAGACCTTTCTTAGTCTCATTCCTATAACCGGAACATCACCGATTAATATCTTAATGGTGCTCACTCAGTGAATTCTTGCTATGCTTCCTCTGTCTAGCCTTGTGTATTAACATTATGGCCACAACAGCACTTCATTTGGTTACTTAAGTCCTGGAGTTAATTTATGGGTAGCTTTGGGTGTGGTTGTCATTGGCTCCTTCTTATCCATCCAGATGTCTTTTGCTTTTGACCCAGACTTTACATCCCTATTTTTCTCTTTTACTAAATGCAACATATTAACCCATTAATCACAGCATTGTGCAATGGGCCCAATTATTAAGTGCTTTACGTATGTGATTTTTTGCCTAACTCTTTGTCATTTACCCTTCACAGATGAGGGAATGGAAACTCAGTGAAGACACAGGAGGAACTTAAGTGATGTGATTCTTCTGGATCCAGTCTAGGTAGGGAAATGATATGGGTATGAAAGAAATTATAAAAACAATAGCAATATATGTACACTGAAAACTACTAAACATTGCTAAGAGAAATTGAAGACCTAAATAAATGGAGAGAGACACTAAAGTCTTGGACTGAAAGACTCAATATTGTTAAGATATTAATTCTCATTAAGATATGCATTCTCAATCAAAACTCAAAACTCCAGCAGGATATCTATTTTTCTTTTTCTTTCTTTTTTAGAAAATGAGATGCTGATTCTAAAATTCCTATAGAAAGGTAAAGGGCCTAGTACGAAGTGAGTTGCTACATGGTGCATCATGGGACACAGGCTCTGGTGCAACTTTCAGCAAATGACTACTGTATTAGGTTTTTCTAGGGAAACAGAACCAACAGGAGATATCTGTAAATAATATGAGATTTTATAAAAGTGTCTCACACAACTGTGGGGATGCACAAGTCCAAATTCCATAGGGCAGGTTGCAAGCTGGAAACTCTTATGGTCTTCGATGAATTCTGCAAGAGAGGTTGGCTGGCTAAAGTAAAGATGAAAGTTCTCTTCTCTGACTGCTGAAGTCATCACCTCCCCCTTAAAAGCTTTCTACTGGTTAGATTAAACGTCTCTCATTGCCGAAGACACTCCCCTTTGCCGACTGCAGATGTAATCAGCCATAGATGAAATCGATGTACTGATGATTTAAGTCCACAGAGTGTCCTTGCAACCACAGATAGGCCAGTGCTTGCTTGACCAGACAACTGGGCACATCACCTGGCCAAGTTGAAATATGAAATATGAACCATGAACCTAACCATCACAACCACTTTATTACTTACACAGCACAAAGGGTCAAAAGGAGTGGGGGAAGAGACCCTATCATGGCCAGTCTCCCAAGGGGGCCACCTGCTGGGTGAGGGTTGGTGGATGATACCTCCACATGCCCCACTTTGTGCAGAGAAGAGAGACAAATCTGTGCTGCCCATGGCAGGGTATTTATACAAACCCAGGGAAGGGAGCCCTGCCACTGAGAGTTTCCACTCTGACAAACAGCTGGGGCTACTTGTTCTGGTTTCTGGGGTTAAATTATGGTCAGGTTGCTCCATTAGACCTAACTTCTCCCCCAGGCTCAGAGAAATAAAACATATTGAAATATTTGCACACAATAGAAAAGGAGGCAGGAGGAGGTGGAGGCTGGGAGATGGCCACTATGTGTGTTCCTGACTTCCCCAGCACCTAGAATAACTTGAAACAACTTTGAAAAATGGCACAGTTGGAGGATTTACACTACCTGATTTCAAGACTTGTTATAAACTTGCAGTAATCAAGATAGTTGGTAATGGTGTCAAGATTGACAAATAGGTCAATGGAACAGAATAGAGAGTAAGAAGTAGACCCACACATTTATGTGAATTGACGTCTGATAAAGGTAAAAGGCAATTCAATGGAGAAATGATAGTTTTTCAACAAATGGTGTTGAAACAGACATCTATATGTGAAAATGAAAACAAACAAAAAAACTTTGATAATATCTTGCAACATATGCAAACTCAAATTGGATCATAAACCTGAAGGCAAAACCTAAATATTTCATAGATTGCATACCCAAAGCATAGTCCATAAAAGAAAAAATAATAAATTGTACTTTACCAAAATATAGATTCTCTGCTCTTTGCAAGAGACTGTTAAGAGAATGAAAAGACGAGCTACATGTTGGAAGAAAATATTTGCAAATTACATATTGGATAAGAGATTTGCATTCAGAGTATATAAAGAGCTTCCAAAACTCAATAATAAGAGATTAAACAACCCAATAAAAATGGGCAAAAGATTTGAATAGGTATTTTACTGGAAAGATATACAGATGGTAAATAAATACATGAAAAGATGCTCAACATCATTAGTCACTAGGGAAATGTGAATTAAAACCACAATGAGACAGCATTTCACACCTATTGGAACAAAGGCTGATCCTGGCAAGGAAAAGATGTGGAGCAAATGGGACTTTCATATATTACTATTGGGAGTGTAAAATGGTGCAACCACTTTGGGAAACAGTTTGGCAGTGTATCAGTTAGGGTTCTCCAGAGAAACAAAACCAACAGGATACACACATGGAATATAAATTCATATATATGTACATATATAAATGTGTATATATATATTTATGCATATATATATAAATTTATTACAAAGATTTGGCCTCATGTGATCGACTGAAGTCTGATTTCCATAGGGAAGGCTGGAGACTGGAAACTCTGATAAGGATAATGTTGAAGTCTTCGAGTCTGAATTCCTTCTTTAGACTGGAAGCTTAGGAAGGAGTTGAGGATGCCATCTTGAGGAGAAATTCTTCTGATACACGAACTTTTGGTTCTTAAGACATCCACCTGATTGAATGAGGACATCTGCATTATGGAGAGTAATCTGTTTTACTTAAGGTCAATTGATTGTAGATGCTAATCCCTTCTAATAAATATTTCCACAGTAACCGTTAGGCCAGTGCGTGATCAAACAACTGGACACTATCACCTATCCAAATAGACACATACAATTAACCATCACAGGCAGTGTTCCGGTTTACTAAAGTTGCCAGAATGCAAAATACCAGAAAGGATTGGGTTTTACAATGGGGGTTCATTAGTTCACAAATTTACAGTTCTAAGGCCAAGAAAATGTCCCAATTAAGGCATGAATAGGACAATACCTTTTCTGAAGAAAGGCTGACGGCATCTGGGGCTCCTCTGTCACATGGGAAGGCACGTGGCCAGAGTCTGCTGGGCCTCTCCTAAGGTTAGCTTCGTGTTTCCATTGCTTTATCCAAAATGCCTCTGGACTTCTGTCTTAGCTTCTCTCTCTCAGCTCCTGTGCATCCTTGCTTGTTTCTCCAAAGGCACTTCTCTCTAAGCTCTGGGGGTCCTCTTTTAGCTTCTCTGGGGCAAACTATGGATTTCATCTGTTAGCTTCTCTCCTGATTCTGGTTTCAACAGCTGTCTCCAAAATGTCTCTGAGTGTTTTCTCTCTAAGCATCTCTGAACTCTCTTCAAAATGTCTCTGCCTTTTATCCTCTCAGAGAGGATGCCAGTAAACTAATTAAGACCCACTTTGAATGGGCTGGGTCACATCTCCATGGAAACAGCCTAATCAAAGGTCCCACCCACAACAGATCTGCTCCCACAAGATTGGATTAAAAGAACATAGTCTTTTCTGGGGTACATAACAGATTCAAACCAGTACGGGCAGTTTCTTAAAAGCTTAAACATACACTTACCAGATGACCCAGCAACTATACTCTTAGCTATTTACTGAAGAGCAATGAAATACATGTCTATATAAAGACTTGCACAATATTATTCATAGCAGCATTATTGGAATAGCCAAAACCTAGAGACAACCCAAACGTCCATCAATAAATGAGAAGATAAAAAACTATGGTATATCCATACAATGGAATACTCAGCAAAAAAATGAAAGAACTATTGATAAATGCAATAATATGAATGAAACTTGAAATAATTATGCTGATGAAAGAAGCAGATAAAGAATGAATGGGTACATACTATATAAATCTTTCTACATAAAAATCTAGAAAACACAGACTAATCCATAGTGACAACAGTTGATCACAAAGGGCTTAAGGAAACTCTTGGAGGTGATGGATATGTTCATAATCTTGATTGTGGTGACAGTTTCACAGTATATACATATTTAAAATTTTATCAAATTGTACATTTTAAATAAGTCAATTATACCTCAATAATGGCACTAAAATAGCAATAAGAGCAGGGAATATTTATCGAGAGGCAGGAGGTGACAGTGTAAAGAGTTTATGCTCTCAAGCCAGAATGCCTGGGGTACCAATTCTGTCTCTTCCACTTACTAGTTGTGTGACCTTTGGATGGGTTAACCTCTCCAGGCCTGTTTTTGTTTCTAAAAAATGTAGAATGCATTTCTTACCTCAATGGCTTGTCATGAACATTCAATTGGTTTAGTAATATAAAGTTCTTACAATACTCCTGGGCATGTAGGAAGTATTAGCAGTTGTTAGAAATTATTATGTGCTGGTCATTGTGCTGAGTGCTTTACAAGAATGATCTCACTTAAACTTCACAACCTTATGACATAAGTACCCATATCTTTATGTTTACAGATGAGAAAATCATGGTGAAGAAGGAGATGTAGATCTTACCTAAGGTTGGTTGCACAGGAGGCAAGTAGAGGACACTGGAACTGAATAAAGGCAGTTAAATTCCAGAGTCTTCCCAGGGGTGTAAATCTCCCTGGCAACATAGGCTATGACTCCCAGAGATGAATCTGGACCTGGCATTGTGGGATTGAGAACATCTTCTTGACCAAAAGGGGGAAGTGAAATCAACTGAAATAGTTTCAGTGGCTGAGAGATTTCAAATGGAGTCGAGAGGTCACTCTGGTGGACAATCTTATGCACTATAAAGATAACATGTCCTAGGTTTTAATGTATTGGAATAGGTAGAAGTAAATACCTGAAACTATCAAACTCCAACCCAGTAGCCTTGACTCTTGAAGACGATTGTATAGCAATGTAGCTTAACAAGAGGTGACAGTGTGATTGTGAAAACCTTGTGGCTCACACTCTTCATCCAGTGTATGGATGGATGAGTAGAAAAATGGGGACAAAAAACAAAATGAAAAATAGGGTGGGGGGGTTGTTTTGGGTGTTATTCTTTACTTTCATTTTTTATTCTTATTTTCACTTTTTGTGGTTCAAGGAAAATGTTCAGAAAATAGATTGGGGTGATGAATGCACAGCTATCTGATGGTACTGTGAACAACTGATTGTACACTTTGGATGATTGTATGGCATGTGAATATATCTCAGTAGGTTTGAATTAAAAACAAAAAACAACTCCAGAGTCCACACTTCTATTCCTACAAATAAATGCAAACGGTGGAGACCTAACTCAAGTGCTAAGAAGAAAATTGTCTAGACACTGTCCGTGTTTCCTAGGGCACTATTATCTGAGATGTATGAAACGACTGAGGACCAACAGGTTTGAGCAGCTTTCCGTGAGTCATGCTCACCAAACCGATTTCTTCTTCCTGGCACAGGAAAGGGCTATTTCCTAACCCTCTTGTATCTAATGGGTTATGTGACTAGTTCTTGCCAGCAGAATGTGTCGCTTCTAGGCAAAGACAGGTCAGAGTGGGTGGGCTTTCTGCATACTCTACTCCCCACCTCCCCACGTCTGATGGTTGATGTTTAAGACAGAGGAACTACAACATGGGAGAAGCCTGGTTCCTGAATGACCGTCTG
The DNA here is from genome assembly GCF_015220235.1 of Choloepus didactylus. Classification (NCBI taxonomy): domain Eukaryota; kingdom Metazoa; phylum Chordata; class Mammalia; order Pilosa; family Megalonychidae; genus Choloepus; species Choloepus didactylus. Next base: position 100,151,840 of record NC_051318.1, read on the forward strand.
GAGCAGAACTCCTATCAAGGACCTCCTTAGACTGTCTTTGATTCGTTAAGTCACTAAGATTTTGAACTTTGACTGCAATTAGCGTATCCTGACTATTATCTTTGCTGGCATAGCCAATCTCTAGGAATTTCTGGAATTATGGGTCAATCCATAGATCACCTCTCTTGTTAGGAGGTGGACTACAGAGTTATTGGAGTAGGCTTTTAATTAATAGGGAATACGATATGAATGGCAGATGGAACCTAAATGTTTTGTGCTGGCAAAATTCCAATATTTAAACGTCTTTCATCTCACTCATGGTGGCTGAGTGGTGGCATGTGTTTTGTTTCAAATTCCCTGTTGGCTGTTGCTATGTATGCTTCCTGTTTCTTAGAACTTCAGTTGTGGGCATCAATTCTAGACTTTCTAAGACCCACAGGAAATTTAATCATCTCTGGTCCTCTCAGATGTATAATTGTCTCCCTGGGTTGCTTTGAAACCTACCACTCACATCTCAAAAACCTATTGGAAGAGAGAGGGTGCTACCTTCTGGTTTTTAATTGCCATTTTCAACTCCTTCTTGCTCCTTAAATGTTTGCTTTCCAATCATTTTACCAACTTTCCCATCTATGGTATGCCGTCTTTTGTCGTGTGTCCTGTCTCTACTGTGACAATTTGTGGTCTTTTGACAGCATTCTGTTTCCTGGGCAATTGCAGCTGGGTTGCAACTCTGTCAATCTCCTGACACCTAAGGCCACTCAGCTTCCCTGGCAGTCCCAGATGAGAGAGAGAAGAGGAGTACCACCACTTGGGACCATCTGCGACAGCCTGAACACATAGCATTGTTTTTTTATGTTTCATTTCTTCCTTCACTAGTTGTGGATTCAAAAGAAAAAAAAAGGTCCAGAGACAATACCTTTTGTGCTTCTTGAGTTCAGGAGGTCTGGGGAAAGAACAGCTGACCACAAAGCTGGGCAGGGAGGATTTCGGTCATTGCAGAAGGGGCTTGGTTGTGGGCATCTGGTTCCAAGCCCCTGCTGTTTTTAGCAAAAGGTGATCACTTTTAGCATTCTAGAAGGCATAGGAGACCTGACACTCTGGTCCCATGTTCCCACTTACTGATGAGGACACTGAGCCTTGTAAAAATGAGAGCTCCTCAAAGTGTGGTCCTTATATTCCTACAGGTCTATGAACCATTTGGTTGGTGACAATGTAGGTTCAGAGCAAGAAATTTTTAGAAACTTTTATTGCAATTTGACAAAGCATTTTTAAGTTCTATTGACACTAATAATAAAAAAAAACCCAGGTTTATATTTTTTATGCCTTTAAACTCATTTCTCTTGTAATTTATTCAATTTTATTATAAACTTTATTTTTAGATCAGTTTTAGATTTACAGAAAAATTACAAAGGTAATACTGACAGTTCTTAAAAACCTGGTACTCAGTTTCCCTATTATTAATATCTTACCTTAGTGTGGTACATTTGTTAAAATTAATGAGCCAATATTGACACATCTTTATTAACTAGAGTTCATACTTTATTCAGATCTCCTTAGCTTTTACCTAAAGTTTTCTGTTCCAGAATTCCGTCTAGGATCCCACATTCCATTTTGTCATATCACCTTAGGCTCCTCTTGGCTATGACATTCCTCAGACTTTCCTTGTTTTTGATGACTGACAGTTTTGAGGAGGACTGGCCAGATATTCTGTAGAAAGTCCCTCAGTGGGATTTTTCTGGTGATTTTTTCATGATTTGACTGGGCTTATGGGATTTAGGGAGGAGGACCACCAAGGTAAAGTGCCTTTCTCATCACATCATATCAAGGGTAAATGATATCATCATGACATCCCTGTTGATGTTGACCTTGATCATCTGGCTGAGGTCATGTTGTCACGTTTCTCCACTGTGAAGTTATTCTTCGTTCCCCCTTTCCATACGGTACTCTTTGGAAGGAAGTCACTATGTTCAGTCCACACTTAAGGAGTGGAGCATTGTAATTTATTTTATTGCACTTTATAAAAATATTGGTTTCTGATAGATTGAAAATGAAAAAAGACAAAGGTCCTTCACACTGCTACTTTGAGAAGCATTGCCCAGAGCACACAGAAGATTTACTGGGACGGAGTCAAAGGCATTTTGGCTCTAATCCCAGGTCTTTCCATCCCCCTGAGCTCAACTTGACCAACCATCTGATTGTGGAGCCAAACTACTGGCTGACTGGTAGCAACGTAGACCACCCCACAACTATTTCCACGGATCTTAAGGACTGCGTCAAGACCTGATGGAAGTTTCCTGAACACCAGACATCCTGGGCCTTGAATTGTGAGCCTGTCTGAGTTACTGTGTCAGTTTCAGTGGCAAACAGAATCTGAGGTGGAGATTTGACACCAGGACATTTATAAAGGAGTGCTCTTGGAACATCTTCTAAGGGAGTGAGGGAAGTAGGATCGGGCAGAGAGAGAAGTTGCCATCAGAACAAGGGCCTCTGCCAGCCCTATGGAGATTTCTGGACCTGGGGTGGGCTACAGAGCTGCTTTTCACTGAGGCAGTGTGATCAGAAGCCAGTGTTCAGAAACAGTATCAGCGGAACCCCCACATTGACAAAGTATTGGGTGCTGCTTTGGAAGGAAGAGGTAGCCTTGGGAGAAAGCATTACTTAGAAATATTCAGCTGAGCCACCAGCAGCCAACACTCCTGGCAACTGGGGCACTGAGTGCCTGTGCAGAACTGCTGGGGGTATCTGGATGGCATCCCACAGTACTTGCCCCAGATGCCATTACTATATTTCGTTTGCTTTTATGTTGTGTCTAGATTCTAGGAATTGGAGGGTGTTTGCTGTACATATACTTGCACTGATGGCTGTAGCTGTGCCTGCATGTACTAATTGTACTTTGGGTATGGATGAAGTAATTAAGGAAAGGGACGCTGAGAAGAGAACCCGCAGGAGAAGATTTGTGTGAGTGTAAGACATGATGTAGAGGATTGGAGTTTGTACCATCAGCCTGCTTCTGTGCTTCACAGGAATCTGTGTACCTCCATCATCCGCATGCCCCAGTGAACTAAGCATTGCTTTCTACAGAAAAATGAAAGCCAGAACTTCAGCAGGGATGAAGGTGTGTGCCCAGCAATGAAGAGTGCAAACAGGCCCACTCAGGGCAGCCATGCAGAAAGAAGATGCAAGGTCACTTTAAGTTTTTTCAGGGGAAGGGGGTGTAAGTGATAGAATTATTTTAATTGGTTAAGCATTTGTCTCTCCTGTCTCTTATTTCTCGTGGGGTCTGAAGTTTGCTCTTTCCCACCCATTTTGATTGGAAGTAGAACAAGGGAACTTTAATTACAGGACAAAAAGAAGAAGGGATTTTAGAGAAGAGTAAACTTTGCAAACGTAAATTCTTATATAAAAAACAAGTTTCTTCTACCAGGCACCTTGTTTCCCTGATTCTGACTGATGTCCACCACTTTTGTTCATTGCGGTTTGAATTCGGACATGTGTCTTTTCTCTCAGCTTCTGTTTGGACTGGAGAATGCTTTGCATGAATGAGCGATCACATCCTGGTTCAGATGTTAGGAAAATCCTATACTTTAGAAAAGGGACTCTAAAGAAACAGAGCCCTTTGCCCTCAATAAGCCTTTTCTACCAGATGCCTCAGGACTTGACAATCCCCATTTGGCTGATAGGTAGCAGTAAGATTTAAAAAGCATTGAAATAGTTATTTTCCCCTCTTATTGGGATAGCAGAATTTTTAATAAGAACGACTGTTTTGCATGATAATGACAACTGTACAATAATAGCTAATTTATTGAGTTCTTCTTAAGTGACAGGAACTTTGCTAAGCACTTTATAGACTTCATCTCAGAATGTGCTCAGGACTCAATGATGTGGTTATTATTACGAACCCATTAGAATAGATGGTGACACTGAGTCTTGGAGAGTTTAGATTTTGTGCCTGGTGGGATTCAAGTTAAGTGCAGATGCTAACTTTCGTATCACTTCCTATGCTGCTCAGTGGCTATGGGACTGGGAAGGGGCATGGTTTGAACAGGACAACCCGGAAAGTCCTCAGAGGAGAAAAGGCCTTCTGGCGAGCATCCCTGTAAGCTCTTTCTTGTAGCTCAAACCATATTTATTTTAGTACTTTTTTAGTCCTTCAGGAGAGACCAAATGGACAATTGAGATCTGAGAGTCAGGTCCTTAAGGCTAAATGTGGGAACTCTGATGTTGATTTGAGAATCTATGAGAACAAGGTGATGGCTAAGGCCATAGGAGTGGATAAGATGTAATCAAGGAGAAAAGGTGCACCAAAGAGGTGAAAGGGTTGAGCTTGGATCCCTGGAAACCAACATTTAAAGGGAGTGTAGAGGAAGACGAGTTGATGGGGAGTTCAAGAGGAAGAGCCAGGCTTTCTGTGGTCTTCCAGGAGAGAGCAGAGAATGATGCAAAACTGTCAAGTTGGGCAACATCTTGCCTTCAAGAAAGGAGAGGAGGAAGAGAAGATGGATGGGAAGAAAAATACTTTAAAAAGTGGAGAACAGGTAAAATTGAGGAAGATGACCAGCCTTGTATATTCTTATGGAAGTGGAAGATTGTTTATGTTTTTCTGGCTTGATTCCTTCCTTTCTTGGGTAGCCCAATAATAGCCCCCACTCAGGTGATGCTCAAGTAAGAGCATCTCAGCCCAAGAGTGACTCAGCTTCAGACCCTGCCATAATCATGGCGCCTTGACAGGAGAGACTCATCTGATAGCCACTGGAGGTAGAAGCTGTGGCTGCACCACTGCCAGCTCCCACATGGCCCTGTTTCTACCCACCCCGATCACCTTCTCCAAACTCTCTTGGGAAACCAGCGGGGCAGTTCCACCACTTGATTCTTACATTGATGGACCCATTTCATGGTTTGGGGTCAAGTATTTTTCATCTGCCTCCTGCCAATGCAGCCTCCTGGGACAGGTGGCAGGTGGCTCTGTACCCACTCTTCTTCTGACTGAGAACTTTGGGCTGAGCCCAACTCTAGGGGGCTCTAGTGTGGTTGAGGGTTGGCAAAATTTGAGGTAAACACTGTCTGGAATCAGATATTTTAGATCATGTTCCCTGGGCACCAGTCTCCCTAGAGGGTTTTCTTTGTTATTCAGTGCTTTGGTGCCTGCGAGAAACTCCCTGCCTTATTTCTGTAACTGTTAGTTGGTGTTCTGGTTTGCTAACGCTGCCAGGATGCAAAACACCAGAAATGGATTGGCTTTTTTAAAGGGGCTTTATTTGGTTACACAGTTACAGTCTTAAGGCCATAAAGTGTCCAAGGTAAAGCATCAGCAATCAGGTACCTTCACTGGAGGATGGCCAATGGTGTCCGGAAAACCTCTGTTAGCTGGGAAGGCACGTGGCTGGTGTCTGCTCCTGAGTTCTGCTTTCAAAATGGCTTTCTCCCAGGACATTCCTCCTTAGGCTTCAGTTCCTCAAAAATGTCACTCTTAATTGCTCTTGGGGCGTTTGTCCTCTCTTAGCTTCTCTAGAGCAAAAGTCTGCTTTCAAAGGCTGTCTTCAAAATGTCTCTGTAAGCTGCAGCTCCTCTCTCAGCTCCTATGCATTCTTCAAAGTGTCCCTCTTGGCTGTAGCAAGCTCGCTCCTTCTGTCTGAGCTTATATAGTGCTCTAGTAAACTAATCAAGGCCCACACTGAATGGCCACACCTCCATGGAAATTATCCAATCAGAGTTATCATCCACAGTTGGATGGGTAGCATCTCCATGGAAACACTCAAAGAATTACAATCTAATCAACACTACTACATCTGCCCACACAAGATTGCATCAAAGATAATGGCATTTTGGGGCACATGATACATTCAAACTGGCACAATTGGATATTCTATACTTTGAAAAAAAAAATGAAACTCCTATGACAATGTAGTAGGATTTTAGCACCCTAAGTCCTTCATTTCATGGTCAAAGAAACTGATGTGCAGAGACAACTGACTTATCCAAAGCCAAATAGATGGTTGGGATCTGAACCCAGGTCTTCTGTTGCTAGTCCAATGTTCTCTGCAACCTGTGTCTTCACCCTGCAGTCTTACAGAAATGTAAGGAGAGACAAGAGCACCCTCTCTCCTTTCTCCATAGTTCTCACCAGATTTGTGTCTCTTGCTCCTGCCTACCCAGGATATAATTGGCTTTGTATCACCAGCAAAGGGGAGCCATAGCTCACCTCTGTGGCTAAAATCAACTCAATCCCCCAAATGTTTCCTATTTTTAATCTGCTTCCTGTAGTTTTAAAAATTAGTGAACAAGTTCTTTCCATAGCTAGAGATATTACCCACAGGCAACAATCCTGGAGAAATTTTATTTCAATTTGATCAAACTGTAAAATATTGACATAAGATGTTTTCCTGGGAGCAAGCCTTGGTGGGGGTGGGATGAGATTGTAGCAATAATAGTGGTTCAGCAGGTGTTTTAATACTTTATTCTAAGCTTATAACAACACAGGGATTTGCTCCATTTTACGCACAGGGAACTGGGGCATGTAGAAGTTAATTCACCCGAGGTCCCCTTGGATTGTGTTAAGTGTCAGTGCTGGATTTCAAATCTTGTTTCATCAGGCTTTAATGCCTGTGCTCTTTTGACCCCTAGGGGTTCTCTAAATTCACATAAAAATTTCCTAAGAAGCGTGTTTAAAATGCAGATTTCACCCAATCCAGAGATTCTAATTTAGTAGGAATGCAATCTATGCTTTTAACAAGCGCCTTCAGTGACTCTGCTGTACAACATGTTGGGAACCATTACAGGGCAGAAACACACAAAAAAGGTGTCAGTGGGTACAGGTGGCAGATTCCCCTCTTTGATGGTTTGGGGCAAGGCCAGATGCACTCCACAGGCCTCAGAGCCTCTCCAGATCCATCTGGGGGTCTTCTGCCTCTGAAGGACATCCCTCCCGCCAGCTCTGCTAGGGAACTCTTGCTCAATTGACTAAGGCAAAGCTCTCCAGCATGGAACTCCAAGGAAGTTTCCGGGTTCAGGATGTAGCTCCTGGTTGTCTTCCTCCAAGGGAAGAACCATTTATAACCATACTTCCAGCCTGGAGATCGGATTTCCTTGTCTCTGCGGTCCCAGGGTCTAGAACGAGGGGCTGGTACGTGGTGGGTGCTCAGTGTTCACTGGGTCATGAAGGGTAGGCGAGACAGAGTATTCAGCCCTGATGGATTAGGGCTGGGACTTCTGTTTTTAAGTATGTCTTCTTTGGGAACTATACTATTTTATTAAGGGGTTGCTCCTCTTGCAAGTAGCTCTGAGGAGGGCATAGCTAAGAGTCCACTGTGGTAGACTGAATCATGTATCCACAAAAAGACATGTTCTCAATCTTTCTCTCCCTCCTTTATTCCTTCTTTCCGCCATTCTGTAAATACTCATTGGGCCCACCCCTACCCTAATGTTTCAGCCTGTATTAGCCAAGGTCTTTCAGAGAAAAAGAACTGACAAGTTTTATATATATATATATATATATATATATATATACACACACACACACACACACACACACACACAGAGGGAGGGAGGGAGGGAGAGAGATGTTTTTAATAGGAATTGGCTCATGCAATGGTAGGGATTGGAAAGTCCAAATTCTAAAGGGCAGGCTGCAAGCTGGAAACTCGATGAAGTTGAGGTTGCAAACCACAGGAGAACCTGACTGGCTGATAGAGGCAGAAATTCTTTCTGATGACTGAACTCTTCAGTTACAGCTTTTACACATAAACATACCAATTGTATAAGGAGACTCCTGTCATTGCTGAGGGCAATCTCCTTTGTTGATTGTAGATGCAATCAGCCTAAAATGCAACCAACAGATTAGATGCACGAACAATCAGGTCAGGGCCTGTTTGACCAAAAAACTGGACACCATTGACACAACTAGCCAAGCTGACACATGAAATTAACCACCACACAGCCAGTGCACTAGGCTCTTGAGAACACAGAGAAGCAAATGACACAGTCTTTGCCTTTTAGAAGCTCAAGGCCCACAAGAGCTCAAGAGTTATCAAAGTGGAGCTGTGAATGGAATGGAAGTTTTCTGGGTTGTGTCTCCATCCTTGATTTCTCAGAGTCAACAAAGTGCTGATGGCTGCTCTGGTGCAGAACTGAGGGAGAAAGGAGGCACTTAGGAGCTGCTCTCCAATGTCAAATGTTCTTGGGTTCCTCTCTCACTCCTTTCTTACTTTCCCTCCCTCCCTCCATTTTAGCCAAGCTTTTCCTAATAAGATCAGAGCTGATTCTTTTGGTATATGGGATTGTGGCAGAGGGAAGAATGCTCAGAGAGCCCCACTTCAGAGTCACTTTTGTTCAGGCAGGTTATAACGACTGCCGTTTAGTTACAACAACTCTAAGCCTGCGTGGTCATGGGTTTGAGGCTGCGTAGCTACTGCTTTTCTAACATGATTGCTGGTGAATACATGATAAAGATGAGAGACCCCCATGTTAGAGAAATTTTTATTGTGTAATAAAAGAAACCTTACAACATTTCTAAAAGATATCCAGGTAATTTTTCAATGGATAAAAGTAAATGATCTGCTAGTTTGTTTCACACAATGACTATTCATTCACTCATTCATTCATTCATTCACCCATCCATTGTGGTGGGTACTGAATTAGGAGCTGGGTGCAAATTGGTGATCAAACTGCAGGCTCTGCTCAGTCTGGTGACTGAGAAACAGATGTGGCTTTTGATCTATATTAAAAGTACTTTCCAAAATCATTTTACCCAGTATTTCAGAGCTGTAGAATATGTTAGGATAAGAGAAAAATCAGAGAAGTAACTCTAGAGTATTTTAGTAAAAAAACTGGGACACAGCAAAACTAATTTTCAATTGGGACTGCTTAGTCTCAAAGGAGGGAAACAAAATCACCTGAAGAAAACGACATGAGCTTCAAAGCAGGTGACATCACAGGCAAAATACATAGTTCTACACCTATCATACACAGGGCTAAGGGAAGCTTAAACTTCTAATGTTTAGTGATTTTTAAAAGTTCAACTTGCAGACATCATTTTGAGATAAGAAAGAGTCTATTTTTTTTTTTAACCTCAAAATACACTTGCTCCTCAAGTTCAGTACCCTCTAAAGCAGGGGATGGATTCTGCTTCCATCTTCCAATGCAAGTGAGTTTCCACTAGGTTGAGACCAAGCATGGACAATTTCAGCTTTGAAATGATTAGTTTCTGGAAATTTTCATTGAGTGGAAACAGCCACGTAGAACCGCGGATCTTGCTACCTGGATCAATAATTTAGCTAGTTAAGATTCCTGCCAAGGAAAGGCAAAGAGGGTCAAATTTCATAGTCCTAATGAACCACTGGAAACTGCTTGCACATGTGTGTGCAAGGATCATTTTAAAAAATGATTTATAGGAACCAAAGCAATCGTTGGAGTAAGAGTAGTAGCTGACATTTACTCATCATTTATTATGCTGGCCTCCGTGCTGAATGCTTTATATACATCGACTTATCTAACAGCACAACAATGCACGGGCAGACACTAGTATAATTTCCACTTTAGACATGCCAGCATCAATGTGCAAAAAGGCTAAATTAAGAGTAAAAATATGTCACTCCCTTGGAGAATGAGTCAAGTTGCAACCAAACCTATCCTTGGGTTTTCTTTCTCAAGTTCAGTGTGTTTTCTCTTGTGTTCATAGGCTACTGGTAACCTCTTAATCCTTAGGGAAAAAGTCAAATTTTAAATTCAGAAGACAGTTTTGAAACCCACAACATGAATTCAAGAAGCTAAAAGAAAATCTGATTTTACAAATGGGATAATAACAGCTTGGAAAATCCATTGCTTTTGCTGGGTTTGTTGGTAGGGGGACTTATTCATTTTCTCCAAACATCTCTTAAATTTCTTCCTCAGATAAAAGATAGCAAGTTGCAACCAACTGACTCTTTTTCTAATGAACGACACACTTATCTTACTCTACGAATCTAAACTCTCACCAATTCCCTACTGCTTATGACATCTGAAATGTAAGTTTTGCTTCTTATAATGTTGGGCTGCCTGTGACTTGACAAGCCACGTCTCTCTCTCTGTGTTGAGGCAGGTTTCCAGACTGTTCTTTTGCTCAGGCTGTTTCCTCCCTGTCCATCTCAAGGACCACACTTCAGAACAACTCCAGAATTGAGCTATTAATCTCTACACTTTATCGCTGAGTCAACCCTGGCCCAGCTGTTCCAATCAGATTGCCCTCAAGCCTGGAGCTGGCGTAAGAAAATTTTTGATCTGGCATCAAGCCTTGGAATCGTGGTGAATCACTTCACTTCTCTGGGCCTCAAAGAAGGCACGTTGTCCACTGTAAAGCATTAATCAAATGATGGGAGGGTGTCAAGGATTCCATTCCACGCTTCTGGGTGGGCGTCTTATTTAGTTGGGATCAACGACCCCCAGATAACCATCATCCCCAGCATGATATGCGGGGACATTATAGAATATGAGTCAGAAGCCAGTGTTCAGAAACAATATCAGCTGGACACACACATTTCAATGGCAAATATTGTTGGAAGCTCCCACTATATTACTTTTCACTCAACTTTAAGTGAAACAAAGTCAGGGTAGGGAGTTGGAAGGATGGGCTTTGTCCACAGCATCAGGCAGTGGAGTAAACAGAAAGAGAATAACAGTATGCATTAAAGGCTGCCAGCATTTGCCAAACCATAGTGTTTTTTAAAAGAAATCTACATACATTGCACAAATAGCTTGGCATTATAAAAAGGATCTTTTAAATACTGCAGTCCAAGAACTTCTTGTTAAAAATTAAGATGCCTTAGAAACTACATAAAATTTTAAAGGCTCTACCTTTCCACTTAGGCTTTTCAAAGGCACCTCAAGAGAGACAGTAAAATTCTCAAACAGTTGGGGAGCTTGGCTGAGAAATATGCCTCCTTGCCAGTTTGTCCCTATATTGACCCAGGCAGCCATGTGTCACCTTGTTTTTGGTTATTTCAGCTGCTGTGAGGCATGGTCCTTCAAACACACCTGCCTGCCTTCTTTTTTTTTTTTTAATTTTTTTATTTTTTTATTTTATTTTTTTTTAATCATCATTTTATTGAGATATATTCACATACCACGCAGTCATACAAAACAAATCGTACTTTCAATTGTTTACAGTACCATTACATAGTTGTACATTCATCACCTAAATCAATCCCTGACACCTTCATTAGCACACACACAAAAATAACAAGAATAATAATTAGAGTGAAAAAGAGCAATTGAAGTAAAAAAGAACACTGGGTACCTTTGTCTGTTTGTTTCCTTCCCCTATTTTTCTACTCATCCATCCATAAACTAGACAAAGTGGAGTGTGGTCCTTATGGCTTTCCCAATCCCATTGTCACCCCTCATAAGCTACATTTTTATACAACTGTCTTCGAGATTCATGGGTTCTGGGTTGTAGTTTGATAGTTTCAGGTATCCACCACCAGCTACCCCAATTCTTTAGAACCTAAAAAGGGTTGTCTAAAGTGTGCGTAAGAGTGCCCACCAGAGTGATCTCTCGGCTCGTTTTGGAATCTCTCTGCCACTGAAGCTTATTTCATTTCCTTTCACATCCCCCTTTTGGTCAAGAGGATGTTCTCTGTCCCACGATGCCGGGTCTACATTCCTCCCCGGGAGTCATATTCTACGTTGCCAGGGAGATTCACTCCCCTGGGTGTCTGATCCCACGTAGGGGGGAGGGCAGTGATTTCACCTTTCAAGTTGGCTCAGCCAGAGAGAGAGGGCCACATCTGAACAACAAAGAGGCATTCAGGAGGAGACTCTTAGGCACAAACATAGGGAGGCCTAGCCTCTCCTTTGCAGCAACCGTCTTCCCAAGGGTAAAACTTATGGTAGAGGGCTCAACCCATCAAACCACCAGTCCCCTATGTCTGTGGTCATGTTAGCAACCATGGAGGTGGGGTAAGCGAATATCCCTGCATTCTCCACAGGCTCCTCAAGGGGGCACTACATCTTTTTTTTTTCCTTGTTTTTCTTTCTTTTTTTTTTTTTTTAACTTTCCCTTCTTTTTTAAATCAACTGTATGAAAAAAAAGTTAAAAAGAAAACAAACATACAATAAAAGAACATTTCAAAGAGACCATAACAAGGGAGTAAGAAAAAGACAACTAACCTAAGATAACTGCTTAACTTCCAACATGTTCCTACTTTACCCCAAGAAAGTTACATAATATAGCAACCTTTCTGTGAACTTGTTCCTACTATATCCATCAGAAATTAACAGACCATAGTCATTTCTGGGCATCCCCAGAACGTTAAATAGCTTATCTGTTCTTCTTGGATTATTGTTCCCCCTTCCTTAATTGCTCTCTACTGCTAGTTCCCCTACATTCTACATTATAAACCATTTGTTTTACATTTTTCAAAGTTCACATTAGTGGTAGCATATAATATTTCTCTTTTTGTGCCTGGCTTATTTCGCTCAGCATTATGTCTTCAAGGTTCATCCATGTTGTCATATGTTTCACAAGATCGTTCCTTCTTACTGCCGCGTAGTATTCCATCGTGTGTATATACCACATTTTATTTATCCACTCATCTGTTGAAAGACATTTGGGTTGTTTCCATCTCTTGGCAATTGTGAATAATGCTGCTATGAACATTGGCGTGCAGATATCTGTTCGTGTCACTGCTTTCCGATCTTCCGGGTATATACCGAGAAGTGCAATCGCTGGATCGAATGGTAGCTCTATATCTAGTTTTCTAAGGAACTGCCAGACTGACTTCCAGAGTGGCTGAACCATTATACAGTCCCACCAACAATGAATAAGAGTTCCAATTTCTCCACATCCCCTCCAGCATTTGTAGTTTCCTGTTTGTTTAATGGCAGCCATTCTAACCGGTGTTAGATGGTATCTCATTGTGGTCTTAATTTGCATCTCTCTAATAGCTAGTGAAGCTGAACATTTTTTCATGTGTTTCTTGGCCATTTGTATTTCCTCTTCAGAGAACTGTCTTTTCATATCTTTTGGCCATTTTATAATTGGGCTGTCTGTACTATTGTCATTGAGTTGTAGGATTTCTTTGTATATGCAAGATATCAGTCTTTTGTCAGATACATGGTTTCCAAAAATTTTTTCCCATTGAGTTGGCTGCCTCTTTACCTTTTTGAGAAATTCCTTTGAGGTGCAGAAACTTCTAAGCTTGAGGAGTTCCCATTTATCTATTTTCTCTTTTGTTGCTTGTGCTTTGGGTGTAAAGTCTAGGAAGTGGCCTCCTAATACAAAGTCTTGAAGATGTTTTCCTACATTATCTTCTAGGAGTTTTATGGTACTTTCTTTTATATTGAGATCTTTGGTCCATTTTGAGTTAATTTTTGTGTAGAGGGTGAGGTAGGGGTCCTCTTTCATTCCTTTGGATATGGATATCCAACTCTCCCAGCCCCATTTGTTGAAAAGACCATTATGGCTCAGTTCGGTGACTTTGGGGGCCTTATCAAAGATCAGTCGGCCATAGATCTGAGGGTCTATCTCTGAATTCTCAATTCGATTCCATTGATCTATATGTCTATCTTTGTACCAGTACCATGCTGTTTTGGCAACTGTGGCTTTATAATAAGCTTCAAAGTCAGGGAGTGTAAGTCCTCCCACTTCGTTTTTCTTTTCTAGAGTGTCTTTAGCAATTCGAGGCATCTTCCCTTTCCAAATAAATTTGATAACTAGCTTTTCCAAGTCTGCAAAGTAGGTTGTTGGAATTTTGATTGGGATTGCATTGAATCTGTAGATGAGTTTGGGTAGAATTGACATCTTAATGACATTTAGCCTTCCTATCCATGAACATGGAATATTTTTCCATCTTTTAAGGTCCCCTTCTATTTCTTTTAGTAGAGTTATGTAGTTTTCTTTGTATAGGTCTTTTACATCTTTGGTTAAGTTTATTCCTAGGTACTTGATTTTTTTAGTTGCTATTGAAAATGGTATCTTTTTCTTGAGTGTCTCTTCAGTTTGTTCATTTCTAGAATATAGAAACATTACTGACTTATGTGCATTAATCTTGTATCCCGCTACTTTGCTAAATTTGTTTATTAGCTCTAGTAGCTGTATCGTTGATTTCTCAGGGTTTTCTAGATATAAGATCATATCGTCTGCAAACAATGACAGTTTTACTTCTTCTTTTCCAATTTGGATGCCTTTCATTTCTTTGTCTTGCCGGATTGCCCTGGCTAGCACTTCCAGCACAATGTTGAATAACAGTGGTGACAGCGGGCATCCTTGTCTTGTTCCTGATCTTAGAGGGAAGGCTTTCAGTCTCTCACCATTGAGTACTATGCTGGCTGTGGGTTTTTCATATATGCTCTTTATCATGTTGAGGAAGTTTCCTTCAATTCCTACCTTTTGAAGTGTTTTTATCAAAAAGGGATGTTGGATTTTGTCAAATGCTTTTTCAGCATCTATTGAGATGATCAATTGATTTTTCCCTTTCGAGTTTTTAATGTGTTGTAATACATTGATTGTTTTTCTTATGTTGAACCATCCTTGCATGCCTGGAATGAACCCCACTTGGTCATGGTGTATGATTTTCTTAATGTGTCTTTGGATTCGATTTGCAAGTATTTTGTTGAGGATTTTTGCATCTATATTCATTAGGGAGATTGGCCGGTAGTTTTCCTTTTTTGTAGCATCTTTGCCTGGTTTTGGTATTAGATTGATGTTTGCTTCATAAAATGAGTTAGGTAGTGTTCCATTTTCTTCAATGTTTTGAAAGAGTTTGAGTAAGATTGGTGTCAGTTCTTTCTGGAAAGTTTGGTAGAATTCCCCTGTGAAGCCATCTGGCCCTGGGCATTTATTTGTGGGAAGATTTTTGATGACTGATTGGATCTCTGTGCTTGTGATGGGTTGGTTGAGGTCTTCTATTTCTTCTCTGGTCAGTCTAGGTTGTTCATATGTTTCCAGGAAATTGTCCATTTCTTCTACATTGTCCAGTTTGTTGCCATACAGTTGTTCATAATATCTTCTTATAATTTTTTTAATTTCTTCAGGATCTGCAGTTATGTCACCTTTTTCATTCATTATTTTGTTTATATGGGTCTTCTCTCTTTTTGATTTTGTCATTCTAGCTAGGGGCTTGTCAATCTTGTTGATCTTCTCAAAGAACCAACTTTTGGTGATATTTATCCTCTCTATTGTTTTTTTGTTCTCTATGTCATTTATTTCTGCTTTAATCCTTGTTATTTCTTTTCTTCTACTTGGTTTAGGATTGGTTTGCTGTTCATTTTCTAGCTTCTTCAGTTGATCCATTAGTTCTTTGATTTTGGCTCTTTCTTCCTTTTTAATATATGCGTTTAGTGCTTTAAATTTCCCCCTTAGCACTGCTTATGCTGCATCCCATAGGTTTTGGTATGTTGTGTTCTCATTTTCATTCGTCTCTATATATTTAGCAATTTCTCTTGCTATTTCTTCTTTAACCCACTGATTGTTTAGGAGTGTGTTGTTTAACCTCCAGGTATTTGTGAATTTTCTAAGTCTCTGATGGGTATTGACTTCTAATTGTATTCCATTGTGGTCAGAGAATGTGCTTTGAATAATTTCAATCTTTTTAAATTTATTGAGGCTTGTTTTATGTCCCAGCATATGATCTATTCTGGAGAAAGTTCCGTGAGCACTAGAAAAGTATGTGTATCCTGGTGATTTGGGATGTAATGTCCTGTATATGTCTGTTAAATCTAATTCATTTATCAGATTGTTTAGGTTTTCAATTTCCTTATTGGTCTTCTGTTTGGTTGATCTATCTATAGGAGAGAGTGATGTGTTGAAGTCTCCCACAATTATTGTGGAAACATCTATTGCTTCCTTTAGTTTTGCCAGTGTTTCTCTCATGTATTTTGTGGCACCTTGATTGGGTGCATAGACATTTACGATTGTTATTTCTTCTTGCTGAATTGCCCCTTTTATTAGTATGTAGTGGCCTTCTTTGTCTCTCAAAACATCCCAACATTTGAAGTCTATTTTATCTGAGATTAATATTGCTACACCTGCTTTCTTTTGGCTGTAGCTTGCATGAAATATTTTTTTCCATCCTTTCACTTTCAGTTTCTTTGTGTCCCTGTGTCTAAGATGAGTCTCTTGTATGCAACATATTGATGGTTCATTTTTTTTTGATCCATTCTGCGAATCTATATCTTTTAATTGGGGAGTTTAATCCATTTACATTCAACGTTATAACCGTGAAGGCATTTCTTGAATCGGCCATCTTATCCTTTGGTTTATGTTTGCCATATTTTTCCATCTCTCTATTAATATCCTTTATTGTACCCATACTGAATCTCTTTAGTACTGAACCTTTCTCCAAGTCTCTCTGTCCTGTCTTTGTTTCTCTGTCTGTAGGGCTCCCTTTAGTATCTCCAGTAGGGCAGGTCTCTTGTTAGCAAATTC
The DNA here is from genome assembly GCF_015220235.1 of Choloepus didactylus. Lineage (NCBI taxonomy): Eukaryota > Metazoa > Chordata > Mammalia > Pilosa > Megalonychidae > Choloepus > Choloepus didactylus. Next base: position 100,168,215 of record NC_051318.1, read on the forward strand.
TCTCAGCATTTGTTTGTCTGTGAAAAATTTAAGCTCTCCCTCAAATTTGAAGGAGAGCTTTGCTGGATAAAGTATTCTTGGCTGGAACTTTTTCTCACTCAGAATTTTAAATATATCGTGCCACTGCCTTCTTGCCTCCATGGTGGCTGCTGAGTAGTCACTACTTAGTCTTATGCTGTTTCCTTTGTATGTGGTGAATTGCTTTTCTCTTGCTGCTTTCAGAACTTGCTCCTTCTCTTCTGTGTTTGACAGTGTGATCAGTATATGTCTTGGAGTGGGTTTATTTGGATTTATTCTATTTGGAGTTCGCTGAGCATTTATGATTTGTGTATTTATGTTGTTTAGAAGATTTGGGAAGTTTTCCCCAACAATTTCTTTGAATACTCTTCCTAGACCTTTACCCTTTTCTTCCCCTTCTGGGACACCAATGAGTCTTATATTTGGACGTTTCATATTATCTATCATATCCCTGAGGTCCATTTCGATTTTTTCAATTTTTTTCCCCATTCTTTCTTTTATGCTTTCATTTTCCATTCTGTCATCTTCCAGGTCACTGATTCGTTGTTCAACTTCCTCTAGTCTTGTACTATGAGTGTCCAGAATCTTTTTAATTTGGTCAACAGTTTCTTTAATTTCCATAAGATCATCCATTTTTTTATTTAGTCTTGCAATGTCTTCTTTATGCTCTTCTAGAGTCTTCTTGATTTCCTTTATATCCCGTACTATGGTCTCATTGTTCATCTTTAGTTCTTTGAGTAGCTGCTCTAGGTGCTGTGTCTCTTCTGGTCTTTTGATTTGGGTGCTTGGGCTTGGGTTATCCATATCGTCTGGTTTTTTCATATGCTTTATAATTTTCTGTTGTTTTTGGCCTCGTGGCATTTGCTGAACTTGATAGGGTTCTTTTAGGGTTTGTAGACCAATTGAAGTCCTTATCTCTAATTTATCAGATCTACAGCTTCGTGGAGTACACTTTCTCTAACTAACCAGCAGGTGGCGTCCACGAGCCACCTGTTCTCCACAAGCCAGTTCTCCCCTGCTTAGCCTTTTTGGTGAGTGGGGGAGTGAGTCTTGTGGGGCCCAATTGGTGTACCAAGCTTGCGTGTGTAGTTGGTGTTGCCTGCCCTGCATGTGGGGCGTGTTTCTGGGCAGTCGGGAAGGGGGGGTGGCCCTAACAATGAAATCTCCCTGGTGATCCTATAGTTTTAAAGCTGCTGCAATAGTCTAATCCTTCAGTTCAGTCCTGCCACAGTTTGTCTCTGCCACTGACCCACAAGTCCTTGGTATTGGCGTATGGCTCCTGAGACTTGCAAGTGGGCCCCTCTTCCAGGCTGTGCACCCCGGGTCCTCTGTTGAGGGATGACTGTGCTATGTCACAGGTGAGTGTCATCCCCCCAGGGAAGTTCTGGGCTGCTGGGCTGTGTAGGGGGGCTCCCAGTCTGCTCAAATGATGGCTGAATGGGGCTCTGTTAATTCACACTGCTCCACCTTCCCAGCTCTGGGACAATCAGCTGAGGTTGCAGGGAAGGCTAATGTCCACGCCCAGTTTTGTGGTGTGTGCCTGTTATTTGAAGCACTTCCGTCACACTGGGTTGTCTGGGGCAGCTCTGGGCTATGGGGCTGGCGATGGGCAGGAGTGTTTCCTGTCCACCAGGATGGTGGCTGTGAGCGGACACCCCCCTTTTCTTGGGAAGTTGTGGTGTTTAGTGAATTTTCTCAGCCACTGGATTATTGCCTTTTGTCTCAGAGCTCTCTTAGTTCTGCTCTTGACTTGACGTGCCCAAATTGAAAATCTTTGAAGCTTTCTGTATTGGGCTTCTTAGAATAATTGTTTTAGAAAAAGAAAAAAGGATTAAAAAAAAAAAAAAAAAAAAAAAGGGCCCTCCTCAGAGATCTAATGGGTTATTGAAATGCTAATAGACAAAGCAACCAGGGCCATTAAGCAAAGGTCCACAGGGCAGAGAGATCAGTGTTTCTTCGGGATTTGCATATGCGCCTCAAGGCCTGAGGTCCGCCCTTCCCCTTTCTGTGTTCACCAGAACTCCAAAAATCCTCTGCTTTTATTTTGGAGTTTTTCGTGTTGTTTTTTTTTTTCTATGCCTGCCTCCTCTCTGCTGGGCTGGCTGCTCTCAGATTCTCTCGTGTCTGGTCTCAGTCTATCTATGGTTGGAGTTTGGATCAGTAGAACGAGATTCCGATAAGGGATGCCACTGCAGTTCTCCCTTCTCCTTCCCGGAGCTGACAGCCCCTCCTCCCACGGGACTGAGCCTGGCAGGGAGGGGCGCGGGTCCCCTGGCCGCAAAAACTTACAGATTTCGCTGATCTCAGCAGTTCGACATTTTCATGAGTGTTGTATGAAGTATGCCCAAAGACAGATTGCTCTGTGGTGTCCAGTCCACGCAGTTCCTGGCTTTCTACCTACTTTCCTGGAGGAGTAACTAAAACATACAGCTCACCAGTCTGCCATCTTGCCCCGCCTCCCCTGCCTGCCTTCTAAGGTGCCTTAAATAGCAGTAGCAGGTAGAATGCAGTGTTCTACAAACTTGGGGCTGCAGCTCCAGCAGCCCTGCTGTGTCTCTTTGTCTGAGCTCCCGGCTTACCCTGAAGTTGTCTTTTATTTCAGGAGCAGCCTCAGATTTATCCACCAGTGTAGTTCTCTCCATTTAGCAAAATTGAACACAAAATTGTCTCACTTCATTTGGGGAACCTCAATCAATTTCCCCTCTGTCCCCTGCTTTCCTTCCCCTCTTTTCTTCTCTTATTCACTAATATAGGAGAGTCCTTTAAAATGTTTCCTTAATGTGCCTCTTTTTATATTCAAGAGACTCTGCCATTCTTAGGTGTGGAGATTTGACTAAGGAATCCTATGTCCTTCTTTGCCCTTCATTGTCCCATCCGCACCCTTCCTGGTTGCCTTACTTTGATTCTATCTTTTCAGCTTTTCTCTTTTCCCAATGAGGAAGGGCCCACTGTTTAATCTATAATTCTGCCACAAGCCCTAAAATTCCCTTCTCTTGGGTGTTCTCTTGGATTTCTTTTCTTTTCTCTAATTCTAACATCAAGACTTTGGGCCCAGGTTGTAAAAAACATGTTTTCCTGATTTTTTTCCAGTATGATCCATTGGACTTTCCTTTCTATCAACTGTTTGGTGGAAAACACTGAAAACTCTGAATTGGCTGTTTTGTGAGAGTCTCTGTTTTGCTTTTTGAGAAGTGGTTGGAGCTCTTATTCAGTCTGGAGACAGTCCGGAGTTCTCTGGCTTGTTGATGTTGTTCTTTCATTCAGTAAACATTTGCTGAGTCCTGCTCCATGCAAAACAGTAACCTGGGTGCTGGGGATACACAGAAGAACGTGACACAGACTGTATCCAGACGGCGTACGCAGTCTGGGGCAGAAGACAGACATAAGGACACGTGTCCTACATACTCTACATTGGACAATAGTTTAAGGGGGATAACAGTACAAGTATAATTGGAGGAGGGAGTATGGGATGCTCCATTCCATTGCCAGTAAATGGAAAGCCTCATTCAGCAAGGAGGAGGTGTCAGGGAAAGTGGCACCAAAATCTTGAAGTTGAACTGAGTTGTGAAGTGTGATTAGGAGTTCATCGGGCAAAGGAAGAAGGACATTTGTCGGGGAGGCCACCGCACAGGCCAAAGCTCAGCAGTATGGAAGAGAGTTGACTTATGTCCATTCTGTTTATCGACCTTGACAAAGATCAAATAACTTTGTCCTCATGTGTTTCTTGCCAGCCCTATAAGCAGGACTTGCTTCGACTGAGTTATCAGGAAATGTGGAAGCACGGATGGCTGGTGTTTGGACCTGGGGAGCTGGGGCAGGAAAGGGGAGCAAAGGGTAAGCCACTTGCAAGTTTTGCAAGCTGAGAGGTGACTCTTAGAGGAGCCCTGGGGTTTTGGCAGAGGAGAAAGTGCTTAAAGGGAGGTCATGCAGCCAATGGTGAGCCAGTAGATGGTTTCAATAGTGGGGCATTTTGGCAACCCTGTTTATTGGGCTTTGGGACTTTCTGCTTATCAGATACCTTTGTGACTCTCCTTTCGAATGCCCATGAGGGATTAGGGTGAAAACGTAGGGCTTTTAAACATTTTAACGTGATTTCAATTGCATTTTAATTTTTAATAAAGTTCTGTTTAAAGAGCCACGGGATCAAAAGATTCCATTTAACAGGCACTCTAATATTATAGTACTGGGAGTTAGGTTTAACAAGACTGCGGTACATCTCTTTCAAGTAAATGCAATGAATGCTGCTGTTGGAATGGGAAAAAAGGGAAGGTGCATATGTACTCTCATACATCTTTTTCTTTTTCTATATAGCCAGTAATTCCACTCTTTGGAAGGAATTGCTGAGCTGCTAGCATCTTTGAATAATATCCTTCTCGTATGATAGTTGCACTGTTCCAAAGACAGTACTGACATCTGAGCCAAATATTTTTGTTTCGTTTGCAAGAAATCAAACTGACAGATATACCTGTCTATTTTGGTTCCAAGAAAAAGTCTTGTTAGAAATGTGTGAAAATATATGACAGTCGCTGAAAATGTTTCAGATGCAGCAATAAATTGTGGTTTTTCGACCAGATGTGCACCATGTTTAGAATTTATTGTGCTTTTCCATATTTTAGTGCGATGCTTAAGTAAATAGAGAAGGGCTTTGTCTTTCTGTGAAGTCCCTTATGTGAATGGATGGTCTTTTTTTCCCCCATTTAGTGATAGGAAATTATAGACATCATGAAAATTGGAGGTATTCGCTCTCCTCACACCCTTTGTTTTGATAATATAATTCAAATTAAGGGCCTGTTGTTTTTGTTCTGATTCCTGAGATTAAGAAAGAGCCTTAGCCAGCAGTCCCCTTTGGCTTAACCATGTTGCATTTTCGGCACTCCCACAGACCAAAGAAATGTACTTCAGATCTGGACGTAGTCTTTTAAATCACTGCCTAGCAATTTGACATATGGTTGGACGTAATCAGAACTCTGTTAGCTAAAAAGACTGATGGAGGCCCCCTTTTATTGCAAATTCCTGAGACTCAAGGCAATGCTTAGGAAAGGTGTTTGAAACAGGACATTTGTTTTCTTATGTGCAGTAAGAGATCTTTGTAAGCATAGAAATGGTTTCTGTGTCCTAACAGTCTGCACTTTTACACACTCCCATTTTCTGTTTAAATTCTAGAGGTACACTGTCACCAGTGGCTAAAGAGCCATCTCATTTCCTTGCCGACTGGGATTATGTTTCCTGCCCCTTTGATACTTCCGGGCATTTCAACCATTGCTAGTGCTTGCGCCCCACGTGTCACTGTGCCAGGGATTCTACGGAATTCTATGCCTTTCTCGGGGAGGCAGGGAGGAGTCACACGTGAGATCTCATTTAACACTCACAGCAACCCCAAGTTTTGCAAGGGGAGGCCTTGTCTTCCATTTTAGCCCCCACCCGCCTTCCACCTCACTGCCTGGCTGCCTGGATAGACAACACCTAACACGGAAAATGGGACATAAGTATAGAAAATTTATTTTTTTGCAGTTCCAACTACATCATTACCAAAGAGAAAATGGATCATAGCATGATCCAGAGTTCAACCAACAAGGACAGAAGAAATGTGGGTTTTGAATAAAGGCTAATATGGGCATGATGGCACAAAAATACCACGTAACTTAGAGAAGGGGCAGGACACGCTTCATGGAGGAGGGCCTGAGCTGCGCCTGGAACCCTGGAAGGACAGAGGACAGGAGTCTCCGGCACGGAGGCGTGGAAGGGGAGGAGCTTGCGGTGCTCTGTCACCCCGCCATTGGCACCATGGGGAGCCGGGGTGGAGCGGGAAAGATGGGGTGGAGTAGGGCAGGGGCAGAGCTGGAGGGTCCTGGGTGCAAATCAAGACGTTGGAGCCTTGTAAGCAGCGATGAGTGAGCCTGTGCGTGTGCACCCACACCGTGCTGGCCAGGAGAGGTCTTAGAATGTGGGGGAAAAGCACCATTTAACTTGCCATTGGGGGCTGTACCATGTTGAATTCTCCCTTTGTAACGAGAAAAAGTGGTGTTTTGATAAGACGGAGAATGTCATATTTCTTTTTGCACTAAGGAATAAAATAGTTAACCTCTTTGCTGAATTGTGTCAGAGAGTCATTGGCGAAAGGGAGAGATTCCCTTTGAGTCAATGAGAGGAGGAGGAAGCAGGGGGTGGAGGGGGCAATGGGACAAGTGAAGGGGCGAAGTGAGTCCAGGCCACCACGGTACAGTAGTTTCTCTGATTTTCTGGAGGTTCTTGGAAAATAGGAGGCAGATGCGAATAAAAAAGAAAACAAAAATCCAGAGTTAAAAGCCTGGTGAACCCAGAGAGCCGCAGGGAACACGCAAGTCAGCTCTTTAGACCTGCGGTAAGAACTGGGATTTGAGATGGGGCTATATTTTCTTGCAGAGCATATAATTTCTTAAATATAACCAACAAATGTTTGTTGACTACTGTGTACCAGGCACTGTAGCATAATGTATAAAGGCATAAAGTGTAACTTCCCTCTTTTTATTCCTTTTTTGTTTATAGGGAGACACAGAAACATATTATGAAAATGTTAAAAGTATTTGTTACAGAAATTAATGGTATGCAATTTTATAATTTGGCAAAAGATGTAATGGGTGACTTAAGAATGCCAATGTAGTAATCAGGGGTGCCTGTCTTTTGACAAGGACTCTGTGTCAAACACAGAAGAAAGGTACACACCAAATTCACGTCTGCATTTTTCTGGTGGCTTGAAAGGAAGCAAGGGAGTTTTTTCAAATGTGTGAAAAATTAATCTGATATTTTCAATGTGCTCATAATACGTGGCAGACAATGTGCTAGATGCGAAGGAAAAAAGAGGCAGGTCAGGGCATTCACATTCTATTGAGGGAGGCAGAAAAATGTGTAACGCAACGGGTAGGTGCCACAATATACAAAGAGTGGTGGGAATAAAGAAAAAGGGTGATTCACACAGACTGGATAGATTGAAGAAGGCACTCTGGAGAATGTGACATTTGAGTTGGGATTTGCAGTATGCATAGGAGTTCACATGGAGAAGGGAGAGGAGGAATGAAGAATGGTGACATTTACGTGGAGAAACAAACAAGTATATCACTTACCTAAGGAACTTTCTATAGACTAAAATAGGTGGTATATAATGTATGTGAGGGAAGGAATAAGATAGATTAGTGACCAGTGACAACTGCCTTAAATCCTCTGCTAGGAAGCTTGAACTTTATTCCTTAGACTAGTATTTTTCAAGGTGTTTTTATTGCAATATTATTTCTGTAAGATGTCTTGGAATAAAAGAGTTCTATTGTCATAAATTTGAGAGCTGCTGTAAATATTTATTCTTCCTTTTGAATATGTACAATATTTCTGCTACCCTAATGCATTTTTGCATTGCCAAAGCTCTTAGAATTTCTGATATATCAATAAGAACAATCACACAACCAAATGGTTTAACTTTGTTTTACTCATTGCTTCCTCAATGCATGTTACTACAAGGCCCCCTTTTCATGTTAACACTGAACTAGTGTTCTCCTAACTAGTGTTCCTAACTAGAAAACCAGTGTTCTCCTAACTAGTGTTCTCCTTACTTCCTGAAACTAGTGTTCTCCTAACCTGGGCTGGGAAATGGGGCTGAGGACCCTTGAGAACCACTGAGCTTTTTTGTGGGAGGGGAATCTAATCTGGACCACACTGGAGAAAGATATCTGGGGCCACCGTTGGGGGGCTGGAGTGGGGGATGGAACCCCAACCTGGGACACAGTGCAAAAAACTAAACATAATGCTTGTAAGTTCTCTGTTATAGAAGTTACCTTGTGCTGTAATTTTTCTGTCTCTTTCTCTTGGCTTTGAGTTCCTTCTCTTAGTCGTCTTTGCATCCTGGTCCAACCCACAGTAGGTTCTCGATAAATGCATAAATGAATAAATTAATGGAAGAATGAGCTATTGTAGTTTTTGTTATAGCATCTGAATTATGAAGGTATTGTCAAGAAGCTGTGAGCCTCTTTGGGAACTAGGAAAAAGCAAGAAAACAAGAAAAATAAAATGCCTACGTCAGATTTTGACACGGCTCTCACTTTTTATATCGATTCTAATAAAGAGTATAACTAACATTTTTCTTGTTGTTAAATGTGTTCTTTTATGTGGACATATCACCAATAACTTCTTTTGTCCACACTGAAATGTTTATTCTCTGACTTTTATGAGAAAATAAACATTTTTAAGGGAAGTGCTATTTAATATATTTACCAAGATGGAGAAGTGAGCTAGGGAGGATAAATTGTGGGCCTTTTGGGGCAGATGGACAATTATTTTAGCAGATAAAGGAGATGTTTTCTTATTGTGTATCACGACATGCATAAAAAAGGGTAAAATAAGGAAAGAAGACAAAGCTTCATTCACAATTCACTTGCTCCCAGATTTTATAGTGCAAGACTTACCCTAAAAGCACAGCTTAAAGAAAACTAGATCAATGGTTCTGCATACAGCATCACCGTCACCACATTTAAAATGGCAAAGCCATAGCGCTGCTAATTTAGCTTTGGAAAGGTGGAGGTAAACCTGCTTCAGCTTGGCCAACATCATGTACAAGAAATGCACTTGGAAATCAACACGTAGGGTCAGACAAAGCTTCGTGAGGCCAAATCCCACTTTTGGTGAGGCCGAAGGGCCCCGAGGCAGTGAGGTGTGTAATATGTTGAAATATCACCTGATGATTCTGCCAGTATTTCCTTGTATCCTTTGCTACTGCTTCTACTCAATAAACAAGCCAGTCCGGGCTCATTCGTTGCCTTAGAGAAGGTAGGTCACCGAGCAAACATGGGAAAAGAAGTCAATCCTTGATTTTTTGAGCTCCAAAAGCCTTGCTCTCTTAGGAGGCAGAAAAACCTTGGGTCATGAACGATAGATGAGTTAGAATAGCAGGGCCAAATGCCAGAGGAGGAAAAGATTCCAGGGGATGGAGGCCTCGGGGATTTGGGGGGGCAGAGGGGGGCTATTGATTGGCCCCGACCAAGTCCTTTCCCAGCCCCAGGCCGGGGAGGGATGGATTTGTGGGAGCTGAGTGTGCACAAGTCCTGAACATCACTTTTGGGATAGTGTCCAGAGGAGAAAAGGCTGTAAGGGGGAGGAAGGGCCTTGGGTAGCATCAGTTTTCTGTGGCTCAGTGTGTCGCATAGAGCGCGTGTCTGAGCCAAGCAGATGGATGGGCTTTTGGACAGCACGTTTTCTCACGCATGGTGTGGATGCTGTGGGATGGGTTCCTGGGCACCAGATAGGAGCCCAGGAGCAGCAAAAGAAGAGGCAGAGATGGGAACGTGCACCAGGCGGCAGTGAGCCTGTTGGATGACAACCAGGGCCAGCCGGTCGGGTGGCATCTCAGCCACCGAGAACAGATAAAACCCGAGGACTCGATGCCTCACCCCCATCTCTGCAATCTCAGTACCACACAACACCCCCAATCCTTTCTGCCACCTCTACAGAAAAGAGAAATTCAGCTTTGTGTTATAGAAATAAAAAGTCACATGTCTTGCCCACTGAATTTGGGGCCTAAGTTTCAAGCCTGCTTTTTCTATAATATAGAAAAAATTCATTTGAGGAAGTCTGGTCAAGAATGGGTTCTTCTCTGTTCGGCAGAGATCAGATACCCCTTCAGCTCAGGCAAATACAAAGAGAGGTTTGTTGACAGGAGACACAATCATCTCTTAGAAAGGAAGGGCAGAAAATATAGTTGGGTTTGAGGGGATTCTTGGAGAGTCAAAAATAAGGCTGTTTTCACTGTCTCTGAGGGGCCGCTTGGGCTCTTTCATCTCTCTCCATGTGAGTCCCTTCCCTCCTCGTTTCTGCCTCCTGCTACCCCAGCCATCCCAGTCCGGATGGGCCACCCCAGGCCTTGCAATTGCTTCTTTGTGTCTGGAAGCCAAGTTCACACAGCCGTGATCCAGCTCCCTTTGGATCATGTGGCTACCCTTGGTCCCACCCCTGGTTGGAGTGTTGGTGCCTGGTGGCACACTACATTTAGAGAAAGGATTGAGGGATGCTGGGACGTGCAACCCCACGGGCGTCTGTCCGATATACGCGGAATGGCACCCTCTGGATGTGTGTAGTGTGCATCTCGCATGGCCAAGTTGCAGCGTCCTCGCCAAGAGCCCTGCTCTCCTCCTGTTGGACAAATGTAATAAGATGGTGGAATTTAGTGTTGCCACGACTCACCCTGAGTGAATAGTTTCCTCGGACAATGAGTATATGGCGCAGGAGAAGAGCTGACCTTGGCATTCGTGAGTGTTCCTGGAGAGCAGAACCAGGTTACCTCATCGACTTGGGTGCTTTCCTGTGTACTTGGGATGCAGCTTAGCCCAGTGGTTTACAGGGCGAGCTTTGATGTTAAGTAGACTGGATTCAAATCCGTCTCTGCTGACAAAATGCGATGTTGGGCAAGTTACTTGATGTCTCTATCTCTCATCAATAGTATAGGGTGGTTATTTCTACACCACAGGTCTTGTTATCAGGATTAAAGAGACAATGCTTGTAAAGAATTTAGTCCAATGCCTGGTTTTCCTGAGTGCCCAATAAGAGCTGGATGTCGATTCTATTACTAGCGATGATGATAAACCATAGGAATTATGCAGTCGTTAAATGTTAATAACCCATTATATGAAAAGCATATATATAAAATGTGATTACTGTGCATTTGGTTAGGGCCTGTTAGTTAAAATTAAAATCTGAATCACAACGTTATACCAAAATGGATATGAGTAACAATTAGTGACAACTACTATGATGATGATGATGTTGATGACAATGATGTTGAAGAAATAAACCTGGAATAAATATTGTCTTAGGCTTGTGTGGTGTAGGGGTGCATGTATGTATTATATCTAATTTTGCTTTTATTTTAAAATCTTTTCCCTAATGACTTTTTTCCTTAGAATCTTGACCTTATTGTGACATCTAGCAAGATATGATTTTTTTCCTGTGCTACATGTTTCATAAACAAAATATATGTTTATATCTGACCATGCCCAATCTGCTATTTATGGGCATCTCTTTCTATAGCTTGCTATTAATCACTCATGTCTCTGGGGTTATATAGAAAACAATTTATGTTACAAAATAAAATTCTCCCTTGAAAATGTTTGCCCAGGGAGTTAGGAGGGAGGAAATCACAAACTGTTATTATTTTCCCTTAGATGGATCTAAATATTAACATTCCCTAAGCTTTAAAGATTATTTTTATGCCGCTCCTTTATAAACAATTGAAGTACACTAACTCTTCTGTTGTCTCGAGTTCTGTCTACAGCATATCCAAACAACCAAGCTGAAAAAAAATAGGAAAACCAATTGAACAGGTTATTTGGCACTGTATGCAGAAAATAAAAATGTTTGAGCAGCTTAAAACATTTTAAAAAATGCAACATTTAGGAAATGGATTTGAGCATTTAAACAAGACCTCAGGTTCCCTCACACAGTGGAGGGAGTTGCTGTTTCTAGATTTCATTGCAACTGTATTAATGGTCCATTTGTCAGGAGAATAGTGGCGGCAGTGGCGGTAGTTACAAGGAAGAAAAAGCTAGTAGGATAATAACTACAGGAGTCTTTGTGCTTGTAGAAGTTATAGCAATTCTGGCTAACACTGCTTGAAGACACAATTCTAGGCACTTGATACAGAGGGGCCCATTTAATCTGTACAATAACCTGATGAGATAGAACTACTATCCTCCATTTCACAGAAGAGGATCTGAGACTTGGAGAAGTGAATTAACTAGCGGTGGAACCAAGATTTGAAGGACGATGATAATAGCTAATGTTTGTCAAATGTTACCCGCTTCTCAGCTCTTGACATGCATCACCTCATTGAATCTCAGAAGAATCTGAGGAGATAGGATTTGTTAATTCTCCCATTTTACATGTGAGGAAACTGAAACCAGAAGTTCAAAGCCAGATCTCCAACCTTGCGTTTTGGTTTGGGGAGTGTAGTGGTTTCTTACAGGTTCTGCTTGAATAGATTTGTTGAGAGAGGGATCCTCTAAGTGGAGGGCCTGCCTTGGGGGTGGGAGAATCTGGGGAACCCATTCTCCCCGACAGTGGTCCCTTCTTACTCTACATCTCTTGATGCCTATCCTAAAGCTCACGTGCTCTTCTTCTGAGTGACCCCAATAGACATGCACGGAAGGGACAGGATTAGGAAGAGATGAGGAAAGCATTTGCCTTGGGTGCACAATTTAAGGGGATACCAAAAATCCAATAATCAAGATCTTTTAATGCAATATTTGTTTTTCACTTTTTTAAAAAAATTCAATTTTGTTGAGATATATTCACATACCATACAATCACCCATGGTGTACAATCAACTGTTCAGAGTACCATCATATAGTTGTGCATTCATCACCCCAATCTATTTTTTGAATATTTTCCTTATACCAGAAAAAGTAAAAATAAGAATAAAAAATAAAAGTAAAAAAGAACACCCATATAACCACCCCCCCCCATTATTCATTTAGTTTTTGTCCTTGTTTTTCTACTCATCCAATCCATACACTGGATAAAGGGAGTGTGATCCACAAGGTTTTCACAATCACACTGTCACCCCTTGTAAGCTACATTGTTACACAATCATCTTCAAGAGTCAAGGCCACTGGGTTGCAGTTTGACAGTCTCAGGTATTCACTGCTAGCTATTCCAAGTCATTAGAACCTAAAAAGTGTTATCTATATAGTGCGTAAGAATGTCCACCAGAGTGACCTCTCAACTCCATTTGGAATCTCAGCCACTGAAACTTCGTTTTGTTTCATTTCGCATCCCTCTTTTGGTCAAGAAGATGTTCTCAATCCCATGATGTTGGGTCCAGATTCCTCCCCAGGAGTCATATCCTGTGTTGCCAGGGAGATTTACACCCCTGGGAGTCAGGTCCCACGTAGGGGGGAGGGCAGTGAGTTCACCTGCTGATTTGGCTCAACTAGAGAAAGAGAGACAGGGCCACATCTGAGCAACAAAGAGGCACTCAGGAGGAGACTCTCAGGCACAATTATAAGCAGGTTTAGCCTCTCCTTTAATGGAATATTCTTAAAAAGCAAAATTAATGCAAAGATTCATTGATGAACAACATATCAACATTTCCAATAAACATGAGGTCAATATGGCTCTGCGTTACCTCGGTGCAAGGTCCCAAGATGGAGACCAGGAAGGATGTTGGCTGTGGTGTTTTTGAGCTGTATGCACCCCAGAAAAACATGTTCTTGAACTTAATCCATTCCTGTGGGTGTGAACTCATTGTAAGCAGGACTCTTGATGAGGTGACTTCACTTACAGTGTGGCCCACCTTGATCAGGATGGGCTTCATCCTGTTACTGGAGTTCTTATAAAAACGGCCACAGCGAGAGAAGCCTGGGGGAGCAGCCAGAAGCTGGAAACCAAACACTGGCCCTTGGGTCATGGCCATCCTGCTACTCTCACCCTCTGCAGAACTTCTTGGGCCCTTAATAACATCCTGCCCCTCTGTCTGGCTTTCCACACCACTGCACACACCATCCTCTCTCCCTGGGTCTCCAGGGGGTGAAATCTGCCCAGGTGGCAGCACTTTTGCAGCGTCACTCAAGCAATCTTTCTTTCTTCAGTGCTACTTTTAAAAAGAGAGATTCTCGGTGTATACCCCAAATATTTGCAAACATTGGTGTTCAAATGTTGAACAAATATTTGCACACCAATGTTTGTAGTGGCATTATTCACAATTGCCAAAAGGTGGAGCAACCCAAGTGTCCATCAACAGATGAATGGATAAACAAAATGCGGTAAATACGCACAACGGATATCATTCAGCCAAAAAAAGATATTCTGATTCATGTGACAACACGGATGATCCTTGGAAACATCATGATGAATGGAATAAGCCAGACACAAAAAGACAGATATTATATGATGTCACAGATACAAAAAAATACCTAGAACATGCGAATTCATAGACACAGAAAGTAGAGGACAGGTTACTAGGGGCCTGGGGAAAGGGGCATGGGGGATAATTGTTTAATGGATACAGAGCTTCTGCTGGTAGTGATGAAAAAGTTTTGGTAATGGGTGGTGATGATGTTCCAATATTGCGAATGTAATTGATACCACTGAGTTGTACCCATGAAAGTGGTTAAAATGGGAAATTCTGCATTGCATATATGTTTCCAAAATGAAATTTTTTTTAAAAAAAGAACTGTGCAACACAAAGAGGGAACTCTAATTTAAACTATGTGCTATAGTTAATAATGTAATTATAATTATAATACTATTGTTTCATGAATTGTAACAAATGTACCACACTAATGCAAAGTGTTAATAATAGGGAAAACTGAGTGTGGGAGGGGGGTGTATAGGAACTCTGTACTTTTTGCATGATTTTTTGGTAAACACACAACTTCTCTGAAAAGAGAGAAAGAGAGAGAGAGAGAGAGATGGCTAATGCATTTCCAATTTTAGTTCTGCATATTGGACCACTCTTGGTTTTTCTTTTCATATTTACTGCTTGGGGTGTCAACTTAAGAAAACACTGACCCTCCAGCTGGCACGTCAGCCGATGCACATGGGTCTTGCTGATGGTTCCCAAAGGCCCAGGGATTTGACCAGAGCCCTGGGCTTCGTGTGCTCAATGCAGTGGTCATGCTGCCGAATACGAATATAGCTGCTTCCCACCCCAGAAGACGGTTCATTTATTTTTTTAAAAAATATTTTCTTTGGGCTCCTTTAATCCTAGGGGACATTTGCTTGATGAATAGCAAACAAGTTCCCTAACCAGACTGGTGTTATAAATATCCATGGCATTGATTCAAAACATTTGCTTCAGAAGCTTTTTTTTTTCTTCTAGAGGAAAATGGGTGACTGACTTAACCTCAACATTTGGGATATGATTTTCCTTAAAATAACTACAACATCCATCTTTTTTTTTTTTTTTTTTTTTTTTCCTGCTGGTGTGTCAATTTCCTAATGAGAGGCTGGGTCCCTTTGGTATCTTTGGTCTCCATGGTAACAATTTCATGTGTTTATTCTGGCTTACTGAAATAAAACACTAAGGCACAGGGCCGTGACTCATTTCTGATTGGGGGGTTACTCTAATTAGAGGGTGATTATTCAAAATTGGATCACTAACACAAAATACCGTGCACTTAAAAATAAGACCCACGGTGAGCCTTTTAAATTACAAATTAGAAAACATTCAGACAGCCAGAGGTTTCCAATGGTGGCTCTTTCTTCACAGATGCAGGTGTTTTCAGGGTTATTACTATTTTCATCCATGTATGACCAACCTTGACTTTCTGCTGTTCCCTGCCTAGTACCAGGATCTGAGTAATGCATTAAGTAATGGATTAAAGTGTCTGGAATGATGAATGTGGTTATAGGCCTCTCTTTAGGTCTATGGTATATGCATTTTAGATGAGCTGAATCAATACAACACAATAAGTCTGTCCAAGGCGGCCACTGGGAGGCCAGTTGAGGAAAGACTTTGCTTGGCTGCCAATCTTTCTATGTCCTCCATTGCTTTCAGCTGTGTTTTGGGTCCGTGGGAAGGCAGAAGGGGCTTGCAATGTTTTATGATGGTTGCCCCAGTTTGCCGTTGTTTGATCAAGCAGTTCTCCTACTCCTTTCTCTCTGCATCTGTAAAATGGGAACAACATCAGTATCTGCATCCTAGGGCGTCTGATGGGATGAGATGTGACAACGATACCTGCATAGGGCTTGGCTCAGTAGGAATCTTAGTAAACACCAAACAATGTTGGCTTGTTGAATGTTACTATGTTCATTATGAGGTCAGCATTTTGGTCTTCATATGGAGTTTCTTTGCTTTCAAGCAAATTCTTTAAAACTAAGGTAAGACTCTGAGCCGCCAGTGAAATTTCCACTTTGGAAGACCAGAGACCAGCTGGAGCAGGCGTGGATATGTCCATCCACGAGGGACACTCTCCTCCAAGGGCTCCCCGAGATTGGAGAGCTGTGGGGTTCCTCACTATCTTGGGCACCGGCTCATGGATAAATAGCACAGCTCAGGTGGCAGACCCCTGCTCAAGCCCCCTCTGGTAGAAAATTGATCAGTATTTGAAATAAAAAGAGACCCAAAGTGAGCTGGCAAAATCGGAAGTCAGCTGCACCCTTTAGCCCTTTTTAGAGGCCAACTTTGTACCATTCCATGAAACAACATGGAACGAAGCAGAATGCGTGAATGCAAGCTGTGTGGGTTTGCAGAGAAATTGCAGAACCAGCTGGGGTTTCTTTTAGGTATAATTCTGGGGGTTTGCATAAGGCTTTTTTTCTATGTGCTCTCGAAAATCCATCCTTTTGATGGCTCTTAGTAAAATCTAGACCCAGAAGCCAGGCCTTAACCAGGGAACTTCACTCATTCACTTATTTAACAAATATTTATGGCTATGATGTGAGAAGCGGCTGCGAGGTAAGCTCTGAACATGGATGACAACATTTTGCTCTCTTGGATTTCACACTCTAGATGGGGGAGATAGATAATAAACAAGTACAAAAGTAAGAAAGAAAATAATTTTAAAATATTAAATGCTGTGAAGGAAGGGAAAAACATGTCGTGAGATCTCCTGGTATTGCTCTAAGGAGAAGGCTCTTTTGCAGCTAAGGAGAGTGGACATCTCTTTCCAGTTGCTTCCACAATTCCATGACTCTTCCTTGCTATGTTAGCACCAACTCAGTCTTTCCTCTGGGGTTGAGCGGTTGGACTTAGCAAAGGCAGAGCGGTTGCTGTTCTTATTTTAGTTGCAAATAATAATGTTGGTAGGGCTGCTAGTTTCAGTTAACTGTTATAATTACTATTTTTATCTTCATTGTCAGAAAACACAGCTTTGCAAACTGATTTGATCACAGACTGCTTTTTCTTCACAAATCATCTCCTGGGTTTGGTGTTTCCCACAACACATTTTGGGAAACAATGTTTCAGAAAATGCAGTTTGAATGGTGCCATGGTATGAATTTCTGAACACTTGTATGTTTGAAGAGATATATTCCAGATAGGGAATCAAAACTGGTTGGCTTTCCTTGGTTTCTGAGTATTTGGTTAAGGTAACAATTTTTTATTTTGTGATTCCTTGAGATTCAGAAACCACCTTCAGCCCATTTATCAATGTTGTTCCAGAGAAAACTAAAAAAACAAAGCAAAACAAAACAAAAACAACAGCATTTGATGGCAAAAATAGAAGTAGGTTCCACCTTAAAAGTTTGTACAAAGTAAATGGATATGAATCAGGCTTATTTCTAAAGTTTACAAAAGAATAAAATGATAAACAATTACTTGGGAAAAATGCTGTACGTGTCAAAAAATCTGCTGCTTTTCTTTTGCATTTTCCATCCTTATCTCATTGCAGTTCTCAAGCACTTTTTTTAAGATTTAGAACAAGCATGTATTTCTTCTTTGCTTGAAATATTAAAAAATATTATAGGTGCAAAGGGAATTCACTTTCATATCCGTTCAGCTCTCACATCCTTCAGCCGAAACTGCAGCAGCCTGGGTCTGGTTTATTATTTGGGGATCTGGTCAGTATTTGGCTTTTTCTGACCATCTCAAGCTATGAATTCATGAAATCTTGATAAATCCTCTGGGGACACGTTTGAGTTATAGTGCTTTGGTAGTAGGGATGAAGAAAATTGTGGTGTTCCAGAAACTGATTTTGATGAGGCTTTTAAAAACTGTGTGGTTTTTCTTTTTGTTTGTTTGTTTTTTGTTTTGGTCTTTAAAAATATTGAGACTTATGTCCAAAAGGCAGTGTGCATACCGTGCTAAAGAATGACCAGACGGCTGTATTATGGGAAATCTCTCCCACCTCCCCTTTAGTGAACGTAACACTGGTCCTCACAGCTAACAGATGAAAAGTAAAAAGAGGCCCCGCTGCTAGGCAAAGTTTAGAAGCTGGCAGGGCTTCAAAATAGCCAATTCTGCCTCATGACTTTCAAATACAGTGCAGATCCTGTTAACATGCAAATTCCTGGGCCCCTTCTGCCACAAACATTTCTGATTTTGTAAGTCTGTAGTGAACCCAGAAATCTGCATTTTGCACTAAGGGGTTTCTCATATATCTACAGATATCTTAAATCCTGCCTTCCATATGCATTCTCTCATTCTCTCTCTGCCTCTGCCTTGACCTCTAGCATAGGACAATGGGGATTGAGGGACCTTCTTGTTTAAACCATAAAATACGGCAGAGATGATGTTGGTTAAATATGGTGTCTCCTGAAAAAATTGTTGTAATGGGTTTGTCCTGCCTCCCAGCAGCAAATGATAAGTGGATTTTCACTCTAAGTTGTGGTGGACTAGCTTGTATCGGACAAACCCTCTTATCATGAACAACTAGAGCAGTGGTTTCCCTTTCTGGGCATTTGATGGTTCATGATCGGTGGCCAAAAAGCTGAGAGGCTGAGCAGAGTTCAAAACCCACCAAGGAAGAAAGACCCCAGTAAACAAACTAGGCTTTCAGATGGGACCCCTAAAAGACTATTCTGTAGGAGTAAACGTGGGCTAGAAATAGCTCAGTCCTCAACTAGACTGATGCAGAACCTTAAATCAACTTAATTTCCAGCTGGATTAAGGGATCTGCCCTATCCTATTTTCTTACCAGATGCAAAACAAATCCTCAATGGAATAAGAGAAAATCACTCAGTGCCTCAAATTATCTTTACAGTTTTTCAGATGCAATGTCTGGCATTCAATCATCAGTTGTCAGTCATGTCAGAAGGAAAAGCCAAATAACTGAAAACCAAAGGGAAATTGGACAATGAAGACAGACCCACAAGTAATCTAGATATTGGGATTATCAGACAGGGACTCTAAAAGAACCAGAATTAAAATGAAAGGAATCAAATGGCCCTGTTAGAAATGAAAAATATAACTAAAATCAAAATTTCAATGGATGGGATTAAAAGCAGATTATTAGAGCTGATGAGAAGCTTAGAAAATTGGGAGATGTATAAGTAGAGATATGCATACAGAAGCACAGAAATATAAAAGGATAGAAAATGCTGGAAAGAATAGAAGAGACATGTAACAAAATGAAAAGGTAATATTCATGTAAATCAAGTTTCAGATGAGGAAGAGAGAGAAATAAGACACAGGTCTTATTGAAAGGATAATTAAGAATCTTCCAAAATTCATAAAAGACAACAAGAAAGAGTTCCCCACAGTTAACCCTAATTTGGATTAATATTACAAATAAAACTACAGCTAGATACATCATAATATAAATGTTGAAAACCAAAGACAGAGAGAAAAATCATAAAAAAACAGTCACGGGGGAAATTACCTTCAGAGGATCAACAATAAAATTGAAAACAGCTAAATTCTCAACAGAATCAATGAAACCCAGAAGATAGTGGAATGACATCTTCAAAGTGATAGAAAATAACCATCTGCCTAGAATTCTATACCCAGTGAAGTCAATAATAAAAGATATTTCCAGATGAAGAAATACAGAGAATTTTTCACCAGCAGACCTACACTAAAAGAAAGTACTTTAGATAGAATTAAAATGATCTTGGCTGGAAGTATGGAATTGCAGGAAAGAAAACAGTACATTGGAAAGGATGAATAGGTGGTAAATCTAGATGTATATTGTTTTGGTTTGCGAAAGCTGATGAAATGCAATATACCAGAAATGGACCGGCTTTTAACAATGGGGGTTTATTAGCTTACAAATTTACAGTTCTAAGGCCATACATTTGCATGCCATAACATAGAAAGATAATCATTTTAATCTAAATCTTATAATAAATAAGAAGTAGAGTTACAAACCAATAATAAATAATATTGGCATTTGTGGTTACCCATAAAGTTACCTTTGCTAAAGACCTTTATTTCACCACACAGCTCTAAGCTACTATCTACTGTCCTTTGCATTCAACCTGCAGAACTCTTTTTAGCATTTATTGTAGGACAGGTCTCAGGGAGATGAACTCCCTCACCTTTTGTTTTTCTGTGAATGTCTTAAACTCTCCCTCATTTTTAAGGGCAGTTTTGCCAGATACAGAGTCCTAGGCTGACAATTTTTCTCATTCACTACTTTAAATATATTGTACCACTGCCTTTTCACACCACGGTTTCTGATGAGAAAATCAGCACTTAATCTTATTGAGGATCCCTTTTATGTGATGAATTACTTCTCTCTTGTTGCTTTCAAAATTCTCTCTTTATCTTTGACATTTGGCATTTTGATTATGATGTATCTTGGAGTGGGTCTATTCGAGCTTGTCCTATTTTGAGTTCTTTGGGTTTCTTGGATGTGTATTTTCATGTCTTGCATCAGATATGGAAGTTTTCGGCCATTGATTCCTCAAATATTCTTTCTGCCCCCGTTTTCTTCTCCCCTTCTTCTGGGACTCCCATAACATGTACATTGGTACACTTCATGTTGTCTCATGGGTCCCTTAAGCTCTGTTCACTTTTTTTTTCCATTCTTTTCTCTATCTGCTCTTCAGACTGTATGATTTCAGTTGTCCTGTCTTCTAGTTCACTGATTCTCTCTTCTGCCTGTTAAAATCTGCTACTGAATGCCTCTAGTGTATGTTTAATCTCCATTATTGTGTTTTTCATTTCCAAAAGATCTGTGTGATTCCTTCTTAAAGTTCCTAATTCCTCCCACCCCCACATCTTCTTTATCTCTTTTAGTTCTATATCCTTGACTTCCCTTAGTTCATTTAGGAGATTTAACTTAACATCTTTGATTTGCGCACATGACTTTAAACCTTGACAAAAATTGCCCAAATCACTTAAAATCCACAGCGGACTTGCTCTTCTCAGGGCTTTATCACTTCTCATATCCAGTCAAGCTCAGTGGATATTCCCTTGGCTTTGTATGAAAATTCAACAAGATCAAAGCAAAAGTCACCTCATGTGCTAAATCAGTAATCAAAAGTAAGTTTTCTCTAGCACCTGCTCCAAAGTTTGTAACATTGGGTGTTTGTTCTATGCTCTCTTCTGTTTGTGCTGCTTCTGCTTTTTTTTTCCTCCTTCTAATTTGTTCCTTTGAATGAGCCATCTCATCCTGTGTCTTTGTTAAGACTTGCGATCTTTTGTGGATGTCCAGGCATTTGATTATTTTGATGTGCTAATTCTGATGTCAGTTTCTCCATCTTGCCTAAAGTTTTAGTGAAGATTTGCTGTGTGTCAAGGCTCTTTGTTAATGCTAAGCCCAGTTTATACTGAAACTTTAGATCAGCCCATGGTTAACTGTTTGGCTTTTCTGGGTTTTATTGATTCTGCTGAGAATTTAGCTGTTTTCAATTTTATAGGTGATCCTCTGAAGGTAATTTCCCCCTGTGACTTTTTTTTTTTTTTTTTTTTATGATTTTTCTCTCTGCCTTTGGCTTTCAGCATTTATATTATCATGTATCTAGATGTAGTTTTATTTGTAATATTAATCCAAATTAGAGTTAACTGTGAGGAACTGTTTCTTGTTGTCTTTTATGAATTCTTGAAAATTCTTAATTATCCCTTCGGTAAGACCTGCATCTTATTTCTCTCTCTTCTTCATCTGAAACTCGGCCTACATCTTGCCCTGGATGTGTGCAGTAACCTTCAAGAATCCCCTAGCATGCATGGAGATTTCCTCTCCACAAGAAGATTTCCTCTGCTCAGGTCCTCCTGGAGTCCTGGAATGTGCTCTTTCTCTTCACACAGTTTACCCTCCCCAGCATTTGAGGTCAGCTCAGCCCCACTCTTGCACTCCAGATCACCCTTTCACTCCAACTTTCAAACCTGGGTCGATGCTTCCATTCAGTAGCTGCATTCCCTCTTTCTGTACAGCTTTTCTGCCCTGGTGAGTGGATTCAAACCCACACTCAGAATCTATCTTCCATGGAGGTAGATGGGGTTGATGTACAGAGACACCCAGTATTTCCATTTATGTGCACCAGTAATCAGACTCTGGGAACATGGACTGGTTGGCAAAATGACACCATGGGTGGCTTCAGTTTCAGGGAGCTGCACTGAATGTGCACACAAACCTTTGCCTTGGGCCCACCTGGTCTCAGGGCTTTGGGATTGAACACATATGGATTGCCCAACTTCTGCCCTAGGTGGGTAGGTCTCCAGGGACTGGCAGTAGAATGTGCCCTGGCCACAGCCTTGAAATGGGAAATTTGTCCCATCACTCTCCTACTGTTTGAAGGTGTTTTTTTGTTTTTTTGTTTGTTTGTTTTCTAACTGAGCATTCATTGAGTCATTCTTTAGTTTTGATTGTCTTCCCGAGTCATGAGAGAGTTGATTTTGTCCTTTAGTTAGCTGTTTTTAAGTGAGGAACATTTACCAGGATGTCCTGCATTTCCTGCTTGATGATGTCACTCTAGATACTCTATTATTATATTAACTTGAATTCCCACAAAACTCTGAAAGGGGGAGATTATTATAGATAAAAGCAGGGAGATTGAGATTAAGTAACTTTCCTAAAGTTATACACAGCTGGTAAATTGTGTTTGGGATCCAGGATTTGATACTCTCTCAGATCTCTGAGGCGCTTCTTAATAGGCAGGAGGTTTGCTGGTGATGCTGCAAACTATGCCCTGAATTATAACTATGGAAAAGACAGTGTGCCCAGAGAGAAAAAGAGGAGGGAAGAGAGCATAGAACAAACACCCAATGTTATGAACTTTGGAGCATGTGGTAGAGAAAACTTGTTTTTGATGACTGATTTAGCACATGAGGTGACTTTTGCTTTGATCTTACTGAATTTTCGTATGAAACAAAGGGAATACCCACTGAGCTTGACTGGATATGAGAAGTGATAAAGCCCAGAAGAGAGCAAGTCCACTGTGGATTTTAAGTGATTTGGGTAATTTTTGTCAAGGTTTAAAGTGGTGTGCACAAATCATCAAGGGTCTTGTGAAAAGGCAAATTCTGATTCTGTACATCTGGGGTAAGGCCTGAGAATATGCATTTCTAATAAGCTCCCAGGCGAGTGCCAAGAATATGATGTGCCTGGAAATTAACTACACCCTGACATAGCCTGGGGTCTGCAGGTGCTAGCCTAGCCAGAGCCGACAGCTGCAGTCCCGGGGTAACTGGATGTAGATTTAAGACACTTGAACTCTTTCAGTTTGCTAAAGCTGCTGGAATGCCATATGCCAGAAAAACTGGTTGGCTTTTCCAATGGGGATTTATTAGGTTGCAAATTTACTAAGGCCATAAAAATGTCCAAATTAAGGCATCAAGAGGTAGATACCTTCTCTAAAGAAAGGCCAATGGCATCTGGGGTTCCTCTGTCACATGGGGGGCACTTGGTGACATCTGCTGTTCCTTCTTCTCCTGGGTTCTGGTTTCAAAATCGCTTTCTCCAAAATGTCTCTGGGCATTTTCTCTCTTAGCTTCTCTAGGCTCTCTCCAAAATGTCTCTGCCTTTTATCCTTTCATAGAGAACTCTAACAAAGGGATTAAGACCCACTGTGCTGGTCTGAATGTATTTTGCCCCCAGAAAAAGCCATATTCTATGATGCAATCTTGTGGGGCAGACATATTAGTGGGGATTAAGTTGGAACATTTGGATTAGGTTGTTTGCATGGAAATGAGCCCCACCCAACTGTAGGTGATAACTCTGATGAGGCATTTCCATGGAGGTGTGGCCCCACCCATTCAGGGTGGGCCTTGATCAGTGGTGCCATATAAATGAGCTGACAAACAGAAGGAACTCAGTGCAGCTGAGAGGGACACTTTGAAGAATGCCCAGGAGCTGAGAGAAGAGCTGCAGATGAGAGACAGTTTGAAGATAGCCGTTGAAAGCAGACTCTTGCTCCAGAGAAGCTAAGAGAGGACAAATGTCCCAAGAGCAACTGAGTGACATTTTTGAGGAACTACAGCCTAGAGAGGAGAGTCCTGGGAAAAAGCCATTTTGAAGCCAGAACTTTGGAGCAGACGCCAGCCACGTGCCTTCCCAGCTAACAGAGGTTTTCCAGACACCACTGGCCATCCTCCAGTGAAGGTGCCCAATTGCTGATGTGTTACCTTGGGCACTTTATGGCCTTAAGACTGTAACTGTGTAACCAAATAAACCCCCTTTATAAAAGCCGATCCATTTCAGGTGTTTTGCATCCCAGCAGCATTAGCAAACTGGAACACCCACCTTGAATGAGCAGGATCACATCTCCATGGAAACAACATAATCAAAAGGTCCCACCCACAATAGGTCAGCCCCCACACAATTGGATTAGAAGAACATAGGCTTTTCTGGGGTACATAATAGATTCAAACCAGCACACCAATGCTACAACTTTCTAGGTTTAAGCAAGCCACTTTAACTTTCTGAGTCTTTTTTTTTCTTCCCAGGAAATGAGGACAACAGTACTCATTCACTGGGATGTTGAGAAGATTAAAATGAGATACTGTTAAGTGAAAGCACTTTGCAAACTTTCAAGTATTAGGCTTTAATCTGACTTGGTCTGTGCCCTCAGCTGTCATTGCATAACATTGGAACAAGGCTGTTCTTGGACTTGGGCTTGGGGGTTAAGTCCCTAACTCTGAGAACAGGGGATGGAGGATCTTTGAAGTATGGAAGGAACAAGAAAGGGGGGCATAAGTTTGGGGGAGTGCCTGGGAAGGGAAGTGGATGTTCGCAGGGAGTATGGTAACTTGGAGAACAGTGATTTTCAGTGAGTCTGGATACAGGACAGGAAGTGCACTCATTGGGTATGTTTTCCTCCAGCATGTATTGAAATAGGGTATTATTCGGTAAATAATATTAAGGTAAATACATGGAACATAATTCCATTAGCCCTGAAATACATGTTGAAAAGAAAGGTAGTTCCATTTCCAGTAATACAGATAAACCAGATAGCCTGAATATTCTTCTGTCAAAAGCACTTAGAAATGCTGAGTAGAATAAAAACAAATATTGTTTTAAATGCATAGTTGAGCTCTCAACAAAGTAAGGTAAATACTCAGGGATACAGAACAGAGAGGAATCTGAAAGTCAGAACAGTAATAAGCAGCTGTGGGTTTAGCCAGATTTCATTTTTTAGTACTTGTTTTAGTAACTGGGAATTTGGGTTGAGTAGCCCTGCAGGGGCTGAGAGAGGTCTTAGTCTGTCAAGAGGTGGGGAGTGGAAAATGAGATCCCTGCCCCCATAAGCCTCCAGCTGGGACCCTCAAATGCCTGTCCCCAGCTCCTTGACTTCTCCAGTCTTCATTGTCCATTCATCAATTCTTCAATTTATCCACAGATGTTCATTCAGTATTTCCTCCAGTCCCAGTAGAGTGGGGACCTGATCTTCTTGCTTCACCACCTACGATTTGAAGTATTAATACATAATAAAGTGTTTTGAGGATGGTAAAAATCTGTGCAAATCACAATTTTATTTTAGTGGGACCCACGGTCTTTCACCATCCTTTCAGCTGCTGTGAATTTTTTGTCTTGACTTGAAAGCAAGGACAGAGAAAAACTTAAAATAGATATTTTGGGTTTTTCCCATTCCAGAATTTTTTAGCATAATTGTATTTTGCTTCACATTTACAGTCATGAACACATTAGCTGGCAGCTACAACTGAAAACCAAAAAATGGTGCACTCTACTTCTTGTAATTCATCTTTGCTAATAAATTACAGGAAGCGAGGATACTTAATTAAGGAAAATATTTTATTTGGGTGATTGCTAAAAACAAGGGACTGTAATTCTTGTACATTACTTATCATCTTTGCTAAGTTTCTTTAAGCAGTCTAACATACCACAAAATTATTTTAAGATATTTTGTTTTCTATAAGAATTGTTTTAAAAGTGTTCTGGTTATCAGAGCAGTTGCAGGTATATTTCAAAATATAACATGATTTTAAAAAGCCTAAGAAGCAATTATATGAACTCTGTTCTAGAGGGGGAGGAGGTTCTCAATGGAAGTTGTATGACTTATATTTCTGTGCCATCATATATAGGTAAAACAGCAATTGTGCAATTCTGCTGCTTAAACGGGAACTATTGGCCTCTTTGGTTCTAAATAAAAGGGCTGGTATTTTAAGTTGACTATTTTATTGTAAATTAATCCTTTCTGAATTTTTAAAAAATTTGATTGAATATTTTTCTTGTTAAATTATTTTTTAAAAATAAGAACTGGAATTTCTTTGCTTACTCATTAGAAAAAAAAGAAAAGTCTATGCAAACATGTTATCCCAAAGGAGTGGCCCGGATGAAGTGCTGATCTCAGCCCTGCTACCCCTTGGTGGGGCCTCGGGGCAGTTCCTTAACCTCTGTTGCTTCCTGTCACTGTAAACACTCCAGCAGGAACTTGCTCAGTGGTAAGATATCAGGCACATCCTCCGCAATTGATGGGAAGACTTGTTTTAAAGCCCCCAGGCCTCTGTACACACTCTCGTCTCCAAGGGCCGTGGACTCCTAGGTGTGCAAAGTCTGGAGGGTGGGTTTCAGCACGGGTTGTCTCCTGGGCTCCGAATCACCCCATGTCCCAGGAATCCTATATCTCATTCTCTCCAGAACTGCCCTCTCCTCACCCTCCATGGCCTGGTGGATATTGTGGAGATCGATCTGACATATCAGGTAGTTTTCAGACCTATTAGTAAAATCGGAGGCCAAATGGAGCCAAGAGACAAATGAGAGCAAGTGAATCTCACCCTGTAAAGAGCAAGGGTGGGGGTGGGGAGGGTTCTCTGAGCCGGAGCGTTTGCACAGCCTTCCATGTGCAAGGGTTGAAGCTTTTCAAGAGAAAGACAAAGCACAGTGGGGAGGGTGGACCTCCCTCCCCCGCCCCCACTTCTGAAAGTCTAGCAAAGCCAGATGCCCTCCAGCTTACAAATGTGGGTGCTGTGGGGCTGCTGGCAGGGGTTCCAAGTACCTGCTTTGAGACACGGTGAAGAAACAGGAACTGTGGGGAGCTACTGCTTCACCTCCCGTGGGGGGGTGTAGTTTCTCCCATAGCAGTCTTGCTGTTGGATTCTCAGCCCTATAAACAGAAAGTCTAGCTTCTGAGTCATTTAAATGGTAACTGTAAGTTCACCAAGAGCTGCACTGAAGGCCAATTTTTCCTCCAGTGCCATTATTCAAGAGCAACCATTTGTCAGCAAGAGCAACGTCAAGGCAAGATCTTGCCTCTTATTCCTGGTGGAGAGAGAAGCCTGGGATTGCGGGGCCCCTGGACCACATCAATTTAAGCCTATTTTCAAAGCTTGGGAAAACTGAGCTGGTTGAGAGGCTCAGTAGGAGCTTGGGCTATCCGGGGCCATGGTTGACAGCTGTTTACGGTGCAGTCAAGAACATATTTTTCAGGTTGTTTGTTCAGCTCTGTGGTTCCCCTTTGGGTATGGGCTGCTTTGGAAGTTTATACAGAAGTCCATTTCCCTTTAAAAGACTGGCTTCCTACTGTTTTAGAAGGTAGCACAGATTTTGGTGACAGACAGATGCACATATAGAAGTTTGGGCATTGCCAGGGATCAGAAGGCAGACATGTCCCTTAACTCTGAGAGGCTCAATTTCCTCACTTGTAAGATGGGATGCTTGGCTTGCTCCAACAGGAAGTGGATGTGTTGGGAATGCTGACTTCTGTTTTTTTGTGTGTGCCTCTCAGGTCAGTTTTTAAGAAGCAAAAAACCAGACTTGCTTTTAGCCCCTTGCTCGTCTCTGCTTGCATGCAAGCAGAGGTGCAGTTCAAGCAATAGCCTTCAAGTCTGGATCTGAGGCTGGGAGGGGATGCCAAACTAGAGAATCTTGGGCTGTTGGGGGACCATACTCAGTGCTTGTCTTCAAGATTGAACAGGATATTGGGGGTGTTGTCCCCTGAAAACGCTCATAGCAAATAGAAACTAGCAATGCAGTCATGGGTAAAATATAAATTTGGTTTGTTGGTATGAGAGGAATATTCCTGATCAATTCTACAAACCACTAGCTCAAGAAATGTTCAATAAAAATTTGGAGTGAACGAATACTGGCCATGCAGAGCCAAAAGAATCTCTCACTCTTATGTCCATTCATTCATTCATCAGATATTTACTGAACCACTAATAGGGCTAGAGATAGAAGAGGACAGACAAAATGCTGCCCAAAGCAGGGAATAAAATGAAATGAAATTAAATTGCAACATAATGTTAAATAGTTGTGCAGCAAGGCATTTAGTTTCTTAAAAAAGATCTGGTCTTTGTCCTGGGCTGGGGATAACTAACTCCTTGGAATTTTCCTTGATGGGAGGGTCTTTTTCACCCCAGACCACCTGATAGTTTATGCTAATAAGGTGACTCAGGTAGGGGCCCTTGCAGGAGAAAGACCAACCAGTTGATAAGAGGGTGGGGCTTTGAGCCAGGGGAGGGAGGTGGGTGTTGATTAGATCAATTTTACCTACCCAATGAGACTCCAATAAAAGCTCTGAACACCAAAGCTCTGGTGAGTTTACTGGTTGGTAAGTCACCTCCATGTGCTGGGAGGGGGATGCACCCTGACTTCCTGGGGAGACGATACCAGAAGTTTCATGCTTCTTCTTTTGGCTCATCCTGATCTGTATCCTTTTTTTTCTGTAATAAAACTGTAATCATAAGTATAGTGCTTTCCTGACTTGTTTGAGTCTTTCTAGTGAATTATCAAACTCGTGGGCTTAGTGGGAATCTCTGAATTGGTTGCCAGATCATCAGTTTGTCAGGAGGCTGGGTTCTCTGGGAACCCCTGAACTTGTGGCTGGTGTTTGAAGTGAGGGCTGTCTTGGGACTGGGCTCTTAGCCTGTGAACTTGGCCGAACCCTGGCTAGTTAGGACCAGGATGGCATTGCAGTGGGTCACTGAAGTAGCAATAAGGCACTTTGGAAAATCATAAAGCAGAGAAAGGAGGTAGAGAACCATTTGTACATAAACGGGTCAAGGAAGGCCTCTCTGAAGAGATGATGTTTGATCAGAAATTTGGATCAAGTGAGGAACGAGCTATGGGAATATCAGGGGGAAGTTCTTCCCAGATAAAAGAGACAAGCGCTTGAGAAGAAAGTGTGCTAGACGTGCTGGACGTGCCAGACGTGTCTGAGGAACATGCAGGAGGTCTATCTGGTCAGTTGGAGAGTGAGGGGGGAGTGGAAGGAGGTGCAGCCAGAGAAAAAGTGCCAGCCCAAATCGTGTGGGAATTGTCTAAGACAATCATCTATTTTATTGTCCAAATAGGGACACTTAAGAGTGAGAGAGGGTGTTAAATAATTATACTGGAACAATAGCCATAAACCATGTTTGTCCCAGAAAAACAAAGGCCTATGGTTACCCTGGAGGACTTTGGACTTGATTCTAAGCGTGCAAAGAAGCCATCAGAGAAAGATGATCTGATTTATGTTTTATAAAGGTCACTCCAGCTGCTGAGAAGTAGGTAGACTGTACGAAGGCAAGAATGGAAACAGGGAGATCTGTTAAGAGGCCTTTGCAATAGCCCAGGGGAGAGATAACAGGTCATCTTTAAATAGGGCTGGCTTATGTAATTTTTATTTGACTCCACACTGAACTCATCCTTGAGGGCTCAGCCCTTGTGTTCATTCCTGAAGCAGCATCATTTGCTCTTGGTTCTAAAAGTTGGAGGGATCACTGATTCGAATGGTCTGCCCTCCAAAGATGGTGCTGGGTTTGTGGTTGCATGTGGGTGCCCCCTGCTGTGTTTTACCACCTCCCTCCTTCACTTTTCCCCAAGGAGAGTGGAAGTATCAATCTCTCTTCTTCCTCTTCATTTTTCTTTGTCGTCTTTGGTTTCAGAACTGAATGTCCTCTCCTCCTTCTCACTTCCATCTGGGGATCAAAAATTTCCATTCATCTTCCAAAGTAATTTTCAACATGCCCCCCTGGGACATGTAATATTTTCTTGGAGTTGGTCCACAGGTCATGATATGTGAATTTGGAATTGTCTGGTAGTCCCCAGAAAAGTTATTAGGTACACGGTGGACCTGGAAAACTTGTTGCAACTTGCAGGTTATGTAACTCTCTTAGCTTCATGGCTAGAATGCTTGGGTCTCTTACCCATGACTTCACTTCTCGTGAATGTGGATTTCATGCATCTGGTTGCTTGGCTGTTTTCAGAAAGTAGGGGAAATAGTCACATAAATGTATCATCTTTTCCATGATTAGAAAAGAAACCTGAGAATGCTTTCCTAGCAAGTATGTAGACAGTTTCCTCCAACACCTGTTCTTTCAAATCATGAGATGTTTGAAAATAACCACACAAGTTCCTGTGCCTGACCCTGTCTTTCGATACCTGCTAGAGCAACATAAAAATTTTGCTACTTTGATACCCCCACCCTCACCCCACCTCTGCCCATGGATTCAAGTACGATAAATGCCTATTGATTTGGAATGACCAGTAGATGGGTTATTTTGGCTCCCTGTAATTACCCAATGATGAGAAAACTTTTTTTTTTTTTTTAATGAAATGCTTAATGGCACATTCCTATGAAGTTAAAGAGTTGGAATTCTGACTCCATATTTCAAATACTCATCCACCCTGCTTGTATTTTGAAATGTTTAAAAATCACTCAAAAGTGCATTCTGGAAAAGTGAGGAAAAACCGATGGATAAAAGATAAAACAATACATCTGAAAAAAAAATGCTACCATCCGGAGATAATCACTGCAAACACTTTAGTGCCCTTCTTTCTAGACATTTTTTCCTACACAGATATATTACAAATATGTTTTCAAAAATGGGTGCTGCTTTTCAATCTGCTTTTCCCCTTTAAAAATGTGTTGTGTCCAGTAGAGATAGCTCATTAGAATGGATAAGCATACCACATTAATCAATGTATATCTGCTTCCTGCTTTGTAAAACCCCCTTATGTAATAAGAAACTCTAATGTCTGGTAGTCATTGTCACCCCACTTGGAAATTCCCTAAATGCCTTTAAAAGCAACTGTGACTTCCCCGGTTGAGATCTACCTGCTCGTGAATGTTTCTTTCTCTCTCAATAAACTGTTTTAGTGCTTTAATTAGTATGTGGTAAATTGTTTCTTTTGACAGTATTTTCTGTTAGTGTTTGAAAAAAATTGAATTTAAGTTGTCTCTTTCTTGTTCTTTCTAAAATTAAGATTGGCAACTGAGTTTAGTCAAATTCCCTTTAAGCATCTATTGATAAGATAATATGAGCTTTTATCTTTTACATTTTTGTTGTGCTGGATCAAATGGATACATTTCCTGATATCGATCATCCTATTGTTCCCTATTATTCTTTTGACATGTTGATAGATTTTCTCTGCTAATATTGTATTTAGGATTTTTGTTTTCATGGTTATAATTCAATTGATTTATAGTCTATTTTGCTTCTATTTTTATCACATTTGAATCATAAAAGGTTATATACATATATAAGAGGTTTTATAAGTGTATATATGCATATATGTGTTTCTGTATACATATATTTGTGTATATATACTTTTTAATTGAATGCATTATTTGATCACTTACAATCCTTATTTATTTTATGCCATTTAAGTCTTTCCAAATCTGAGGGTTGTCTTCAAGTTTTTACTATAACTGAATGTTTATCAAGTTCTTTTTGCATTTCTGTTTTTTTTTTTTTTTTTTTTTTTTTAATATATTTAACACTACAGTGTTAGGGAGCATGTTGTTTTATGAGTATCCTAGATTCTTTAGAAATGGATTATTTTATCACTTCATAATTTCTTTTTTTTTTTCCTATTGTTGCATTCAATCTTAAATTTCACTTTGTCTGATATTAGTATTTTTACTCCTACTTTCTTTTTGCTTGAATTCTCCTGGTACATCTTTGACCATCTTAAAAAAAATCAGCTTTTCCATTATTACTTTGCTTTAAATGTCTTTCTCATAATAGACTATACCTAGGTTTTGTTTGTTAACTCACTTGAACCCTTTTAATGGTAAAATTTCAGCCCTTTCATAATTAGCATAACTACTGATATATTTTCTTTCTTTTATTCTGGCATATTTTTATTATTTACTTAACACATTTTGCCCTTCTTCATTTTCTTATTTTTGCTGTTTGATCAAATTGGAGGCATCCCATTTTTTTCTTGCTGACTTGAAAGTTAGACCATTCTACCCTCCATTCCATTAAGAGTTACTTTCCTTTTCTCTTTTCTCATATCAGACACGTGATTATACTGTTAATTGGAACAAAATATCAACTAGTTTCCCCACAAAGATACACGGCTTCTCTCAATAAGATACTCTATCCTTTGCCTAACTCCTCCCACTCCTGTAAATAGAGACCTGAGAAAACTATCACCTCTTTCTGCTTCTTTTCTACCGTCTTCCAAGGAGAACTTTGCATGCTTTAACTTTTTCTCACTTCCCTTCCACTTCCAAAGCCTAGCCTTTGCTGACACAGATTAATGCTCATTACATTTTCTTCTGTTTAAGTCTTAAAGCCTTGTAATTTAGATTTAGTGAGAAATGATGTATTTTTGAAATATACAGTTGTATATGAATAATCACATTTTATTTATTGCTTTTCAATCCCCTTGCATTTTGTTTATTTTTATTGTCTTATAGCAGTGGCCGAAATTAACAGTAAACTGTTGAATTAAAGAAGTTGAGTGGGCATTTTTGTCTTGTTGCAATCTTTAAGAAGAGTTTTCAATGTTTTAACATTTAATCTGATGTTTGCTGTACTTTTTTGATAGGTAACCTTTGTCAGACTAAGGACATTTCTTTAAGAAATTAATTAAGAGCTTTTTAAAGAATCATGAATAAGTGTTGATTTTTAATAATGCTTTTTCTATGTAGGTATCATAACTTCGTTAACTGAGTTTTCAATGTTAATCCAACTTTATAGTTCCAGGTTAAACCAATTTGGTGTAATGCTTGATTTTAGTTAATACTTGTTTAGCATTTTTTGTATTTATATTTTTGAATGAGTTTGTTTTTAATTTTCATTTCTTATATTGTCCTTGTTGAGTTTTGGTATGAAACCTTGATAGCCCAACAAAATGAGTTGGAAAAATTTAACATTGAAATTGTTTCTTCCTTGAACGTTTGGTAGACCTTATCAGTAAAGTACAATCTTCCCCAAAAGATTCACTTGTTAAATGGTTATTTGACTATTCAGCTTTTCTATTTTTCCCTTGAGTTAATTTCTGTAAAATTAATATTTCTAGGAATTTATTGATCCATTTACATTTTTAAATGTAATGTTATAAAAATGCACATAATACTCTCTAGTCTTTCTAAGGTCCTTGGCATCTGCAGAGATGTCTCTTTTTCACTCCTGATACTATCAGTCTATTTTGATTCTACCAGTCCACTATGATGGTGGAGTTTTCTATTTTTTTAATCTTGTCAAATGCGCTCTGTATGTTTTATTACTGTGTAGTTAGGTGCATGCAGATTAAAAAT
The DNA here is from genome assembly GCF_015220235.1 of Choloepus didactylus. Taxonomy (NCBI): domain Eukaryota; kingdom Metazoa; phylum Chordata; class Mammalia; order Pilosa; family Megalonychidae; genus Choloepus; species Choloepus didactylus. Next base: position 100,201,503 of record NC_051318.1, read on the forward strand.
ATTATATTTTCTTGCTGAATTGAAACATTTGGTATAAAGAAATTACTCATTTTTTGTCCAGTAAACCTTTTTAATATGAAACTCCAGCTTTCTTTCAGTTAGTATTTGCAGAGTATTCATTTTCCTATCCTTTTGCTCTTCACTTTTCTATTTTCTAATCTTTTAAATGTTTCTTCTGAAACTGCATGTAGTTGATTTTGTTTACATCCTGTCCAATGATTTTCCTTTTAAATAGAACAATTAGTAATTAAACTTAATGTAAATACTTCTATAGTTGGATTTATACCTACCATCATATCTTGGGCTTTCTATTTATCCCACATTTTTTCCTACTTGCTTTCTTTTAGAGTAACTGTTTTGTAAAATTCCATTTTCCTTCTACTTGTTTGCATGTTAAACACTCTCTTTTTAGTAATTTAGTGGTTATCTAGAAATTATAACATGCCTACTTGCCAAAGTTTAAATTTAATCAATACCTTTACCCTCCTGTCAGAAAGCACAAAGCCCTCAGAATGTTTTAACTTCACTTGCCCTCCCCCAATTTATGTGTTATTGGTTTTGATTATATCTTGCTTTAGAAAAAACCCCACCAGACATTATTATTGTTGTTATATACTTAATAGTTCTTTAGAATTATCCGCATATTAATTTCTTTGCTCTTCAATCTTTCTTGCATCTCAGTTCCACATTTCCTAGGTTTGAAATACATCTTTTAGAATTTTCTTTAGTAAGGGCTAGTATAATACCAAACCACCAAACTCTCAGTCTTTTTCTTTTTCTTTTGCCTGAAAATGTCTATTTCATAATTATTTTTGAAGGATGTTTTTACTAAGTGTAGAATTTGGGGCAGTTCTCTTTCTTCAGCACAATAACAATATCCTTTCACCGGCCTCTGGCATCCAATGGGTTTTGCTATTATACTAGTGAAAATTTAGCTCTTAGCCTAGTTCTTCTTTAAATAATCTGCCATTTTTCTCTGTCATCAATGTTTTCTCTTTATGTTTGGTGTTATGAAGTTTACTTATGCTTGTCTTTCATTCTCTTAACAGTATTTTTCAAAAGGGAGAAGTTTTAAATTTTGGTGAAGTCCTATGTATAGTTTTTTAATGGAATGTTCCTTTTGTGCCATACCTAAGAAATCTCTACCTAACTTGAGATCATATAAGGTTTCACTTATGTTTTCATCTAGATGTTTTATAGTTTTAGGTTTAGTTTATGATGTATTTTGAGGTAATTTTGTATGTGGTTTGACATAAGGATCAAAGTTGAATTCTTTTTTTTTTTTGCATAAGCATATCTAATTGTTCCAGCCATATTTGCTGAAAAGACTATTCCTTCTCCACTGAACTGCATTTGTACCTATATTGAAAATCAGCTGCCCATATATGTGTGGATCTATTTCTGGCTCATACATTCCATTTTATTGATCTATTTGTCTATCTTTGTGTCAACACTATACTATTTTCATCACTGGAGCTTTTCAGTAAGTATTGAAACCAGGTAGAATCAGACTGGTTTGGATATATTATGTCCCCCCAAAAGCCATATTCTTTAATGCAATCTTGTGGGGGCAGACAGTAATCTTTTTGATTAGTGTATGACCCCTTGATTGAATGTTTCCATGGAGATTTGACCTCACCTATCAGGGTAGGTCTTGATTAGTTTACTGGAGTCCTTTAAAGGGAGCTCACACAGAGAGCAGAGAGATGAAAATGCCCTGGATATGCTAAGCCAGGGCACAGAGACCTAGCTGCTTGCTGATGCTTTGAGATGTTAGCCCAGAGTTTGCTCCAAAGACGCTAAGAGAGGACGCCTGACACTTAGATGCACAGGAGCTGAAGAAGCCAAGACAGTCAAGCCTAGAGACATTTTGGAGAAAGCCATTTTGAAATCCAACCTGGGAATAGCAGACGCCAACCACATCCTTCCCAGCTGACAGAGGTGTTCTGGATGCCATCGGCTCTTCTTCAGTGAAGATATCCTCTTGCTGATGCCTCAGTCCAGACATTTCTATGGCCCTAGAACTGTAACTTTGTAACCTAATAAACCCCCTGTGCTGGTTTGGATGTATTATGTCCCCCCAAACACCATTATCTTTGATGCAATCTTGTGGGGGCCAATGTATTTAGTGTTGATTGGGTTGGAACCTTTTGATTGGGAACCTTTTGATTGGATGTTTCCATGGACATATGACCCACCCAACCGTGGGTGATGACTTTGATTGGATAATTTCTATGACGGTGTTACCCCTCCCATTCAGGGTGGGTGTTAACTGGATCACTGGAGTCATATAAAGGAGTTCAGAAGGATCTCAGAGAAGCTGTGAGTGACATTTTGGAGAGCAACTGAAAGTGACATCTTGAAGAGCAGCTGCAGCTAAGAGAGGACAAAACACCCCAAGAGCAACATTTTGGAGAACGCCGTTTTGAAACACCACCTGGGAGCAAGCAGATGCCAGCCGTGCTCCTTCTGAGCTAAAAGAGGTTTTCTCGATGCCAATGGCCATCCTTCAGTGAAGGTATCTGATTGTTGATGCCTTACCTTTGACATTTTGTGGCCTTCAGACTGTAACTTTGTAACCAAATAAACCCCCTTTATAAAAGCCAATCCATTTCTGGTATTTTGCATAATGGCAGCATTAGCAAACCAGAACAGATTTTGGTACTAGAGAAATTGAGTGCTGCTGTGTTTGCAAATACCAAACATGTTGGAATGGCTTTTTAAATGGATTAGGGAAAGATTCTGGAAGAATTGTGAGAAGCTTGATAGAAAAGTCCTAGACTGCTTTGAAGAGACTGTTGGTAGAAATATGTACTCTAAAGATATTTCTGATGAGGTCTTAGACAGAAATGTTGAATGTGTCATTGCCAACTGAAAGAAGGGCGATCCTTGTTTTAAAGTGGCACAGAATTTGGCAAAATTGAGTCCTGGTGTTGGATGGAAGGCAGAATTTAAAAGTGACAATCTGGGATACTTAACTGAAGAGGTTTTGACACTGAATGTTAAAAATGCAGCCTGGCTTCTCCTTGCACTTTATAGTAAAATGCGAGAGGACAGAGATAAGCTGAGAACAGAACTCTTGGGTAAAAAGAAACCAGAAACGGATGGTTTGGAAAATTCTGGGCTTCTAGAAAGTGAGACCCCAGAGGATAATGTGCCAAGTGAGGATTTAATGGAACATGGAACCAGCCAGCCATTTCAGTACAAGCCAAGATTCGAGGAATGATTCCAGGGATTTTCAGATCAACTTGCCTGCAGGTCTTGGAATCAATTGGACCCTTTCCATCAGTGGCATTACCAAGGGCATCTACTGCAGGACCCACCAGTTCCTCGCCAATGGAACATCTACAATGGCTCCCATCCTCTTCACGATATCGCCTTCCTTAATTAGTTCAACATTTCCAAACTCAGCACCACCAACATTGTCAGCTGCCAAGTTCAGAGACATACCCCGTAAGCCTGAAGAAAACGCTATCACTTCTTCTGCTTGAACACTTCTTAGCCCATGTTCTCAGGCAATACCATCACCAATACTTAAGATATGCCTGGTCTCCTCAAATTCAACAGAAGTATCAGCTCTAAGAATATGCTCTTCAAGTAGAGAAGACGCCTCAGCAGTGCTTGTCTTCCGAAGATAGTGTTAGAGGCATGGAGGTTCCTTGTGGCAACGAAGAATGATCCCAAAGCATTTCTGGAGACCAGCCCAGCCCACTGAGGGAGGGTGCGGGCCAGGGTCGCAGTGACCAGGCATGGACATTATCTTTGCAGCTGCTAGCTGGGTGGCTCCCTTGCAGCTGCAGCATCTGGACTCTAGGCCATTTACGTTTAATGCATTTACTGTAGGGTTAGATTTAAACCTATCATGTTGATATTTGTTTTCTTTTTGTTCCATATGTTTTTTTGCTCCTTTCCCCCTCACCTTTATAATTAGGATATTTCAGGCAAATCAGAACTTTAATTTAATGTTCAAACCAAAGCTTCTCTCCTCACTCTCCCTAGGTCTGATCCATGGCTAGGGTCACTGTGCTATTTCTCCTAGCTCTTTTACTTTTCATCACCCACTTTTTCTGCTGCTTCTGGCTCCTCCAGGTTTGGGATTGGAGTAATGCATATTAGAGGAACAAAGGCTATAAATATTTTTATTCAACAGTAGCAACAGCAACCCAAACCCAGCTTTTATCTTATTTATAGAAGTCAAGGGTTTAGCTCATTGGCAACTTCAGATATTGAAAAGCAGATTCTGGTATTTGTCTGTTTACAACTGTTAAAATCCTGTTGGATGTCAGAGCTTAGAGTACAGTTGCTTGTCTTAAATGAATTAGTCATTAGTAATTTAACTATTATGTAAGTGTTTCCATTCTGAACTAAGATAAGTTTGTTAAGATGATATTAGCTTCTGTAACAAACTTAATAAAGGTTTATTTTATCACCTATGTAATGTCTGCATTTGGTTCTCTTTCAACAGGCTGTTCTAAATAGGGATTCAAGACCTGAGTTCCTACCATCTGTGCCTCTGCCATCTTATGTGTGATTTCTGTGGTAGCCACACTCATCTGCATCCAGTTGGCATTGCTTAGGGAGAGTTTTATTGGCTTAAGCCTTGGGGTGGCATACACCACTTCCACTCACATTCTGTTGTCTGGGACTCAGTTATACTCAACTGCAACGGAGGCTGGGGAATGCATTATAGTTGTGTGCCAAAGGAGAAGAGAAAAGATTTGATGAAAAGCTAGCTCATCTCTGTATAGGAAAAATTTCCTTGCTACAAGAGTTCCACCTATTTAAATTGGAAATTAATGTGCAGTGAACATGGCTTTTCATCCCTTTCTTCTGTGGCAGTGTGTTGACATCACACAGCCAGGCCACTCACCCTTAACCAAGCCCTCAATGAGTACATTATTTGTGGAAAAAAAAAGATTACTTATCACGCTAATGTAAAAACTTGCAGGAGTTGCTAAGCTTGGTTTTTAAAGAAAGTTTCTTAAAGGGACCATGCCTTTATAATGAACATTTTAAACAGAATAGAACAGGTTTAACTGAACACATATTGGTCAAGCAGTGATTCTTTTCATACTATATGAAATCCTGAGAAGCTTTTTACTTTTTTTAAGATTAATTCGTGAATGTCTTTTAAAAGTAATTTTTCATTTAAAAATAGGAACACAGAGCTCATTTTCTGGAGTTCTGATTTCAGACAAAAAGGCATTTGTATAAAGAATCTTTTAGAGTGTTTATACATGTGTCTGTGTTTAGTATTTTTCTTGCAAAATCTCAAACCCCTGGAGTCCTGAGATGCTCAGGGCCCAGGAACTCCAGTTTAATATTAGTTTAATGGTCTTGTCCCCTGGTCTGAAGTGGATTTGTACAGACAAGACAGACTTTGCATGTCCTGTGGTCATTAATTTGGCATGAAATGGTCTTGCTGCTTGTGGTGTCATCATTATTTCTGAGATGGATATCTGTAAAATGCCCATGTCTACTTGAAGACCTGAAGAATTTAGGAGCAAACTGCTTGTGGGGATGTCAGCATTTGAGAGCCAGGAGCTGTATGATCCCATGTGTCAAAGAGTAGGACTTTCTCCTCATTTACTTACCTGAGGTACTGACTCACTTAATGATTGGAATGGCATGTTTTCCAAAGAATGGTTGGCATGTTTTCAATGTGGCCGTGGAAATTGTTTTGTGTTGGGCAAACCAGCTCCAGGCAATCTGTTGAGAAATTAATACTTTATTAAGTAAGCATCATATACATTAATTTAGTGTTTTATATGTGTCTCAGTTTCATACTATTCTGTCCTCAGTGGAGTTGTCTGTTTTAACACGGATGTGAAGAGGCAGGGAAAATCACTTCATTGATTTGACAAGATTTACTTGATGCTTACTGTGTGCCAGGCATCTGAAATCAAAGATATACTGGATTAGCCCCTTGCAGAACCTATGAAGGCTGTCAAATGATGTTTAGATGACAACATGAGCATATTTTGACTAGAGGGAAGATATAAACTGAAAAAAGTACATTTTGTAGTATATTAGAAGGTGGAAAATGTTTGGAGAAAAATAAATGGGTATAGGAAGTTATTGTGATGAATATTGCAAATTTAAACAGACTGGTCATAGAAGCCTTCACTGATCACGTAGAATTTGAACAAAAACTTGAAGGAGCTGAGGGAAGAGCATTTCAGATAGAGAGAACATCAAGGATAGGGTCTTTCAAGCTGATACATTTGAGGAACAGCAAAGAGGGCAACTTACATGGCTGCTCAGAGTGAACAACAGAAGGATGGTTGAGATGAAGCCAGATAAAGCTGAATTCAGGGGTGGCAGGGAGGGGTGAGAGAGAGCAGAGGAGAGTAGGCACTGGCTAGGAGTAAAATCTGAATTGTGTGGTATCCTGGAGGCCAAGAGAAGAAAGAGAATCAAGAAGGATAGAGTGGTGGACTGTGTCAAATGATGCTGATGGGTCATGTAAGATGCAGTCTGAGACCTGACCACTGGATTTGTACTTGTATTGAGTTGACTTGGTGGGCTGGGGTGTGAGGGAACATGGTACATAAGGGAAATGGAGGCAAGAGATTGTTTTTTAAGAAAGGAGAGAAATCATAGCATATGTGTATGCTAATGAGAATAATCCAGGGCAGAGGGAAAAATTGATGATGTAGGATTGAGAAGAGAATGAATGCAGATGAGAAGACATCTAGTGCATGGGTAGAGAGACTAGCCTCAAATGAGGCTGTGAGAGAGAATGGGAGAGGACTTTTAGGGTTTGAGGAGAAAAGAGAAGGTGTGAAGAATTTTTTTTTTTTTGGGAAAAAGAGAGAATGGATGGACCAGGGAATGTTACCATCATTACTGGGCATGGTTTCAGAGGACTTTAAAAGGAAGAAGTGAAACTTTGTCTATTTGCAGATGACATGATCCTCTGTACAGAAACCTCTGAAGATTCCACAACAAAGCTACTGGAACTAATAAATGAATTCAGCAGGCATGATATCAACACACAAAAATCAGCAGTGCTTCCATATAATAGTAATGAACAATCTGAAGTAAAAAAATAATTCATTTACAATAGCAACTACAATGAGCAAATATCTAGGAATAAATATACGAAGGATATAAAGGATTTGTACACAGAAAACTGCAAGACATTGCTAAAAGAAATCAAAGAAGACCTAAATAAATGTAAGGACATTCCATGCTAATACGTTGGAAGACAAAATATTGTTAAGATGTCAATTCTACCCAAAGCTATTTACAGATTCAATGTGATCCCAATCAAAGTTCCAATAGCCTTCTTTGCAGAAATGGAAAAGTAATCATTAAATTTATATGATAGGGTAAGGAGCCCCGAAAATCTAAAGTCATAGTGAAGAAGAATGAAATTGGAGGACTCACACATCCTAATCTGAAAACTTATTACAAAACCATGGTAATCAAAACAGTATGGTACTGCCACGAGGACATACAGACCAGTGGAATCAAATTAAAGGTTCAGAAATCAACCCTCACATTTATGGTTTTGACAATGGTGCCAAGTCCATTCAATGGGAAAAGAATAGTCTCTTCAACAAATGGACCTGGGAAAACTGGATATTCTTATGCAAAAGAATGAAGGTGAACCCCTACCTCAAACCATATACAAAAATCAACTAAAAACGGATCAAAGACCTAAAAATAAGAACCAGAAATATAAAATTCCTAGAAAAAAACACAGGGAAGCATCTTCAGAACCTTATATTAGGCAATGGTTTCTTAGACTTATAGCCAAAGGAAAAGCAACAAAAGAAAAAATAGATACATGGGACCGCATCAAAATTTAAAACTTTGGTGCACAAAAGAACTTTATCATGAAAGCAAAATGACAACCTACTTCAATGGGAGAATACATTTGGAAATCACATATCCAAAAAGTGTTGCATATCCATAATATATAAAGAAATCCTACAACAAAACAATTAAAAGACAAATAACCCAATTTAAAAATGGACAAAAGACTTAAATGACATTTCTGCAAAGAATATATACAAATGACCAGAAAGTACATGAAAAGATGCTCAGCATCATTAACTATAAGGGAAATGGAAACCAAAACCACAAGATACCATTTCACACCTATTAAAATGGCTACTATTAAAAAAACAGAAAATTACACATGTTGGAGTGGATGTGGAGAAACAGGAACACTCAATCATTGTTGGTGAGAACATAAATTGGTGCAGCCACTGTGGAAGACGGTTTTGTGTTTCCTCAGAAAGTTAAATATAGAATTACCATATGACTTGGGAATCCAGCTTATAGGTATATACTCCAAAGAATTGATAGCAGGGGCTCAAAGAGATATTTGTACATCAATGTTCATAGAGGCATTATTCACATTTGCCAAAATATTGAAGCAACCCAAATGTCCATCAACAGATGAGTGGATAAGTAAAATATGGTACATACATAAAATGGAATATTATTTAGCTGCAAAAAGGAATGAAGTTCTGATACATGTGACAAAAGGGATGAACCTTGAAGACATCATATGGAGTGAAATAAACCAGACACCAAAGGACAAATATTGTATGATTTCACTGGTATGAACTAAGTAAAATAAGAAAATTCATAGAGTCAGAAACTAGAATATAGATTACCAGTGGCAGGGGTGGGAGTAGGGAATGGGGAGTTAGTGCTTAAATTGTACAGAGATTCTATTTGGGTTGATGGAAAAGTTTTGGTAATAGATGTCGATGATGGTAGCACAACAATGTGAATGTAATTAACAGCACTGAATAATATATTTGAAGGTGCTTAAAAGGGGAAATTTTAGTTTGTATATGTGTCACTAGAATAAAATTAAAAAAAACAAATAAATTATAGGACTGTACAACATGGTAAACCTTACTGTAAACAACGGGCTATACTTAATAGTACAATTATAAAAATGTTCTTTCATGAATTATAATAAATGTACCACACTAAAGCAAGGTTAATAATTGGATGGTATATGGGAACTCTGCATTTTATGCACAATCTCTCTGCAAACCTACAACGTCTCTAATAAAAAAAGAGTGGTAAGAATTTAAGCCTGAGAGATAACTAGGGGTCAGTTCATGTAGAGCCTCGAAGGCTATGGTAAAGAATTTGGATTTTATTGCAAGTGAGATGAACAGTCATTGGATGGTTTGAGCAGTGGAGTGAAACTCTCTGATTTAGATTTTTCAAGGATCATTTTGACCACTCTGTGTGGAGTATTCTGACTAGAATGGAAGGAGAAAGGTGGCTTGTCCAAAGGTCTAAGTGAAAGATGATGCTTACTCTAGGGTATAAGTGGCCGAGGTGGAGAGAAGAGGTTGGGTTTGTGATATAAGGTTAGATCTGATCAGATTTACCAGTTAAAAGCAGGCATCACGGATGAATCTAAGGTCTAATCCTAAGCCATGCATGAATTGTAGTGTCAGTTCAATACCACAGACACTAACTCTGCTGACAGTCTTAGCTAAGTATGAAAATGGTCTCCACGTAGACTCAGGCTGGAGTCCCTTAAAGATTAATGTTGCTAATTGCCTCACAATTCAGGTGCATAACATAAACACACCATAAATGAAATCTATCATGTGCAGTTGTGCACTTTTTCTAAGTGTCTTAGTATATTTTCTTTTAATTTTATAACTCCAGGAATAATTAAGTAGATATCAACTTAACCTACCTCTGGAAACCTCTTAAAACTGACAGAGTTCAGTTAATAGTATGGAGGTAGAGTTTTCCACACAATAAAACAATGTGTATTTATTTTAATGGGGGAAGCTCTGCTCTGTCCACTCAGTATTTTAATGTTTTCAGTTTTTCCTTCTTTAAAACTTAAGTAAAACTGTAAAAGTTCAAAAAATGAATATACCATCAACTTTAAAAAGAAAGAAGACATTTTGCACCTCCCCTCTTAAAGAGCCACTTGTCTCAAGTTTCCCATTCTCTGTATTTTCTTGAAAATTACTACACTTCTGAAAGGGCCAATCTGGCTACATAACAACTTGCTACTTCATTTCTTTTTCATCAGTACACTTTCTGGTCTACCAGAAAACAAGTAGTGTCTTCTCTTCCATCCCCTTAAATTTAGGGACTTAAAATGTTTCTGTAATAGCTCATTAACCAGGGAAAACCAAATAAAAGGATACTAAACTACTCTTTAAAAAGTGTGGTTTGGTCATTTTCTTTATTGTGTTTGCAAATGATGCCACTGGGACTGAGGGACGAAATGAATGTATTTCATAGGAATCTTTGTTTTGTGGTTTGTGGATATCAAGAAGAATAATGGTACCTGGGTCTTTTATGATTGTCTTCAATTGGTTTCTTCTGGTCCTCTTTCCTCTCAGCAGGGTAAATGGTTAATTTCAGGGGAAAGGAAGTAAGTCCTTTACTGCCTTTCACTGTAATCAGGCTCTCGACATGAACTTGATGGCTACAATTGTTGGTGTTCAAATTGTAAACAGCTGTCAGGTTTGAGGATTGGTGCTTGGGGTCACTTGTTATTGCTGAGATAAAGACAATGCAGTAAAAAAGCTGAGAGTTTGGGCTCTGGAGTCTGACTTGGATGCAAATTCTATTGCTACCACTCTCTAGATGGTTAGGTCACTTAACCTCTCTGAGGCTCAATTTACTCACCTGTAAAATAGGGATAATAATGCTTACCCTATAGGGTTATTGCAAAGATTAAAACAAGTAATGTGTCTTAAGCAATTACATAGTGCCCTGCACATAATACATGTTTTTTTTTTTTTTTTGTCTTTGTCTGGCATGTCCAAAGGCTAGTATTCTTCATTGATAGTTTCTGAAGTTCTATATTGTTCCTTTGCATGGGCCATCACTTCCTGTTTCTTTACTTGTCTTGTATTCTTTTGTTGCATACAGCAGATTTTAATATTTTAATGTTTTAACTTAGGGACTTAGTCCCAAGCTGTCTGTTCCTTAAGTTTGTATCCTGCTGGTGACATGGCAGAGATTTCCATGACTGACGGGAGCTAACAAAAACAAAGCAATGCAAAAAATTACCTTCCACTGTCTTTGCAAATTGGCTCTGTATTGGCAGGTGCTCTCCTTCAGAGTTTAGCCCTCCTACCAAGAAGATTGGCTGGAGGTGGAAGTGGGGGTCTTCCCTGTCTTTTCTGAGCCTGCATCTTGTCCTGGGAATGCACTCATGGCCTTAGGAATTTCCCAACTTACAAGACTCTGAATGACCCCTCTTCCCATGAAATAAGCTTTATCCCCTCCTGGCTCCTCTGTTGTATGTCTTGAAGCTGGTAATGCTTTGCCCCAGGCCACTTTGATTTAATTGCTTCTTAGGCTGCTTTAGCTATGAGCAAGCTGCTTCTGCTTGCAGAGCAAGTTCCAGGAGGGTGAACCACAGATGAGTGTCCTGGTTCTGTCCTGCAGGCACCAACATAGAGGCACCCCAGAATGTGCATAGGGTTACTCTGTCCCCTCTGGAACAGGGCCAGGGACCCTCAATGAGAGTAGAGGCCAGTGCCACACTGTGCCAGGGAGGGGGAGGCACTGAGATCAGTAAGGGTGCCATGGACTTTTCCTTCTGTTTTTAAGTTGCATTTTCCTGATTCAGTGCTCACACAGTGACTGCAGCCCTTTAATTGTTTTCTGGAGTTCTGAGGAAGATGGCTCTACCAGTTTTTGTTAGTTGTTCAATGATTCCATGGGGAAATGGAACTCTGGAGTGTCATACCCCACCATCACACCTCAGTGAAATGTTAAGCACAAATTTATTACCTCCTGGGAGGAGTTAGTTCTGTATCATTGTTTGCAGTGTGATTAAAATTACATAGAATATAGTGCATTTATTTTAAAATGAGGGTGACTTTGTGCTTCTGAAAAGTACCAGAATTTGAAGGGCAGTAAATTAGTGTGGCCACAGCCAAGTGAAAGGGTGTGTCGCTCTGCCGTTAATTGGAAATAGATCCAAGGCAGGAGCTGCATGCTCTATTAGGAGTGAACAAGAAAGAGCAGGGACTGAGAAAAAATAAGCGTGATGTCACTCACCACTGACCTCTAAACTGTGCTATATCTGTGTATTTGAAAGTAGCTAGACTTAAAAGTTCTGGCAGGAAAGCAATTCTTTTTGTTGATGAAACACACAAGAGTGACTTCTAACATATAATAAATTCCCACTTAATCTTTTTATTGTAGAAGAATATTCTTGACTTTTATATACTTCTTTTTTAAAAACATACTATCACATTTCATATTGCCTTTTGTGTTTTGTATCCAGGAGGATGTATTGTGTTTCAGTTGTCTTACTTAACTGGCTGTTATTGTCCAGAGGAAACTTTAGTGAGTTCAGTTTACCTGGTAGCTGTTCCCCTGGAGATTTTGTTTCTGGTAGACGTCACCACTGAGCAGAAAAACTTCTATTACAGTACTCGGTTTATCTGTAGATGAAAACCTTTGCATCTTGAACACTCATCTAGTGGGGTCATGTTTGGCTCTGTTTCTCTTCATTAGTGCTTCTAAATCCATTTGCCAAGTCTGAGGCTGTCGGCTCAGACATCTTGGAGGGTAAGGGTGCTTTTCATTGAATGTGAAAATAGCATTTGGCAGGAGGCTATTTCTCTCAGTTACTCCAAAGTAATTTACTTTGGGGAGTAGAGACCAAGTCTGAGACATTCAAAACTAAAAGGAAACTTTTTTTTTAAGTACATGTAATTATAAGCAATTGACAAAAAGGAGTTTATGAAGAAAACTATTTTCAACCTGACGGTGACTTTCTCTGCTATAAAAGATGCAGCTTTCTTGCAAACATAAAGAATGCATAAACCCCCTCCTCTCATTCATTTCATATCTCTTGATTTTGTGTGAAGAAAATAAGCAAAGTTTATGGTGAGGTTTATTTTGGTAAAATAGACAATTACTGGATGATTCAAGATTCTGCTCCTCCTAACTCCATGCAAATATTTATCTCCTTTATTTAGATTATGCAAATGAAAGGGACTTGTGGGGCGTGTGTGTGCCAAATGCTCTATAATTGCACAGTTTTTAATTTCGGTTTCCTAGCAAGGGCTCAGTATCTAAGATGGCGTGATATTTTAGTCTCTAAAAACATTATCACAAGCTTTACAAAATCTGTAATTCAGTTCTAAGGGTTTTCCTCTTTGGTCATCTTCATGTTATTAGGTATTACCACTCCACATTCTGCCTCATAAAACTGACATCAGTTCCTTCCCATGAATATCCACTGCTTTTCCAAACTCAAAAATATAGAATAAAAACAGCTAAGTTAAGCAGTAGATAATCTGAGAGTTTTCAAGGAAGGAAAGAACAAGAGTCCAATTAGACAGCATTCTCTTTAGGACTGAGGCTTAATTATGCTAGTTCCACAATAATCCAAAGCAAGGGCAGTCTCCAGACTTTTGATTAGACGTCTCTTTGAAAAATCACTCAGAATTCATTTTAAATTCAGATATTTTCCAGGGTAGTCCTAAATGCTAGGGCTTCAGGCCAAATTGCTTAAAATTCCTTTCACATGACTTCTTTTTGGTTGCCATCAATTTCTCTGTTTCCCAGTTGAAGATGGTCTAGTTATGCTATGAAGTTGATGGAGTGTGGACCTACTAAGCTCGTCTGTAGACACTCAGCTGGGATAAGCTACGTTACTTTCTCTACTGCCTCTCCATCTGCCAGAGTGAAAGAGCCCATAGGCTGCTGTACATTGACAGTGGACATTTTTACCTGACTGGAGATTTCCCAGTTAAAAGACAGTCCTTGGCCAGTATATTTACAAAGAATGATCTGTGCCCCACCTCCTTCCCCAACAAACTATGAGATTGACAGCAAGGAATTTATATAATTTTTTTAAAAATAAAAAGATATTTCAAATATTCAACAAATTGTTCTTGAACACCTATAATTTGCATGATATTTTGCTCAACAATGGGGGTGATTCCATGTTTTACAAAGTAGAAGGAGAGATGAGATGTGAATACCAGCAACTATAATTCCAAGCAGGGTATTACAACACTACAGACAGTCAGTGTTAACCAAGTGAAAACTTTCTGGCCAGGGTCAAGGAAGGTTTCTGGAGAAAGTTGCATTAGTGTTGGGTTTTGAGAGATAGGACATGTCAATGGGCAGACACTTTTAAGTTCTACTGGACTACTTTAGACAAACCGTGATTACAGTGAGAGCAAATTGCATGAACAAGACCAGGAAGTAAGAATGAACAAGTCATGATCAAAGACAGAAAGAAATCTAGTTATGTTGGGTTGAAATGGTACCAGGAAATATAAAGATGGAAGAATGGGAGAGAAGACCAAAGATGTAGATGGATGCCAGATTATGAAGAGTCTTCACTGATGGGCCTTTGCAGGGAATGGAGTCACTGAATTTGGGCAGGAGAATAATAAGGCGACTGTGATGTTTGCAGAACACATAACATTATGGCAGCGATAAGCATTAGACCCAGCTAGAAAGTTCTTGCAATAGTCAGTGTGAATTGGGACTCAGTTAATATCTCTGCCTATCTCTATCTAAGGGACAGATTCAGCTTTGGTGAGACTTAAAGATTACACAATTTTCAGGGTGGAGGTGGGGTTTTAAGAAAAAATAATATGGCAATGATGTGAATAACGAAGGATATGTTATTATTGGTGAATTTAAAGGTATGGGAATGGATAGGGGTGATGATTGCTTGTTAATGGGATCATAAGTATCAGAATCATATTGAAGGTGAATAGATTGAAAGGGATTGTTTAAAGGCATATATCCCACAGATCAGCACTGCAAATATAGATAGGTGTTTGCATGATATACTTCTAAGATTTGACACTAATACAGAGAGTTGACAGCAGAACTGTATGTGGGAAAAATCTACCTATTGCATACCAGAGACTATAATTAACAGGAATATCATACTAGTTCCACAAAAATACTATTTTATCCCCCATATGATTTTGTAGCTGTGTAGTAAATAATTTGACCCTGCCCAAAGAGAGGTCTAGCTTTTGCCCTTGGCTTCTGGGAAGAAGACGCTAAGGCCTTGGAATGTGATGCCCTATAGGAGTGTATTATACACTCCTATTTGTTTGCCTGGGAGCCTCGGGTCATCGGCTAGTCTAACAATATGGTTTAGGATGGGGATTGGCCACAATGGATGGCCCTAGGGTGGGAGCTGGCCACAACAGAAAGAAGACGTTGTGGGAGGGCTGGAGACTGCAGACTGAGACAGCCACGTGGGCAATCAGTCAGACCTATGAATGTGTCATGTAATGGACCTCTAAGGAAAGCTTTGACCCTGGAGGCTTGGATGAGCTCCCTTGGGTGGTAATACTCTGCACGTGTTGTCACACATTGATACTAGCAGAGTATTGCTTTTCTGACATCATGGGGAAAGGTCAACAGGAGCTTGATATTTGGTATTTCTTAAGACTCTGCATCATGGGCTTTTGGCTTGGTTGAGCTTAATCTGTATCCTTTCCTTGTAATGAACTGTACCTCAGTATAACAGCTTTCAGGGACTACTTTGAGTCCTTCTAGCAAATCATCAAACCTGAGGCTGCTTTTGGGAATCCCTCTGAACTTGCATTTGGTGTCAGAAGTGAGGGTGGTTTTGTGCGAAGTGTGTTCCTTCCAACTTTGCAGTTGCCCTAAATGCATCATGGTAGCCAAATTTCTTCATGTGTGGGAAATTCCACATACATCTTGGGCTGTGATAGTATTGCATATTGTACTAATCATCTTTTTAGAACCTGTCACAAGACTGTAAACTCCACAAGGACAGGGGCCTTGCCTGTCCTGACATACAATGGCACTAAGAAAAATTTGTTCGGTGTGTGATAGGAAACTTAGAATTCAGAGCCACTTGACTAAAGTACAGCAGACAGCATTACAATGGTGAGAATGAAAGTAAAGACACCCTTGTAAAATCTACACAAACATCAACAATGCTATAACACTACAACTCTCCTTGCAGAGAGAAAGCTCTTTTAACTAACCATTTATGAACAAACAGATAATTTTCTAAGGCCCTCTTTTAGTAGAACTCTTGGCTGACCAGTATGAGGGTTGATTTTGCATGTCCACTTGGCTGGTTTATGAGGTCCAGTTGCTTGGTCAAAGACTGGACTAGATGTTGGAATGGAGGTATTTTGTAGATGGCATTAACAACAATCTAAGTTGGCATTAAGTAGAGATTACCACTGATGATGTGGGCTTCATGCAGTCAGGTGGATTTAAAAGCAAAGAACTGAGGGTTCCAGAGAGAAGAAAAAATTCTGCTTCAAGACCACATCCTCTACTATTCACTAAGTTTCCAGCCAGCTGATCTGCCCTGTGGATTTCAGACTCCAGACTTCAACATCAACTCTTACTGGTATTTCCAGTCTCTGCCCTGCCCTACAGAATTCAGACTTGACAGCCCTATGTCATATGCGCCAAGTCCTTCAAATAAATTTCTTCATATATAGATACACACACACACACATAAATCCTGAGAACCCTGACTGATATAGCCAGGAAATCCTCTCCAACAGGATTTTCAGCAGATCTTAAGTAATCTAATTGCCTCGTTCAGAAGAGAAGGCGTGAAGAAACCTGGGTTTTCCCATATCCCTCTCAGCAGTCTTGGTGGGTGGGGAGGAGAAGGGATTCTGAAGAAGTTGGGTCTTTTAGCAGTGACTTGTGTGGTGAGCTTGCAGATTGCCACTCAACATCCATTTCAACCTCCTTCTACTCTGCCTTGCTGTACTGTAGGGGCTGAAAAGCTACAATTTTTCAGCCCCTTTGCAACCAGAGTTGTGGGTGCAATTTGGATGCATTCTTCATTGGAAAGCAAGGACAAAGCAGAAGCATTACTTTTGCTGGCAAGCATGGGTGTGGAGGTATGTGGTTTTTCATTAGCACTGTCAGCAAATCTCCTGTGTCCGGCCGCTGGCCCTGGCGATGAGAGGCAGGGCGCAGGGCACCTGTATTGCCGGCCCATTACCTTGGGTCTGGTGGACCCTGAGCTGGCATGAACAATGATGGCTGATGGTGGCAGCCTCTTGCACGTGGTTGCCTGCCGATCACGGAGGTTTCTTGTAGCACAGCTCCCCGATCATCAGGTGGCAATCTTGGTGGCCTGGTTCTGCTGTGTGGCTTGGGAGTGGTTCCTCAAAGAACCCTTAGCTTGGTTTTTATAGCCCTCCCAATGCTCTGTATTCTGTAATAACCCCCTTCTCCTTAAACTAACCAGATTGAATTCATCTCCCTGCCATGGAACATTGTCCACCACAGCTTTTGAGTGAGGAAACGAACCAAACTCTCTGAGTTTGGTATCACCAAAGTCAGCCCTTTCCAGCAACTCTTGCCTCGGTTTTAGACAATTATTTGCAAAACTGCTGAGGTATTACTTTTGGTTCCTGAATTCTAAGCCATTGTGTATTTGTTCGCTTTATACTGGTCAGTGGTAAGCGATGAGAAATCCAGGATTATGGATTTTATTTGGTTAAATGAAATGTTGACTCCGTTAGATACTAAATTCTGATATGTTTCAAAAAGCGGTGAGCTTATACTAACTTAATTATACATCATGTGCCTGGGTTTAGGAGTGCTGGATCTGTTGTTAATGAACCTTTGCTTCTAGGTGTGCCAGAAACCTTTAGAAGATGTATAATATAAAATCAATACCAATGACCATTATAATAAAGCATTATATTTGTGCTCTCTTTTATGGATTTCAAAAACATTCTTGTCTGATCCCTTATGTTGGAAGTTGGGAAGGTATTGCAAAGAAGAAAACTGAAGTTCAAAGAAGTATGATAATTTGTTGAAAAACAAGATGTTAGTTAGTGAAAAGCAGAACTGGACCCATACCAGGTCAGAAAAGCCAACACCCCAAATAGCTGGCCTGATGTGACAGGTTTCCTCCCCAAAGAAGCCAAGGGCAGTCGGAGGCATCTAATGGGGTTAGCTCCCCTTTGAAAAAAATTCAACTGGAAAAAGTTTATTGGCTCATGCAAAACAGTGGCTTGTTCCTTTAGAGCTACCTGTTTCCTTGCAAAGGTCGGTGGCACTAACAGCATAGAAACGGGAGGGGGAAGATGGAGAGACACGATTCAAATGATTCCTTGCAACATCTGTTAGCGTTGAGCTGAGCTTGGGTTACCGCTTTATTCCATAAAAGAAGGATGTGAAAAGCAGACTTAAGGAAAAGACATTAGGCAGGGCTGAGGCAGCAGATGAGGAGCTGGGAGGGGGACACGTGGGGAGGAAAGCAGACTCAGTATCTCAGTTAACACTTTTTTGTTGTTCTCACTATTCATTTCGATTATTAAAGGGCCCTTCCAAATAACACTGTGGGTTTGAAACAGAATGGGAATGAAGCATTCTTTTCCACCAGATATCTCCTTGGCCTCACTGGCTAAGACTTTCCTGGACTTGGTTTTAGCTTTCCTTGTCCATGAAGACGTTTCCTTTTGCTGTGGAAGGATTTACATGCAGCCAAATGTTTCATGGCCCTATCTGTAATGAGCTTTAAAGCCTTTTCTGAAAGTGAAATTTATTTAAAGAAACGGCTGTTTCCTACCAGTTGGAGCAGCTTCTAGAAGTGTGACTCAGGCTTCTGGTCCCAAGAGCTTGATAGCAGAAACTCGCAACGAGGCAAGTCGAAAGAGGTTAACCTTGGCAATGCCACGGTCTGTGTTTGGCAGCCCTGCCCCAGGGAACATAAGTATTTCCAGTGCCTTCTGTTGTTTTGCTTCCACTGGGAGACAAAGCAAGGGATGGATAATAGTAACCAAAGCCTGTCTGCAGACTATCATCCTAGGAGGTAAATTGATGGTTGGGAGGGTGAGATCAAGGTTAACACTTCCTCCCCCAGAAACTTGCCTCAGAAACAGATGGAATCAGGACAGACAAGAGACTGTGACCATATCCTTATATGTAATGAAAATAGGATGGGCTTAGCCTGTAGACAGACCTGGGTTGGAGCCAATTTACTAGGTGTTGGATATTGGGTAAATTATTTAATCTTTCTCAGCCTGGGTTTCCTCATTTATAAAATATAGACAAACCATCAAAGAGCTGTTGTATGGATTAGAACGGTTTTTAAGGCACAAAGCACATGCCTGGCACATAGGAAGCAAACCACTGTTCTGATTATGATCATGGTTATTTGCTGGTTATTTCCTTATTTCTCTTCGGAAGCCCCTTCTCAAACCTGCTCTTCCCGATTTCTTTAGTTCTGTTATGAGCATGAGGTTTTCCTGCAGTGTTTCTATTTTTGGATCTCAAAACCCTTGTAATTTTAAAAAATTATCCTCATAATAGCCCTGCAGAGCAGGCAGCCAGGAGGGCTGCAGTTCTTATTTCAGAGATGGGAATAAAGAAGTTAAGACTCTAGGAAAAGAGAGGTAGAAAGAGACCAGAGCAGGAGTCTTTCATCTGGGGTTTATGGGCTTTACCTCCCTGAAAATGAATGCAGAAAAACTTGATGCATTTTGGGTGTGAGAAAGTCCATGGCTTTCATTGGCTTCTCAGCTGACGAACCACTGTGGTTCAAGAGCTCCTAGACTGGGTAACTATTTGGGGACGGCTCATGGCTTCTGCATTCATGGAGAGAGTGTAGCAGTGTGGGGCTCCATACGAATTCTCTGGGCTACTTTTTAAAAATGCAGATCCCTAGGCCCCAGCTCAGCCCTATAGAATCAGAGTCTCAATGGCTAGAACTGGGAATCTGGTGATTTTTATGGCTGCTAATGTTTGACAGTCCTGGGACAGGAGAAAAAGCCTGGCTTTGGAGTCAGATCACCAGTCATGGATCCAATGCTTAACAGCTGTGGGAACTTGGGGCCGTTAACTTCCGTTGTCTCACCTGCAAGATGGGGAGAACAATGGCCCCCTCATAAAATGTTTGTGAATATTAAATAGGATGACGTCTGCACATTTAACTAAGTGCTTCATATGGTACACAGACAATAAGTGCTACTGAAATAATAATAATGCTTGTGAATATTAAATAGGATGACATCTGCACATTTAACTAAATGCTTCATATGGTACATAGACAATAAGTGCTACTGAAATAATAATAATGGTTCTTGGGGCGTCATTATTCTCATTAATACTGTTAGGGTGATCGTTGCACATTGGAGACCCTATGTCTTTGTGGAAATTCACAGATTATGGCCAACTGAGCATTTACCTCAGTTGTTTCTGAGAGTCCTCTGGTTTCCCACACAATATTTGTCAGTTATCCATCCTAAATATGAAGACTGATTAAATGGACAAAGCAATTATATTATAGATGATGGGCAAGTTCCTTTTCTTCTTTTTCTTATTGGGTTCCAATTTTTTTTTTTTCACCATGAGCATGTGTGACTT
This sequence comes from Choloepus didactylus, assembly GCF_015220235.1. Lineage (NCBI taxonomy): Eukaryota > Metazoa > Chordata > Mammalia > Pilosa > Megalonychidae > Choloepus > Choloepus didactylus. The sequence continues at coordinate 100,221,843 of NC_051318.1, forward strand.
TTAAAAATATGCTTTATTTCAAAAAAGAGTCTTTTATTGTACAATTTACCAAAAAATAATTCATAGTTTATTAACTGTGGTAGTGTGGTAATTTATTTAGTTAATTGATCAGGAATTTCACCCCCTTTGTTACATTGTTTGAGAAAATTAGATTATACTTATATTGCTTTGGCTTTTTTCAGGAACTGAAACACTGTCTCAGTAAGAAATCTTTCTGGGGAAGCATGGCATTATTGTTGCAGGAATTTGAATTTTAGAGGATGTCACCTGATATTGGAATAGCTGGCTGGCTTCAGGAAAGACTGAAACATTCATTTGAGACTGAGGAAATCTTACAAAATACTTTTATACATCTTCAGAGGGGCGAACTGTACTTTTCATCCATGCTAGGCTTATTTTAAAAAGATAAAGTTAAAGAAAAAGAACTAGTATATAAAACATTCTTGTTTCAAAGAATTTTTTTGTGTATATATATATATATATATATATATATACACACACACACATATATGTACTAATATTTTCAACTGTAAGAGCAATGGACTATGGATTAAAAGTCACAGGGCTCAAACCAAGACCAGGAGCCAGGACAAAAGTAAAACAATAAAGTATTGACAATGCACTACCCCAGAGTTGAGTCTTGGTATTAGCAATGATTGCTTAATTTTTTAATGAGTCACCAATGGGAGGGACAAGAGACAAAGTCCTCTGGAGACAATAAACTACTAAGGAAAGAAAGATACACAGCAAAAAGGAGCAAAACTCAAGAACATGAGCTAACGATGATGAACAAAGTGAGATTCAGATCAAAAGCAAATTCACATGTCCCAGAAGGAATATTTTAAGGAAGCCCAACTGTGAGGGTGAATTAAAAGTTTGTGGTAACTCATCAGGAAAAATGAAAGGTAGTGAACACAGGAGAAGCTGACGAGGAGACTCAGTTTCTTTTTTTTGTCATCTGTTCTTGGGTAAGTGTCTTCAGGGTGCCCTGGGGCTTCTTGTCAACCACTGCTCTTGGCTTTGGGATCTGGCGGGATGTTGCTGCAGCTTGAACTCATTCTCCGAATCATGCTCTGGCACTGTGAGTTCATCTGGGGTCCCCAGACACTGCAATGGTCTCACTGCATTCCAGGGACAGTACAACAGAGTGATCAGGTGGGGGAAGAAACATCTGGGAGTGACAGGAGGGGTTTGGGTTGTTGGGCACATGAGTTGGTGATTAGTGGGTCCACTGCAGGAGCTGGGCAGAGCCACGGTCTCTTCTGGTGACTTCCTCATGCAGAACTGGAATGAAAGCTACCAGAATTCTAAATGAGCAAAAAACGGCAGTCAAGTCAAGTTGGTCCATGGTCAACTGAGGATAAAACGGCCTAATTGGAAACCCAGGTTATTTGTGTTCTTTGGAACAAATGTCAATCACCAGAATGTCTTCTGTGTCTTGATCTGAGGAGGGAATTTCCTCTGCTCTGTGTATGTCCAAAGTCCTCCAAGACCTCTCTCCCTCTCAATCTCTAGTTTGTTGGCAGCGGTAGCCAATCTTAAGACTGTGGTCCATTCTCAACTTGGTTTTCAGCCCAGCTGTCATCTCCAGCTCCTAATCTCCAGGAGTAGGACTGGATGATGGTGTCATGGCTACAATGAGATAAACCTCTAGAAAGCTCCGTTTCATCTCCAAGTGGGGCTGGCTGTACTCTGACTGCCTCATCTCTAAGTAAACTTTATCTCTGAGTCTCGCTCACACATACTTTTATGATTTGTGCATTCCATTTTCTCTGTCTTTGCTCTCTCTTTACTCTTACAGACTCCCTATTACATTTCACACATAGGGTTCCTGTTAACTGTAGTTATTTTTCTTGGGTTAATAGTAACTTTTATTACGGGTCCTGTAATCACGTTCTTTCATTGCCTCAATCCTTTTTTAACTTTGCTAAAGTCTGTGGGTGATAACTTTTTCCACCTCCTCAAATTTCTCTGTCTCTCTATCTCTGAAGAGTGGACTTGGATAACTGGTGCAGTTCGTGGCTACCCTGCTAGCTCTTGGATGACTTACAAACTTTATTTTTAAAATATAAATAAAAGGATCAAAGTCTTGACAGGAAGATTTCCAGGCATTAATTTCCTGTTAGAGCATTTTCCTTTGATGAGAGTCACCTGGAAAGCCTCCTAGGGCCATGATGAGGTTGGGCTGGCACTGGAGGAGGGGAGGACTGAGAACCCCACAGCATGGCTCCCACCCCAGATGGCAATGACCGCTGAGCTGGCTTCCCAGGCACTGAGTCAGTCACATGAGTTTTCCACTGGGCCTGAATAAATCAAATGAGGAAATAGATGAAAGCTGTTGGTTTCCAACATGTAATTGCTCCCGTAGCTGGGCTAATAGGCAAACTTGAGTTTCTGTAGCACAGCAGAGTTGCATGAATAAAAGTAATAAAAGTTGGCAACTTGATTCGGAGCAATCTAATATCTCAAGGGAATGGTTTGGTGAAGTGGATCCGAAAGTAGGAATAAGGTTCATGGGTTAAGATTTGGTCTTCTTCCAGGCTTGCTATTAGCATGCTCTGTGCCTCAGTGCTATTTTCCTCGCTCTATGGAAGACACCGCAACATGAGCCGAGCAGGTGTAAGAATTTACTAGCACATGTGAGATGACTTTACAATCCTCGGATGAAAATACAGCACATGATCATCTCACATTGTTGCACCCTAGCCATACCTGACATAATATGTCAATGATTGTTAATAACATATGATTGTGTTATTCTATGTGTTTGATTCTTCTTGACAGTATCTATATTGCCTTGGGCTATTTAACCCACATATTTTCTTTGGAGGACTTCTCCAACTTAAGTATCTGCATGTGGTATTTCTCTTTGATTATTTCTATGGTTTTCCCACTCTTCTTTCCCAAGTGTTCTTTTTTTACTTGAATGCTCTTGCTCTGTCTTTTTCATCCTAGAATTTTATTTTAGTCTTGGGATTTATTGGCTCTCTCCTCCAAGGTTTCATTAGCAGTTCATCCATGGTTTCTCAGAATTCCTTCACATGGTTTAGCCATTTTTATATATCTTCAAACTTTTAAACCTCTGATTAAATAAATAAATGCTCCAAAACACGTAAATGTTCTTTTCCCTCTCAGAAATGAATACAATTCTCATAAACATGTTTATGCACCATATTAAGTTCAAAATAGGTGGGGTGTTTAACCTTATACGCTGTAGAAATTCTGAGTTTAACTTTTAAAAAGTTGAGTAAATACACACTCAGAAATGCCTATAATTCTTTTTTCTTTAATCTTCATTTTATTGAGATATATTCACATACCACGCAGTCATACAAAACAAATCGTACTTTCGATTGTTTACAGTACCATTACATAGTTGTACATTTATCACCTAAATCAATCCCTGACACCTTCATTAGCACACACACAAAAATAACAAGAATAATAATTAGAGTGAAAAAGAGCAATTGAAGTAAAAAAGAACACTGGGTACCTTTGTCTGTTTGTTTCCTTCCCCTATTTTTCTACTCATCCATCCATAAACTAGACAAAGTGGAGTGTGGTCCTTATGGCTTTCCCAATCCCATTGTCACCCCTAATAAGCTACATTTTTATACAACTGTCTTCGAGATTCATGGGTTCTGGGTTGTAGTTTGATAGTTTCAGGGATCCACCACCAGCTACCCCAATTCTTTAGAACCTGAAAAGGGTTGTCTAAAGTGTGCATAAGAGTGCCCACCAGAGTGACCTCTCGGCTCGTTTTGGAATCTCTCTGTCACTGAAGGTTATTTCATTTCCTTTCACATCCCCCTTTTGGTCAAGAGGATGTTCTCTGTCCCACGATGCCGGGTCTACATTCCTCCCCAGGAGTCATATTCCACGTTGCCAGGGAGATTCACTCCCCTGGGTGTCTGATCCCACGTAGGGGGGAGGGCAGTGATTTCACCTTTCAAGTTGGCTTAGCCAGAGAGAGAGGGCCACATCTGAGCAACAAAGAGGCATTAGGGAGGAGGCTCTTAGGCACAACCATAGGGAGGCCTAGCCTCTCCTTTGCAGCAACTGTCTTCCCAAGGGTAAAACTTATGGTAGAGGGCTCAACCCATCAAACCACCAGTCCCCTATGTCTGTGGTCATGTTAGCAACCATGGAGGTGGGGTAGGCGAATACCGTTGCATTCTCCACAGGCTCCTCAAGGGGGCACTACATCTTTTTTTTCCTTGTTTTTCTTTTCTTTTTTTTTTTAACTTTCCCTTCTTTTTTAAATCAACTGTATGAAAAAAAAATTAAAAAAAAAAAAACACATACAATAAAAGAACATTTCAAAGAGACCATAACAAGGGAGTAAGAAAAAGACAACTAACCTAAGATAACTGCTTTACTTCCAACCTGTTCCTACTTTACCCCAAGTAAGTTACCTAATATAGCAACATTTCTGTGAACTTGTTCCTACTATATCCTTCAGAAATTAACAGACCATAGTCATTCCTGGGCATCCCCAGAAAGTTAAATAGCTTATCTGTTCTTCTTGGATTATTGTTCCCCCTTCCTTAATTGCTCTCTATTGCTAGTTCCCCTACATTCTACATTATAAACCATTTGTTTTACATTTTTCAAAGTTCACATTAGTGGTAGCATATAATATTTCTCTTTTTGTGCCTGGCTTATTTCGCTCAGCATTATGTATTCAAGGTTCATCCATGTTGTCATAGGTTTCACGAGATCGTTCCTTCTTACTGCCGTGTAGTATTCCATCGTGTGTATATACCACATTTTATTTATCCACTCATCCGTTGAAGGACATTTGGGTCATTTCCATCTCTTGGCAATTGTGAATAATGCTGCTATGAATATTGGCGTGCAGATATCTGTTCGTGTCACTGCTTTCCGATCTTCCGGGTATATACCGAGAAGTGCAATTGCTGGATCGAAAGGTAACTCTGTATCTAGTTTTCTAAGGAACTGCCAGACTGACTTCCAGAGTGGCTGAACCATTATACAGTCCCACCAACAATGAATAAGAGTTCCAATTTCTCCACATCCCCTCCAGCATTTGTAGTTTCCTGTTTGTTTAATGGCAGCCATTCTAATCGGTGTGAGATGGTATCTCATTGTGGTCTTAATTTGCATCTCTCTAATAGCTAGTGAAGCTGAACATTTTTTCATGTGTTTCTTGGCCATTTGTATTTCCTCTTCAGAGAACTGTCTTTTCATATCTTTTGCCCATTTTATAATTGGGCTGTCTGTACTATTGTCATTGAGTTGTAGGATTTCTTTATATATGCAAGATATCAGTCCTTTGTCAGATACATGGTTTCCAAAATTTTTTTCCCATTGAGTTGGCTGCCTCTTTACCTTTTTGAGAAATACCTTTGAGGTGCAGAAACTTCTAAGCTTGAGGAGTTCCCATTTATCTATTTTTTCTTTTGTTGCTTGTGCTTTGGGTGAAAAGTCTAGGAAGTGGCCGCCTAATACAAGGTCTTGAAGATGTTTTCCTACATTATTTTCTAGGAGTTTTATGGTACTTTCTTTTATATTGAGATCTTTCATCCATTTTGAGTTAATTTTTGTGTAGGGTGTGAGGTAGGGGTCCTCTTTCATTCTTTTGGATATGGATATCCAACTCTCCCAGCCCCATTTGTTGAAAAGACCATTATGACTCAGTTCAGTGACTTTGGGGGCCTTATCAAAGATCAGTCGCCCATAGATCTGAGGGTCTATCTCTGAATTCTCAATTCGATTCCATTGATCTATATGTCTATCTTTGTGCCAGTACCATGCTGTTTTGGCAACTGTGGCTTTATAATAAGCTTCAAAGTCAGGGAGTGTAAGTCCTCCCACTTCGTTTTTCTTTTTTAGAGTGTCTTTAGCAATTCAAGGCATCTTTCCTTTCCAAATAAATTTGATAACTATCTTTTCCAAGTCTGCAAAGTAGGTTGTTGGAATTTTGATTGGGATTGCATTGAATCTGTAGATGAGTTTGGGTAGAATTGACATCTTAATGACATTTAGCCTTCCTATCCATGAACATGGAATATTTTTCCATCTTTTAAGGTCCCCTTCTATTTCTTTTAGTAGAGTTATGTAGTTTTCTTTGTATAGGTCTTTTACATCTTTGGTTAAGTGTATTCCTAGGTACTTGATTTTTTTGGTTGCTATTGAAAATGGTATCTTTTTCTTGAGTGTCTCTTCAGTTTGTTCATTTCTAGCATATAGAAACATTACTGACTTATGTGCATTAATCTTGTATCCCGCTACTTTGCTAAATTTGTTTATTAGCTCTAGTAGCTGTATTGTCGATTTCTCAGGGTTTTCTAGATATAAGATCATATCATCTGCAAACAATGACAGTTTTACTTCTTCTTTTCCAATTTGGATGCCTTTATTTCTTTGTCTTGCCAGATTGCCCTGGCTAGCACTTCCAGCACAATGTTGAATAACAGTGGTGACAGCGGGCATCCTTGTCTTGTTCCTGATCTTAGAGGGAAGGCTTTCAGTCTCTCACCATTGAGTACTATGCTGGCTGTGGGTTTTTCATATATGCTCTTTATCATATTGAGGAAGTTTCCTTCAATTCCTACCTTTTGAAGTGTTTTTATCAAAAATGGATGTTGGATTTTGTCAAATGCTTTTTCAGCATCTATTGAGATGATCGTTTGATTTTTCCCTTTCGAATTTTTAATGCGTTGTAATACATTGATTGATTTTCTTATGTTGAACCATCCTTGCATGCCTGGAATGAACCCCACTTGGTCATGGTGTATGATTTTTTTAATGTGTCTTTGGATTTGATTTGCAAGTATTTTGTTGAGGATTTTTGCATCTATATTCGTTAGGGAGATTGGCCAGTAGTTTTCCTTTTTTGTAGCATCTTTGCCTGGTTTTGGTATTAGATTGATGTTAGCTTCATAAAATGAGTTAGGTAGTGTTCCATTTTCTTCAATGTTTTGAAAGAGTTTGAGTAAGATTGGTGTCAGTTCTTTCTGGAAAGTTTGGTAGAATTCCCCTGTGAAGCCATCTGGCCCTGGGCATTTATTTGATGCCAGATCCAATCAGTTTGCTTGTGATGGGTTGGTTGAGGTCTTCTATTTCTTCTCTGGTCAGTCTAGGTTGTTCATATGTTTCCAGGAAATTGTCCATTTCCTCTACATTATCCAGTTTGTTGCCATACAGTTGTTCATAGTATCCTCTTATAATTTTTTAAATTTCTTCAGGATCTGCAGTTTTGTCACCTTTTTCATTCATTATTTTGTTTATATGGGTCTTCTCTCTTTTTGATTTTGTCAGTCTAGCTAGGGGCTTGTCAATCTTGTTGATCTTCTCAGAGAACCAACTTTTGGTGCTATTTATCCTCTCTATTGTTTTTTTGTCCTCTATGTCATTTATTACTGCTTTAATCCTTGTTATTTCTTTTCTTCTACTTGGTTTAGGATTGGTTTGCTGTTCATTTTCTAGCTTCTTCAGTTGATCCATTAGTTCTTTGATTTTGGCTCTTTCTTCCTTTTTAATATATGCGTTTAGTGCTATAAATTTCCCCCTTAGCACTGCTTTTGCTGCATCCCATAGGTTTTGGTATGCTGTGTTCTCATTTTCATTCGTCTCTATATATTTAGCAATTTCTCTTGCTATTTCTTCTTTAACCCACTGATAGTTTAGGAGTGCGTTGTTTAACCTCCAGGTATTTGTGAATTTTCTAAGTCTCTGATGATTATTGACTTCTAATTGTATTCCATTGTGGTCAGAGAATGTGCTTTGAATAATTTCAATCTTTTTAAATTTATTGAGGCTTGTTTTATGTCCCAGCATATGATCTATTCTGGAGAAAGTTCCATAAACACTAGAGAAGAATGTGTATCCTGGTGATTTGGGATGTAATGTCCTGTATATGTCTGTTAAATCTAATTCATTTATCAGATTGTTTAGGTTTTCAGTTTCCTTATTGGTGTTCTGTCTGGTTGATCTATCTATAGGAGAGAGTGATGTGTTGAAGTCTCCCACAATTATTGTGGAAACATGAATTGCTTCCTTTAGTTTTGCCAGTGTTTCTCTCATGTATTTTTTGGCACCTTGATTGGGTGCATAGACATTTACGATTGTTATTTCTTCTTGCTGAATTGCCCCTTTTATTAGTATGTAGTGGCCTTCTTTGTCTCTCAAAACATCCCTACATTTGAAATCTATTTTATCTGAGATTAATATTGCTGCACCTGCTTTCTTTTGGCTGTAGCTTGCATGAGATATTTTTTTCCATCCTTTCACTTTCAATTTCTTTGTGTCCCTGTGTCTAAGATGAGTCTCTTGTATGCAACATATTGATGCTTCATTTTTTTGGATCCATTCTGCGAATGTATATCTTTTAATTGGGGAGTTTAATCCATTTTCATTCAACGTTATAACCGTGAAGGCATTTCTTGAATCAGCTATCTTATCCTTTGGTTTGTGTTTGTCATATTTTTCCCCTCTCTCTATTAATATCCTTTATTGTACCCACACTGAATCTCTTTAGTACTGAACCTTTCTCCAAGACTCTCTGTCCTTTCTTTGTTTCTCTGTCTGTAGGGCTCCCTTTAGTATCTCCAGTAGGGCAGGTCTCTTGTTAGCAAATTCTCTCAGCATTTGTTTGTCTGTGAAAAATTTAAGCTCTCCCTCAAATTTGAAAGAGAGCTTTGCTGGATAAAGTATTCTTGGCTGGAAATTTTTCTCACTCAGAATTTTAAATATATCGTGCCACTGCCTTCCCGCCTCCATCGTGGCTGGTGAGTAGTCACTACTTAGTCTTATGCTGTTTCCTTTGTATGTGGTGAATTGCTTTTCTCTTGCAGCTTTCAGAACTTGCTCCTTCTCTTCCGTGTTTGACAGGGTGATCAGAATATGTCTCGGAGTGGGTTTATTTGGATTTATTCTATTTGGAGTTCGCTGAGCATTTATGATTTGTGTATTTATGTTGTTTAGAAGATTTGGGAAGTTTTCCCCAACAATTTCTTTGAATACTCTTCCTACACCTTTACCCTTTTCTTTCCCTTCTGGAACACCAATGAGTCTTATATTAGGACGTTTTATATTATCTATCATATCCCTGAGGTCCATTTCGATTTTTTCAAATTTTTTCCCCATTCTTTCTTTTATGCTTTCATTTTCCATTCTGTCATCTTCCAGGTCACTGATTCGTTGTTCAACTTCCTCTAGTCTTGTACTATGAGTGTCCAGAATCCTTTTAATTTGGTCAACAGTTTCTTTAATTTCCATAAAATCATCTATTTTTTTATTTAGTCTTGCAATGTCTTCTTTATGCTCTTCTAAGGTCTTCTTGATATCCTTTGTATCCCATACTATGGTCTCATTGTTCATCTTTAGTTCTTTGAGTAGCTGCTCTAGGTGCTGTGTCTCTTCTGATCTTCTGATTTGGGTGCTTGGGCTTGGGTTATCCATATCGTCTGGTTTTTTCATATGCTTTATAATTGTCTGTTGTTTTTGGCCTCGTGGCATTTGCTGAACTTGATAGGGTTCTTTTAGGATTTGTAGACCAATTGAAGTCCTTATCTCTAATTTATCAGATCTACAGCTTCGTGGAGTACACTTTCTCTAACTAACCAGCAGGTGGCGTCCACGAGCCACCTGTTCTCCACAAGCCAGTTCTCCCCTGCTTAGCCTTTGTGGTGAGTGGGGGAGTGAGTCTTGTGGGGTCCAATTGGTGTACCAAGCTTGCGTGTGTAGTTGGTGTTGCCCGCCCTGTATATGGGGTGTGTTTCTGGGCAGTCATGGAGTGCGGGTGGCTCTAACAATCAAATCTCCCTGGTGATCCTGGAGTTTTAAAGCTGCTGCAATAGTCTAATCCTTCAGTTCAGTTCTGCCACAGTTTGTCTCTGCCACTGACCCACAAGGCCTTGGTATTGGCGTATGGCTCCTGAGACTTGCAAGTGGGCCCCTCTTCCAGGCTGTGCACCCCCTGTTCCTCTGTTGAGGGATGACTGTGCTATGTCACAGCTGAGTACCGTCTCCCCAGGACGGTTCTGGGCTGCTGGGCTGTGTAGGGAGTCTCCCAGTCTGCTGAAATGATGGCTGAATGGGGCTTTGTTAATTCACACTGCTCCACCTTCCCAACTCTGGGACAATCAACTGAGGTTGCAGGGAAGGCTAATGTCCATGCCCAGTTTTGTGGTGTGTGCCTGTTATTTGAAGCACTTCCGTCACACTGGGTTGTCTGGGGCAGCTCTGGGCTATGGGGCTGGCAATGGGCAGGAGTGTTTCCTGTCCACCAGGATGATGGCTGTGAGTGGACACCCCCCTTTTCTTGGGAAGTTGTGGTGTTTAGTGAATTTTCTCAGCCACTGGATTATTGCCTTTTGTCTCAGAGCTCTCTTAGTTCTGCTCTTGTCTTTATGTGCCCAAATTGCAAGTCTTTGAAGCTTTCTGTATTGGGCTTCTTAGAGTAATTGTTTTAGAAAAAGAAAAAAGATTAAAAAAAAAAAAAGAAAAAAAAAAAGAAAAAGGGCCCTCCTCAGAGATCTAATGGGTTATTGAAATGCTAAGAGATAAAGCAATTAGGTCCATTAAGGAAAGGTCCACAGGGCAGAGAGATCAGCTTTTGTTCAGGATTTGCATATGAGCCTCAGGGCCTGAGCTCTGCCTTTCCCCTTTCTATGTTCACCAGAACTCCAAAAATCCTCCGCTTTTATTTTGGAGTTTTTCGTGCTGTTTTTTTCTATGCCTGTTTCCTCTCTGCTGGGCTGGCTGCTCTCAGATTCTCTTGTGTGTGGTCTCAGTCTATCTATGTTTGGAATTTGGATCAGTAGAATGAGTTTCTGATAAGAGCTGCCACTGCAGTTCTCCCTTCTCCTTCCAGGAGCTGACAGTCCGTCTTCCCACAGGACTGAGCCTGGCAGGGAGGGGCGCGGGTCCCCTGGCTGCAAAAACTTACAGATTTCACTGATCTCAGCAGTTCGACGTTTTCATGAGTGTTGTATGAAGTATGCCCAAAGTCAGATTGCTCTGTGGTGTCCAGTCCACGGAGTTCCTGGCTTTCTACCTACTTTCCTGGAGGAGTAACTAAAACATACAGCTCACCAGTCTGCCATCTTGCTATAATTCTTATAAATCGTTCCTATCTACCTGTCAGCTTTCGGTGTCAACATTTGTAAATTAACAGATGACATGGCTTTGACACAATGACTAAATGCTTGTCTTTTTATTGCTGGAATGATCATGTGAAAGTCATGCCCAGATGAAACTTGGAAAAACATAATTACAAATTTTACACAGGAAGAACAGACAGAAAATAGAGGTTTCAACAGGGGATCTGTTTAGAGGTCTTAGACACTCATTCCATGACCAACTAGGCCAGTTTTCCCTCTTATTGACAGTCCTATGTTTTAGAGAGAGGGGTCTCAGATAAAACATTTAGGTGTCAAAGTATTTTCACTAAATGTCACACACAGGTCAGTTAAAACTTGTGGCCCCCCAAAATGGGTAAGAAAGGCCAACGTTAAGAAAAATTGTCACTTACCAAGTGATGACTGACGGCCTACCCAATCCCTATAGTTGCATTATTTCACATCAGCTCAGGAGGTCATGGATCCCCCCTGCTTCCCACATCCCCAGGGAATAAGAGGCTTCCATTGGCTCCCTGCCCTTTTCTTCCTTTGTCACACACGTTGACAAATGGGACTTTGCTGCTCCTCCAATCAAGGGTTCATTTCCCCACTCCTGGGATCTGGATGACCTCGTGACTTGCTTTGGCTGATAGAATGCAAAGATGCATTGGCTGATAGAATGGACTTGCTTTGGCTGGTAGAATGCAGTGGAAGTGTACTGGCTGATGAATGGACTTGCTTTGGCTGACAGAATGCAACAGAAGTTCATTGGCTGACAGAATGGACTTGCTTTGGCTGATAGAATGCAACGGAAGTGCATTGGCAGGTAGAATGGACTTGCTTTGGCTGATTGAATGCAACAGAAGTTCATTGGCTGATAGAATGGACTTACTTTGGCTGATAGAATGCAACCCAAGCCTAGGCTTCCAGAAGGCTTGGATATGTCCATTCTGTCTTTTGGAACCATGCCTCCATGGATGAGAACAAGCCTAGGCTAGCCTGCTGGAAGGTGCAAGACCACACAGAACAGAGATGAGTCATCCCAGCTGGGACCAGCCCAGATCAGCCAGCACCCAGGTGTCCCACTGGCTGATGAAGACATGCCCAGCCAAGATCAATTGAGCTCAGCTGGGGCAAGAACCTTGGTCCTGCTGACCTGTGGGCCAAATAAATGCTTATGGTTTTTTGTTGCTCTGTTTTGTGTCTATCACACAGAATTCTTATAATAGTGGCTAACTGCTACCCTGACTCATTTCTTCAATGCAGAAATAACTTTAGTGTTTATTCTGATTATAAAAATAAGCATAGCTAATTATGAAAAATTTAAACAATACAGGAGACTACAAACTGCTCCCAATGTTGCTACATAGAGCTAGCCTCCTAAATTATGATTCTGAAAAATGTATTTTCAGCCATCTCCCAGCATGCATGTAGATGCAGACACACATACACACAATTCCAACATAAATTAAATACATAAATAGATGGTTTTCAGCAACCTTCCTTTCCAGTCAATAATGTGTCAGGGATATTTCTCCATGTCAATAAATATTAATGTTTCATCAGTTTTAATGACTGCAGAGTATTTCATTGTATGGACATATTGAACTTTATTTAATTATTCCTTTATTGATATAGGTTGTTTCTTAATTTTTAAAGTTTACAAACGATGCTCCGTGGACATCCTTGTCTCTACATCTTTCCAATTATTTTCTTAGGATAAATTCTTAGAAATGGGTTGGCTGGGTTGGAGGGTAATTGCATTTAAATTTCTTATATACAGGACTAAGCTGCCTCTCAAAAGCCCTTTTTCTTATATAAGGTAGTTATAGTATAAGTTAGAAAACACTGGTGCTGGTAGAGACAGGCATTTTGTTGTAGATGACAGAGTGAAGAGAGAAAACGCTGTGGTTGGGGAGAAAAGAAAAGCTAAAGGAAGGCACTATGAGTAACATTTTCAAGCATGTTGCTGTGTTCAGGGTTTGGGTGGGATTGGAAGGTGGAGGTTTAGAGGCCCTTCTGTGGGGGCTGGAATGTGGGTTGGAAGACATGGTAACCACCCCCGCCCCACCAGAAATTGAACAATGAACAACTATTAAGCACTTGCTGTATGTATGTCCTGTCCTAGAAACTTCTACATACACTTATGACAGTTTTAATTCTTAGAGTTTTACAACCTTTATTTGGGGGAGGGGCATCAATGGGGATACCATTATTTGGAAAGATGATGAGTAGATGGCACCTTTATTTAAAGGTGGCAATGAGAAAAGGACTCCATTTCTGGGAGGCCGGTGAATGGAAGCACTTTTGTTTGAGGGGAGCGATGGGTGGAGACACCCAGTTCTAAAGACTAGAGAGAGAGCATAAGACGAAGCTCTTAGGTAGCAGTGACAGGAAATACCTGCCTTGCGTAGTAATCATTGTCCTCTGTTCTTGGTGTTTCTTGTATATTCTGTTACAGGAATCACTTTATTCTGTGATTTCGTCATTATATTCTTTTTCCAGATTGCAAGTTATTAGAAGGAATGGATTGTGCCTTCAATTTTTAAATCTTATGTGCTTGGCACTCCAAAGGTTCTTAATAAATGTTCATTGAATGAATGGAAGGATACAAGTCAGTTAAAAATTATTTACCTCAATACAGAACAAGGGAGTCTGAACTGGCAGCATTTTATAAGGAAAAGGCTGTGAGGACAAATGGGTGAAAATGAGGGTGAGAGTATGTGGCGGAAGGGTTTACGTGGGCAGTAATCTCAGTGGAAACAGGCAACGGCAGTAAAAAGAATAAAATGAGAAGACAATCTTGGAAATAAACATAGATGCCAAAACTCTAAGCAAAATGCTAGTAAATTGAATTCAACAACATATTTAAAAAATGCATCATGACTAAGTATGATATTTCTCAGAAATGGAAAAATGGCTTGGCAGAAAAAAATAAATCAGTCCATGCCATAAATGTAATGCAAAAGATTAAGAAAGTAAAGAAGATCAAGTATATCTCATTTGATATAGATAAAATCCAATGCATTTTGATTCTTAAGAAATGGACTTAGGAAGTATATTAGTTTCCTATGGTTGCTGTAACAAATTACCATACACTTAGTGGCTTAAAATAACACATTTTTTTCTCTTACAGTTCTGAAGGCCAAAAGTCTGAAATGAGTCTTGTGGGACTAAAATCGAGCTGTCAGCAGGGTTCGTTTTCTGATGCAGGCTGTAGGGGAAAATCTGTTTCCTTGCCTTTTCTAGCTTCTGGAAGCTGCCTGCGTTCCTCGGCTGGTGCCCTGTTTCTTGCTTCACGTCGCCTTTTTCCTTTCCAGCAGTGAAACCTCTCTCTGCCTCCTGCTTGTAAGGATACTTGTGAGTACATTTAGGGCCCCCTCAGATAATCCAGGAGAATCTCACCATCTCAAAATCCTTAATATAATCACATCTGCAAAGTTCCTTTTGTGAGATAAGGTAACATTCACAGGTTGCCAGAATTATGCTCTAGATGTCCTTAGAGGCCATTATTCAGCCACCCACAGAAAGTTAATCATAAAAGAATAAATTGGTCAGCTACTTAATTACCGTAATTGGTCAGCAGGCCAATTTTGTGGTATCTTACAACACTGAACAAGTACATATCTCATCAGCTGGGTTTTAGGTTCTGGCACATGTGTGGTGGGGATGTGGCCAGCGATGTCCACTGCAGAATAGTTTATGTTAGGGAAAAATCCCTGTAAAGTTAAAGGGGCAGCGGAGAGCAGTGAGGTAGTTAGAAATTGTCCTTGGAGCCAGACAGATTTAGACTTGAGTTCTGGTGCTATCACTTAATAGCTAAATGACTTTGGGTAAAATAGTTAACCTCTCTGGCTTACTCTCCTTATTGGTAAAATGGAGATAGTAACAATAGACACCTCAATGGGTTGTTGTGAGAATTAAATAAGTGAATCTATGTAAAATGCTTAGCAGAGTCTCTATTACACAAAAAGCTCTAAAAATATGTAAAATAATAGTAGTAGTAATAATAATTGTAATTATAATTGTAATAATTCACTTGAATAATTGACCTAGCTCATGGTGGACACACAATTAAATGTTTAGGGAACTGAAAAAAAAAAGTTCTGTTTATTCTGTGTTGCTACAGAAGGTGGATCCAGGACCCAGGCGGATATTAGAGATGGACATATTTTGAATAAATGTAAGAAGGAGCATTCTAACAATTGTAGTTATCCAATGATAGAGCAGGCAGCTGAGCAAAAATAAGAGAGATGAAAAGAGAGAATTCCTTGTCTCTGGAAGTTTTCAAACAGTCTGGGAGACCATCTGGCAGAGAAGATTCCTCTTTGGATAGGAGTTAGAAGAAATACGTTCTCAGCTCTCTTCCAGATATAAAAATTGAACTATATTTTATTTATTGGAAATATTTTATTGGATCTTTCATAGTAGCATTCTTGCTCTAACAAGGCAAACCACAAGACAACCAAACAATGGGGTAGGGGGCTGTGAAAGGGTCTGTCTCCACCCCTTCCTAATCTCATCCTTTTAGGGTAACCAGTATTGGCAGCTTGGTTAGAATTCTCCTTCTGGGTTTTTCTTTATTCTCATACAAACTTATGCAAACACACATATCCATCTGCCCCCTCCACTACCACAGTGTTTTCTAGTTTTCATAACATAGGATCATACTATATTGGCTGTTCGGCAACTTGACATTTTATATCAATATATATCATGAATATGTATTAATTACATATATTAATGCATCATTCCATAACTGATTTTTAAATTCATACAGAGGAAATAAATATATGTGGAACATTGAAATAAATTTGAAAATTTCCTGATCAGATATCAAAGCTTATTATAAAGCTATTTAATCAAAATAGTGTGGTATTAGCACAAAACAGAAGAATTGGTAGAGATCCCAGAATTATTTCAAATTCATATTGGAACTTGGCATTTTAAATTAGTACAAAAATAATTCTCTCCCCTCTTATCTATGCTTACTGCATATCATATTGAAAGGCTATTACATACATATATATATGTATATGTATATATAAATAAATCTAAGATAACATCAAGAGACTAAATATTAATATGATATTAAAATATTAAAAAGCAATTAGGACACCTTTGTATAGCCTTGGATGTGAGTATGTGTGGAGGCGGACTTCTAAACAAATAAGATACCCAGAAGCCAAAAGGGAAAAGGTTGGTAAATTTGGCTATATAAAAATATATATATATTGGAAAAAGCATATATATATGCTTGGAAAAAGACATAATAAACAAAGTAAGAAAACGAATCAGATAGGAAGAAATATTCATATGAGAGTCAAGTGGTTAATGTACTTATTTTATTAAAAAAACAAAATCTGATTAGGAAAAATTAAATAACCAGTTTAAAAAAAACAATTAGAGAAGTGGTAATGTTTATAGAAAAACATGCAAAAGGTACAGCGCTCCCATATATCCACCATCCCACCCCAAAGTTTTCCCTATTATTAACACTTTGCATCAGTGTGGGACCTTTGTTATAACTGATGAAACAATATTATCGTAATTAGACTGTTAATTATAGTCTATAGTTTGCATTAGGGTTCACTGTGTTGTAAAGTCCTACGATTTTTTTTTTTTTAATTTGAATAACCCAGTTTTCAACTGGACAAAGAAGGTCAACAGAGAATCGACTGAAGAGGAAGACAGATGGGCAATAAACACGTGGAAAGATGCAAAACTTCACCAGTTTTGAGGGAACTGCAAATCAATGCAACAACAAGCTGTCATTTTTAATTCAGTACCTTGGCAAAAATGTAAAAGCTTTATAATATTTAGCAGCAAATGATAGTGTGGGAAAATAGCTCTCGTAAATCACTCTTGGGGATGTGAAATGTCCCCTCTTGGGAAAGACATCTGGTATACTAAAGTAAAAATCAATCCTAGTCTTTGGATTATCACTTCTGCCTTGAAGAATCACCTGTAGAAATGAGAACATCACTGTGCAAGAATATGTATTCAAGGGTGCTTATTATAGAATGAAGTGGTAAAAAGCTGGAAAATACATCAGTGTTTATAACTGGGGATAGCTGGGATAAATATTATACATTCATACCAATATTGAGGCAGGTTGCATGATGTGCTCCAATATAGACACGTTCTTCATCTTCGTCACGTCCCTGGGGTTTGAATCCATTGTAAATAAGACCTCTTGAAGATGCTATTTTTAGTTAAGGTATGGCCTAACTGAATGGGGGTGGGTCTTATTCTGGATTACTGGGAGGCCCTACCAAGAGAATCTGAAAGTCACAGAAGCTTGAAAGAAGAGGACTTTGCCACGTGAGGGGAGGCAGAGCTAAAAATCAAAGAAATCCAAGGATTGTCAGCAGCTGTCACCAGAATGCTATCAGAATGACCCTGGGAGAGGGCATGGCCCTGGATTTGGAATCCTGGCCTCTGAACCTGTGAGCCAATAAATGCTTGTTGTTTAAGCCAAACCAGTTTGCGATATTTGTGATAGCAGCCCAGGCAAACTCAGACAAATTTTTTGGGCTACTTTTGAAAAAAAGAGTGATCTAGTGGGAAGATCATAATACCTAATTGAGTACAAAGAAACATTTTTTGAAAAAAAATTATAAAAGTAGCACATGGTTAATATAGGAAATTCAGATAATAAGTATTAACTTTTATAAACTCTATATGTTTCTTAGAGTTAGCTCCATTGTTAATATTTTGGTCAATTTTCTAGTTCTCTGTGTGTATGTGTGTGTATGTGTGTGTGCATATACAAACACAATATATTTTATGGAGTTAACATTTATTCATATTTATAGCTGATTTTTTAAAAACTTAGCATGAAATTGTAAGCATTTTTTCCCTTTAAAATTTCCCTTCAAAATACTGTTTTAAATAGCTGAATCATAGTCCATCTTGAGGTTGTAGCACACTTTGTTTTAACCACCAGAAAGCAATGGCTCCCTCATGCATTGATGGCAGGAATGCAAAATGACACAGCCGCTCTGGAAAACAGTTAGACTATTTCTTTACAAAACTAAATATGTGACTATCATAAGACTCAGCAATTGACTGTTCCACCATTAATCTCAGAGAAATGAAGATTTACGTTCACCTGCACACAAATGTTCCTTTTATGCTAATATCTCAATGTTTTAGAAACCATCCATGGTGCCAAAATGGTACATTTTTGTCTATATCCCCTGGAGGTACTATCTGACTAGAAAAAAATATCCTTTGCTATAGGTGGTAGAAATGTTTTGAGATTTCCCAAGACATGGAATAGTATCAGCAACCCTAAAAAAGTGACCAGAAAGTCAGATTTCCTCAAAATTATCATCAAATCCTTGCACTTCACCTCTCATTTAAGCTCCCCAGTAAGGTTGTAGGGTAAGCCCATTATTGGCCTTATTTTACAGATAAGGAAATGAAGAAACTAAACCTCAGAGAGGCTGACTAACGCTGGTAAGTGACATGGTAAGTTCGTTTAATGAGAAAGCCAGTATGGATTTATCTCATGCTCTTATTTGTTAGGCTGTTTGTTGCTAGGCATACTCTCTAGAGATTAAAAAAATCATGCATGGAAGACTGGTAGGAAAAAGAATTTCTTTCTGATTAGCTCTGGAACCTAAGCATATCTAGGGTAGCAGGACATAGATGACACTTCTGGAAACAAAACTAACTCAAATCAGACTTTCCATTGGTTCTCTGGCTCTTCAGAGTTTCTGCAGAACATAAATGGTGAGGCCAATACTTTATATCATTTCTTTCCAAGAAGTTTTCAGCTTGACTGTGAAGCATAGCGGTAAGGATGTTTGTCTGCGATTGGTACATTTCTGTTAAAGGATTTAGTCCTAATTTTTAAATCATTATTTGTATAATACATGTTATATTTCCAACTCATTTATAGGCCGAGTGGAATGTGAAAATTGGGAAGGGTACATGTACATTGTGCTTGTGTACAGTCCATTTATGTGAGACTGCTAGTTGTCACTCTCACAAATGTGCTAAAGCTTTCATCCTCCAGTTGTTCTAAGTCCAGAGTTAATCATCTTTATTAAGTGTTTTGCAAGACTGTTGTTTTGACAAAGCCTCCTTTTTGTTATTCAATTTTCAGATTTCATTTTATGTACTGAATTGAGTCCTCCAGGAAAATGACATTTTCATGGTGGTCCTTTGTGTAGAACCATATTTCAATTGAAACTACTTAATTTGAAACTACTTAATTTGAAACTATGTAATTTCTTAAAGTTACTGATAACATTTAAATTAGAGATTGGCAGTTTTTCTAGTACAGTGAAAGTTACAAACCAATTTGTTTTGCCAGTCTTTTTGGAGCTGGGGTTTTCTATGTGTTTATACCAAAAATCATTGTCAATTTAAACAAATGTTCTGGTAATCAGGTCAGTTAATAGAGACTGGATTAAAAATTCTGAATTACTATTATAATTGTGGCTATGTAGGTTTTAATGGATGTGAATTGGTTAATTAGCATAGCATGACCAGCAGTCATTCATTCATTTATTATTAGTTCATTTTGTAACACCTATTCACATTATTTCACATTTCTCTAATTACTCTCAAGTACTGTTCTCCTTTTTCAAAAATAAAATCGTGGACTTTCCAATCTCTCTGTATGTAAAAACCCTTACCCTGCCTTGCTTCCTTTTTCTTGTACTTTTGTGGAATACTTTTACCTTTTGGGAGAAGAGGACTCTAAATGATAAAGGTAAGACATGAATGATTTATAATATGGGATGATAATATATCCCATATTTTCCCAGATCTCTGTACTTCTACTACCTTTTTTTTTCCTTTGGACTACTACTGCGTACTGAGCATACATCTTCATCAAGCTGTCCAGAAAGATGCCTAGCTCCTTTTACAGAGCTGGAAGCTCGCCACGTCTTTCTCAGGGCCAACGTTAAAAAGGATTGTCAATTGCCAAGAAAGCGAAAATAAGAATTCAGATTTAATGAACATCTTACGACAGAGGTGATTGAGTTCTTGGAAGTGAAAAGTAATTGGATTTAATTGTGAAGCCCAATTGTTTATAGCAGGAACATGTGTAGAATTTATGAGTTTGGATGGTCTACTCCACACTGAATATAAGTAGTGTTGGCCCCAAATGACGATATAAATAAATTCAAGTGATTCTCCTTATTGGGCAAACCATGCCTTAGGGATAAACCAGATGACAGTAATATGGTTCCAAAGATGTTTCAGGCTCTTTTACTGAAAGGGGGCCTGCAGTTAGAGCCTCTACATGGTGCTTCTCAGCATATTTTTTATGACTGCATGCCATTCACGTATGCAAGATGCTCCTCTCAGTAGTGATTTCATTTCCGTGATTCTCAACAGCGGTGGGGCCAAGGGTGGGTGGTAGGAGGATACACTGGGGATACTGGCAGAAAGCTGGGGCACATGCTCTAAAAACACCCCCCAGGAGGCTATTACTCACCACTCCTCCAAGGGCCATCTCCCTCACTCATAATAAGAATAACTAGTACAAGACCATAGTTCAGAATATAAGAAAATCCTACATTAAACTCTACACCAATAAAATGGAAATTTCCAAAGAAATAGACTCTTTGCTTGGAAAGTTGTGAATTACCAAGATCAACTCTAAAAATAAAAATTATTATATAGTTGTTCCGGTTTGCTAGAGCTGTCATTATGCAAAATACTAGAAATGGATTGGCTTTTATAAAGGAGATTTATTAGGTTACAAATCTACAGTTCTAAGGCCGTGAAAATGTCCAAATTAAGGCATCAACAAGAGGGTGCCTTCCCTGAAGAATGGCCGATGGCTCCCAGAACACCTCTGTCAGCTGGGAAGGCATGTGGCTGGCGTCTGCTGTTCCTTTGCTCCCAGGGTGCATTTCAAAATGGTGTTCTCCAAAATGTCTCTGGTTCTCTCTTAACAACTGGGGAAAACTCTGGGCTACATCTCTTAGCTTAGCATCTCCCAACGTCCTTCTGTCCACATCTCCAAGCATCAGCAAGCGTCTGGTCTCTTGACTTAGCATATCTGGGGTTGTTTTCATCATCTGCTCTCTTTGTGAGCTCCCTTTAAAGGACCCCAGCAAACTAATCAAGACCTACCTTGAATGGGTGGGGTCAAATCTCCATGGAAACATTCAATCAAGAGGTCACACCCTAATCAAAAAGATTAATAACTCTGCCCCCACAAGACTGCATTAAAGAATACGGCTTTTTCTGGGGGACATAATATATAAAACTGGCACAATAGTAAAAAAAAATCATGAAAAAATTTTAAATATCAAAGATTTATATCTAGATAGGTAGGTAGATAACTGACATGGCAAATGTGGCAAAATGTTCAAAGTTGGTGGATCTGGATAATTGGGTGGGGAGTATGATGAAGTTCTTTGCATGGATTTTGTAGCATTTTTGCAGTTGTCCTGTGAGTTTGAAATGATTTTAAAATAAAGTTTTAAAAAAAGATTCGTATACAAAAAGGGCTTCAGACCCTATGTCTACCCGTAGAGGTAAGTTCTTCTAAACCTGCAAGGAATAGATAATTCCAATGGTATAAATAAGTAGTTCCTGTTTAATCATGTATGATCCCAGTATTTTTTTAAACAAATACATGTGCATGTTATTATGTATAGAAAAAAAAAAAAAAACAAACATTGGAAACATCTCAAAATAGTAAAGGCATTTGTATCTGGTTCATGGGATTTGGGGTTTAATTTCTTCTTTACACTTTTTAGTCTCTAAATTCTCTATAATGAGCATGGATTATTTTTATAATATAAAAATCAGTGCATGGTCTTTTTTTTTAAAGGAAAGAAAACAGATGCGGATTCAACGAGCAGCAGATTGCCTGACCACAACATGCAAAGTCTGTGACATGTGTCCTCCTTTTATGGGTGAAGTCTTTTTATGATCTTGGTCAAAGTCAAAGCCTCAGTGTAACTCTTGTCACTGTTGTTAAGCTTTGAGGTGATTCCTCTGGGCCAATGGCCCCCCACCCTAGCTGCAATTAGAATAATCTGGGATGCTTTAAAAATTTATCCTCTGGGCACTGGTATATTTTTGAAAGCTCTCCAAGTGATTCCAACATGCAGCTAGATTGAGAACCATTGTCAGAGGCTCACTAGGTATGTGTTAGACAGGTCTGACATTTTGGCTCATTTCAGCGGCCAGGAAAGTGGAAGCCAGTGGCATCTCTGGTAGCATAAGCTGAGGCAAGTGACAGCCCATCCCCACCTTCAGTCTGAATTTTTGGCCCTTTGCGTGTAGGGGAAGAGCCTACACTTCACCAATGTGCTCGCCAGGTGTCCACTCTGAAGATCTGTCCTTCACTGAGATGCAATTTGGGATAATAGCTCCCTAGTGAAAATTACTCAGTATGAGGCTGTTAACATGAACTCTTCGGTTCAACCCTTCTTAGGGAACGGGAGTTTTAATTTGGTTTCTAGTGATGTGCAATTTTAAGAATTTCCATTACACCTGGCCTGGATGTCAATTCTATTTCTTACCACTCAATAAAACAATTTATTAGGAAAATAGGGTTATAAAGCACCAGACTGCATACAACATGACCCTTGCAAATCATAAATGTCCTAAATCTTGCTGGACAGCAGTAGAGGTAACTAAGATATGCCTTTCCTTACTGCTCCTGGCTGGGAGCCAGGCCCTGAGAGCCATCCTAGGCTGGGGAATGAGAATGTGTGGATGGTCAGAAGCCAAGCGGGAGGGGGTCTGGACAGAGGCTGCTGGCTCCAGTGTGAAGCCTGGCTATGGACCTGGGGCTTGTCAGGTCTAGATCTGCTCGGTTATTATCACAGATAGGAAGCCTAGTTTCTTGGCAGCAGTCAAGGATGAGAAGCCAGGTGGGTTTAAGGAATGCGCTACAAAACACTGCTCTATTATGCGGCTCTTGGTTTTTCCATCTGACTTGAAAGGCAGAGTAGCTAGGATGAATTATCTGGGAAAGAATGGAGAGCAGAAACTCTTCCCTCTATCTTAAACAACCCTTAAAGTCTTGTGATATCCTGTCCCTTTCAGGTGATTTATCTTAAAATCTGCAGCCCTTTGGAGCAGTGGGAAAATCATTACTGCACCTAGTTAGCTGCAGGAACATTGAAAATTTCATAAAACCCAATCTCTCTTCCTTCTTGCCCTTCATCATCTAGTGAACCACAAAGATTTTGTAGATACAAGTATTTTCCATCAAGCGTACGAATAATCACTTGGCAAAAGACCCTGAACAAAGAACCAGACTGCAATGTTTTGTAGTGACATTACATTCAATGCGTCTTAGTTACTGGCAAGCTTGTCAAGAGCTTATTCCAACGTGCGCCAACACTTTCTTAATACGCTGTAATTCATCATGTTTGCATAGCAGAAACAAGGTAGTCTACATCATCACACTCATCCTTCTCCAAGTGCTGGTCTTGAATCGTGGACTCCACCCCAGTGTCTTTGACCGGTGAACAAAGAACAGACTATGGCCCTGAAACGGTAAGGACCCTGGAGACGATCAAAGTTGTATATCATCTAGCACTTTAGCCTGCGCATCACAGCTCCGCACATCCAAGAAGCACTGCTTTATTGTCAAAAGGACATTCACTTAATAATGGCAGTAAATCCCGAAAGGCTGTCTAATTTTAGACAGAAAACTTGGCTAAGAGGGAGTTCTATCATTTACCCTTTTGACAATTTTATTCATTGAGTTCATTTTCAGGCTGGCTGTGTGATTAAATGAAGATAAGAATTTATTTCTTTTTAATTAAAAAGAAGGAATGCCTTTTGGGTTTGAGAAGGGAAGGCAGGAAAGGAAAAAGGAAGCCTAAATAAGAAATGCTGCATTTCAATTGGAAATAGAGTAATTTAAAATGAGGAGTGATGCTTTCTGGATCATCACTTAACCCTTTGGCTCTTGGGAGTGAATTTAGAAATTAGCTGCCATTTGGGATCTGAGCCTGATTTCAGATGATTTGGGAAAGAAATGGTGACTGTGAGCCCTGTCTCAGGAAAACTGGCATTGAATTCCAAAGCAACGTTTGCTTTTAATAGTTATTCAGACTGCTTATTTCATTTTGCGTTTCAGTTTTATAGCCTAGGAAACAGAAGATAAATTTATCTATGCAAAGTTTCAGATTGCATGAGATATGCTTCCAGTGAGCTCTTGGGTAGTGCAAGCATTTTAGAAAGTTCAGAAAGAAGGGGCCAAGGATCTGTACTTTGGGAGCAGAAATTTTCTTCCTTTTATTGCTGAGGTTTGGGGGAGATTCTTCTCTCGATATCCATCTCGCCATCCATAAAATCAATGCTTTGATGGCCATTCTCCATCCTCAGCTGTTCAAATCCATGAGCAGGGTTATGGGTGGCATCTTGGTGAAAAAGGGAGACCAGCTGTTGCATGTCAATCTTTTCCATTACTTCACCTGGTATCCTTTAATAATTGGAGCAAATTCCATGTGGTAGAGCTATATTGACAGTGCTTAAATTATATATTGAGTATGCATTTTAACAGGCATAAGAATACCACAGTACAGACATCTGAATAACAACCAGCCTTATATCTATATATGGGCACATATTCATTGCACAATTATAATGAAGTTAAGGAATATAAAGAAGCATGCATTTTCCTGTCTTCCGCAGACTTGCAGTCCAGTTGAGTGGTGTGTGAATGGATAAGTACCAGCAGGAGGAGCACGGAGAGTAAGTTCCCTGGGAGGGAAGCGGATGATGGGGGGTTGGAGGAGCTAACACTGGAGATAGGTGCTTACTGAGAAGAGAGCTTGTGGAGAAGAAGAGAATTCCAGGAAGAGAGAAGGACAGACAGATAACCTTCCTGAGGACATGATGCAGACATCTCTCAATAAAGCTTTCTGATTTTCTAGTGGGATGCAGTGTTAAAATGTACATCGACTGATGGTGAAGCAGGAGCTGTATGGTCAAAGCCCGACACATTGTTTTCCTCTCAAACTTGCGCCTTTAATTGTGTTTTTTTGTTTATTCATGGAAGCAACATCTCATCAGTCCTCCAAGTTCTACTTCCTTTCACACTGTCACCTGCACCTGAACGTACTTCAACATCCTGTTGATTTTTATTCTGTACTATCCCTCTAAACCCTCCTTGCGCTCACCCATTCCCATGTTTGCTCCCTTTTCTCTTCTCCCAGATTGGAAATAATCTCTCCACTGGGCTGTCAGCCTCCCATCTCCCTGCCTATCCTTTTGCTGCCTAGCCTTCAGATTAGGCTTTTTTGAAGCACCCCTCTTATACTCCTGCTCAAAAACCTTTAGTGGTCTATGCAAGGACCTCTACATTTTGACCCTATAGTCCTCTTCATACTCTATAATCCAGTTAAGCATAACTGTACCCCATGATTTTCTTCCTCCTCAAAAGTTCCTTCTCCTTTGAACTCATTGCTGGTGGAGTTTTGAATAAGAACTTTTAATTTATTTGAATCTCTTATGAACTGTTTAATAAAATAGTATTAACAGGAATTAGGGATTAGTTTTCCATGGAAGTATCCTATCCATACATGAAATCAACCTTCTAAAAGATTTCTGCCATTTTCAATGGTCCTGTTGACTACTGATAGAATTAGAAATTCTTTAAATTCTTTAAATTCTTTAAATTCTTTAAATCACTTAATTCTCAATAATAGCAGATTCTGATAACTGAAAGTTCAGATATAAAATTATAGCCAGCAGAGAAATAAGAGGAACAAGAAGGATAATGTAGTGGAGTAATATATTGCCATGTTGTGCATCACTAATAAGATAAACGGCCATATCCCATGGTTTAATGTAATAAAGACTTATTTATTGCTCACATAAAGTCCAGTGCAGGTCAGGCAACCCTACAG
Source organism: Choloepus didactylus (assembly GCF_015220235.1). Lineage (NCBI taxonomy): Eukaryota > Metazoa > Chordata > Mammalia > Pilosa > Megalonychidae > Choloepus > Choloepus didactylus. The sequence continues at coordinate 100,247,785 of NC_051318.1, forward strand.
AGCAATTTTCCTCCACTCAGGGGCTCTGGGAACTGAGTTCCCTCCATCTGATGATGTCACCATCTTATCGCATGAACTCATACGCAAAATAGTGTTTATTTTCACACATCTCTTTCACTCATATTCTATTGGCTAAAACTGGTCACACAGCCCTTCCTAACTGCAATGCACCGGAGAAGTACAGAGGGGCACATGGAGCATTTGGTGAGTGCGCTGGTTTGGAGCTGTCATGTACCCAAAAAAGGTCACGTTCTTTTAGTCTATCCCTGTGGGTGCAAACCTATTGTGGGTGTGACCTTTTGATTAGGTTGTTTCAATTGGGATGTGACCCACCCAATTCAAGGTTGATCTCAATCCTTTTCTGAAGTCCTTTATGAGGATAAAAGAAAGTAAAAAGCCAGAGACTTCAGAGAGAGAAACACCCAGTGAGCTTGGAGAGGAAAGCCCCAGGAGAAGCAAGCAGGGACACACAGAAACTGAAAGAGCCAGAACCTGAAAGCAACGAAACCCAGGAGAGAAGGACCGGCAGACATTGGCCATGTGCTTTCCCATGTGACAGACGAACCTCAGATGCCATTGGCCTTTCTTCTTGAAGTTATTGTCCTGTTGACAGTTGGGACATTTTCATGACCTTAGAACTGTATATTTGTAAACTAGTAAATCCCCATTGTTAAAGTCAGTCCATTTCTGGTATATTGCATTCTGGCAGCTTTACCAACCGAAACAGTGAGTATTACCATCTCAGCTGTAGAAAATAAAGTTAGCAAGAAGCATGTTTGTGGATCCCCACATTTTAATATAGAAGATAGTATGGTAGGCCTCTTAGTAATGTTGACTTTTGGCAAGGTGTTTACCTGGTGTGCCTCAGTTTTTTTACGTATAAAATGTTTATAATGATAATAATAATAATAATGCCTATCTTATGAGATTGTAGAGTAGACTCAGTAATATGATCTCTGTAGAGAAAATGGAACAGTGCCTGGAGCATTGTAAGTTTGAATTGATGCTAGCAATTATTTTTATTAACATAGAAAGCATAGGAGAGCATACAAAGAGAGTCATGACTTGGAATAAAGTTCTTTACAAAAGTATTTCATGCATCTATGGCCAATAGATTTTCGACAAGAGTGCCAAGTCCACTCAACAGAGAAAGAACACTTTCTTCAACAAATTGTGCTGGGAAAACTGGATATCCACATGCAAAAGAATGAAACTGGACACTTACATCACACCATAGAAAAATTTAGCTCAAAATGCATCAAAGACCTAAATATAAGTGCTAAAACTGTAAAACTCTTAGAAGAAAACATAGGGAAAACCTTCAGGACTTTGTATCAGGCAACTGATTCTTAGATATCAACAAAATCTCAGCAACAAAAGCACAAGCAACAAAAGAAGAAATAGATCAATTGTACTTCTTCAAAACTGAAACCTTTTGTGCATCAAAGGACATTATCAAGAAAGTTACAAGACAACCTACAGAATGGGAGAAATTATTTTTAATTCATATATCTGATAAGGATTTAATGCCAGAATATATGAAGTCCTGCTATAACTGGACAATAAAAAGGCAAATAATTCAATTTAAAAATGGGTGAAGGCCTTGAGTAGACATTTCTTAAAGAAGATACACAAATGGCCAATAAGAACATGAAAAGATGCTCAACATAATTAGCCATCAGGGAAATGAAAATCAAAACCACAATGAGATCCCACTTCACAGCCATTAGGATGGCTATTATTTAAAAAATGGAAAAAAGTGTTGGCAAGTATATGGAGAAATTGTAACCCTTGTGCATTGCTGGTGGGAATGTAAAATGGTCCAGCCACTGTGGAAAACAGTTTGGTGGTTCCTCAAAATTAAACATAGAATTACCACATGACCTGGCCATTCCATTCTTAAGGTATATGCCCAAAAGAACTAAAAGCAGTGACTTGGACTGATACTGTACACCAATATTCATTGCAGCATTATTTGTAATAGCCAAAAGGTGGAAGCAACCCAAGCAACAAATGAATGGATAAATAAAATGTGATCTATACATACAATGACATGCATGTTCAGAGACATGCTACAACATGGATGAACCTTGAAAACATTATGCCAAGGGAAATAAATCAGACACAAAAGAACAGATAGTACATGATTCCACTTATATGAAATATTTAGAATATGCAAATTCATGTATAGAGAAAGTAGATTAGAGGTTACTAGGGGCTGGAGTTAGGAAAAATGGGGAGTAACTGCTTAGTCGGGACAGATTTTCTGTTTTGGATGATGAAAAATTTTAGTTATAGAAGGTAGTGATGGTAGCACAACAGTGTAAAAGGAATTAATGCCACTGAATTACACAATAAGAATGCTTAAAATGGCAAATTTTATGTATAGATACTAAACCATAATAAAAAATAGTAAAGCTAAATGAGAAAAATAAAATATTTAACATATTTTAGCCTTGATAGGCTTTGGGAAAATAATCACAGCAGCCACAGGGTCCATCAGATAATTTCCTTGAGGAGTTGGGACAAAGAAGGAATATAGCTGTTTTGTTATTATTATACTTTTAAGGGGGTTTTTCTGAAAATGATGCTTGGAATACCAGATGTTAAACTCATGGCAAGTTTCACTAAGATTATTCTTCAGAAACAAACCCTCCAGAGTGCTCCTACGCCAGCTAAGTCCCAAAACCCAGAGGCAACAGCCTCTTCAAGAACATCAACCAGTTGCGTCCCCTTTTCCCATAATGCTGACACCCCTTTTCAACATGGACAAGTTAGGGTGGTCACTGGCTAGACATCCCTGAAGATTGGGAAAGTGATTAAACTAGAGGAAGGGCTAGCAACAGACAAGATGGAATTTAACAAAGAATTATGAATACTGCATCTTTATATAATTTTCTTTTTCTTAGTTGCTAGGGTATTAGAATAGCTAGACAGAAAGAACTGAAATGGTGGAACTGCAACCCATAGCATTCTTTGAAATTTGCTCTGTAGCTAGTTGTTAAATTGTCAGTTTGAAAGTTATCACCTTTTTGTACATATCTTATATCTCACAATAAGGAAATAGCTGAAACTATGCTACTATAACCCATAATATTCTTGGAACTTTCCTATATACCTGCTTGTTAAATCGTACTTGGGAAGTTATCTCCTTTTTGCATATAAATTATATTTCACAATAAGGAAATAACTGAAAACTGTGGAATTGTAACCCATAACACTCTTTGAAATTTGCTCTTTAACTACTTGTTAAATTGCACTTGGAAAGTTATCACTTCTATGTAAATGTGTTATATTCCACAATAAAAAAAACCCAACTTATGTCATGGTTAAGGAGGATTTGGCTGGGAATCTTTTTATTATTAGATGTCAGAATGAACCGAAGGATGACTTTTCAAGACTCCCTGTCTAAGAAGATGCTGAAGGAATTCATTTATGAGGAAAACATTACATCCGTGGTGTCCAGATGAGCTGAATATTCACCTCGCACCTGTGAAGGTCTAACAGAGAGCAGTTCTAAGCATGTTCTTTGGAGCTGGTCGCAGGAGTTCAAGTCTTGCCTTTGCCTCTTCCTAACTGCACTGCTTGAATTGCTCCCTCAGCTTTGTTATCAGTAAAATGGGAATAATCCTTGTTCCCACCCACCCCAAAGTGTTGGCAAGAGGGTTAAAGGCTTTATTTTATATAAAGAACTTAGAAAACGCTGGCTATGCATTAAGTGCTCATGAATGGCTAGCTGCTGCTGTCATCTATTGAGGCTAATGAAGAAATATAAATCATAATAAAGATGATGAGGAGAGTAGGACGAAAAGCAGTGGTGAGAAATGGGGGAAAATGTCACCAGCTCTCAGCAAATTCCCCCAGTGAGGGAAATGATGGTGTGGAAAAAGTCTTTGAGGACGAGGTGAAATCTGTTGTTTGAGGCACACAGGAAATGTTCCTCTACTTGTAAGGTTGTGCATAATACAACCTAATGAGAAACTTTTCACCTTGAATTTCTCTGATGGCTGGGTTAGACAGCAGGCGAGACTGACATTGTTCTTTTCAGGGAAGGAACTACTTTAAAGTAGTTTATGGCAAGGATGTCTGCATTGATTAAATCAGAAATGCGGGTCTGAGCTCAGCGTCCACACACGTTTCGGCTTATGGAGGTAGGGGCTCCTCACGGCCCAAAGGCAGGTGCAGAGTGGAGCAATCACCTGGCTAATTTGGGCCAAAATGCCACAGCAAAATGAGGGGAAGGAAGCTTTTGAATTTAAATTATCTGGAAAATTACTTTAATTCTCAACATCATTTTGCACGTTGCAATCATACTTGACTTCCAGGTATTTTGGAAAAACAAGCTGGTGGATTGAATACTTTTTTACATGATCCATGAAGAATATTTGAGCATGTTGATATTTCTTGACATTATTTTTACTGTGTCAAACTAAACACAGATGCCTGCTACATATTCAAATGAATGGCCTCTAATTTCAATTTTATTTTTCCTTAGTTGGGAGGAGGAAACGTAGGTTCATTGTTATAAGTAATGGAGAGGGAGTTTAGCATTCCCCACTAAGCCACACCAGTACAAGGGGAGAAGGGTATGGCATGGTCTTTCAAAAGGCATTTTAAATCATATATTATCTATATTTGAAAATAAAAACTTTCATCTTAACGTAAACTTCTTAAGTAAAGATCACCAACATTTTGGCTGATATAAAGAAGATGCAGTGATTCTTAATGGCTTGGGGGAAAGGGTAACAGAATATATTACAAAGAGGCACTTTTTAATGAACCAAGTTTAGCATCTCAGCAGTACAGAGGGCATATTCTGGTTTGCCTGGGACGATCTCAATTGATGCACATATTAGGAAAAGCAGAATGCTACAGTGGAGAAGTTCCAACGCCCAAAATTGAAAGACCTGGGTTCCTGTTGAGTTTTGTCATTTACCAGCTCTGAAACATTGAGCCAGTCACTTAACCTCACTGAGCCTGTCTCCTCATCTGTAAAATGGAAGTAATAAAAACATCCTCTTATCTTCCATAGGACTGAAATACATATATACATATATTTCTATTTCATACCTATATACCTTTCCAGTTATAAAGTGCTAACAAATAAACATACTATTATTACTATAATACCGTAACTGCTATTCCTGATTTTATCTTAAAGTAGGCAGCCAAAGACCCACTTACTGCCCTTACTGCATAAGCACGTGTGTGTGCACGTGCACGCGCGCACACACACACACACACACACACACACACAGAATATTGTTCCAATGCACAATAGTTTCTGTATTTTTGGCTAGGGTGTTCAGTCTGTTTTACAAATATTATTCCTGTCCTCACTTTAGAAGACAGGATGATGAGAAGTGCTTTAAAAATAAAATAAAATTTAAAAACACTGTTTTTAAAAAGGAGAACACAATAACTATCTTTCTCCCAACCTCAACCAGCCATCCATGCCAGATCATGAATGATCTGCACACAAATCCACTTTTAAGACCATAAACAATTATTTTAACTTTATCTTAGCCTCTTCTCCAGTGCAATGAAAATTTTTAATGTTCAGGTCTGAGATAATTTCTCTGAAAGTAACAATTTTGTGTTTATTCTGACTTCCTCCCATTGCTTCTGGTGTCTTTTTGGCATGAAACAAAACAGCTAGAAACTCCAAGTTGCCCAGGATGTTGTCTCCTTCCTTGGGAATCCACTATTGGACTCTTGACCTTTGAACTCCGCCATCCTGCTCTCGTGAAGTGCCCTCATCTGACAATGCTGGTGCAAGAAGACAGAGATATTTGTAGCATGTCAATTTATAGTACAGGCTTGTGTCTCTAAGGCTAAATACTGGGTTTCTGCCTCCAAATTAGTAGTTTAGTATGTTTTCTTAAGTGTTGGAAATTTATGGAGTTATCATAGTTGAATTCTTGTTCCTAAAACAAAAACAAAAGAAAATACCATTTGCTGATGTATTTCTATTTTTATGTATCTGGTGGCTTATATTGCCTTGTAGTAGCATGCAAGAGTGTAAAAGAATTGTTCCCTCCAAATCTGATTGCTTTTTGGGCTACCCTATATATATATTTTAGTGATAATGCTATTTTCTCACCCAAGGATTATTAAAAGTTAGAGCAATGTTTTACACTATACTAAAAATATGAACCATTTCTTTGACCTTGTAAAAATTTGCTTGATGATTGAGGTAATTGGTGAAATATGAAATCTATATGAGGGCTGATAGCTGCCAAGGAAACTTAGAAAATATTGCAAATAATTTAAAACCAGGAAAACCATCTATCTGTTTGAGATTTCTAAAGAAAATTTACAGGACCATAACCCATAATTCCAGTCTTATCATGAGAAAAAGATCAGACACAGGCCAAAAGTAGGAAATCTTACAAAATCCCTGACCAAAGCAGTCAAGGTCATAAAAAAAAAAAAAAAAGGAAAATCTGAGAAATTGCCACAGAAAAGAGGAGTCTAAAGAGACAGGGCAACTAAATATAATGTGGTGTCTTGGAACAGGAAAAGGGCATTAGGTAAAAACTAATTAAATCTAAAATATGGACTTTGGTTAACAATAATGCATCAATATTGCTTCGTTAATTGTAACAAATGTAAAATGTTAATAGAGGAAATTGGGTGTGGGTATATGGGAATTCTCTGTACTATCTTATCATTTATTCTATAAATTTAAAGGTATTCTAAAAAGTAAAATCTAGATTTAAAGATTTAGAAAACATGCTTTGGCAATTTTCCAGCTAAAACCCTCATCTTGCAATTGAAGCTCCTCCCTGTCTGTAAAAATTCAGTGTCTTCTTGAATTCCTCCAACGACAGGCAACTCACAACTTGCAAAAGTAGTATTTTGATGAATGCACAACTCTTGGTGTTTTGTCCTGTTTGTTTATTTGTGTTTTGCTAAGTAGTACTAGTTGCCAAAGAAATTTGAGGTGGCCAGTTTCAGCTACTTCCCCACAAACTCTCTACAAGGTTATAATAAAAGTAAGTCTCAGAAGAGATTCTGCCCCTGAACATTTATTATATTATTCATTAACAAGCAAGCAAGCAGGTAACAGTCCATATAACCTGTTCTGTATGTTTGATGAAATCCAAACTCTCTTTCTTTTTTGGCCTTGTGACCACACCTGGTTTGGAAGATTCACTCCAGGCAGTCATAATATTCTAGAAGCAGGATGCAGCACTCTCAAGTAGCACTGTGAAATCAGAAATCTTCTTAAACCAGCAACGGGGATCAGGCATCATTTGCATGCAGGTTGCAGGGATTCCTGGATTCTCAAACTTTGTTCATGCAAGGGTTTTTCTAAATTATTTTGACCAGTTTACACATATGTTGGTACTTCTAATTTCACCAATAAGAGCCCATTTCTAACATTCATTGTGCTCAATAACCAGTCACTAGTTTAACCAATAAAACCCATTTTGACATTCAGGATGCTGATTAGCAAAATGTGGCTTGTTGATTGAAATCCTGGTAGCTGAAGGACTTGTAATAAGTCCTCTGGAGCATGGCCTTTTCTGATGTATTATAGGTGACACCCGTGGACTATGCATTCTGGATATCATGGTAGCTAACCATCCTTAAAATTAAAGGTTTTACTAGTACGAACATTACATTACACTGATTATACTGAAACGTTTTGTAGTAAATTACAGACAATGGAAAAAGTAAATTACATTTTTTTAAACAAACTCAACCCAGAACTCTGCTTCTGTGTCTCTTCAGTCCATTCTTTCCTTTGAAGTAAAAAGCAGGAGGTTTAAATTTGCATCTGGGGCGAATACTATACTTGGGTATGGCATCTCTGGAAGTAAACTGAAAATGTTGATAATTCTTGGGACTGCATGATGGGGGCAGGAAGGAGAAAGAAGGAAAGTGGGGTGAACCTAGTGTCAGAGAAGTCCATTGGATTTACTGTCAGGGAACTACAGTAGGCTGGGAAAACCATATCTTCCTTTAATCTAGAGTTTTCCAACTGAGTTAACAATAGAACCACTTCTGAACACAATGCCTATTATTCCACAGAATTAATATTCCTTGTAACATGGTGCACAGCTGTCCACAACACTATAGCAGAAGGTCAACTGGGGTAGGGCTGGACCAGCATTCCTTTGATAAAACAATGCAGAAGTTAAACACCACTATTAAAATAGTAGCTGATATTTTTGTAGTACTTACCATGAGCCAGGTATTACTTCTATTACTGTTCTAAGCTGATTGCATAGATCAATTTATTTAATCCTACAACAAATCTAGGCCGTCTATTTATGGGCTGTGTGAAACTATTACCAATGACTGAATAGACATTCTCACATTGTGTTCTGGAAAAAGTTGACGTTCTATGACAAGATGGTGAGATGGCAGAGTTAGAGAAAATCTAAAGTAATTAAAAAGATGAACATACAGGGAAATAAAGAATTAAATACCATTAGCATTCATTGAACCCCCACAGAATGAATATCTCTGAACCCAGAATATTCAAAAATACATTTAGAAAATTAACTCATGGTTTTTGCAGGTATGGTGCAAATAATGTTTTATTAAAACTGTTATTATCTACTAAGCTTTTATTATTCCTTAGCTGTCCCATAGATGTATGGATAAGATATAATCTGCATAGAATAAAAGTGGCTTGATTGCTTTCAAATTCTTCCCATATGAAGGGGGTAATAAGAATTCTTGGAAGATGGCAGCAGGGCAATATAGTTGGACTATTCCTGAATCCTTCAATAAACAAAGCTGCAAGCGTGAAATCAACACCAAAAAAAGGTATTTCCACATACCTTAAATATGCACAGGTGGAGACAGAACCCCCAAAACCAAAAGACCTGTGTGGGATCACTGAAAAGGTACAAGAAGGAGAGGGAAGGAAGTGAGACTAATGGTGGCCCCGAGAGTGGTAAAACCCCCAAATCACCAATCTGAGCTCACTGGAAAGCTCAGAGGTCCACTCAGAGAGAACAAAGTGCTTATTGGGACTCACTTCATGGTTAAGTACAAGGAGGCCGTGGTTGGATCTGATGTGGCTGTGGCAGTCTCGCTCAATGAGCTTTTTAAATTAACCAACTGAAGCTCATTTTCAAAACAAAGACCTGCACTGAGGAGAGACTCCTGGGAGTAGAACTCCAATTGTGCAGGATGGGGCTAATGGTGGCAAAGGAAAGAGAAGGTCCAGCTAAGAATCAGATGGAGGAGGCAGCTCCCAGAGAGTATAAGACCATATTTTTGAATTTTTTATGGAAAAAACAAAAACAAAACCAAAAACAAACAGAAGAGGTTGTTCTAAAGTATGAAGTGAGGCCTGCACTACCCTTCTAAAAGTACAAGAACAATCATCTCATTTTAATGTAAGCAACAGGAAGGGATTACAGTCAAATCCCATATAAAGTTAACATAACAAAAAAGAGAGAGGGAGTAGAATAATGTCTCTACAGACATTGAAGGCGCTGCAGAAAGATAGGTCTACAAGGCAGATAAATATGTAACTAATATTTCAAAATGAGCTAAAAGAAATTGTGAAGACAAGAATAGATATGATAATACAAATCAGAATTAGAAAAACTCAGAAATGAGGTGATTGGAGAAAAATAAAATTTGGAAAGAGGGATGACAAAATTTAAGAAAGCATTGGGAATAAAATTAAAATGTGGTTTCAGTAATGAAATCAAAAGTAGAAGAAACCAAAGAGCAAATAAATACGTTGGGTAATGCCACCAGAGAATAGAAGAAAAGAAGAAAAATGTTTTTAATATAAAAGTAAATGATGAGGAGATTAAAAGGACTGGAGAGAAGGTGATAGTTCCAGAAGATAAGCAAGGAAGATCCAAACATGAATAAAAGGTGTCCTCAGGGAAAGAATCAAAGCAATGGAATGGAGCCAGTACTCAAAACTACAATCCAAGAAAAATTTTCTGATTTGAAGTTATCTATTGAAAGGGTATGCTGAAAACCTGTGAAAATTTATTCAAGGCATAGTTCAGTAAAACCATTGGACTTCAAAGGAGAAGAAAACATCCTTTGGTCATCCAAGCAAAAAGAGGAAGTCATTTATAAGGGAAAGGAAATTAGATTGTATAAGACTTTTCAACAACTAAATTTTATTTCAGTGAATTATGAAGTAGCATATTTAAGAAAATCAAGAATTAATATATGAACCAAAGATATTATATATTGTCTAGTAGACATTTGTTTATAAAGGCCATAGGCAAACTGTTATGACTATACAAAAACTCTGGAAAAATTGTTCCCTTGAGATTTCAAGGATCCTCTATGAGAAAACAAGATTTAGGCATCTAAAATGACAGAAGAGACATAGACATAAGGTTTGGGAGCATTAAATATATATTTCTCTGATGAATTAAGATTAATGTTTATAAGGGAGATATTGTATAATATAAAATGGCTATATGCTATGACAATGTAGAGAACCACAATATAAAAAATTTGGAGGATAATCAGGAAAATATTAGAATAAGTAGAATGGGTTCATTTATCACCTTATGAGTTCAAACTGGGAATTAAAAGGACATTATTTCAGTAAGATACTAGGGTAGAGGAAGGAATTGGAGAAGACATGTTTATGGCTGATATCAATAGTGTACTACATAGGGAATGAGCAGAAAACAGCAAAAATAAAAATAGTGGAGGAAACTAAGGGTATTAGTTTACAGGTAACCACTAGGAAAAAATATAAGCCATTTTATACATCTATCTGTCTATCTATCCATCCATCCATCCATCCATCCATCCATCTATTAAGAGAGAGATGGAGGGAGGGAGACAAAAGATGAGAACAAATAAAATAAATCACATTGAAAGACTAAAAATATGAGTACATGCACTCACACATATACAATATGAAAGATTGAAGCCAAAAATACATTAAATTTATCAGTATAAATGGGCTTAACTCATTTATTAAAATAAAACAAACAGAGATTGGCTAACAAAGAAATATCTAAAACTATGTTGTCTACAGGAGATATTCTTAATAAAAGATATTCAGAAAGTAAACAAAAATATAAAAGGAAAGTAAGGCTTGCTAATATTTTATAAGGTAGAGTTCAGACCTAAAGGCATTGAAAGTGAAAAAGAACAATTTATAATATTAAAGGCTACAATACGCAATGAGGCTATAAGAGTTACTAATTTTTTTTCTTTTTTTTTTATTAAATTCAGTTTTATTGAAATACATTCACACACCATACAATCATCCATGATATACAATCCACTGTCCACAGTACGATAACATAGTTATGCATTCATCACCACCATCTATCTCTGAACATTTTCCTTACATCAGAAAGAACCAGAACAAGAATAAAAGATGAAAGTGAAAAAAAACACCCAAATCATCCCCCCATCCCACCCCATTTGTCCTTTAGTTTTTATCCCCATTCCTCCACTCATCCATACACTAGATAAAGGGGGTGTGATCCACAAGGTCTTCACAATCACACTGTCACCCCTTGTAATCTACATTATTATATAATTGTCTTCAGGAGTCCAGACTGCTGGGTTGGAGTTTGGTAGTTTCAGGTATTTACTTCTAGCTATTCCAATACATTAAAGCCTAAGAGGTGTTATCTATATAGTGCATAAGAATGTCCACCAGAGTGACCTCTCGACTCCATTTGGAATCTCTCAGCCACTGAAACTATTTCGTCTCATTCTGCATCCCCCTTTTGGTCAAGAAGATACTCTCAGTCCCACGATGCTGGGTCCACATTCATCCCCGGGAGTCATACTCTGCATTGCCAGGGAGATTTACACCCCTGGGAGTCGGGTCCCACGTAGGGGGGAGGGCAGCGAGTTCACCTGTCGAGATGGCTCAGTTAGAGAGAGAGAGGGCCACATCTGAGCAACAAAGAGGTACTCAGGGGGAGACTCTTAGGCACCATTACATACAAGTTTAGACTCTCCTTTGTGGTAATGAGCTTCATAAGGGCAAGTCCCATGCTCGAGGGCTCAGCACATCAAACCGCCAGTCCCAATGTTTGTGACAACATACGCTAGGGGATCAGCATCTCAAAGTTTAGAGATATGCCTTACAATTCAGGGATAGAGTTAAAGAGTTACTAATTTTTATATTTGCAATAGCACAGCAAAAAATTTGTAAAACACGGCAACAAGGAAACAGACAAAGATATGCCAATAATAGGTGGTTTTAATACACTTCTCTCAATCTAAGGTAAACCAAGTGATAAAAATATTAATAAGGATTTTAGAAGATTGAAACAACATAATCATTAAGATTATCTTATAGAAATAATTTGAATTCTGAACCCAGATAACAGATTATACTTTGGGTTCAAATGTACATGGAACATTTACAGAAATTTACCACATTTTAATCCACAAAGAAAACTTCAAGCAATTTCAGAGAATAGAAAATTGAAAATAATATTCCCTGGGCACAGTTCCAAAAAAAAAAAAAAAGAAGTTAGCCAAACAACCATAATGAATGCTATTAATTAACTTCAGGGCTAAAGGGGAATAGAAAACTAAATTGAAGATCTCTTTGAAAATAATGATGATAAAAACATGACTTATCCTCTGTGGAAAACAGCCAAAACAGTCATTAAAGGAAAATTTATAGCCTTAAAAATAACTATAATGATAAAAAGTGAAAAAAAGAAAAGGAAAGAAATAAAAGACCCAACTTAAAACATCAGGCACAACAAAAGAAAGGAGGAGGTAATTAATAAAGATAAAAGCAGAAATTAATGGGATAGAAAACAGAAACTGTAAGACAGCTAAATAAATCCAAAAACCTGTCTGAAAACAATAGACAAAATAGATAGACCACTTGGCTAATCTAATCAAGAAAGAAATGGAAAAGAATCACATGTGCAAAATTAGAAATGACAAAGTAGAAAAAGCTATCAAAATAGAGAAAATTAAAATAACCATAGGTGACAATTTTGTGTATTTTACACACATAAATTTCAAAACCTAGATGAAAATGTATGAATCTGAAGAAAAATATAACAAAGCAAAATTGATCCCAATAGAGAAAGGAAAACTAAACAAAATTATCATAGAAGAATTAGAGAAATAGTTAAAGAGCTGTCTTACAGCCTCTTAAGGGTTCACTGGGGAATTCTAGAAAAAGCTTCAAAGATAAATAAGCCTAATTCTAACAAAACTCAGCCAGGAAAAGAAGGAGTACTTTCAAGTTCATTTTATGAAATAAGATATTGACCTTCAAACATAACAAAGTTTGTACTAGAAAGAAAACTACAAAATAATCACACTTAGTAGTAGTGATGAAAAATTGTTGAATAAAATATTAGGATACAAAATGTAACAGCATATTAAAAAATAATACATCCATGACCATGTAGGGTCAAAGTTCATCCAATATTAGGAAATCCAGAGATCTAAGGAAAAAAATCACATGATCATCTCTATAGATGCAGAAAGGGCATCTGACAAAATTCAACATCCTTTCATGTTAGAAAGCATTCAGTAAAACAGGAGTTGATGGATACTTTGAAAATGATAACACATCCCAGTGTCAAAGTCTCTTACTTAATGGGGAAATACTATTATTTTTTCTGCTAAAGCCAGAGTCAGGGTCAAGAAAAGGATGTCCACTATCTCCACTACCATTTAACACTGTGTAGGAGGCATTAGCCAAGGGAATTAGACAAAAGAAGGCAGTTAGCATTGAAGAATTGGAAAGGAAGAGGCAAAACTATCTTTACAGATTATATTGGATCGTACGTCTGCAAATATCAAAGCAATCAAGTGGAAATCTATTATAAATAATAAAGAATTTTGTGAAGTATCAGATTATAAAATCAGCATACAAAAATAAACAGCCTTAATACATGAAACAGAAATGGTTTAATAGATGTAATGGAAAAGAAGACTCCACTGATAATAGCCAATAAAATAAAATAAAATGAGATGAGATGAAATACTTAGGTGTACACTTAACAAGAAATATTTTAAAAATCTATGTGTGGAAAACTATAAACATTTTCTCCCCAAAATACTTCACAAAAAGAAAACTGGAACAGATGAAAAGCCATACTCTGTACTCAAATAGAAAGATTCAACCTCATAAAGTTGTCAGTCTTCCTTAAATTAGTTTATAAATTTAATAGAATCCCAATAAAAATGTCATAAGGTTTCTAAAATAATTTTTATAGTCTACTAGACAAGTTGATTAAGAAATTTATTTGGAATAACAAATAAGCAATAATAGCCAGGAAAAGAATAAATATTAGGGAACGGAGCTAGTGCACCCTGATAGTAAAGTATATTGTAAAGCCTGTAATAATTAAAAGAGGGTGGTTTGAGTACATGAGTCAACAGTCAGGCTAATGGGCCAGAACAGAAAATCTAGAAATAGACCGAATTGCATTTGAAAATCAGTGGGGAAAAGATGGACTTTTAAAAAGTATTATTGAGAAAATTGGATGACCTTCATGAAAAAGATAAAATCGGATACATTCTTCACACTGCATATCAAAATACATTTTAAATTTTTGTCAGAGATTTAAAAATAAAAAAGAAGTAAACACAATGGCAAAACATTCCTAAATGTAACTAAAAACTCAGAAGCAATAATGGAAAAGAGTGATGCATTTGTTTACATAAATACAAACAAATACTGCATTGTAGAAAAATCGACCATAGGAAAATCCAAAGGACACATGACAAACATGGAAAAATTATCTAAAATTTATATTGTGGACAAAGGGCTAAATATCCATTATATATAAAGAGCATCTAAAATAGAGGGGGAAAAGACCAACAAACCCACAGAAAAATGAGCTAGAGCTACAAACAGTTCACAGAAAAAGCAATTCAATACTTGACCTCATGCAGAGTTAAGAGGCAAATTAAAATTACATTGTGATAGTATTTCTCAAATATCAAATTGACAAAACCCCAAATCTAACAACATATGCTGAGTGTCATTAGGAGTGGGTTTTTGCTTTGCTTTTTTTGTTTTGTTTTGTTTTGGTGTGAGGAAAAGGAAATACAAATGCAAGATGAAGGAGGTTAAGTAAAAAAAGCAGTATTCCTGAATTGAAATTTATTTAAGCTCAAAAACACCCAACATGCTAAAAAAAAAAAACAAAACCCACATCTTTTCAATGAAAAGAAGTAAAAACAGTAGCCAATCCAGTGATAATGAGAACCTGTAGCATTCAAATTGTTCTTTAAGTCCCATTTTCCACTGAAAGGAACCAGGACTCTTTGGAGAAATTGCTAATTCTAGGTCTGAGAGAGGAAATGTACATGGTTAGCTTGGAACATGTCATCCCAGAAAGCAAGAAAGGGAAGCCAGAGGGAGTTATCAAAGGCTGCCAGGGTCTAATCAAAAGGCACCAACTCAAAGTTGTTCCCCTTGGCTAAATTTGAGCACCAGTAAGGACAAAAACATTAATAAATTGTTATACAAATATAGTTAAGTCCATGAGTACTAGTGGTACTGAAAAATCACATTGGGGATCTTTGGAATATCCTAGGGAACTAGTTTATTACTTTGGGGAATGGTAAATAGAACTATTGGCATTTATCCTGCCTTTCCTATACTAATTGTAGTCCAAACAGTTGATGAAGTGAAATTTCTCTTGTAGATGGATTCTAGGTAATACATGAAATAGAAATAATAGAATTAAAGCATCATCACTTGGCAATCCTTAATAATGGTTCTAGGCAATGACCATCGGTGGCTGCTAAAATCACCAAAAGAGAGAAAATTGTTCAATAATTGATTGAATTTCACGTGATTGCTATGAAGTGTTCTTGCTAAGAAATTGAATTTGAATCCAATCAAATCTCTAATTACAATTTTTCAGGATCATAGGCAACAGCAGAACATGTTAAATGACACCATGGGGTTGCAATTCAGCAAACCCAAATTGAAGAACTCTCTACAGGACAAATGAACCAGTGTTTTCAACAACAACAACAACAAAATTCCAAGAAAAATAGGAAAGAAGGGGGGCCTTGTAGGTTAGTATCAGCCAATATCAATGTATGGACTTTCATTGTCCTGATTAAAGAAACAAAACCAAACAACAGTCAAAAAACAAAAAACAAAAAATAAAAAAAACAAAACAACAAAAAACCAAAACCCTCTAAACACTCACAGGATATTTAATGCTATTAAGAAATAACTGTTGAAAAAATATTTAGGTAAGATAATGGTATTGTGGTTTTGTTTTACAAAAGAACTCCTCATTTATCTCCAAATCCTTAGAAATGTTTGAGTGATATGACATGATTTCTTGGATGTGCTCCAAAATCAACAGGGGAGAGAGGAGAGGATTGGGGTATAGATGAAACAAAATTGGCAGTGAATTGGTAATGGTTGAAATTGAGTATTTGATACATGGGGGTTTCCTATACCCTTCTAAGTTTGTATATGTTTGAAAATTTTTATGATAGGCTTAGAAAAATTAGGATATGTCACTTTTCTTAAAACAGTGGTCATACTTTAGATGAAGAAGGCATTAACCAAGCGTAGGAGAACCGAGCTGCTATCTGGGTAAGCTAATTACATTGAATTCTTCTTCAAAATGCTTTTGAAATTGCTCAAGTCCTAAACACACTCACTCTGCTAAATGCTTTTCCTCTGATTTTAAACATCATTCGTACCTTACAGCTAACTTAATTTAGATGTTTCTACTTAGCTCATTCAAATATTATTTCAGGAGAACTTTTCATTTGCAATTTCTATTCATCCAGGCAACAAACAAACAAACCCACCAAAGTGCTTATCTTTAAAGTGTGCTCTATTTAAAATTTGATGCTTTCATTTTGCCAAAATAGACAAAAACTGCCTCTTGAAAAAAAATACAGTTTCACTTATTATTGCTGCATAAGAAACCACCCCAAAGCTTAGCCACTTAAAATAATAGCCATTTTATTATATCTCATTGGTTCCTCTCCCGGGTGGTGGATCTTCTGTTCTCACTTGGTGTTTCTCAGGCAGTTTCAAAGATGGCTGGAGCTGCAGCCATGGCTGGTGCTAGATGTCCCAGGCTTTGGTTCTCCCCCATATTGTTCTTTCTACTGGTGTCTCATCTTTGGGGCCTCTCCTTGGGATACCTTTCTCTAGCAGGGTGTCCTGGACTTCCTACATGACATATTAAGGCTTATGGAAGGAAGCAGAAGCAACTAGTCCTTTGCAAGTCCTAGAACATTTGTTCCTCTGTGTTCTGTTGGTCAAAATCATTCATAGAGCCAGCCCAGATTGAAGGGGAGTGGAGTAGAACCTCCATCTCTTCATGAGGGGAGCAGATGTACACACTGGGAGGGGCAAGACTTATTTGGGGCCATCTTTGGAGACTAGCTACCACAAATAGCTAGTCTGCAAAGTCAGAATATGCCTATCGTGGCCTACCGTCCATAGTTGTATATATATAATATACAAAAGAAGTATGTTTTGGTGCAACTTAGCCAGGTAGGTCCATGTGAGTGACATACAGCCCCATTTTTGCTTGAAAGGATAAATTACATAGTATAGGGAGAGTGTTTTCCAAGAGCTGAATGACGGCTAAGAATGCATACAATCTGTATTTTAGAACTTTCCAACCGACTACATATTTTACAGAGATGGGTGCAATTGCTAAGTCAGCCATTCTGTCGTGGCTGACTGGGTACGTGTCGTTTTCTTGGGGGAAAATCTCTGCCTTTGCTTTAGGCAGTTCTTCTCCAACTCACTTCGTTAGTTGTGAGGACTGTGTTTTTAAACCCGCTGAATACAAGGAAACAATGGCATCTTTCTTAGCTACTTGTAAAAGGTCATATGGAAAATGAATGCTGGCATAGTGGTTTCAGCTCCACACACACACAAACACAGGCATAAATGAACACATTTAGGACATCAGTTGTCACAGAAAAAGGAGACTTTTCCTATCTTCAGAGTGGTTTTGTACTGAAATTGTGTGCAGTAGAACACAGAAGTGAATCACCGAAACGTTTATTTGATCTATTGGTGCAGGGAGCTCTGGGAAGTCTCAACATGGAGGTGATGTTTGAATTCAGGAAGAGGGAGGACACTTATGAAATAGGTCAAGGATTTTCCTCTCAGTTTCTCAGGTAAGACGATCACCGAGCCAGAGCTTCATGAATGCCTTTAAAGGGCTCTCGCACTATAAACAGTATGCCCCACAATACAAGTCAAAGGAAAAATAGTAACGAACTGTAAGCAAGTATTCTCCAACAACATTCTGACTCTTTCCATGGTGACTACTTCAGTATTTTTCAAATTAAATATAAAATTATTTCAAAGATTTTCTTCTCTTAATTTTGAGTTTTTGCTTTATTGGGGCCTAAACATATGCATTGCTTTGGGGCAATAGAGCAGTAACTTATATCCGTTTTCTCAGGAACATCTAGCAATTACTCATTAAGAAACTGGATAGAATGGTCTACTCATCAATGTAGTTTATCGATGATAATTTTCACTGATCTGAGAGCACTGTTTTAGTTTCCGAGGCTGCTCAAATACCATGAAATGGTTCAGCTTAAACATCCAATATCAGAACTCAATTTTGCTACGTTCTCTGCCAAAACACATTCATCATTTTCTTCTAAGGCCTCATTGCAAGTACCTTTAGCATCCATCTTTCTACCAATAGTCTCTTCAAAGCAATCTATGTCTTTTCTATCAAGCACGTCCACAATTCTTCTAGCCTCTACCCATTACCCAATCCAAAGCTGTTTCCACATTTTTGGTATTTGCCATAACAGCAGCCCACTCTCCTGGTACCAAAATCTGTTTTAGTTTCCTAGACTGCTCAAGCAAATACTATGAAATGGTTCAGCTTAAACAAAGAGAATTTATTTTCTCATGGTTTTGAGGCCAGGAGAAATGTTCAAATCAAGGTATCATCAAGGAAATGCTTTCTTCCTGAAAATGGGCTGCCGGCGATCCTGGGCTCCTCTCCCACATGGCAAGGCACAGAGCGGCACCTGCTGATCTCTCCCTTCCCTTCCATGATTCGTTAATTTCAGATTCTTGCTTCCATGGCTTTTCTCTCTCTGTGTCTGAATTTCATTCCACTTACAACTACTCTAGTATTAGGATTAAGACCCATCCTGATTGAGGTGGGTCATACCTTAACCGAAGTCCTACTTACCATGGGTTCACACCCACAGGAATTAAATTTAAGGCTAATTAAATTTAAGAACATGGGTTTCTGGAGTATATACAGCCTCAAACCACCACATGTACTGTTTGTGTTTAGTTGGAATATGGTTGCTTTTGTGAGAAACTGGTGAGGCTAGATCATCCGCAGATTTCTGGAAAATGTTTTATTATAATAGGCCTAGCCATGAATGGAAGGGTTATAATTCTTCATGGATCATCTGGGGGGAAAATCTGGCCTGAAGTGCCACTATTTCCAGCAGGAAATACTTTAATCCATTTCCCACAATGTAGGTTTCTAGATATGCAAGTTTTTGCTTTATGATTGCCATGCATAAACAAGAAGGGATTTGAATCACGCTGTGGTGTAAAAACCTCTTTTGTAAACCAATGCAACTAATAGGTTTAACCAAATGCTTTCTCCAGCTTTGTTGTGCACACATCTACCAAGTGGGTTTGTTTTACACCAAGGGATACAAGTAAGTTCAAGCCCTTTGACCTATATATGAGATGCACACGTGGATGGAGCAAGTGAATAAATGTGCATTGTAAATGAATAATGTCTGAGAGGCTGAGAACTTCTGCAATCTGAATTAAAAGTTAGGAAAAATAGTGCATGAGATTGATGACTTCATTTTGAGCATGCAAGTCATTTTTCTGTTCATATTCTTTTCCTCCTTTCTTCTTTCCTTCTCTCCCTCCCTCTCCTAGCATCGCTCCTCCCTACTTCTAAAAGAAGAGAACACTGTTCTCAAAACTCTCTCAGGCCTCCTTAACTGAAAGCAATGATTCTGAGTCACTCCTTTATATTAAGTGCAACACTCTTGCATGAATCTCCAGGGATGAAGTGATTAGCCCAGCAAGAAGCTGGCGGACTCCGGTTGTCTCTGCAAGTGGTGGAAAGAATTAAATACAATTTTGCAAAGATAACACTGAAAGAATGGTGTTTTCTTTCAAAACATGTCCCTCTCTGAAACATCAGTGCAGACATATGTCGAGATAGAAACCGGGTCATATTTCTAACAGTTGAAGACTCAGATTTCATCCAGCAAGACTGTTGGTTCTCATGCCCAAATTGTATCCCACACTGTCTCATTGTCTGGGCTGTAATGGAATAGAACATTAACTTCGGACAGTGGAGGTTGAGTTGGTGCCAATCTTGCTAATGAACATGTGGTTTCAATAATAATGCGGCTACTTGCACGTTCCGTGGCAAGATGCCAGGTATTTAACATCGAGGGGGCAACCCATGTAAAAAGTGCCATCTCCTGATATGATTACATTTCCAGAAATGCCCTGGGTCCAGGCTGAGACTCAGCAAACCAAGGAGTGTCCCCCAGCATCAGGTAACGGCAGATGAGGAGACGGCTATATGCACAGATTCTGCAAACATAAAACATCCCAGAGCCTTGGTGAGAATGAAAGGGATAGCACTGCAGTGTGGACGAATTCAGGCTGACTCAGAGGCTGGTGGGAGGGGAAAGGATTAGGATGACTCCTTGCTGCAAGTTCCTGGTATTCCCAACTTTTCAGACTTGAGGGTCTGAAAGCTGGAAGACAGTGAAATGAATTACAGTTTAATGATATTCCCACTACACTGACAAAATGGATCCAATTACATAATGGTAGCATGAAATGTTATTAAGAAGGGGTCCAATGTCTTGAGTCCAGACTTTCAGAAAATCACGATAAGATAATTGAAACAGCTGAAGTGGCACATTTAGAGGCTTTCCAGTCCTAGATTTGTTGACGGGGAAAAGAGTTGTTACATTTGCTCAAACATTCTACAGTACCAGTCTGTTATCAGGGGTTTAGTATATGGAGAAGGGGGTATTGGAACATATCTGATTTGATTATTATATCTCAAAATGTACTTTTTTTCATAAATGCTTTTGTGAAATGCAGAGCTAAATGGCTTGCCTGAGACCTTAGGGGTCTGGGATGGCTTGGTAGGGCAAGGAATTTTCTTGGAGATGTCACCCCTTTTGTGGGATGACCAGGTTTGGAGGGCAGTCTTCTGCCCTTCAGTTTTAGTTTTCCTTATGAGTGAGAGACCTTTTATCTTTGTTTTCTGTAAGATTCTCTTTTTGTGGTGTACACTTTTGACAAATGCATAGAGTTGTGTAGTCACCACCGCATTCAACATACGGAGAGTTCCATCACTTCAAAAATGTCTTCACACTGCATAACTTGTTGAAAAGCCTTTCTTTATCCTTTGAATTACCTGTTTACCTTTGTCAAAGGTCATTTGGCTATATTCATGTGGTTCTTTTTTCTATACTCCAATCTGTTTCATTCATGCATGTGTCTATCCTTTTGTAAATACCAAACTGTCTTTTTTATTCTAATTCCATAATAAATCTTAAGAAGAGATAGAGTGAGTACTCTAACTTTGTTCCTTTTCTTTTTTTCAAAGTTTTTTTTTGCTATCTTAGTTGATATTTACAAAACAAATTCCTGCTGATATTTTGATTGAGATTGCAGGGACTCTATAGATTAATTTGGGAAGAGCTCTATCTTAACCCTATTGAGTCTTCCAATCCACAAACATTATATATCTTTCTGCTTATTTAGGACTTTGCTTTTCACCATTGTTTTGTAACTTTTAATATACGTATTCTTCACAATTTGTTTTATTTAAAGCAGTTTTTATTGAGATATATTCACATTCCATAACCATCCATCCAGAGTGTACAATCCATAACTTGCAGTATATTATACAGAGTTGTGCATTCATCACCCAAATTAATTTTAGAACATTTTCATTACTCCAAAAAGAAAAACTCTATATCCTTTATATCCCCTTATTATTGACACTTTGCATTGGTGTGTTACCTTTGCTACAATTGATGAAAGAATATTAAAGTAGTACTGTTAACTATAGTCCCTAGTTTGTATTAGTTGTATTTTTCCCATATATCACCCTATTATTAACACCTTGTAATAGCGATGTACATTTATTCTAATTCATGGAAGGACATTCTTATATTTGTATCATTAACCACAGTCCACAACAG
Organism: Choloepus didactylus; assembly: GCF_015220235.1. Taxonomy (NCBI): domain Eukaryota; kingdom Metazoa; phylum Chordata; class Mammalia; order Pilosa; family Megalonychidae; genus Choloepus; species Choloepus didactylus. The sequence continues at coordinate 100,269,937 of NC_051318.1, forward strand.
TGTTCACTATGTTATACAGTCCCATATTTTAACCTCTATTTTCCTTCTAGTGCCATAAAAGACCCTAAACTTCCCCTTTCAACCACATTCACACATATAATTCAGTGCTGTTAATTACACTCACATTAATGTGCTACCATCACCTCCATTCATTTCCAAACATTTCCAATCAACCTAATTAAAAATTCTGTACAAATTAAGTATCAGCTCCCCATTCTCTACCTTATTCTATCTCCTGGTATCCTATATATTCTAGAAATTAACTCTATGAGTTTGCTTATTACAATTAGATCATATTAGTGACATCACACAAAATTTGTCCTTTTGTGTCTGGCATATTTCATTCAACATAATGTCTTCAGGTTTCATACATGTTGTCACATACTATAAATGTTGGTGCCATAAATGGTACTGTTTGAATTCCAGTTGTTCATTCATTTTGGAAAATCCTTTGCATATTGACTTTTTAACCCTGCAATCTTGCAAAACACACTTGTTAGTTCTAGAAGTAATTTTTTGATAGAGTCCATGGGTTTTTCTCCTTAGACAAGCATTTCATATGCAAATAGGGCTTCATTTCTTCACTTCCAATCTGTATGCCTTTTATTTCTTTTTCTTGTCTTAGTGCATCAGCTAAGATTTCCTGTGTGAGGTTGAAATAGGAGTAGTGAGAAAGGACATCATTTCCTGGCTCTTGACTTAAGAGAAAAGCATCCAGTCTTAAGAATGTTAGCTGTAAGTTTTATGCTACATGCCCTCTTTTGGTTTAAAGAAATTCCCCTTTGTTGGCGATTGAATCATTTCCCCCATAAAGATGTGTTCATGTCTTAATCTGCATTCCCATGGGTGTGAACCCATTTGTAAACTGGACCTTTTGCAGTTGTTATTAGTATCAAAGTGTGGCCCAGTGAGTCACTGTGGGTCTTAGACTGTGTGACTGGATGTGATCATTATAAGGAGAGGAAATTCAGACTCAGTCAATCAGGGGAAAACCACAGTACGAGCCGGAAGTCAGAAGAAGCTAGAGAGGAGAAAGAGATCACCGTGTGGCGGTCGACCCCCACACCAAAAAAGTACCACCGCTGGGAGAAAATGTCGCCTTGCCATCATCTTGAACTTGGACTTCTAGCCTTCAAAACCATGACATGATAATTTCCTGTTGATTATGCTGGCCCATTGTGCAGTATCTGTCATAGCAGCTCTTGCAGACTAAGTCACTTTCTACTCCATTCATTGAGGGTTTTTATTCTAGATGGCCACTGAAATTTGTAAAATGCTTTCCATACATCTATTGAGCTGATCATATCATTTTCTTCTTTTCTTTGAAATATGGTGAATTACAATTGACCAATTTTTGACATGTTGAACAAGTCTTACATTTCTGAGATAAATCCTACTTGATCATGATGTGTTATCTTCTTATGTGTATTGGTACCTAAAATTTGCTAATATTTCTTTACAATTGGTATTATTTCTTCCCTAATTTTTTTTAATTTAATAAATTTTATTTTGAAATAAATTCAATCTTACAGGAACAGTTGCAAAAACAGTACAAACCCCATACATAGCATTCCATCATACCCCTCCCCCCTCCTCCGATACCCCAATCCACCACCTTTAACATCCTGTCACACCACCATTTCTTTCTTTCCCTCCCTCCCTCCCTCCTTCCCTATCATCAATTGTCTATTGCTCTGCCCTCTAAACATATGAGAGCAAGCTGCACACATCTTTGAACAAACAATATAATTCACATATATCTTTCCCATGGACAAGAACATTCTTTTATGCAATCTCATTAAGCGCAGCGAAGAAGTACAAGAAATTCAACATTGATATAAAGCTTACATTCTGTATTTCCTTTCATTTTTTCCTCTTGTGTCCCATCTGTGTCCCTTTGAGCCTCCTCTCCTCCATCCTCAGATCCCATCCAGGATCATCCTTGGTATTTAATTGTCATCTATTTAGACTGTCTTTTTTTTTTTTTTCAATTGTGAAAACATATATATAGCCTAAATCTTCCCATTCCACCCCCTCCCTAGCATTCCATTAGTGGGATTAATCACATTTAGAACGTTGCAATGCTATCACCTTCCCACCATCCATTTTGAGAAGTTTCCCTTCACCCCAAACAGAAACCCTACTCTCATTTCTTAACTCCCTATTGCCCCTTCCCCCACTTCTTGGAACCCCTACTCTACTTTTCATCTCTATGGACATATTCTCTGATACTTTCTTTGTGTTTTCCGTGGGGCTTAAATTTAACATCTTAAATCCATAACAATCTTGTTTTTCTTTGATACCAACTTAACTTCAATAGGACACATAAACTATGTTCCTATACTCCATCATTCCCCCACCTTTACGTAGTTCTTGTCAAAAATTACCTATTTTACATGGAGTCCAAAACCACTGATTTATCTTTATAGTTTATGTATTTTAGATCCTGTAGGAAGTAAATAGTGGAGTTATAAGTCAAAAGTACAGTAGTATTAGTATTTATATTTACCATGTGATCTTTATTGGAAATCTTTATTTCTTCATGTAGTTTCAGTCAACTGTTTGGTGTCCCTTCCTTTCAGCCTGCTCAACTCCCTTTAGCGTTTCTTATAGGACTGATCTACTGGTGATGAAGTCCTTCAGCTTTTGATTATCCGTGAATGTTTTCATCTCCCTCTCATTTTTATCCTCCAGGTGTTTGTAAATTCTCAAAGACTCTGATGGTTATTGACTTCTATTTGTATTCCATTGTGGTCAGAGAATGTGCTTTGAACAAATTCATTTTTTTTTTTAAATTTTATTGAGGCTTGTTTTTATGTCCCAGCATACGGTCCATTCTGGAGAAAGATCCGTGATCACTAGAGGAAAATGAGTGTCCTGGTGCTTTGGGATGTAAGGCACTATATATTTCTGTTAAAATTTTCTATATATCTTTCTCCTTTCTTTGTTTCTCTGTCGGTAGGGCTCCCTTTAGTATCTGAAGTAGGGCAGGTCTTTTATTAGCAAAATCTCTCAGCATTTGTTTGTCTGTGAAAAATTTAAGCTCTCCCTCAAATTTGAAGGAGAGTTTTGCTGGATAAAGTATTCTTGGTTGGAAATTTTTCTCTCTCAGAATTTTAAATACGTCATGCCACTGCCTTCTCGCCTCCATGGTGGCTGCTGAATAGTCACTACTTAGTCTTATGTTGTTTCCTTTGTATGTGGTGAATTGTTTTTCTCTTGCTGCTTTCAGAACTTGCTCCTTCTCTTCAGTATCTGACAGTCTGATCAGAATATGTCTTGGAGTGGGTTTATTTGGATTTACTCTATTTGGAGTTCTCTGGGCATTTATGCTTTGTGTATTTATATTGTGTAGAAGGTTTGGGAAGTTTTCCCCAACAATTTCTTTGAATACTCTTTCTAGACCTTTACCCTTCTCTTCCCCTTCTGGGACACCAATTAGTCTTAAATTTGGATGTTTTATTTTATCTATCAATTTTATCTATTGTATCCCTGAGATCCATTTTGATTTTTTCAATTTTTTTCCCCATTCATTCTTTTGTTCTTTCATTTTATGTTCTGTGGTCCTCGAGGAGGCTGAGTTGTTGTTCAGCTTCCTCTTGTCTTGTATTGTGAATATCCAGAGTCTTTTTAATTTGGCCAACAATTCTTTAATTTCCATAAGATCTTCTATTTTTTTTAAATTTATTCTTGCAATATCTTCTTTATGCTCTTCTAGGGTCTTCCTTATGTCTTTTATGTCCTGTACCATGCTCTTCTTCATATCCTTTATATCCTGTGCCATGCTCTCATTGCCTGTCTGTAGTTCTTTGATTAATTGCACCAAGTACTGTGTGTCTTCTGATTTTTTGATTTGGGTGTTTGGGTTTGGGTTCTCCATATCGTCTGGTTTTATCATATGCTTTAAGATTTTCTGTTGTTTTTGGCCTCTTGGCATTTGCTTTACTTGATCTTTAATTTGTCAGAACTGCAGCTTGGTGGTGTACACTTTCTTTAACTAACCAGCAGATGGCGTCTGTGAGTCACCTATTCCCCTCAAGTCAGTTATCCCCAACTTTGTGGTGTGTGGGGATCTGATTCTTGTGGGGTCCAATTGGTGCACCTAATTTGGGTGTGTTGTCAGTGCTGTCCGCCCTGAATGAGGGGTGTGTGTCTGAGTGGTTAGGGAGGAAGGGCAGCTTTAATAATCAAACCTCCCAGGTGTTCCCGGAGATTTAAGGCTGTTCTCTGCCACTGACCCAAAAATCTTTGGTTTTGGCATAGGTTCCCTGGGATTTCCAAGTGGTTCCCCCTTCCCCGCTGTGCTCTTCCAGGACCTCTGCTGAGGGAGGGCCATGCCACGTCACAAGTGTGCGCCGGCTCCAGGGAAGCCCTGGGACGCCGGGCCGTGCAGGGGCATTCCCAGCCCGCTTCAAAGATGGTTGAATGGGACACATTAACTTCCCTCTTTACACACAGCTCCGCCTTCCCAGATCCGGGACAATCAGCTGTGGGTACACTAAAGGCCACTGTCTGCGGCAGATATTGTGGCATGTGTGCGGGCTGCGGGAGAGACTCCCTGTCACAGTGGGTTTCTTGGCACGGCTCTGTGCTGTGGGTTCAGCCCTGGGCAGGAGTGCCCCAGGCTGCTGGGGAGGTGGCTGCAAGTTGTGCATTTTTTTCTCCTTTTGGCTCCCCTTTGCTCCCCTGGGCCTGAGACAATCAGCAGTGGGTGTGGGAAGGGGTATCCTCCATGCCAGACACCGAGGCGTTAGCCCAGCCCGCTCCGTTGCACCTGCAGCTGCTCCCGGGCTTTTTTTTTTTTTTTTTAAAGAACTAGTCCATCTCCAAACGCCAACCCACCATTTCTCCACACTGAAGCATGGCCGAGGGACTCTCAGCCAACTCACTCACTCGTTTCAGAATGCAGACTCCTGGTTTCACCAAATGCACAGTCCCTGTGGATTTAGCAGACCGTGTCTGGCTGGTGCATAGCTGGAAGTGGTGTTCTGGGTCACTTTCTGGTTTTTATCTAGTATTTTTCACAGAGGTGTTTTTTTGCCCTGTCTCACCTAGCCGCCATCTTAGGTTCCTTCTTCCCAAAATTTTTAGCAGAATTCTCCAGAGAAGACATCTTGGCCTGAAGTTTCCTTTGTTGGAGTGTTTTTTAACTATGAATTGAATTTACTTACTAGATGTACAGCTATTTATATGATATATTTATTCTTGAATCAGCTTTGATAGTTGCATCTTTTAAGAAATTAGTATATTTCATTTAACTTTCCAAATTTATTGGTATAGAGTTATTTGTAGTAAACCATTTTTATCCTTTTAATGTCTGAGGGATCAGTATTGGTATTTTTGGCTCATTCCTGATGTTAGTAATTTGGGTCCTTACTCTTTTTTGCTCTGTTCTGTCTGACTAGAGATTTATCAATTCTACTGATTTTTTGAAGAACTAACTTTGAGTTGATTTTCTCTATTCCTTTTATGTTTTCAGTGTCATGGATTTCTGCTCTTATCTTTATTATTTCTTTCCTTCTGCTTGCTTTGGATTTAATTTGTTCTTTTTCCAGTTTCTTAAGGTAGAAGAGTATGTCATTGATTTGATAACTTTTTTCCAATATAAGGATACAATGCTAATTTTTTTCTTTAAGCCATGCTTTAGATGAATCTCACAGATTTTGATATGGTGGACTTTCTTTTTTATGTAGTTCAAAATATTTGTAAATTGCCCTTAATACTTCCTTTTTTACCTGTGTGTTATTTAAAAGTGACTTAATTTCCAAATATTTGGGGATTTCTAGATATCTTTCTACTATTGATTTCTAATTTAATTTCAATATGGTCACAGAACATTCTTAGTATGATTTCTTTTCTTTTAAATTTGGAAAGAAATTTTATGGACCAGAATATGATCTATCTTGGTGAATGTTATGAGTGTATTTGAAAAGAATGTGTTTTGGGTTCTTGTTGAGTATAATGTTCTATAAATTAGGTCCAGTTGGTTGGTAGTAATGATAAGTTCTCCTGTCCACTTGTTTTATCAATTACTGAGAGAAGAGTGTTGAAATCTCCATCTAAAATTCTGGATTTCTTTATTTCTTCTCTAAGCTCCGCAGATTTTTTTTTTGCTTCAAGAATTTTAAATTTCTTTGTTAATTGAACACACATTTAAGATTGTTATGTCTTCTTGGAGAATGTACCCCTTCATCAATATGTTATGTCTCTCTTTTCCTCTGTTAATATTCCTTGATATGAAATGTACTTTGTTTTATATTGATGTAACTATGCCAGATTTCTTCTGATCATTGTGTGGTATGCTGTTCTTTATCCTTTTATGCTTAACCCATCCATATCTTTTATTCAAAATTAGTTTCTTGTAGACAACATATATTTGAGTCTGGCTTTTTTAAACCATCTGGCAATCTCTCTTTTAGTTGACATGTTGAGACTGTTTATATTTAATGTTATTATTGACATGTTGGGTTAAGATCTGCCAACTTACTGGCTGTTTTCTATTTGTTCCATCTGTTTTTTTGTTTATATACACCTTTTCCAGCCTTTTTTGGGGGTGATAATTTAAATTTTTTGTAATTTCTTTTTATCTTAAATATTGGCTTATTATTTATATGTTTTCTTTATTTTTACTTTAGTGGCTGCCCTGAGGTTACAATATACATTTTTTTTATTAATCTGAGTCTACCTTCAAATAATAATTGCTTCATATGTAGTATAAAGATTTTGCAACAGTATATTCCTAATTGCTCCACCATAGCTTGTGCTATTTTTTGTCATTCATTTTAATTTTACATATGCTATAAGCACCTAATAAATTCCTACTTTTTTGCTTTATATAGTCAGTTATCATTTACAGCATTTAAGGGTAGAGAAAACACATTTTTAAAAATGTTTATTCATTTCTTTTCCAGCACTCTTTATTTGTTTGTGTAGGTCCAAGTTTCTGTCTGGCATTATATTCCTTCTGCCTGGAGAACTTTCTTGAGCATTTATTATACTGCAGGTCTGCTGACAATGACTTTTCTCAGGTTATTTTGATTGAAAGAGAAAAAAGTCTTTATTTCTCCTTCATTTTTAAAAGATGTTTTACTGGGTACAGAATTCTGGATTGATGATTTTAAGTCTGCATTTTAAAAATATAACTCCTTTGTTTCAAAGTGTGTGGTTTCTGATGAGAAGTTTGCTGTAATTCTTATCTTTGTTCCTCTGGATATAATGTATCTTTTTGCTTTGTTTTTAATAAACCTTATTTTTTAGACAAGTTTTAAATTTACAGAAAAATCATGAAGATAGTACATAGAATTCTCTTTAACTTCATACCCAGTTTCCCCTATCTTTAGTATGTTGGATCAATACGGTTCATTCATTACAATTAATGAACCAATATTGATATATTGTTGTTAACTAAACACCATATTTTTTCTCTTGGTAGTGTGTTGCTTTTCTTGTTTTATTTTTGTATGCTTTGTAGTTTTTTCTTGAAAGCCATATATCTTCTGTAGGATGGTAGATACAAGGTAAATGGTTTCGATGCCTGAAAATTAGCATACTTCCTTCAACCACCACATCTTTCATGTGGATTATTGAGTCAATTTAATTAGGAATTCAGCTGAGATTAAGGAGTTGTTGTTGCTCTGTTACCCACAGTGCATTATAGACTTCAAATTTCTCTTGAGAACTTTGTGTTTAGGGTGGAGACTGGTTTTCCAGAGGGCTTTTTCCAATAGCTACCATCGGCTTTAAATCTTCCCTTTGTCCTGTGCTTCAGAGTGATTCTGTTTCCACATTCCTATAACTCTTCATACTACTCTACTGCTACTTGTTTTTGTTTTGTTTTGTTTTGTTTTTTTATATTGGTTAGCCTGGTGGTGCTGGGTCAGGAGTATATTCTCTGCTGGTCTCATTAATGCTTAGTCTAAGAAAGACACTGTGTCCCTGGAGACCTTTTCCTATGTATTTTTATATTTAAAAATTTTTTTACTTTTAAGAGTATGACAAGTACTCCTGAGAATCTGGACAGCCATAAGGAGGGGTCATCTTGATGCAGATTAATCCAAAAAACTTATTTGAGCAGCTGGTATGTGTCTCACCCCAGTGCTAGGTGCCTGAGATGCAAATGTGAGTAAAACTTGGTTCATCCCATTCAGAAGCTCTAGAGCAGAGAGCCACAAACTGGTAAAAAAGACAGTCTAGTGTGCGTCATGATAGGAGTAGACCCTATGCTCTTTAATCTGAAGGAGAGTCAGTTAGCTCAGTGTGGCAGAGGATGATGGCCAGGGAATTTTTCCTGGAGGAAATCCACCTATACCACCATTTTTCTAGGACATATTACTCTGGGCTCCTTCAGGCAAGAGACAATAGGTTTGAGATGACAGACAGAAAGACCTGAAGCTTTGAAATAAGGATGAAGCAGGTAGATGAGGAAACTATGGAGAAATACAGTTCCTTCTGGAAGTTATAGTCTCTGCATTATTTTAAGTGTCTTCCTGGTGTCATCTCTAGAAAAATCAAGTTTTTGATTCTGCCAAATCTGGGTTGGAAATCCAGCTTTCCCCTCTATGATCTGGGGAATGCTGGGCAAATTATCTTCCCAAGGCTTGTTTTCCTCATATATGTTTCCTATCTCATAGGGTTGCTGTGAATATTTATGTGAAGAGTCAAGATCGTAGAAGAAGATCCATAAAGGACTGTCGTGGTGGTTGTGGTTGCTATTGTTCTACACAGCCATTAATTTAATGGTTTTCAAGCTTTTATGTCCCCTGATGATTAGCTTGCTTAAGGTCTTCTGAGTACACTTGGAGATGAGAAACATCTATCCTTCTTGTAGAAGTTCTTTCCAGAGTGGCTGATTCTCTGCTAATGGTGAGAAAGACAACTGGGATCCAAAGCAGACCTCATAAAAGTTTAACTAAAAACTCAGCTCCTGTGGTCATCCGTTACATTGCTTAACATCTCAGAATTTTGTCCAGCAAGCATATGGGGCCCATAGAGTTCAAAACACCACAATATCTTGGTCTTGTGTACTCATCTAGTACACTCAACCACCAAAATGAAATATGATATTGTCTTTCCTGGGCAGGATTAAGAATGAGCTCTCAGGCTCAACTGGCCCCTGCAATCAGGGGGAAGAGGACTGTAATTGAAATGTCACTCAATGAACATGCCAAGAATAATGAAAACTGAGATGACTACCTTGCCTTGTGGTGAGATCCCTCTGGATATTAACAAGATGGGCAGAGAGATGGGCATAAGGCAGAGCTTGATCTCTTAACTGTGCTTCCTTCGGTATATAATTCAACTTGTTTTAGGAACTGAATACTAATGATAGGGTCATGACAGCTTCTTCTTTAGAAGACCAGGGTTTATCTTCTTCACATATAGAGATTCTGGCCAAGAATCTCTTCCTTCCTTCCTTCCTTCCTTGCTTCCTTCCTTCCCTCCTTCTTTCCTTCCCTCCTTCCTTTCTTCATCAGTACTCAGTGTTTTGCCTACCTTTGGTTGGGCTTCAGGTAGATTATGCTAGATTTTTTTCCCTAACTGAACTTATAGTCTAGTGGGGGGAGAGATAGGTATTAATCCAATGATTGCAAAGATAAATGTATTTCTAATTACTCTGAAAGAGAGTTACCTGATTTGGTATTCAGGGAAGTCTTTCCCAAATGAGAGAATTTCTGAACAGTGAGCTGTCAGGGAGGGGGAGGTTTCTTTCTCTACAGAGAAAGTCTGAAATATGCACTAGCTGGGTGGGAGACAGAACTGATCTGATGCATGCAGGAATCTTGCTCAGCTGCATTGAGGTCACAATCGCTTATGGTGTTCATGGTTTCTCAATGATGCTAACCTACTCTACATGCCACTTTATTTGGAAATTTTTGTGTATTTGGGATCAGGCACAAAGGAGAAAAGGGCAAGTGGTATTCCAGGTCGAATCATATCCCTCCAAAAAGATATCTTGAAGTCCTAACCACTGGTCTGTGAACGTGACCTTATTTGAATAGGGGGTCTTTGCAGCTGTAAACACATTGCAGTCATACTGAATTAGGGAGGACCCTAGTCCATGACTGGTGTCCTTATACAAAGAGAAGAGACAGACACAGTGTGATGGTTAGGTTTACGTGTCAACTTGGTCAGGTGATGGTGTCCAGGTGTCGGGTCAAGCAAGCACTGTCCTAACCTTTACTGCAAGGACATTTGTGGCTGGTTAATAAACCAGAAGGCTGGTTTATTAAATCGTCAGTCAATTGACTGTACCTGTGGCTGATTATGTCAATGAAGGGTATGTCTTCCACAATGAGAGAATTCAATCAGCTGGATTTAATCCAATCAGTTGAAGACTTTTAAGGAAGAGAGGGAGAGGATCTTCACTTCTTTGGCTAAGCAGAGAAGCATTTCCTGAGGAGTTCATTGAACACAATCATCAGAGCTGCCAGTTCACTGCCTGAGGAGTTCATCAAACATCTTCATTGCAGCTGCCAGTTTGCTGCCTGCCCTACAGAATTTGGACTCATGCATACCCACAGTTGCATGCTATAAACCTTATATTTATAGATATCTCTTGTTGATCCTGTTTCCCTAGAGAACCCTACCTAATGCACACAGATACAGAGGGAAGAGAGCTATGAGAAGAAGGGGACAGACATGGAGTTATGCAGCCATAAACCAAGGCGTGCCTGGTGTTCTGATTTGCCAAAGCTGCTGGAATGCAAAATACCAGAAATGAATTGGCTTTTACAACAGAGTTTATGAGTTCACAAATTTACAGTTCTAAGACCACAGAAGTGTCCAAACTAAGGCATCAACAAGACAATACTTTCACTGAAGAAAGGCTGATGGCATCTGGGGTTCCTCTGCCAGCTGGAAAGGCACATGGCTGGTGTCTGCTGGTCCTTTGCTCCTGGGTTGTGTTGCTTTCTGCTTCTGATTCCAGTGGCTTTCTCTTTACGTGTCTGTGGGTTCCCACTTGGCTTCTCCTGTGCAAACTCTGGACTTCATCTCTTAGCTTTGTATCTCCAAATGTCTTTCTGTCTGCATCTCCAAGGTCTGAGACTGTATCAACTATTAGCTCTCTTAAGGACTCCAATAAACTAATCAAAACCCACTCTGTATTGGTGGGGTCACATCTCCATGGAAATAATCTAATCAAAAAGTCCCACCCTCTATTAGATAGGTCACATCTCCATGGAAACAACTTAATCAAAAGATCCCACCCACAATAGATCGGCACCCACAAGAGTGGATTAAAAGAACAGTCTTTTATAGGGTTCATAACATATTCAAACCAGCACACCTAGGTATACCACAAGTGGAAGAGACAGGTTATTATCCTTCCCATAGAGGTTTCATAGGAGCATGGACCTTCAAACCATCCAAAGACACCACCTTTGGTGGTGTTGGACCTAGAGGTGGAGATGGTTCCAGGGTTTCAGGTGCACAGCCTTGCATTACGTAGGCTGAAATCTCTGCACAATGTCGGGCATGGTCCTAGAAGTGTTAACATGTGTAAACCTTAAGAGGGAGTGGATATTTCATTTCCCCAGACCAGGAGAGAAAACCTGTCCTCAGTTACTTAGGAAAGAAATTGTGTCTGTTGTTTCAAAAAAACAGAGATGTGACTGGGAAGTCGTCTTCAGAAGAGTTAAATTAATACCCTAGGTACAGGTTAAAAACAACCACATCTTGAAAGGCTTACAAAATTCTTACAATTTGAGAGCTTTCTTATATTTACCAAAATAATGATTTCCTCCCCTACCCAAACCTATTGCTCTCAGGTGCAACTCCGTTAGAGTGGTTTCTCTCATTCTGAAGATCTGTTAACTAAAGAGATAGGTTATAAGCCCCAACATACTCAAGATGTAGTGGTAAAATATAGGATAACTACAATAGGATAAGTTAACCACAATAAACACTTCTATTAAAAGATGTGGAGAATTAGAAATGTGTAACAGTCATTATTCCATAGCAATCTGAATTTCACCCAGGACCTAGTGCCAGTCACTAGTTAGGGCCCAGACCTGCTCTCTCAAAATGCTATTTTGTGATTCCTGTTTCTACTATCTGGGTCATTTTTCCTTAATTATAAGAAATGGCTGTTACTTGCAACTGAGTACTTATCTCAGTCCCTGCTCTGGGATTTTTCATTTCAAACTGTCATTGTCACTTTCAGTACAATCTGGTGATGTTTATCCAAGTACAATTCTCTTAATAAATTTGTGGCTTGCCTATAAATCTTATTGGAGTTCATTCATTTGGACAAAAGCCATACTCATAAATCTCTTAAAGCCAATCTTAAGTCTTTCCAAAGTTTCAGAAAAGGTCTTACAGCCACATCTTTTACTTTGTCCTTACCTTGAGGCCATTCCTTACTTTGCAAACCTTTTGCTTGCTAGACAGATCATCCTAGGCACTCAATATTTCCTCTAAACTCTTACTAAAAACTGAACAGTTCTGTTTCTAATTCCCCTGTCTTTATCTGTACCATATCATATGCTGCTAAAAGGAACAATTTGGAAGTTTCAATGTTCTGTCTGGAAATCTCTTTAACCAAATTTACCAGTTCATTAGGAATATCATCTGTTTGCCACATCACTATGGATAACATATTGCCAAACTTTTTACCACTATATAATACCGGTCTTTTTTATCCCAGCCTCTAATAACGATATCTTCATTGTCTTCCCAATCCCCATTAACAGTTTTCTCAAGGCCTTTTGGCCTCTGTCCAATGACTGGTCCAAGCCAATGTCATGTGTTTTAGGTTTTATTATGATAGAACTCCAGCTATAGGTACCAATTTCTGTTGTGGTTATCTGAAGCCACATAACCATTCCCTCCAAAATGTAGTGACTCAAAACAATAATTTATTTTTCCCCTTTGAGTTCTGTGGGTTGCCTAGGGTCAGCTGTGTGGCTCTCACTTGGAGACATTCATGACATTGCAGTTAGATGGCGATTGGGACTGGCTCAGTAAGGCTTGCCTGAGTTGGATGCTCAAGATGACTTTTTTGCTCACATGTTTCTAGTGCCTCAGCAAGGATGGCTGGCACAGCATGAGACTAGCTGGGCATTTCTCTCCCTGCATGTGCCTTTTCCACATAGCAAGGAAAGGCTTCTCATAGTAGGAAGGTCTCGCCATATTTGGACTTCTTATGTGGCAGCTGGCTTCCCTCAGAGTGTGTGCTCTTAATGACCAAGGTAGAATCTGTATGCCTCTTAAGACCAATCTTGGACATTGTACCACATGACTTTCGCTACATTCTCTTGGTCATACATGCCAGCTTGATTCAGTGTGAAAGGGGACAAGACATGAGCATGAATATTAAGAGGTATGGTTCACTGGAGGCCATTTTTGGAGACTAGTTACAACTTGTGTATGTACCATAATTTATCTAACCATTCTTCCATTGGTCTACAAAAACTTTAAGCTAATTAAAATTTGTTACTATTGTAAACTTTGCTGCAGAGAGCATCCCTTTCATGTATTTTCGTCTCTTTCATTTGAACATACATGAGGACTTTTAGGGAATTCTACGGACTTAATATAAAACTCTTATGGAAGAAAAAGTGTTTAAGACTTGTCAATAAATTTTTGAAGAAAGAATAGTGAAGAGAGATTTGCCCGTTATTTCAGCACACTCTAAAGCTACTGTAATGAAAACAGTGTGGTACTTGAAGAGAGAAATACAAGAAAATTCTCAGAGTAGTGGCTAATTTTATGCTATGCGAATTTTACCTCAATAAGTCATTTTTAAAAATACTTTTTTGAGATAACTAGGGAAAATTGAATACGAACTGGGTATTCCATGATATCAAGGAGCAATTGTTCATTTTGTTTTGTGTTATAATAGCTTGCCTGGATCAGGGTCAGGTCATTCTCTCTAAGCCTCTGACTATATATTTTCTTGGACAATTTGGCTCATAACCTTGATTTGAAAGAAGAAGGCAAAGGAGGAGGAGATGGGGGAGAAGGTGCAAGCAGCAGTGCATGTTTTTGCAAGGAAGGGAAACCCAGGGACCCAAAGTCCTAATTAACCCCTTGGGGAATAGGCAAGGAAAGTGACGCATATGCTTTCAAATCCTTCCTTATTCTGTTAAACCAACAAGAAATTATGATTTTTTTATCTGTCCACTAGGTCACAATGCTACTTTTTTGTTTTGGAAATATGTTTGAAAATAATTTAGCTTCTACTCATCCATTAAAATAGAGTCATTAAAATGAACAATAAGGACTTATGGCTATTAAATCAATACAAATCTAATACTGAACAAGTGAGGCTTTGATGACAATTAGATTAATGGTATGAGAAGTTTACTTTTTCCCCATTTCATTTATTTACCAAGAGTAATGGAATATTTTTTCATTGCAAAAATAATACTTGTCATTTTGGAAAATATTAATAAATCCGATGGTAGTATCATCTAAAGATGATAATATTTTGATGACTTTTCTTCCAATCTTTTTCCATGTGCAGTTAGTTTATTTTATAAGTTGTGGTCATACCAGATACAGAATTTTTATCTCACTCTTTTTATGTAATATAAGATACGCATTACTTCAAATCCTCATAAATTATTGCAAAACATCATTTTTAATGACGCCATAATATTCTATCAAGTGTATATGTCATAGTTTACTTAACTATCCTGCCATTGTTAGAAAAATAATATGATTCACTATTAAACGTTTTGAATACAGGTTTATCATGCATAATTCAGATTGTTTCCTTATGGATGCCCAAATACATTTTTTCAACATGTTTGCTAGCCACTTGAATTTGCTTTTGGGGACCATCTCATTTAATTTCAAATAAATACATATCATTTATGTATTTACTTATCCTCTGGACCCTACTGCTTTGTTTAAATATTAATCATTTGAATTAGTTTTGTGATATTTTTCCCATTCATTGGCTATCTTTTAATATTGATTAGTTTCACACATACGCTGAAGTTTTTCGTTTATATATAAAGTCTGCTGATCTCCTACTTTGTGATTTCTTCCACCTGATTTAAGAATTTTAGATTCAATGGCACAGGAAATAGTTCTTTAGCACACAGCTGGTTTCCAGGTGTTCAAACAGGAGCATGCAAGGGTTTCTCCTCTCTTGTGCCAAGCTGAGAAAGAAGAGAAGATAAAACTTGAGACCGACACGGGACCTTCACAATCAGAGCCGCCCAGGCGAGAGTGACCGAAGGGGCTTCTCGAAGGGCTTAGGTGGGAGTTGGCAATTAGCGCTTTTCGGTTGGTGGCTTTGGGTGGCTATGGAGTGGACGAGTAGAGTGGCTGAGCTGTGGCACTCCATCTGCTATGCTGCAAGTGCTGGCAAAGCCACTCCGCTTTGTCTCTCCTTCCCTAACCAGTAACATCCCTCCCTCCTCTCCCCTCCAGCTCTGTGGCGTTAGTGTACTGTCTGTAATACCAGCTGCATTTGGGCATAAACCAGTGGAACACCAGCTTGTTTCTTCTTCTTACAGGTTTGAGGAGCAGTCATTTGTTTCTTGCTGACTGCCTATTACATGCCAGACACCTACTGTGAGGACCAAACGGACAAGGGGGTAAGGCATTGTCAGGTTAAGGGTATACTTTGAAAGTAGGACTGAGAGGATTTGTTGAAGGATTGTATGTGGGGTATGAACAAAAGATGAGCTTTTGCTGTGAATCATCTGCAAGGAGTTGCCATGTACTGAGATAGCATAAACAGCAAGAGAAGAAGTCTTGGGATCAGGTTTTGGACATGTTAGGTTTGATATGCCATGAGACATCCAAATGGAGACATATGGGTCTGGAGTTTGAGAGAAAGCTCCAGGCTGGAGATTTGTCAACAAACAGGTGGACAAGCTCACCAAGGAGTCAGGGTACCTAAAGAAGTGAGGAAGGTGAGGGGATTGGCCTTGGGACCTTCCAATGGGACATTATTTAGAGGGCAGAGAGATGAGATCAAATCAGCAAAGGAGACCGAGGAGCAGTAACTAGTGAGGTTAAGAGGAAAACCAAGAGCGTGTGCTATCCTGGAATCCAAGTGAAGGAAGTTTATCAAGCAGGAAAGAGTGATCAACAGTGTCAAATGCTGCTGATAGGTCGAGTAAGATATAGGCTCAGAACTGACTTTTACATATAGCAAAATGGAGGTTATGGAGATTTTGATAAGAACAGTGTTCTAGTTTGCTAATGCTGCTGGAATGCAAAACACCAGAGACAGATTGGCTTTCGTAAAAGGGGGTTTATTTGGTTACACAGTTACAGTCTTAAAGCCATAAAGTGTCCATCAACAAAGGGTACCTTCATTGGAGGGTGGCCAATGGTGTCCAGAAAATCTCTGTTAGCTGGGAAGGCACTTGGCTGGTGTCTGCTCCAAGTTCTGGTTTCAAAATAGCTTTCTCCCAGGACATTCCTCTCTAGGCTGCAGCTCCTCTCCAAAATGTCACTCTCAGTTGCTCTTCAAAATGTCACTCTCAGCTGCACTCAGTTCCTTATGTTTGTCAGCTCCTTTATATGGCTCCAGTGATTTAATTTAGACCCACCCTGAATGGGTGGAGCCACACCTCCATGGAAATTATCCAATCAGAGTCATCACCCACAGTTGGGTGGGGTGCATTTCCATGGAAACACTCAAAGAATTCCAATCCAATCAGCACCAAAATGTCTGCCCCACAAGATTGCATCAAAGATTATGGCTTTTTCTGGGGGACACAATACATTCAAACCAGCACAGACAGTTTCAGTAGAGTGGTGATGGTGAAAGCCCAAAAGAAGTGGGTTCAAGAGAGAAATGAGAGGTGAAGAAATTGGGCCAGTACAGAACTGCGCTGTCCAATAGAATGGCAACTATGCACATGTGACCACTGAGCATTTAAAATGTGACTACCCTAAACTGGAATGTGCTGTAAGTGTAACATACAGTCCCGATTGGTAAGAAAAAAGAATGTAAAATATCTCATTAATTTTTTATAAGAATTGCACGTTCAAATGATCGTATTTTAGGTATATTGGATGAAATAATATATATTGTTACAATTAATTTCACTTGTTTCTTTTTACCTTTTTAATGTGTTTACTAGAAAACTTAAACTTGTAGATATGGCTTGCATTATATAGCTCCTGGACGGCCCTGGTGTAAACAATGCTTCCGAGGAGTTTTGATGCAAAGGGGACAGATAAATGAGATGGTGGTTGGTGGTGAAGTGAGGTTAAGAGAATTTTTTTTTTTTTTTTTGAGATGGGAGAAATTGCATCGTGTTTGTATGTAGGAAGAACAGCAGAGAGTAAAAACTGATGATGCAGCAGATGGGGGCAGTTGCGGGATGATGTCCTGATGTAGGGGAAAGTGTTTGGGTTCTAGTGCTGGAGTGGAGACCCAGCCGTAGGGGGCATGGGCTGCTCATACCAAGTCACAGGAAGAAAGGCAGAGGCATGTATGGAAGCAGAGAGGTGGGTATATACAGAAGCAGGATGCACGGCAAGGCATCAGCAATGGGCTACCTTCACTGGAGAAGGGCCATTGGCTTCCATGAAGCCTCCGTTAGCTGGGAAGACAAGTGGCTGGCGTCTGCTGATCCCAGTTTGTGTTTCAAAACGGCATTCTCCAAAATGTCAGTGTTAGCTTTCAATGACCATCTTCAAAATGTCTCTCCAAGCTGCAGCCAACGTCAAGGATCCACAACTCCAAGCATCTCTGAGCTAAGCCATCTAGTGTCTGGGCCTGTGCCAGTGTTTTTAAAGGATTCCAGTGATTAAATCAAGACCCACACTGAAGGGGTGGGTCACATCTCCTTGGAAACAACTTAATCTAAAGATTCCAACCTAATCAAAACTAATACATCTGGGCTCTGCATTTAAAGAACTAAAGAAAGAGGAGGAGGGGCAAGACGGCAGCATAGAGAGGAGTGGAAGCTAAGTAGTCCCCCAGGAACAACTACAAAAAACCAGAAACAACTAGTAAATAATCCAGAATAACTGCGGGGGGACAAACAAGACCATCCACTCATCATACACCAACCTGAAGTGGGAGGAATGCCCGAGAACACAGCACAAAATCTGTAAGTAAAACCTGCGGATCCAAGTCAGGAGACCCCCTCCCCCATAGCCCGACCTGCAAAGCCTCGTGGTGCCAGAGAGAAGCTCTCTCCCAGCAAGCGAATATAGCTCAGCTGAGCTCCAACTGGGGTTTTAAGTAGCGAGTGTGAACTGCTCACTACAGGTACGCATCCCCAAAAAACAGACAGAGGCTTTGGGTGACGACTGACCTGGGAGAGCCGGAGGGTCACCTTGGACTGGGTCTGAAGGGGACTATCTGTTTCTTTTTTGGCTCAGTGGAGAAAGCCCCAGTCATTTTCAGTTTCCAGGGCTGTGACTCCGGGAAGGGTAGAGACAGCACAAGCAGAGAGCAAGACCACTGAAATGCTAATGACCTCCACTTGGGGGCTCTGTCTTCTCTAGGAGGAAAGGGGTGGGGCCCTTTCCATTCAGAACCAGACCCCAGAGCCTGGGGGAACACGGCCATACCTCCTCACACCAGTCAAGGATTATAGGCTAACAGGCGTCACCTGCTGGGCAGAAAAGCACAGTGACCCGAGGCATCAAAGGGTGGAGCAGTTTTCTAAGACACACCCGCAGGGAAACCAGATACTGAATATTTCTTCCCTCTGGGACCTGAGCCTGTTCTGGTCTGGGAAAACCTGATTTGGATAACCAAGGAAACCATGCCTAGACAACAGAAAATTACAACCTACACTAAGAAAAACAAAGTTATGGCCCAGTCAAAGGAACAAACGTACACTTCAACTGAGATACAGGAATTTAAACAACTAATGTTAAATCAATTCAAAAAGTTTAGAGAAGATATTGCAAAAGAGATAGAGGCTGTAAAGGAATCACTGGGCATATATATGGCAGAAATCAAAAGTTCAAAAAAACAACTAGTAGAATCTATGGAAATGAAAGGCACAACACAAGAGATGAAAGACACAATGAAAACATACAACAGCAGATCTCAAGAGGCAGAAGAAAACACTCAGGAACTGGAGAACAAAACACCTGAAAGCCTACACGCAAAGGAGCAGATGGAGAAAAGAATGAAAAAATATGAGCAACGTCTCTGGGAACTCAAGGATGAAACAAAGTACAATAATGTACGTATCATTGGTGTCCCAGAAGGAGAAGAGAAGGGAAAAGGGGCAGAAGCAATAATAGAGGAAATAATTAATGAAAATTTCCCATCTCTTATGAAAGACATAAAATTACAGATCCAAGAAGCACAGCGTACTCCAAACAGAAGAGATCTGAATAGGCCTATGCCAAGACACTTAATAATCAGATTATCATATGTCAAAGACAAAGAGAGAATCCTGAAAGCAGCAAGAGAAAAGCGATCCATTACATACAAAGGAAGCTTAATAAGACTATGTGCGGATCTCTCAGCAGAAACCATGGAGGCAAGAAGGAAGTGGTGTGATATATTTAAGATACTGAGAGAGAAAAACCGCCAACCAAGAATCCTATATCCAGCAAAGCTGTCCTTCAAATATGAGGGAGAGCTCAAAATATCTTCTGACAAACAGACAATGAGAGACTTTGTGAACAAGACACCCGCCCTACAGGAAATACTAAAGGGAGCACTGCAGAGTGATAGAAGACAGGAGTGCATGGTTTGGAACACAATTTTGGGAGATGGTAGCACAGCAATGTAAGTACACTGAACAAAGGTAACTATGAATACGGTTGAGAGAGGAAGGTGGGGAGCATGTGAGACACCACAAAAAAGGAGGAAAGATAACGACTGGGACTGTGTAACTTGGTGAAATCTAGAGTATTCAACAATTGTGATAAAATGTACAAATATGTTCTTTTACGAGGGAGAACAAGCAAATGTCAACCTTGCAAGGTGTTAAAAATGGGGAGGCATTGGGGGAGGGATGCAATCAGCATAAACTAGAGACTGTAACTAATAGAATCATTGTATTATGCTTCCTTTAATGTAACAAAGGTGATATACCAAGGTGAATGCAGATAAGAGGGGGGATAGGGGAGGCATGTTAGACACTTGACATTGGTGGTGGTGTCTGATTCTTTATTCTACTTTGATTTAAGGTTATTTTTCCTTTTGCTGCTTCCTAGCTGTCATTTTTTTTTCCTCTTTCTTTTGCCTCTCTACCTTCTTTGACTCTCCCTCCTGCCTTGTGGAAGAAATGTAGATGGCCTTATATAGATAGTGGTGAAGGTGGTGAACACATAAATGTATGACCATGCAGAGAACCATTGATTATTTACTTGGGATGGAATGTATGGTGAGTGAACAAAACCATATTAAAAAAAAAATGGGTTGATGACAAAACCTTGAGGGCAATATACTGAGTGAAATAAGCCAGACACATAAGGACAATTATTGCAGGGTCTCACTGATAGGAACTAATTATAATATGTAAACTCATAGACATGAAATATAAGGTACCAAGACATAGGACGAAGCTTAAGAATGGGGAGTGGTTGCTTAGTATGAGCAGAATGTTCAATTAGGATGAACTTTAATGTTTGGAAATGAACAGGGGTATCAGTAGCAAGATGTGAGAATAAATAACAGTACTGAATGGTGTGTGAATGAGGTGGAAAGGGGATCAGAGTCATATATGTCACCAGAAGGAAAGTTGGAGGTCAAAAGATGGGAATGTATAAAACTGGATCCTATGGTGGGCAATGTCCATGATCAACTGTACAAATACTAGAAATCACTTCCATGAACCAGAACAAATGTATGACAATACAATTAGAAGTTAATAATAGAGGGGCATATAGGGAAGAACTATATACCTATTACAAACTATATACTACAGTGAGTAGTATTTCAACATTTTTTCATAAACAGTAACAAATGTACTATATCAATACTAGGAGTCAACAATTGAGGGAGGTTGGTTAGGGATAGGGGAGGATTAGGGTTTCCTTTTCTTTTTTTCTTTTTCATCTTTCACTTTATTTCTTGTCTGGAGTAATGAAAAGTTTTTAAAAATTGAACAAAAATTAAGTGTGATGGATGCACAGCTGTATGAGGGTACCCAGGGGCAAGTGATTGTACACTTTGGATCTTTGGATAATTGTATGGTATCTGAACAATCTCAATAAAAATGAAAAAAAAAGCCAAAAAACTAATACATCTGTCTCCACAAGACTGCATCAAAGAGCATGGCATTTGGGGGGACACAATACATCCAAACCGGCACAGTGAAATAGGAAGCCAATCTCAGCTGAGAGAGGGGGATGGTGATATTGGTAGAATTACGTCCTCCAAAAAAACATGTTTAAGCCTTAACCCCCATCCTGGGAAGATGAACTGATTTGGATGTGATTGAAGATGTGATTAGTTAAGGTGAGGTCAAACTCTCTTAGACTGAGTTCTAATCCAATATGACTGGTGTCGTCATAAGAAGAGGGAAGTGTGAGCACAGACAAGACAGACAGAAGACGGCCATGTGACAGTGGAGACTGAGTTACGCCACAAGCCAAAGAACCCAAAGGACGGCCAGCCACCAACAGAAGCCAGGAGAGACGCAAGGAATGGATCTCTCCCTACAGACTTCAGAGTGTGCTTGACCCTGTTGATGTCTTGATTTCAGATTTCCACCTGCAGAGCTGTGAGACAGCAGACTTCTGTTGTTTGAAGCCAATCACTTTGTGGTTCTTTGCTGTGGCAGCCCTAGGGAAGTAAGACAGAGGGAGAGGAGGGCTTTTTGAGATACACCACAGAACACCGAGTTTGACAAAAGTTCCCTGGCTGTAGGGTTGCTTTGAAGAGAGCAAGATGTCAGGGTGCTTTGGGTTTGCCAGTGATCCGTTGCCGAAAAAAATGAAGACTGGGGAACTCTCCCCACTCAATCCCCTCTTCTGTTTTATATCTTGGTCCTCATTTTCTTTTCATCAAAGCAGAAAATAAAAGACCCCCCTCTCCCTGCTCCCTTTGCTCAGTTCCTCCTGCTGCAGGGCAGTTGGGTTTCTAAATTTAATTGCTCCAAACGTCTTTGAAGCCAGAGCCCTAAAATTACCAAGTCAGCCTTCTGTGCTTCTCGTTTTCCTTCTTCTCCTCCTTCAAGAAGGAAGCAGAAGGACGACCCTGTCTATCTCACTGGCTGGGGAGGAGGAGTGGGGCAGGGCGGGGAGGCAGTTTCCCCTGCAGTTTGGCCGCTCCTGGACTTCAAGCCAGCAGGCTTCAAAGAGAAACCACCACTTCCTTCCCTCAGCCCCAAGGCTGGCGACAGAGGCAGGGGGGCCGAATTAAACAGCTAAGTTTCACTGTGGGCTACTTTAAACATTTGCTTTATCCCAAAAGGCTCAACTGGGAGTTCTTTTCAGGTGCAGGCCTCTTTGATGTCCCCGTTTATAGGGGTGTTTTGAAACCTTTCTTTACATCAATAGTTGTAACCCCAAAGGTTAAAAAATATGTGTTTAGATAAAATCCTTACCCTGATACTTGTGTTCCCTGGATACTGGACACTGTTAAGACTGTTGGACATAAACTTCTCTAATTTAAAAGAAAAAAAAAAAAAAAAAGACTACTGGACAGCCAGCCGGGCAGGGCTAAGCAGTGACTTCTAGACTTGTGACTTTCAGAGTGGTCCAAATGATTATATGCCGGTGGGAAAGCAAAAAGGGGCTGAGGTGACCAGTTTAAGTCACAGATTTAATGTGGGATTTGGCTGGAATCAAAACAGAAAGATGGCCCGTGTGCTGAATCCTGTTTTCTTCCCTTGCTCTCTTGGAACCAGGAGAACATAAAAATACTCGGAGTTTATTTTCTGTGAAATATTTGCAGTTCACCTTTGAGCTGATGAGCTTCTGTACTTAAAAGGCCATAAAAATGAATGAGTTTACAAGGGGCTGTGAGTTGGCACAACCAGGCAGGGGAGGAGAAAGCCCTGGGCATGAGCAAATATTTTACTACACCTATATTTTCAGATTGTAACTGCCCGAAAGGACAGGCTCCTTTCTCTCTCTCCTTGGCTTACTTTTGCTCTTTGTCCTCTCCTTCCCCTTTTCTTTGGCTCTTTTTCTTTCTGTCATTCTTTTTTCTCCCCCTCTAAAGATTGTTTCCATTTGATCCTACCTGCTTCTTTCCTAGTTAACTTGTTAGTGAGCTATTTAAAGATTTTACAAATTTCTTTAAGCTCATCATGATTATTTTCTTGGCTGGGCATCCTTGTTGTTGCATGTCAAGAGATAGTCTGAAGTGGAAAGACTGGAACCTCTGCCGGATGTGTTGAGCTGGATTATACCTGTTGCTAAAAAACCAGTATTTATGAAAAAAACAAAAACAGAAACAAAATGATCAACAGCCAGCCTTAGTAAGCTGTCTGCCTCTCTCTGACTGTTGTCATCTCTTTTGAGCATGAGATTTGGATTTTGGAAGGGATCCCTCAATCTACAACCTCCCTATTTAGCACTGAATCAGTTTACGGTGAAGCAAATCCCACCAAGAGGATGCCCTTAAGTCAGAGAAAACGATTTCTTTTGAATTTTGACAGCATCTTTTCCCCCTGGTAAATCCTCACTTTAACAGTGAAAGGTATAAGGGAACAAAACATGTTTCTAGACATGATTGGTTTTGGGGTTTAATGTAGAGTTGAGGGTTAGGGTTAAAGTTTGTGACATGTTTTTGCAAATGAATGAATTTTCTCCATTTTTATAAGGCTGAAAAACTAAGGGCCAGCCGGGAAAGTACCCCAACTCTGAGTGGGGTGCGAGATGCTGCTGGGCACTGCTAAATGAAGGCAGGCACAGTTTTCTACTGATTCCGAAAAGGATTTGGATTTTAAAATGCAATTGGGCTTGAAGTTCCATCTTAATCAGCAATTTCATGGCATCGTTCAATCCACCATAAAAATTAGTGACCGTTTCTACTGGTCAATGAAAAAACAAAAGGAAAGAAAGCAGGGGACATAATTCCTCTGTTGTGAAGACTTATCAAGTTTTAAGGAAATAAAAATATTTCGTTTGCGTGTGTGGCAAAGTTTCGATGTCTGGGCTCCCGCATTCTACAAGAGCTTGGAGACCCGACTAAGTCTTGACAGAGAAGAGACTAGCTTTGCCCTGGGGCAAAAAGGAGGGTTTTCTTTGCACTTTTTTTTTCGCAAGAAGCCCAGTTTCTCTAGGGCCTGAAAAGTCCAGGAGCAGTTGAGGGTAGACACAACAAATATGATCATCAGAAAGCTGATTCCCAACATTGATAGCTTCAAGGTTGAACTTTTTCTCCGTTCAACTCTTGAGTGGGAAGAGAGAAAGTTAACTTTCTTTGGAGGTGGAGCATGCTCCGAGTACTTATTCAAAGGGCAGATAGCATTTTGCAACTGGAAAGCCTCTTCCGTTGGGCTCTGGCCAAGGCCTCTTGTCCTCGTGTCCTGCTGGCTTTTAACAAGCTCCACAGGCCACGTGGCTGCCCGACGGCCAAGTCGGCTCAATTGTTGGAAGGTTTTGGTGGTGCGGGCTGAAGTCCACCATAGCTAACTTAGGATTTCTGCACTCACTTCATTTATGTCACACTGTAAGTTAAGTCAGAATCCAGCACTGCAGATGGGAAAAAGATGGTTCTCTGGACTAAACATTTCCATCTCACGCTGGTGGGAGTTATTCCCTTGCCTTATAACATTCTCTGGATTAATGATACCAACTCTGTATTTTTGAGTTGCAATGTGCACTGAGTTCGCACTGTTCTACTCATATTTCTGCAACTGTCCCATGACCTGGACTGTTTTACCCAACGAGGTGTCTTTTTCCCAAAAAACACTTTACTTACATTTAAACAAAGTATCAAAAGCTTAAATAATGGGATTCAAGGAGATGTTCACTCACCAATGTTCGGGGCAGCATTTTTCACAATAGCCAATAGGTGGAAGCAACTGGAGTGTCCATCAACGACGGACGAATGGATAAGCAAAATATGCCCTATATGTATAATGGAGTACTATTCAGCCATGAAAAGGAATGAAGTTCTGGTACGTGCGACAACATGGATGGACCTTGAAGACTTTACATTGAGTGATATAAGCCAGACACAAAAGGACGATTATTGTATGATCTCACTGATATGAAATAATTAGAATAAGCAAATTCATAGAGGCAGAAAATAGATTACAGGTTACCAGGGGCTGGAAAGAAGGAGAGTGGGGGTGAGGGGTTATTGCCTAATGGCTGTCTTAAGTTTCCCAAGACGGCTGTAGCAAAGTACCACAAACTGGGTGTCTTAAAACAGCAGGAATTTATTGTCCTCCAGTTCTGGAAGCGAGAAGTCTGAAATCTGTAGGGGAAGATCCTTCCTTGCCTCTTCCTAGTTTCCAGTGGTTTCCTGGCTGACCTCGGGCTTCACTCTCTGCCTTAGCTGTCACTTGGCCTTCCCCCTGGTGTCTGTGTCTGTGTCCAGTTCTCCTGTCTTATAAGGACAACAGCCATACTGGATTAGGGGCCAAACTACTCCAACACAACCTCATCTGAATTGGAATACTTTCATCTGCAAAGACCTTATTTCCAAATAAGGTCCCTTTCTCAGGTTCTGGGGTTAGGACCTGGACACATCATTTTAGGGAACACAATTTAATATGCAATAATGTGTAGAGAGTTTCTTTTTGGGGTGATGAAGAAGTTTTGGTAACAGATGGTGGTGATGGTGTAACATTGTCAATGCAATGAATGCTACTGAATTACACTTAGAAGTGGTTAAAGTTGCAAATTTTATCTTGTGCATGTTG